>NC_051081.1:54779192-55979192 GCF_004664715.2 Peromyscus leucopus | reverse complement strand
CTTCTAATTCTGCCAGCTGACCAGACATGTGTCTCTGACGACACAGCGTGAGGCAGAAATGGGAAGATGACCTGAAATTAGCCCCTGAGTCAGATGACAGGATGAAATCAGAAGAGTGGAGAGACGAGTAATTGTGTTTTGCTTTTTTTTTTCTTCCCCGAGGGTGATCTCACTATGTGTGGTAGGCCAGGGTGGGGAGGCGCCTGTACCCCTGCACGCCTGGATAGTGTGGTCAAAGAGGTCCTGGGTCTTTACTTGCCCTGGTCAGCACTGTTTCCACATCTTTGACCTGTAATGACCTTGTAGGAGGGAAATGTCCTGGCTAGAATCAGGGACTTGTTCTATTGATCAGGGACAGAAGCCTTGTTACTGCGTTGAGGTTACATCACGTGATTTCATAGAGGGAGAATGGCACTGGGTTATTTTCTAGTTGGTAGGTTCTAAGATGGCCTTCACTGGAGCATCAAACTGTAGCAGTGTGGATTTGGTGAATCTACGTTGTGTAAGAGGCGTTCTAACATAGCCTGGCTCCTGGTGCTCGCTGATGAAAAACCAGCGTGGCAGAGAGCACCAGAACCCCCTGTCATGAATAAGAATGGACGGTGGAGTCTAGGAAGGAATTTGAATAAAGAGACACATGTTGGCTTCTCTTTTTCTTTCTTTTTTTTTTTTTTTTTTTTTTTTTTTGGGTTTTTCGAGACAGGGTTTCTCTGTGTAGCTTTGCGCCTTTCCTGGAGCTCACTTGGTAGCCCAGGCTGGCCTCGAACTCACAGAGATCCGCCTGGCTCTGCCTCCCAAGTGCTGGGATTAAAGGCGTGCGCCACCAACGCCCGGCTAACATGTTGGCTTCTCATGTAGCGAATTGTCTGGATCTAATGACCTCAGAGTAGATGTAGCAGTCAGAGTTCATTGTGGAAGAAAAAGGAAGTGCCTCAGGCATTACTCAGGAAGTCTTCACTGCAGGGAATTTATTAACAAAATCCACGGAGGGACTGAAGGAGCAGGCACTAGCCCAGGCCTTGGGAACTGCTGCACCTTGAAGGATCTAAGTCTAGTCATTGGGAGAATTGCTTATACCCCGAGGCTGTGCCTAGGGAAGGGCTGGAGGAAGAAGCTGGCATTGAATACTCCAGAGAACTGATACCTGCATGGCCATCCAGGCCAGGAGGATGGATACTGTGGGACCTGCTGTTAGGCATGCTGGATTGAGAGTGGCCACCTGACTGTTGTCTTATTTAGACATTTATTTCGTGAAAGCTAATTTTTTTTTTTTTAATCAAAAAACCTTTTCTGGAAGGAAACTTGGGAAATGCCTTTCAGCTCTTTTATCCAATGAGGACAAAGGCAAGTGGGCTTTTCCGGGGCACCCGGAGCATGGGACAGCAGGCGGCCAATGGCTAACGTGCATTTGTGTAATAGTTCTTCAAGAGGAGTTTGACTCAGGGAGGCATCCTCCTTGGGGTGGGCCCGTGATAGAAAGTGACCATATTCTCCAGTTTCAAATTTGACACTGGGAGCTTTTAGCCTCGGCTCTCTAGCCCTCAGATAAGTGGTTTTAAAAAGCTCCAGTTGCCCAATTGTGGGATAAGGATGTGCGATAAGCCAGAGCAAGCTCTCAGGCTACGGGCGACTTCACACAGGGAAGGTCTCTGCGGCAGCACTTCTCTGGAGGAGTAAGTAGTTCTTTGTTCCCGGAGTTGCTGGGCCTTAAGCACCCTTCACTTGGGCAATTTCTCTGAGAGCTCAGAAGGATCAAAGGGAGTCAGGAGGAAGGGAACCACAGGGGGAGCTTGGAGAGCACAAGTGTAAGTGTGTGTGTGTGTGGGGGGGTGGGTGGCGCCCAAACAGCTGTGTCCGGTGTGTGCCTTGTTCTTCACCCAAAGCTCTGACATAGCTGTTTCTATTCATACGGGGCTCTGAGACCCAGACCCATTGCCTCGACTACTCCCAGGTATGACCACTGTCTTTTAAGAGGACACCAAGGGGCTCAGAGCTTGGAACTTCGCTGAAATAGCCTCTGGCGTCTAATGACTACCTGCCACTTACGAGCTGTGTGACATCTCCCAGGGAATGGCCCCTCCCAGCTTTGGTGTCCTGTCTGCAGCGGCAGGATGGAGTGGAGCTAAGGGTGCTTGGAGCACGTGTGTGTGTGTGTGTGTGTGTGTGTGTGTGTGTGTGTGTGTGTGTGTGTGGTGGGGTGGTGTCTGTGTATGAGTGTGGGTGTCTGTGTGTGTCTGGGTATGTATGTATTCGTGTCTGCGAGTGTAAGTGTGTGTGTGTGTGTGTGTGTGTGTGTGTGTGGTTGGTGTCTGTGTATGAGTGTGGGTGTCTGTGTGTGTCTGGGTATGTATGTATTCGTGTCTATGAGTGTAAGTGTGTGTGTGTGTGAGTGTGAGTGTGGGCATCTGCATTATGTGTATGGGTGTGTATGCATGTGTGTCTGTGTGTGTATAGGTGTACATGTGTGTGTTTGTGCTGGGTTCCCGTTTAGGTGCAGGAATGAACAGCCAGGGACAGGGGAGGTGGCCTGGTCAGTGAAGTGCCTGTCAAAGAAGTATGAGGACCCGAGTTCAGACCCCAGTG
The DNA here is from genome assembly GCF_004664715.2 of Peromyscus leucopus. Lineage (NCBI taxonomy): Eukaryota > Metazoa > Chordata > Mammalia > Rodentia > Cricetidae > Peromyscus > Peromyscus leucopus. The sequence continues at coordinate 55,976,609 of NC_051081.1, read as the reverse complement.
CTTCCCTGTAAAGGGCAGGAGCGTGGTCCTCTGTAATCCCAGTGCTAGAGGGGCAGAGGTAAGAGAAGCCGTGGGGCATGCTGGGTAATCACTGTGGGCAACTGGTGAGCTACAGGTTCCGTGATACATTCTGTCTCGAAAACTAAGGTGGAGAGCAGTGGAGGAAGCCTCTAGCTTAGACACACACACATATACACACCCATACACATACACAGATGCCCACACTCACATACACATACAGACTCACACTACACACACACACACTCATACATATACATACACACAGATATACATACATGTACACCTATACACACACACATACACACCCATTCACATACACAGATGCCCACACTCACATACATATACTTACACACAGATATACATACATGTACACCTATACACATACACATCCATTCACATACACAGATGCCCACACTCATACACACATACACACTCACACACAAATCACAAATACATACATACCCATATACACACAGACGTCCACTCTCACACAAGATTCTCTCTCTCTCTCTCTCTCTCTCTCTCTCTCTCTCTCTCTCTCTCACACACACACACACACACACACACACACACACACACACTAATAAGAAAAGGCTCAATAGATAGGAAAAGGTTGGGCTTGCTGCTCAGAGACCCCGGATATAAACAGCTCCAGTGTTCAGGTCCTGCAGTCATTGCTAGGGCATGTCTACCTGGGTCTCTCCAGGTCCCTCACAGGATTTCCTGGTGCTAAGAGGAGGGGAAGGAAGGGCCTGGTAAGAGGACGATGGAATGGTTGGTTCTGCCTGGTTACCCATGGCTGCTGGGGAATGTGGTGAATGGTTAACTACAGATACCACCTCTGCCCCTGAAATAAAAGGCCAAGCTTGTCAGCATTTCCCCTTTCTGAGCTGTGAATAGTCCCTCATGCTGACGCAGCTCCTCATGAGGGTCTTGGGGTCTGCTCACGCTGTGCATTAGCAGTCCAAAGAGGGCAGGTTCCAGCATGCCACCCATGTGGTCTGACTGGCCCCAGGACCAGGGCAAGGGACTTGCACTTTGGAGACAGGGCCATTGCCTCTCAGGTAGGGGAGTCCTATGTACTAAGTTCAAATGGCTTTGTGTATGTTTTAGCAGTGGTCACTAAGGACTCTCCACCTAGCCCCAGAGTCTTATCTGGGTCACACAACTGGCCACAAACCCCATTCGCACACTTCTGCTTCACTTTCAGCCATTTGTGCTGGGAATAGACACTGGCATGCTTGGAAGCTCATGGACACATGCTCTTTGGTGGGCTCTGAACACCCGACTTCCTTCAGATGTGCTGGGGTGGTCTTGTGTCACGTGCCCCACATGAGTCCTGTGCAGATGGAAGGACATGGGGGTAAACGCATCACAGACCCCGGCGTGCCCTTTTCCTGTAGGCTGTTCCAGATTCCTGTCTGTGAGCTCCACGGTCCACTGCACACTTGAGCAACTGTTGTCCTGGCCTCCCCCAAGGTGACGCCACTACCTGGCAAGGAGATTGTGAGGGGAAGTCAGAACACAAGGGAACTCGGAGCTAATTCCAGGCCTGCTGCTCTCCAGGCTCCAGCTTCCCTTCCTAGCCTGGGCACCTGTCTGTAGCAGTGGGATGGGCTGTATCTAAGGGTGTTTGCTCAGTGAGCGTTTATGGAGCATCCCCTTTGCACTGGGTTCTTGCTCAGGTATAAAAACCAGCGGATGCTAGAGCAAGCACGGGTAACTAGGCTGGGGGCCTGAGAGAACCTGAAGTCTTTTGGGGGTGTGTGTGACCATTAAGGGATGATGCCCAAGCGTGACGAGGCAGGGTGATGTGGGGGCAGAAGTTGGTCAGACGCCGTGGGAAAAGGCCCCAGAGGCTTTCTGCGGGCCAGGTGGCCAGGTGCAGTGCCTGCGTGTGGGCGGACAGGTGTTCGGCTGATGTCCCAGGGAGAGAAACGTGAAGAAGCCTGCTGGATAGGGTCGTCTGGAATGCTGTGTGTGGGTCGAGGTGATGGAGGGGGAGGGTGCCGTGGCAGCAGAATATCACTGTAGTGAGTGAACTTACGGGGCTTGGTGGGCCCCTGAGTTCTTGCTCTACAGAACCAGATACACTTATTGTCTGTGACTCAAGGCAGCAGCTCACGTTGTCCTCAGGAAGTCCTGGGAGGCAGTTCTAGGGTCAGTGACCCAGGGCTCACGTGATCACCTAAGCTGTAGAGCACCCTGCTTCTCGAGGGACCTCAGGTGGCCTGCTCCGAGCTGGAGGCACCTGGAAGGGCTCTGCTCCCTCCTCCTGTCTGTCCTTCCTCCCCACCATATCTGAGGAACTTGGCTGGAAAAACACCGGTCACAGTCCTGAATGCGTCCTTTCTTCCCATGGGGACACCTGGATGGAGGCTGGGGGCCCAGGAAGCAAGGTGCCAGCGGGTGTAGTGTGGCTTCTGTTTGCGACTTCTTCTCAAGTGTTTCCTCTGATAACCTTTCACAGAGGCCCGCTTTGCTGGGCGCCCCCACCTCCTGGGGGATCTGGGGGTGCTCTGGAGGAAGGGAAGGAAGAAGAGAGGAGGGGGTAGGAGAGGAGGAGGGAGCTGCGGGGCAAGGGCCCCAGGGGAGTGAGGGAAGAGCTAGGAGGGTGTGGCAGGGAAGGGGGAGGGGGGTGGTAGTTACTCAGTCCTGGGTAGGGCTCCAGCAGACTTTCAGCTTCCTTTGCTCACTCACTCACTCGGGTGGCCCCCTTCTGCAGTGTGATGCAGGGGGGTGAGATCCTATCAGGACTAGAGCATATTTCGATGACAGGATGCGGCTCTCCAGCCTGCCCTTGATTTTACAGCAGGCCACGCAGCACCCCGAAATCTGCCGGGGCTGCAGCCTGTACAGGGAGGAAATTAGTCTGGCACAGGGTCTTGCCTCCTTCTTTTGCCTCCCCATTTCTCTCTCTTTATCTCTGTCTGTCTGTCTGTCTGTCTGTCTTTGCCCTCTGTGGGCTTTGCTGATGTTCTCAGAGATGAGAGAATTTTTTTTTTTTTTTTTAAGATTTTTTTTTTTTACAGTGGAGGGAGATTCATTAGATGTTGTGAGCATGTGGTGTGAATTGAACTCAGATCAAGCAGTCATGCTTACCTGAGCCATCCTCCAGCCCGAGAATACTTTTGACTGATCACCATGCTGGGTTTTTTTTTTTTCTTCTGTTGTGTACCTGCTCCATAATACCTGTTTTAAGAGTGGAAACACTCACAGACCTATTTTTATTTGTTTGTCACACCAGCCTTCCTAGTTCCTAAGGATAAATATCAGTCGATTTCCTGGGCTCAAAGGCAGATAGGCATTCGGCAGACTGGACTTACAGAGTGTCAGTTTATTCATCTATAAAATGGGGCTAATACCACCTACCTCCTGGGTGAAGGGCTGAATGGGACAGTGTGCCTTCCACACGAGCAGAATCTACTCCCTGGGAGAAGATAATATGCTCGTTTGCCCATCAGGCTTACTGTCCCAGGGCCAGCCACTTGGGAGTTGAGCAAATCCCCCTTCCATGCTAAACACAGGTGTGTTTATCAGTGTAAAAATCCACCTTTGGTCGGCTACTGGAGGAATAAACTGAAACTCGTACTTAAGTCATCAGCCCCGGGCAAACTTGGCAACTTGGGCTTAGGGAATCCACACTTGCCAAGCTCTCCATGCTGGCCCTGTTGAGGCATCTAGCGAGGGAGTGGTCACGCTGCTTGGTTGGAAGACCTCTGTACTGGAGGGGCATAAGCAGGAGTGGTCCCCAGGGAAGCAGAGGCTGGGGTTGGGGATGGACCTCCTGACTCATCCAGCGGAGCTTGGGAATGCTCTATGAACCAATCCTTTGCTAAGGAAAGCCAAGAGGTCCCCCAACATGCAGCAGAGTTAGGGGGATCAGGCATGTTTATAGGTAGGGCTCAGGGTGGGGGAACAGTCTCTCAGGATGGGCCCTGAAGAAGGTGTTGCATCCCAAGGAAGGAACACATCTATGTGTCTGATATAAATAGCGCCGTCTGTCACCCGGGCGCCCATTGAGTGCCAGACTCTGCACACTGCTTTATGTGATCTCTCTTTGGGGCTTCCTCACAGCTCTGTCTCTAGCATAGGGGTGGGGCTGAGATGTTCCCCAAGGCTTTGCAGTGAAGCCTGGGCTGGAGCAGACATCTGCGTGGCCTGAAGTTGGCCCGACCTCGCTGGCATCTGCTGGCCCTGCCCTGGGGAATCCCCTAGGGCTTATACCAGTGGTGAGGGAACACCCTAGGTTCTCGGGTCTCTCTGTGACCACATCCCTGCAAATGTGAGTCTCAGCCATCTCTCCTCCTCCAAGGCCCCTTCTTGATCCCCGAGCCTGCTCCTCCCACAGCTTGCTTTTTCTCCAGGGCTTGTTTTTTTTTCTCCTGATCATCTCAGGAGCTTTCTGGTCAGTCCCTTTTCAAATGCTCTGTGGCTGTCAGTGATATCTCTATGGTGTTCTCAGGACAAAACATAGATCTCTTACCATGATGGTACACAGAAGGCCCTGCCTGCCTCTCTGGCCTCCTCTAGCAAGACCCTGGACTTTTGCATTGGGCTTTGGCCTTGCAGGGCTCTTCATGGGTCATTGCTCAGACAGGCCAGTTCCATCCACATACACCCTGCTCCATCTCCCTCTGTTTTGCCCAGCCAAGTCCTGCTCTGATTCCAGGCCCTGATGCACCCCCCACAATGCTGTCTTCCCAAACCCCACAATAGTCCCTGTGCACCCCCATTTCAATTCCCTCCTTGCTTTGAGCCTCTCACTGAGCTGAGATTTCCTCACCAGCGGAGGAGCCTGTTCTGTCTTTTTCTTCTCTGTCTATCACACACTTCACACTGGAAGTGTGTTGTTGGAATGAGAAAGCGACATCAATTCAGATCAAATCCTGATTCTGCCACTTAGCAGCCAGGCATCACTGCCACCCCTAACCGCCTCAGTTTTCACTGTAGGAAGTGGGGACCATCCCCCTGCCCCCCTGGAGTTGCTGTGACCAAGCAGGCAGATGCATCTGAGGGCCATTTGCAGTCTGACCTGGAGCTAGTGCTTTTCAAACTGGTGACTGGGTCCTCAGGTGCATGAAAGCAGGGGAAGGATGGGGACAGAGGACATTTAGCCTTTGTAAGAACCCAAGCTCTGGCTTGAGGGCTGTGTTGTGTTTTGCTTGCTTTAGAAGGTCAACATGATCTGGCCCACGTCTGAGGTATGCTGAATTCCCACGTTGAAATCCTAACACCTAGTGTGGCTGTATTTGGACTCCCAAGGAAGTGATTAAAATGCAGTGAGGTTGTAACAAAGGGTTTGCCGGAGTCGGTAGGAATCATGGCTCTGTAAAAAGAGAGCTGAGTGATCCTAGCCTCTCTTTTCCTCTCTTCCCACCTCCTCTCTGCTCCTCTCCACACACTGTGGACTTTATGAGAAGATGAGTGTCTGTAAGCCAGGGAGCACGTCCTCACCACATACTGATCAGCCTCCAAACTACAAGCAATAAGCGTGTGTCATTTGACACTCCAGTTTGCAGTATTGGACTAGGCAGCTTCCCTGGGTGGTTGATGAGGAGATAAGTCGGTTCCAGGTTGCACTTGGGTTGGGTACACATAGCTAAAGGTCACCTGTCACGCTGAGTTATCTAGGTCCTTCCTGAATCAGGTCCTTCTTGATAATAACCTGCCCAGGTGGACAGAGGGGACTTCAGCTCCAGCATTTGCAATTGCCTCCCAGCGGCTACACCCAGATAGACATCTGAAAACAGTCCCTTTGTGGGATAAGGCCACTAGCAGACACGTGACCCAACTTACTGCTGACATTTTCTCTCTGGAGGACTTCGCTGGCTGGCTGTGCCTGCTTGGGGAGAACTTTCCTGTTGTCCTTGGTGATCATCTCCATTTCGGACAGTAATGAGAGGCATTGGGACCTGTGACCTCTACAACAGCTGCTGCCTTGGTGGCAAACCTCAGAGGCCACACTGTCTCCTGCACCTGCTGTGTTCCCCAGAAGCCCAGGGACTAGGAGCCAGAGGAGGTGTTGTGTCTGCAGATGAAGGGCACAGCTGGAAGCTTACAGCCCTGCCCAGGCTATACCAGGCTTTTCCTTTTAGGCCACCAACCAACTCCCAAATCATGACACGGAGACTTGATATGAGTTATGAATGCTTGGCCTTATCTTATGCTTGTTTCTTGCTACCTCTTATAACTTAGCCTGTTTCTCTTCATCTGCATTTTGTCTCAGGAATTTTTTTAACCTTCCTTTCTTTCTATATGTCTTACTTTCCTGCTGGCTCCATGTCTGGCTGGTGGCTGGTGGCTGGCTGGCTTCTGGTCCTGGGTGTGTCCCTCTCTCTCTTCTCTTCTTTTCCCTTCTCTCTAGATTCCTCTTCCTGTTTATTCTCTCTGCCTGTAAGCCCCACCCATCTCCCCACTGCCTAGCTATTGGCTGTTCAGCTTTTTATTAGACCAATCAGGTGCCTTAGGCAGGCAAGGTGAAACAGTAACACATCTTTACATAATTAAACAAATGTAGCACAAACAAATGTAACACACCTTTACACTGTTAAAGTAGTATTCCGTAGCATAAACAAATGCAACACATCTTTACATAGTTAGGTATTCCGCAACACCCTGTCTTTGAAAGTGCTGTGGATTATGCTCATTGTTGATAATAAAGGTGATTGGCCAGTAGCTGGTCAGGAAGAGATTGGGTGTGAGAGCCAGTCTAGGAGAATTATGGGAAGAAGGAGAGCAGAATCAGGAGTCCCCAGCCAAAGGTAGAGGAAGCAAGATGAGAATTCCATACTGAGAAAAGGTACCAACCCATGTGGCTAAACATAGATAAGAATTATGAGTTAATTTAAGTGTACGAGTGAGTCAGTAATAAGCCTGAGCTACTGGACGAGCATTTATAAGTCATATTAAGCCTCTGAGTCAATTATTTAGAAAGTGGCTGCTGGGTATTTGGAAGTTGCTGGTAGGACATAAACGTCCAATTACAGGAAAGAGAAAAGGGCAAGGAGCAGAAGAGAATGGGTGGTCAGTCTTTTCATGCTGGACGCCAGTTTCCTAGGCTGATGTACAAATCATATTCCTGCAAAGAGAATATACTCTGGATAAGAGAAACTGCCTTGTGTGTGTGGGGATTCTCCATCTGTGGGTGTTATCCAGGTCATGGTCATTCCCTGAATGAATTGGTGGGGTGTTTGGGGTTTTTTGGTTTCCCACCATCTGGCTAAAGGGGAAATTGGCCTGATGTCAGGGATACCGGTGGAGCAGGAAGGAGACCCAGCTTTGCTGGGAACTTTTCTTTTCCTAGCATATTCCCATGTCACCTCTTCCCCTTTGATGTGAGACCAGCTAAAGGGAGTGGGGTTTCTAGGAATTCATTTCCTCAGGAGGACGAAATTGGAAAAATCACTAGAGAAAGAACCCCTGTAGGGAATGGGGATCATGGTACAGGGCCATCTCTTGGAGGCCACGTGTTCTGTCCTCCTGTGGCTGAGGACTGCAGGGAGTGATGTAGGAGGGTCCCCAGCTCCATGCCACTTTCTTGTCCTTGAAGACTGTGGTACCCCTCCAAGACCCACCCACTTGCCACCATCTGTCACCCTGCCCTGTCCCTGGCTTGGGATGAGGCCTGGTACTCAGTGAGCCTGCCTGCTCATCTGGAGCTCCAAAGACAGCTACACAGATAAGTTTCAGTCCTGAGCATGACTCCAAGTTCACAAAGAGCCAGCCTCTGGATTTTTCTCATATGACTTAAATTTGGGTTTCCCCGGAGGTGGGCACAGAGATTTTTGTGAAATGCACTGGGGACACAATGCTAGGAAGAGATGCGAGATGCTCAGAGGAAGTGAGAGCATCTGGGGCCTGTTTTTTTTTTTAATGGCCTGGCTGCTGTAAAGCAAGAGCCACTGGACCCTAGGAGTCTCAAGTCCCGGTGTGGGTCGGTTGCTCTTTGAGGAGGGACATGCTCCAGTGCTCCACTCTGGCAGCTTTGAGTATTCTTGACTTGGCAAAGGTGCCCTTTCAACCCACACTTCACATGGTGTCTCCTGTACTGGCTTCCTGTCTTCCCTCTGAGTGTCCATCTCTGAGTCCCTCTTTTCTTTCTGTGTTGGTGTCCGTGTCTGTGTCCGTGTCCGTGTCCATGTCCGTGTGTGTGTGTGTGTGTGTGTGTACGCACATATGTAGATGCACGTGGAGCCCAGATGTCTTGGTTGTTGCTCAGAAGCCGTCACCTTTTCTTCTTGAGATAGGGTCTGTCATTGGTCTGGATTTCCCCACGCAGGGGAGCTGCCTGGCTAGCGAGCCCCAGGGGTTTGACTGTCTCTTCTTCCCCCACTGAGGGGATGACAAGCCTGCACCACTGTACTTGGATTTTAAAAAGTGGGTTCAGGGCTGCCCGGAGGTGGTGCACACCTTTAGTCACAGCCCTCGGGAAGCAGAGGCAGGCGGATCTCTGTGAGCTCGAGGCCAGCCTGGTCTACAGAGAGAGCTCCAGGACAGGCACCAAAACTACACAGAGAAACTCTGTCTTGAAGAAACAAAATAAAATACAAGTGGGTTCGGGGGGTGGGGTGGGGCGTTGAACTCCTCCCCATGCCTGTGAGTGGTTTGCTGTCGCAGCCATCAACCTAGCCTCACATTTTCCCTTTTTTAAAGGATTATGGGTTATGCCTTACATCATTCCTCTTCCGAAATCAGGTCGTATTTGAAGCGAGTGGAAGTCGGATGCTAGTGTGTCAGCTTCGGGAAGGGCACAATCCAATTCCTAAAAGAAGGAAAGGAATCACAGAGGATGTCGTCCCCAGCTTGGGTAGGCCAATCTTCCTCTTCCCCAGAATTGGGGAGCAGTGTGGCCTACATCCACGTTATACAACTGAAAGTTGCTGCAGTATTGACTGGCTTGGTACCCATCTCATCCTGTATGTGCCCACAGGGCTATGTCCTCAGTGTGTAGGGGGAGAGAGCAGCCATCCTAGGACCCCCTTGGCAGCTGAAGAGGTCAGTGCTGTGGGATGGTCTGTATGTCAAATGCTCTGATTGGTCAATAAATAAAACACTGATTGGCCAGTGGCTAGGCAGGAAGTATAGGCGGGACTAACAGAGAGGAGAATGAAGAGAACAGAAAGATGGGAGGAGACACTGCCAGCCGCCCCCATGACAAGCAGCATGTGAAGATGCCAGCAAGCCACGAGCCACGTGGCAAGGTATAGATTTATAGAAATGGATTAATTTAAGATATAACAACAGTTAGCAAGAAGCCTGCCATGGCCATACAGTTTAAATAATATAAGCATCTGTGTGTTTATTTTATAAGTGGGATGTTGGACTGCCGGGGCTTGGTGGGACCTGGAGAGAAGCTCTCCGGCTACAGGTCAGGGTGACTTAGTCATGGACTGTTCAGTGCACCAAAAGAACATCCTTTAAAAAGATCCTGAGTTGATTTACTGGTCCTAGGCAATAGACTTTCAATGTCATCATATGAATTTGTAGGATGGATGAAACAGAACTTGTGTTACTTGTGCCTGGCTTGATTTCTAGAGCTATGATGTTCTTGCCTGGTGGTCGGGGTCCATATCAACTGGTCACTGGTTAACACATCTCCCAAGTCTGGAGAGGAGAAAGTAGCTGCTGTTATTGGGAGGAGGTTCAGCTGAGCCTCGACACTGGGATAGTTCACCCTGGTGTGACTAGCTGTATGGCCTGGAAGGTCTGGGTACTCCCCTCTGAGATCTGGGTGGGGTACTGGCCTCAGAAAGCCCATGGGCCATGAGGGGGCACTCCTCCAGAATAGCTCAGGTCTCTTGGGTTGAGCATTTTCTCATGAAAAGAGCCACATTGCTTGGCAAGGATGAAAATTCCAACCCAGAAAGCCAGCTGCCAGGGCAGAGATGAGGGGCAGGAGGCAAGGATGGCCTTTAGCAGTGAAGGGTGGCTTGGGCTTGCAGGGCAGGAGTCTTGTGGGTGATGCTGGGTTGAGGACTGGAGAAGTCAGGAGGTTCCAGCATGCCCCACTCATGCTCAGTGCCCTGTCAGTCACCAGGAGAGGGAGGCAGGGTGGTGTGGAAGCAAAGCCCAGGAAGGGATAGTGCAGTTCCCTTGGCAGGAGACTCTGCCAGCCTGTTTTGTAGAGAGTGAATCTCTTGGAGCACTGACCCTGATTGCCCTCCTGGTCTGAAGCTTGTTTGGAATACAGTGGGACCTTCGCCTCCACATTTGGTCTTGGAGTTTTACAGATGCGAATTCTGTCACGAGCCATGTGACCCCAGACAAGTCCTCTCACCACTAGACCCTCGAGTCATAGGACATCTGAGATGCGTAGGTCAGGTGCCTCTGTGGCATGGTGAAGGTGCACAGCATCCCGAGAAAGTTAGTTATGGGACACAGCGGCTCAGGTCGCAGCTCCAGCTTCCTTAAGGGAGCCAACTCCGAGGGATTTCCACCTCCACCATACTGCACCAGAGACAACTAAATTCCTGTTTACAAGCAAACCTAAACCCTCTTATTCTCCCTACACCACCACCTTAGGAGACATATATTTATGCTTTCGGTTTTAGCTGCTCGTATGTTTGAAAGCATCCAGGCACTCGTTGGGCGGTTATGCTAATGCACAGAAGGAGTCTAACAATTGCACAGGCTGTACTAACTAGCTATTTGAGCTGCATTGTACAAATAAGATGTTATCTTAAACAAGCTCCTGATATAACTCAATAATCACTGTAATGCTTTTTGGTGAAATTGTGGTGTTATTACTGAATTTAGTCTCTGAGCTGCAAACGTTGAACTTTGGAGCCCACCCCGATGGAGCCAATCTGCTAAATTTCGCGAGGTTGGGGAAGGGCTGGCGTAGCGTAGGAGGCTCTAGGATCCCAGCATCCCCAGGGGAGGTGGATGAAGTAAGGGGCAGCACCTGTCTGAGCTCGAATCCATGCGACCACAGACTTTTCAAAATGAGGAAAGGGCCGTATAAACATTGTGTGCCTTGCATGTTACAGGGCTGAGAGAGAACTGTCGCTCACCTAGCCTGGCTCACACCATAGAATGCCAGCCAGGAAGGCTTGCAGCCACCTCCCATGCCGTCTGGAACACAGATCCTACCTCTGGTACCTCCTCACCTTCAGTAGGAAAGAGTGATGGGAACCTTGAGGGCAGCTGGATTTTATTTTGACTGTACATAGATAAAAGAAGTAATGAGTCCCCCCCAGGAAGACCTCTAAGCCTGACGGCCCAAGTCCAGTCACTCTGGGTGGTAGAAGGACAGAGCTGATTCCGGAGGTTGTCCTCTGCCCCCACTCCCTTCTACTTGCTGTGCTGTGTGCACAAGTTTCCTCTCCAACACACACATACAAGTCAATGGAATAATAAACAGGGTCTCTCTACATAGCCTTGGCTGTCCTGGAACTCACTATGTAGACCAGGATGGCCTTGGACTCACAGAAATCCACCTGTCTCTGCCTCCAAGTGCTCCCCTATGCCTGGCCTGTAATAATTTTGAAAAAAATAGGATATCAAGGTACAAATATTTTGTTATTCTTATTTCCCTATTTATTCCTATTTATGTGCTATATCTTACATACCTTTGTGTATATTTGAAAACACAGTGACTTCATCCATCCCTTATCCCTTCCCTTTATTTAGTGTAAGATCAGGGGAATGAGCTCTGTGGTAGACTGTCAGTAACTAAGTAAATGGGTAGACTAGCCAGCCAAGCAGTTACCAAGTCACGTGGTGAAGGTCAATGCCAATGGCGGGTTCTCTGCCATGGTCTAGAATGCCATCGGCAGTTAGTGCAGACCACTGTGGGTCATTCAAGTGAAAAGCAAGGGTTTCTGTCTACTGTCGAGAGAGGCTCAGATCTGGACTCAGAAGATGCAGGGCCAGAATACCAAACCAGCTCACTTCACTCCTGCCCGTCTGAGTATTGGATGAGCCAAGGTGCTGGCTGAGACAAGAGACTAGCCGGGCACTCCTGCTCATCCCCTGTAGAATGGTGAGTGCCGTGATGCACTCTCAGGGGAGACTGGGTGTGTTCAGGATGCTATGGCCGCGACACATAGTCTAAGTGTACATTGAAGGAGAATCTGCTGAAGCTGAGCAGGCCTGGCCTGGGTATCCTGCTTGATGGGATAGTTGGGGAACACTGAGACACACACTACAGGTTCATGCTTGGACAGACCTTCTCCCCCAAGATTCATAAACACTGGGTAGACACTCACTCCAGCCATCTTGATGCCCCATCTCACACTGAACTCAGTAATCTCGGTGGTGGCTTTTACTGGAAGACCTTCCCTTGTCCACCAAAAAGCTCGTGCTTGGAATAGTTACAATGCTTGTCCTCAGTCACTGGTTAATGCTCAGAGGTCCTACTCATGTCCTCGTGTCCTCTAGACCATGTTCTTCCTTCTTTACCTCACCGCCTCAGAGAAGAGTGAACCACCACCTCTCTGATTTCCAGGAGAGCAATGAGGGGACACAAGGGGAAGCTGCCATACCGTGATATAATAGACTTCCAAAGCACACAGGAGCGCGTTTCCTCTGGCGTCCATGTCGGTTGGATTCCTGTTACTGTTTTTACGTGATGGGGCCCACAGTCCTGACTTCACTGCCCCCCAGTACATTCCAAAAAAGACATCCAAGATGATGCTTTGTGAGTTTAAGAACTCTTACTTCACAAATGCAAGGATTCAGGCTCTGAGAGCTTACAATGAGCTGCCAGAAGCCACAGAGATGGCCAGCGTGCCACACCTACAAACATCTCCTCTTTAAACGCAATGCTCTCCTGCCCAGCAGCCAGTCTTGCTTCCCCCAGGGTGGACTGTGCTCACATGCTGCTATGTGCGGTTTCCAAGGTCATAGGAGAGGCAGAGGCTGTGGGTCAGTGGCTCAATGTCCTGCCATTGCTTCTGACACCAAGTTATCTAAAACCCAGGGACGGTCCCTTACCTTTGGTCTCCCGTGATCATCTAAGGGAACTGAGTTGTGTCCCCCTTTCAGACCACAGTCTTGAGTTTTAGCCCCAGAATGTGACTTGTGTTTAGATGTATAAGACCTAGGGCCTTAAAGAAATTCTGTCAAAATGAGGTCATCAGGGTGGCCCTCGCTGGGTCTGCCTGGGATGACCGAGGAGAGAGGTTCCAGGAGAAAGCTTGCTTTTGGACTTCTGGTTGCATAACCCTCTGATGTGGGTCTTCATTATGGAAGTCCCAGCAGACTAATGGAGATGAGATCATTCCATCACGGGGAGTCTACTGATGTGAAACATGAGCACAGACCCTGCTGTCGGCCGATGAGGTCTTGTGAACTTCTCATCGCTCACAGTTGGCTGTGAACAGTTGAACAGATGACATTGGATCTTGGAATTGACTTCTGTCCACTTGGGAGATATGTCCCAGCCCTTTACATCCTCACAACCTCGAATGCCTTCTGAGGGTGGTGGTGGCTTTTCTGTCCATGGACCTTCTTATTCTGCAGGTTCTGTCTGATGAGCAGGTAGGACCCAGCAGGTTATGAGGTTGTACCGAAAGGCAAGGAGAGAAGCTGGCAAGATGGAGTGGGAGTGAGTGTCATGTGGGTCGTCTAGGTCAGGTGGACATGAGGATAGAGAAGAAGAAGGCCTCTGGCCCAGGTGGAGCTGGGGCTAGACCTCCACCTTTTGCTATTTGTCCAGGAGATCAGTCTCGTTTGGGAGATACCCAAGGGCCAGACTATCTTCAGATTCTGATGCGTCTGACAGGAGGAGGCAAACACTCCTCCATTGCCATGGCAGCTGTGAGTTTGGGTCCTTATCTGTCACTCTTCTTCCTTCAGTGTCTGAGGCGATTCATTCTAGTCATGGCAGCTAATGGATGTCACCACCTATCATGTGGCGGCCACTGTGAGTGTGTGTGTGTGGGGAGGGGAATGCACACTTCCTCAGCCATCTGATCATGTCCTTGTCACTTGCATTGTTTACCCTTGGCTTTCTCTTCGGTCACCCTGGGAGGTAAGCAAACTGGAAGCAGGGCTGGGGCATGGCTGTCTTCCCGGGGAGTTCAGCTCCGTCATGCATGGCGCTTGTTCCCAGAGCTGAGAGCATCAGCCAGGGTTCTCCCATCCCAGCAGCCTCCCTTCCAGGGCCTGTCAGGGACGTACTCTTCTAGGTCTTTCTCTGGGAGAGACACTGCCATCCGTAGAAGTGCTAGATGATACCATCTCTTGATAAGCTCTTAGGCAACATCTTATCATCCACCAGACATGCAGAGTCACTCCTACAGGACAGGGGACAGACTCGGTGACATTTGTTGAGTGGAAGCAGACGAGGGGGCGAAACTTCGCACCTTCTCCAGGTAACATAGGTTCAATGACTAGCAGCATATAGTGACCTCCCGTGACTGGGTGTCCACTGTCTACGACATGTATATGGGGCTTGGGGTCTGGTGTGCTCCGGAGTCACGCAGCCAGAAAGGAGCTGAGCTGGGGTCCACAATCACGTCTGTCCGGGAGCTAAGATGAGTCCTCTTCTATGGTCACACTGTCTTCTGTTATAGGGACACTTAGTTTTATAGCCTGCAGGTCCTGGACTATGTGATAGAGACTTCAAGAGGCTCCCACAGTCTGACACTGAATGTCGTCCCGTCCCCCCAAAACCATGGATGCATGGAACTGATGGGAAGCCAGAGAGGGGAATTGTCTCCAAAAACTGAAGTATACTTTTCATTAACAAAGCAAACTGACCCTGCCCATGCCCACCACTGAAAAACTCAAAATGCAAAAGGTTGGACTCCCAGAGGAAAGTGGGCGGTTACCTCTAACGTCTCTAGAAGCTGGCTCCTGGTACTTGCCACTGCGTGCTGTTTTGTTCTGTTTCCCCTACACGTCAGTTTTCTCGAGCACTTGTAATTATCCATCGATTGTGGGTTCAGCAGACAAAACCTCGGTTGTTCTCGTTTTCCGTTTTCTTCCTGATAATCCGTACAGTTCCCACGCAGCTGTGCTGGGGCGGGGGTGGGGGGGACGGGACGGGGACACACACTGGTGGACGAAAACAGAACACCCAGCAGTGTGTGCTCCTGTCCTCGTGTAGAGTTCTCACACACAGCTCCGCTTTCCCACTCCTGTTATCTTGCCTCCTCTAAGTGAACACATAGTTTAATATTCTTATGTGCGGCGCTGTCTGCCTGTGTGTGCAGATTTATACGTCTCCCAGGAGTTCAGGATGTAGCGTGTGCTCAATAAATAATAAAGCAATGGACATCTTCGCGCATAATGGTTTTTCTCATATTCTGGGATGTTTCACTTGGGTGGCTTCCCAGAAGGTACTTAATGGGTCAAAGGGCAGGATATAGTCACTTCCAATGCTTTGGTGTAGTGTGGCTACAAACATTTCTTCCAGGCCTGCGGTGACTGCTTCCACCAGGAGGGTAAGTGGCTCAGGAAGGCAGAATGTGAGGTCTGGAACCAAGGCCTGGCCTGGGACTGGCTTTGCCACCTCCTCACAGGACTGCTTGGGCAAGTGACTTGATTTCCATGGGCCTCTCTTTCCTCAGATAAGAATGGGTATGGTGGGTATAGCTCACAGAATTATGGTAAGAATCGAGTAAGTGGGGTTTGTAATGGGGTTCCACAGAGAATGTGTATGTATTCACTTATCAAGGGACTGACAGTCAGGCGAACAGCAAGTCTACAGTACTGCAGGGCCCCAGGGACACATACGTGTAATTTGTGGGGCAGGTGTGTGGGACTCAGGAATACAGGTGTGCAACACTCAGGGACACAGGTGTGCGGTATTTGAGACAGGTGTGTGAGATTTGGGACCAGAGGTATGCATCTCCCAGGAACACAGGTGCACATACCTGCAGCACAGGTGTGTGGTAGCTGGGATAGGTGTGTGCTGCTCAGGAGCACAGGTATGCAGCACCCACACACATAGGTGGGCCTGAGTCTCAGAAAGCTAGCCCCAGTCTCACACAGGAGGTCTGCCCACCTCCTCAACCCAATGCAAGCCAGAGCCTCGGCCCCTCTGGAGCTGTGGTGGATCCCATGACTCCATTCCGTGTCTGTGCTCCAGGCTGACTGCAAGGCTTCATTGTTTCAATGCTCATGGCTTCCCACACATGGCAAAATGAGAGAGCCGAGGAAAACTCAGGAGCCAGGCATGGTTTTGAATGCCCATTCTCCTGGCACTTGGGAGGTTGAGGCCAGCGTGGGACACATCGCAAGACCAAGTCTCTGGTTAGACATACCAAAGTCCAAACCATCCCAACCAATCTTTGCAGAGGAAAACGAAGAATCCTTGGGGCTGGGCTGGGTGTGGGTGGTGGGGCATCGAGAGGCCGATGAGTGAGGGCTGCTGGATGCTTCCAGGAAGCTCTTACCCTCACCTCCTCGCCTTCCCTGACTCGATGGTTTGGCTAATCTATCCAACTTCTGTTTCTTGCTAAGAATATATATTCCGTGTGTTCTCAGTTCTTGGGGTATCCACATGCAGGGGGCACACTGAAGATGGGGTCAGGACAATGCCGCTGACGATGGATGGTAGCTGAAGGGTGATGGGAAACATGCAAATGACCCGACAGGGACTCGATGGGCGAAGGCAACAGTATGGGTGTCCTTCTGAGGCAGGGCCTTTGCACAGGGCTGAGTGTGGAGGAGGCAGGATCTGGCTCCCAAGGCTACTGTGTGGAGGCAGGTAGGTTCTGAGAGAAGAGGAGGAGCAGATGCCTGAGGGAAGCAGGGTGCTGCCTGGCCCAAAAGGCAGGTCCTGCAGTGCCAGGCTGCCCTCTGTGAGGCTGAAGCCAGTCAGGATCCCTAAGGCTCAGGGTGACCCCTCTCCCAGCTCACAGACCTCAAGGACATCCAAGCTTCTTGTGGCTGTGCTGAGAAAGCTGGCATGTTTTAATTTTCAGAAGGCAGCTGCCTTGTTGTTCAAATGCAGCCTTTTCCCACCTCATTGGACACATGTGACAGGAACGTCGCTTTCCCAAGTTAGTGTGTGATCTGACCCCAGGACTCCACCATCAGGAATAATGAGAAGGAGTGCCTGGTTGGGGTCCCTGCTGTCTGTCATGGGGACACAACTGGTTTTAACTTCTCCTGTGCTTTTAGACCTACATCTGATGCTTTGTAAAAATGTGTATGCACAGAGATTATCAATAGCTACAATACACCAAGTGCTAACTGGGTGGTGGGCCCTGGCTGGGAATGACGGTTAGTCTCAGGAGAACAGGCTCACCATGTTACTAACAAGAACGTCGGCATCAGGACAATTAACCAGCTTGTCACACCGCTGATAAAGGAAGATGTGGGGGGTCTGTTGAAAGAATAACATATATTCTAGAATATATGTTAACTACGTGTGGAAAGAGAAGACACGTCATACAGTTTGTCAAAATATGGCCCATAGTACCTCGTTGAAGAAGAAGAAAAGGTTAACCTTACGGTGAGGTGAACGAGGGTCCCCAGCATGTCCCCAGAGAGAACTCACAGCACCCCCTGATGACAGCCTCCCTCCAGAACTATCAGAGAGTTCATGTCTGTTGTCCAAGTCGCCCCATTCACGGTCCTTGCTTATATTGGCTCAGCAAACAAATACAGTGGATGGACAGATGTCACTGTCCCCTGGCCTTCAGCCTCAGCTGAGGACCCCTTGATACAGCCTGGGCCACTTTCCGGCTCTCTGTCCACCTGGAGTTTGCACCTCAGGAGGCTGTGGGATGCCTCCACCTCACCCTAGCTGGACCACTCCGCTTAGACAAAGCTGTGGATTGGGTTGGCAGCTGGGGCTCTTTTTTTTTTTTTTTTTTCTGGGAAATGATACAGGCTTTGGGAAGGGATGATAATTCTAGGAAGGAGGAGGTTGCTGTTGACCAAGTGAAGGACGGGTGGCAATTCTCCAGAGACAGAGCTCCGGCCAAAGAGGGAGGAGGCCATGTCACACAGGGCCCTTGCACCTGTCTGTGAGGTGCTAGGGTGATGGGACACAGGAGGAGAGACCGTGGAGTGCCATTGCCTTTCTGCCTGGCTGTTTCTACACAGGCTTGGAAAAACAAATAGAGAAGACTATCTGGCTTCTGAGACCGCGTCCCTGCAGTCTGTGTCTACCCTGGAAAGCCAGTTTTGGTGCAGGTTGATATTATAGCAGGAGAGCCCTGAAATGGCCTTCCCATTTCTGTGTCCCCAACACACTCCCTACCCCTGTTTCCTGGGCCCCTCCCCGGAGCCTCTTTGCTCAGAAGAGGTGGGAAGGACAGTCACCCTTCCTGGCTGTGGATAGAGGGCCGCTTGTAGCCAGTACACTGGGGACATTGTTTAAGATGGTGTCACCTCTGTAAAAATATTGGTTCTGTAGTATTGCCAAGATTTCTGAGTTATCTCCCAGCCAGCACTCCTTGTACAGATGCAGTCTGCCTTCAGACAGGTTTAATCAGTGAGCAGTCATTCCGAGACAATGTCCCTGGTGCTGCTGGACCCCTCTTCTCTCTGCGCTTGCCTGTTACCATCAGCCACTGGGGTAGCAGCCACATGAAGCTGTTCATGTAGGGCGGAAGAGTTCTTTGTCTAAGAGACTAGGAGGAGCTCATCTCTGATGCCTTACACTGGCCAGGCAGCTTTCCGGGAATATTGTCTGCCAATGAGATTTGAGAAGTGTCCTGGCCACTCAAGGAGACCCAGCATCTTTCCCAGAGCCTTGGGCTCTGAGACTCCTGGGACCAGCAAGGTCAAGACTGTGAGCCACAGGCTCGGAAGGGCGAACAAGAATGTTGCAATTCAGAGGCTCTGAGCACACTGGCCAACCGGTTTTCACAGAAGAATTTGATACAGATAGCCAACTGTTAGGAGACACAGCTGAGGGCAGATGATTGTTTCCACCTGCATCCACTGGAGATCAGAGAAGGTTCTTTTCAAGTTCTGCAAATGATTAATTAAAAGCTGAAAGCTAATCTAGAGTGCATTTAGAAAAATCTGAGCATGGGCAAAATGAATAAGGAAACATGGTGGACCTGGAAGTAACTGATATTATTATTATTATTATTATTATTATTATTAGTAGTAGTAGTAGTAGTAGTGGTAGTAGTAGTAGTAAGTAGAAAAGGAAGACTTATTCAATGTAGCCAAATTGAGAAGAGGAACAGAGTCCAGTGGCTCCTGCTTCCCCAAGTCCATCTTCGAGGTCCTTGAATGAGGATGAAGCTCAGATAGAAGGCAGGGGACAATGCAGCTAAGCAGTCCCACCAAGGTGTGGTCCCACAGCCTTTGACCCACCTCTGTCTGGCTTCAGTCTCTAAGGGGGTGTCTGGCAAGTTGTACATATCTTTGGGGAGATACATGAAGTGGCTGAGCTGTCACAGTGTACAAAAGATAGCAATTCAATAGAGCTATTAATTCTGCTTTCCCTATGCAGGCCTCCAACTTGATATATAGCTGAGGCAGAGGATTACCTTTAGTTGTAACTCTCCTGCCTCCACTTGAGTGCTGGGACGACCTGTGGCCATGTGCATGGTTTCTGTGGTGCTGGGTCTCAAGGTCAAGGTTTCATGGATGTTGGGCAAGCATTCTACTTAGTGAGATACAGGGCCCACTCTCTTCTCTTTACTTCTAAAATCTGTATAAATGGCAGTTTCAAATGATGCCTTTGCTCTAGAGCGGAAGCTAACAGACACACAGCTGGAGTCAGGGTCTGGGGAAGCAGTGGCTTCTCTGCTGACTTACTGTGTGATGTTGGTCAAAGCAATCGGCCTCTCTGGGACCAGGCTTTCTATCAGTTTCTTTGTACAAAAAGAGGAATGCTGTTGTTGGCTGATGGATAAAATGAAGGAGCTGGCCCTCGAGAAAAAAATTAGTCCTCAGGACTTTGCCTAAAAGCAGGAGGGGAGTAGGGTACAGTGTCTGCTCACTCCCTCGGCCACTCAGTCTGGCCTCTTCTCAGGACTGACGTTTGTAATCTGCAATGCCACGCTGACTTGGCTTGTTACTCAAAAATACTGCAAGCAAATATTAGCTCAAGATAATGCAACGGGAGCAACGCAGAGGCCAGTTTACCCGGAAAAAGGGAAATCTCACTATGCTTTCAAATGATAGCATGTGATTGCTTCCAGAATCATGCCTAAGCCCCCCGTTTTGTGGCAGCAACAACATGCCCTGGGAAAACATCCGGGGGAGTGTGGGTACCCCAGGCCAGCTCTGCGTCTGTGCGATGTCCAGTTTGCTGAAAATCGTCCTCCCTGATAAGGTGACATGGGGACTAAATTTATTGTTGGCGTTTGGGGAGCCAATTTCCATGTCATACTGCTGGAGCTAGGAGCTGGGGAAGAGCGCTGGAAGCCAAAACTAGCTCTGTGGCTCTGCTTGCCTCCGCTCAGCACCACCTGCCTCCAATCAAACTGTCCAATTACAGGAGACAATTGTCCCTCCCCCCACTTTCTGGGAAGGGAGGAAATTCATCCAGGAATGGACCAATTTCTAAATGTTTTCTCTCCCCACCCCTGAAAAAGAAGTGGTGTGTCAGGGGAGATAAGAAAACCCAACAACTCCAAACAGAGTGCCAGAGGAGAAAGCGTCTCCATGTTCAAGGTTCAAAAGCCAGAATGTCACCAT
This sequence comes from Peromyscus leucopus, assembly GCF_004664715.2. Taxonomy (NCBI): domain Eukaryota; kingdom Metazoa; phylum Chordata; class Mammalia; order Rodentia; family Cricetidae; genus Peromyscus; species Peromyscus leucopus. The sequence goes on along the minus strand of NC_051081.1, from coordinate 55,956,020 downwards.
CCACACACTTCTGTGTTTTTGACCACCACCATCAGGTCTATAATTACCTCTTCTGATAAAGTTATTAGCCACTCAGAAAGAAAGCATCTCCTTTTTTTTTTTTTTTTTTTTTTTTACACAAGAGGCAGTAATTAGAGGCTGCAGATTTCACAGGTGAAATCTTGCAGAAAGTATTGAGTTTGAAGTCAAAGAATTTACCAATCCACCCCAACATAATTACACTTTTTTTTTTCTTCAAACAAAATCTTGTGTTTGAAACAATGAGTTTGGAGCAAAGATACTATTTATCTGTAAGCCTCTCTCTCTCTCTCTGGAAACTTTCTTTTGATTACTTTGGCTTTTCTGAAAAGGCTCAATTCAAAGCTGAGAAGCAAAATGGACTAGAAGGGGCTTGGCTTGACAGATGGCATGTGGCACACCACGAACCCTGAAGGTAGTTACAGACATGCTTACCCCTGGCAGGCGACAATTGAAGGAAACTACTGAACCCCTCTAGATACTTCTAGTTCACATTTGAGTTATTAGATTATCCCCATTAGAAATAACAATGGGACCACTCACTCTTAGGATTCCATAGGGACTCATGGAAACCATTTAGGTGTACCTTTCTTTGTGTATGTGTGTGTATGTGTGTGTGTGTGTGTGTGTGTGTGTGTGTGTGTGTGCCTGCCCGCCCGCATACATGTATGCGTGAATGCACACATGTGCTCATGCATGTACACGAGTGCACATTTTTGTGAGAAGGTCAAAGGTCAGTCTCAAGTGTCCTCTCAAGTGCTGTCCACTTGGCTGCTTTTGTTTTCTCAAGACAGGATCTCTCACACAGCTTGGAGTGCATCAGTTTGCTCTGGGCTGGTTGGCCAGGGAGCCTCGTGTTGGGATTACAAGCACGCACTGCCACATCTAGCTTTTTTTAAAACAAACAAACAAAAACCTGTGGGTTTTGAGGATTGAATTCAGGTTCTCATGCCCAGCTATCTCCTCATGCCCGTTGTGGGCATTTTTCATCTCATTGCTAGCAAGACCTTTGCACATGCAAGACTACTTCCCTAAGCTGACCGAGCCGACATGGGGACCTCTCTCCACTCAGAACCCACTGAGGTCACTCAAGGGGGTGACTGCACTCCAGGGGAGTTCTCCTGTGTGCAGGGCAGCAGCTGCTCTCCTCCTCAAGAGTCTTCCCTGGACCAGAGTCTCAGGGATGTCTTCACCTTTCTGCCCTGCTCTGGGCCTGATGGACCACTCTCTTGGGCAATCGCTCTTGTGCATGGTGGCTCTCACTAGAGGTGGACTTCCTGATGACCAGGGAATTTCTTTTCCTTTGGCTTTAAATGAAGACATGAAGGAACTGGTGGTTGGAAAAAATAAATAAGATCATTTCCTCCTAGTTTTCTAGATACTTCCTTTGGATTCCTTGAGAGTTCCTTTATACTGTCATTGCCCCTTAAGTATCTATCCACCTTTAGGAAATGTTGGCTCCCTTCCCTCCAACTCTAATGTACCCCGAGACAATCTCTTTTAGGCTGTGAATTCACTAATGACCTGTGGTCCCCAACTCTGAGGCTGGCATTCTCATCCTACTCTGGGAGGGACTTGGGAGAGAGATGGGGGTCGCTAAGCACTCAGGCTCCATCACTGAGAGCTGTGTTCTTGTTTTCTTTGGGTGTATGTTTGCATGCCCATGTGTGCAGAGGACACCTCTGGGGGCTATTCCTCAGGAGCTCTTCAGCCTGATTTTTTGAGACAGGGTCTCTCACTGAACCTAGAGCTTCGGTTTGGCTGGACTGGCTGGCTCCACAGCTCTTTTCATCTTGGTTTCTCCCCGGTGTTACGGACACAAGTGTGAGCTACCAAGGTTGTTATCTGAGTTTCAGGGTTCCAACCCAGATTCTCATGCTTGCAAGCCAAGAACCTTATTCACTGAGCCAACTCCCCAGTCTAGCGCCCTGGTTCTCTGCATGTGAAGACGGGTCCTTCTCTCACCTTTGTAAGTCTCTGTTATCCCAAGAAATGGTGAGAAGAGCTAGTAACGCATGCTTAGACCTGTTAAATAGAAATCGTTGGTCATGTGGTACTAGCCCAGGTAGAGCTTACTGTGCTTCAAGTACAATTCATGTTGGCCTCAAACCTGATCTGCCTGGACAATCATGGCTACCAGTCCCCACATGTAGTTTAAGTTAGTGAGAATGAAATAAAAGCTAAATTTCCCAGTAGTCACATTTTAAGTACCCACAGCAATAGTTAAGTGCATTTGGGTATTCTCTTAGACAGCACAGAAATATAGAACATTCTAGAACATATTACAGAAAAGTTTCCACGTTAATGATGTCCTCTGCCTATGTCTGCTTTCTTCCTGACATCTCTCTTGCCTGTGTCTAGTGATACCACCCACCCAGATCTTCCAGCTCGCCCTTGAAGCTGGGTGTGCCGGGCTGAGGTTAACAAGAGATTCTAGGGGAAGGTACCTTCAAACAACATTGCCGAGCTCTGTGCTCTGATTCCTTTTGTGTCTCAGTTTTTGTTTTTGTTTTTCCAAAATGTGGACAAGCCTAGGTTCTATATCAGGGAGCTGTGGAGATCAGGCAAAATGATGCAGGTCACATACCCAGGGACGCACAACAGGTATTACGTGAGGATGGACTGAATCATTCTCAACTCATTAGAAGTTCTGCCTCTCCCCCTCCCCTCACACTGTCACCTACTGGGTGAGTTTATGTCCCTCCCATCAATCTCTGTCTTAATTCATTCTCCCCCAGGCCTAATGGGTCCCCAGTGTGTCCCTGCAGCCTCACCTCTGGCTCCCTATCTCTAAGCTATCCCTACATCCTCCTGGTCAGAGAGGTGTGTGTTTGCGTGTGTGTGTGTGTGTGTGTGTGTGTGTGTGTGTGTGTGTGTGTGTCCATGTTTGTATGTGTTGGTGCTTATAGATGTTTATTTCCAACAGTGAAAAAACTTGAGTGCTATTCCTCAGATGCTGTCCACTTCTTTTCTTGAAAGAGGACTTCTCATACCTTGGAACTCTCCAAGTAGGCTAGCTTGGCTGACCAGTAAGCCCCAGGGATCTGCCTTTCTCTGTCTACCCTGTATGGGGATGAATGTGAGGCATTAACATATGCCTTTTCTTTGACATGGGTTCTGAAGACTGAATTCCAGTCTTGCAAGCACTTCTCTGATTAAACAGACTCCCTAGACCCAGAGGTATCTTTCTGAAATAGATATCTGATCATATGTTTCCATCAGAAAATACCCAGATTGTCCCCCACATCTTAGGGGTTAAATGCCACCTCCTTACAAAACACACGGCCCGAAGACGATCATTATTATGTTGTTCTCTTCCCTTGCTCTGATTCTGCTGGGGGATCTAAACAACTGGGTGGCTAGATATGGGTCACTCTCACGCTGATGCCATATGGTCCTAGCCTTGCCTCTCTGTATATGCCCACCTGTGCCGTCTGTAGCTCCCCAGGCCTTTGGGCCACCTCTGCTCCCAGCTCCTATGGTTCAGGTGCTTGTTTCTATGAGAGCATTAGGAATCTAGGACACAGACTGGGCCGTCTCCAGCCCCGCTCCCAGGTGCTCACCCACTAAGGCTGTTTTCTGGAAGGCTCTCAAAGGTCTCCAGTGAATGGAGATGATACTGTTGGATTTCAGGGCCGACATCCCTTCCTTCTCTATACCCCACAGAGCACAGCTCTCTTTACCAAAGCGAGCTGTAGACAGAGGCAGCCTGCTGCCTCACCGTGAGGTGGTGACTCAGGGGATAACTGTGGGCAGGGGGGCTTTCCAGCAACCTAGTTAGCTGAAACCACACAGCAGCCTTCCCAGCCGGTGGGGTGACCTACTTCTCAATTCCTGTAGCCTCAACGCCCAGCCGGCAGAATGCTGATGAGGGAAGCCATGCTGGCCTCTGATGAGAAAAGGGGACGGAGATGCCACTGATTGATTTGACCTTGCAGAGCTGTGGGGACAGGATGTTCTGTTCTTTCTGATGCTGTGAAGTGGTCTGGGTGAAGGGGACTTCCTGCTAATCCGGTAAGTTCCTAAGGAAGGGGGGACAGCCAAGGCCACTTAGTCACACTCAGCCAAGAGATTCTTTATTCAGCACCCCTAACCTTCCCAGGTGTATTTCCCAATTAGAAAGGAAAAAAATCCCAAAGGGTTCCTCACCCAAGTCATTGTGTGTTTTAGGGCTGAGGTAAAAATTGAACACTGCGAGTTTCATTGAACTGGGTCCCCATGAGGTTGGCAGCTGGTTGCTACATCCAGGCTGGTGCAAGGGCTCCCGTCTCGGCATCCCCGGCAGGAGGAACTGCAGGTGGGGCATTGAAGTGGGCACACTTACCCTGCCTCAGCCCATCCAGCCCCAGAGAGATGTAGAGACACCCAGCCCAGCCACCGCTTTCTCCTTTCTTTTTCTTGTCTGGTCCTAATTCCACAAGAGCACCTTCTTCTGTATGAACCTTTCCAGCCTACCTCCATTCCTGTTCCACAGGGATGGCCCCAGATTTCCCTCCTGGGACTCCTGTCAGTAAAAACCTTCCTAACTGGCTGTGGTTTCTCTCTCTCTCCACTCTGCTCTCTCTGGCTAGGACATCCCTGGAAGCCAGCAACCTACTGAGCACTGTCAGCCCAAGGAAGGAAGAGGGCCTGTGGATATTGACCCTACAGGTACCAAAGATGCCAGTCTACAGCCCATCCTGCAGGAACCAGAATTTTAGACTCCCCGTCCCCAAGAGTTTTAATTGCAGGTTGGAGAAGGACATTGTAGAATAGTAGAAATGGGCCTTTAGAGTCGGATGGCTTAGCCTGGCTTGCCTCTCCCTGCATTTACTGCATGTAGGCAAGCGTGGCAGGATGTGCAGGCAGCATGTGGAGCAGGGGGAAAGGGGACCCGGGTAACTTCTCACACAGGTACTACTGCTACTGCTGAGGCACACAAGGAGTAGGTGGAGAGCTAGTTAAGACCTGGCCTGACTAGATTACTTGGGTTTAATCATAATGACCACATAGGAAAGATGTAGAAACAGCCTGAATGAATGTCCATTGACAGAAAGATGCATAAAGGAGACATGGCATCTATAATCAATGAAATAGTATTTAGTCCTCAAGAAGAAGGAAATTCTGTAACAGACAATAGCACAGGTACGCCTTGAGGACGTTATACTAAGTAAAATGAACCAGGCACAGAAAACAAACACCGTATGACTTCATGTACTTGCAGCATCTGGAAACTAACCACTCATGGACTCAAAGAGTGGAAGGGTAGCTGTTTACCAGGAGGTGGTTGAGAGGAGAGATTGGGCATGAAATTTCCCCAAAGCAGGATGGATAAACTATAGACATTGGACGGATCATCAACAGCAATTTCTTGAATACTTACCTGTCTGTTAACACGGACAATCTCATATCGTGAGTTCTTACCACAATAAAAAAAAATCTGTATGGGAAAAATAATATTACCCACATCACAGAGCTTGCACGTTCTAAGACAGCATGGCAAGTATGTGATGCAATGGACAGTTGGTAGCTGTGCTCACTAGTTGATGGCTGGAGAGGAGCTCAAAGAGGGAGGCTGAGGCAGGTGATGATGCATGAACTGGGGTTATTTGGACTTTTAATTCACTCCTTTAAAGAGCAACCCACCCCCCATGTCAAGTGACCTATGTCGAGGATTCAATCCCTCACCTTCCAGGCTGTTTGAGACAGGGTCTCACTGTTAATTTTTTCTGTTGTGCATGCTAGTTGGCCTTCAAGCTTTGGGAGACTCTCCTGTCTCTGTCCCATGTCTCTCTGTGGGAGTGCTGGAGTTAGAGATGTGCTACAGCAGCCATCTTTTTGAGGGTTCTAGGGATTCGAACTCAGATCTTCGTGCTTGTTTCAAAAGTGCTTTATCCACTGAGCCATCCCCCCCCCCCCCCGCCAGCCTCTAACTCACTCTTTCAAGTCTTGAACTTTATGGAAATGTCTCATGTTTTCATTTCTGATCCTATCAGAAATTTAAGTATTGATGAGATGTTGTCTCTCTTATGGAAATGTAGATTTATGTATTTCCAGCTCACTTAAAAAACCCAATAGACATTTTCATTTGCTGATTTCAGGCAACAAGGCCAAATTTCTTAAATAAATGACAACATGTTTAGGAAGTGTAAACTGAGGCCCTTTTCTCAACCTCGCAGAGCTAACACTTCCCCTAAGTATTTGGTGCAGTCTGTGGATCCCAAGCTCCTGTGGCCACTAAATGATGGTGTGCTCAGCCCTTAGACACCTGCAGACTCAGGAGAGTTGGGGATCTGGGGCAGTGAGTGAGGAGTGAGTTTGCAGCCCCATCCCTTGACCCCCACTGAGGCCCGTGAGTTACAGAAAGCATTGTTCCCATGGCAGCCAGTTACATGTAAGGTTGACTGGATGTCAGGTCCAGCTACAAAAACCTAACAAAATGTTTACAAACTTTGGAGAAACCTAGGAAAACTGATCCTGTTGAAAACTTTTGTGTCTGAGCTGCCACCTAAGGGATAGTGTGGCCCCCACCCACCCTGGGACTCCCACTTGTCTCCAGCCTGGAGTACTTCCTGAATCAAGTCACCATCTGCCTCCTTGTTAAAGGCTGCTGACCATAAATGAACAAGCTGCGTTGTCCACATCACTTCTGTGACCCATGTCACCCTGTGGGCTACCCATACTTCCCACCGTAATGGGACGGAGGGGCTTGACTTCCTGCAGAGGCTCCCTTGGGGAGGGCGTGGCCATCTGGACCTCAGGTCTAGCTGAAACCCCGTTTCCTAGTTGAGCTCTACAGCAGTCTCTCTCCCATCCGATAAGGGACAAAGACAGTATGACTTAGTAATGTCTTCTCAAAGAGCAAGTTGACAATGTTGATCAGGGACTAAAGAATGTTCCTATCCCAGAACTTTAGCTCCCAGACATTTGTGTCAAGAACAGGCCAGGTCTGTAAGCACTGATTTCCATTCTTAAATGTATGGGGAATGATCATTTTATATATCTAAAACAGAGACATCAACAATAAATTCTGCTATTTACAAATATAAAATATTTTAATGTCATTAAAATCCACTTAGGGGCTTGGGAAAACACTCACCTGGTAAGTATAGACTTGGTATGCAAGCTTGAAGACCTGCATCTGGATTCCCCAGCATAAATGTATAAGCTGAGCAGGGTGGTGTGCATCTGTAACTCCAATGCTGGGGTGGGGGTGGGGGGCAGTAACAGACAGGTCACTGGAACTTAAGGGACAGCCAGTCTAGTCGATCAGTGAGAGACCCTGTCTCAAGAGAGAATGTAGGAAGTGATAGAGGAAGACACAAGACGTTAACCTCTGACCTCCACCCCACCCCCCACATGCATGTGTATGCATGCGCACACAAAAAAGTTAAATCAATTTAAAGAGCAGCTGATAATATGAGAAGATATTAATTTTATGATATTAGATTTAAACTGTCAAATCTAATTAAACATAAAAACAAATATGCACGTAGACATGGCATGTTATGTATTTGTGAAGAGAAGGGATGGGAGGAAGGGAGAGAAAGTGAGAGAGAGACAGAGGGAGGGAGAGAGAGATGGGGGTTTGACTTTCACCTAAAGTTTTTGGCTGGTGACTACTGGGCCCATAGAGTTAATATGGAACTGGAAAACTCCTATCAGCCAGTAGCGTGGTCACATTCTCTGTAGTTCAACTCATTGCTTGACATAACTTATGCATGTGTCATTACAAACTGGGCTGCGTACATGAATACTTAACATTACACTCCAGCTGCCTACAGCATTCAGTGTGGCACCATCCTGTGCGGGTGCACAGACTGGGAGAAATGGGCTGTGCCATGCAGCTGAGGCCTGTAGTGCTGGTACATTTCTTAGGAAGAATCTCCATCATTAATATATGCATGGCTGTGTGTGTGTGTGTGTGTGTGTGTGTGTGTGTGTGTATGTGTGCATGCATGTGTGTGTATGTGCATGTGTGTGTGTGTGTGCATGTGTGTGTGTATGCATGTGTGTGTGTGTGTGTATAAGAATACACCAAAACATGTAGAACAGCTCTTCCTAGTCAAGAGATGATTATAACCAATTTCCTTTTCCTTTCCCAGAGTGCTCTGCTTTCCTCTAATTTTCTATAATGATCATGTCTGACCTAGAAAATATTTCAAAATGATTCAGCTAACAGCAATGACTCAGCCAGTGAGAACGTGGCCTGTGTCATTCTAGATCTCCTTCATAGAAACCTCTGGAGCTGGAGCCCTCACCCTGGCCCTGCCAATGTTGGCAAAGAGCAGAGGTGGGCTCCCAAAGCCACCGTTCCCTGACATCTGGGGCCAGAGTGAAGACATGGCCGTGTCTTGGCCTCTGCCTCCTTCCCTGGACCAGTCAGAGGTCCAGAGGGCAGTCAGAAACAGAGAAGACTACATTGTGGATCTAGCAGCATGTGAGCTGGCATCCCAGCACTATTACAGTGTCTTTACCTCCTAAGGCCTTGCATCATCTATAAACTTGTGAATGATTCCACTCATAGAATCCTAAAGGAGAGGAAGGGTAAAAGTTTAGTACTGGACTCATACCGCAGCCAGCCTAGAATTGGTGTGTGCATGTGTGTGTGCATGCATTCCTGCATGTGTCTGTGTGGTATGTGTGGTCTCTCATCTGATAAAGGGTCCAAGATGGGTTTTGGCATGCACTTCTGAAAGCTTTGGATGAATTTATGAGTTCTATTTTACAACCTGCTGACCTTGTTAGCAGGAGAGGGTTATGGGAGTGTCTGGGTTCTGTGTGGACAGGACTGTTTCTGTTCTCCTCTCTTCACAACAAATGTGGAAGAGGCTGGTGGACAGTCTTCAGTGTTTTCTGAATTCACTTTCTTACATGTCTGTGATGTGTGGTGTGTGGAGGTCTGCTGCAGTGCACCTGTGGAGGTCAGAGGCCAACCTCTAGTGTCGATTGGTCCTCACCTCCTACTTCACACGAGACAGGGTCTGTTATTATTTGTTGCTGTGTACACCATGCTCAGGGACCCACAAGCTTCACCATCCCCCCACTCCCATCCCCCATCTCACTGTAGAAGTGCTGGGGTTATAGATGAATACTACCATGTCTGGCTTCATGTGCGTTCTGGGGAGTCAAACGTAGGTTCTCATATTTGAACAGCAAACACTTTACCCACTGGGCCATCTTCTCAGGCACGAATCTACTTTCAGTAGATTCCATGGACCCCAGCCTAGGTGCACTTTATGAGCAGAGAAGGCAACAAACAATAAGATAATCTTACTGCCTCCAGCAAGAGACGGATGACCTTGAGGAGAGTAACACCATCAACATCATCATTACAGCCATCATCATCACCACCACCAGCCAAATCTCCAGCATCATCGTCACCATCAAAACGTAATGGTCAGGTGATAGCTAGTGGAGGGGCTCGCTGGAAGCTCCGACTTGGTGTGGTCCACATCCTCCCTTTATCCTGGTTCTTGCTTTTCCTCTCCAAGCACTTGGAAACTGTCAAGTCCTTGCCTTGCGGTGCCCCTTACAAGAGACCACTGCCGTTGCTGTTAGGTGACTTGGCCAGAAAGGAGGGCATATGGGTGATGGCTCTGTCCTGGCAGGAAGTGTGTGTGCCATCGCAGAGTAACCCCACACTGGCACCATCGGGACAATGTGGGCAAGAACAGCACAGCACAAGGCCAAGTGCAAATTGTTTTAAAATGCACAAATGAGCTTGGTTCAGGTGCTGCCAAAGAGTTCTCCATTTCAGCAGAGAGTTATTCTGTGCACTTTTACTACCGCTTATCCAATGAAAGCACAACTGTTCATGGAGTCGTTAAGCTGTGCTTTTAGGAGGTGCAGTCAAGGAAAGCAGGCCACAAATCGAGCCTGATTTGCTCAACTGGTTTGAGTTGCTTTTGTCAAAGCCACATCAAACCTGCAATCTGCGGGCTCTCCTTCCCTTGTGAAATTGCCACTCTGAACACTTGGAATCGATTCGGTTCTGTGACACCTTTAGTCATTCGAAGGGCCCACGTGTGCTCAGGCCTGTGATGTGGCTCCTGACCTCAGGGAGCCATGAAGGAAGTAGGATGCTGTAGGAAAACAGGTGGTAGGGGGCGTGGCTACTGTGGGGGTGAAAAAAGGAGGACATAATGTCATCTACCAGAAACCTTTCTGTCTGGGGCTCCACTTCAGTGCTGGCCTGTGCTGTCTCATGGACTTTTCATCGTCCTGTTTGTCAAAAGCAGGATGAAGGTTGTGGGGGAGCATGGGGAGACATTCTGAGACCCACTTGATCTCATTTTATCCAGAAAATAAAGTTTTCTATACACTCACCCCAGATCTTTGGTCTCTTGGTCAAATTGGGTGATGCTCTGCTGCTGGCTACTGGGGAGTCTGTTCTTGGTCCATGGCTGCTCTGGTCCAAAGAGGATTCTTCCAGCAAGGAACAAGGGAGCAGAGGTCATCAGGGAGACAAATCATGTACACCATAGTCTGCAAATAGTTTGGGAGGAAGGAGTGGTTTGTAACAGGTAGGCAGGTAGGATTTTGACTCTCTCCTGGATGCTCAAGGAGAGGGGATAAGAACCTAGACTCCTTTCTGATACAAATAAAGTCCTATCATGCTATCTTGGAAGTGTCTGATCTCATCTGGAGGAGGAGACTCTATGTCCTTCACCTCCTCATCTTCAAGGCCTACAATGTGCGAGACCCTTCACAAACTGTTTGCTGAATGACCAAATGCATCCACACAGTTGGCCAAGGGGTCTTCTTAAACAGAATGGTAGCTGTGGACCAGAAAGCCCTGCAGTAACATGCTAGGACTCAGGAACCCAGGCTTGTATTCACACACCCCTCAGGTATAGATAGTTATGTTGGCAGCTCACCCAGGTCAAGTCACCTCGCCACTTTGTGTCTGCATTTTCTCAGTATGTCCTGGGAAGATTAAATGAGCAGGTGTACATTATATATGGTGTACCTGGCACATGTTTAGCATGAAAGACACAGTGGCTGTCTGTGTTTTAAGCTAGACTCTTTTGAGCAATGAAGATGACTCAGATTTTTGTAGTAACTGGATCCTTCAGGCCCCAGCAGCCCCCAGTGACAGGACAGGACTCTGGCAGTGTTTGGAGAACACAAAGCTATCTTGTGTGTTTCTTTTGGTGTCTGTCACTGGGGAAAGTCATATGCTGACCCCAGGGCTTAGTGAGCAAAGGCACATGTCAAATGAGGTGACCCTTGCTCTTGGGGTGGGTGCTAGCTGCTCGGTCTATAGAAAAGTCTAAGGACTCAGATCAAGGTCAGCCCATGAAAGCCAGACCTCTGCTGAGCAGGGTGAAAGATTGTTGCTGCCTGCTGGCTGTGTCCCCAGTGGCTGGCCCTCGCATTGCATACCCCCTGTCCTCTTCCTGACATTCACTGACTCCCTTAGCTGTCTGCCTTGAAGTATAATTGTAAGCAATAGAAACCAAGTGTTCCATTATTGTAACCCAGTTCTGAAAAATGAAAACTGGGCAGAATGAGGCAGCCACACAGTGGCGTTAGCAGCAGCAAAGGCTAACTTAATTAGAGAGCCGCTTTGAGGCATGGGGCAGGAAGTGAAACAGCTTTCAATGGCAAACATTTCTCAACCATTCAATGTACTAGTAGCCCTGGCAGGCTTACCCCTTTGTCTCCTTAAAGGAAGAGTACACATGTAGCTAAGGCAAGCTGGGAGACAGAACAGTTTCCCATTGTCACTGAGCCCCCTGGGAAGCTGGTCTTCATTCCCAGAAGGCTCAGTGGCTCAGGAACACAGAGCCCCAGGGCATGCATGTCCTGTGGGATGGCTGAGCCTGAGTGGTTTGGGGTAGATTGTCTAGTTCTTATTGGTTCCACTCACCAACGGGTCCTCCACATCTGTCACAAGTGGGGAAGCTTTATATGTGGAATTTACCACCCTAACTTCTAAGTGTACCCCCATTTGCTGGGGATGGAAAAACCTAGTCCCCCTAGACTAGAATCATTTGCTGCTCTTGCAATGCCATTGCCCTGATTTCTTCCACAAGTCAGGCTCTTTGCACAGAAAATAAACCTCCAGAGAAGGGTGACTGGCTAAATCTTTTCCCGAGGAATTTATTTCCTGGGCTTCAAACTCACAGAAATACAGAAATGGGAAGGAAAGGCAGACAACGATGCTATCCACCACCTCTTCTTTAGCTGCATTTCTAGTGATTTATTTATAGATGTCACACAGGATATGGCACCTGGGAGGAGCTCGGTAAATAGTCCTTAATTGATTACAACACGGAAATCTATCTGAAGATCTTGAAGGAAATAGGTACTTTGGTTATTCAGTTTTTCAAAGTAGTCATCAATTTTAATCAGCAGCAGAAATGGTTCTAGATAGAGGCATGTTGGTTCAGGGCCCAAGCAGAGAGAGTTCAAATGCAACAGCCTGCAAAGGCCATGGCCTTAGCTACTTTTCTTAAAAATTCTTATGATGGATGAGTGTTCCTTCTCTTGGCCTTCACCTTTGGTTCCATATTATTGGACAACAGGCATTCTAATCTGTGTGTAATGGGTGGTGTGATATGTGTGATTGTGTGGTGTGGTGTAAGATATGTGTGTATGTGTGTGTGTGTGTGTGTGTGTGTGTGTGTGTGTGTTGTGTATAATATGTGTGAGTGTCTGAGAGCTTCTGGGGATTTTCCTCCCATCTCACCCTCGAAGCATGTGGCATATGCCACCATGCCAGTTCTAAGTGGGCTCTGAGACCTCTGACTCAGGCCCTCACATGTGCACAGTTAAGCACTTTACCTACAGAACCATGACCCTGACTTCAGTGGCAGGCATTCTGATGAGGCCCAGGGACATGAGAAGCTAGAATTCCCATTGCTGCCCTCCGGGCATCTTCCTTCCTAATTCTGTTTCCCCTTTTTCCATACAGTGAAATGCCCCGGCCTTGGCCTTGAATTTCCAAGTGTAGCCATAGCTCCCCTTCCCCTTGTCCCACCTCCACTGGGGGAGCTAGTACAAGTTACAACCACCTGCCTGCTGGTATCTGTCTCTCCCTGTAACTGCTCCCCAAAATCGCAGAGTCACATGTGCTAATGCCCCAAAGCTCCCACAGGGCCAGGGAGGGAAGAGTTTATTTACTAAATCCTGGGCAGATGAATGCAAAGCAGCCCAGGTCCCTGGGGAAGCTACTCATTTAGTCTGTCTGTCCTGCAGGTATATTTCCAGCCTTGCATCCCACAGTTCTCCTTCCTCCTGAAGAGAAAGCCCAAGTTCTCACCTGGTGAAAGGTCAGTCCTACTTGAAAAGCCATTTTATGGGTTCTTCAGAGGGGCTGGAGATGCTTACCTTTCCCCTGGGGAGAAGCCAAGGTGAGGGGTTGGCAAACGCCGCTCTGGCCAACCTGAAGAACTTGCCCTTGAAGTTAAATGAAAAGGCCTGTGTCTTTGTCCTTTGCTTTCAATCCCTGCCTTTGTTCTTTGTCTGGCAGGGCTGGGAGAGCCTGGTGCTCCCCCCACCTCAACAATCCAGATAGAGTTGATGATTTCCTCCATTGGTTTTCCTGCCTAAATGCACTTGAAGTGACCACCATGAAGACGGAAAGAGCTCTTCATGAGGTCCAGAGGCTAGCAGGCAACGGCTGCACCCTCCTGAAACTCAAGTAGTTCTTTTTCTTTTTTCTTTTTTTTTTTTCTTTTCAAGCCATGATGATAAGTGGCTGTGTCCTCAGGTGAAGCTATCGTAGAAAGCCTGAAAGCAGCGGCCACTCGGGTTCCTAGCACTCCAGAAACTACCCATGGGTCATGGCCTGCTATTCTGGCCCGTTAATGCCCTTGCTTCAGTTGGGTTGATTATTCTAGTGTTCATCAGACCTGATTCCCTGCTCGATAAAAACCCCAACCGTTAAGGGGAAGTGTTCGTCACCTCGGCACCTGGTTTCAGGACCGAAGTTGTGGCCTCACAGTTCTGCAAGACAATGCACAATCACCTTGGCTCAGGGATCTCTGGTGACTGAGTGCTATCCTAGGAGCTGTCTGGCTAGGCCGGGTAAGCAGTGGGGATTTCAGGTGACCAGGACTTCTAGGTTGCCATGGAGATTATCAACCATCTGAGGAAGCCTTCTGGGAGGGGTGGGAGGTGAGGAACCCCCCCCCCAGCTAGTTGTCTGCCTTTTACCAGTTTCTTGCCCCCCCCCCTCCCCCTGGGCTGGAACATCCCTGGGCTCTGGAAACAAAAGGGAAGCTAAGCATTGTGACTTCTCTTAGGAAACGCACCAAATTCATGCTTCTGGGTTCTCTTGCAATTCTTCAGGGGCCCACAGAACCCGAGGGTGATTTTTTTGTGGGTGTCCAGGAAGGGGAAGGTGCCTCTTGCCATATTCAGTCTGTGGGGCCCAACTACCAACTTGCCCTGAGAAACCTGCCCTCAGAATTTCTAGCCACTCAATCCAGTTAGGGGACCTGGCCGTGATGAGCCTCCTACCAGCTCCCCATTGTTAATTGCTGTGATGATCAATATTGATTATGAACTTGATAGGGCCTTAAATAATCTTGGAGACAAACCTCCATCACGAGAGAGAGTTTCTAGATGAATGGAGGTGAGGAGATACACCCAAAAGGTGGCTGGTCCTGGGATGAATAAAAATGAGAGTGAGATGAGCATTGGTGTGCATTTCTCTTGGCTTCCCAGCTGCAGATGCCTTGTGGTTCACGCCCTCGCTGCAGGGCTTTCTCTGCCTCCCGCCAGGAGCCAGAAGGAAGTTTTTTCTCCCTCAAGCTACATGTGTCAGGTAATTTGCCACAGCACTGAGGGAAGTAACCAGTGCCATCTCCAAAAGCTTTGCCTACACCATCTCCTGAATTATGGGGCCTTTAGGAGGTAGGCATTACTAATCTCAATTTACAGAAGGGAGAGCGGAAGTTCAAGGTCACAGAGCTGACAGCTGTCAGAGCGTTGGACATCTCGCCCTCTCTGTCATGGCACTTGCTCAGAGGCATGCCGAAGGACCTCACCACCCCACATCACGTCCCCCTGGATGGGCACTGGGTTTTATTTCTGCAGCAGCTCCCATGGTTGTCCACCTTGTCTGCTCCTCATCTCGATTCTCAGTAGCTTTTGTCTTTTGCTCCCTTCCCACGTCCTTAAAGGCACCAGCCAAGCCCGTTTCACCCAGAAACACCTGGTCAGGAAGCTCAGGTGTTGGCCACCTGGGCACTGCCAAGGGCCAAGTCCATGTAATTAGCCAACTGAGCCCGGGGTTGGGGAAGACCTGGCCTGGACCATGAGGCCCTGTAGCTAATGGAGCTGGGGTTGGGGAAGAGCTGGCCTGGAGTGTGAGACCCTGGCTCTGTAGAATGCCTTACAGTGGAGAAGGCAGGCAGTGGGTTGTTTTTGTTTGTTTGTTTGTGTTTTTGTTTTTCTGCTTGCTGTAGATTTTAAATATGGAAAGGCAGGCACTGTCATTTCAGTGCGTTTGGGAGCAGTATTCACAGCTCTGGGGAAGGGATGATGGCCACCATGGTCACTGCTGATTGCACTTAGATTCTTTTGTCCTGAAAGGAAGGTCCCCTGACAGGTTTAGAGCTAGTCATGCTTCTAAGAATTGTCTCTTGACAGAGGCAGGCAAAGCCAGGGGCCTCTCTGCAATACCCGTGGGCCTTGGCAAAGGAGTCTTGGAAAAACATGTTCTTTCTTTCTTCCAGAGTCACAAAGGACACTGTTGGGAGAGGGCTGTGGAATGGCAGTGTGCCAGACAGCCCTGGCTCTCCCACAGTGGGGATGAAAAGCATTTACACCTTATCCTCATTCTTTGAAGAAAAAAAAAAAGAAAAGAAAAAGAAGGAAAGAAATAAATGTATTTTTTTTATCAATTCTTTGAGAATTTTATACATGTTCCAACTTCATCTTTGTCGTCCCCCGCCCCACCAGTTTCCAGTTTGTGCTGCTCATATACCCATGGATATATTCTACTGGAGGGAGTTAGGTTTACCAGGGGCCACACCCTTAAAAAAAAACAAACTACCTGACTCTCTCTACCAGCAGCCAGCTACTGCCAGTAGTTCCTCAGCTAGACAGGGGCTCAGGAGCACTGTAGAATGTCTTCGACTCGTGATGCATGCTGGGATGTCAGCTGGCTTGGTCTTGTGTGGGTCTCATGCAGGTAACCATGGCTACTGTGAATCCTTGACTCAACAGTCCATCCTGAATGGTCCCTAAACCTTAGTGTGAGTATGAGTGTGTGTGTGTGTGTGTGTGTGTGTGTGTGTGTGTGTGAGAGAGAGAGAGAGAGAGAGAGAGAGAGAGAGAGAGAGAGAGAGAAGAGAGAGGAGAGGAGAGGAGAGGAGAGGAGAGGAGAGGAGAGGAGAGGAGAGGAGAGGAGAGGAGAGGAGAGGAGAGAGCAGTTCCATAAATGGAGCTGTGCTCTCCACAGACACTTACTTCCTGTAGTTTGGCTACTTTTGAGTTTCTGTGTTAACCTCTGTCTGCTGCGTGAAGTAGCCTCTCTGCTGAGGTCTGAGAACTCAGTCTCATTCTTTATGCCCTCAAAAGGGGGACTGAGGATGTTCATGTTCCCAGGATGAAGACCACACGCCTCATAGCATTCCCCCAAAGCAGACCCCCCACCGGCGTCGCTGTTGTTGCTATAAGGCTGTAATCTCATTCCATCCACTGCTCTGGGACCCCCTGAGCTCCTGGGAACTGGGTGGGCTCAGCTTTGATGTCTCCCTCCTCACCCAGGAAGCAGTCCTGTCTCTCTCTGTCTGCAGCACTTGGCTTGTCTGGCCCACAGAATCTATGGCCCACCTTGTAATAGAGAAGGCTCTCATTTGACTATTAAATTGAGGCTCAGAGAGGTCAAGGGCTGAAGACAATAAGCTGGGATACAAACAGTGACCCACGTCCCTTTACCCCAGGACAATGGAGAAAATAGTGTCAGATGGCAGTCTCAGGTCCCCCCACTCTGGGAGTCTTTTCTTTATCTTTGAGGTAGGAACTGGAGGGTTGGTACCATCTCACCCTGGACCCTGGGGGGTCCCTGGCACACTGAGTGTTTTACAGAGAGGCCCCTGACTTTGCTAGTTTTCTATCAGGGTAGACAGCAGCTTTTGGAAAGCTCCTCAGGATTCAAGTGTCAGGACTGCACATAGCAGTAGGTGCAGGGGAAGTGTCCTGAAGGTGCTGGGCCCACAGGAAGTGGGAACTGTTTCTAACACAAAGGATGTGGCTCAAGACGAGGTCTGAGAAATGAAAGTCAAGAAGGGAGAAGAAGTGGGATCCCGAGGTGCCCCGAGGACGAGGAAGTGGCTTTGTTGGCAAAGGTAGGCAGAATAGCAGCCAAGTGAGGTCTAGGGTGAACACGGCCGCCATTTCCCTTCGTCGGAGGGATTGCTGCGGGAGGTAACGTTTGTGTATGGAGATTCCCAGACGACTCTCAGGGCGTCTTCACAGAGACTACTCCTGAGGAGAAATGTAACTTGCACTATGTCTCATTAATGGCCTCCAATTAAGTTGACAATTGAAATGGACCTTTGCAGCCTCAGAGGGCTGACTTTCAAGGAGTTACTTAGAACCACTGTGGATGGAGGATCATAGCAACCTTGAGAGAGCTTATTCATAATTGGAATAAGGCTTTCTCTATGTTCCTGATAAGTTTATTAGTGATTTTAGCCTATACTCCAGCAGCACTACTTACAAAAGTTCCTGCATAGAGAACCATAGGCTATCAGTGATGAAGCAGGGTTCAGAGGCCATATATCCCCCTTTACTTTACAGATAGGGAAACGGGATCAAAGTGAGGTTACCCCAACAGTCTCAAGGCTGTCTGTTCAGTGCATGGTAGAGTTGGTATCTTGATTTTTTTTCTCCAGGACTCAGCTCACAGGGACACATCCATCCCACAGGGATTCAATATTTATGTGCTAAGTGGATTGCACATATTTTTCCTTATGCTCCCAGGCCCTGAAAGGCAGGATACCTTTATCTAATAGACAGGAATGGAGGCTTTGAAAGCCCAGAGGCACTGTGCTTGGGAGGAAGAGACAGTTATGGTGAGAGCAAAGGGCTCTGATTCAGGACACATTGGTAGGGCGGATCTCTGCCTTTGGGGATGGACCAGAAATAAGGGTCATCAATAACTATTGATGGTCAATGTTGTCACCTTGATAAAATCAAGAGTCACCTGGGATATGGGCCTCTGGGCATGGCAGTAGGGTTATATCTTGGTTAGGATAACTGAGGTGAGAAGCCCCACCTGCTGTGGGCATCACCCTTCCCTGTGGGATGCTGTGAATGACTGTATCAGTGGGGGAAGGGGGCTGGGTACCAGCACACATTTGGATGCCATGTGACCAGCTGCTTCAAGCTCCTGCCTTTGACTGCTCTGTACCTCTGAGCTGTGAGCTGTAAGAAACCCTTCCTCCCTTCAGTTGCTTTCATTAGGGTATTTTATCACAGGAAAAGAAATGGAGACAGCACCCTTAGGACTGTGAGGAGGAGCTTCCCGGGGTAGGCAGGGGACGGAGACTCGGAAAAAAGTGGGGGCTAGAGCAGACCCTGGAGGGAGGCAGTAACTCCAGCATCAGGAAGAGAGGTGGTGGGCCTCTAGACCTGTAGTATATTGCCTCCTTCCCCCCACAAACACACTGTGACAGACTAGGTAGGTTCTATGGACGTTATAAGAGCAGGAGTGTGTGACTCACTTTCTGGGCTCTTCATCTCAGAGACCTATGTGGTTAGAGGCCAGACTCAGTCACTTAGCTTTTGACACCTTCCCTTCTCAGTTAGACTAGTGCCTGCCTTGCAATGGGTCCAGGCAACCGTGAGCTAGGCGGCCTTAGATAACAGAGTCCTTTAGCCTCTGTCTCCTTGCTGGACCTTTCAGATCTGCCTTTATGTCCCCCAAATTGGAATTCGCTCGTATAAAGAGTTGATTATAATTTACATCAGAGAGCCTACAGCTCCTGACTATCTTCTAAACATGTGTCAGTTTCAGCTGCTTGGGACTGCCGTGTCCACAGGCAGAAGGTGTATGGGAGGAAAAGGCGCTGGATGTCTTGGAAGCAGCAGGAAGGCAGTCAAGGTGTGGACTCATGGACTGAACACTGAAAGGGAAAGTTTCCTGGCCCAGGGTAGGTCTCCTCCAGCTGTCCATAAAGCTCCATTAGCAGCTTAAGGCCACCTGGTGTCAAGAACACATTTAGCTTAAACACAAGCCTCTCTGCTCTCTCTCTGAGGTCACCCAGCAAAAGCTGACTATACCTCTGCTTCCTGGGTAGTCTGCAGTTTGCCTTTACAGAGAGGATGTGTGGCCGTTGGGAATGGACTTGGCCACTGTGTTTTGTCTTGGCAGTAACTGGTTAAATTGATGCTCTGTCTGGCTCTGTGCTTTGCTCTCCTTTGGGGTGGGTTAGCTGGAATCAGCATGGCCCTCACCCACATGCCCTCTGGCCAGAAGAGAGTATCGGACCCTCTGGAACTAGAGATACAGGTGATTGTGAGCCAGCACGTGGGTGCTGGGAACTGAACCCTGGTCCTCTGCAAGAGCATCCAGTGATCTTAGCTGCTAAGCAATAGCTTCAGGCCACAAAGCTCTGTCCTAGGAGAAGAAAATGTACCTACAGCCAGAACCAAGGGACCCACTGGTCTCGATTCGTGCTCACTGAACGAATGAAGGAGCCCGTGCCTGGACACTCAGAGGAAGGCCGCAGAAGTTCCTGGGGTGAGGCTCCGGCCTCTGAAGTTGACAGAAGGGGTGCTGTACTGGAGCTCTAAGCCTGGAACTCCTTTCCTTCGTGGCCATGGGAAGGCCACATGCAATCATAAAATGGAAAGGTGCAGTAGCACATCTTTCAGCCTAAACTGTTACTCTAAATTTAGGGAATTTGAATTTACACACAGGAGTGAAGGGCCAAACATGATTAAGACACTTTGAAAGGAAAAGTGTGGCATGGAATTTGTTCTGTGGGGAATAAAACTTATGAAATAGCTGTTGCAGAGAAGACCAGGGCAATACTGAGCCAAGAATTCAAAGTGGATTAACCGGAGGGATGGGTGCCTGGAAACTGGGAACTAACCATTCGGGTAGTCGGCCTCAGACAGACGTAGAACTGTGAACCACTGGGAAATGCAGGGATTTGCTCTCCAGTTATCCGTTTATCAGATCAGAAAAGAACAATCAAATCAGATCCCCACCTTACAGCACACACACAATGTCAATTTACATACAGAAATGGAGGAAGGAAAACCACAGGAGCATGTCTTCCAACGCTGGGCGAGGGAGACAACCTAAGCAAGATACACCGTGCTACTGAACTTGGGGCTAGCATTGCAGTTCTTGGATAATAAACGGACACAGTTATATAATGGGAAGATGGGGGGGATATGTATAACAAATACAAAACACAGAGGACAAGCATTAAGAATGTCAATAGAGCCCAAAGTTAGACATTCAGTCTGTGATACAATTTCTCTGGGAACACACCTACAGGACAGGAAGCAGGGGTTTGGGTAGGTTTTTTTTTGTGTGTGTGTGTGTGTGCCGCGCGCGCGCGCCAGTGCCCAGAGCAGTGTTATTCATGAGAACCCAACAGTGAAAACGAGCCTGATGAACGAGCAGGCAGATCGGAGCATGGACACACAACGGTTTATGAGTCGGCCTTCTGGCAGAGGGGCGTTCTGACCCCTGCTCCGACAATGGGTGACCCTTGAAGACACTGCTCCGAGAAGACACGAAGTCACAGGAAGAAACGTTGCGTGAATCTACTTCTAGTGCACTTCATGGAGAGGAAAACCTGAAAGACCAGTCAAGACGGGAGAGCATGCTCAGCCCAGGGATACGGGTACACAGCAAAGCAACAGTGAGATTGTATCTCACACCTATCCGATTGCAAAAACCCAGGTCTCCTGAGGCCTGGAGATGGGAGCGAAGCAACAGGAGCTGTCACATGTCATGGGTGAAGAAGCAACTCCCTACAGACTCTCTGGAGGACAATTTGGCAATATCTGGCAGATATGGAGAATGGCACACCTCTGTGTCAGCGTCCCCTTCCAGGGACATACCCTAGGGGATTTCTCACACCTGTAGTGCAATTATGCACAAAAATACTGCTGTATCCCTGTTCCCACTGAGGAAAATTTGAAGCCACCCTGAATGCCAGTGCTAGGATGAGGGAATAAATGGATTTTCATGTCATTAAGTAGACTACTGTGCAGCAGTTAAAATGTCCTGTATGTGGCCAGTGTTCATGTGGACAGATCTTTCCAGCACAATGCTTGGTAAGGAAAGCTGGCTTCTTCCCAGGTGGGCAGTGGGAGGAAGGAGGGTCAGTGTTTAGTTGGGGCAAGAGTTTCAGTTTGGGAAGAGTTGGATGGTGATAGTGGTTACACCCAAACATGGATGCCTCCTGTTCATGGGCAGCATGGGCCACAAGGTTCAGGACTGACTGAGGTTCCGTGGGAAATCTTGAAACACTCAGTAGGCTCTGCTTACAGGATCCTGAAGCTATTCTGCTCTCTTCAACCCCTGTCCAGCATTTCAGACTATAGTGTAAGCCTACGTGCTCTAGGGTCCACCTTCACAGCAAGGTTACTTACTCACTAGGAAGGTGCTTCTTGACCCCATGGGCAGTGGCAACCTCTTAGAACAACTGTGGGAACTGAAGCCATCCATACTCATCTGAAAGATGAGTTGAATTCCATCAACTTCCCTTTCTTAGAAACCCTGCCGCCTGTATTGAAGTGGACAAGAGTGGATTTCCCTGCCAGGCTCAGTGGGCATGGCCATCCTTAATTGCAAGTGCTAGAAAGAAAAAAAAAAAAAAAAACAATTCTCTTTGCATCTTGCTGATGCAATACTTTTCTTGTGGGCAAAGGATGGGTGATGATTATTGGAAATGGTAGATAAGATAGATTTGTGGAAAGCATTACGTGTAGTACACTTATGTATGTAAGTATGTGTGTGGTTTTTAGTTTTGTTATATATGTACTTTGAGAATATAGTGGACCCACCCATGGCATGGCATATCTGGATGTGAGATCAGAGGAGGCCCAGGGTGAAGCCCGCAGCCACCTTCCTTTCAGTTCATCACTTGCTCCTAATTCCGCTGAGGAGGCAGCTGAGATTCAGGCAGAAGATGGAGGGTGTCAGTTTAACAGACATGTGTCCTTGACCTTCCAGTAACTTTGGAGAACAGATCCAACTTAGTGCAGAAAGTGTGAAAATAGTGACCAGTGAGCTTAGAATGGAGGAGGACAGTAGTACATTGATATGGATTTCATGCATACACCTCTCTCATCTGACTAACCATGACTACTGGAAAGCCATGTACATTGATTGAGCATCTATTATATGAGCACATAGTAATATGAGTGGGAGGCATTGAATAATAAGATGGGGTGGCAGGAGCACATGAGGGACTTTTTCATTCATTGAAAGTTGAGCTGCTTTTCCATAATGTCTGTAGTTCTGGCTAAACCAAAACAATCAGTCTAAATTTAAATTAGAATGTATAATCACCATGCAGCATAGGGACACAGAAAAGTCCTCCTGAAATAAAGACTGTTGGGAAAATAATTTCTATAAACTGGCCTTGTAGAGTCTTTGCAAAACCGTCAAGACTACCAAGTCTTGCTCAGGAGTGCTGTAAATGGGGGCCTGAGAAGACTGTGTGGTGGGTAAGAGTGTTTGCTAACACAAGTTGGAAGACCTGAGTGCTCTAGGATTCTGGCATTCATATAAAAAGCTGGGCATGGCCAAGCATGTGCCTGCAACCCCAGTGCTGAGGGGCATCAGAGATTGGAGGATTGCTGGGGACTGTTAGCTACCAGCACAGCTCTAGGTGAGAGACTGTCTCAAAGGAAAGAGGTGAGAGAGAGAGAGAGAGAGAGAGAGAGAGAGAGAGAGAGAGAGAGGTGATGCTGTCCTCTGATCTCTGCATGTGCACATGGTAGATTTACAAGGAGGGAGGCGCGGGTCTGGCTGTGACTGTCTGGGCTCATCATACATTAATAGATGAGTGTGTACAGTGTTACGATCTGAAGTAAGTGTGCCCTGATACAGGAGTAGGTCTATCTGTGACTGTCTATAACAGGTGCGCATTGATGGAGAGGTGGATCCAGGATAATTGAGAGCTAGAAGCAATAGCAGAGAACTCATGTTCTTCGTGGCAAGGCTCGCTTCAGAGAATAAAGGGAAAACCAGGAGTGATCCAAGTCTGGCCCCTCACAGGTGCTGAAACTCCTGTGAGTTGGCTGCTCTCCATCCTTGGAAAGTAGCAGGATGTATTGGCAGAGGGAAGGCCACTTCTCCCCCAGGAAGACTGAACTTATGTTATGCTATGTTAGGGTGTTATGTCACGTGAGTGTATGCCTCTGGTCTGCTACTTAGAACCTTCAAGCCCTTGGTTTTCATTCCTTCCAGTTTTTATTTTCTGTGAGAGGATGGTCCTCAAGGCACCGTCCTCTTTAGATGAGTCAAAGATGAGTCAGCATGACCAGTCTGGAGCTTTTCCTACATCAAGAAGCTGTTGAAAGTTTTTGCAGACTTTAAAGGGCAACTTGGAGGGCCGTGGTCATCACTACTGGGCATAGCCCCAGCCTGGCCTCAGTGATAGCAACATCTGCTGTGTTTCAAAGCAGTGCAGTTGGCCCTATGGTCACAAGAACTCATTTAATTGGCAAGTCACCCAAGTGAGGCTGAAGAGAGTTTAGTAGCATGCGATGCAATAGTTTATTTAGACCCATTCTGCTATCCAGGCTTAAAGAAGGTCATGGTATGAGGTGTCTCTTTACTGTTCTTCTTCTTCAGTCCACTTTCAGGTACAAAGTAGCCATGGTATTTTATATACCATGGATCACACCCCAACACCTTGTGAGCTGATATATGGTAGTGACTGTAAATCTGGCATCTTCTGTAGGATGGTGCACAGTGCTGCTAACACCAATATCTTCTCTAAGATGTCATACAGTCATCATGCATCCATCCATCTGTAGGGTGGCACCCAGCAGTCAATGTCCCAACATCCTCTTTCATTTTCACCTTGAGAAAGACACAATCAACTTTTCAGGGTGATTGAACCTGCCCTGGCTTTGCCTAGTTGGCCTGACCTGGGTCCTAAGGCCAACCGTTAACCAGCTCTTCTGGTCTAGGAGATGGCATGGATGAACCACTGGCTTTGTTCCAATATGGACCAGTTGGTGGGTGAGTCACAAGGGCAAGGATCATTCCTAAACAGAGAATGGAAGGTGTTACGTATCATAAGACATGATGGCGGCTGGGAAGAGCTAGCACTGGCTAGAACCCAATGCACTGGATCAAGAGTGTATAGAAAACATCTGAGAAAGTATCAAAAATGCAGATTCCCCCCAGCGCAGACTTTTGGTAGGGTCCACATCACCTACTGAAAGAAGCTGATGATGGAAATGTCCCTGGGATGCCCATGACCCATAGGGCACCAGCACTAGTGTCCTGCTGCTGGAGGATGTTGGAGACACAGGGGAATCCATCCAGCTTGATTGAGTCTGTTCTTTAGGCCACCTCTGAGGTTACTGTGTAGGGCTACTTTGAGAAAACATTTCCTTTTTCTTCTGCACATTTAGGCACTGGGCTTCTTCTCAGAGCTGTGTCCTACACCCTGTCCCATTGTACTTAGGTAGATGGTATAACACATTGCAACACAGCTTTGCCTGCTCTTTTTTCTCCTTGAACTTCCCAACAAGTGTCCTGTGGGAAGGTGGGACTCCCCACCACTCTGCTATAAGGAGGGCAGGATAAACCCCTGTCAGCTCATGACAAGGGTCTCACTTTCCTGCAGCTTCCTCTCTCTGCTCACGAAGGACCTGCCAGAGAGACTGACAGTGCTTGGGAAGAGCTAAGCCACCTGCTGGTGGGGACTTAGCGCTTCTCGAGGGCCAAGCACTACACCTGGTCCCCTTGGGCAGGACCCAGGAGAGAGAAAGACATGAAGACGTCAGCCCTGCCCACTACCATCCACTTAGGGAGACCAGAATAACCCACACGCAACCGTGGGGGAACAGACAAGACAGGCTTATAATTAAATGCTAATTTGAAGGTCTAGAAGTGAGGTTGGAATCCAGAGCGGAAGAAATTGGAGAGGGCTGGGAGACGGAGGCTCTTTGGAGAAGGTGGCACCTGATGGAAGTTCTGAAAGATGGGCAGGAGTTGGAGGAAGGCAGGGACACTTTAGGCCAGGGGAACCTCAGTCCCACACTGCCTGCCTCCCTCTCCCTGGGACACTGTTTGTGTTGGGGTCTGTGTCATGGTGGGTAAGCTCCTGGCCTGCTGAAAGGGACTAGATGTTTACTGAGACTCCAAAACTGGTAACAGCGGTTAACAGAAATCTTCTTTGGATAGCAATTAGGTTGGAGGTTTGGTTCTGTTTTTCTTTTTCTTTTCATGTGTATGTGTGTGTGTGTGTGCGTGCGTGTGTGTATGTATTTAAAAGTTCTTCAGGTCAATAACAGGATTGTCCATTGGCCTCCTGCTGGGGACAGGACCATGGAGGGGAAGGAATGAAGATCCACTGTTGAGAAACAGACATGGCTGGGCTTGGAGTCCTCTCTACAGGAGAGGGATGGACCTGCCTGTGGGGCAGGAAGCCTCTGGCAGGGGTCAGGTCTAGGTTGTTGGATAAGGGGCTTTTTCCTGGACGTCAGGGAGAGGCATCAGGCAGGGTAAGAGAGAAGGGAAGGTTGTTGTTGCTATAGAAACGGAGAGCCATGGAAAGGCGTGTGGAACAGCAGAGGGTGGGAAGTGAGGTCTACGTCCCTGTGGGCACTGCCCAAGCCGGTGTCAACATTTGAAAGAGATGTCAGGGGTCCCACTGAAGGGAGACAGGTCATCAGCAGGTGTCGTTCCCTCACGTGTGTCCTGCCCTGCAGCATCTCTTGTCCTTGGATGAAATAACAATGGCAGCCGCTCAAATGTCGCTTTCCTTGACAAAAATGAACGAGAGATGTGCTGGCTGGTCTTATGTCAACTTGACACACAAGCCAGAGTCATCTGAAAGGTGGGAACCCCGATTGAGAAGATGCCTCCATAAGATCCAGCTGTAGGGCATTTTCTTAATTAGGGATGGATGGCTAAGGGCTCAGCCCATGGTGGGTGGTGCCGTCCCTGGGCTAGTGGTCCTGGGTTCTATAAGAAAGCAGACTAAGCAAGTCATGGGGAGCAAGCCAGTAAGCAGCACCCCTTCATGCGTGGCCTCTGCATCAGCTCCTGCTTCCAGGTTCCTGCCCTGATTGAGTTCCTGTCCTGACTTCCTTCAATGATGAACAGCAATGTGGAAGTATAAGCCACATAAACCCTTTCCTCCCCAGCTTGTTTTTTGGTTATGGTGTTTAATCACAGCACACACACACACACAAACACAACAAACACACAAAAACCCCTAACTGTGACAGTAGAATTCTTGTGACTTTAAAAGAAAAAAAATGAAGTAACCCCCAAAGTTGGAAAGTCCCACAATAGCTGCCTAGGAACACAGAAAGAAGACGAGGCCAGCCCGGGAAGGGGACAATGGACAGTGTCCCTGTGGATTCTGTTCTTTATACTTAGGTTTTTCATTTACACAGCAAATACTTCCAGACCCTGGAATGTGTGCTTCTTACTCAGTCTGGGCCAGGAACACTTTTGAGGTCCAGAGGGGTGAACCCAGATATTCTTTGAGGCCTTGTGCTGTTCGGAGAACTCTGGGTCAGTACCCTCTGGTGTCTTCAGGGAGGTGCTCTCCTATCTATCAGAGGCCTGTCCTCACACATGGAGCTTCTCCAGGGTAAGCAAAGGTGTGGGGCACAAGAGACCGGGGACTCAAGCTAACCTCCCATCTCAGGACCTCCACACTGAGGAGACATAGGCAGAATCGGAGTAGAGCCTGTCTGTGGTCAGAGAAATGATCACTGGGCTTCAAACATGAGCCATGCACTGTGGGTAGACGGAGCCCAGTTGACTAAGGGATGATACCATTTAATCAAAACAGGGGCCCGAATGAAATGGACAAGTGGCCCCAAGTCATTGCTCCTTATTTCCAAGTGCTGCTGCAGGGGATCCCCGGTGAATTTGGTGTGCCAGATGCCTGTGTGCCTGTAGGTGTGGCAAGATATCTATACCTAGAAGCAGCAGAAAGTGACATTTCTAACAGAGAAGGGGCATGTGCCATTGGAAGAGCCCGAGAAAAGTCTGGGACTCACTGTGTGTGGCTTCTGAGAAGTCCATTTGCAGGAACCGCCTAGCCAGTGGTCCCTGCCTC
The DNA here is from genome assembly GCF_004664715.2 of Peromyscus leucopus. Classification (NCBI taxonomy): domain Eukaryota; kingdom Metazoa; phylum Chordata; class Mammalia; order Rodentia; family Cricetidae; genus Peromyscus; species Peromyscus leucopus. The sequence continues at coordinate 55,928,769 of NC_051081.1, read as the reverse complement.
AAAGCGCTGTCTGGTTCTGTCAGTGTGTTGTGTAACCTGGGCTCAGGGCTGAGGTGGGTGGGATGTCATAATGCACATCTCATGCCTGGAGGCTTGGGTTTGAATCTTGACATTCATTTCAGTCAGCACTCCGTTATGCCAGCTTCCAGCGGTCAAACTGGTTCCAGGCAGGCCAGTAGCCAAGCAGAAGAGCTGGTGCAGGCGTGAAGCTGGGGCTGGCATTTTGCTGGCTCTGCTCTAGGCACCTGAAAGCACAGGAGTGCCGTAGACTCCTGTCCTGCCCCCACACCAGGGTGTATGTTGTAATGGTGTGAGTAAGGTAATAAGCCGTATTTTAGTATGAAATACACCGTGCACACAAAAAGAACCTGGCAGACCGGAGATGTCGGCAGGCAAATAAATGGCTAGTTAGCCTGCATTGTGACCTCCATTAGAGTAGCTGCCTTCCCAGCTGGAGGAAGAAATGCAAAGGCAGAGAAAGGAGACCATTTGCCCTGTTGGCTTCTTCAAACTGCTCACGCAGCACATTTAAAATGCATTCATACCCTCAGTTGGAAATTAAGATTTTTCAAGTAAATCCACCAACAACCAATGTGACAGATTCTTTAGCAGAGGCGCAGGATCCCTAAGAGTTCCAGGAAGCATGGCAGCCAGCGGCAGCAGACACAAGGCACTTTCCCTGCCTTGGACCACAGCACTTAACTTTTATGCTGATTACACAATTATTATTCAATGCTATTTAACACCTGGGAAACTGATTTGACCTGTTCAGAGGGCAGACAGTGGGATGGGGCGGGCCAGAGTGGTTCACAGTCTTTAATGGACTTTCAAACTGCTGCCTTGGATCAAGGAGGTAATAAGGAAGAATAAACAAACAAACAAAAAAAACCAAAAACCCCTAACTTAAAACAACCAACAGAAAGGGCCGGAAACTCAACAGGCTCCTACATCGAGTAGGCAAGACAGTAGGCACCCAGGGATAAATATTTCTAGCGGGTAAAAGCCAAGAAGATAAGTACCAGGTAGGCTGCACCTGCGTCTCTTAGCTAACCTCTGAAGAATGCAGTAGCAGGTTCCTGTTTATACACACCTCCAGCTGAGGAGCCAGCAGTTCCGTGGGCGGGCTCGTTTGCGCTCCCTTATATGGGGCCCCTCACCCAGCTTTGCACCCTGTATTTCACTTTCGGGCAATCTACAAAGACTGCTCGAACCCGGGCTATGAGTGCGCACGGGCAGCTTTTCTGCCGCGTGTTACCTCGAGATGCACCCCTGCGACCTCATCTCTCAACGCTCCCTCTTGCTCTCTGAAAGGACTGAACTCCAAGCAGAGCAGAATGACGGCTACCCTGTGTTCTCTCTTTTGTGCCAATCCTGGATCCTCCTTTCTCATTGTTAAATGTGTATCTAGATGGGAGCAAATGTGGGTAAAGGTCAGGAAACTAGGAAGGGGTCCTTGAGAAGAAAGAGTGTGTGTGTGGGTGCTTTAAAGGAAGTGGTGGGAATGACAATCTTGAGGGCAAGAGGAAGGGGGGGCACTGGAGCAAGGGGCAGGGAAATGGGAGGGAGGAGGGGATGAGAGTCAACCACAGAAAAGCATGGTTGCAGATGCCATCAGAGAGCCTGTTACTGTAAGCTAATTAAGCAAACAAACACATACACTCTAAACATGGAAGACCTGAAGACTTCCTGCGAGCCTATAACGCAGGTATGTTCCTGAGTACTCTTCGTTGCCTCCAGAATGTTTGGCTGCTGCCTAGGATTGTGCTCCTGTGTGCTCAGCTTCTCCCTGCTTGCCCTGCCCCCACATCCCCCAACCCACCGGTCCCCACCTCCGCATCCGGCAGGAGCGGGTCCTGCCCTAAGGTCCCACTGCTGCACAGATGGGTGTAGGCGGGAGCCAGGCGCAGCAGGCAGGACGCGCGCGGCGGGGCGTCTGGGGAAGGGTGGTGGGGGAGGGGAGGGCGCCCAGCTGCAAGGCAGGTGCTGCTGTCTCCAGAGGTGTGGGTGCAGCTAGAAGACAGCCTTGCGTGCCCCACCAAGGCCCCTTCACCCCATGTTCCCACTCTTCCGTCTGTCACTGAGCCTCAGCCACCTCCCCAGGAGTGGCTTCTACTCCCGAAGAAGAAGGGTGTGCCAGGGCTGCGCCTGGACAAGAGCTGGGTGGACCCTTCCGCTCCCCCACAACGCCAGCACTTCGCCAAGAGCTGTTGACACAGGTGACCAGCTCTAAGAGTCCTGTCAATTCGGAGCCCACATTCTAGGGCTTCATGAATGCTGGGCCTTTAAGCTCTGGACAGCGATGCGGAATGGTGCAATCACACTGTGGGCCACGCTGCCGCAGGCAGGGCCTGGCAAATACATCCTGGGGTAACAGGTGCCCTTGGCCAGACACCATCTTCAGTCCTGCTGGACAGTGTCCACAATGCATCTAAGCACGTAGGGTTTCCGAGCTCCCTCATGCTCTCTTTGGCCCTGGCAGGCCACTTACGCAATGCCCATCTCCCAGCCAGATCTCGCAAGCAAGCAAGCAAGCAAGCAAGCAAGCAAGCAAGCAAGCAAGCAAGCGAACTGGGCTGGAGTTTGAACCTCTAGGACTGGCCTTTGAAGGGCTTGGGGCTGGGCGGGTTGGAGGAGTGTGGGCCCAGAGCCCCTGTGAGCACGCTTCACTTTCATTCTCTCTCGGTTGCCTTCATCAAGATACCTCATTCTTCGATGTTTCCTGCTTAGAGATCTTTGAATCGCGGTTCTTTGTCCTGACAGCAGGTGCACTGAGCTCTAGGAAGGCAGCACATTTAGATGCCCCCTGGGTTACTCAGCTCTGCCCCAAACCACAGAAGATAGTATGCTCCTCCAGGGAGAGCCAGTAAAGTGGGATGGAGAGATTCAAGTACAGAATACCCACTGACATTGCTGTGTTCATGGACCGGAGAGTCTGTCTTGTTCAGGAGCCAGGAAGCCAAACCCCAGCTGTCCTCACCACACATGCCCTAACCTAAGCATGGTTCTTTGCCATGACTGCTAAAACTAAGTGCATTCCCGTACCCACTCCCCCCAGTGTCCCTGTTAGGGCGAGTGGCCATTGTGCTTTTGGGTATAGGTGAAAGTATTAAACTGGGGATAGGAGGCGAGTAGGGTGGTTTTTCCCATCAACCTTGTAAAATCTCCTTCACGGCTGTTAATGGACTGATCTTGAAAGGACTGCTCATTTTCTGTCTTGGTAACCCCTCTTTGTATGTTTTCAGACAAGAGGTGGTGGCTGAGGATATACTGCTTGTCCAGTTGTTTGAATGAGGCACTGGGGTACGCTCCCCTCTCGCTGGTAATGACTTACAGCAAGGCATGCACAGACTTTAGCCAGGGAGTGGCCTCTCCCCCTTAGGCACTGGCCTGAAGATGCATCCCTGCTGCCCACAGGATGTTGGAATCAGCAGGCTTCATTTTGGAATTCTTACAAGATGACCCTGGGCTCCAGGGGGCCCTTCACTGAGAATGTCCCTCAAGGGGACCTAAGAGCCATTAACTCCTGTGGTTTCCATACAGGAAGGGCATGATTCCTCTGTCACAGACCCAGTGGCTCAGGGATGAAGACATATTACAATGCTTGGGCATCTCAAGAGGGACACTCACGGCACGAGCCTGGCATACTGCCGTATTGAATGGAGGGAAGAATGAGTCATAAACCTCAGGGACGGCAGTGCCATGTGGTTTAATTCTTTTTGTGCCTCAGTTTCCCTCCTTTGCCAAGTGGGGTAAATAAAAGAGTATCAGCCACATGGAATCAGTGTGAGGAAGACATGAATCAGTGAACCTCTTCAGAACAGAGTCCGGTAGCAGTCAGTGTGACGTGGGGTCACTTGGCTGATCTACCGATCCTAATCCAGCTGTTGGTGTGACTAAGAGTTTTCTTTTCTTTAAAGAGATGGAGAGAGGGAAAAAGAGAGGGGAAGACTGAGAAAGAGAGGGAGAGGGACAGTGAAAAGAGGCATCTGGAAAGACAATCTAATTAATCTACTTCACTGCTAAACTGAGGGAAGTCACTGGCTAACGTGTCCTCCAGGGTTCCCAGTTCCTTAGCTGGATCCACACTGGAATGACCAGCTGCTTTCAGACAGTGCCCCATGGTGAGACTGGAGGAAACTGGATTGGCACAGGACTACCGTCAAGTTTTGCTCTGGCAAAAGCCCTAGTGAAGGCATGGGTTGGGCTTTGGTCAGCACTTCCTGCTTCAACTTTATATAAAACTCGATTTCAGATTATCCGCCGAACTACCCCTGAGCATCCAGGAATATTGAAAAAGAATAATCATAATAAAAAAATTCTGTCTGTTTGCTCAGTCTGAGGATCTGAGAGTGGCATGGCTCAAAGGGAAACTTCTGGAACAGAGAGCTGAAGCCAGGGCTGCACAAAGGTTTGTGGAATGCTCGCACCCATGAGGGTGCTGGCTGGCGAGTCAGGCTGGGATGCAGCCAGCAGGAAATGCGCGAGCAGCCCCACAGGGCTGCACCTGCTCACCCTTGGAACACCTCCTGCGGTTGAGAGCATCTGAGAGCATCTCGGGTCAGATCCTTTCTGGAATTCCTTCCCACGAAGACCCCCTGATCGTTCTTCTGAATGGAGGGCTCCAAGGAGTGGGCTTGGGACCGTGTGCTGACTCTGTGTGGTGACTGGAGAGGGCTGTGCAAAGCCCTGGTCCCTCTAGCATCTGTCTCCAGCTTTAACGCCTCACAACTGTCCCACAGGCTGGGTCCAGGTGAGATGGTGTGGTCTGGCGTGTTTCTCTAGAGATGGAAATGGCACCTGCTGAGTCATTCAGACTCTTACCAGATGGCTTTTGTTAGCAACCATTTGTATTCCCCAGACACTTTTTATAAATGCCAGCCTTTCTTAGCCCTTCCTTCTCCACAGAAGCCCTGTCTGTGGCCATCACAGTCCTGACCCAAGTCTCCCCTCTGAGGGCATGCGAGCATGAGAGCTGGCAGCCTCGGAAGGTTAGGTGGCAGTCTTGCAATTTCTTCCGGGGGCATTTGACAGTGATACAAAGGAGACAGATCCAAAAAGCAGTTGCTGTTTATGCCGTGACCATTAGACCAGGTCCCCCGGAAGGGCTTCCTCTTCTTATCTGCCATCATCATAGGAACCGGTTAGGACAGCATTGCCCTGTGTAGGTAAGAGCCTGCTGAGAGGGGAGGTCATTCTGTTGTAGCTCATGAGGTATCACTCTCAGGCACCATGCTCTTATTCTTCTTGCTATTCTGTTGTTTTTGAAACCCAGTCTCAAAGAACAACAGGCTGGCCTGGTATTTTATAGGTTGTTAAGGATGACCTCAAACTCCTGACTCTTCTGTCCCTACCTCCCAAGTTCTGGGATTATAGGCCTGTTCCATCATGTCAGACATTTGCGGCCAGTGTTCTGTGCATGCTGGGTAATAGCTCCAATCCCTCCGTATCCCTTGCTTGCCATGATTTCCCCGTGAGACTTGCAGTTGTTTCTGAGTCAGTCTGGGGCTGAGGGGGGGATAATGGAACATACCACGGTAAAGGAAGACATGTAACGGGCTCCCCAGGGGATCGTCTTGATCTTGGTCAGGTTGAATGATGTTTGACCTGTCACATGTTACAGCTGTGAGGTTGAGGATGGTGTGGGGAAGTGTCATGGACAGAATGGTGGAGAGAGTCCCGACTTCAGGCCTGGAGAAGAGCTAGTCCTGAAGTAGGCTGTCCTCTCTGTTATCCTTGGATTAAACAAACCCAGAGAATGAGAGAGAGAGAGAGAGAGAGAGAGAGAGAGAGAGAGAGAGAGAGAGAGAGAGAGAGATCTGATGGTGCCCCAGACCCTGTCTTCACATGATACACTTGTTTGGAGAGTCAAGGGGGGTTCCCACTGGAACCTCCCCCTTGTTGGGGAAGCAATCCTAATTTTGGGTGTCTATGTCGCGGCAGTGGGGGTGCACAGCAGAAAATGAGTGGCCACTATCTGACCCTGGGAACTAACATGAAGTAACGGGTGATGTTGGTGGTACAAGGAAGGTGGTCAGTGAGTAGCTGGAAACAAGTCACGGAACAAAAGGATCGGTAACAGGGGCAGGCAATATGGCAGGGCAGGTAAAGGGCTTGCCATGCCAGCCTGCTGACCTGGTCCTAGCCTTGGGACCAGCGAGAAAGTAGAAGGAAAGAACCCACTCCACAAAGTTGTCCTCTGACTTCCACATGTTAACCATTGCACATGTGTCCCTGATACACACACACACACACACACACACACACACACACACACACACACACACACAGCACACACACAGAGCACACACACACAGCACACACACACACACACACAGCGCACACACAGCACACACACACAGCACACACACACACACACACAGCACACACACAAACAGCACACACACAGCGCACACACACACAGCGCGCACACACACAAGAACCCATACAACAGTAATTTTAAAAAACGAGAAAGGACTGCCAATACCTGGAATTGTTGACTGGAACTCGAGCTTCAGACAACAAAAGGAATCTGTGACAGGGGCCCACTTTGTCTAGGAAGGTGGAAGGCAGTCTCCACCTACGGAAGGAGGCCAGTGGTGTAAGCAGGGAAGTCAGGTTTGGTTCACTTAAAGTAGATGCCAGATTGTAAGAAAGGTGTCTAATATTATAGAACAGTGATCCCCAAGTACGGCTGTGTATTAGAATCACCTGGGAGACTTAGGCACTTCCCGATGCTCAGACTGGGCCTCCCATAGCATCTCAGGGAAGAAACCCCCCATCAATGGTTCCAACGAGCCCACAGGAGACGCCAGTGTTTATCTGTGGCATCTTGCCTTGGCTGGGAACATGGGAACTGAGTATTAACCTGCAAGGAGAAATTGACCCCTCCCTTCACCCCTGTGTAACAAGAACATAGCCCAGCACTTTATCAAAAGGATACGTTTTGAAAAAATCAATCAATAATAATTTTAAAACTCACGCACATTAAGAATAGAGGGGAAAAGGTGAGCTGGGGAGGTGGGTCCCTTAGTAAAGTGTTTATTGGGCAAGGATGAGGACCTGCGTTTGATCCCCATCACCCACATTAAAAAATTGAGAAGCAGGGAATGGCGGTTTGTGTGTGTAGGTCACTGGTTCTCAACCTCCCTAGCGCTGTAACCTTTTAATACAGTTCTTCCACCATAACACTGTTTTGTTGCTACTTCATGCCTGTAATTTTGCTACTGTTATGAATTGTAATGTAAATAGCTATGTTTTCTGATGGTCTTAAAGGGGTCATGACCCACAGGTTGGATTAAATTCAAGAACTGAGGAGGTGGATCCCTGGGGCTTGCCCGTTTAGCCTAGCCTAATTGGCAAGGCCTGGATCCGAGAGAGAGAGAGAGAGAGAGAGAGAGAGAGAGAGAGAGAGAGAGAGAGAGAGAGAGAGAGAATCTTACAAAGTAAGGTGGATAGTGTCTGAGAAACAACATCTGAGGTGGGTCTTTGACCTCTGCATGTGTACCTGCACACACACACACACACACACACACACAAACACACACACACACACATAAATACACACACTCACACACTCATTCACACAATTCTGACTCACATTCATATACCACTCACACACTAATGCAGACACTCAGCATACACCCTCACACACTCATTCACACACATTCTCTCTCTCTCTCTCTCTCTCTCTCACACACACACACACACACACACACACACACACACACACACACACACACACACACATACAGGGGTGGGGTAGGAGAGAATGTTCTTCAAGACCAGCTTATTGTTGTTCATTGCTAAGGAAACCCAGTGTTTTGTACCTGACGAGGCTGCATTTCACGCCCTGTTGGAGCTGCCTCTGTGCTCGGGAGGGCAATGAATTTTACAGCACACAGTGTGGAGGTGGCTGTACCACTCACTCTGAAACCGTGTCAGATGCCACAGGTGTGGCAAGCCAAATCTTTTAATACCATTTCCACTCCTGGGAATTAAATTCGTTCTCTGTGAACAGGGATTCATAAATCCTGGCCCTGCCTTCAGAACGGCACTATGATTTCACCGGGGTGATAAATTGCTCCTATCAAAACAGACATCGAATCTCCCAGGGACATAATGGGCTCCCACGGTACAAAGTGTCACGTCTTAAGCGCTTATGATCAAGACCGGTTGTGAAGAATTGAGTCTTGGGAAATCAGAGAGAGTATTTTTTTTTTCTCTGAGACTCTCTTAAGTTGTGAGAGGTACAGAAGAGCGGGCGAAAAGGATGTGATTGAATTTAAAGAAAAAAAAATCTACTGTAAAGATGCGCTTCGGGGCCCATCAGCTGTGAGCCGGAGGGTGAGGCTGGGGTTTGCGTGGTTGGGGGAGAACTATAGGGTTAGCTTTTCCAGTCTCCTTGGCTAGATGTGAAATGTGGCTGGGTGAGGAAGTATGCTGTCAGGGAAGGTGATTTATGGAGGCCTACAGGCACTCCCAGACTGAGAACCCTGCCTGATGACCAACCTGAATTGCCTGCTGTTCCCCCAGAGCTGAGGGGCACAGGCAGAGGCCCCAGTGACAGAAATGCAAGTGTCACCTGGAAAGAGAGACCCATTAAGCCATCAGCAGCTCTCAGCCATTTATCTTAAACCACGCCCCCATAGCTGGCCTCTCGCACTGACCTACAAGCCAGTGGGAGAATGGATCTCATTGTTGCTTACTTCTTCCTCACTTCTCACTTCGTATCACTTAGACTCTTGACTTTGCCGAAAATGGCACCGCCTCTTTCCCAAGTCATACTCAGTTGGCGCTCACGGACTGTATTGGGTGCGTTCTCTAGGTCTCAGCTGTCCCGGTGGCTCTCCTAACTCTCATGGGAGCAGACAATTGTTCTGGTGTATAGATGGCTTAGTATCCTTACGTGCATTCAATCAACCAACATTTATCAAGTTCATACAATGTTTTAGGCACTGTGCCATGCATCTGGAGTAGAGGAAAACCAAGGCGGGTCTTATGCTAGGAGATGCCTAGGTACAATTGCACCATGAACCTCAGGGAACCTGGTTTCTGATGCTTGTCTTCTGCAAGCCGTGTGCACTCGTGTGTGTGTGTGTGTGTGTGTGTGTGTGTGTGTGTGTGTGTGTGTGTGTGTGTTGTGTGTGTGGGGGGTGTTGAGGGGGGTTGCAAGAGCATGGAGAGTATAAGAGCATGGGGAGTAGGGTTTAGAGTTAGGGGGTCAGCTCTCCTTTTTTGGGGGGGGTCTGGTATTCGCTCTTTATTGGTGCAGCGGCAATGTTGGGATAGGTGTTATCTCGTGTTTTGAGAGTTGCACGAATTGAAGTAATCTAAAACAGCAGTCTGGTTTTCAGAAATGGCCTTCGTATTTTAGAAATCTTTACAAAAAGAAGGGAAAGAAAACCATCCTTGTTCCACCATTTGGAATAATCATCATTAATGTTGAACTTCAGTAATTAAACGTCTCTTGTGCATGCAGTCCCCAGACAGAACAGGGATAGCTCCTGTCTTGTTTCTCATTTAATTCCCCCAAAGTCCATCTTCCTCTGCAGCCTGAATTTTATGGTTTAGAGTAATGACTGTGGTCATTATTGTTATTACTACCATTGCTATGTATCACTTATCAGGTATTTACGAATTGCTGGGCACCGAGCCAGGTGGTTTAGAGTGGAGGTCTTTAAATCCAGCTGAACAGATGAGGCAGGTCCTGGGATTCCCATTTTCAAACATCCGAGGCTGATAGCACTTGAGCAAACGGCTGGAGATCACACCCTCGAATGTCATTGTCCCTGCGGTGAACCCAGATGCCCAGGGATCCCACTGCAACGGGTGGGTGCCCCCACCCCAGAATGTTCTCAAGTTGAGAATCCACGCTAAAAGTTTGCATGTGCTCTGTTCTAACTTTTGCTGGATTAAATGCTTAGAGGCAGCATCGGGACATCAGGGACCCCACTAACTTTGGCATTTATGCTGCCAAACCGCTCTTCTTGTGACCAGGGGCCGGGCCAGGAATGTCCCTGGATGATGTAGATAAATGGAAGTGAGGTCATGTCACGTAGAAGAAGAGACTCAAAGACGCCATGCTGGGAGGGGTGTGGAGGGGTGGGGGTGGGGAGTGGGGTAGGTGTCAGGAGACAGGTCGTGAAGGGTAGCTCCACTTCTGAAGTGGTCTTCAGTCCCTGGGGTAGGTAGCAGGCAGAAATGACAACCTTCTAGCCTCTGGGTTGGCTGCGCTAACTCAGAGTTGGTCATGTTAAACAAATGCTCACCTTCCCTTTCCCTTGGGGATGGGGGTGAGGGTGGGGGTGGAAACCACCCACCGAAAGCAGGGTCTCTGTTGTCTTCCTCTGCTTAGCCCAGCCCAAGGCTTGTGCCAACTTTTCCCATGTAAAAACTGTTAGCTGGAATTCCGGTGCCATCAAATGAGACCTTTGCTCTTCCCACCTGCACAATTATGACTCTAATAAACTCGTTATCAGCTCGTGAAAAATGATGGCAAACAGCTGACTGAAGGATTTGATAAGTCAGCAGCAGAGATTAGCAGTTCTTTTCGGAGAAAGCCGTGAAGAGGGTTCCCCATTTAAAACAATCGTGGCACACGGATTCGCAGCACTTAAATCATTATCGGCAATTACTCCTTGTCAAAAAAGGTTGCAGCTGGCTCCAATTACAGGTAAGATTTTTATAATTTGAAGTTAGTAGTGCGTCTGAGAAGTCGGACTTGGAGGAACACTTTCAGGGGAGATTTGCAAATTGAGAAAAACTTTGAGGCATTTCAGAATTTAAATGTTCATTATTTCCAGAGCCATGCTTTGTTACTGACATCTATTAATAAGCTTCTGAACATTTCCCATAAACATCACCCTTCAGCTGTTTCTTCCCTAACAGAAAAATTGATGGTGGTTTTAAAAAATTTTTTTTAAAATAATACGCACTTTAAAAAAAAAGAAGGGAACCAAATAAAAACAAGTGGGCATCCCGTCCTCAGAATCACAAAGGTAAGCACATTTGCATTGGATTCTTCTAGGAGGTACCATCACTTCCCTAGAATTATTCCTGCTTTACAGTGTTGATGTGTTTGAAATCTTCATTTGGAAATTGAAGAATTTAGTGTCTGAGCTGGGCGTGGCGGCACACGCCTTTAATCCCAGTACTCGGGAGGCAGAGGCAGGCGGATCTCTGTGAGTTCGAGGCCAGCCTGGGCTACCAAGTGAGTTCCAGGAAAGGCGCAAAGCTACACAGGGAAACCCTGTCTTGGAGAAAAAAAAAAAGAAAGAAAAAACAAAACAAAAATTTTAGTATCTACCTGCCTATCCCCTCTCTTTTGCATGTGGTGATTATTGCCGATTATCTATTTTTAAATATTTGTCTGTAGCCTTACTGATTTAAATCGTAATTATTTTTTGATCCACTGATTTGAAAATCTGCTTGTAAGATCAATTAAACACTCTCCTCCCCAAGTTGCTTTTGGTTGTGATGTTTTATCACAGCAATAGAAACCCTGACTAAGACACTAATACACCATAGAAGAGATAGTACATTTTTTTTAGACCAGTGGTTCTCAATCTTCCTCATGCTGTGACCCTTTAATACAGTCCCTCATGCTGTGGTGACCCCCAACCATAAAATTATTTCCATTGCTACTTTGTAACTGTAATTTTGCTACTGGTGTGGATTGTAATGTAAATATCTGTTTTCTGATGGTGTTAGGCCACTTCTGTGAAAGGGTCATTAAACCGATGTTTTAGACCTTCTAGGTTCTCAGTTAATACACTGCATATTTCTGTCTTGAAGACAACCTTCCATGGCCTTCAGCTTCCCTTTGACTCTGCCCATGGTTGTGTAGGCACACTGCAGATCTGGCAGCCTCAACTGCCTCTATGATCAGCCTTCCCGCTTGGCTCACAGTGAGAGGCGGGTCTCTCACTGAGCCTGGAGCTCACTGATTCTTTTAGACTAGCTGTCTGTTTGGCCTCTAGGTATCTAATATTCTCTTCTGGGGTTTGCTGGTGTTGTGATTTCCTATCTTGATGCATGTTTTAGTTATTTGTTTCATTTCTGTGACAGAACACCCATCCTAAAAAGACTTGGGGTAGGTTTTACTTTGAAACATAGTTGGTCAGGGTGGGGGCTGGGAGCTGGTCACATGGCATTCACAGACAGGAAGCAGAGAGACGTATGCTGGTACTTGGCTCACTTCCTCTCTGTTCAGTCTGAGATCCTATCCCATGAATGGAGCTGCCCACATTTAGGGTGGGTCTTCCCACCTAAATAATCCAATCTAGAAGTTCCCTCAGAGACAAGGTGATCCTAGATTCTGTTTACAATCAGTATCATCTATCACAGTGTGTGTATCTGGTTGTTGGGGTTAGGTTAGGTGGGGCAGAGGAGGTGGGAGCATTTCAGAGGCTTGATTTTTTTTTTTTCCACTTGGTTTCTTCTTTTGTAGGAGAATATTATTTTAAGGTGTGTTACTTTTGTGTATGTTGCATTTGTTTAACTCTGTGAAGCTGTGTTACTGTGCCTGCCTAAAACACCTGGTGGGCTAATAAAGAGCTGAACAGCCAATAGCAAGGCAGGAGAAAGGAAAGACGGGGCTGGCAGGGGAGAGTATATAGAAGGAGGAATCTGGGAGAAGGAAGAAGGAACAAGAGAGGAAGGATGAGGACGTCAGGGACCAGCCACTAAGCCACCCAGCCACACAACCAGCAATGGAGTAAGAAAGAAAGATACACAGAAATAGAGAAAGGTAAAAGCCCAGAGGCAAAAGATAGATGGGATAATTTAAAGTTAAGAAAAGCTGGCAAGAAACCAGCTGAGCTAAGGCCAGGCTAAAGTCTCCATGTACGATTTATTTTGGAGTTGGGTGGTGGGTCCCCCAAAAGAGTACAAAACAACCAACAGCATCTTACCACCTACCCCAAGGCCTCAGCTCTTGCAATCTGACACATCCCCAAGTACCACTGAGGTATACATTTGGGGCTGAGGGAATGTCCCCTGTGGGTCTGTGGACCAAGGGGAGACACTCTGAGCCAGACTTAGCCCCTTCTTTCTGTAAGCCATTCCCCACATTCTCCTTCCTGACCAGAGGACTCCGTTATCAGTGACGCCCCGTAATGCCTCCGGTCTCCGGCTCTCCTGTGTTGGTTCAGCTCCTGTACCCAGCAGTCCTCAGACTGTCTACAGCATCCAGCTCCTCAGTATGCCATCACCGACTTCATGACTGTGGGTGTCTGTGGAAGACTTACAGAAACCATTGATGTCCACCCTGACTGTAGTCTAGGGGATCGGTCCTCTGGGAACTCCCTCTCCCCAGTCAGTCGATTCTTGGTCTGAAAACTGCCTGGATCCAGACACCAGCTCCAGAGCTGACATTTGACTTATTGGGTAGATTCTTTCAGCCTCTTGACCATTTTTTTCCCCTTAGGGGAAAACAAAGTATTTGGGGGTATGTAGATTTGAACAGTACCTTCTCTGGCTGCCCAGATCACACTCTGGGGTATGCTTTCTGTATTGTTCAACCTGGAGGGTTTTTCTGGCTCCCACCCCAGGCTCCATCCTCACTGTAATGGCACCTACCTCACTTTTAAGTAAATGTGACACCTTGGCTTCCATGAGGGAGTGTAGCTAGAGTTTTCCTGCCTTGCCCACAGTCAGGACAAATCTTTGTCACCCGCCAGTCCCACAGCCGCTCAGACCCAACCAAGTAAACACAGAGACTTATATTGCTTATAAACTGTATGGCCATGGCAGGCTTCTTGCTAACTGTTCTTATAGCTTAAATTAATCCATTTCCATAAATCTATACCTTGCCACGTGGCTTGTGGCTTATCAGTGTCTTCACATTCTGCTTGTCCTGGCTGCGGCTGGCAGTGACTCCTTCTGCCTTCCTGTTCTTTCTTTTCTCCTCTCTGTTAGTCCCGCCTATACTTCCTGCCTAGCCACTGGCCAATCAGTATTTTATTTATTGACCAATCAGAGCAACACATTTGCCATACAACCATCCCACAGCAAGGGAGTCCTGTTCTGTAATGCAGGATGGCCACCTCGGGGCCCATTTAGTCTTCCCCCTCTCTCTCCTCACCCTCTCTCACTTTCTCATCCCTTCTTTCCTTCCTAACCCCTCTTTCCCTTTCCTTCCTCCCTCCCTCCCTCTCTTTCCCTTTTCTCTTCTTTTCTTCTGCATTTGTTGATTCCCCATCTGCTGAGGGACGGTCTGTGTGTCAAATCTGTTGCTCTGATTGGTCAATAAATAAAACACTGATTGGCCAGTGGCCAGGCAGGAAGTAGGTGGGTCAAGGAGAGAGGAGAATTGTGGGAAGCAGAAGGCTGAGGCAGAGAGACACTGCAGCCGCCGCCATGACCAGCAGCATGTGAAGACGCCGGTAAGCCACCAGCCACGTGGCAAGGTATAGATTTATGGAAATGGTTAATTTAAGATGAAAGAACAGTTAGCAAGAAGCCTGCCACGGCCATACAGTTTGTAAGCAATATAAGTCTCTGTGTTTACTTGGTTGGGTCTGAGCGGCTGTGGGACTGACGGGTGACAAAGATTTGTCCTGACTGTGGGCAAGGCAGGAAAACTCTAGCTACACCCATCCCACGGCAGGCTGGGAAAGGTCTCTTTCGTCTGTTCAGTGTGGGGTTGCCCAGCAGAGGCTGAGATTTCCAGGTGTGCTCTGTCACTCGGCCTCTCTGTACCTCTGGATTTCTTCAGGGGTCTCCCTGCTGATGTGGAAGATGGTCAGGCTTCAAGGGCCCTGGGTGCTTCTTCTGAGGTGTGTGTGTCTTTAGATGGCTGCGTTACTTTGAAAGCATCACGTTTGTAAACTGAGACCCTATGACAGTGGTTCTCAATTGGTGGGTCATGACCCCTTTCCCAGGGGTTGCCTAACACCATTGGAAAACACAGACATTTATTTTACGATTCATCACAGTAGCAAAATGACAGTTATAAAGTAGCAATGGAAATAATTTTATGGTTGGGGGAGGTCACCATAGCATGAGGAACTGTATTAAAGGGTCACAGTATCAGGAAGGTTGAGGACCACTGCCCTATGAGTTCATAGACTTCTAATCTCGTGGGCCCACCATGGGGTGTGTGGTCCATCATTAAGATATCTTTCTGTCATGCATGACGTGCTCCTTTTCATCAGTTTTTAAGAACACTACTATTTTAAAGGGTGCTGTTTAACAAGTAGAGTGTAAATGAACCACGTATGAGTGTAGATTCTGACCCATGTTCCTGGGTCGAGGTGGTTTCCAACATGCTGCCCGGTGAGGCATCATGGGTATGAAATGTTACCAAGTGCGTATATTTCTTCACATTTAAAGAAAAAATGTTTCACCATGAAAAACTCCTTCCAGCTTTAGCCATTCTACAGGAAATCACAGGGAAGCAGGCAGGCCTGGGAGCAGTTTCCATGCCCAAGTCAATGCATCTAGTAATTAGTGCTTTGTTTGCCTGAGATTTTCACACTCACCATGTTTCATGTCCACGTCCACACTCCTGCTCTCCTGAACAGTGGCGCTGCCATCGTGAATTAGGCGGTGAGACCGTGTGGTTGCCCCCTTCCTTTTAAAGTGCTCATGGGAGGTGGAATTTCTGTTTCCACTTTTCTGGCCTCACCATTGTGGGGGCTGGGTCTCATTCTTTGCTTTCTCTTCAACCTTGTCCTGTGTCCAGACACCACAGTGTTGGCATGGGTCCTTCAGGATTCCTAAGGTCAGGATTGACATTTGTAAACAGTCCTTTAGGGCCAGATTTTAAAACAACAACAACAACAACAGAAGTATTATAAAAAGGCCACCCCTGGGAAGAGCTGTCTGGCTGGACAGTTTGACGGGGATGGGGTGGGAGTGGGTTCGGGGGAGGGAGATGTCCAAAGCGCTTGCTTCTCTCCCATGTGTTTCCTGCAGACTTCCCTTTGAGCACATTCCTTGAATTAAGTTTTCTCTCTCTAAGAAAGAGACAAGCTTGATTTCCATCCTTGGGAAAGTAATGACCCAAGCCAAGCCTACCCAGAGTGTTTGACTCATGGAAGGAATGGTAGCCTCACATTTTAGTGTTTGATGTTGGATGCACATTTGGGGCTCTGTTGACCCCCCCACAAAAAAACCCCAAAAGAACAGACAATTAAAAGAGAGGATGAGGGGGCTTGAGAAATGGCTCAGAGGTGAAGAGCACTGGCTGCTCTTTCAGAGGTCCCAGGTTCAATTCCCAGTACTCACATGGCAGCTCACAACTGTCTGTAACTCCAGTTCCAGTGGCTCAAACACCCTCACACAGACATATATACAGACAAAACACCAATGCATGTAAAATAAAAATAAATAAATCATTTTAAAAAGTTAAAAAAAAAAGAGAGGATGAATAAAGACAGATGTCCATGACTTCCACCACTATAGCACTGAGGCATGATGGGAATCTTTTCCTGACTCTCATCCATTGGTCTGGAATCTTATTCAAACTTGATAGACTTCCTAATAAGGACTATGGTCTTTCCTTGCCCGAGGAAGCAGTCTGCTTTGGTGTCCATGTCGTTGGCCCAGTGGTGGAAGAGACCACCTATTGTTGGTCATGAGAGCAGACACTTAAGGATACCTTGTGAAGGCTGGCATGTGGCTTGGTCCATAGAGCACTTTCCTAACATGCAGAAAGTCCTAGAACAGCAGTTCTCAACCTTCCTAACGCTACAGCCCTTTAATACAGTCCTCATGTTGTGGTGCCCCCAACTGTGAAATTATTTTCACTGCTACTTCAAAACTGTAATTTTGCTACTGTTATGAATCATATATGAAACATAATTATCCGTGTTTTCTGATGGTCTTGGGTGACCCCTGTGAGAGGGTCCATTGACTCCCAAGGGGGTTGTGGCCCACAGGTTGAGAACCATTGTCCCAGAGTCAATGTTAAGTACCACAAAAACTGGGTGTGGTGGTACATTATGGAGATTGCAGCAACTGGGAGTTAGAGAGGCTGGAGGGTGAGGCTGGAGTTCATGGTCATCCTTCATTATTTAGAAAGTTTGAGGCTAGCCTGGGCTACATGAGACCCTGTCCTTAAACAAACAAACAAACAAACAAAAAAACTTGTTAAGTTCCCATTGCTGTCTTAATTCATCATCTATCTTGGTGGCTAGAGCCCACAGATGATTGGTTATTCTGTTCTAAACACAAAGGCTGTAGCAGGTGCCAGCAGACCTGAAGTCAGGGTATCAAGACCTGCATGTTGTCAGGAGGCTCTTTGTGAGACAACTCCTTCCCAGACTCCTCCACCTTCTGGTGGCAGCTGTCACTCCTTGGCTTGTGGCCTGGTTGTTCCAGACTCTTCCTCCAAGCCACGTTATTTCTTCCTTGGCCTCACCTGACAGCCTCCCCACCCCTTCTTTTAGATGGACACCCAGGGGAGCCTTTAGGGTCCCTACTGATAACCCAGAATAAGCCTTATGTTAGGATCCTTAGTCATACCTGCCAGGTCTCATAGAAGGAGATACTTGTAGGGTCTGGGAGTTGGGTGTAGATTCTGTTTCGGGGGTGGGGTGTTATTCCCACCACCGGAAATGACTCACCATTGGTGCTGGCTGCCAGTCAAGAGTGATGAGGTGCCTATGGTCTTTATTACAGTTAATGCTTTTATTCTGGTAGATGTTGAACCCGAAAGCAAGGCCATGGGCAGGGACCCTCCTTGCTGTGTCTGTGGGAAGGGCAGCACGGGCTAAACCCACAGCAGCAGCTCTGTGCTCGGGTGAATGGCAGCTCTTACAGGCAGAATTGGGAAGGTTGTCATGCTGACATTTGTCGATGGATGGTCTTGTGTGAAGGCTGTTTCTGAGTATCTCTCTTTTACCCGCTTTCCATGTCTTTGGACCATGGGTTATGATGTTCCATCTTCTTTAAGACTTCTGGGTCATCAGGAACTTGAAATGATCGAAGGCTAGTCCCATTCTGGGAGTCTCTTAGCTTTGTGCCAGTGGTTCCTTCAGGCTGTTTTAGGATCCATCCATCTGGAAGCCACCTGCCCAGTCCTCTGGGCTCCTCTGCTTGCTGGGACCTTCTCCATGAAGGTCCGTGAGGTTCTCCCACTCGAAGCTCTCCTGCCTCTGCTGTCTCCCTTCCCAGTTTCTTCTTTCTTATGGAGTCTATCAAGCCTTGGTCTAACCCAACAGGCTTGTGCTTTGAAACCATACGCTGTTTCACAAGATACCAAAGTTCATTCTCATGTGAAAAACACACAAACTTGCTCCTTTCTTCCTCTCTGCCTTCCTGAGGCACTAGTCCTGCTGGGAGACTCGGCTGCCGCCACATCTAGTTACTTGAGTGGGGAAAGCATTAAGAGGAAGGCCCTTGGAAGGCACTGTGGTTAAACAGAGGTATGGCGAGGGGAAATCACCCCGGCCACCATGTTGATCTTGACTGTGTGTTTCCTGCGTCCCAATGTGACCTCTTCCCAGGCATCTGATTGCATTATCTCCTATCAAATGTCTACACCCAAGACCACGCAGGCCAAAGCAAACTCATCAGCATCTTGCCCGTGACTTTCTGTTATCACCACCCTGAAGGCCTGCCTCCTATCTGCTTTCCTTTTTCGACAGTCACTAGCCCTCATTTCTTTGTTTCTGGAAAAAAAAAATCCGTATTTATCTAGAAACCACCACTGTGCAGGGCAGCAGGAAGCAGCAGATCTAAAAGGAAATAGGAGTCTCGCAGTTGCATAAAAATGCTGAGAAGCCTCTGGAGAGGAAGGGTAAAGGTACAAGAATGGAGAGAGGTGGCAATTGGGGACTGAAACCGTGACTTTGTGAAGCTGGTTTTCTGTCCAAATAATCTTCACACCAAAGGCAATTTAAATCCAAGCCATTTTGGATAAGGAATCCCCAAGCCACCACTGAAATTGTATGTAGAAAGACACAGGGAGGGAGAACCAGTCCCAGGACAGAAGAAGAGGATGAGGGGAGCGCTGCTCTATAGCACATCTTAGACATTAAGTGTCACAAAGGAAGAGCATATTGATGGAGTGGCATAGCAAAGCTGAACGGGGAAAGGAGACTGGGGCAGGGACGTGGAGAGAGAGCCAAGGGTCAGGACAAAAGTTTTGACCAGCTGGGGATGGTGGCACGTGCCTTCAATCCCAACAACTGAGGGACAGAGGCAGGTGAATTTGTATAAGGAATTAAAGGCTAGCACCTGTCACAAAACAAACAACAAAATAAACAAAACCTGACTCAAACAAACAAAAGGTTCCCATCATTCCTCCCATCTCCCCTTTGGAAAAACCCATCACAATTCACTCAGATCACGTACTCAACAAGCCTCCCAGAGGGATTCCGTGCTAGATCTGAACATAACACTGTAGAACTTGACAAGAAAACATGGAGGGGGTTCCTTACACAGGTAGATACCAAGCATGGTTAAGGTCACAGCCAAACACAGTCACGGTGACAACCAAACAGAACTCCTTTGTGACCCTGGATGCTCCAAAATGCTAACTTTAGCCAATATCAAAATCTTAGGACTCAACATATGGAGGGAGCTACAGATTGAAAAGAAAAAAAAAATGCCAGAGAAAAACAGATAAAGGACACAAAGACTTGGAGAGATAGGAACCAAAATCTATAATGATGTAGACACAGGTGTTCAGCTTTCCTAACAGACTCAAACTGTGTAGAAAAGCAAGCTACCAAGATTAAAAGTAAGGACAGAAGTTATCAAAAATGTAAGTATAATGGCATCAAGTGTTTGCAGGAAGGTGGGGAGGTGGCCACTTTTATCTGCTGGAGGGAGAAGTTTAGATTTGAAGAACAGGGTTTGGGGATTTAGCTCAGTGGTAGAGCACTTGCTAGCAAGCGCAAGGCCCTGCGTTCAGTCCTCAGTTCCGGGTGTGTGTGTGTGTGTAGATTTGGAGAACAATCAGTCATTTTCTAGTAATGAAAAATATGAATGCTAGATGACTCTGGGGTACCATTTATAGGAATCTAGTTTGGGAAAAAGATTGCGACATGTGCATAAAGATGCAGGGATGGAGAATTAATTGCAGCATTATTGCAATATCCTGAAGTTCCTTTCCTGGTGTGTGTGTGTGTGTGTGTGTGTGTGTGTGTGTGTGTGTGTGTGAGAGAGAGAGAGAGAGAGAGAGAGAGAGAGAGAGAGAGAGAGAGAGAGATAGAGAGATAGTGTACTTTGGTGTGCATGTACATGTGTGTGCAGGTGCATGGATTCTTGTGTGCACAGAGGCACATGATTGTTCTGCCCTGTTGCTTTCTACCTTATTACCTGCATTAAGACAGGGTCTCTCTACCCTAAGACAGGGTCTCACACAACCAGAAGCTCCTATTTCAGCTACTGTCTGATTAGCAAGTGTCTGCAATTCCCATCTCTACCTCCCAACACTGAGGTCACGGTCACACTTGGCTGTGCATGGCTTTTATATGGATGCTTGGATTCAAACTTAGGTCCTCATGTTTGAACAGATTTCTCTTACCTGCTGAGCTGTATCTCCAGCCTGTGGCCTGGAATTCCAATAACAGCCTGAGTTCCTGATTCCCAAGTCTCCTTCTCTGAGTTCTGTCATGGCCATCAGTCTCACGAGATGTCTGTTCCTCCTGGTGACCCTATACACCATTGCCCTCCATAACTTGCTTTGCCAAAGGCTGACTACAGTACCTGGGGGGTTAACCTACCCTGCTCCCACTAGATGCCATGACTCCATCAAATTCCTTCTACATGCCAGGGCTCTGCTGGCAGCAGCAGTGAAGGTCTGCTCTCAGTGAACCGATCTGCAGAGTTTCTGGAACCCCGGGGACCCCTTGTAAAGAAGAAAGGAGACCTCGCCACCAAGTGATGTATGAAATGAATTCTGTTCACACAAATGCACATCTGGGAACCTACCTTTCTGTGCATGTAGTTCTGAGTGTATTTATTATTAGGGAAAAGCAAACCCTTTCCTAATAAGGCACACACCAGACTGAAAACCACACATTCTGTGATGCTCCTTGTTCACACGTTTATGTCATGGTGCTGAGGCTGGCCAGGGCCTGAGGAATTTAACTCTTGAGAGCTGGGTGGCTCTACTCTCCAGCAGGGACCTCCTCTGTTGGGACTTTTATAGAGCTTTCCATCATGGAGTGTTCTGTGATGTACCTGGCCATTCTCCTGGCTCACCTGTCCTAATGCATGACATCACCCTTGGTTCTCTCCCAATTCAGTGCCCATGAAGACAGAACCATGTGGACCCATTGAGGCAGACACAGGATAGAGTGGGGGAAAACTGACCAGGTCATCAGGATGTGGATGGAACAGGGTCCTCACAACGGAAGCAGGTGATGGTGGGGTTTTCAGACCCATCATCTGTGGAGACATTCTGGGGCCCGTCTTAGCACCAAGCTCCAGCGGTGACTCATGCTTCTGGGCCACATCCCACTTCCTTTACCGCTTTGCTCACTATGGACACTTCTCACCATGGCCCCTGACCTGTGTTTTGAGTGCAGCTTTGCGCCTCTGTTGACACTGGTTTCTTCTGCCAGGGTAGGCTGCCTCTTTCCCCTTGGTGCTGTTAAAATGTTCTCATCCTTTGGAGGCACCAGCTTTCTGCTTGGTTCTTTTTATTCTGGTGATGGCTGTGAGAGCCTGCTGGGATCTGTCTGTCTGTCTGTCTGTCTGTCTCATCCCCCGTGCCGCATTCTTCCAGGTGGCTACTTGCTCACAACCACCCATGGTGCCCTGCAGTGTTTGAACATACAAGGACCCGCTATTCCCTTTACAACTGTTTGGGTTTGATTTCCACCGTGGACCACCATGAAATAGAAGAGATACTGCAGAGGATCTGGGCTCAGGGGCTGTTGCCTCCATGTCTCTGGACTGAGTACCATAAAAACCTTACCCCACTGACTTGATGGGGAATACCTAGGACTGCTGAGTGGGGCATGTTCTGGCACAAGCTCTGTGTGTTTGTGTGTTGGTGAGTATGTGTATGTGTTTGTGAGCATATGTATACATATATGTGAGCATATTTTGTACGCGGTTCCCTGTGTGTTTGTGTGATTTTTATTATGTTTGTGTATTTTTATTTGTAAGTATGTATGAAAGTATTTGTGGGTTTGTTTGTAAGCCTGTTTGTGTATATGTGTGTGTGTGTGTGTGTGTGTGTGTGTGTATGTTTGTGCATGTCCTGTGTGTGTGTTAGGTTGTGTTTGTGAGTGTGTTTTTTTGTGTTAGTTTAACAATCTTCCCAGGTAACAGTAGTGATGGGACATTGTTCCTCCAGGAACTTACTCTGTCTCCAGTGACCCTTTTTTCCTTCTTATAGTTTGTCCTCTTCCCCTCCCTGCTTGACAGGCTGGTGATAAATATAAGGGGCAGAAAGATGCTCTTATGGCATATTCTTATCTGGGGTGTTATTGACAATGTATTGTGTGAAGTGTTTTCAGGGTGAGCTATTTTAGAACACCGTCCTTTGATGTGGGGCGCTCTAATCACACCCTCGGGCATTCAGAACTCATCTCTCCAAGCACCTCTCATTCCTAGTGGTGCGATTATATCTCCCACTGTTCATAGCCCTCAGGAGGGGTTTCTTTCTTTCTTTCTTTTTTTTGTATTGGTGTAAGGAAATCAATTATTTAAGGTGATTGCTTTGATCATCAGCTGTGGGTTTTTGATGGAAAAAAAAAAAAAAACAAAACCCTCAGCTGTGCAGATCCCTGCCAGCCTCTGCCTTCTCAGCATGGCAGCAGCTCTTCTGGGGGCCACCTCGGTGTCACTGCGCTCTGTCACCATCCTGTCATGTGCAGCAGTCAGCCAAGCTTCTCACTGAACCCAGCCCGCTGTGGCTGTGGAATTCCCATAGCCCCTTTCATCTGACAGCGCTGCCCGGGTCTCCGTGAAGTGGCCACTCCAGCCCTGAGTGAAGTCTCTTCTCTGGGCCTCTTCAAAGAGCCTGGGCAGTGGAACTGTTCCCTGTCTGCGTGGGGCGTCTCAGAGTGGTGCTTCCTAACACACACACTGCCTTCCTTGGTTGGGTGGAAAGAATTGGAGGTCATGAGGGAGCTCTGTAAATTTGCATTTATGTCATATTAATGAGGTGCTAATTGCTCTTACAACCTTTTAAATGCTAATGACTCTAGTCTGGTTTCATTGTCCTGTACCCGGCCTCTAGCCTCCCAGCCTCTCTACTGTTGTCAAAGTAATTATCAGTGTCCCCGTTTATAAAGAACAAGTTTCAAGTCTAGGCTGTTCCCAGCTACATGCAGGACATCTTGTGAGGGTAACAAGGTCATTTCAACATCGTTAAGGTCACTTAACAATCACAGTGCCTCCCAAAGACAGGGCTGTTGGCAAAGGAAGCGGTAGCTAATAGCTACGGGCTGAGTCAGTGTGGAAGGGGTTAACCCACAGGAAGCTGTGAATTCACTAATGCCATCTGATGTTCTGCTGCTCAGCTTCCGGTCTTTCTACAATGGCAAAATGATACAGGGTGGAGGTTGGAGCCGCATGCTGGAGTCCGAGGCGAGAGGAGGAACGTGTGCTTTGTGTGTACTTATCTAAATGCTTCTTCTCAGACTTTGGCTCAAAATGGAGAAAAAGAAGAGAAATTCTGCCTTAAAACAAACAAAACAAAACACAACTAGCTATGAAGCCCAGCATTGTCCATTGTCATAGCTGCAAAAGATATCTAGAATGGACACAAAGGCCATGGGAACCACAGTGACTGAAAACCCCGGGTCACAATGCTGGGTTCCCAAAGAAGTAAATAGCGCTCTGTGTTAGTCTTCACGGAAATGGTGATAGTTTCTTCCCCCTGGATTTTTTTTTTGCATTGTGTTTTATTTTTAAAATGTCATTTTTTTTTTTTAAATTACTGATCTTGTCAGTTCCTCCTCAAGTTTCATCTTGCTTACATCACCACCCTAGCCCTGAGCAGTCTGCTGGGTGGCTCTTGGTTTCACCCTGAGGGTTTCCATCTTGCTGTAGACGACCCTGCTGTAGGACTTGGGGTTTTTGAGTCTTTCTTGGACTTGCTGATTTTTTTACACCTTGATAAGAATCACAGCACCATCTCTGGGTAGCTGGTGTCTGAGTGTTTGTGGGCGTGGCTGTGTTAGGTTTTTTTAGACGTAGGTGGGGTATTGTGAATAACAGAAATAATTCTGCAGATGAAAATGGAGTTGTTTGAGGAGATGCCAAGCCAAAGATGAATGTGGACTTTGGCATCAGAAAACGTGTGTGTGTGTGTGTGTGTGTGTGTGTGTGTGTTTTCCTATTTTCAGTTGTGTGTCTCTGTGTGTGTATATTTGTGTGTATATTGGCGTGGGGGGGTACACACACATGTATGTGCACATGTATGTGGAGGCCCAAGGTTGATGTCAAAACTCCTCCTTCATAATTCTTCCACTTTATACCCCGAGACAAGGTCACTCAATCAAACCCAGAGCTCACCAGCTGGCTAGCCTTAGTAAGCATGCTCTGAGGATCCCCTTCTAAGGCTGGAATTACAGGCAGGCCATTACACGCCCGACATTTGTGTGCATGCTGGATATCTGAGCTCCCTTCTTCACACGCACCCACCTAGGGCTTACCCAAGGAGCTGTCTCCCCAGCCTGTGTGTGGGTTGTAATTGGGCTATTTCATTTTTGAAGCTTGGTATTCTTAAATCAAAATTTCATGTTCTTTAGTCCTCGTTTTTCTTTGGAAGGGGTCACCAAGGTGACAGAAGCAGTCTGTGCAAAGAACCATGGTCACACGGGAACCTACCCATTGGTAGTTTCCCTCTTCATGGGAAGAAAAACCTTGTTTCACAAACATTTCCTCAATTCAGTGTTCCCCAAGTTGAAGAACCTACGTTTGCCAAGTGTGGTTTTGAATAAACTTGAATTTAAGAAGGTCAGTGTTAGTGTGGTGTGTGTGTACATGGATGAGGTGGGTGTGTGGGCACACGTGCAGGTGTGTGGGCATACATGCCACGGTGCGTATGTGGAGGTCAGAGGACAACTTTGGAGTCATTTCTCTCCTTCCACCTTCCTGGGGTTCTGCCGGCCAAACTCAAGTCGCCAGGCTTGCATGGCGAATGCCATATCATCTTGCTGGACCAATTTTGAAATTTTGAGTTCTTTTTTAAAAACATTTTTAAAAGGTATTTAAAATTTTTTTGAGGTATAATATAATGACATCATTTTCCACTTCCCTCTCCTTCCTCCAAATCCTCACATGAACCCCACCTTGCTCTTTTTCAAATTCATGTCCTCTCTTGCTTTCATGTGTTACATATATGTGTACATATGCAAATATATTCCTAAATATGCAAATACAACCTGCTCAGTCCATATAATGTTACTTGTATGTCCATGTTTCCAGGACTGACCATTTGGTATGGGATAACCAACCAGTTGGTGTGCTCTTCCCTAGGAAAGACTTTCTCCTGCTCTCGTATTCCTTAGGTGCCTGTAGTTCGTTAAGTAGAGTTGGGTCTCCTGAGGTTTTTCCTTCTCATGTAAGCATGTCTATTGGTGTCATCTGTGTTTGGGTCATGTTTATTGGGTATAGTTTCTGACTTTTCTAGGAGACCTAATTTCACAGGAAACTCCCTGTTCCCTTGGTTCTTACAGTCTTTCTGATCTCTCTTCCGCTTTGATCCCTGAGCCTTAGGTGTGGGGTTTGATTTGTAGCTGTATCAGTTGAGGCTGGACTCCACTACTCTGCATGTTGATGGGTTGTAGTTTTCTGTAATGCTTTCTATTGGTTGCAGAGAGAAGACTCCTTGGTGAGGAGTGAAGACTATACTTATCTGCGGGTCTAAGGACAAATGAATCAGAATGTAGTTAGAGATCATGCTGGGTTAGTAAAGTGGCCGTTGCAGGTTCTCCTCCAAGATGCAGCACTTCACTAGCCCCAGGTGGCCGTCTGGGTTTCCAGTGCCAGGCATGATTTCCTCCTTGTTGAGTGGACCTTAAGTCTAGTTAGAGAGCAGTTGGTTACAGCCTAAGTGTGCATGCCAAAATTGTACCCTTTAGGATTGTCGGACCATGCTGGTCATCGCTGTGGTACACAAGCATTAAAGCTAGATAGGGCTCTTTGTTGCTTCCCCCCATAAGTAGAGTTCATCGACAGACGTAAACGAGCCACCTCTCTCTGATTCCTGCCCACATTGTAGGAACTTCTATCATGGCCTGGTTCATGCCTGGCTCACTTCATACCCTTGCTCCGTCGATGGCTTTCCTCTGCCAAGACATAGGTATCTCTTTGTGACACCTTATACAACTTCACTACACTCAGGCACTTTGCAGAAAATGCCTTTAATATGGAAGATCCTTTTATTGTGATATTGTTTTGTTTTGTTTTGTGTGTGTGTGTGTGTGTGTGTGTGTGTGTGTGTGTGTGTTACAAGGCTATCCTCCAAGCCACCACCTTCTGGAGAGCTCAGCTGGAGTAGCTACAAAAGATCATCATAGCTGGGCTTGTTGGCATTTTCCCATAGAAGGAGGTGTTAGGAAAGGTCATGGATCCTTTATCTGAGTATCTAACAACCTCTCCCAACTGGCTGTATGCAATTCTGCCTTGTATACTTGGCCTCCAGGTCTCTAGGAAGAGCTAGAATATATAGTTTGAAAAGGACTAGGGGATAGGACCTCATCTCTCCAGCCATAGTCTATGCAGTCATAATGTATACAGTCATAATAATCTATACAGTTGTCAGCCATAGTCTATGCAGTCATAATGTACACAGTCATAATAATCTATACAGTCATCAGCCATAATCCACACTGGGTACACACCTTATAGTGTGATTGTTTAAGGTGACCTTTCCTGCTTCCTGTAGCCCCTCACCCATTGCTCTATAAGTAGCCTAATAATATCATTGGTTCCCCAGAATAAACTGGGTGGAATTGCACCTTAGTTTATTGTTGGAACTTTCAGAAGTGGGTAGACTTGCTTATGTCTTTTCCATGTAGATGCCTTAGCAATGCTTTCCCACATGGATGGAGGTGGGCACTTCAATTTCTCAGCCTTTCCAAACCAAAGATTTCACTTTGACTTAAACTGTCTCTGTGTTTTAAAGCAGAATTGAGTTTTGAGCTCATGTGTGTATGTAACCACCCTCTGCCTCCATGTGGCTCAGATAACAGGTCACCACTCTTACCGGGTACAATATGGTGTTGAAGTGTGAAGTCTTTGAAGGGCACCTGACTGTCAGCCAATGGTTTATGCTGGCAGCCCACTGCCCCTGCCTGTCTCTAGACTCATAGCTTTCCTTGTACATCCCGCCACACATGCATTATGGCAACTCTCCCGGCTGGTCTCCAAACCTCTTCCTGTGTTGGACTGCAGTTGTTTTTACAAGAAGTAAGCAGATGTGTGGAGGTTTAAAAACAACCCCAGAAATCTTGGTATGGAAAGAAAAAGAAAACCTCATATTTTTGTCCATCAATGTCTTGCATTCATTAGAATCCTCTTTGGATGACAGCAAGTTGGACTCAAGTATGAATTTAACAACAGGGATTCATTAGCACTCAGTGAATCCCCTCTCGGATGGGTAATGAATTAGGAGTGGTATTCTCCTTCCAAGAACTGATAGTTGATTAAAGATATGTCTAGATAAAAGAGATGATATAGCATGTCGACATAGTGTGCTGGGCACTAGGCCCTGGGGACTCATCACGCAGTCTTCATCTTCACACACATACATTCCCATGGGATAGATGTTGGTCGCTGTCATTGCTCTTTTACATCTGAATAACTGAGGTGGTCGTTGGTTGGCACTCTCTCTCCCAATTCCCATGGCCAGCAGTCAGGAGATTCAGAATCCAAAGTCACAGATGATGTTGTGAAACCAATGCCTCTTCCCATGCACGGGTACCTTGTCTTTCCCCCGTTTCCTGGCTCATCCTTTTCATCTCTGAAGTGAGTCCAGGAATTGGCCAATCCATTGATTGATCAAGGTCCTGTCAGAGAGACAGTGGACACTACGGACATTTGGTGGCCATCAGAGCCTCTTTGTTTCAGCTGGCTTTCAGGTCTTTTTTTGTGTTTGGGGCTCTTCAGAAGGGCCGGTGGTGGTAGAGCAAAACTGGTCGTCTCTCGTTGGTGGTAGCACCACAGGCCACAGACAGAGCCTGGACCTGCTCCCTGCCTGTCAAATCCAGTTCTTAACCCTGAGTACATGCTGGCAGGGCAAGGGGTTTTTAAGGACATGTTTTCTTGCCACATAGATCAGAATCAACTTGAGTCAGAATATCGAAAGTTAGGACTCATCCAAGATTAAGAAGCAGATCAAACCTTGGAAATGAAATGGCACAGGAAGCCATAGAGGTCAAAAGTTGATTCACTCATCAGTAAAATAAGATTTTCAAGTTGGTGTACAGATGGAGCAGCGAGAATAACAATAAAGAATCTGATGTCAGAGAAGAATGAGGTCCAGCTGATGAAGTGGGTCAGACAAGGGAGAACACTGAAGACAGAGAGAGGGGGGAGTGAGGGAGGGAGAGAGAATGGAGTGGGAAACCTCTTCCTTGTGTGTTCCTGCCTTACTCATGTGGAGGGGCTAAAACATTCATGCCGTATCTCAGAGGGTTCTGATGGATGCTCACCCCAAGAACACCAACACCAGTGCTTTCTTCTGTCCTTGTTACTGATGAAGTTAAGATTTTTCCTTCCAGAAGACAAATGTATTGTCACAAACCAGTAGATCCCATAGGAAACACGGCCATGGAGGTGACTCCAGATAGCTTGGCTCAAACCTCAGCAAGGTGTCCGTTGAGAGAGGTCATGCAAGCGCAGGACGCACTGCTGTGTGCTACACTGTGACTAGAACATCCATGGCATCCTAGAACCAAAAGCTTACTCATTCCTTCAGTGATGGACCCTGCCACTGTGGGAGAACGGTAGCACCTGGCAGCTTCTTGGTGATGCTGGTATCTGGCAGTGACGCTCACACTCTGAGATAGGTTCTACTTGGTATTTGAAAGCTGGGTAGTTTCTACAAAGAGATAGGAATTAATATGGAAATGAATATAAGACTTGGTTCATTTCATTCATTCATTCATTCATTCATTCATTCATTCCATATTGCTCTGTTGAGAGCTTATTTTGTGCCTGGTTCCTTGCAAGATGCCAGCAGCTTCCAGAAGCACAAGCTTAGCATTTGCTCTCAAGACGTGTACAGTTTAGGAGCATAGGATTGTGGGAAGAGTCCTGTGCCATGGCACAGGTGAACACTGACCAGGGTGGCCAGGGAAGTGGGCAGGGTGGCTAGTGCTGCTTTGGAATAGTAGACCTGGAATACCGAAAGGAGACTGAGGGGGCAGTAGCGAGCTGTAGGAGGCAGGCAGGACAATCTGTTCCAGGGAAACAGTGTCTGCAGAGTCCTGTGGGGTCTGAAGCACTCTACTGAGCTCAGGATGGGTTCTACTCGGCCTCCTTCTTGCCTCTGGACTTTTGTTTGCCTGGATTCTGTGCTACTCTAATGGAGGCCCGTGATTTCTAACACACAGCAATGTGTTTGAATCACCATTCTGGAGGCTGGGAAGTCCAAGGTTGGGGGACCACATCTGGGAAGGTTTGCTCGTAACTTGGAAGATGGTGGTAGTGGGATCAGGAGGGAGTCTACATTGCTGTTCTGTTAGGATCCCACTCGCACAATAACAAATTGATTTACTTACTAATGATAGACACATTCTTCTGCTTGCTGGGGTAGAGACCTTCTGCCTAATAATTTCTTGGAGATCCCAACTGACCCCTCCCATCCAACCAGCATGGTTGCACTGAAGGTTAAGTTGCCAGCATGTGAGCTCTGCGGGACACACACAGACCACCGCAGACTCTGGAGTTTGGAATCAGTTATTCTGTGTGGTGGTCCTTGCCTCCTTCCTGTCTTCCCGAGTCTCTTGCAGGGGTTGGTGCATGGAGGGGACATGGAGGAAGCATGATGGGAAGCTGTTTAGTTCTCACCTAGGAAGTAGCTCCAGCCACACTCCTTCTTATTGAGGGCTCACAGAAAACACTTTAAAATTCAATTATTAATGTTTACTAGACAGGGGATTCTTTCCACTGCAGATAGAATGAGGTGACACTTATTTGAGACAACCCAGGGAACTACTCATCTTCAAAGTATTAGACTATGAATAAGTCACAAGAAACACAAGTATGCGAGAAACGGCGCCTGCAGGGAGCTATCGTTACTGTGTATTTAACAACGACTGTTTCCTGTTAACAATCTGTGATGGATGGGTCTGGGATGGGTCTAAGAAGTCTGATGTGCCTGGATGCTCCCCTCCTATGCTGGCTAGTTTTGTCAACTTGATACAGTCTATGGTCTGGGAAGAGGGAATCTTAACTGAGGAATTGCCTCCATCAGACAGGCCTTTGGGAATGTCCGTGGAGCAATTCCTTAATTAATTATTAATACAGGAAAGCTTAGCCCACCATGGGCTGTGCCATGCCTGGGCAGGTGGTCCTGGGTTATATGAGAAAGGTGGATGAGGGAGCCATAGCGAGCAAGCCACTAAACAGGTCCCTGTTACAGTTCTGGCTTCTCGGTTCCTGCCTTGATTTCTCTCAATGGTGAATTATAAACTGTAAACTGAAATAAACCCTTTCCTCCCCAAGCTATTTTTGGCTATAATTGCCTCTCACAACAACAGAGACCAAACTGGGACACCAACCAATGCTGTGGTTGGTTTGAATTGCCAATCTGAGGAAGGTTTGCTGGGTAAAGCCAAACATCAATCCAGTGAGAGATACTCCAAAGCAGCGGATATCAGGGTTGATACACTGTTGCAGCCTATGTCAAGGTTGATACACTGTTGCAGCCTATGTCAAGGTTGATACACTGTTGCAGCCTATGTCAAGGTTGATACACTGTTGCAGTCCTTTCCTCTAAAAGGGTGTCTCTGTCAAGTGTGAACTATGCGTGGGTAAGGGGAAGTGGGAGAGGCAGTCTTCTGGGGACTGATGAGCATTGCGGGGACAATGAGTGGAAAACGGAATTAGGGAACTCTCCTTTCACTGCCCACACATCTAGGTGCACATTCTGAAAGTGGGAAGGCCTGGCTGCTTCCAGCAACCTGCTCTTAGCTTGGTGTCCCCATCTGAGGATGCCGATTCAGCTAGACCTGGGGTGTCCTTGTCTCTAATTTCCCCGGGGCTGGGATTGCAGGATTGCAGGTGTGCCTAGCTTTGGTGTGGGTATCGGGGATCAAACTCGGGACACCATGCTTGCGTGGCAAGGACTTTACCCACTGAACCATCTCCCTGGCTTCACCATTTTCCTCTTTTAGGTTTTCGGGCATGAATATGTTTTCTTTGGACGAAGGATACAAGCAGAGGGAAAATTTGGTCCCTGAAGAGGAGTTGTTGCAAGAAACCTCTTCGTTTGTTTTCCTTTGGTGCTATTTATTGACTCTGTTTGTTTTTAAATGCTAGCCACACTGACTCCTGATTCCTTAGGGAGCTTTTATCCGGAAGCAGGCCTGTTTGAAGGAAGTCCCTCTCGGTGGCCTGCCCTTGAGGTGACCACCACACCAGGGAGGTTCTAGAGACCCTGGTGACGTTTCCCAGCAGAGCTGAGGCATTGTGTTCTCTTTCTCATCCCTCCTTCGGAAGCCACCCGAGCAGGATATGTGTGGGGCGTTTACCCACCAACCCCACAGTTCCCCAGAGTTTTCTTGAGTGCAAGCAGAAGGAAATATTAGATAGAAGGATTTATAGCAGAGAATCTTGCGGAGATAAACAGATAGAAAATACAGGATAGCCTCAAGAGGTCCTGGAACCTATTCCAACGGGCCCCGACTGTCTCTGCCCCAGGGTTTTTATAGAGATGCCAAGGGGTGGAGCAAAAGACCCCCTCCCCCCAGCACAGTCAAGTGCAGACCATCTCAGACACCTGACCCAGGCCCATGGTCCTAATCATCCTCTATGCAGACCTGCTGGGTAAAGCCACGAGGAACCCAAGAACGGGCTCCCACAGATATGGATGACTTTTGTCAAGCAGTAACCTCTGGGCTTCACTTTTTTGGCTTCTGTTTCAAGGGAGGAAAGGGGGGCACAGTGGGTCTGATGTGGGAGGCGCATGTTTGAGTCCCCAGGCTGTGCCCACAGGCAACGAGCATGCCACTTGCTGAATGTTTCCTGTTTGCAGAGTGTGCCAGCGTGTTGAAAGAGTTTCACAAGTGTTCTGACCCATTTCTCTGCTGGTCCTTCCCATTTTCATTGCCTGCTTCTGCTGATAGCGAATGCCCGTGTGAGGAACTGGGCGTGGTGGTACATACTTGTAGTCTGACTGCTGGGAAGCACTCAGCACGCAAGAGGCGTGAGGCTGAGGAGTTCAAGGCCAGCCTCAGCTACAGCTTGAGGCCAATCAGGACAACGTGAGACCCCGTATCAGACAAGCCAGCCAGCGGACAAGGGAGTCGATGTGACTCGGGCTGGGAAAAGTCCAGGAACTAACCTGGGGAGGGTAATGTTTGTAAAGTAAAGTCCTGGCGTCTATAACTTCCGGATTCACCCAGAGCTAGGTCGTGTGATTTGCACTGGAGTGTCCGGATGTTATTAGTGACATGTATTTCTCACATACGGCTGGATTGGCCTGGACCTCACATGGTCCTCTGCTTAGGGTCACCCCTGACGCCTCTGTCCAGAGATGTTCTGAAAACTGAAGCTTTCTCCAGGGCTCTGCACACAGTGGTCACGCTGGAGCCTGGAAGACTCACCTTCACTGCTGGTCAAGCATCCTGTTAACTCCAGAGCCATTTGTGATAGAGTGACCAAGGATTTAACCTGTGGTTCATACATTTACACACACATATATACATATACACACATGTACACATGCACATACATATACATAGAGGTATACACACATATACATACATATAGATGTATACATACACATAGGTATATACACATACATACATACACAGATGTATACATGTACATATACATACACATAGATGTATACATGCACATATGCATACACATAGAGGTATACACACATATACATACATATAGATGTATACACATATACATACACATAGGTATATACACATATATACATACACATAGATGTATATATGCACACACATAAATGTATACATGCAATATACATACACATAGATGTATACACACATATACATACATATAGATGTATACATACACATATATACATATACATACATGTACACATGCACACACATATACATACACTAGAGGTATGCATACACATAGATGTATACATACAATACACATATACACATAGATGTACACACATACATACTTATAGATGTATACATACACATAGATGTACACACATATATACATATACATAGATGTATACATGCTCATAGATGTACACATATACACATACATACATGGATATACATACATACTCATAGATGTATACATACACATATATACATATACATACATGTACACATGCACACACATATACATACACTAGAGGTATACACATACATAGATGTATACATACTCATAGATGTACACATATACACATACATGTGTAGCAGTGATGGTTAACCTTGGCAGTCAATGTGACTGGATCTAAAATCAGCTAAGAGACTCACTGCTGGACAGCCTGCAAGGGCTTTTCTTGATTATGCTAATAGAAGAGGATAGCCACCCTAAGCATGTGCGGCACCTCTCATTGCCTGCCTAGAGAAAGAGAGGTCCTCCAGGACCTCAGGACTGGGGTTTCTTGCTGGTGAGTTCGTCAGCTCTGTCACGGCTGCTGCCACAGTTCCATACATGTCTTCACTGATATTGGAACCTAAATCCATTGCCTTCCAGTGTGGACTGCAGAGCAGCGGCTCTCTGGGAATCTCCCGGGCCTTTGGGTTGGGACAACCGAGTCACCCGGTCTTGTGGACTGAGCAGCGACTGATTCTCAGCTTCTGGTCCAGTATACAGATGGCTACTGTTGCAGCGAGACCACATCATGTAAGTCTATCTACATACAGTCTCCATGTAGTATGTATGTATTCATGCTACCAGTTCTGTTCCTATAGAGAACCCTAGTATGTGTGTGTGTGTGCGCGCGCGTGTGTGTGTGTGTGTGTGTGTGTGTTGTGTATACTTACGTGTACACCCACACAACACGCACACACACACACACACACACACACACACACACGCACACACGTTTTTCGTTTCCCCTTGATTTTTGGCTGCAGACGTAGAGTAGGAAGTGTACTTTCTCCACCTCATAGTTTGTCCCCACCCACAAAAAAGGTTTGTTCCATCTTTGCATGTTTCATTTTGAGATATGGTCTCCGTGCGCAGCGCTAGCTAGCCTGGAATGCAGCAATGTGCCTGCCTTTGCCTCTGGAGTGCTGGGATAAAAGACAAAACGCATGTGATCCGGCTAAAAACGGCTTTTCTAGAGCAGGTTGAGGGGTGTAGCCACACTCTGGTTTGGATGTACCCCACAGGCCTCTAGCCTGCCCTCCTGCGCTGTCTACCTGGTCCTCCTCAGGCAACACCGGTGCCCCTCTGCCTTCGGGATGCACCAGGCTCGTCTGCCATGTGGGAAAATCTTCCATACACTGTTTATTCCTGGATCTCCTGAAGCCAGGAACCTCATTGCAGCTGTCCCAGGGTCTCCCACACATCACCTGGTCTGATGTGGGCATGAGGTTGCAGTTGCCTTTGGAGGGATAGGCTGAGTTCACCAACCTCTCAGGGCCTCTGGAATGTGACTGGTCCTCACAGACCTGTCCCTGTGTCATGGTGAAGTGACTGGGATTGTTACTTTAGATTGCTCCCTGTTGCTGTGTAATGATGCGATTCCCCCAGACCCCGACAGGAAGGTTTCTTTACAGACCACGCTGGCAGTGCCCCAGGGTGGAGGGGCTGTTCAGTGTCTATCTCCCCTGCTCTTTTTACTACTCGGTGCCTAATGAGCTTTCCTTGGCTCTTCTCACTGCCAGCATTGAAATATTCTTAGTGGATATTGGTTGCCTTTCTCTGTGCTACACCAGACCGTTCAGTGGCAATTATGGTCCTTAATCACCAGGAGAAATTGAAATGAAAGGTAAACTTCCAAAGGCCTGTTCGTGAGCCTGAGGAGGACGTTAGTCTGGCAGAAAAAGGGGGGCAAACCAGCAAGCAAGGCCTCCTCTTCACAAAGCAACAGGTGGCACATGCTGGGGAGTCCTGCCGCGGGCAGCGTTTATACCCCACAACTGGCACTTAGCCCATCCTTTCACGGGTTAATTCATCATTAACGGATACTGACATCAGCAGGAGACTCAGTGACAAGTACGAAACCATTCACAGGAAGAACAGGAAGAAATGCTGTCAGCCAAGTCACAGTGAGCAACAGAGACAGGATTTATTTAATGTGGCTAACTTTGAAAAGAAGAGCAAAGTAGTCCAGTGACCCCCACCCTCCCACCCCACCCCAGGTCCATCTTTGGGGTCCTCATACGAGGTTTGTGTTTAAATAGAGCAGGAGGTAGGTGTATGTCACTGAGCCGTCCTGGTCAGGGTGCGCTTCCACCAAGATGGTGTGATGAGCTGTCAGAATGGAATGGAATCTCACTCTAAGAGACGGGTTCCCTTATTGGCTGGCACCGGGCATGGATTCTTTCCCTTCCCCAGTATGAAGCTTCTAAGAAAGTTCAGTTCCCAGGGGACGACGATTTCAGTAGTCTGATGGCTAAAGAGAAGGTCACACGTGTTTTTCCCTGAGTAGCTTCTCTTCCACCGGGGGTTACCCTCTCCGAGCCAGGGGACTGCCTCTCAAGTGATCCCTCTGTCCTGAGGAAGCACCAGATGCTGGCCCAGATGTGTTGCCTGCAGGCTGTAAGCCCCCTCTCCTCAGGCCTGCTGCTGAGGGTGGACAGCCGGGCACCTGGCTGGGCTACCTTGTTCAGCTCCCAAGTTTTCCCTCAGGACGCCCTGCCATCTTGGTGAGTTGAAGTCCCTGCTCACCTTGAAGGCTCCTTGAAGATTTCAGGCTCCCTGGAAGCATCTCCTAGTGTGGGATGCATAAACACACCTTTCCCCTTTCCCCCCCATGTCTCAGAGTCCTAGACGGCGAGAACTACACGTGTCTACTTGGATCCAAATAAGGAAAATAAGATCTTAAGATGCCTGTTTGTCGTCTGATTTTCCCCTTCAGAGGTAAATTTCCAAGGGAACCTGTCTGAATCCTGTCTCTCTGCTCCTATGGTCCTTTCTCTCCTCCCCATCATCTGTCTGCTGGACATCATGTGAAAGCTCTCTCTCTGTCTGTCTCCCACTGGACCTCAAGTCCTTGGGTGCTGGGGCTTCATCTCTGAGAGCCACGTCCAGTGCCTGGTACATCGTCAAGGCTAATGAGAGGCAGCAGGTGGGACGCAATTTGAGACCCCTTGGGAACACCTCTAGCCTCCTCTCCCTGTCCCCACCACACCCCCATTGCCCCCTGGGCCAATCAACTGTGCCATCTCATCTCGTACTAATGAGGGGAGCAGGTGGCCCAACCATACTCCTTGTCCCCTCTTGGTCCTCCTAGCCTCCCCTGCTCCAGACCCCCAGGATCACACATGACGTTTAGGACGATATGGGCTTTGGCTATGATCAAAGCCGAGAACTGCAGCTGAGACCCGAACCAGAGGATAAATTAGCAGAGTTACTTCAGCCAGTTGGACCCGATTCTGTGCATGTGTGAAGCCAGAGGCCTGTGCCACTGTTCTGAGGCAGGCCCACCTTAGCCACTGCATTGACGAGCGACGCATCGTGGAGGGGAAGGCTGTGGTGGTACAGATGTGGGGTGCTCTCTGAAGGGCTCCCCGTCATCCATAGGAGAGAAGTGGCATCTGCCACCACGGATAGCCCTCCAGCTTATTCTCATTCTTAATGAAATGTGGAAGACGAGTTTGTAAAAGGAGAATGGGGAGAGGGAGGGAGGGAGGAGGGAGGGGAGAGAATGCATGTGTTTGTAACTCATTCTCAATGTAAACACAATAGGCATGCTCATGAGGGCAACATGTCCAGTGGAAAGATGTATTTCTGCTGGACACAGTGCAAGGATTTTTTTTTTTCTCTTACAGAATTTTCACTTAACAATAGAGGGAAAAATTTTGTTTTCACGCAGGCAATTTTGGCCCCAGATATGGCTTTGACAAGTGTTTTCCCCGGTGCCACCAGGACCGCAGACTACAGCTGCCGTGGAAATTTTAACGCTCCCCAGAGAGCCCCCAGTGCACCAGAGATCACTGTCGCACGTTAAAACTGTGCTTTCTGTCACCGCGACAGGATCTGAGCGCTGCCATCCTGGCACCTCAGAGATCCTGTCTGAGAAACCTTGAAGAGTTTTTAAGTCTTTGGACTTTTTGTCCTTTCGTTTGGCATCAAGGTGACAAGTGAGCTGCCTGTGTGGCGAGTTTCACATCCTGGTCACTATGACTCTTACTTTCGGGCCCCCTCTCTTGTTAATGTTTGGGTGTTCAGAGCAGAAAGAAAATACTGAATGTGAAACTCACATTATCCCCCCCACCCCATGTCATCACGATTGAAGTCTCATGGCACCTGTCACCTAGCACTTGCTAGGGGCCAAGCATTCCCCCTTTCCCTTCTGCTGTGACTTCTGGTTAGCCTGGTGAGGTCACTGCAAGGCACATCACTAAGGGTCAGGAGGTTGAGCTTTCCACTTTGTGTGGTGGCATTGTCAACTCGCCTGAGGTCACGGTAATACATGTCATCAAAATCAGAAGGTTGAGCTTTCCACTTTGTGTGGTGACATCACCTGAGTGACGTTGGCCACTGCAGGGCAGGGGGTGTGACTGGCTGCTTCATAGGAGGAGAGGCCCCACAGACTGATGATCCTCTGTGGCTTTGCTGGGGACTTCCATGGGCCTGAAATTAGCAAACAATTGAGTCAAAATGACTCCACTTTCTCATGACTGTATTTCTAAACTGTTTTTTTTTTTTTTTCTTCAGTCAGCTTTGATACTGATGCTCTGGGTTTGTTCTCAATAGTCTCGTTTTCTTCAAAAGGTGAAAGAACTGCTCAATGTGAAATTAATTTACATGTTGAAGACTTTTTTTTTTTAGGTGACTTTCTCTTATTCCATTTTAA
Source organism: Peromyscus leucopus (assembly GCF_004664715.2). NCBI lineage: Eukaryota > Metazoa > Chordata > Mammalia > Rodentia > Cricetidae > Peromyscus > Peromyscus leucopus. The sequence goes on along the minus strand of NC_051081.1, from coordinate 55,890,707 downwards.
TAAGATCTAGCAGGACAGGCCCATGCTAAACTCCCAAGTCTGTTGTAGCTTGAATCTACAGTCTCTCCTCAAGGGCTCACATACAAAGACTTAGTGCAGTGGGGAGGTGGTGGAACCTTTAAAGGGTAGGACTTTAAAAGGTGGGGCTTAGTGGGATCAATAAATAGGGGGTGGGACCTTTATAAGGCCGGGCTTAATATTAGAGGTATTAGATAATGGTACTCAAGCACCCTCGAAGGGATGTGATGACGTTTTTTTTTTGTTATTTTTATAAATAAACATCTGTAAAGGGCCATGTAGTCTGTACATACGATCTCCAGCCAGCAGGAAGATGACTGATTTAGTGTCTGAAGGCACTGTCACCAAATATGTAGCTACTATTAAAAACAAAACTCTGATTCTGGGAGGGCTGACTTGAAATGTTTCAGTGAATATATATATATATAAATTATGCCACCAGGAGAGAGGAGCCGCCCTCCCCAGACATCACCATCCATGCCTCCACAGGGCTCAGGCTGCCTCCTGCTTTGGGGCTTATGCTTCCCAACGAACTTTTGTTAATATTTATGAAGATGTAATGCCCCTTCAGTGTTTAAAAAAATATAAATGGGCGTCACTAACAGAGTGGAATTGTAGCTACCCAGGCATAATCTCTGTTTTGGGGGTGTTGGCAAAGTTTGCAAAATAAATCTTAATCCGATGCCACAGGCTGGCGGACTGTTTATCTCGGACATCCAGTGCTATTGGAATTCTTGATGTTGTGGTGCTGACTTCAGCAAACAGATTTCACCGCTCAGAACTAAATGGTTTCACAGAGATGCTCTAACTCTGCTTGGCTATAGCAGGGCAGAATTAGGGAGGCAGACAATAAAAACCCTGCAGAGGCTAGCACCGCATACATCCCGCTGAACATTAGCGCAATAACGCCAGCCTAAGTGGCAGTTGGGGATGAGTGGGGTTTTAAAATTTGGGGCTCCTTTGGCTCAGCTCTCCTCTGAGGCAGAGCACAGGTCATTTCAATTTCCTGTACTATTGCAAAGTTGTGGAGGGACATGTGTTTAATGGCCTGGTTTTTTTTCTTTTTTTTTTTTTTTTACCCTGAATGAACTCTAACAAGAACCGTACCGATGGAATCTGATGGGATATTCTGGAAATAGGAGTAACATGGTCCAAGAAGATTGCTAAGATGGGTTCCTCTCCTGGGGAAGCTGTTCACACTGGGTTGGAATTGGGATGTTTGGATTTTGGCTGGGACACTGGGTTCCCGAGGCTCCGAGCTGCTGCAGAGGATGCCCTCTCTTCTCCACCTTTTCCAAAGCAGTGAGAAGAAGTCAGTCCCTGGGGTAAATGAACTGGTGGTGTCTCCTGGCTCTGCCTTTGTGGTCTCAGCATATGACCAGAATGGTGGCTTTTTTTTTTTTTTTCATATCAGAATCCTGGAGAGTGTGCTGTAGGATTCTGCAGACTGGGAGAGGAAATGTAGAAGGAGGGCAGGGGAGAGGAGGGGTGTGGAGGGAAGGGGTGGAGGGAGAAAGAGGGGGCGATGTTTACAAGCCTTTGCTTGGCAGTTTGAGGCACCCATAGATTCCAAGGTACCATTGCTTCTGAAGGTAGCTTCCTGTCCACAGCTTCTGAGGGCCTCCTGAGGGATCTCTGGTCCTTCAGAGGAAAGCCTCCCCTGAGGGATCTGTTATCCAGAACAGCATCTCTGTTTAGCTTTCTTGTAGAGAAATGAACAACTTGTTAGGTCCCATCTCTGTTCTTCAGGATTTCAAATGTTTATGCTAAATCAACAAATCCTTATTGGGCATCTGCTACAGGGTGCCAATCAATTTTAGGTGAAATGTCTTTTTTTTTTTTTTTTTTTTTTTTTGAGACAGGGTGTAGTTTTGGTACCTGTCCTGGATCTTGCTCTGTAGACCAGGCTGGCCTCAAACTCACAGAGATCCACCTGGCTCTGCGGATCTGGGATTAAAGGCATGCGTCTCTGCTGCCTGGCAAAATGTAGTCTTATTGCCATGAATTTCTACTCTAGAAGACAGTCTAAGCTACAGCCCTGTGTAAGTCAGCAGACAGCGTTCTCCCTCCCAGGAGGTAATGGGGACCTCAGATCTGTTAAATGGAGTCTATGATAGAGCTTACCCATGCTGTGTGTGGATTGAGAGAGTTAATGTGTACCAGTTTGGAATAGCATCCATATCATGTGAGGTCTGTAGACACTGTAATTATCATGTTCATAGCTCCATAAAATGCAACTTTGATCCGTGGGGAAACTGAGGCCTGGAGTAGGACGTTCTGCTTACCTGTGACAAGCCTCAGCCTTGTACTTTGAGCCACGTCTGCCTGGCATTCTTTCTCTGTGTAGGGCCACCCTGGGAAAGGGCACTTCAAGAGCGTATTCCTGGACACACCAGTGATGTGTCACCAGCCCCTGCCCTCTTCAGTGTCTAATATACGCCATTTTAGTATGTGAAAATGTTGGCTGCAAAGTCAACGTCAAGGCGTACACCAGCACCAGGAACTCCCAATGCCAGACCTAGTTTGCGGAGAGCTTCTTTTTCTTCTATATTTTCTCCTTCAAATCAGTAGAATGCTGTTTTCTCTATCTAAAAATTGCGTCTATTGTCTTCCCAAAATACACCTTATAGCCTACTTTAATGTCCTTGCTCCAGAAACAATTATGCCCTGGGCCATGAAAGCACAAAGACAGAGAGAGAGAGAGAGAAAGAGAGAGAGAGAGAGAGAGAGAGAGAGAGAGAGAGAGAGAGAGAGAGAGAGAAAGGAGAAGAGGAACCAATACTCACCACTTTAAATGTCCACCCCCTCCAGGCTGCACCTACTCTCATCACTCCTGAGGACGGTTCTCTCCCAGGGCATCGCTTTAAATCTGGAGTTGCTCTGAGGTCTGTTGGCCTTGGCCTTCTCACCTGTGGAAGGGGGGCTGGCAAAGCGGACCTCTTTGGCAGGTAGCTAAGCATCAGATACCAGGGCACATACAGTATTCATGACAGTTGCTGCTGTGGGGCTCTGGTGCCATGAACAGTAGTACATCTGTCTGTGTGCCATGTTTGAGTCCAAGCAGAATCTGGGGCTGTGTACCTGGGACTCTTCTCATGCCCATCCCCACAGTCCCAATCTGGGACAGTTGTAACATGAATTTCTAAACTGTCTTATTAATAAAAACAAAACAAAACAAAACCCTCAGGAGCCAGTTTTTGGGGTGAATTCTGAAAGATCAGAGAAGTGGAACAAGCCACAGTTAACCTCATCTTGCCAGTTTCTCAGCCGATCCTGTTTCTTCAAACTGGAAGCCTTTCACCTGAATGGATCTCAGCTGAACTGCTACTAAAAGCCTAAAAGCTTAAAAGCCTCTAGTCCTGGTCCTCACGCCTTATATACCTTTCTGCTTCCTGCCATCACTTCCTGGGATTAAAGGTGTGTGCGTCTTTCCCAAGCAAGACATGAGATCTCAAGTGCTGAGATTAAAGGCATGGGTCACCATGCCTGGCTGTTTCCAGTGTGGCCTTGAACTCACAGAGATCCGGATGGATCTCTGCCTCCGGAATGCTAGGATTAAAGATGTGTGCTACCACTGCCTAACCTCTATGTTTAATATAGTGGCTGTTCTGTTCTCTGACTCCCAGATAAGTTTATTGGGGCGCACAGTATATTGGGGGACATGGTATCACACAGACAGTGAACTGAGTCAGATAAAAGGTTAGGGTACAATGATGACTTCCTTCCTTCCTTCCCCATCAACTTTTGCCCCTTTGGGGCAGCCCCCTCCCCTGCCCTATTTCTCCTCATCTTCGAAGTTGTGCAAGGGGAACTGTGAATTTAAGTCGAGGGTTGTATCTCAGATCCTACTTTCCCTGTGAATTCGGAAAGGTTAGGCTGTGGCTCATTGGGCGGCTGTGAGGGCGGAAAGGGAGTAAGTTACATGTCTGTAGAAGAACCCACTTCTGTTTATGGCACAGTGGTGCCTTCCCTTCACAGGGTGAGGGTGGAATGTCACGCTCCACCCAGGGGAAGCAGTTCCTTTGTCCTGCTGTCCTTCTGCATCCCTGAGACCTCTGCTTCTCTCACATCTTCCCCTGTTAATCTTTCCTGATCATTCTGTGTTAAGGGTTTTTCTCACCATTTATAACTATACCTTCACAGAGTATTCCTTTGGATAGATTTAGGACAGATAAAGATTTAAAAATCTTTACTCTAGACAAGCACCTAAGGGAAAAATTTAAATTATGGCATATGAGCTGTGTGACTCTCCTACTTTTCTTTCTACAGACCTCAAAAGACCCAGGTCTTTTGTTTTTGAGACGTCTCCCAGAATAGTCCAGACTGGCCTTGAACTCAAAATCCTCCCACCTTGGTTTCCCATTTAAGTGCTGAGGTTATAGGTGTGTGCCAATAAGCCTAAATTCTTTTTTGTTAAAGAAAAATTAAAATTACATTTATTTAGCGTGTGTGTGTGTGTGTGTGTGTGTGTGTGTGTGTGTAGTGCTGGTACATGTGTGCCACAGTGTATGCACGGAGGTAAGAAGACAATGTGTGGAAGTTTGTCTTTTTCTTCCACCGTGTGATTCTTGGGGGATGGAACTCAGGTTCGTCACACTTGGCAGCAATCGCCTTTTCCCATGGAGCCGTCTCACCAGCCTCTAAATTCTTTGAAGGTGAAGAAGATGTGAGCCTCTTGACTGAACCAGTGAGTCTTGACTCTTTTCTGTTGTGTAGAGGTGGAGGCCAGCTAGCCCTTGAGAAGGAGGCTCCTGAGGGAAACAAAAGGAACTTGGCCCCCAAGGTCTGCATGTTAACAGGTGACTCACCCGTTGCTTCAAGGCAGTTTCACTCCGGCTGCAGTGAGCTCTGGAACTTCCTCTGCTAACCTGCCTGCGGTTGCAGGTGGCAGCAGGCTGGACGGAGAAGCTTGAGTCGCAGCCCACTGCCGTGGGCCCCTTCCAGTAACCGCCAGGCCCGCTTGGAAGTGCAACCCCAGGTCTGGTGGAAGTGGAAGCTGTGATGGGAACCACCCAGGTCTATTTTGGGGGTTCCGCCTGAGTTCACCTCTCACCTATCTGAAGGGCTGGCTTGGTGCAGTTTCCTCTCTGCCTTTATAGAAATTGGCTCAGGCTTCTTCACGGTCTTACCGTTTGGCCCCAGAAGCTCCATGGACACTGGGAACCTTCAACATTGCCACCCAGAACTGATATTTTGCTTCATGTCTTATGGTCACTGTTAGAATGTCACTGAGTCCTGGTCCTATTGCCTGGGTATGGCCTGAGTCTCAGACTCTTGGGAGTTTGAGAGACTAGAGATTCTGACCTGACAGGATCTGGTTCCTGGAGCAAATCTTCCCTGCTTACCGGTGCTCCATGGTAATTACTGCCCCCTTCTGTCTCCTCTGTCCTTCAGGAAGGGCAAAGCTATCGCTAAAGCGACTGGAAGGTGATCGGAATATTCAATGCGGCTTCTATTTCTGGTTTCCTGACTTTTCTTGCCTGAGGTACAGTGAGAATGTCATACAAAATTTGATTAGGGAAAACCAGTGTAACCGGCTCAGCCACTTGAGATAAAAATGTGGTAATATTACCCTTATATTTCTAATAAATGTATTCCACTCACACAGGCCCTTGCGGGGTCCTCTCTTTGAAGGTCTCCCATGATGTGAGCACACACTTGTGGAGGGGAGTGGGTCGCTCAGCTCGAAGGGTCAGTCATTTTAAGATCCAGCCACAATGGAGAAGTGACTCAGTATCTCTCTGATCAGCTGTGCTTGGCTCCTGCTGGGTGTCACTCTTGCAGACTCTTGGAGGTCCTGCATAGCTCCTTGGTGGCCCAGGTAGTAGAGGCAGAGGTGCCATGTTCTCCATCCCTGCAGAGACTGACTGATGATGGTGACTACTCAAAGATACAGTTCTCCGGGGTCCCACAGATAGCTTCCCGAGTTTGACCTGGAACAGGGCTCAGTCCTGGGGCTACATTCAGAGGAGTCACCCGGATAAACTCTGCCTTTAGCAGCCCAGTCCAGGAGTGTGTGAGCGCTGCCACAGTGAGCTTCAGGCTTTGGGTCGAGCCCAAGTCAACCCGTGACTCTTACTGACTTCCTAGCTGGGTTTCTGGTCCTTCTGATGGACTTTCATTCTCAATGCCCCATCTCTCTCCCCCCAGCTTCTTATATATTTGTGAAGCCCTTTTTCATTGGTCACTTTTTCATACCACGGAGAGAGGCTATTTGTTTATATTCAGTGCAAAATGTTCACTGCATCTGGGAGGGACCTCCAGGGGACTCTTCCCTGAACAAAGAAGAGATGTTTGACATAATGGGGTGCCTCTACCCTGACAAAGTGTGTGGCTCTGACTGCAGATGGGGGGGGATAGGTGGCAAGCAGTGTTAGGCATTCAGTTCTGGGAAATTCAAGGTCCACAGATGGAGATTTGCGTGCCACATTGGACTTGCTCTGTCTGCAGACCATTCAAGGCCCAAACCTTTCAGTCTTCATTTGCTAGCAGGTTGACTTACATCTCTAAAATTCCAAAGTTGGCCTCTGGGGTTGAAGTCATTCCTTTCCCAAATGATTCAAAATTGGAAGGAATATTTTAAAATTATATTTGAAATATAATCATTAAAGGCTGACATGTTTAGGTTAAAGGACAGATTTTGAAAAGATTCAAGTCATGATTCTTATAAATACAAAAGAATGCCTATAAATAAAAATGAAGCTTTGGTTCAACTCAATCAAAGAACCAGTAAGAGGCTGCAACCAATTCAAAAAAATCCAACACACGCGCGCGCGCATGCACACACACACACACACACACACACACACACACACACACACACACACGGGAGTCAGAACCATTACAGGGAATTTACAAATAGTTACAAACTGCTCAAAAGCCAGAGACTGTCACCCTAAACTTAATTTGCATTTCTATGGACATGAGTCAGGTGTTTTTTTTTTTTTTAAAATAAATTTTCTATAACTTACAGGTGTAACATGATTCAAATACAAGGCACGTGAGTGATAACTTGGATGACTTAGGCAAGACATGGGATTGTGTCTCCTTAGTTTTTGGCTATTCCAGAGTCTGACATAATTTTCACAGATACTCATTTGATTCTGAGTTCACAGGAGGGATGATGGACTCTGGGGAGGCTGTGCCACAAGGATGTCCATTACACAGACTCAGAGACATTTGCTTCAGGTTATTCTTAGGACCCGATTGTACTCTGTTCCTCATTTTTCGTATAGAGTGGCGGATAGAGCCCAGACCGAAGAACAGGGCTGTGTTCTCAGTGCATGACTGACCTGCAAAGCTTTTACCGAGCATCTCCCATCTGAAATTCAGTTCTCTCTGAAAACATGCAGGTCGTATGTTATGGCCTGTACCATGTCTCTGCGTTGCTGGTTAAAGGAGATCTCTCCTGAGCACCATGTCTCTGCATCGCTGGTTAAAGGAGATCTCCCCTTCTGATTGCCCAGAAGTCCCACGTTGGAAAATCCGTCTTTGACTTCAAAGATAACAGGACCTTGGCCCCGTTCCTCTGAAATGCTTTTTCCACCACGCTCATACACTTACTGGCTCCACTGTCTATCAGGAGCCTTCATCCAGAGGCCTGGGCTTCATGGCTGTCTTTATCCTTCCCATCAGCTGTAACCCCAGCTCTTATTAGCTTTACTTCCAACGTGTCTGCCCAGCTCAGCATCCTCAGAGTTTCCGATGTTGGTACCCTGGCCATGCCACTGCCATTCTTTCTTGGTTTGCTCTCAGTGTCTCTTGAGCTCAGGAAGTCTTCCTACACCGAGTCTTGCCCTCCAAACTTTCTTTAGAAATATTGAGTGAACTTTTAAAAAAATGCATGTCAAAGTGTCCTTTCACTTAAAATCTTCAATGGGTTTGCATTGCAGTGATAAAAAAACAAAAACAAAAACAAAAACAAAACCTCAACATCTCCCTATGCCCTGAAATGGCTGTATGATGTGTGTGTGGCTTCCCTCTCCAAGTCTGCACCCTCCAGCTTGCTCCCTGCCTCCCCGCCACTCCCACTCCAACCCCTGATGCTTTTCTGTCCCTAAGGAGACCATGCTCACATCCACTGTGGACACTCAACTTGTACCCTCAGCCTAGAGTATTCTTTCTAGAGATTCTTGGGTCAAAGGTCACCTTTTCAGAGGCCTCCCTTGACCTCTGTTGGGAGTTTATCATACTTTATCTCCCTGTCTTCAATTTTTTTTTATTCATGCTTTATCTCACTATCTCGGTCTCGATGTGTCCTTTTGTTTGTTTCCCACACCTTAACCCTGTCTCTTCTCCACCCTCTATCTCTTATCTGCTTTTCCTGTTTTCTTTCTTTCTCTTATTTGGCAGACCACACCACACGTCCATACAGCTGTGCCTTTTACTGAGATAATTTTGTGTGTCCATTCTTGATTTCAAAGGCAATGGACATGACCATTCACACTTATTTATCTCTAAAAAGATGCATGCATTCAGTCAAGATGAACTGATGTGGACATGTTGGCAGCTCTGGCTGCATGTATCCAGCCACAAGCCCATGGTTCCTAGAAGAAGAATGATGGCCGAGAATCTCTTTTGCTGCATTAGATACATACTCTGTTTCCATCCTTAAGTCAAGAAACCCTATTGCCAATCTCTTCTGCAGTTAGAGAAACAGGAGAGGTGTTTTTCATAAGAACAAGCTGTAATGTAACTTGTGAGTTCTTCCATGTGGCCTATTTCCCTTTGTTCATATCCACGCTGACACGTTTTCTTCTACAGTTTTTAATCTTCTCCCCTAGGAAGACAAAACAGCCCTTCGTGATACATATTAATTTTAGAATCATTAAGTAATTAGGAAAGCCAGGTGTGATAAATATAGAAGTCATTAAAAAGTTCATAGAACAGTTTGACTTTAGAAGAACTTTGTGCTGAAAATGTTTCATCCTCACCATGAAAAGTTCCCTGGATCCAGACGCCAGAAAATGAAAACGGGCAGTCAAGGAAGGTGGACGTGTGGATGGAAAAAGTCACCCCTACGTGGATAACACAAGCCCTGGTTTAGTCTCCACTGGGGGGTGTTACACTTTTGTTGTGCGGTGTCCCCCATGGCTACCGTTTGGGCAGGTTATGGAGCTGTGGGAAGTGGAGCCCAGCTGGAGGAAGTGGCTCTCTGGGAGGCAGGCCTTGAGGTCTGTCGCTGAGCTCACTTCCTGTCTTGCTGTGCTTCCTGGCCTGTGGTAGGCAGTGAACTCCTATCACAGCTCTGCTGGCCTGCCTTCTCCACTGCAGTGGACTGCGTTCTCAGACAGCGAGAGAGTCCACGATGGCTTCTGTAGCAGATGGATTTCTCTTCAAGAATACACTGGAGGGAGGAAGGCAGGACCACACCCGTGGTGTCGCGTGGGAACCCCTGCAGCCCAAACCATTGCAAGTGATTTAGGTCCAAGATCACATCGTCAACCTCCAGTCTGGATTGGCCCTCATGTATGTGCCGCCTGCCTCTGGCCACCCCTGTGCTCCGAGTTTACTCTTAAATCCACAGGACCAGTCTTAAGCTCGCAGGAGAGATGTGTAGAGACAGTGGTCGGGGAGTGAAGGGCCACCTGCCTGTCATCAAAGTCCAGGGACAAATGGTTTGTTTTCTTGCTCATGCAGTCTAGAGACCGAGGCCAAAGGGGATAATTCCAAGGAATGTGTAGTGCTTTTACATGGACTATATTAAACAATGCACCAGGCATGCCGGGCACCAATGTGGTAGAATGTATAGGATCTGACCGGTGGCCATATGCAACTGATGGCCTTCTGTTGTTATCCGTTTTCTCATTTTCTTAGCAGATACCATACTTATTCATCAGAAAATTCAAGAGTTCTTATTAACTGGGGGGCCCACTGGTAACCAGGGGTTTCTTGAGTCAGGATTATACAGATGGAAGTGCTATCTTATGCCAGCCTTTTCATGAATGGCAGGAATGCTTTTGAGTTGTTCCATTTTCCATCCCTGTTGCATGGAAACCCTGAGGATGCCCAGCTGGAGAACGGCTCTTACAGGAGGAGCTTCCACTGCCTGCTCTGAGGGCTTCCTTGGGAAGATCTATTTATGGCATGAAGGCGATTTGTAAATTCCTCCAAATGTTAAGAATGAGTGGATCATGTGATCTGGTGGCTCACTAGGACCTGTGTGGATTTCTTGCAGAGTTGGTAAAATAATCGAATTCTATCACAACCCATTCTCCACCTACTTCCAAATTTCCCTTCGAGTGTTAACCAGAAGAGCATTCTCACAAGATGAGGGTCTGTGGGATGCTCTGTGAATGAGAATGCTATAATTAAACAATTTGTGGAACCCTTTCCTTCCTAGCCACATTCCTAAAGGGCCACAGTGCTCTGTAGGGGGAGGGGGGGGAGGGGATGCAGAGTTGCCAGATTTGGTGTCGGCTGCCTCATGTGGACCTAGAGAGCAGGGAAGGGAAGGTTGTTAATGTTCATTTAGTTTGCATCTATATCATTTGTTTACAAGGAGCACAGTGTTTCTTTGTCAGCTAAGAGCTTAATAAAAATAATCAAACAAGAGGCCTTGCAAAAGGTCCAGACTTAGACACCTAGCACCCGCACCCCCCATCTGACTCAAAAGAGGGAAATGGCCTTGTTTGTAGAGAAAAGCATTCCCTAATGGATACCAGCATCTCAGAGTACACACCTCTCAGAAGAACACACCTGCAGGGCTAGCAGGGAAGTAAGACATGGCCCCCGTCCTATAGCTGGGAAAATTAACTACTGTTTAAAAGAAATTTACGCATTTTTTCATGTTATATGCATTGGTGTTTTGCCACAGGTGCCAGATCTGCTGGAACTGCAATTACAGACAGTTGTGAGCTGCCATGTGGGTGCTAGGAATTGAACCTGGATTCTCTGAAAGGGCAATCAGTGCTCTTAACAAGTGAATTCTCTCTCCAGTCCTATACAAGGTACTTAAAGACTCAGAGTGGCTTGTCTGTCAAGGCACAGCTCTATAGGGATAGGTAGAGACCTTCCTTCCTTCCTTCCTTCCTTCCTTCCTTCCTTCCTTCCTTCCTTCCTTCCTTCCTTCCTTCCTCCCTCCCTCCTTCCCTCCCTCCATCTATCCATCCCTCTATTCCTTCCTTCCTTCCTTCCTTCTTTCCTCCCCCCCTCCCTCCCTCCCTCCCTCCTCCCTCCCTCCCTCCCTCCATTCCTCCATTCCTTCCTTCCTTCCTTCTCCTGCTTTCTTTCTTTCTCTCCCTTCTTTTCTTCCTCCCAGAGCCTTGAACATTGCAAGCTGGGCAAGTCCTCTGAGATGAGCTACATGGTCCACATGGTTTGACCTTGAGCTTCTGGGCAAAGAGCAGCATCAGAACTCAGGCTCAACTAGAGGAAGTTTGCCTTCAGTGCACCTATGAAGAATGTAGCCAGATCTCATCCAGTCACAACACACCGGCTGGGCTCCAGTCAATCACAGTAGCCAGCTACATGGATCATGCTTCACACTAAGGTCGACCCCGAGCGTGGACCAACCAAGCCGCCTCTGCATCTCATTCTCTTTCCTGAGCATGTTTTGAGCCTGTGAAGATGGCTTGCCCGAGTCACTGAGCTGTGTGTCTGGTCTTCTGTTCTTGTTTACCTGTGGCCTGATTCTTAATTCTTATGTCATGGAGTTTAACTCTTTTAAATTTAACTCATGTGCAGGTTTTACTAAAGCCACTCCCAAGATAACCTTAACCATTAATGACAGGTAATGTGTGCTGCCGATACGTGTTAGGAAGTAAAAATGTCCCTTTGCAGTGTGCAAGGTGGAGGGCAGGCTGCTTCGTCAACAGTTGGCCTTTTGGAAGATGATAAATCTGTGTTCAGGGACGTGCTGTCTCTAGCTTAGGTTTTGAGTACACGTCATTGTCCTTTTTTTCCGAAAGCCTCTTCTTTTAGGAAAGGATGTGGTCTTCGGGGGTTGACCTGCATCTTGGCCCTCGCAAACATAGGCTGTGACTTCTAGATACCCTCTGTCTGTTTTCTGAAGGTCTATGGGGATGATGTGGGACATGAGTGACCTTGAGCTCCTCTCCCATAATTCCCTATGGAGCATTTCACAGGAAGGTCCTTGGCTGTTAGCCAGCCTCCTCTACACAGTGACAGAGTCTGCTGCCATTCTGTGCCCCAGGCCCTTCTGAGTCCATGCACGACCGGGGTCAGTTACTTCCTGGTGTAGGGGAGGGGCAGGGCAACACCTCTATATTTCCCAAGGCCGTGAAGTATCACAGGGAGCAAAACCAAAGACTTAACTTTTGATACTTCTTAATTTACCAACTAGCAACAAGCCAGAACACACCTGACAGGCTTGCAAGGAGGTGGGTGGGAGGTCCCCACGGGAATGACCAGAAAGAACCGTGGACGATGGTGAGGCCACCTTCTATGGTAGGAGGTCACCTTTCATCATTTACAAAAGGTGAGTGCTGGCACAGCGCACAAGCCTGTGGTACCATGCCGCAGGATCACTTATAGCTAAGAGTCTGGTCTGGCTATAAACCAGCCTCCTTTGTTTTAAGGAGTGGTGTCCATGCAGCTGATTAATTTACATGCAACTGGAGTTAGGAAAATTGTGGTGTATCCTAATGCACGCAATGTCACAGAATTAGATTTCAGATTTCAACAAAGCGTTTTCACTGACAGCTTGCCCATCACTTCACGATGAGGGCTCTTGTGTGGAGCTCTTTGTGGGAGCCAGAGGCAAGAGTGGGTGGCTGGATCTTGAGGTCAGCATGGAGGCTGGCTGAAAGACCCTGGATGAAGGGCTTCAGAGCTGGGAGTCAAGGAATTAATGATGCCATTGTGACTGGATGCCCAGAGCTCAGTGAGTCAAAAAGCTTTGTTGGTCATTGTTGTTCCTACCGTATTCAGACTTTGGAGCATTGGGTTCTCAGTGCTCACACATATGGAGGGAAGGAAAGAGTTCGGGTGTGAGGGATGTGCTGACACAGACACACTGAAGCTACTGGAGTTTTTAACATTGATGGTAGCTGTTCATTTGACGACGTCTGTCTTCAGTCACTCACAGTCATTTCATGTATGTCAACCTGTGTAGGTCAAGAGGTAGACTTCCGTCTGAGCACAGAGTTGAGATCTGTGGACCTCTTATTTTTTCTTCTTGACTCCTGGCACTTTGATGACAAACAGAGTCTCAGCATATACTTGTCAACTTGTATCGGGGGACAGGGGGAACCGTGGAAGGGATAAACAAAACAGCAGGGTTCCTTAGAGCCCTCTTCTCAGTGGTTAAGTTTTAGCTGGGCAGTAATTCATCTCATCAACTTGACAGGATTTAGACTTGGTGGAAAACAAACCTCTAGTCATCTAGATGAGGATAACTGAGGTGGGAAGACCCACTCGAAATGCAGGTAGTACCATTCTGTGGTGCTTTGAAAGAAAATGGCCCCCAAAGGGAGTGGCACTATTAGAAGGTGTGACCTTGTTGGAGTAGATAGCCTTGTTAAAGGAAGTGTGTCACTGTGGAGGTGGGCTGTGAGGTCTCCTATATTCAAGCTTCACCCAGTGAGACAGTTCACTTCCTGTTGCCTGCGGATCAAGATACAGTAACTCTCAGCTCTTTCTCCAGCACCGTGTCTGCCTGTACAAGGCCATGCCCCACCGTGGTGATGATGGACTAAGTCATTAGTTTAGTGAAACTAAAAGTGACTGTTGGTTGGTGTTGCCATGACAGTATAACCCCATAACTGCTCTCCCTTCTCTTCCTCCCTCCCTCCTTTCTTCCTCCTCCTCCCCTTCCCCCTCTTCTCTCCTTTTTTTTCTCCCCTTCCTCTCTTCCTCCCTCCTTTCTCTTCCTCCTCCTCACCCTCTGAAGCTGTAAGCCACCCAATGAAATGTTTTCCTTCATAGGCATTGCCATGGTCATGGTCTCTTCACAGCAACAGAAACCCTAACTCAGACACATTCCATGGGCTGGAGTCCTGGACTAAGTAAAAAGGAGAACTGAGCTGAGCACTGGCGTTCACCACTCTGCTTCCTGACTGCAGATGAAATGTGTGACCAGCTGCCTCAAGCTCCGGCTGCCTCGACTTCCCTCCTGGAAGGGATTGTACCCTGGAACTGTGAGGCCAAATAAACTCTCTTCTTCCAGTTGCTTTGGTGGGTATCTTAATCACACTGATAGGGAACGTTGAACCAATACTTTCTTTTTCCTGAAGCTTTTTATTACACATACCACTAGAATAAAAGAGTCCGAAGCTGATGCCTCTGTGAGATTCCCCTGCCTCCAGTACTGAAAAGGTGAGGACTGGAGAGTGTGCTGAGCACAGGGCGGAGGGAAGGGACAAAGGGCTTGAAGCCAGGGACCGAGGGTGGCAGCCTAGAGTGATGATAACTCAGGCAGAAGCCTCCTTTTCTTGAAAATAGACTCCCTCACAGCCTACAAATCACAGAAGCTGCTTCTAGGGTCGGGGGTGGGGCTCACCTCCACCATTTACATCTGTGGCTTCTCAGATGCACACATCAGGGTTTCAGGTTGAGTTTCAGAGTCCACTCTTGAAAGGACAGAAGGGGATTCCTAACAGTGAGCTGACAGTAAAACCCAGGGCCAGGGGCCAGGGAAGTCATCTGCAGGTTTGCTGTAGGTTTGGGTGTTTGGGGGATTTCTGCCCCTTTCCCCTACAGTCCTTTAAATGAACACAAAGGTTCTGATTCTGGTGGAACTATGGAGCATGGTAGGGCCCCAGATACCTGCCAATGGGTGGCACATACTAGGTCTGCAGGTTTTTCCTGCTAGTGAGACCGCAGATGATTCGAAGTGGATTTGGGGGACGATAAATACTGTACATATCCCAGAGGAGATGGAACCTGTGCTGCATCTCGGGAATGCCAGAAACTTCTGGAGCTGCTCCTTCATGTTCTCATCAGACTCTTAGAAGTGCCTGTTGTGATGGGGTGATGCAGTGGCACTCTCAGTGACCTGGGGTCACCTCATGGCACAGAAATAGTGACTGTTTTCAGGGTTGTAGAGAGGACCCTCCAGGGCTGGACTCTGGGAATAGGGTGGGGAGGCTTTTGGGCTAAGACTCTGAGGAGAGGGTATGACCTGCTTTAGACTTGAGGTGTCCTTTAGTCAAGGAGGTGGGGACCCTGTTAGCCCTACTTCGACAGAGAAAATGTCTGAGTGACATGCACTTTCTAAAATGTAAATGAGATGCAAATTAACCTGTTTGATTTACTGACTTCAAAAGTCAATTAGTGGCACCCTGGGGGAGGCCCTGGGCTGTGAGTTGTGTGGAAGAAGGAGCTCTGACCCCCGTTTTGTGTAACTCCACAGTGAGCACCGTCACCTGGCCCAGAGAGGAAGCTAAATCTGTGTTTGTGGCAGAATCGTCATATCTCCAGCTTTTCTCCTTTGATCCTATTTAACACCGGGCAGTTAACAGGATTAAGAGGGAATGTGACTGGTTTGCAATTGGACGGCTGTACTTGGAGGAGAGGGGAATGGGAGGGCGAGAGTGACCAAATTCCATTATATGTGCAGCTATCCGACATCAAAAATAGCGTCATTGAGAAAGTTCACTGCCCGCGTTGTGTGCACTGCACAGGGTTCTGGGGGTCCTTTTGCTGCAACTGCTTTTTATTAAGCGCTCACCACCGCTGCTCTGCTGACTGACTCAAGGGAAGGCAGCTGCAGATTCTGTTTGGGGAATGAGTGAACTCCTTGGATTTGAGCCTGAAGCTGAAAGGACCCTTTGTGGTACATTCGGACATAGGCATGGGGTGTTTTGTTTTAGTCTTTTCTTGCTTTGTTATACTAAGAACTCACAAGTGGGGACTTAGGGTGGCAAGCAGAGGCAGCATACCCAGCTAAGATGAAGTCCACAATAAACACGGGCACATAGGCGTAACTGACCCAAATAGAGCTTATATTTCATGCTACACTGAGGAATCACGTATCTGGTCCTATATCCAAGAAGATTTGGGTTTGGGGACATAGCTCAATTGCTAGAGCGATTGATTTCCTAGGATGCATGAAGCCCTGGGTTGAACGTTGTCCCACCACATAAACTCTGGAACACACCTGAAATCCCAGCATTGGGGAAATGGAGCAGGAGGATCAGGAGTATAAGATCGTCCTTGGCTATAGAGCTAGTCAAAGCCTGCCTGTCTCAAAAAAAAAAATATATTAAAAATGAATGTTGACATAGGAAGTGCCTTTCCATGATATATAAAGATTATAATTTGATTTTTTTTAACCTTCATATTGTCAGACTCTTGGCAGTAACACATTTCCTTCACTTATCTTGGAGTAGCTCTCCAGTTCTCTGAGTGTTGACCAGTTTGGGGTGGGGGGTCCTCTGTGTTAATTGCCATCTACTGCAAAGAGAAGCATCTCTTTGAGAGATGCTCTGATCTATGGCTATAGCAGTAAGTCAGTAGGAGTCATTTTAATACTACGTTCGTTTAGTAGAATAACAGAATTAGGTCTATGACCTGTCTATCCATGGATTCCTGTCTATCTGTGGATTCCTGTCTATCCATGGATTCTTGGCCTCTTTAGCAGTACCTGGTATTGGCCTCCATCTCATGGGGTGGGCTTTAGAGCCGAGCAGAGAGAGGTTGGTGACTCCCACAACATCCATGCCACTCTTGTACCAGTAGGCATGTCTTGTCAGGCCAGGTGTTGTTGCAGCTTGCAGAGTTCACAGACAGGTAAGAGGAGGATTACTTCTCTCCTCTAGCAACATGCATAATTACCTTCCAGCACTATTCGTCTCTTCCTCCTCCACTTCCCTTCTTTTCCCCTTCTTCAGTGTTCCAGTGGGTAGGGTCTTCCTGTGTGGTACCAGCTGGCCATGAGCTCGCTGTGTTGGGTTCCTTAGATTTATGTCAACTTGACACAAACTAGAGTCTTCTGAGAGGAGGGACTGTGAAAGTGCCTCCATAAGGTCAGGCTGTGGGCCATCTTGTAGGGCATTTCCTTAATCAGTGATTGATGGAGGAGGGCCCAGCTCACTACAGGTCAGGCCACTC
The DNA here is from genome assembly GCF_004664715.2 of Peromyscus leucopus. Classification (NCBI taxonomy): domain Eukaryota; kingdom Metazoa; phylum Chordata; class Mammalia; order Rodentia; family Cricetidae; genus Peromyscus; species Peromyscus leucopus. The sequence continues at coordinate 55,873,676 of NC_051081.1, read as the reverse complement.
TTGGGCTGCTGGTCCTGGGTTCTATAAGAAAGCAGGCTGGGCAAGCCATGAGGAGCAAGCCAGTAAGCAGCACCCCTCCATGGCCTCCAGGTTCCTGCCCTGCTTAAATTCCCATCCTGGCTGCTTCAGGGATGGACTACAGTGTGGAAGTGTGAGCCAAACAGAGTCTTTCCTCCCCAACTTGCCCTTTGGTCATGTTTTGTTACAGCAGCAGTAATTCTGACTAAGACACTATGTAACAAACTGTGTAGCCCAGGTTGGCTAGGAAGTCACAATCCTCCTGCCTCCACCTCTCAAGTGCTAGGATTACAGGGTATGACTTCAGATGGGCTCTATCTTTAATTCTTCTTTCTTTAACATTTTAGGTCTCTTCCTTCCTTCCTTCCTCCCCTCCCCTCCCCTCCCCTCCCTCCCTCCCCTCCCCTCCCTCCCCTTCCCTCCCCTTCCTCCCCTTCCCCTTCCCCTTCTCTTCCCCTTCCCTTTTTTCCTTCCTTCTTCCTTCCTTCCGTGTTTATGTGTCAAATGCATGCTATCACATGCACATGGAGGTCAAAGGACAACTTACAGGAATTGGTTCTCTTTCCAGCACATGTGATCCAGAGATGGAACCCAGGGCCTCCAGCTTAGTGGCAAGCACCCTGATCTGCCTCGACATCTCCCCAGCCTCTAACTTTTTCTTGACTGAATAGAAATTGCTACCTTTTCTGTTTCAAACATAATCTTAATTACTTTAGGTAATTAATCCACACAAACATGTACACTAGACATTTTGAAAATGGATGTATACTTCTAATCCTCCACCTATTCCTATGTTTAGGGATTTTTATTAAAATTGTTGTTAATATGTAAAATGGCTGCATCATACTTGGAAATGATCATTTTATTTCTACTTGTAACATATCTGTATAATACTCTATGTCAATAGATTTAATAATAGCATGCTTGTATTCTGAGAGCAATATAATATACAATATATAGTACAATATGTATAATATAATAGTAATATGTTATAATATAGACTATATCATAGTAATGAAATATTATAGTAATAAATATATAATTAAAAATTAAAACAAAGTCTTATTTCACTCCTAAGACTTGTACTGAGTTCATTCTGTAGCCCAGGCAGGCCTTGAACCTGTGATTCTCCTGCCTCAGTCCCATGAGGAGCTGGGATTGCAGGTCTGTGCTACTAGAACTGATGACATAGTATTCTTTTAATTATTTTGTTAAGCGTTTTGCACTCTTACTCACAAATAGAATTTCCTTTTTCACTCTCTGACACACCATTGAGAGTCCCTTTCCTTCCATCTATGTTATTTGAAAGAACATTGGAGTTACTGACTTCGTGAAGATTTGGTAGGATTCTATCAAATCATGTAAACACACTGCTTCTGGGGGAGGTGCTGCTTGGGGGCACACTTTTACAACGCCCTCTATTTCTTGGGTAGCAAGTGATCAGCAATGAAGTCCCATTTCTTATGTGAGTTTTGATCATTTCTGTTTTCCAGGAAATAATCCCCTCTACTTAGATTGTCATTGCTGACAGAAAGCTCAGGAATGCCATCTCACGACTCTCCAAATGTCCTCTTCACGTTCCTTAGGATGCTTATGTGTGACTGTGTATTTTTAAAAATTGCGTTAGATAATATTTGCTCTCTATATTTATACATTCATTTATTCATAGCCCTTTGATTCATCATGGCGATTCTTTTCAGTCTCTAAATGATTAATTTCATATTTAATAGAGCCACCTCTGTTACTCTTTGCCCTGTTTTATCTGTCTTATGTCATCTTTTGATGAACTATTCACATGTATTTCCCATTTATTAATGCATATGCTTATGGCATTCATTTATTCTCTGATCTATGCTATAAATATGAACAATCAATTAGTGCCACCACAGAACATTTTCATTACTACTATTTCCTATCTGTACAATTCCAGTTTGGATTTCTCATCTGACTATGAATTGAGAAAGAGCCTTTCAGTTTCCCACTGGTAGGATTTTAGTATTCATTATTGCGTTTTAGTTTCCTTATTGATTTCTAACCCTGTCCTGCCAAATTTCCCCAGGGTTTATATTTTGCTTCTGTACATTAAAACCTTTCGTTTTTGAAAGTTTTCCTGCCGTTCTCTGTCTCTGTCTGCATCTCTGTGTCTGTGCATCTCCTCTGTAGGTATGTCTTTGTCTGTTATTCTGTCTCCGTCTTCCTCAGTCTTTCCATTTCTCCACAGCTCTTTGCCTCTGTGTTTCTGGGTCTACATCTCTCGGTCTCTGACTCCTTGTCTCTCTCTTTCCATCTCTCTCTCTCTCTCTCTCTCTCTCTCTCTCTCTCTCTCTCTCTCTCTGTGTGTGTGTCTCACGGTTTCTGTCTTCCTGCTTCTATCTCTCGCTCTCTCTGTATCTCTCTGTCTCTATCTATCTCTGTGCTCCCCTCTGTCTCTCATCAATCGACATGGGCACACCAACAGGACACAGGCTGACTCCTGTGGTCGGTCTCCCTTGCTTCCTCTTTAGTCCCCACCCTTAACCCACCGTGCTTCTCACTTTCCATCCCCACAGCCTCTGCTCGTTCTCTGCACCCTCAGACCTGGCCGCTGCGGTCCTCAGCTCTGGATGCCCCTACCTCTCTCCCCATACCTTTTCCAAGCTCCACTGCCTGTCTGTCTCCTGTGGTGGCTAGACCACAGCTTCCTGAGCCCTTTCCACTTTGAGATCCTGGCATGTCAGGTGACTACCTCTGAATTCTTTCAACCACACAGTGCTTTTCTGCGATAACCTTTTTTTTTTTTTTTTTTTTTTTTTTTTTTTAACTTTTTCTTGAGCTTAAGCTGTTTATTCTGTGGTATAGTTTATTGATTCGGTGGTATAGTTTATCGGTTGATCTGAGAGCTACCTTGTTTTTGGTCACTGACTACATATAACTGGTTATGGATGGGCTGGCAGGATTTCTTCCTATGCTACAGGCCTGTTGGAGAATGTTCCCCCCCAGCCCTGACTTTAAAAGTCCGTTGAGGTGCTCACATGTTACCCCAGCCTGAGGTCTCCCCTGCTCCTGCCTCACCACAGTCGGCTTCTGGCATACGGCACGTACTGCTTTTCTGTCTCCTTCTGTGCCTCTCTGCTAGTATGGCTGGTCCTCCCAACCCCCCTTTACCTGTGCCCCAGCAAGTCCAGCTAGCTGGCTCTCGGAACAGCAGCCTCCTCTGGGTTCTTCTCACCTGCTTGCAGTCTGCTGCTGTATCTGTCTGCTACCTCAAGAGCACCGCGTTAGGCTCAATGCCTTGTGAGGCTGTCGGTGCCTCTGAGTGTCCCTGAAACTTCTAGGTGGCTTTAGGAGGTGACTGGAATCTCTCCTTTACTTTTCCATATTAAAACTTAAACTGCTCACTGTGTATTTTGTCTCTATTTTACTTTTAGGGACTTTTTTTTCTTCTTCTTGTGCCACACACACTAGGCAAAGAGCTCCGTGCTGAACTATATCCCAAATTCTCACCGTCCTTTATGATGATGTTTGTATTTTAAATATAGAAAAGTTCAAATCTGGGGAAGAATCCTGGCACTGGAGTGCATGTCTGGTGTTTACATACTCTCTTGGCATATGTTACTTCACAATTCAAAATTTTGTTAATTATATAAATTGCATATGGCTTATTGGCTATTTGTTACTTAGGTTATCAAGTCAAAGAAGGTGTTTTGTCATAAAGAAAATATGTGATTTGTGAATTCCGTGAAAATTTTATGTTCCTTTATTTATTTACTCACTGCATGTATGAGTAGGTCAGAGGACAGCTTGCAGGAGCTGGTCGCTCCCGCCTGCCACGTGGGCTTGGGACGGAACTTGGGTCCTTAGATTTGACAACAAGTTCCTTTACCTACTAAGCCATCTGTCTTTATTCACCGAGCCATCTTGCAGGGCCATAATTTGTGAGTTCTTAAACTCAGGTAATTAAGTGTTATTTTCTATCTAAGTAGTTTTGGTTGATTTACATGAAAATCTGTTTGAAAATTTCAGTGATAAGAAAATCAATGGTTCTTGTAGAACAACCCTCCCCCAGTACGGCTTCTTCTGTAAACATCTACACTGATATGAAATTCTGTTGTTTCTTTTTCTAGGATTCAAATATCGGGGCTCATTCTTATCTCCCACTTGTACCATGAGGTGATGATAAGTATGCCATAATTTTCATGATAAAAATTTCAGGAATGCTCTCTGTGTATACTTAGTGAAGTTAGGAACTTTGAAGTGATTGGGATGATTAATTAATGGGAATTAGAAATAGCATTATGGGGCTAGAGAGATGGCCCAGGAGTTCAGAACACGTACTGCTCTTGCAGAGGTCCTGAGTTCTGTTCCTAGTACTGGTGTCAAGTAGCTCACAACTGCCTAGAGTCCAGCTCCAAGAGGGTCCCTCACCCCTGGCCTTTGCAGGGACGTGCATGGACCTATGCACAAACACATAGTTAAAAACAATAAAAACAAATCTTAAAATAGCATTATTAGAAAGCAGTAATAAAAGTCCCTTGTAACTGCATCCACAGTAGAGCTCTTTGAAACACCAGCAGTCTGCAAGGATCCAGGAAGAACACTACCATATGCAGAGTAAGCCTGCCTTACTATAAAGGGCTGCTCAGGAGACTCAGGTCCTGCATCTGACAGATGCTGCAGAGTCTACCCTCTGCATTACATCACTCTCTTGTACATTGGTAAGGGTGGATTGGCTTTCCCTCTCATCAGCATCACTGATGCCTCTGTGTCCTATTCGATCGGGGCTTATTGCATTAATCTCAACCCCTGGAAGAAAGATGGTCCCTGTAATCTGCTTACCTGAGGATCCCAGATGAGGAACTTCTCATAACTGCCTCCTCGACAATTTTTTTTTCTCTCTTGCATTTACACTTCTGCTCATTATGAACGGAGAAATGTAATAGACCTTCTGAAGGGGAGCAGGTGACTCTCAGTGTGTCTTGATTGAATTTCAGCCACCAGACGGTCCACCGAAGGGTTTGATTTTTAGTGGCGACATAATTATTAAATTTCTTTAGTAGGGGGAGGGGAAGAGAGGGCACACACTATTGATTTGTAAATCCCCAAGGAGTGATCACATTTATTCAATAGTTTGTTTTCCTGAGAGGATTTTTTTTCTTCTTTAAATACTCATTTCATATACTCCAAAATGATGGTATAGCTGCTTGCAAACACTTTGTGATTTTTGATTATCCCGTTTTCAAATGGGTGTCTATTAAATTGTTAAAAGGCTTCCATAACCTTGTGGTTCAGCAGTCCTTGTGGTGGGTCACAAGTTCACACAGTGAATGTCCGAAGTCATAATAAAGTGTTGGATTGGGTCTCGCAGGAGTTGTTGGGAACAGCATAGGTGTGAAACCTGATGGCCAGTCCTGCCCCTCACACAGAAGGACTTACAAATCATTCTTTCCCCATCTTTGAATTCCTGCATCCTGAGCCACCCCAGCCTCCAGCTGCTGGGCACAGCCAGTGGCTCTTACGTCTCTAACCTTGACAAGCAGGTCTCCCTCCCGCTCTAGCTCGTTAACCTTCTGAAAAACCCAGCACATCACTGTCCACACTGACCCTCACTGAACCACTGTCGATGGTGGAAGCAGAGCGGGTGGAGGCTCCCTTCAGTGCTGTGTGAGATGACTCCCATGGACGGGGAAGGGAGAGCGCCAAGTACCACTGAGACCCAGCTCCTCTCCACGGCATGTAGCATGGCGGCACCTCTAATGGCATTTGGATTTGGTGCATCCCTGCTTCACGGGGAGATAGGGACTCTGAGTCCATCCGGACTCTCTGATTCAACTATGGAGTTTTTTGTTTTCTTCCTTGCTCCAGCATGCTGCATCACCCTTGAGAGGCGGCACAGTGGCTTCCCAGCATCTTTGGAACCACACTCTGGGCAGCAGCTTGTCACTTGAGCAAATAGCTCTGTCTCTCTATGTGCTGTGAAATTTTACGGCAGGTAGATAGATAGCCAGGGTGTGGGGGGGGAGGGCATCTTCCTCCCCCAGTATGTGCTAACCTTTCTCTGAGATGGCTTACCAACAATCTCAGCACTAGTTAGACTGACGTTCGGGCTGTCTTTTGCATCAGCGTTTTGGGGGAATGCTTCTGAAGCAGGAGATGGAGTGACCGAGTGAGACTCCGATTCAGTGTAGCGACTGGTGGCCTGAGAAGAAACCCAGGCGAGGAATCAAGGAAAGGGGTCGGGTCTCAGCTTGGCTGTAGAGGAAAGCCAGGATGAGGCTGGAGGAATGAGAGGGGGAGGTTCCTCAAGTACATTAGAGAGGGACTGACGGGCATCTGAGCAGGGAGTGGTCCAGCGTATCTGGAGAGGGCCAGTGGGACGAGAGGATGCTGGCAGAAATGTTAATGTGGAGACCAGACTGGAGCAGACTGGGGTAGTAGAGGGACACACCAGTGACTGTCAGCAGAAACCGGAAAGTGACACCCAGGCTGGAGTGGAGATGGGCAAGGAGCTGCTTAGCAATTTCCCTCTTCTGGTCCTTTCGGTGGGGATCCATGGTCCTAGTTCATTTCTGTGTCTGTGGTGAAATATCTCAACAAAAAGCAGCCTAAGGGACAAAAGGTTTATTTTAGTTACAATTTCAGGGGATAGTCTGTCACTGTGGGCGAGTCACAGAGGGAGGGACTTGAAGCATCCAGTCACATAACATCGCGACTCAAGAGCAGAGAGGGAATGCTTGCTGGACACACTGTTAGCCTTTCCTGCTCTTATAGTCCAGGGCCTGGATGTGGGAATGGTGCCACCCACTTTCATATCCATTAAGGCAATCAAGACACTCCCTCATAACATGCCCACAGGCCCATCTGATCTAGTTAATCTCTCATTGACTGGATTCTACATTGTGTCAAGTTCGCAATTAAAACTAACACTCCCAATCATGGAGCCAGGGCTGTCTGTCACTAGCCGTCAAGGAGTGGGTCCAGACTGGAAGAGGTCATTGTTCTTGGGACTGGCTCATCTATCAAGGGGTTTCACCCACTTACGACAGAAGTATATTCTAGTATAGGTGTGTGTGTGTGTGTGTGTGCGCGCGCGCATAGGCTTGAGATTGATGTTGGCTGTTTTCCTCCATACTCTCTACCTTATTGTACTGAGGTGGTCTCTTACCTAAACCCAAAGCTCTCAGATTTGCCTAGTCTGGCTAGCCAGCTTGCTGTGGGACTCCCCCATCTCTGCTTCTCTGCCTCCCACATGCTGGGACTTAGCCTACCCAGCATTTCCATGGGTGCGAGGCATCTGGACTCCAGTCCTCGGGCTTGTATGGCAAGCTCTTTACCTGCTGAGCCATGTCCCCAGCCCCTGCCAATGCCTCTTCATAACACAGTTTTACAATGTTATTTTCTTGTGAGTGTTGTAGTAGCACCTAGGCTTTTCTTTTGGCCAAGCCCATGGAGCTTCACCATGCCTTGATGGTATTGAGAAAAGTACTTTCAGCTACAGGACCCTTCACTGGGGTGGTACATGTGCACCTGCCCCCGCACCCTCCAGTTTGGTCAGATCTGGTCCCCAGCAATGACTGTGGATCTCTCTAGGTGTAGTCCTCAGCAAGTCAGATGAACACCTTCAATCCCACCCATTGCTGCTGGTGGCTTATCATTGAGACTGGACTGTGATTGCCCCAAATGCACAGCCCATCCAAAATGACTACTTGGTCACATTCTTCACTTAAGGTCAGTGACAGGGTCTGGCTGAATGCTCAGTCAGGGCAGAATGATGCAGGGATGGGCCATGTGAGGCTAGTATTATAGGCTGAAGGCTCTGCTCCATCTTTAAGATTGTCACTAGAGAGGAAGACGCTAAATTTGGTAGAACTGCGTACGCAGGGCCACAGGAGGAGGCGGGTAACTGGGGGTCCTTGGTGATTAATCTGTATACGCTGATGGCAGTTTCTCACAAAGCAACCATGGCTTTCATGACCCCCCTTGACAGACAAGATGTATGGGCTGGGGGTTCTTTCCCAAGCTTAAAACATGGCAACAGAAATGAGATGTTTTACTGTGGGGTTTAGAGTCAGCTTCATGGTAACTCTCCAAAGACTGGCAGCTGGTGCAGTTATTAGCAAACTGCCATCTGCTTCAATCCTCCCCCTGGGAGTCTCATCTGATTCTATTAGTTTCCTGGAGCCCGCTCTCACCTGGGAGACGCCTCCAGGCTGAGGACCAGGTCTAGGGATGGCATTGCTCATTGTCACAGAGAACCCTCCCGGGGAGCACTTGGATACAAGTGTGGATTCTGCCCTGTGGGTGAAGAGTGGACAGTCACAGTCTGAGGTGTTCATCCTCTTGATGGTTGGTCACGGAGTTTGTCTCTCCCCAAAGCACTGAGCTTTGGTCAGTGTAGGACACAGGAAAAGATCTGTGGCTTTTAACCCAGTGAATCAACCTGGAGTTGAGTGAATTCTGCATAGGCTTCATGCAGGTCTTTTGATTGTAGATGACAGAGATGCTTTTTTAAAGCAGGGAATTGATTGATTCATGTAATTTCTTTTTTTGTTGTTTTTAAATTTTTTTTAAAATTCATTTTACATACCAACCACAGACCCCCCTCTCATCCCCACCCCCCTTTCCTCTCCCCCGACTCACTCCTTATCCAAAAGGGCAAGTTCTTCCATGGGGGGACAGCTAAGCCTGGTACATTCAGTTGAGGCAGGACCAAGCCCCTCCCCAATTCATCAAGGGTGAGCAAAGTGTCCAACCATAGGTAATGGGACCTAGAAAGCCGGCTCATGCATCAGGGATAGATCCTGATCACACTGCCAGGGCCTCCTCAAACAGACCCAGCTACACATCTCTCTCCTGTATGCAGAGGGTCTATTCTGGTCCCATGCAGGTTCCACAGCTGTCAGTCTAATGTTCATGAATTTCTATGAGCTTGGTTCAGTTGTCTCTGTAGCATGAACCATCCCATCCTGGCTGCCATTTGCCACCAAGCTGGGTAGGGTATGTCCCTGCAGCAGGCAGCCTCCTCTGGCTGACAGTTGATGTGCACTATTACCTCTTGTGGGATATTTGTACACTGTGTGAAGATATATTGTTGTGATTGGTTCAATAAAGAGCCAAACAGCCAATAGTTAGACAGGAGAGATAGGCGGGACTTCTAGGCAGAGAGAGGAAACTCAGATGAATCTAGGCATGAGAGGAGATGCCAATGAGACACAGAGGAAGTTGGGCATACAGAATAAAAGAAGGGTAAAAAGCCATGAGGCAAAAATGTAGATTAATAAAAATGGGTTAATTGAGTTGTAAGAGTTAGTGAGACAAGTCTAAGCGAAGGCCAAGCTTTCATAATTAATATTAAATATCTGTGTCATTATTTGGGAGCTGGCTGGTGGGACAAGACTTGTTACAATGACCTGTCTGAGGAACTGACCATGTACACACACATACTTCACCCTGACTCTTCATCTACCTACCCTCCCCTTCTCCTCCCTTTCCTCCTCCTCCTCTGTAGATTTTGAATGTCAAGCCTCTGTTTCACACATGTCACTGTGGAGTATTGAATTAAGGTTTGAATAATCAATTTATCATCTTGACGTCAACCGCACAGACTAAGAAGTTTGTCTAAGAGGACTCCTGTAATCACATGCCACCTTTTCAGATTGATCTTTATAGAATTTTTCTATTAGTCAGCTGCCAAGCCAATACCTGGGAATTTCCCTCATGGCTGTCTTTCCTTCAAGTTCTAATCTATCAACAAGGCTAATCAATTTCACATCCTTTGGGTCTCTTGAATTGCCTCTTGCTTGGGTTTCCTAGCCAAATTGCCTACTTTGTCTTTCTGTCTTCATGTTTCTTACCTCCCATCCATTTTCCATGCTTGAGCCAGTATGAACCCACTAAACCCCAAACCTGTCAGGGTGACATCGTTTCTGGTTTTTCGCCCAGGACCTGCTTCCTGCCTGCCTCCATACCCTGAGCTTCCTTCTTAGCCTCTTTAAGAAGTCATTATGGAGGAAGGGCCAGCTGACAGAGGGCCAATAGTTCTGATCACTGAGCCTTCTGGGTTTGTTTCTGCAAAGCATGGGAGTCCTGTGCCAGACTGGCATCTGAAGCTGCCTGGCATTGGCTGCTCTGGGGATGGGCAGCAGCAGAGCCTGTGACTTCTAATCACCTACATCCGCACTGAGCTAGTTTCCAAGGCTTTCCCCCCTAAGTCGGGCAGTGGAGTGACTCTCTTCTGGAGTCCTGCATGGGTCCTCTTTACTTTGTATCTTGTTTACTTTGTTCATTTACAAGGAATTTTGAAGGCAGCTTGGGAGTGGACACTCATTCTGAGGTCAGGGTCACAGTCTTTGGACTAGCACACCTCTTTCTTAAGGATAAGCTGTGGCTCAGGGGGTCCCACGCTGAGTCACTGGTCCAAATCTGCATCCTCGCTGTGCCTGGGACAAATGTCACCCTTGTGCAACAAAAAGCTCTTTATCTATTAACCAAATTCACGGGTCCCTTATGTAGCCAGCAGAACCTGTCCCTGCCACCCCTTGCCAGAAACTGTAAGAATTGGTATCCAGTGCATTACTGAATGCCAGAAATTCTTGGTTTAGTGGGCAGGTTGTGGCATCTGCTAAGGCTGAGTTTGAATCTCAGCTTCCTGGTCATGACCCTGTGAGCTTGGACAGGTTGGAAGTGTCCCTTGGCATTTCAAAGTCGACCCTCTGGGAGCAGATAAGCTCCACTCAGCTCTTGGCTCATCTCAGCTGTTAGCTCCATGATTCCACTAAGTGTTTATGTTCATGTGTATAACTAGGTGATGATAACTGTAATCTACACAAATCGCCTCCATAATGTACTGGGTGGAAAAAATAACACTCAAAAGTTAGTTCTTGGGAGGTTGAGGCAGGAGGATTGCCACAAGTTCAAGGGCAGCCTAAGATATATAGTGAGCTACAAACTCACGCTCTCCACTCACCACCACAACAAAAATGACTTAGGATGTAGATCTTATTTAAGTTACAATTACTCAGCTTAACCTTCTATATGTCCAGATGTGATGACCATAATTTTTTGAAATCAGCAGTGGAGGAGCTCTCAGGTTGCTCCTGGCTCTTTGAAATCCTCCCTCAGTAACACTACTAAATTATATTTCAATTCTATTACTACAGCAATACATGATAAAGTAATACTACAGTAACATGAAAACATAAACTAAAAGAGCATTAGTAGGAGTCGGGCTAGGGAAGGGACAGTGGGGGGGTATGTACACACACACACACACACACACACACACACACACACACACACACACAACACACACGGCTAGATGCCCTGTTGTGACAGACAGTTTGTGTCCTGAAAAGTAGTACTATGGTTCTCTGGTTTCATAAGTTCAATCCCTTCTGCCCCTTACAGGCTGGTAATCATATTCTTGGCAATTAGTATTCCCCAAGGATAAATGTTTGGTGCCAGCTTTAATGTTAGAATATTCATTATGCTAATAATGTTATAGCAGGCATCTGATGTGTATTTATGCCTGAGAAGATGTGGCCATTCCATGTGACTTGCTTGGGAGCAGGTAGGCCAGGCAGTTTGTGAGGCAATCTTTTCCTGATCAGCAGAGACAGGAAGGAGGAGGACTTGCCGTGTGTCCACAGTGGTGCAGGCCTAAGCTTGTATTCTGTGACTCCTGGAAGTCAAGTCTTCTTACTTAGTTTTAAATTTTTGATTTAGGATTGAACCCAGGGCCTTGTGCACAGTGTTCCAAACAGTTCTACCTCTTTGCTGAGCCCCAGCCCCTTAACTGATTTTTATATTTAAGAAAATGGTAGGTGTTGCTTGTGTCTGTGAATATATGGTGTGCATGTGTGTATGCACGTGTGTGTGTGTGTGTGTGTGTGTGTGTGTGTGTGTGTGCGCACATAAGAGGGCTGAGTCATACTCAGACTCTCCGGTTTATCCTGTAAAGGGTCTCTTGGTTGAACCAAAAGCTTGAGCACATGCTCGTCTAGCTAACTAGTCTGCTCTTCAGATCCCATCTTTTGTCTTCCAAAGGCTAAGGTTACAAGTGGGGTACCTCACCTACCTGGACTTCGTGCAGAACCCTAGTCATTATGCTCACGTGGGGAGTGCCTTATATTGTGAATTATCTTCCCTGCCCCTACCCCTTTATTTTATTTTGGGACAGTGTCCTGCTAAGTTACTCAGGCTGGCCCCAAGCTTAGTCGGTAGCCCATGTAAACCTTGAACCTGTGATCCTTGTGCCTCATGCTGTAGCCAGTCTGCGCCAGTAGGCTGGGCTAAGTGCCAGCCAGGGTTGGCACCAAGGCTCCTCCGGCAATGTGAATCAAGTCTAAGGCTGCTCTGTCCAGTGCAGAAGAGGACCTGGGACAACCATCTCCTGCCTTTTTTCCCGCCTTTTGGCATTTAAAATGGAGCACCTAGCTGTCAGTTTTGCAAAGAAATTGCAAGTTTTCATCAAGACAGAGGGCGAGGTGAACACAGAGTACCTCATCTCTTTGTTTTCTCTTTATGAAGGAGGAAGAGACTTCCTCAGAACACAGCAGAAACTGAGATTTTAATTAGTACAACCAACTTCTCAGGAGAAGAACTCGGGTTCGGCTGTGGTGGCTTTAACAAAGTGGGAATGGGTAGATTCTTCACACCCCACGAATTTGGGGTGAAGAGAAAGATGGGAGGAAACATACCCTGAAGATCATGGTAACATCTTCATGGAGTCACTCTGGAAAATAGCACCCCAGTACCTCAGGTTCTGAGCAGGTGAGCTGCAGGGGCGTACACAGCAGGGAGAGCCGTGAGTGGGGCTTGGGAGCCCACGGGCTCCTCCTCCCCTGTCTGGGCTCCTGTCCCCTGACCTGTAAAGAGAGGTGTGTGCTTGTCATGGTTCTCCCAGGTCCCAGTGACAGAAGCCGGGGGATGTGTGTGAGTCTGAGTCTCTCTCTGTTCTTGCTGGCGGGGCAGCCAGAGCGAACGTCTTCCCCACCCTAGCAAAGGACTCAGTGATGAGAGCTGTCCCTGCTGAGTGTCCAGGCACGAGATTCTAGGAAAGGGTCCGTCCGCTAGAGAATGGAAGGCTGCAGCTGATTTGTAGGAAGGGCAGGAGAGAGGCTCGAACACTGGGCAGATGAGAGTCATCACTGAACCTGAGAGATAGCTCAGGGAAGTGTGCCGTTCTCTCCGTTACATACTAGCATTTTCTCTCAACCAAGGTTTTCCTCTTTCCCTATATCTGCCCCCCCCCCGACTCTTTTTTTGATAAAAAATTTTCTTCATAGGAAGGAGTTTGTGTCCTCGCTCCATGCTTCTTCCAGCTTTTTCCCTTGGGTGGATGCCGCAGCCATTCAGGAGCTACAGACTTTAATCAGAAGACAGGATGGATGCCAGGGTTTAAAAGAGACTCTTCTACCACCACTGTCCAGGGAGCATGCATTTACTACCCCCCCCCAAACACGCGCTCAGGCTAAAAGAAAGTCTATTTGAATCATGGCAATTCATTACATAGTCATCGAGTCGCGTGAAGTTGACCGCTACCGGCACTCAGATATGTGATCTACAAACAAATAGCAAATCAACAAGCTGGCCCCCTCAATAGCTGTTACTCACTAACGAAGATGAAACAGAAACAGAAACTCATGGGAATAAAGAAGGAAGTAAAAATGGTAAAAATGAGGGTGACAATTGTCACCGTGATTTCCCATCTCATCAGCTGTGGGGTTCCTGGCAGCCCCGGGAAAGCCAGGATGTATATGGGCACTGAGAAACACAGTTTACCAGGAAAAAATGATTTCCCTTCATGGGTAGGCACAATTACAGTCACCCTTTCTGATGACATGTATGAATTTTCCTATGACACCTTATTTTTTTTATTGGGTTATATTCAGTGTACATGAGGATGTCTGAGTTTTTATATAAATACCTCAGGGGCTGGAGAGATGGCTTAGCAGTTAAGGGTGCTTGCTGCTCTTGGAGAGATCCTAAGTTCAGTTCTCAGCACCCATATGGGGCAGCTCACAACTGGCTCTGACTCCAGCTTCAAGGGATCCAATACCTTCTTCTAATCTCCCCTGGCATTTGCATGCATGTAGTGTACACACACACACACACACAGAGGCACACACAGAGGCACACACATACACACACATAAATACGCACACACAAACACACACACATACACACATACACACACAAACACACACACACAAACACACACAAACACAAACACACATACACACACATAAATACACACACAAACACACACATAAATACGCACACACAAACACACACATACACACATACACACAAACACACACACATACAAACACACACACAAATGAAAATACAATGAATCTAAACAGTTCTCAGGACAGTTTGGGGGCCTCTATCTAGAAGACATTTTCTTCAGCAACAGCAGGAGACCACACATGACAGGGTTGAGTGACATCTACTGATAGGAAACAGAAGTTGTGAGGTCAATGTTTGGCTCGCAAAAGACTGCTTGCCTGTCTAGCTCTGGATCCAAATATAGACTTCATTTGTGGGGGGCATGGGCGGGGGTCACTGGTTTTAGACGATAAGATACATTTACCTGTGTTTATGACAGTTGGGGTCCACTTGGGCTAACTTCTATGCTCTTGTCGGAGTGATTTCCTGTCTCCACATGTGACGACAGGCCATGTTCGCTCCTGAAATGCACGTATGCCCTGACATCTAGGGAGGTTTTGATCTCACCCATGCCCTTGACCACCCTGTCTTCAGAAGCCTAACCTGTCTTCACCAGCCTTCTCACTTAGTAATCACTTGTCTGACAGATGGGTCCAGTTCAAAGATCCATGAACCTTAGAAAACAGCGAATGGGTCTACTTAGGTAAATTTCTGTGGACTGTCACAGCATCATGAGTGTGATGCTGTTTTTAGTGCAAGTGCCATTTCTATGGCAATCTGAGGTCATAATTTTCCAGAGCTCTCATCATGCAATTCTTTAACCCTGTCATCTACAGAAAGCTCAAGTGTTGGTGATGTTCAAAGATCCCACCTGGGAAGTCAATGATTTTCCTGAATGTTTAGTAAGAGGAGGAGAAGTTCTAGGCAAGGGGGATATGGCCCAAAGACAAGCTTCCCATCTCTGCAGGGTCTACAGGGCCTTGACAGGACCGAACAGGAAGGGAAAAGGAGTCTGGACAATGTGAGAACCCCAAGACCTTATGAATGTCTGGGCCAGGAATCAGAGTTCACGTAAGTGTGGGAGCTTCGGAACTTCTGGAGTAGGAGGGGCCTTGATGAAGCAGGGGGAACCAGAGTGTTTCCTGTAGGACGTGTGTACCCTCAGGACAGACAGGAGGTGGGTGTGAATGACACAGAGGGAAGCCCAATGTGGCCCCAGTGGGGAGAAGTCCAAGGCACAAGAAGAGGGTAGGGAGCAGGAAGTCTACAGTTATGGGGTGTCAGGAAGCCACTAGATTTTAAGCGGGAGGGCATTAGTCACTGGGTAGAGAAAACCTGGACAAAGTCAGAGGGAAGGTGGAGGCCGGATGGAGAAGTTGAGTGCCGTAGGGTAGAAGTGGTTGATGATTGGGAGGGCCAGGCCATGAGGGCCAGGTGGGGGTGGGGTAGGGGAAGCAGTGTCCATGACAAGACCTGTGGCCTCTCAGAGTCCACCTCATCAGGTGGGGCTTCCTCAGGAAGGAAAACGTAAGGGAAGAACTTGTGTTGCCAACCATGGCCTTCTAGGCAAGGAGACAAGCCCCTTGGTGGACGTGATGGTTAATACTCTTAACTTGAGGGGATTTAGAGTCACCATGGAAACACACCTCTGAGTGAGTCTACGAAGGTGTTTCCAGAAAGGTTTAAAGAGGGAAGACCCACTCTGAGTGGTGGGTGACACTACCAAAGGGCTGGGGTCCTCGCCAGAGTAAAGAGAAGGAGTGGAGCCACAGCATAGCCCGCTCTTTGATGCTCCCTAATTGTGGATGCCAGGCCAGGGGCCTGCTGCCATGTCCTCCTCTTTACCTCTGGAGTGCCGGAATACAGGTATACGCTGCCACACTCAGTTTGTGTAGTGCTGAGCACTGAACCCAGGGATTCTGTGCATGCTAGGCAAGTACTCTATCAGATGAGCTACATCGCCAGTCCTGTTCATTCACTTTTAATTTTTACTGACCTCCTCACTCGGTTTTGAGTAACAGGAAGAAGTTGAGGATGGTAGCTATTAGCTCGGTACGGGAATATACACTTGCAAGATCAGCTCTTGTCGGTGGACATAGGGGGTCAGGGGTTCTAGGTCATCCTTGGTTACATAAGAAGTTGGAGGCCAGCTTAGGCTGTGTGAGACCATCGTAATAAAATAAAAATAAAACACCATCACTACCACCATCATTACCACCAAAACAACAACAACCAAACAACCCCCAAAACAAATATGCAAAAACAAATGAAAGAAATACAGAGAGAAAATGGTAGCTTGGAAGCAGAGTGAAGCAGGACCCGGAGAACTGGAGAAAGTATGGAGGACAGAGAGTGTTAGAGTCAGGACACTCGATGGTAGGCACACAAACAGCAGTGGAATCAGCAGCGGGCAGCAACAGGGCACAAGACGGCTTCAGGGTGGGGGTGGTCCTGAGCTTTCTTAAAGAACAGGGGCGGGGTGGCGGTGGTCCTAGAGCACAGCAGGAGGCAGGAACAGGCTAGGCCGTGCGGGGAGAGCTGGAGACACCCCACTCAGGAATTTGAACTTTGAGATATCAGTCAACCTTTAAAACAATAGCTGGAGAACGATATCTGTAGAACAACATTTGTTGCTGGCTCCTTGGTGACCAACCTTATGGCTGGTAAGAAATGCACGTGGGACAGAAGGTTCTGGAACAGTCTCCCTCTTCAGTGTGCTCCGTCTTGGGGAAAGGTATTCAGCCATTACTTGCTTGTGGTGGGAACACAGCTCCTTCCTTGACCCTGTGTTACATTGACCCTGGCTTTTAACCTTAGGAGGATTAGAGTATGGACTTGCTGCTGGTGGTAGGCTTGTGTGTGGCTTTCTGTGGCCAACAATGTTGAGGGCCTATCTGCCAGCATAAAAAAAAAAAAATTCCAATTTTTACACTGGTTAGCCCTCACTGGGATAGGAAATACACATGTACACATTAACAAATTTTTTTATGTTGGTGTTGTGCATGTGTGCACTCTGTTGTATGAGTTGTTTACTGAGACAGTCATGGCCCACTTGAGCTAGAAGAATTCATGTTAAAGTATACAAAAAAGGAGGCTTAGCGGTTAAGAGCTCTGGGTGCTCTTCCAGAGGACCCTGGTTCAATTCCCAGCACCCACACAGGGGCTCACGACATTTTTAGCTCCCCTTGCAGTGGATCTGATGTCTTTTTCTAATCTCTGTAGGCTCCAGGCATATGGTGCGCGCACACACACAGATATATGCAGCAACTATTCATACACATATAATATAAATTTAAAACAATGCCAACACTAAGTCAGAATGAGCCACAGGCAAGGGAAATAACCATGTTTGGACACTCCAGACAGTTTGGACACTCCTAGAAGTGTGACCTGTGTCCCGGGCCTCAGATGGAGGGCACCTCCACCATAAATATTTAGCATGATTGCATGCGAGTGTTTATTGACAACACGAGACTTTATTTTCAAGGCTTCTGGGGGCTTATTGTGCCTCACGTCAACACACGTTAGCTGTAGGCTTTACCTTTCCGGGAAGGGTTCTGTGGCGGCCTTCGGCGAGCTCACACACCTACACGTTGCAGATGGCTTTGCTTTATACGAGATGAAACTGCATTTGGTGGAACTGATTAAATATAAAAACACCACCATCTGCCATTTATTCTAATATGAAATGGTTTGGGCAGATGCTGACATCTCTCGCCATGATTGATTCATCCCTGACAGGGGAGGATGCGCTGCGGGTTCCAGCTGCCCACCGCTCGGACGGCGTTGCTACTCGGCGCCGGTGCCAACCCCAGCCGTTTGGTTTGGACGTAGTAGGTGAAGCGAGAGCTTTTCCTAATGAGGAGCCGCCATCTCCTCCCCCACCCGCACTGAACTGGGAGGATGTTTTACGCTGAGGTTGCCTGCTATCAGGTGGTCGCTGCGCCCGTGTTGGGATGACTCAGGGAATTCTAGTTTTTGGAAAATTAGTGAATGTATTGACGTTTTGGTCTTGGAAACTTTCAGATGCTTTTGCACATATGCTGCTGCTGGGTTTAAATTATTTTAAAAATTATTTTTTTTTTTCTAAGTGGACAAGAGGGTTTCATTTAAAAAGCTATTGTTTACTGAGAAGCCACAGCACATGTTACCCACTGGCTGAGAAACAGCTGCGTCCATATTGCTTAAACATCCATGGGTATTCCAATGCCCTTTATAGAGGGCTGTAAAATTGTATCTTTGCTGTAGGAATAATTGATTAATGTTTTAAAAAGACATTTCAGTAATTTTGGGAAAAAAATAAGGATCAAGACACTTTTCTTGGCGCCATGTTTCTATCTCCTGATTTATAATGTGATTGTTGGAGGTGTCTTTTGTTTTTTCCAGAGAGTTTAAGGTAGAGTCAAGCTAGCTTCTGTTCATTTTGCTCTTAACAGTTACAAATATTTGAGTTTATTTTGAATAGCCAGGCAAGTGTTTATGACTATTTCTAGTGTGTGTGTGTATGTGTGTGGTGTGTGTTTATGTATGTGTGTGTATATGTATGGTGTATGTTTATGTGTGTGTATGCATGTATATATGTATGTATGCATGTGTATGTGTGTTTTTTTGTGTATATATGTGTGTGCATGTGTATGTGTGTTTTTGTGTGTGTGTATATGTATGTGTGTGGTGTGTGCTTGTGTGTGTGTGTGTATGTATGTGTGTATGTATGTGCATGTGTATGTATGTGTGTGTGTGTTTTCTGTGTGTGTGTGCGTGCACGTGTGTCCATGTGTGTAAGCTAGAGGTTGATGCTAGGAGTTTTTCTTGTCCACTCTCCACCTATGTTTTGAGATTGCTTCTCTCACTGAAGCCAAAGCTTGTGGATTCAGAGAGGCTGACTGGATCAGGAGTGTGAGGGATCCTCCTGTGTCCACCACCATCATCCCAGTCCTGGTTTACTGCGTGTTGTCACCCCGACTGTCTTTCAATCTGGGGATCTAAACCCAGGTCCTTGTGCTTCACTGACAGACACTATGCTGACTGAGCTGTGCCCCCAGACCCTGAATATTATTTCAAACTAAATGTAGTAAAATTATGACTGTCAGGATGCCTTTGTGCCGGGATCGTGCACATGCAGATATGTGTGACGGTAACATGCATGCCTCTTGGTCTGTCTGTGCTTGTGGAGAATAATTCTGTTGACTCGGGGCTGCTGCATGTGTTTGCTTCTGACCCTTTATTCTACAGATGCTTCTGGCCCAGTGATGCCAGGCTCCTTAGCAATGCCCTGTGGTGCTCCCAGGGTCTTTCCCCTCTGTTTTTCCCCACGGTTGTGTGTGTGTGTGTGTGTGTGTGTGTCTGTCTGTCTGTTTATCTATCTATCTATCTATCTATCGATCTATCTATCATCTATATATCTAGAGGACAACTTTTGGGAGTCAGTCAGTCTTTCCACCATATAGATCCCGGGGACTGAACTCAGGTCGTCAGACTTGCTGGCAAGTGTTTTTATTCACAGGGTCTTATGACCACCATGTGTTATGTCCTCCCAAAGACTCATCATCAGTTACCTCTATCTTGTCTGTTTTGTCTCTTACTTGCTCTTCTGGATTAAGAGAAACAATGGGAGCCGCCCTTCCCAAGTCATGGGCAGGTTTGATTGGTTCCTTCCATGCTTCATCGCTGGCACTTCACAGCCTACTTCCCAAATTCATCTTCTCACTCTCCCTTTTGATTCCCAGACCCTGTTCTTTGCTGTCCTTGGTCTCTTTCATCCCCGCCTTTCCTCCATGGCTTTCTTTCTCTTTTGCTTTCCTTGCTTAGAGCACCTGCGTGACAAGGGCTGGAAACACAGTGAGGAGCAAGAGGTTGTCGTGGGCTTAATTGCGCCCACCTCTCCGACAGAAAAAAAAGCCACACACCAGATTCTAACTCCAGCTTCTCCGAGTGATGCTGCTCAGAGACAGGGTCTTCAAATAGGTAAAGTGGTATAAGGTGGACTCTAATCAGCACGGTGGGCATCCTGATGAAGGGACCATGTGGACAGAGATATCCAAATAAGGAAACTGATGACCTGAAGACACCCAGGGAGAAGACAGGGACCCTCAAGCCTAGACTGGCTCCATCCTCACAGCCCTTAAAGGAACCATCCTGCTCACACAGTGATTTCACCTTTGGGCCTCAGAACTGTGAGAAAACCATTCTCTGTTGAAGATGTTCATCTCTGGCACTTTATTATGACAGCCTAGGAATCAAATTCAGATTCTGGCCCTTAGGAGTCTGGGTGTAAGAGGAATGGAGGTGCACCCAGCACCCAGAAGACACTCATGGGTGTCACAAGGAAGGTGGGTACAGAGGCAGAGCGTGTGACAGGTTATCTGGAGGACTAGATAAGGGGGCACTGATGTCATGACTTTAGTGATGGCATTTTGGGAGGGTTTCAGAAGTGAAAAGGGTTGGATCTACATCTTTGTTTTATTGTTGTGAATAGATACCATGACCAAGGCAGCTTCTAAAAGAAGGCATTTAATTGTAGGCTTGCTCACAGTTTCAGAGGGTTAGACCATGATGACAGAGGGAGCATGATGGCAGGCAGGTGCTGGAGTGGTAGCAAAGTACTTACATACTGATCCCTGTGAATGGGGGCGGAGTTTTTTGTCCTGACTGCCTGTTCCCAAGTACCCAGCAGCTGCTTCCCAAATTACCACACAGAGGCTTATGTTAATTACAAATGCTCAGCCAACAACTCAGGTTTACTAGTAACTAGCTCTTACATTTAAATTAACCCATTTTTAATAATCTATGTATTGCCATGTGGTCCGTGGCTTTAACAGTTCTCTGACATCTTGCTTCTTGGGCCAGCTTGTTGGCATCTCTCCAGACTCCGCCCCTCTTCTTCTGAGTCCTCAGTTTGATTCTTCCACCTAACCTTATCCTGCCTTGCCATAGGCCAAACAGCTTAATTATCAACCAATGAGAGCAAGATACATTCACAGTGTACAGAAGGATCATCCCACAGCAAATCTGAAGGCAGTAATCAGAGAGAGAGCTTTTGAAATCTCAAAGTCCACTTCCAGTGACATACCTCCTTCAACAAGGCCACACCCCCTAATCCTTCCTAAATGGACCCACCAACCAGAAACCCGATGTTTACATACGTGAGCCTGTGGGGGCATTTTCATTCAAACCACCACAGCCTGTGAGATGGCTCAGTGGTTACAGGCGCTTGCTCCCAAATCTGGTGACCTGAGTCTAGTCCCCAAGGAGTCACATGGTAGAGGGAGAGAACTGACTCCCGGGTGTTGTCCTCTGACCTCCACACATAGCGAAGAGGTGTGGTTCTGCTGAGCAGACAGCGTGAGGTAATTACAAACATGGCCTCAGACGGGGCAGCTGGACATAGTTGTAGGTTCAAGATTAGCAGGGTCTGCTCTTCCCACATGCAGCTTCATCTGGCACTTCCTCCACGTCCTGTTACCTGCTCCCTGTTCCTCAGGCTGGTACTTGACTTGTAACATTCCCCCGTGACACTTGGTTTTATCCCCCACATCCCCACCCATCTGGCAAGCAGATTTCTTCGGCTGTAGGCTCATGAAGTCTGAATTGTGGGCGCTTCGTATACTTAGCAGCCGAGTCTCTGGAGGCTCCTTATAGTCAAATGTCATGTGACCCAGAAAATCATGTCAATTTCCTGGGAAGCTCTTAGTAGCTTAGAGATTGTATTCTTGACTAGAACTCATGCACGCCAAGAATTTGTTTTTGTTTTTTGCTTTTTTTTTTTTTAATCTGAGTAAGAATCTCCCAACTGTACCAGTCAGCATTCTCTAGAAGAACAGAACAGATAGAATGTATATAACTACAAATGGGGATTTATTAGATTGGTTACATGATAGGGATGGCCACCTCTATGCTGGGGACTCAACAGAACCTAGTAACTGCCTGGTCTCTGAATATGGCTGCCACAACAGTCTATGTGTGGCAATTGAAAACCTGGTATCTTCCTGGAGAGTGGCTTGTGTGGAATCCGGATTAGAAGAGTGAGGAAGGAAGCTGGAGTCTAATGTGTGGCCTCATAGCCAGAGCCGTTTCCGGATAGCTATGGACTGCACACGCTAGCCCACAGCTGGTGAAAATGAGCGACTTGACGCCACAGCCTGCCTGGTAGTCACCAGGACTGCGTGCTTGACCTGTTGCTATTTCTTCTTTCACTAGACTATCTGCACCTGCTCTCAGGATACCCGCCATGGTGCAGCCAGCTTCAGGTGCAAACCCCTGATCCCCTTCCTGCACAGGCACTCACTCCCTCTGCAGTTCTCTGCTCACCTGGTCACTCCAGCTAGGTCCCTTCTTTCTCTTTCATTTCTGTTGATGTCCTGATGTATAAGACCCAGTTTACAGCTGTTCACATGGTCACATTTGTCAAGCAATGCCCATGTCCACTTCCACTATTACTGGCTTTGCCACCACGGGTGTGTTGGTGTGTTTTAGCTGGAGTCATCTGAAAGGAGGGAACCTCAACTGAGAAAATGCCTCCAGAAGAAATGGCTGTAGGGTATTTTCTCAATGAGTGATGGATGCAGAGGGGCCCAGTCCATTGTGGGTGGGGCCACCCCTGGGCTGGTGGTCCTGGGTTCTATAAGAAAGCAAGCTGAGCAAGTCATGAGGAAGGATCAAGCCAGTAAGCAGCGCCCCTCCATGGCCTCTGCATCAGCTCCTGCCTCCAGGTTCCTGTCCTGATTTCCTTTGATGATGAAAAATGATTTCGGAAGAGGATGTAAAATGAACCCTTTCCTCCCCAAGTTGTTTTGGTCATGGCATTTTCATCACAACAATAGAAACCCTGACTATAATAATGGGTAAACAATATCTGTAAGAGACTTGGACTTAAAAAAAAGCAGGCTGAGGAGCACATAGGGTAACTTCACTGCTGGGACCAAGAGACCCTTCCATCCGTCACTGCTCAAGGTTTATTCCTCCCTCTTTCCATCTCACTCCCTTCAAAAATTCATTTTATAGGCCAGTACTTTGTGTCCAGTGTCAAGTAATTGATTCAAATCCTTTTCTCACTTAGAGACCATTTGCAAAAAAAGAAAACCATTTCTCCAACGAAAATTACATCTTAGACATTTTGCCAGGGTGC
Organism: Peromyscus leucopus; assembly: GCF_004664715.2. Taxonomy (NCBI): domain Eukaryota; kingdom Metazoa; phylum Chordata; class Mammalia; order Rodentia; family Cricetidae; genus Peromyscus; species Peromyscus leucopus. The sequence goes on along the minus strand of NC_051081.1, from coordinate 55,850,386 downwards.
TAGCTGTTAGAAATGGCACTATTAGAAAAATGTCCACTGTAAATTATGCAACTGCAACATTCAAAGCTTATTAAAGTCACGCTTTACTAGGCAAAGCAATTTCTGGCTCTTGCAAACGTGGGCGATTTGTTTTGTGTGACGGCATGGTCTCTGCCCTTGTGCGGCTCTCCCCAAAGAAGCCGTACAGTAAGACAGATGGAGTGAAAGGGAACCGTGAGTGAAATACTTCAGAGATCCTGATTCTCAGGTATACTGTTATGCTTCTCATGCCTGTCAGGAAGGAGTAGAGAATCATGTCTAGAAGCTGGGCGGGGTGAGGGGACAGTTCAGGCAGGCGCATAACTCCTCCATCTTCGCTGTTTCCATGAGTTACTTTGTCACTGTTTTCTGTCTGTGTCTCTGCCTCAGTTTCCTGATCTGTATCTTGTCAGAAGGGCGGGGAAACAACCTGTTATTATTTGTCTTTGAATGAGTACCTGACATACAGAAAGCACACAGTGTCGGATCTTATGACTCCTGCCATTTTCCTTAGAGACCCAGACTCAAGTTGGGTCCTGCTCAAAGGTAACACTCAGCAGGATGGATTTCATGTCATCCTGGGCTTCCGTAGCCACAAAAGACCTTTAGAGCTTGATGTAGTGCCTGGGAAGGGGTGTGGCCAACAGGAAATGGTTTCTAGATTGGCTCTCCTTGCTTCTTGGTTTAGAGTCACTGGTTGTAAAATCATCCTGAAGCCAAAACCCACTTGGAAGTTTTGGGATGCCCCAAACGACATGCCTTCTAACCACTTAGGAGAAATGGGGTCTCCACAGAACAGCATGTGTTTTTGATCACTTTATATAAAAACTCCCAGATTTTGTGATGCGAACCTTGTGTGTCAACCATCAGCTCAGTGTTATGTAGCTGATGTTTTCCTGTGTCCCACCTGGTCCACAGCCCCTCAGATCCAAGTAAACACACAGAGGCTTATATTAATTAAAATTGCTTGGTCATTAGCTCAGGCTGACTACTGACTAGCTCTTGAACTCAGCCCATTTCTGTTCATCTATATGTTGCCACATTTTCCGTGGCTTTACCTGTGTGCCATTACATGCTGCTCCCTGGATGGCGGGCTGGTGTCTCCTGACTCAGCCTTCCTTTTTCCAGAATTCTCCTTGTCTGCTTATCCCACCTGTGCTTTCTGCCTGGCTCCCGGCCAATCAGCGTTTTATTAAACCGGTGTACAAAAGCATTATCCCATAGCAGTGTTATGATGCTCATGATGACATATTTTGGTAGTGGCACCTTTCTCCCTTCTCATGGCCCATGTGGAGTGGCTGGTTAGGCTGACTGGGGGAACCCTCACTCATCCTCTCCTGCCAGGACTCATCCCACATGCCATGGACCTTTCAGATGGAAGAGACTGGCTCTCTCCTCCTCACTGCTCTGTCCTTGATGACCCTTTGACCCCCATGCCCAAGGCCCACCTGTCAAAGAACATGAGATTATGTTATACATGCCAGAAAAAATTTGCCAGTGTGTCTTATCCAGGGCACCCGGGAAGAGTAAACGTAGGGTCCGTGAGGAAGCTTGGTCAATGTGGCGAATTACAAAATTGTGAATTACACAGAACCCGAGGCCAAAGCGCTCTGCTCTGAGAGGATGCGGTGGCTTCCCGGAAGCTGCACTTCACCAAGGTTGCTAACACGTCTACCTCAGGACAAGTGCTGGTTTCGTTTGCAGTCAGAGTACAAGCAGCCCCTTTCTTGTACAACCAGGAGGCATGGCTGAGTACCCCAAGTGTGAAGTGTGCCCGTGTTCTCAAGAGAGTGCGAGAAATTGAGGTTGGGCACCTTCCACAGGCCCAATACTTCCCACCGCTCACCACACCCCCTTCAGGCTGTGAGAAGAGGCCTGGGGAGGGGAGACACAGTCTAAGTGGTGCTGGGCACTTCTTCCCGTGGTGGAAGGCGGCCTCTCTTTCAAGTCCAGGGCAATCCAAGGGAACCTTCAAGGCAGGTGGGGGTACCTGCCAGCCCAGCTTGGTAGCTCATCCTCTAGTAATATCTGCAAGTCTCTTGGCCCATCTGGTGCTTGTGTCAAGGTGGAGCTTGGTGAGTGCTTGGAGGAGTGTGACACAGACTGTTCCCTGGTGTCTAAAGATGTACTGGACTGTAGGGACTGGGGTCTGCTTGGGGACCAGGGGTTTCTGATGTCAGCAAGCAATGTGGGACCTGAGAGAAAGAGAGGGTCCTCTGTCCCAGCTTTACAAGGTCCTCGAGGAGGACCCATGGATTGTGTATCTCCATGAGGAGGAATATAAGAGTTGTTAGGTCCCCAGAACCCTTGGCACCTCACTGTGCAGCCGCACTGGCCCTCGGGCCACTCTTCCATCCACTGCTTGTCCCTGGACTTCAGTCTAATATGTTAACGTGCTGCCTTCTTATATGTGTTTCCCTGGGGCGTTTTACTTAGAGAGGTGATTTTTCATCCCCACCCCTTTCCCTAGTTCGCACCTGCACAGTGGTTTCTGTCTGACATTGTTAAGCGGTTATCAGCTCTCTGGGTCCCTCCTGCTTCTGACACCAGTGAATAAGATCAGGAGGAGAAGGGCTTTGCTTTGATCACGACTGTCCCCACCACTAAACAGAGACCATAGTGGGCTGGGAGTGTTCACTGGTGTGGCCCAGTGGGAGCTTGCAAAAACCAGGCTGGACCTGAAGGACTTGGAGATCCCTACCAGGCCTATGTGGACAGGGGGAGGGGGACATGGCAGACAGTCCTCCTGGAGAGGTCTCTTTCACCTTCTTCATCTGTTCTCTGGCCTTTTAGACATAACTCAAGCCTTGGGCTAAGTAGTGGGAATTGGGTCCAACTGGAAGAGGCAGCTATGACACCGTAGGGAAGGGAGGTCCCCGTAGGACTGAGCATGGAAGAGGGTATCCCTCCCTGAGGCTGTGGCATCTGATATCACTCACACTTGTGCCCTGAGTCCCTACTGTATACACTGCCACCTGGAAGTTCGGGCATCAGATGTATAAATTGACGTGATGACTATTCCAAGGTATGGCTAAAGAGAAAGGTCTTTTATTGTGGATAAGAGGGAGAGAACTGGCAGAGGCGTCTGGAAGAGTCCAGAACGGGGAGAGAAAGTAGTAGACTGAACATGGCCAGCAGACTGAACTTGACCAGGAGAGGAGGTGGGAAGAGAGAGAGAGGGGAGACAAAGAGAGGACCAAGAGAGGGCATAGCTGAAATAGCAAGGTTATAAAGAGAGGAAAAGCTGAGAGGAGGGAAGCCCATGGGCTGGAGTTTCGGCGGGGAGTGGGGTGAGAAGAGGTAGATACTCCTGAGACTGGGGGATCCTAGAGAACACCATGCACTTTGGCATGCTGATAGACACTGCAGATAGAGGGCCATTTGTCCCTTCTGCCAACGATAAAGGGACTGGCTCCTTCGGTAGAGGGGAACCAACTTCACAAGTTCCTGAGGAATGCTGGCTTCTGTCTAAGGGCCAGGATTGGGGAAATGTAGTTTCCTTGGACCTGAAACCTGCCTCATCTCCCTTAAGACACAGGACTGGTTTACTCAGTCCTAGTGTGGGCTGCTCACCTGCCTAGTTCTGTGGCCACACACGCTCTCTTCTTTAAGCTCTGCAGGAGCCTTTTTGAGTGTGCCCATCATTCCCGCAAGGATGCGGAGGGTCAGGCGGCATCTCCTCTGAGGCCCCTCCTCCCTGAGCTGACCTTTAGAGCCTTGCCTTTCTGAGAGAGACAGCCCAGCCTACAGGCATTGCCTGGTGCTTTGTGAACAGCTCAGACTGTCTGCTAGTTTTGGTTCTAAGAAGATCCAACATAATAAGGGTGCCAGTGTCACGGGACCAAAATGACTCAACAACACTGTGTACAAGAGGCAGGATAGGTCATGAAGGGAAACCAGCCCAATGCAGGAAGAGAAGCAGTGAGGTCTGGAATCTTCCCACAGCGTCATTCAGTGGACCTGAGTGGATAGGGTGGCATGCTGGAAACAATGGCTCTGGGTAACACACAGGCAGAAAACCCATTTTTGCACCTTAGCTGAAAATACAAAACAATTGCTGGAGTTGAAGATCACCCTAGTGTCAAGAGTCTTCTTTAGACTTGGCGTGGCTCCTTCCAAGTCGGCCCACACAGATGGGAGAGCAAGGAGTGAAGGCTGGAGGCACAAACCCGGCCCCTGCTTGGTCTAACGGAGACCTTCTAGAATAAACTTAACTGTAAGCAAATCCTGGCCTCCGAATGTCATTCCACAGATGCACTTTGGTTTCACAGCCATTGATCAATAATTCATTCAGCCTGTGACTGCCGGTGACATGATTTAATATGTCCGGCTAAATTGTGTCCCTACAGGGATGCTCTTGCAGACCGGAGGGGAAAAGAACAATGGCTGCCATGCCAGCATCGTGGAAGTGAGCTGTGACTCAGGATGGAATCAGTAGCGGTCTCAGCGCAGTGAAAAAGTAAAGGATCTCGATGGCAGAGAGACTTCATTTTGATCCCTGACCCATTAGGAGCTCCCAGGTGACTGTGAATGTCACCTCCAACCTCAGCTCTGCAATGATAAAATAACCTGGGAGAGTTAGACTCCGCAGGAACCCCAAATCTGTCAGTCAAGATTCCTTGTTCTTGCTGTTGGCTGCTGCCACTGCTGTGTCCAAGCACCTCTTGCAGCTTCTCCTTGTGCAGAGTAGGGAAAGGCATTGGGCGAATGGGCAGAAGTAGCCAGGCTCACGTCTGAGGATCTCGATGGTAGATTGTTAACTTGAAGTAAGCATATAATAGACTTAGTTTCTATTGAAAGAAGAATATGGTCTGTCTCTGTCTTTATCTCTGTCTGTCTGTCTGTCTCTCTGGTTATACACATATTCTTATTCATAGCAGTGTGGGTGGAGGCCAGAAGTTGATCTAGGTTGCCTCACCAGCTGCTCCTTTATTCTGTAATATGGTTTCTCATCACAACTTGAGCTAGCTCTTTTGGCTAGATGGCTATTTAGTAAGTTCCTGGACCTAACTGTCTCTGCCTCTCAGGGCTGGGGTTGCAGATGCACACGGCCATATCTGGCTTTTTACAAGGGTGCTGAGGATCTGAACTCAGGTCCTCACACTTGGATCGTAAGCAATTTACCCACTGGGTCGTCTCCCCCGCCCCTGCCCAGGAGGTTTTTGCACCAGAGGGAACACCAGAAAGAACTGGGTGACCATAGAGCAGTTCCTTCATTTCCATGGTGGTTAAGCACTGTGGAGTCTTGCAGAAAAGCTCTTCCCTCTCTTTGAGACCCCCTCTTTCTCTTTCCCCGGTTACCACAGCCCTCAAAAGTTAGAAGAAGCCACTTGGAGCGTTGAGTTGGCCTCAGTCATGTTCCCCGGGGAGTGGCTGCCGTTGCTCACTGGCTGTGTGATCTTGGTGAATTACTGAACCTCTGTTTCATGTCTGGAATGCTGCAGGTGGGGCAGGCACACTTAGAGACACATTCTTGTTCCAACTCAGACAGGAGGAGGGCTCCATGGGCATTGATCAGGCACGGGCCCTGGGAAGGACCAGGAGGAAGGACTGACGGTGACCTGGAGCAAGTTCGAGATGGTTTAGTGAATCCAGTTTCATGCTCCTGTGTTATCCTGGAGTGCTATAAAAAAAAAAAAGTCCATCTTTTGTCTCATTTTGATTTTTTATTTTAAGACAGGCTCTGACTCTGTAGCTGAGGATGACCTTGAACTGGAGGCAATCAGTCCTCCTGCCTAAACCTCCCAAGGGCTGGTATTACAGGTGTGAGCCACCATATCCAGCCCTCCATGGGGGTGGAGTCTGATTGCTGGTGAGGGGAGTGTCTTAGTCTCCAACACTGCAGTAACAAATGAGCCCCATTCAGTGGCCTGGCAGCGTACACAGAGGCATTCGTATCCATTACCACCAGGAGACCGATATATAAAGTCTAAGAAAATGCATGGCTTGTGATTTCTTCAGGGCAGAAGCTCTTTCCTTGCCTCTTCTAGCTCCTGGAGGCCTTCGGAGTCCCTCAACTCCTCGTTCCTTCCATCATCTTTAAAATGTATCATTGTGTCTGACTCTTGGTGTATTGCCTCCCATCCCCCCCCCCAACTGTGTCACATCCCTCCCAAACCCTCCGAATGACTCAAGGTCCAAACAGATGAGGAAAAAATGGTACTGCAGGATCCTTAATTTAGTACAACCACCAGGTCCCTTTGGATGCGAAGTGTGGTACTGCGTCGTCATTGTCAATGGGCCTGGATTTAGGATCACCTAGGAGACACACCTCCGGGCATATCTGTGAGGGTGTTTCTAAGGAGATTTAACTGAGGAGGGGGAGGTTTGTCTCACATGGGTAGCACCATATCATGGGCTGGAGCCCCGCACATAGTAGAAAGGAGAAAGTGAGCTGAGCACCAGCTCCGTCTCTCTCTGCTTCCTGTGTATATGTTACGACCAGCTTCATCGTGTTCCATCCTGTCCTGATAGACTATGCCTTCAAATTCTGAGTTAGCCTCCTTCTTTCTCCAGGTTGGTTTTGTCACAGCCACAGAAAACGTAATATATGGAGTAACGTACACACAGATGCTGCGGGTTAGTATGTGAAAAGCAGTCCACTGGACCTCAGGGACGAAGGATGATGTCCAGATACAAGGAGAGTGCTGTCAGGGTCCTGCACCATGGTAGGGAGAGTGGACTGGAGTCTGGTCTGGACGTAGGGTCTGGTCCACATCTACTGGCCACTGAGGAGCAGGGAGCAGAGGCCTAGGTTTCTTGCTTGAATGGGATGGATAAAATAATGACTGAAACATCAAAAGTGTCTGCTTCTTAACTAATGACGAGTAAACATTCCAGAATTGTCTATAATATATAAGGTCTGTGACAAAGAAAGAACTGATCATTGTAAACTGGTTCTTGCTGGATCGTCTACACTGATTTTGCCCAAATCATTAATTAGCAAACAGACCAACAGCTGCTGAGCCTTGTAGACAAGCTGTTCCGAAATGCTTCTGAGAAGGTACTGCACAGTAGAAGGACAATTCGTGGACATGAAGACTGAGCATGCTCCTTAAAATTATTGTTATGTCTCAGAGTGTTTTCTGAAGACTGTATCTGAGAATGATCCGCTTTCACTCAAAATGCTAAAGAGCTGAGCTCCAGTCAATTAAACTCTTTAATTTAAAAATGGATGTGGCGCCGGGCGGTGGTGGCGCACGCCTTTAATCCCAGCACTCGGGAGGCAGAGCCAGGCGGATCTCTGTGAGTTCAAGGCCAGCCTGGGCTACCAAGTGAGTTCCAGGAAAGGCGCAAAGCTACACAGAGAAACCCTGTCTCGAAAAACCAAAAAAAAAAAAAAAAAATGGATGTGGCATAATCAGCCATGTGAATGCCTGAAGACAGCTGAGGATTTTTATTACGTTGGTGGCTGTGGGTTGACTTAGCCTTGACTTCTCTTCCTTACTTCTGTTTGGTTCCATATTGGCATTGTAACCCCTCCCTGACCAGGGAATAACTATGCATGGTAAGCATTGGCTGATAGCTATGGCTTTGTGGTCAGGATTCCAGGCAGGGCTTCACTGACATTCTCTGATGCACTTGGATGGCTAGAGAGGTCTCCATGGCATTCCTTCGGGGCTGGTCTACTTGGACCATCTGAGGTGACTTAACTCACAAACTGAAAGCCCTGTTGGGGGCCTGGGTAGGCTAAGCCCAGCAAACCACCCCACCTCCACCTCCTCTTGGAGCTTCTCAAAGGGGATCCTCCAGCAGGGCAGTTGAGACTTTTTGCATGTCAACCAGGAATGCCAACCATGATGGACAGAAGGCTGACTTGGCAGCTGGTCTAGCTCTGGGGCATCTGATGAGTTTGAAGGGCACCTTTCCCTTGGAACTTCGTGTAAGCTATCATTGTGTCTCAAACATTGTGCGGGGCAAACACTCACAGAAGTATTGGTTATTGATTTGAATTCACATTGAGTAGAGTTTTTTTTTTTTTTTTTTCTGCCAAGAATTATCTGGAGTCACTTTCCTAATTCTTCAATTTTTTTGCAAAACAGCTGTAGATTGGTTGTATCTAATGGGAAGGTAATAGAACCCAGCTGCCCATGGGTGAAGGGCTGAAAGCTCTGTGGCCCTTCTAGTCCCCCCAACAACAGTGTCCTCTCTGTGTGTTGTCACCCTTTGGAGCCAGAATCGTCCCCTGCTGAAGCTCTTTGTGCCCTTCCTTAATGGACTAAAACTCTTCATGACATGAAGCCACCATTTGTCCCAAGTGGTAATAATCTGAACACATCAGGCAGCAGGGTACATGGTGGGAAGATCCTTCATCAGTTCCAGCTGCTATGTCTACTGCCCTTCAAGCAAGAGTTGGGGAGAGGAGTGGCGAATGACTGTAGAGTCTAGTCTGTGAGTTCATCCAATGGCTAGACTAAGTAGTAGTTCTAGTCGGTGGCGTTGTCCATGCCTTGATGCTGAGTGACTTCAGCCTGGCTCTTACAGTCTTTCTCCGAAGGGTTGCTGTGGGAACAGTACTTTAAACGTTCATTATTTTAGGATTTTTTTGTTATGTTTATTTGTGTGTGTGTGTGTGTGTGTGTGTGTGTGTGTGTGTGCGCGCGCACGCACATGCATGTGCGCCTGTGCATGTCACAACCTGTATGTGGAGGTCAGAGGGCAACTTGAAGGAGCTGGTTTTCTCCTTCTACCATATGGGTCTTCAAGATTGGATTCAGGTCCATCAGGCTTGGGAGCGAGTGCCTTTACCCACAGAGACATCTTGCCAGCCCACATTTGTTTATTTAATATGTATCAATGATGGTAGAGAGAAAGAATTGGATGGAGCAGGGGCCTCTCAGAGGACATGGACTTTCTTTAACCATAATTATAGCTTCCAAGATTCCTGAAATTGTCACAAATGTTGACTGTTTACTAACATTTCAGATGGTGCCATTTTGCTTATCACTCCAGTGACACCTATGTGCTGTGACGTAAGAGTAGTTAAGGTTAATACTGATAACCAGCTTGATAGGTTTAGAGCTATGGTTCTCAACCTTCCTAACTCTGCGACCCTGTTATACAGTTCCTCATGTTGTGGTGACCCCCCCCCAATAATAGAATTATTTTCATTGCTACTTCACAACTGTAGATTTGCTACTGTTATGAATTGTAACATAAATATCTGTGTTTCCTGACAGTCTTAGGGGACCCCTGTGATAGGGTCATTGACTCTCAAAGGGGTCACAACCCTTAGGTTGAGAACCACTGGTTTAGAGTCACCCAGGAGACAAACTTTTGGACGTGTCTGTAAGGGACTTTCTAGGCAGGGTAAACTGAGGCAGGAAGACCCACCAGGAATACAGGCAGTGTTGTTCCAACACTGAGTCAAACCAAGGATGTGGGCTGAGCATCAGATCAGCACTCATCTCTGTAGATGAACAGTCTTATTAAATAAGAAACCAGAGCCAATTGCAGAGTTAAAAGCCCAAGAGGTCAGAGCAGTAGCTGAGAGCTGAGCTTACCCTTTGCTGCCATTGCTGTCCTTCCTCTCAGCAAGAGACCTACTTCCTGTATATCTGTTCTTTTACAGACTTTCTGTTCTGCCTTCTCATTGGTTGTCAACCCAAACACATGACTTCCTCGTCACTGCCCATCTATAGATACCTCCAGGTCTTCTATGGTTGGTATTGAGATTAAAGGCGTGTGTCTCCGTGCTGGTGGTATCCTTGAATACACAGCGATCTGCCTGTCATGTGATCGGGATTAAGGGTGTATGCTACCACTGCCAGACTTCTGCTAAATGGCTTGCTATTAGCTCTGACCCCCAGGCAACTTTATTTATTAACATGCAAATAAAATCACATTTCAGTACAAATCTCTCTCTCTCTGCTTCCTGACTGGGAATGCAGTATGACCAGCTGTCTCATGATCCTGCTGCCACACCTCCCGCACTGTGATGGACTGGACCTCCAAACTATAAGCCAAAACAAACACTTCCTTCCTTACTTTTTTTTTTTCTCAGAAAGTTTGTTGTGCAATGGAAAAAAAGAAAAGAAAAAAAAGGTAAGAGGGTTTGTTTCTGCATTTCCAGACAAGTGCGTTGGCTGTAGCTTTGGTGTCTCACGTGTCCCGTGGACTTGATGCCTGTTTGCTCCTGTTCTTCTCCACCTTGAACTCCGTGGGAAGCTATGCTGTTCAGAACCTTGGGAGATCTGGAGTGGGCCAGCTCTATTCATATGGAGCCTAAACCTGGGTCAAATGATAGAACATTGGACAAAATGTGTTTTGAAAAATAAAAATGGGTTTTAGGGCCTGTCAAAACCCATACATTCACTGAGATAAAAGGCCCGATGGGTAATAAAAATGTCTCATTTAAGAAATTAAATGATCCTGTCATTTGTAACAGGGATTAATAGAATTTCAAGGCGGACCGAGCACGGGAGAGCTGGGTGAGTCACAGCAGCCTCCCACACTTACAGTGCCCCTCAGATAATTATTAATTAACAAGACAGCGATGGTCTCAATACAGCATCATGGTGCAGACTCAGACACACACGTGGAAGACGCTTCTTACTGAGGCTTCTTGTCCTTTCTTAAAATTAAAATGCTAAACTAATTAAAACCAAAGGTACTTTAAAAAACAGTTTGCTTCCAAACAGATTTTTAATATATGCCAAGTTGAGTGGGAGCCTAGAACTATTTTGTGTGTGTGTGTGTGTGTGTGTGTGTGTGTGTGTGTGTGTGCGCGCGCGTGCGTGGGGTGGTGGATGAGAAATCTATTAAAAATGGAATTTTGAATATATGTCCCAATGGCCCCCTCTAACATAACCAATATGGCTCTAGTGGTGTTGGTTCATGAATGGCAGAGGTTGGAACCAGGAACACCTGTTTCTCAGGGGCCAAACAATGGAAAGGTAAGGCATTATTCAGTCCTACATCACTTAAGAGAGCTCCCTGCCTCCATTGCTGTGGTGTGATTGCCCTCTCCACACTGGTGAGTCCCCGAAAGGTTTGCCCTCAGGAGACTTTCCCCCTTCATCCTGTTCTGGAGGGTTCTGTTATGTATTTCAACCATGTTTGACCCTCAGATGTTTTGAATATGCCAAACTTGGTCCCTTGCTCAGAGTATCTTTGTAGTTTCAATCTCTTCTGGCATGATCTTGCTATAAACTGTGGCATGCTCTGTTCTTTCTCACCATTCCAGAGCTGGACCACCCTGTGAAACAGAATCTCAGGCTAGGCCATCATGGTGAGTTCTTTAGGGCGTGTGCTGCTTCCCGATGGCAGCTTTAGTTTACTTTTCTCTAACGTGAACTAGAACACATGCATCCTGAGGGCAAGAGCTGCTCCTTACTCAGCTCTGAACCCTCCTTACTCAGCTCTGAACCTTCTAACAGTTGCCGAGTGGGGGAAAATGCTCCTGCCATCTGCAGTGACAAGAGAGATTTCCAGAAAGGCTGGCTGAGACAGAGACAAAGGTGTTTTAGAGAAGTTGCTGGTCCCTCATTGTGAGACCTTGAAGACATTTAGATGAAAGGATGTGGGCAGGATGTGGGAAACACATAGAATATGCTCAGCTAATCTCTGGATCAAAGAGAGAAAAAGAACGATGACATTAAAATAGCAGAGTCGATCGCAGCAAGTGCCTCACGGTAGGAAATGGAGGGTGAGGGGTTTTTCGAGATGAATCATCTTTTTCTTTTCCCTCCTGCCTTTCTTTTGTAGGTCCAATTTATTTTCTTTCTAGGTTTAGAAATATTCAAGAAAAGCTGGTTAGGTAGTTGTTAGGGAGTCCCAGTGTTCTCCCCTCTCCCCTGTCTGCACTGATAATGTTGACTATTGGGGGTTACAAGCACAGGGACCTGGCTCATTTACATGCTTGCAATCTCCCTGATGCAGCCTCACCTCCGTCCAAGCATGTGCTCTCTGTTGAAGGGTGTCTGGTACTCAAGAGTTTACCTGAAGATGAGCTGATGGCCTTTCCCTCCTGTGGGAGCTGCTGGGCACTAACCAGGGTCTTAGCTGCTTTTCTAGCTGCTGTGATTCATAGTCAGGGAGCAGAGAGACCTGAGCATAGGGAGTGGTACCACCCACAGTGGACAAATCTTTGCACCCCAATGAACCCTATTAAGATAATACTCCACAAGTGTTTGAAACTACCTCTTAGGTTATTTCTAGATCTCACCAAGGTGACAACCAGGGAAATGTTCATCTTAAGGTATTGGCAAAATGCTCTGTCCATATTGTTTATGTTTTAGGATGCTGAGTGTCCTCTGTCCTCTTATGCCTAAATTGTTTTTCTGTATTTATTCTGAAACCAAACATGCTTTGCTAGCTTATGAAGGAAGTCTGAGCTAGCAACAGGCAGCATAGGTGGACAAAAAAATGTGTTGAAATAGTGTTTGACAATAGCCTAGGTATGGTGGCACACACTTACAATCCCAGTACTTGGGAGGCTGAGGCAGGAGGACTGTGAGTTTCAGGACAATCTAGCAACATAGTGAGACATTGTTTTGCAAAATTGGGGGTGGAGAGTGGATGGTGGGAAGGGACTGGAAAATAGAGGGGTTCAATATATGGTATCTGTGAGTCATCATCATCATCATCATCATCATCATCATCATAATCAACATCACCATCATCACCACCATCATCACCATCTCACCCTGACATGGGGATTGTTAATGTCATATTGAAAGTGAAAATGATGTAACCTAGAGACGTTAGGTCATGAAAAATGGGGAGTAAAGGGCTCAATGTTAAACCAAGCTTCTGGAAGACAATGTGAATACCCTGTGAGGATGGACAGGGTGAAGAAACAAGACACTTATGCACCACCGTCATCACCATCACTACCATCATCACCACCATCATCACCATTATTACCATTATCACCATCATCATCGCCACCATCACCATCATCATCACCATTACTACTATCACCACCATCATCATCACCATTATTACCATCACCACCATCATTATCACCATAATTACCACCATCACCACCATCATTATCACCATCACCACCAAATTACCATCATTATCACCATCACCACCATCATTATCACCATCACCACCAAATTACCATCATTATCAACAAATTACCATCACCATCATCACTACCACCATCACCACCATCATCATGTTATAGGTAAATTAAAATGCAAAGGAGAAGGAACACTAGAATGCTTATGAGTTTTCTCTCGTGACTTTTCATTAGCCTTGTGAGATTAGCAGCAATCACTGTACTTTCCCTCCACTGTGACTCTAATGTGGTTGAAAAGGGAGTGAATTTCAATCAGTCCATTCAGCTGCACATGCAAATATTCTGTATATAATAGCTATAGTTAGCAGACAATTCTTCAAATGTGTTTGGAAGCTATCTGCATCCCAGGACCATGTAAGACCCTAAGGCCACATGAGGAGTGCGGTGATATATTGTGTACCCTAATAAACTTGCCTTGGGATCCGAGGACAGAGCCAGCCACTAGATTAGACAAAGAAGTCTGACAGTGGTGGCACACACCCTTAATTCTTTCACTTGGAGGCAGAGATCCGTGTGGATCTCTGTGAGTTCAAGGCCACACTAGAAACAGCCAGACAGTGGTGGCACACACATTTAATCCCAGCACTGGGAAGCATATACACGCCTTTAATCCCAGGAAGTAATATGGCAAGAGACAGAAAGGTATGCAAGACATGAGGAAACAGGAACTCATGCCCTGAAGGCTGAGGATTTAGTAGAAGTAAGAACGTAGCTGGCTTGTTCTTTTTCTCTGATCTTTCAGTTTTCACCCTGATATCTGACTCCGGGTTTTTGTTGCTGCTGTTGTTGTTCTTGTTAATAAAACCTTTTAAGATTCATGTTACAGAGGAGTCATGACTCGAGCCCTGGAGGAGGTTAACATGTACAAGGATGCCCATGTTTGAGGATTAGTTCGGCCACTTCATTACGCTTCTGCCATTTTAAAGCTATAGGTTCTGACTGAGGCTCATTGAGTGATGGCCCTGTTCACTATTAACACAATTTTTTGATGAGGAACAATGACCAAAGAAAGAACTTGTTGGAGTACGATACTGGGAACATTTCCTTACTGTTCTCATTTGAGCAGTCAAGGCAACAAGCTAGGGAGACTGGAACAGTCCATTTCAGGGAAATCGCTGGATCTAGGGGAGACACGGAGAGTTTGGGATGAATGTCTACATTAGAATCCCTGCCAGCCTGGGTCAGCTTTTCAGCCTTCATTCTGTCTTACTGGTTTCTGTGGATGGATGGTTTCTGATGATGGCGGGAACACTCACACCCCTAGTGTGCTTCTCCTTCTGAATTATTCAAGACGACACTAGAGCAGCTGGGACCTCCAGGGTGATGGTCCCAGGGAGTTTCAATATGGTTCTGACTCTTGTTTTTCAAAGTTGCACCTAAACCTTGCATGGATGTCTTGTTTCTTTACCTTGCCCATTCTCACAGGGTGTTCACTTTGTCTGCCGGAAGCTTGCTTTAAACCTCCATTCTTAGTGATGAATGTCTCCAGGCTATACCATTTTCATTTCTAATATGTTATTAACAATACCCATGAGGAGATTCTCTTACTGTGTAAACATGAGGACTTGAATTCAATCCCCAGAACCAGTATAAACATGCCAGGTGTAATGGTAGTCATAGTACCGGGAAGGTAGAATCTGGAGGATCCCTGGGGCTTGTGAGCCAGCCAGCCTAGCCTACTAGGAGAGACCCTGTCTCAAAAGGGGGTGGACAGTGTTCCTGAGAATGACACCTGAGATGATCACCAGCTTCTATACAAGCACACATCTACATGTGCACCTGTACACATGTGCACCCCACATTAACATGCATATGTATATATCGCCCCTTGAGATTTCTCAGAATGCATGTGTGCAAGGATCCTGAGAGGAAACCATTTGATCACTTCTGACCTATGCTTTTAGACTTAGGCAAGACTGGTGTGGGGGTGAGGATTTGTTCGGTGTGTTTTCTTTGTGGGATTTATCGGTCTCTATTTTGGAGAGAAACAGAGCAATGTTTAGCCCATTTTTGGGTGGCGGTCAGAATTCATGCCCTCTCATTGTTGGGACAGTTCTCAACACGGCTGCCACCTTGCAGGATGAAGCACCATGTTCGTGAGTCTGACAGACAAGGCTTGGGCTTCCAGGAAGGGACGCACAGAGGTGGTGGAGTGGTGACGCTGGTGTGGCATGCAGGTGGTCGGGGTTCGCTGTTGGCCATGGTGACTGCTGGCCACACTCTGAGTGGATAACCATCTCAGGCTCCACAGCTTGTAGCTAAACTTGTAGCCACACCTCTGGCAGGGCACGTTTTGGGTTCTGTGGTCTCACTCTAACTGCCTATCTGCCCTGTTCATCTTTGAAATGAACACTTTCTGTTTATGACCCTTAGAAGCTGGGCTCTCCGTACACCAGGCAGGCTGTTATGTGTTTGCGCCTTCGGCTTCGAGGCCACCCAAGCTGTCACGAAACTTCTTCACCCTTGGCTTGCTTCACCGCTTCTCCATTCTGTCGAATGCATGACCTAGTTTTCTTACTTTCAATTAATGATGCGGATGGAGGGATAAGTGAACATTTTCCACAATTCTGTGAGTTAAAAATTCAAGACTGAAACTACCCATTGCGTCAGCCCATGGGAAGTTTTATCTTCGTTTAGTTTATACTGAAATTTCCAGAGCACTTTCAGAACTTGAAGATTGATTTGCCTATTTGGGGGAGTCATACAGATTTCTACCTAAAATAGTTCCATAGCTCTGTGAAAGGGATGAGTGCAAAAGTGTGTTTTTAGGGCTTGTCATCGTTGTGTGTGTGTGTGTGTGTGTGTGTGTGTACAAAAATGTATGTCTTCAGGGCTTGTCATCACTGTGTGTGTGATATGTGTATGTTGGTATATTTGTATAAGCCTGCTTGTGTGGAGTTCAAAGGTCAACATCAAATTTCTTCCACTAGGACCAGTGGTTCTCAACCTTCCTGATGCTGTGACCTTTTAATACAATTCCTTGTGTTGTGGTGACCCCCAACCATAAAGTTATTTTCATTGCTACCTCATAACTGTGATTTTCCTACTGCTGTGAATCATCTGTGGATATCTGAAATGCAGGATATCTGACATGTGACCCCTGGGACAGGGTCATTTGAGCCCCAGGGGATCTGCGACTCACAGTTAGAGAAGAGCAGCTCTAGCGCTTTTCGCCTTGTTTGTCGAGACAGGCTTTCTGCTCGAATCCAGACCTCGTTATTTTAGATAAACCGTCCAGTGAGTTTCCAGGGATTTGCATGTCTGAGATCCCCAGTGTTAGGGTTACACATGTGTACTGCTATCCCTGGCCTTTATGTGGGTGCTGGGGGTCCAAACTGAGGCCTTCATGCTTTCACAGAAGTTTGCTCACGGAGCCATCCCTATAGTCCTCCATCATTACTTACTTCTTTAAACATCATTAGCCTTGTCTAATAAATATGTTATTTTCATGTTCCTTTGCATTCTCCATGAAAATAATGATAAAAATTACATGGAGGGTATATAACTATGCATTGTGTGTGTGTGTGTGTGTGTGTGTGTGTGTGTGTGTGTGTGTGTAGACATTAAGCTTTACTTTGGTTTGAAAGTAGTATTCAAAATCTAGGAGATCAGGTAGTGCCTCCTCTCAGAAGAATCTATTTAGTCTCAGTACAAACCTGTGAGTTAGAGAGATGTTTTCCCCACTTTATGGATGAGGTATGAGAGGGCCTCACAGCATTGCCTTAGAGGAGAAAAGCCGACTCTGTTGGCTTCATCTTCATGATCAAGGCCCGAGAGTTGGCTCAGTCAGTAAAGCATTTGCCTTGCAAGCCTGAGGACCTAAGTTTCATCCCCAGAACCCATGTACAGGCTGGCCATGATGACATGCACCTATAGTCCCAGGGATGGAGAGAAGATGGGAGGCAGATGATGGCATGCACCTATAGTCCCAGGGATGGAGAGAAGATGGGAGGCAGATGATGACATGCAACTATAGTCCCAGGGACGGAGAGAAGATGGTAGGTAGATGATGACATGCACCTATAGTCCCAGGGATGGAGAGAAGATGGTAGGTAGATGATGACATGCACCTATAGTCCCAGGGACGGAGAGAAGATGGTAGGTAGATGATGACATGCACCTATAGTCCCAGGGATGGAGAGAAGAAGGTAGGCAGACACTGGGAGATCCTTTGAGCTCTCTGGCCAGCTAGCCTTGCCTGCTTAGTGAAGTTACAGGCATGCAACTTGAGAGAACTTATCTCAAAGAAAAAATGGAAGGTTTCCTGAGAAGTACATCTGGTCTCCACACACGTGGGTACAAAAGGGCATATGCAAACCTGTACACACATGCATCTGTGCACACACACAAGCAATACAGGATCATGCACACATATATTTATGCATGTACACCCATGATTATAGCCATACAGTGTTATGGTGAATTACCTACTTTCCCATATAGAGAACCTAGCAGATCATGGGTCACTTGGGGGATCATGGAGCCCATGTGGGTCAAGGTCACAGAAGTTTGTTCATGGAGCCATCCCCATAGCCCCCCATCATTACCTCTCTAAACATCATTAGCCTTGTCTAATAAATACATTATTTTCATTTTCATAAGATCATCATGCATGTTCTTTAGGCATGTCTGGAGACAGATAACTAGATATTCACTATCTGTATGGCATCCACAGCAGATGAGCTGGGATATTTATTATTTTCGTATATATCCCACCCACATGTACTCTATGCTTCCCTTCTCATTTCTGAAATTAAAACTGCTGAAGAAAAAAAGGGATTTCATCAGGACAGATTGGGTGGAGCCACGATAATGAAAGGCCCCTGGAGAGGAGAACACGGGGTGAGGTGTGTCCCAGTGGGTAATGCTTCCCTTCGGATAAAGGAACATGGGCTCATGGTCACTGGCTCCATAACAACGCTTTGCCAGTGTCTTCAGCCACTGCCCCATGTTCCTAGATGTGCTAATGTCATGGTGGTGGGTGAGAGTGATCATACAGAGCTCAGTGTCTGAGTAAGAGGTAGGGTGACCTTCCCATCGAAGCCTCTTCTAGGTAGAGAAAAGAACGCTTGTTACCACTGGCAAATTTCTTGATTTTTTCCCCCTTTACAACATTATATATTTAAATGCTCTAATAAATGTCTTTTGCCATAAACATCAGAGTGATAACCACAGAGCAGGCTCGTTTGGGGGAGCATGTGGTGGGATGGTCCAGGTGAGTGGGCCCATGCAGGGGTGGTGCTGTGGGATGTTCTGTAAGTCCTGTGGGAGCCCTTCTTGGGTTCCTCGTGGCGTTACCCAGCAGGTCCGCATAGAGGATGATTAGGACCATGGGCCTGAGTGCAGGTGTTTGAGATGGTCTGCACTTGGCTGTGCTGGGGGATGGTCTGTATGTCAAGTTGTTCTGATTGGTTAATAAATAAAACCTGATCGGCCGTGGCTAGGCAGGAAAGATAAGCGGGACTAGCAGAGAGGAGAAATAAAAGGACAGAAAGGCAGAAGGAGCTGCTGCAGCCGCCGCAATGACCAGAGATGCTGCAGCCGCCGCAATGACCAGAGACGCTGCAGCCGCCGCCATGACCAGAGACACGGCAGCCGCCGCCATGACAAGAAGCATGTGAAGACGCTGATAAGCCACCAGCCATGTGGTGAGGTATAGATTTGTAGAAATGGATTACTTTAAGATATAGATTTATAGAAATGAATTACTTTAAGATATAAGAATAGTTAACAAGAAGCCTGCCACGGCCAGACACTTTGAAAGCTAAATAAGTCTCTGTGTTCATTTGGTTGGGTTTGAGCGGCTGTGGGACTGGCGGGTGACAGAGATTTGTCCTGACTGTGGGCAAGGCAGGAAAACTCTAGCTACAGGGTGGGGTGTTATGGGTGAGCAGGGGTGTAGGGTTTGGGTGAGGGGAGACATTTGCACAGCTGGGGCCACCTCCTCTGGCATCAGTCACTTTGTGGTCACAGATGTTCCCGTGGCCTCCAGGGTCTGCAGCCAGCTCAGTTCCTGATGCATCATTTACACACTACCCTGACTCTAGGGTGCTTGGTGGCTGGCCTGTGGCTGGGATGCTGGTGTGGGCTGCCTTCCTGCTGTGTGTTTCACTGCTGCCAAGAGCAGGTAACTAGCATACTCCTTTTAAAGCTGTGAACCTCGGTCAAGTTCAGACGACAGTGCCCCGATGCTGTCTACACAGAGGTAGAGAATTCATGCCATGTGCAGGGACATCCTGTGCCTGGACTCTACCTGCTTGTCCCACGGCGCTTTCATGACAATCCTCTGGTGAAGAAGCATCCTCCTTACAGACAGGGAAACTGGGATCCCCAGAGGTTAAGTAGCTCACTCATGCACCTGCATACACAAACACACACTCAAGCACACAGGCATATGTGCACACACACACACACACAACATCATATACATGTGGGCACACACAAGCCCAAAGGCAGGTGTTTGCACACCTATTCACATGTGAACACATATGAACATGCGTATACATTCATGCACACAAAATGACCTTGGGAATGCCAATATTTAAACCTATCTACTCCTTTTTCTTTCTTTCCCCCTTTGATGGAATTGAGGTTTTTCTTTTTTTCTCTTTTTTTCTTTTTGGTTTTTCGAGACAGGGTTTCTCTGTGTCGCTTTGGAGCCTGTCCTGGAACTCGCTCTGTAGCCCAGGCTGGCCTCGAACTCACAGAGATCCACCTGCCTCTGCCTCCCGAGTGCTGGGATTAAGGGAGTGCACCACCACCACCACCCAGCTGGAATTGAGGTTTTTCTAAAGCATCATCAAGGAAGGAGCAGGAAGGTCATCCAAAGATCTCCTTGTGGGGAGGGCCTGGTTGTTAGGCAGAGCTGAGTTCGTAAGCACCAGGGACAAGGCTTAGATTGAACTTCTGTAAGCTCTTCTAGCTGCCTGCTCAGCACCACCACTGAAACGACCAGAGACCACTCCTGTTCCCACTCTGGCTCTGTTCAAAAAAAATTTGTGTATGTTACTCAGAATCTTGTGGAGTATGAGACACCAGCTTGCCCAAGCCAGGATTTGAACATGGAAATTTCCAGAATCCTTTGCAAAGCCCTACACCATGTGTGGATCCGGCTTTCTGTGGCTTCAATCTGATCAAGTTGCCTGTCTATGGCTTGGACAACAGAAACAAACAGTTCAGCCTCTGGCAAGGGAGCAGGTGTGCAGGACTTCTGGGTTATAGGGTGGGCCAGGGAGAGCATCCAAGTGAGGAGCCTGGACTGACCCCTGTGCGGGCGTTGGATGGGTGGTAGCTGGCTTCTCAAGCTTGTCTGAGGGGGAAGGTACTCTGTGGACAGCAGAGCACAGGTTTGGGGGAGCTGGGGGGGGAGGGGCATGGGAATGGCCCAGCTGTGTTAGCACACCTGCCTTCTGCTCCCAGCTGTTTGCTTCACAACAAGGCTGCTGTCAGTAATTGCCAAATGTTCACACTTCCCGCCCACTCCCCAGGCATTGTTGCGCTTGCTGGCACCCACCGCAGGGTTGAGCTGTTTTATTTTATTTATTATTATTTAAAAAAGAGACAGCAGCATTCTGTGCCTGGGAAGGAGCCAAGCTGGCCTGGTGCTGAGTGCAGAAATATTCCATGCCTCTTCTGTGCCCGGAATTATTTTTGTTTTCTTTGATACACAACCTAGATACAGACACAGTAAGGAAAGGGGTTGAGCTTTGAAACCCAGACTCCTTTCCTGTTTATCAGTTGTTTCTTTTTAAGCTATCACTGTCACTCTTGGTGCTAGGCTATCTCTGTGGGTGGTGGTTCATCCTTTTTTTTTTTTTTCTGTTTCATGGGTACTGGGGATTGTGCGTGCCAAGCAAGTGTTCTTCCGCTGAGCCGTGTCCCTAGCCCTTTTTTCTTAACCTCTTTTTTTTTTTAAAGATAAATTTGGTAACCCATCACCTCTGATTGTGCTACCCATAAACTTCTGGGTGTGGACCATCCGCTGGAGTGTGGTTGACTTACTAGGAGCCACACCCTTAAAAAAATGCTATCCATAATTCCTCAGTTAAGGGAGGGAGAGCATGAACCCCCTCCCACGCCATGCTAGACTGTTGACTGGATTGATCTTGTTCAGGTCAACACAGTTGCTGTGGGCTCCTGGGTGCAGTGTATCCATCCGTCCAGAAGGCCCTGTTTGCCTCCAGTTCTCCCTGACTTCTGGGTCTACTGTGGTTCTGATCTGCTGTGGCTCCTGAGCCTTGGGGAGGTGTGGTAGAGATGTCCTGTTTCTCACTTAACCTCTGCACTTTGAGTGTCTGCCTTAACCACCGTCTACTGTACAAAGACTCCTCGGCTGAGCCGTGAGAGCTGTGCTTGCTAAGTTATAGGTAGAGAGAGATGAACTGAAAGAGCCGTTTGTTGCAATGTCCCAGGACCTGTGAATTCCCTATCCATGGGCTCTTGTTAAGATCTTCAATACCTGGCATGTGTTTCCTTCTCTGTGGACCTTAAATCCAATGAGGAAGTGGCTGGTTAACCCCATGACAGGCCTGCCACTGTCACACTCCTGAGCACATCTTGCTGTACTGGTCACTATTGCAGTTCATAGGCACCGTAGCTGGGTAAGCCTATTGATGACCCCCCCACCACCACCACAGTACCTCCCAGTACTAAGAGAGCTAGCTAGTAGGGAGAAAGCTTCCTGTTCAGTGCCAGCTTGGTTTCTCCAGGTCCTATCAGCCTATGCGGGGTATCTTCTACAGTAGAGTTTTACCATCAAGTTGTGGTGAGCAGTCAAGAGCAGTGACAGCAGCCGGCATATATTGTTTTAGGGGTCTTTGAGATAGCTTGGTCAACAGCTGGAGAACAGTTGATCCCACACCTGGCACTGCCCTTAGTATCTGACAACCTATGGCTTCTGGGATGACTATAATCTTCTGTGTAGGGTAAGTCTAATCCAACCCCCTCCCTGTCTTCATATACATGAAACATTAGATTTCCGTATGGCTTTTTCATAGAGCCTTAGAGTTATGAGTTTCCCAACAGGACCTCCTGAAGTTGCCTAGGTTGGCTTTGAACTCACTCTGTGTCCCAAGCAGGCCTTGAACCTCCCAAGCCACAGTGATTTCAAGCCTGGGATAGCACATAGAGCTCTGTTTTCTTTTTCATCTAGTATGCATTCCTAAAACTGTGCCAGAGGAAGTGGCTGGTACATCTTGGAGGCAAAAGTGACTGCTGAATGCTATTAAACCAGAGTTAATACTAGTCCATGACTCAGGAGGACTCAGGACTTTGTATTATTTTTCTCTTTGGTGTGACAACATGCTCCACAAGAAACAGAACACTGGAAACATTTATCTCGGATCCCAATTTGAGGGTATGTTTTGGTTCACAATTTGAGGATACAGCCCATAATGGCATATGGGTCAGACCACAAGAACATGAGGCAGCTGGTCATATTGCATCTGCAATCAGGAAGCAGAAAGAGGTAAATGCTGTGCTTCTCTGGCTTCTCCTGTTCAGCCCTGGGTTCTAAATGTTGCCCATATTTAGGGTGGGTCTTCCCATTTTAATTAACCCAATTCAGAGACTCCTTCATAGACATGCCCAGAGATTTGTCTCCTAGGTGATTAATCATGCCAGACCTAGTGGTGGGTTTTGGCCTCAGCTGGGTCTGTGTGGAAATCCTGGCCTGTCACTTGGGCATCTTAATCTCTCTGGGCTTCTTTGCGCTTCATTATCCTGTCACAAGAAATGTGTAGGTCAGGCCCCGTGTGTGTGTGTGTGTGTGTGTGTGTGTGTGTGTGTGTGTGTGTGTGCTCAGTTTCTGGGCACTTGGTCCTGGGGTGGCAGGTTCCTTGGCTTGTCCTGTGGCTTTTTCCACTAACTGAAGTGCAGGGTACATTGGTTTATTGCTGGCCTTCCAGAGCCCAGAGAGCAGAGGACAGATACTCAACAAGTATTTGTGCATAATGAGTGAGAAAATGACTGGTAGGGTCTACTGTGGAGCAGAGCCTTCTAGAAGCCCATTCTTTCTGTTCTTAAGGTGAGGTGAACATGTTATATCAATACACAGCCAAGGAAAGGAAATGTTCAGAGCCCGGGAGAGTTGGCACCTGTGGAGACATCCTCATTCCCACTGACAAGAGAGTCTGCTAGGGCTTACAGCCTCTGAGGGTAGACAGTCATAAATATGTTGAGCAGAGAGGAGACATGTCCCCACACACTGCAGGTCCCCAGGGAAAGAGTTCAGAGGAGGTCCCCATAATAGTTATCTTCTCTTAACAGTTAAAAATGGCACTCTGAGTAGGGCCTAGGGGCTAGAGACCTGGTCTGCTGGTCTGGAGATGGGGGCTTACCTGTTCCCAGTCGGTGCAGAGTAGGCTTATGATTCTGGTGATCTGGTTCGGTGGCTGGGCAGCACCTTCTTTTGTGTTCTCAGGTCACGTTTTGCTCATTCGTCAACTCCTCAGCTGATCTTGTTTCCTCAGACTGCAGACTGTAGGATTCTGAATCCTCTTCTGAATGGATCTCAGCTGAGCAGGTTGTTCAGTAGGGCAATCTCACCAACACCTCCAAATTGTTGGATTTGGCAGGATCGGCAGCTAGGCCCTGTGGGTTGGCCTCAGGCAGAGTGTTGGGATCCATTCTGGTAGCGTTCCTCGGAGAGGTGGCTCCTTTATTTACTGCATCATGCATGACTCAGGTGCCCTCAGGGTCCTTTTCTCTATGGTATGAATACTGCGTGTCTTGAGTTGAAGTACTACCTGACATTAAATGAAAGATTTGGAAAAAAAAAAAAATGACACACTGTACTTAGAAACTATTGAGCAAAGGGGCAGCTTTCCTTCCTCTGTTGACCTTCCTGGACCGGAGTTTAGACTCCTTGAGGAATCCTGCCAACGTGTGACACTGAGCATGTGAGGCCGTGGAGCAGGGTACCTTCCGTGCCCATGCCTTCTTGTCTTCCCTGGTACCTGACCTCCAGGACCCGTGCCTCAATGTGGATATCCTAAGTTCCGTGTCTAGACTCCACTGGGCCTCCTCCTTGGACATGGGGTATCACAAGAGGCAGACTCAGGTCAGGTTTTGGTGACATCCAGGTCCAGGAATTCTGGAGACCTGGTCTAGGTGGCCTTAGAGTCCTTGGGAAGGTATACATCCCGCCTTATTAACTGTGTTGTACTTGGCTCTTAAGGGCTGGGTTGCAGGGCCCGGGGCAGACATGCCTTAATCCGTAAAGCAAAAAAAAAAAATTTTTTTTTGATTGCTGAGGTCTTCAGGAGTGTCCCTTTGGAATGGGGCAGGATGAGCCTTCAGAGGCCTGGCTTATGTCCCTCAGGTGTGAAGCAGAGGATAAGCTTTGAGGCCATGGGTGTGAGTTCTCCCTGGTCTTCTTCAAGGAACTGTTGGACTCCTCTACCAAACCCAGCCTCCTTCCATCCTCAGGCAGATTAGCTTATGGGGCTGGACTTGACACCCATTTCCTAGGTGAGTAAACTGAGGTGGGGGTTGGGTTGGGACTGTTCTTGGAAATTCAAAGTCTCATCCTCAGCCATGTATGCAATAGGAGGCAGAGCAGGCCATGTTCCAGCACCTGCTCATCTGCAGTTTACAGCTCTCTTCCCTAGGAGGAGTGGGCCATCTCACCCAGTGGGGAGGGCAGCCTACAGCAGCCCTAGGCTGTTAAGTGACTGTAACCACAATGTCAAGAGTATGGACAGCCCCGGCAGTTCAGCTACTCTGGCCGGGCTACCCCAGAAGCTTTGGTTCTCTTGGACAGATTGCTGTGCCCCCACTCCAGGACTCCAGACTTGCGAATTAACCCGACACTGTGGCTTGTGACTTCCAGGGATGCCCAGGAGCCTGCATCCCACACAGTCAGAAGTACTTCCCCTCACTGCCCAGCCCTCGCTCTTCTAGAGCCTGGGTTCTGATAAGCTCCCTGCTGTCTTTATCCTACACAGAGCAAGAGTGGAAGCCTGCTAGGCCACCCTCTGAGCCCTTAACTTTAGCTTTAACTAACCAAACCACCTCCATCTCGTCAGCCTCCAAATGCCTCCGCATTAAGTCTCTGTTATTACACAGTTGCTGAAGTGGAGGAATTAGCATCAGTTCACACATGAATTCGAAAATTATAAACAAATTAGAAGCAACGGGAAAGGGAAGATTCGCTCATCTTTTCACTCTTGCAATACAGACGAGTCGACGAGCTTTGTGTTCTTGCTGAGTTCAGAAGGCGCTTGCTCCCGAATGCTGACGCAGACACAAGCATGTTTCTGTTTTCCTTGATGCTGACGTGAGACTACATGCTTTGCCCCCTTTAGAGACAGACTTGTGGATCTTTTAACAGTTGGGGCTACGTGTTAACTAATAAAGATTCTGCGGTTAAAATCAGATTTCTCAATATTGCGAATGACTATCATGCTTCCACAAGCATGGCCATGGTCTGAGTTCATCTTCCAGCCTTAAGATGTTAGTAGAGCAGGTGTTACAGCTATTTTACAGGCTGTGAGTGAGTCCTTGGGATCAGGCGCCCTCTGTCTATTGAATGGACCATGCTTTCTTCCTTCATCAGCGTAATGTCTGGAACATGGGAAGCCCTGCAGAGTATGTGAATGAGTCACAGACTTGCCAAATCAATTATGGAAAAATTGAAGTACACACAAAACATTAGGAGATACACACATGGCCACGTGGTGTTCATATCGTGATTTTAATGAAAGGGGCAAAAATGTAATACCTGAGAATCAACCCTCAGAAGGTTTTGTTCATCTACAGGGTAGCAGCCATCAGCTAGACTAGTGAAATAATTCTGCCACTGTTTCTTCAGCCTGCATTGCCCTGATAATGCTGCATATCAAGCAATTTTGAATTCTCAGTGGCCTGTGATCAATAGTTATGTTTCTCAGTGATGGGTCTGGGGTTGAGGTTCTGTGGTGTGAGTGGGCTTGGATCCATGCCTGGGTGAGACTTGAGCTTGTTCTGGAGGTCTTAGGCTAGGACCCACGTTAAAGAGGAGGTGCTGAGTCCCAGGGGCACAGGAGTCCAGTTACAACACTGATCCACAGTGTCTCCCTGCTCCTCATTGGCTAGGAAGAGCCAGTGCCCAACCCCATGGTCACTGGAAGCAAATATGCTCTGTTCCAAGGGGATGGGTAATGGCTATTTGCTAAGCAGTAATTGAATTTCACACGCCAGTCTGAAGGAGATTTAAAGGAATGGATTCTCAAGCTCCTCCTTGGTTCTCTCCTGCTCTCCATCACCCCACAGGGCTCTTGTCAGGGGCTGTAGTCACTCAATCTGGATTCAGAGCTGGGCAGGGGCCATTATTCAAGCTGTGGATTTAGCTGCCTGGTATTCACACCTCCCTGATGGGCTTAGAAAATATAATGTTTTCTAACAGCTATAAAGACAAGAGGGCTAATGTTACCAGCTATACATAATACCCATGAAATTACATTGAGTAATGTAATGGACTGTTGTACTGCCATTAACACATTTTGAATACCTAATTTGAAAAGTTAATGAAATTGACTAACATAGACCACTCTGGGGCTCATCAATACTACTTAATGATGAAGCTCTTGTTTCACGGAATCAACAGAAGGGGGAAGACCATGTCTAGAGCGGCATATTTCTTTAATCATAAATTAAGAAGCTCTACACAATGTTTTGCTATAATTTGGAGTATGGGGTTAGAAAGCATTTTACATAGCAGCTTTATATAGTAATACTAATTAATATAAAGAATTATTATGATTTGACATGGTTATCTTTTAGCTTTTCTGAAGAAGATTAAACTTGGTGAGGGAAAATGTGTTTCAGCTGGATATATTAGGGTTATAAAGATGAAAGACAACTTCCCAGGGATGGCAGTGTTTCTTCGAGCACAGTGTTGCTGTTGAAGGATCTCCTAGTCTGAGCAACAGTCTATAGTTCCATAGTTTTATATTAAACCAGGGGGAGAAGGGCTGAGGGGAGGGCTCAGTTGGTGAAATGTTTGCCACGTGTCTTAGTCATGTTCTATTGCTGTGAAGAGACACCATGATCAAGGCAATTTATAAGAGAAAGCACTTACTTGGGGGCCTGCATAGAGTTTCAAAGGGTGGGTCCATAACCATCATGGTGGGGAGCGTGGAAACAGGCAGGCAGGCAGGCAGGCATGTCACTGGAGAAATTATACACACCGATCAGGTTATATTTAGGAACACATGTACATATGTGCATGTAATAACAGTTATAAACAAAAAGGGCATGAATTTGAGAGAGAGCAAGGAGGAGGGTATATGGGAGAATTTGGAGGGAGGAAAGGGAAGTGAGAAATGCTGTAATTATAACATCAAAAATAAGAATAAAATGGTCTTAAAAAAAAGAAATAGATGAGAGCTTATATCTGATCCACAAGCACGAGGCAGAGAGAAGGGGGTGAAGGGAAGAGAGCTTATTGGGAATGGCCTGGGCTTGGGAAACCTCGAAGTTCACTCCTAACGATACAACTCCTCCACCAAGACCAGACCTCCTAATCCTTCCTAACAGTCCACCAACAGGGACCAGGCATTCCAATATATGAGGCTATGGAAGCCTCATCCAAACCACACACCACAGGATCATGCTCTGAGTTGATCTCTACATCTCTGAACCTATACAAACATCCAGGTGTGGTTGCATTGCATAATCCCAGCCCTGGGGAAGTGAAGCATGCTTTCCATGTGCCAAGGCTTCTCCACCATCAGTTTTCCAAAATTCATGGCTTTCTGTTAGCCACTTGTGATTGTGTTGTTGATCACCTGTATTCAGATGACCACATGTGTGTTTATCAAAATAGCAAGGGGTAGGTGTGGATAAGCTTGAAAATAAAATGGAGAATAAGAAATAATAACTCCTCCATTTTTAGAATTCAGTCATCGTAAATGACATACTAACTGTATGAGTCAGGGTTGACTAAAGCAAGAGAACCAGTACACACACACACACACACACACACACACACACACACACATATACACACACACACACACACACACACACACAGTTACTTGATTGGCTTACATAATGGGGACAGGTTGTCACACAGTGACTTTTGACCTACTGGAGAAGCAAAGAACCCAGAAGTTACTCAGGTCAAGACATTGGAAGTCACAGAACCAGACTGACCAATGATTCAGCCCCAGTCCAGGGCTAAAGGCTCAAAATCTTTCTGGAAAGTTGCTGGGGTGAACCTTCCTGGAAAGCATTTGGAAGTTAGTGTCTGGTCTATGGGAGATGGAATCGGGCACAGACACACTCATTGAGGAAGACTGGAGTTTATTTCTGATTCCTTCTTCCTGTTACTTTTGTTCTTCCTGGGTCCCTGGCTTATTGGATGGTGCTGGTCACATTGAAGGAGAGTCTTTTCCTTCTGGTTGCTGCCTTAGCCATCTGTGACTTTGTAAGTGACCTCATAGATATTACCCAAAACTGTACTGTGTGCATTCCAGATTCTCTGGATTTAATCGAGGTGACAAAGAAGATTAAGTATCGAGTTGTCTTATTTCTGTGTGTGTGTGTGTCTGTGTCCATGGCCGTGTCCCATAGACAGTCATATATCCCCTAGTGATGGGTAGACATTCTGAGAAATGCATCACTAGGCAGTTTTGTCATTATGTGAACATCATAGAACATACCATACACCCAACATGATGCCAGTGTCACGGGGCAGCACAGTTTATGGAGGATGTTAGGACAGTTGTACCTATTTTATGGATGAGAAGAACAGAGGCTCATAAAGTATGTATGGCGTAGCAGGCTTATGCGAACTGTGAGTAAGCACTCTCCATGGATTTAAAGCCAAACACCCACATACCCCAATGTGAGCATTCACTAGGATATAATTCCCCTCTGGGGTTCATTGCCGAGGAATGCTCTGGTCTTTGGCATGTTTAGACGTGCAAGGATACCTTCATCTCTCCTCTCATGCATGAAAACAAAGTCATATATTTCTGGGCAATACCACCATCACAAGTGACCTCTGTTCTACCATGGGGCGGGCAATGTTACACCAAGAAAAACCTTCGATGAACTAACTACCCAGCATTAACGAGCCCTAGGATGCTCCTAAGATGAGTTCCAGAGCCCTGCATGTGCCAGTCAAATGGTATCTGTGTCACGGGAACTTCAGGGGGTGCCTGGATCTCAAGAAAACCATGATGGTGCACGAGGCTCCTCTGGTTAATGCTGTTTCAACTCCCAGTCATGGCCTACTGGTCTAGTCTGAGCCAATCTGGCAAGGCAGTCTCTGCTCGGCTCCCTCCTTCTAGGCAAGTGTCCTGTGTCATGCAGTTGTGACCCTTGTCCTCATCCTTCCAATCTGTTGTATCATGTGGACTAGACAGGCGCATCTCTGACCTGAAAAGCTATCCCTCTGAAGTTTATCTCTGTGTCTTTGGTGTTGTTTTGAAGTCTGTCCAGTTTTGTCCTGGGATCTGCTAGATCAGATGTGAGAGATGGGGATGGTGACAAACAGCAGTCCTGAGATGTGTCCTGAGTTCTAAGCAAGAGGCAGGTGGGAGAGATAAGGCATCTTTGCCTGTGGCTGCTGTGAGGAGTATCCACCTGTCATCTTCAGGTGATCAGAAGCACGGGAACTCACTAGGCGGTAGACCTGTCTGATGTCATCTCAGGCTGTGCAGGAGTGTGACACATTTCCCCTCTTCCCACAGGCTCTTGAAGTCCAGTCACAGAGCCCAAGCCCTGGAGCATCACGCCCATCAAGTGCAAGCAGTGCGTGGGCACCCTGGCTGGCAGAACACATGCAGAGTACCCAGAGCAATGGCAGCCCACAGAGCAGCCGGTGTCAGTCATGGCCCTGTTAGCGTCACAGCTGCAACCACTCCGCTCTGGCTCCGGTGACATGACTTGGGTTAGCCGACACTTGGGTTAGACACTTGCTGGTTCCGGGCACGCAGGCCTCTCAGGGCCTTGTCCTTCTCTGTGGTCCTTCCCCAAAGGATGCTTCCAGAGCATCTCTTGACCAAACCCCTCACTGCCTCCCTGAGCACCCTACTCAGGAGCCTCTTGGAGTACCTCCGTTGGAGCTCCAAACCCATGCTCGGCACACGAGCCGACTGCTGCTGTCACTGGGAGCTGTGCAGTTTCTCAGAATGTACCTGACCTCTCTAACCCTTCCTGTCCTTATGCTTTTTTTTTTTTTTTTTTTTTTTTTGCTGTTTATGTCGTTGGGTCCAGGGTGACAGGCCCAAGGCTACCCACCAGGTTACAAAAGGATTGAGTAGAACTTGGTTTTGAGATCCCAGGTTTTAGAACACACGCAGAATCCACTGTCAATCTGCAAAATTACTGCTGATCCATCTAGCTGACTCTCAAGCCATTTCTCAGTTAAATTGGCCCAAGCAGTGTGCTGTTCTGATTTTAATGTTTATTTACTTATTCACTAGTGTTTATGCTGAGTTTGGTTGCAAGACTCTGGAAAAACCAATAAAGCTTTCATTATGTGGGGGGTAAAAATGGATGAGTATAGAAATTGATTTTTCTTTGCTGGACTATTGGGAGGTTTTCATAGGCTAGCTTTGCTCTTTGGGAGACTTTGGACCCTCAACACACACACACATTGGGGAGTTCAGGGGGGCAAGCCGCTTCTTCCAACAGGGATAAGATAATCTGAGGATGTCTCTGCCACGTGTCCACAATGAGACTCATGCTTGAAGGGAGGACACTGGGCACAGCTCTCATTCAGCCCATCTACCTGGGCGGCAGCCTGGGCGTGGGTGGGGGACTCTCTGCCCTAGCCTGCCCCGGGCCAAGCCCAGTAGGAACTGTCCCCAGCCCTGGTGCTGTGACGGCTCTTTCTCTCCCCTCTCCTGGAATCTCCGTCAGGTGTGCCTGTCTTGAAGACAGTGCAGCTCTGCCTTGAAAGGGAGCCAAACCTCATCCTGTCACCGCGACAGATTTCTTAATTAATCTGCTCAGATTGTCAATAATGTAATTCACTGATGATTTAGAAGCCAGTTATGTGACTGCTGTGCCATTGTGGGGAAACATCTGAATAATTCAGCTAATAGATGGGAACTCGCCCAGATCGCTGAGGCGACACAGGGAGGGAGCAGCTAATTCGAACAGGATGAGCACAGGCAGGGCGAGTCCAACAAATTCCAGGGAGCAGAGGGGTTGTCATATTGCTAGGGGCAGCAGCTGCCTGGTTTAATTATTGTCTTTTTTTTTTTTTTTTTTTTTTTTTTTTTGGACAAAAGAATCCAGGTCCCAGACTTTCAGGCAGAGGCCACCGACACACTCCTGAGAATGTGGAGTTCAGGTATAAGCATGTGTGGCCGCTGACTGCCAGCTCTGGGCCGTGCACACATGTCAGCGGGCTTTCTAGGCACAGAGCACCGGTTTTTATTTCATTCTAAATAATCTGACTGTCCTCCATGACTGAGCGAGATGAGTGTACAAGACGCGTCAGAGTGACATGAAGAAGAGCTTTCCCTTCCCTGGGATGGTGTTCTGGTTCTGAATAGATGGTCCTACCATGATGAAGCAAGCGTCTTCCATCTCACACTGAAACTGGAGCCACAGGAAAAAAAGTGAAGTTTAGGGACCGGGAGTCTAATTACATGCAGCATCTTACATAAACATAAAAACTCAATCACACTTAGTTGTATACTTAACATTTATTTTGCTTTTATTGGAAATAATAAAATTATATGGAGTTGAGCCACTAGACTAATTTTTTTTTCTTTTGCTTTAGTAGAGTTTTTAACAGCCCTTCAATACAGAAAAGTTAGTGCTGAGA
Organism: Peromyscus leucopus; assembly: GCF_004664715.2. Taxonomy (NCBI): domain Eukaryota; kingdom Metazoa; phylum Chordata; class Mammalia; order Rodentia; family Cricetidae; genus Peromyscus; species Peromyscus leucopus. The sequence continues at coordinate 55,818,569 of NC_051081.1, read as the reverse complement.
TGTCAATGTTAAGAATCGTGGGGCTTGAGCAGGGCAATGGGTGGTGGCGCACACCTCTATTCCCAGCACTCGGGAGGTAGAGGCAGGTGGATCTCTGTGAGTTCAAGTCCAGCCTGGTCTATAGAGCTAGTCCAGGACAGGCACAAAGTTACACAGACAAACCCTATCTTGGAAAAAAAAAAGAATCATGAGTTTTGGCTAGGAAATGTTAATTTGTTTGCCTTTATCCACAGAGCCTCACACATGTCCTCTGCTGTATCTATTCTTCAACACCCTGGCATCCGGAAGAGCTCATGCATGCAAGCATACATATGCATATATGAGCATACCCACACACAAAGCACATGCTCTCACATGTGAATATATGCATATACCCACACAGGCACACACATACACAGATGGATCCACACTTGCCCATGTGCACATGCTTGTATACATGTACACACGCACATAAATACACGTTTGTGTACATTTGCAGTCTTGAGGATTTCCATCTTTGCAGCCTTCCAAAAAAAAAAAAAAAAAAAAAGGCAAACCCCCACACCTGACTTTGACACTCATAAATTCCAGCAGGCTGAACCCTGTTCAGGATATGACCCCTTGGAATTTAACAACAGCCAGGCTGATGCTATACTATAAACTATCTTGGGAATGCTACAGGACAGAATTCCCTCTTGGAAGCTTTTTGTCACAACTCAGTAGTGAGCAAATGAAAAGGAGACTGGCCAAGTGCTGCCTCTAAATAAACTCTGGGCCCTGGGTCCATGCTGGACTCAGAGACAGCAAGCCCTGGCAGACTGGGAATGAAGTATGTTTGCTGCTGGTATGGGTCACAGCAGTCGGGGGACCGCTCCACGGTCACCACACCCTCCTCCATTCAATTACAGAGTCCTAGCCTAAATCACAAGGTCAGCTCCTGGTCAAGCTACATGTGGGGGTGTTCTTGATGTCACACCATATTCAGAGAGCGAGAAAGGGGAAGAGAGAAGAGCGCTCGGCTCTCTTCCTCATGCTGGTGTTGGGCGTCTTTTCTGGAAGCTCCTTTGCTGCCTCACCTTGCACATGTGAGCCATCTTATACCTCTCCAGCTACAGGTCCAGGGGACAGCCCTGGAGGGAGGGAGGCTGGCGACTGCAATCTTTCCATTGGGCACAGATAACACCAAAGTCGCCCGAAGGAAGGTAGCCATTGGGTGACATCTTGCTGGTGATGTCCAAAGACTAAGCCATCCCTACAGAAAAGAGTAGGTGTTCTAAAGCAAGCAATTGCTCTTGCTTTAATAAAACCATGGATAAACCCCCCTTCCACCAGACACGCAAGGATCTTGATTCGATACCTTGCTTCACAAACCTTCTACATCTAGTGAGCATATGATAGTCATTTTTGAAGAACCAAAGCACCTCCCATTTCAAGCAGGTCCCTCACCCCAGCTTGAAACAGGCCTGAGTTTCAGAATTCTCAGAGCTGCTGACATAGGTCTCAGGACAAAGTCAGGATGTTTAAAGAGCCATCTGATAATAACTGATTAACCATAGAATGCCCCAATGCCGGAGATGGTCAAAAGTACAAAGTCAGGATGTTTGAAGGACTATTTGGTAACAATTGATTAACCACAGAATGCATCCAAAGCCGGAGGTAGTCAATAAAGTTGGACAATCAGTCAAAACTACAAAGTAAGATAACACAGAAATTCTGAAAAGCCCCTGAAACTTGAGCCAATCAGAATTGTACTCGTACTAGCACCCCTAAATGATGTAACCTTGTGGTTTTTGCCTTTAAAACCTGAGCTTGCAGAGGGGCGGGCACCTCCTCCAGCCTCACTGTGTTGGATGGCTTGATGAGGTCCCTGCCGAGGCTTGAACTGCTTCAATAAACCTTGCTTTTGCATTTTGATGAGTTTGTGTCTCTGGTGGTCTCTTCCGGAGTCTCCTGCCCAGGGCACAACAATTTTCATAGCATGAGTTCCCCCTGCCCCACCCCCCACCCCTGCCCTGGAGGCAGGGCGACCTGGAGCTAGTTGCAGGCCCTCAGGGGGAGGGATGTTCCCTAGTGTCAGTGGGCATTTGGAGAAAGGTTTGCTGTTTACTGGGAAACCATTTGTTATTATTTACATATACGATGCTCACATCCTCTGCTCATGTATTCCCTGGGAGTCTAATTTGTAAATAATTACTTGACAGAAGTGAAGCAAGATAGAAAATTCAGGGTGTGCAGTGGCCCAGACAAGCCCCAGAGAGGAGACTTGAGCGGAAAGGCCAGCGCCTCATAGGCCCCATCTCATTTTCTCGGCTCAGCAGTTAGCAGCTAATAAATAAGGTCCCCAGTTCAGAAGCAAATGCTCAGGTTTGCAGATGTGGTGGACACACCGAGGTTGCCATTAGCAGCCAGGCTGGGAGCAGATGGCGGAGCTGGCATGTTGGGAAATGGCTTTCTCTCTTCCCCTCTCCACACTGTCGTCATCAAGCAGAGGCCGGGGCAGGGTTGCTCTTCCTGTATGAAGAACCAGAGCACGTGGAACAAGGGAATGCCACAGGCTGAATGCCTGGTGTCCCCTCTGAATTCGAAGCCCTAATCCTCAGTGTAGGTTGTCTTGGAGGCCTAGTCTCCAAGGAAGTAATTAGGGGTAAATGAGGCCCTCAGGGTAGTGCCTTAACCAAAAGGGTTTGTGTCCTCAGAAGAATACTGGTGCCCTCTCTACATCTACCTACCAAGGCAAGGCTGTTTCAGGCCCCAGGAAACAGGTGACTCTCTACAAGCCAGTAGGAGTTCTGTGGCTGGAAAACCACTTCATTCAATCTTGATTTGAGCTTTTAAAATTCTAGAACTGTGAGAAAGAAAGCCTACTGACTTAAGCTGTCCAGCATGTGGTATTTTTGTTACAGCAGCCCGAGATGACTGATAGAGGGTGTGGAATGGAGATGTGTGTTCCAAAAAAGAATGTCTAAGCTAGACACTGCCTGTGGACCGTCTGGGAGGTTTCCTGCAGCTGCGTTAGATCCCGCACACCTGCTCCCATCACCTTGAGCCCTGGACCCTGCCTGTCAGACCCTTCTCTAATCAACCCCTTCATCGGTACGCCGCAAGCAGCCAGAGCCTGGCAGTTTTGCCTTTCACAAAGTGGGTTAACCTTGGGTGCCCCATTCCAGAAGGGGCGCTGAGCCTCTGCTGCATGCCCAGCACTTTTGCAGACAGGAGCAAGCAGACACAGACAGGTCTGCCCCCCTAAGAGCAGGCACAGGCTTCAAGCTGGTATCAACTCAATTATTTCATCCTTCCTGGGGTCCTGAACTTGTCTAAATGCCCAGGGCACCAGAAGTTGTTCAGGACTCACATAACCATCTGTAGATAAATTCTTCCACTCTGTCCTTTTCTTCCTTTCACAGAGAAACCGGGGCACAGGAGTTCCAGGACACACAGCTAGCGGGTGACAGAGCCAGGGTCACACTCATGCAGTCCCAGTCATGTCTCATGCTCAGTGTTGGAAGTGCCAGACCAGGTAACAAAATCCTATTGTAGAAACTTCCACATATCATGCCTGGGATCCGATGGGGGCACCAAAGAGGGGAGTCTCTTTTCTTGGGGACTGGGAAAGTCTCTCTAAGGAAGCCAAATCTAACTGCACAGGAAGGATGGTGGAGCTGGAAAACCCCAAGGAACAAGATGCACTTGGTCACAGGAGGCCTAGAATGGCCTAGGAGGATCGGGTGTGGGAAGACTTAGGCCAAGAGGCAGAGGGCCTGAGGATGAAAGGCTCACACAAGGATTTGATCAGGCTGAGCACCATGGCCAGACCCATGTTTTAGGAGGGGGGCGGGACTACATGGTGGAGAAGGGATTGGAGAGCCCACAGAGCGGAAGCAGAGGCCTTTGCTTTCACAGCATGGAGCCTGGATAGAAGAATGGGCGTGGTGTCGGTAAGGGGTGGGTGGCATTCTGAACTGGCACTGTGACAGTGACGGAATCGTTCAGGCACAAAGAAGCTGGCTGCTGCCACCTGGGAGGGGATGGTACTCTGAGGAACAGGTTATGAAACATAGACATAGTTTTAAAGTCGATTCTAAAGACTTGCAAGGAATTCAAATTCTAGGAAGAGGCAATACAGTAATCAAATCTGCCGCTTCCCAATTATTTTACTTTTATCTGCTGTCCCAAAGGTGCTGTCCCTCATACTTGTAGGTGACATACTGTTTGTTGGTGGCTACCACTCAACCATGTCATTGTGGTGTTTCTGCGTAGTCTGAACTTTTCTGTGTTAAGTGGGAATGTAACACTAAGGACATCAAGATGGTGTTTCCCTTTTTGGCACACCTCTGGCCACCACTTTCTAAAGATAAGGGACATAGAAGAGGCCCAATGGTCCTTCAGGTCTCCATCTTGGAATCCTTCTCCAGCTCCACTGATGGCCCACCTCTCCTTTGGAGCCTCCAAATAAATCCTGCGCATCCTCTGCAGAACATGTTTGTCTTGAGGACGTTAACCAGGTTGCTTTTCCTTGTATTTGGCAAGCCTCTCCAGGGCAGGGGTTGTCTCATTTCTCTCTAGAATGGAGTGCAGCATGGAGCTACAGCTCCGCGAGCCTCTCCGTGATGAAGAGAATGGGCAGATAGACACAGCTGTGCTCTTACACACTGACCTACAGTGCTGTCCCTCTTGGGCAGGACTTGGAGATCATGATAACCCTGGATTGCTTCTAGCTACCAGAGACAGCCTGATGGCTGAAGTGATAAGATACTGCAATGTCCGTCCAGCTGTTTGCAGAAATGTTGACTGCAACGATTCTTTGAAATGGCTATTCTTCAAAGACACTGTCTTTGAAAGATACTGCTTCAAAATGGACTTGATAACTGAGCCAAGGAAAATGTGCCCAGAGGGGTGGGGGTGGGGTGCTGGCCAGCACATCACAGGCTTCCAAAGGTCGACTGCAAAGGGGAGTCATGAGCCTGATTGTCTTGGCAAAGTTGTCTTTGTAACTGATCAGCTCCGAGGGCGATGCGGGGCTCAAGGACATCAGATTTCTTTGAAGAGAAAAGCATCCTGTTAGCCTTGGAAAATTATTGCACAAAACCACCAGAGTGCCGCTTTCTCCTATCTACGCCCCCCCCCACCCCAGACAAGGCTGTGCATCATCAAAGAACTCTACCCCTATATGGCTGTGCCTGCTGTCAATCATAGAGGCCAAGTGCCCAGCACACTGACGTAAGAGGAATAGAAAGGCTCCCTGCCTCTCTTGTTTAGTTGCATAACTCAGTAAATCCCCCCATTCTCCCTTCAAGCTCACTCCCCCAGGCTTGCTGTGGTGAGGCTTCTAGCCCTGAAGGGCCAAGGTACATGAGCTCAGCCACTAACTCTGCTATATCCCAAGCAGCCTGGGCGAATGACTTCTGATCCATATGTCATCTGGACAGATGAGCCACACAACCTGCCTGACCAACTCCCAAGGGCATCCTGGGACCCCCAGGAAGTAACTCAGCACCGCTCACCAAATGTCCTTAAAGTGACACGCGTCCTTCTTCATGTCCTTTCTGTTTGAAAGTCCTGGTATTTTTCACGTGGAACCTGACATCCAGAGATGCTGAGTAGTACCTCCGAGTCCTACTCAGGGACTGGCTGCCGGGTCTGGGAGGGAGACCGAATGTCTCATATGCTTCCCAAACACAGGTGCCTTGGCTAGTCAGTTTTCACTTACTGTCACTCGGCAGGTAAGTATTTTAATACTTGCAAGCGATGGCCACCAGTTTCAGTCTAAATACCCCGCAGGAGCTCAGGCACACACCTGTGCACGTACCTGCCACTACCAAATGGTGGCTGCCACGGGGTTTCCACAGAGGAGAAGTGTGCCTTGTCTTTTGTTCACCTGATCATTACTAACTAGATCACGGTGCAGCTCTGTCATGTGCTTAATGAAATGGCGTATGTACTCGACTTTGCTGCGTGACCTATATTAACATATAAATAATGATTACGATACACCTAGTACTGACTGAATGCCAGAGCCGGTTCTGCGTCTGCCTTTTGTGTGTCTTAACTCATCTAATCCCTGAGGGGAGGTCTGTTGGGGGCACTGCTGTTACCATCACAGTTGTGTATGGGGAGCTGAAGTACGGACAAGCTAAATGATTTGCCCGGAGTCTCAGGAAGCTCATGACGGTGAGAGTCTGAGCTCAGGAGGTCCAGTTTCCAAATCCATGTCTGTTGACAATGTGAGATGCATAAGCCCTGTGCTCTCTCATCTCAGAGCACTGAAAAGGACTGCAGGGTCTTAGGAGCGAGCTAGATTTCTTTTTTCTTTTTCTTTCTTTCTTTTTTTTAATTTTTATTTATTTATTTATTTATTTTTTGAGACGGGGTTTCTCTATATAGCTTTGTAGCCTTTCCTGGATCTCACTCTGTAGCCCAGGCTGGCCTGGAACTCACAGAGATCCGCCTGGTTCTGCCTCCTGAGTGCTGGGATTAAAGGTGCATGCCACCACCGCCTGGCTTTAGATCTCTGTCATAACTCTGACTTAACACCTAGAAGACAGGTAGTTCAGTAAAGCTGTGCTTGCTCCTTCCTAGGGCTTCACATCCAACTGTGTGTTGCTCTCTCCCTGTACGACAGGCTGCTGGTCTGGCTTTACCCAGACCCCCCCTTCCCTCTGGAGAACATTCCTGCTTTCCCTAAGTTAGCATGCTCTGTGGGCTTCCCTGCCCTTTTTCCTAGGGGAATCTGATCCTTTACCTGTAAACGAATTGCTAAATGGTCTTATTAAATAAAAAAACCAGAGCCAGATATCGGGGTTAAAACCTGAGAGATCAAAGGAATAGGAAAAGCCACAAGCCAACCTCACCTTACTAACCCTCAGTTTCCAAAGAGACCTACTTCCTGTATACCCATGCCTCTATCTTGCTGTTCTGCTATCTCATTTGCTCTCTGTCCAGCTACATCACTTCCTCTTCCTGCCCAGCTCTGTCACTTCCTGTGTGTCTGTACAGACCTCCAGACCTCCATGGTTAACTAGTGTTGGGATTAAAGGTGTGTGCCACCACGCCTGGCTCTGTTCCCAGGGTGGCCTTGAACTCACAGAGATCCAAATCCCTGTCTCCCGAATGATAGGATTAAAGGCGTGTGCTACCATTGCCTGACTTCTATGTTTAATATAGTGGCTAGCTTTTTTCTCTGACCCTCGGATAAACAAATAAAATATCACCACATTTACCTATGGAAACCTAGCAACAGCCCTTCGTGGCCAGGGGCCCCATGTCAGCATTTGTCCTGTTTTCCTGCTCTGCCATACAGACAGAGGAAAGAGGAGAGACACAGAACTGGGCATGGACGGGGTTAAACAAGCACTTGGAGGGAGACAGGCCCACTCAGAGGGGCAAAGCTTGGTCATTTCCCACCCCTGAACTCTGGGAGACCCAGCATCCTCCATCTAGCAGAAGAGTTGGCCCTTGGCAAGTGCCCAGCAGATGAGTGCCTTTCGGAGTCATCTCAACTTCTTCCGGTTTGTAGATCAACATCATTCATTTAGTCTTTCATCAAACTTTTGTTTGGACATAGAGTCTCACTATGCCAGCCAGACATCCTCCTGCCTCAGCCTCCTGAGAGAGAGAGAGAGCTGGATTATAAATATTTGTGCACCACCACGCCCAGCTTCTCACTGAGCTTTTATTATGCACCAGCTGTGTCCAGTACTGAATGCTCACGTGGTCATCAGAGTCATGCTCCGCTTCAGAGAACCTGCATTCTAAACAGGTGAAAGTCTGTCCAGTGAGATAACAGCAATGCCTGAGGCAGACAGGCGCGCAGGAGAGCTGGGACTGCTGGGTATGAGAGCAAAGAGAGACAGAGACAGACACAGAGAGAGAGACAAAGAGAGACACAGAGACAGAGAGCAACACACACAGAGGGAGAAGGGAGAGAGAGAGAGAGAGAGAGAGAGAGAGAGAGAGGGAGGGAGGGAGGGAGGGAGGGAGGGAGGGAGGGAGGGAGAGAGAGAGAGAGAGAGAGAGAGAGAGAGAGAGAGAGAGAGAGAGAGAGAGAGAGAGAGAATCACCCTAGTGAAGAGAGCCAAGGAGGATCAGGGCCCCAGTAGCCCCCAAGACGCTATTCCCGAAGTCCCATCCCCAGCAACCTTTTCCGGACATTTCTTCTCTGGATGCCAGCCTCCCATCAATGCCCCTTCTTCTGGCTCCCAGGGGTCATTTAGCCCAAGGGAGAACAGCCCTCTTGAAGCTAGGCCTCTGCCTCTCCGCCCTTTTCTCTTCTCCCCCTTTCTCCGTCAGCGCCTTCCAGGAAAGGCCTGCTATGCCATGCACACTCCCCTCTGCCATTCCCAGGGCTGTACTGTGCTCCCAAGGCTACTCCCTCCGGAGGCCATTTCATTTCCCAGCAGGCTTTAGTGCTGACAGTCTTGGAGAAGCCAAGTAGGCCCAAGGGCACGTTTCCAATCCGGTCCTTAGATGTTTGAAAGAAAAGGTAGCATGCATATGGTCTCCTGTGCAGACTTCAGACCCTCTTAGATAGGGAAGCCTGGAGAAGCGGCCACCACTTCAGTCCCTGTGTGGGTGGAGACTGGCTGGCAGGAACTAGAGGCCCGTCCCTTCTGAAGCCTGGTATGAGGCTAAGTGGGGCTGTTCCATTTCCTCCGTACTCTCTGTGTTGTAGGGGAGGAAGCCAAGGAGGGGCCTTCAAAAGAAGAGTTGAAGCACCCTGGTGGTGGCACCGCTGGAGCTCGCTGACCTGTTTCTCAGCTGACGTTCTTGCCACTGCAGTGCCCAGGGGCCTCTGAGCAGCAGCTGTGGATGGCGTTGATCAGTGTGCTTTGTCTACACAGGAGTATCCTTCAAGGTGTGCTGGGGCTATTCCAGGCGGGCCTGCAGAGCCTGGGTGAGCAAACACTGATGTCTGGATGGAGAAGGCTCCGCATTAAACCAGTGTTTGGTGTTCCTGGCTTCATGGCTACACCGATAGGGATAGACAGGAACAGATGGCTGCCACCATCACATTGTGCTTTAGGAAAGCAATATTCATGTAAACTGCTTTCTGAGAGTTGGGTGATCAAGTGGTAGACAATTCCTGATCAATGCATAACTTTAAAAATCACATGTCTGAGATGATTGTATTTTGTTTCTAAATAAAATGGAAGTTTTTAGTGGCTCTCTCTCTTTTTTTTTTCTATTCATTTTCTTAGAGTGGGAAGTATTTAAATTGTGAGTATGCATCCCTGGTGACCCATTTCCATTTTGTAAATTTTTCCTTCAGGATGCCCAAACAGCATTCACCATAGAGAATTTTGTCCTATGGAGTCTTCTGGAGTTAGATTACATGTAGGGCAAGCATAGATTTTTCAATTTATGCTCTGACATGAGTCACCGAGCACTCCGAGTCTGAGTTCATTTGCTTGGTGACTTCAGTAAACAGGATTGAGCAGAGAGCTATCTGAGTGTGACCTGGTGCCTTGGTGCCTGACACAGGCTGATGAAACTGGAGATTGCCTGGCATTCCTTTACAAGAATTTAAAAAAAAAATGGATTTGGTCTTCAGCCAGCTTTCTTCTTGTTCTGGAACACACATAGAACATCTGGGGGAAATGCTGAACTCATTATCCACTGCCTCGGCTGTTCTCATGGTACCCAGTCCTTCAGAACCTGCCTCTGTAATTCCACCTGGCCTCCCCAGCAGAGCACAGAGCTGATCACAGCCATGAATCTCCTTGAACATCTTATTTCCAAGGATAAGATGGAATTGCGGCCGGGCGGTGGTGGTGGTGGTGGCGGCGGCGGCGGCGGCGGCGGCGGCGGCGGCGGGGCGGCGGCGGCGGCGGCGGCGGCGGCGGCGCACGCCTTTAATCCCAGCACTCGGGAGGCAGAGGCAGGCGGATCTCTGTGAGTTCGAGGCCAGCCTGGGCTACCAAGTGAGTTCCAGGAAAGGCGCAAAGCTACACGGAGAAACCCTGTCTCGAAAAACCAAAAAAAAAAAAAAAAAAAAAAAAAAAAAAAGCGGCCCAGTCTTTAAAAGTTCATGACTGTGTTTATTTCCATATTGAGGTGTTCCATTTTCCACTGTCCTTCCCTGGCTGCTGACCTTTTGCTTCACTTTCAAAGACCCTGTCTTGAGCGTCTTCTGGGACTGAGAAGTTTGAGTCCACCTTCTCAGATGGGCTCCAGGACATCTCTGAATCCTCTTTCACACACTGGGCATGCACTCATCCATGTTCACGAACTTTCTAGATAATTCTGCAGACATGCCTGGGCTGACATTTTTTTTTTTTTTTTATCAGATACTCAAATTGACCCCAGGCCCTATCAGGAATGAAAGAGCTGCCATTGAAAATTTCTCAGGGTTTCAAAACCGGCACAAAAGCTCATTTCAAAGATGGAGAAACTGAGGCTAGAGGAGGTATAATCATGTCTTCCAGGTCAACAAAATACATGGAAGCCTCCTGCAAAAATTTGAATTTTTGTACCCCCTGTGTCCTGAGGCTCTCTCCAGTTGTCCCTCATCACACAGCAGATAGACTTCTGGGGGACGAGTCTACGCAGTGGGAATTGCTATGACATGGGCTTAACTGGATGTGATCATATTGGCCTTTTTGTTATTTACCCTGAAGCTTATTCTCATTTTGTTCCATGGGACCATCCAGAAAATGTCCTTCACATCATTCAACCCTGACCCATGGGGATTCCCAGTGCGGTTCCTCTCAGGCACAGGAATCTGTGAGTGGGCATCTGACTGATGACTGAGAACAAATGAGGTCCAGGGTAGGGAAAAGGCCTGAGGTAAACTTTTGCATGGCGGCTTAGCTCCAGAGAGTTGTTGAAGAAGGTGGGCGCTTCGTGAATCAATGAGTGTTGTCTGAGCCTCACTCTCGGTTGCGGACCGGAAGCCCGGTGAAAGTCCAACACGCCGTAGACTCACCGCGCAGAGAAATAATCCTGAGGCTGTCTTCTACCTGGTAGAAGCGGTCTGGTTGAACAAGGAGACACTACAGTGCTGTTCAGCTCCATCTCCCTCCCTCAAGTGACATTTGCAGTCTTCACAATGTGACTGTGTGGCAGGCCAGAGGCCAGAACCCTAGGTCCTGGCCTCCAGGCAGAGCGAGCAAGTCCCTTGCGCTTTGTGGTTCAGAAATGTGGGACTGCCTGTGTGACATGGGAAGAAGAGCTCTGGAGGGCGGAGCTGCTGATCATGAGCTCCATTATCCACAGTGAATTGGAACAACTGAAACAGGGCAGGGGGTGTGAGGATGACCTCGGCTCCCCTTCTCCCCCCACCCGGTGAGGCAGGAAGCTCTGCTGTCACTGACACTTCACAGATGTGGACACAGGTTCTGGGAGGCTGAGGGAACTTGTCTAAATGACATGATTTGTAAGTCAGCAAGTCAGAGCTCCAAAAATGAGGGTTTGCAAAGATTTTGACACACAAAAACCATTGCTCTTATCTGTCTGTCTATCTGTATTTGCTTCCCCCCAATGTACATCCTAACCTCTCTGAGTTTGCCGGTCTCATGGAACATGAAACAAGAGCTTTGCTGTCCAGGAGCACTCCGTCTTGCCCACCCTGTGTTGCTCTGGCACCTCACTGGAAGATCCCTCACAATACTTTCCCCCCTGTGGGCCCAGGGGAGAAAGGGGAAGAGATGTAGTCCGGCTTCCCTTCAGGGCAGCCCCTGGGGATCTTCTGTCCCTTGCCTTTGTCGTGATTCCTGACTCACAGGAGAGGATGAGAGCTGGGAGGAACAGAAACCTGAGGTCTGGCTTCAACAGGACCCTCCCTGTCAACCCCGACAAGGCCTGTGTATCTCCTTAGTTTCCTGTCACTTACCACAGAAGCAGGCTTCCAGCTGGTTTCTGGATAGGCCAGATGTAGCAACCTTTGGGTGGGTCTCCCGGGTGCAGGCTCCCTGGGACTGTACCCATATTGGGGTGGCTTAAGCACAAGAGGATTCTCTCCTTCACAAGGTCAAGTTTTCCTTGAGGACTTCGGTCTCTGCCTGGGGATAACAAGAGAAGGGGTTTCAGAGAAGGTCACGCTGACCGTGTAAATGACCGTTATGGGTGACTTACCCAATGATTTTATTATTTGTTCAGTACTCATGGGCTAGGCGCTAAGTGTAGGGATGTGTGAGACTCCAGCACAGTCCTTGAGACATGGTCAGGGTGGTTGCAGAGGGTGTGGACCAAAGATGGAGATCTCAGGAATGCAGGGAAGTGATGGTTTTCAGTGGAGACTGAGGCTGGGAGTTTTCCCCTCCAACCTGGTCATTCTGAAACCCGTGCTGTTCCTCCTGTTCCACAGCCTTGAACTGTGTGTGCAGTCTCTGTGGAGACAGTCGGGGGTGGAGGGGGAGCTGCTCTCTTTCGGCTGCAGTGAATTCTTGGGTAGTTTACCCAGCTCTCCCATTCTGAGTCCAAATCCCTGGCTTCTGCTTGCTGGGAGGTGCAGCCCCTACTGCATTTTGGCTGTCAGCCTCTGCTGAAGTTCCAGAATGGCCTTGCTCCTCCTGCCTTGGGCTCTGGCTGAAGCAGCCATGTAAAGCTCAGCCCCTCACCTGGCCTGAGGCAATGCTATGGGTGTTTCCACTCTAGAGAACACTTGAAGACTGATGTCCTCAATAGGTGTCATACTCTGATTTTTCTTATTTCCTTAGAGATAGGTTTCCCAGGTGGTCCTGAGGCACCCTCCGCATACTGCCATTTCCCACAGGACTCTGTATCTGAGGAAGAGACAATGAGAGTGGTTTTGATGATGCTCTGCACATGGAAAGGTGGAGGGGAGAGCATGATGGGACAGGATGGCTGGTGTGAGTGTAGCATGGTGAGCCCATGGGGAAATGGTAGCCGGCAGGTCCATGGTTGTGGTGATTTGATTGTGAGATATCCTCCACAGGCTCATGTGTTTTAACACTCTGCCAGCTGGTGGTGCCACTTGAGGAGATTATGGAACTTTTAGGAGGTGGAGTCTCACTGGAGGAGGTGGATCCCTGGGGGTGGGGCTTAAGCTTTTATAGCCCCACCCTACATCCTGTTTCCTTCCTGGTTGTGAATGCAATGTGACTAGCAGCCTGTCACTTCTGATGTCATGTTTTTCCCACCATAATGGACCGGAAACCCAAATCAACCTTTCCCTTTGGAAGTTTTTTATTGCCGGGTATCTCTTCACAACAAAGGTAACTAAGATGGTGATATTTATGGTCTCTGAAGAAAGGAAGATCAGCGCCTTTCGGATTGATCTGGAACAAAGAGTAATCCTCCGTCTTGTTCCAGGTTCACATAAATTCTCTTGCTTTTGTTATTAAAAAAAAAAATCTCATCTATTGTTTGTTCGTCCATAAAATCTATGCGACAAATAAAACCCTAACCATCTGCTTTCAACTGGGAGAGATCAAGTTTCTAAATGATGTACCTTTAGTTTTTAAAATAGACAAATTTCATTGTCTCCGGGGAGTATGGGATTACCAATAGCTTTTTATGCTTGGTAGAGTCTGGTATTTTTCCATCTGTAGTCATGGGGGCTGCCTGGACATTATACTGTACATCATAGTTGTCTAGAACATGAGCGTGTTGTGCAGTTGGAGCAGATAAGCAAGCAGTGGCAAAGAAACTTGATTGTATACACCGAGGATAATGCCTGAGAAAAATCCAAGGTGTTCTATATTTGTGAAGGCTTTAGTCACAAAGAAACCGGAGGCTGATCAGGATATACCACCACTTCCCACCACTGGTACAGGGAGCCTGCTGTTGGTGTCAGTCAACTGGTAGCACTATTTGGATGCTGTATAGTTCTGTTTGGATGATGGGCTATGATGAGGTAGATCCCAGTGGCACCCAGGGCATGTGAACTAGGGAAGGACTCCATCTTAGTTACCTTTCTCATTGTTTCAACAACATGTTGAAAAATAACCAGGGAGGGAAAGGTTTATTTTGATCCACAGTTTGACCTTACAGTCTGCCATGACAGAGAAGTCATCATGGGTAGAACAGGAGATGGTTGGTCTCACATTGCATCTGCAGTCATGAAGCAGAGTGAGATGAATGGGGATGTCCAGCTCGCTTTCTTCTTTCTGATAAGTCAGAGATACCAGCATAGTTGGAATAGTGCTGGACACTTTTAAGGTGAGTCTCCCCACCTCAGTTAATTTAGGAACACTTTTGCAGACATATGCCGAAGTATATTCCCAGGTGATGCCAGCTCATATCAAACCATCAACCAATATGAACCATGGCAGGCATCAAAGGGAGCTGTGGCCAAGCCTGAAGGATCTCAAGATAATCACTTGCCTTCTAGAGAAAGGCCAATTCATCAGTGCCAGAAAAGTGGAATCACTGTGTGAGGAGTGGCCCCCTTGCATGCCTCTTGGCCATAGCTGTGCATGTGACTTTGAGATGTTAAGTAGCCCATGGCTGCCCTGGGTTCTGTCAGAATCACTAACTTGAAAGATTGGGTGGGCCCATCAAAAAGAGAAGTAGGTTCTCCAAGACTGGACACAAGTAAAGCCAGAGAGAACAAGGAAGTTGCCCAGAGGGTTGGCCTGTCCCTCATACCTCATATCACCCACCCTTGTTCTCACATTTCCCCATCGGCTCTTCCTGTGATCTTCTATGGGTGGCTTGATTCCTTTGTGCATGTAGAAATGGACTGCAGGCAGCTCCTCCCAGGGGTTTCCTGGAAGAACAGCAGCTAGGAGAAATCCTCTCAGAGACATGTGTCTGGGGAGGTCATCTGGTCATCCTCTTTGTAGGAGAAAGAAAGTGCCTCGAGCTAAGAGTACACGGATATGGTGTTGGTGGCAAATCTTGCTGTCAGTGTAAAGTTTTGAAAGAAGGAGGAGGAGGAGGAGGAGGAGGAGGAGGAGGAGGAGGAGAAGAAGAAGAAGAAGAAGAAGAAGAAGAAGAAGAAGAAGAAGAAGAAGACATATAGAAGGCGAAGCAGCCTTGGGAAAGACCCCTGGAAGTGAGTGGAGAGTGTGAAGACCCGTGGGCCACACATGTGCCACCTCTACAGAAGTGGTGGTAAGCTGCTGTGGGATGTTCTGTATGTCCTGTGGGAGCCCGTTCTCAGGTTCCTCGTGGTTTTACCCAGCAGGTTTGCATAGAGGATGATTAAGACCATGGGCCTGAGTGCAGGTGTCTGAGATGGTCTGCACTTGGCTGTGCTGGGGGATAGTCTGTATGTCAAGTTGCTCTGATTGGTCAATAAATAAAATACTGATTGGCCTGTGGCTAGGCAGGAAGTATAGGCGGGACTAACAGAGAGGAGAAATAAAAGAACAGGAAGGCGGAAGGACTCACAGCCAGCCGCCACCCTGACAAGCAGCATGAAAAGATGCCGGTAAGCCACGAGCCACGTGACAGAGTATAGATTTGTGGAAATGGATTAATTTAAGCTATAAGAACAGTTAGCAAGAAGCCTGCCATGGCCATACAGTTTGAAGCAATATAAGTCTCTGTGTTTACTTGGTTGGGTCTTAGCGACTGTGGGACTGGCGGGTGACAAAGATTTGTCCTGACTGTAGGCAAGGCAGGAAAACTCTAGCAACAGTAAGCTATCGAGAAAACAGGATGAAGGGCAGCTGACACCATCTTGCCTGTCATCAACTACCCCACCACAGGCCTGGGTGTCACAGTGGCGGAGAAGAAGGCCATGCATGAATCCATCGGTCATTGGTTGGGCCTTCAATTATGTAGGCCTTATCTACATACCTTTGCTTCCAAATGTCTAACCCGCTAGCCACAGAGACTAACAACACTGAGTTTCCACCTCAGTCTTCAAGAGGAAGTTGAATATGTGGAAGGACCAGAGACTCCTCTTGACTGGGGTCTTGTCTTGGTATAGGTATATTTCCTGCCTACAGGGACAACATCCTTAACACCACTCCCACCAACACTGGCTTCCACTCAGCATCACTAAAGTGACTCACTCGATCACAAAGGAATTACAGTGGCAGACACATGACCACAGGATTCACAGTTTCCCTGCGATATTACCTGGGGGCTGCTAACCTGATTGAGATGGGGGGGGTTCCTGTAAATGTGGCAGAGGTGACAGGTTAGGAACTGTCACGGTTGGCTTTAGCCACCAACTTCACATACTCTAGAGTCACCTAGGAGAAGGGTCTCTAAGAATGTCTGTGAAGGATTACCTTATGTGAGTTGATGAGAGAGGACCCCCTCACCCCCAGCTGGGGATGACATCATTGGTAGACAGAATAGACCAAGCAGCAGCTTGTACCTGTCCATTCATCCCTCCCTGCTCTTGCCTGTGAGTGTGATGTGACCAGTGGCTTCTAGTTCCTGCCATATTGACTTCCCCTCAATGATGGACTATAACCTGGAATTGTGAGCCAACCAAACCCTTCCTCCCTTAAAATGCTTTGATAGGAATATTTTTATCACAGCAAATGGAAGAGAAAGTAAGACAGGAATGTTACCCACGAGAGTGACTGTTAACTCTTCAGGACAGTGTATACATGACATCAGTGATGGCTGTGCTCCTGGGAACCCAGGGAGACTAGTGGACCAGTCACACTCACCATCATCCCCAGTGCCCTACATGAGGATCTGCCCCTTCCCCTCTCTGCCAGGACTGACTCTGTGGGTGGGGAGGTTCAGGTTCTGGGGATCAAAGCACTTCTTCAACCAAGCCATGTCCCCAGCCCATGGGAGAGGGATCTTGAACTAGTTATGGAGGAGGGCATGAGGCATATCAGATAGAGCTTGGAGATAAAGGCAGCAGGCAGGCTGCTCATTGACTCTACTTGCCATCTATGAGCTCTCTGGGAACTACTTTGAGCAAGAGCCTAAGCAGCTGTTCTCCCCTGGGGCACATGTGTTAGAAGAAGCAGGTGCATACTGTGGGGTCTACCCAGACCCATCTCCACAGCCACCACACCCACTGTACCACGGTGACAACAGATGGGCTTCTGGTGGCTCAGCTTCCTCAACTGAGACAAGGACATGCCTCAGCCGAGGATAAATCTCCTTCCAGAGGGTGTACCATGTTCACATGCTGGCTGACCAAGGGATAGAAAATCCTGGTCCTTTCTCAGCATGGAACAGAGATCTATGGCTCTACTGCTCTGGCGTTTCCCTTGGAAGGCTGAGGTCATAGGTCTGGCCTTCCGCAGAGCCATTTCCTTCCTTGCCTTAAATCTGTCTCCTTCCCTCCCATGGAGATGGACCAGGAATTCCCAAGAGATTTTCTTGCAGCTTTGTGCCTCAGAATCCATTCCCAGGGATCGTGTGCTGGCCAGGTTTGAAAGGCCAGGCCTTCAGAATGTAAGAGGTTTTGTAGAATGTATAAGATTTTGGGTGGGGGTGAATCATAAGCAAGAGCAACCAACTAAAACCTGGTGAACAAATCCTGAAGTCATATTTCTTCCATGTTGTTACCTTCTTTACTTCCAGTGGCCTTTTTCTTCATCATCTGTTTTTGTCTGATCTTAAGACAGCTCTTCTTGGTGTAACTTGGGGGTTTTGCTGTTAAGTCCAAGAAACTTTAAGTTAGAATGTTAGCTTTACTGAGCATTTACTTGGGTAGGAAGTTCTGCCTCTTGACAAATTCTCAAAGCCCCCTGCTTCTAGGCTTGACTTCTCAGCACGAAGGCAGTCCCTGTTCTTGTGTGAGCATGAAGCCTGTTCTCACACCGCAGTGTTGAGGCTACAGTCCTCTGGGACCCCAGACTCCCAGAGGTGGGAGTCTCCTACTCCACTTTACTCTGTGTCATGAAGATGACAGCTGCGGCCAGAGCTGCCTCCAGAGGTAAAGGTGTTTGTTACCAAGCCTGATGGGACCCACTTGAAAAAAGGGAGAGAAATGATGACCGAAAGTTGTCCTTTGGTTTCCACACATGCGCTCTCATACTCAAGTGCCCCTACACATACATACACAATAAGCAAAAGTTAAAATTTAAAAAAAAAAATAGAAAATAACAGCTTTCCAGTCACTCTTGAGGTAACAGTGACTTCAGGCAACTCTTCGCCTCTGCTTCTGGCTGCCTCTTAGACTGTGGTCTGTTGAGTCCTCATTTTGAGAATTAAAACAAATTTCCAAGTTACTAATTGTGTGTAATGTCTACTGTGAGTATTCAGCCTTACCTACAGCGACACAGAATTCCCAGAGGCAAGTTGTGACACCCCCCCCCCCAGTTATTGATAATGTTGGTAATGGACTCACATGAACACTGCAGGAAGTAGGTCTCATCATAGCAACCACTTTAGATTGTGAGGGGGGACTACAGGATATGTTGCTGGTCAGTGTTTGTCAACTTGACATGAACTAGAGTCACCCAAGGAACCTCAAATGAGGATCTCAATTAATGAATTGCCTCCATTAGATTGGACTGTAGACATGTCTGTGGGGGGCATTTTATTGATTAATGATTTATTGATGTGGGAGGGCCCAGCCTAATGTGGGCAGTGCCATCCCTGGGTCCTGGGCTGTATAAGAAAGCAAGTTGAGCAATCAAGGGGGAAGCAAGCTAGTAAGCAGTGGTCCTCTGTGACCTCTGCTTCAGCTCCTGCCTCTAGGTTCCTGCCTGGAGTTCCTGTCCTGACTTCCCTTCATGATGGACTATAAGCTGCAGGGTGAAAAAAAAATCCCTTTCTCCCCAAGTTATCTTTGGTCAGTGTTTGATGAAACTCTAGGGGGTTCAGTTGCATGTGGGAGAGAGAGAAGGGGGTTTCCTGCATGAGTTCCTTTCAAGGACGACTGTAAACTGCAATATGAAAGAAGCCCCTTTCTCCCCTGGTTCCCTTTGGTCAGTGTTTTATCACAGCAGTAGAGACTCAGCTAGGAGTGTAAGGAAACTCCAGGAGGTTCAGGAGAGAGAGAGAGAGAGAGAGAGAGAGAGAGAGAGCGAGCTGGGGGCGTGGAGAGAGGAAGAGAGGGGAAAGAGCGAGAGGGAGAGAGGGGGAGAGAGGGAGAGAGAGGAAGAGAGAGGGAGAGAGGGAGAGAGGAGAGAGAGAGAGAGAGAGAGAGAGAGAGAGAGAGAGAGAGGAGAGAGGGGGAGAGAGAGGGGAAAGAAAGGGAGAGACAGAGAGAGACACACAGAGACAGAGACAGAGACAGAGAGGGGAGAGAGAGAGAGAGAGAGAGAGAGAGAGAGAGAGAGAGAGAGAGAGGAGAAAGAGAGAGACTTGAACATTTACTGGGTGACGATGTTACCAAACTATTTCAACAATTGATTTACACAATATGGTTGAGACAATAAAATTGAAAATAAATTAAAACCATTTAAACAACTGTTTTGTGGGACAAATATACACGATTTGAATATTTATGATGGTAAAATCAGATTAATTTGCCGAGTCCTCACCCCTCCCCCTTCATCTGTCATCTATGAGGCAAAGCTCTCAGGAGTAAGTTAGCGAGTTTTTGTGGCATGTTTTGCTTAAATATAAATAAATTAATCACATTTTCATGGTTGTAAAATCGTTCATTAAGTAGGGGAGGCAGTGGAAACAGCACCCCACCCTCAAGAAACATATGGCCAGCAATGCAGGCTGAGGAAAATTGAAAGTAGTTCAACATCTAAATTAAATGGAATCTCCAAAGAGTAAGAAATGATAGCAGATTTTATATGGCTGATGACCATGTTTTAAATTGATTTTTAAAAATCCTGTTAAATTGAAAACTAAGTTTTAAAGTGTTTTAACGCGTCCCAGCAAAGCCTGAGTCTGCTGTACACATGAATTCTGTAGGACCATCCCTCCTACCAAAGTTCTCACTGTAGACCCAGCATCACCTCTCCTCTCTGTCCACTGCTTCTGAGGACATCGTTGTCATTGTCTATGACTCTCCAGTCTCCTTACAAAGACCCGCGCAATTATTTTCAGCTCACCCAGACTATAGTACTTTTGAGCCACTGTGGCCAAAACACCAACGGAAACAACATGGGAGAGAAGGGTCTATGTTGGCTCATGTTTCTGGGGACTTCAGAGTATCGCCAATATTTTCAACCCTCACACACAGCCCCAGATACACCTCCATAGCCACACCCTTAATTTTATTTATTTATATTTATTTATTTGTTTATTATTATTATATTGAACCCAGGGCCTCATTGATGCTCGACAAGTACCCTGCAACTGGCCTGTGTGCCCAAAGCTTTGCTTGTGGTTTTTATTTTAAGGCAGGTTTCTTTCCTAAGTTGCCTGGCTGACCTTAAACTCACTCTGTAACTCACTGAGGGCTTGAAACTGGGATCCTCCTGTCTCAGATTCCCATGTTGCCGGGATTCTGGGCTTATGCCACCAGGCCTACCTCAGCATCCTTAATTTGATCAAGTCTGCAAAGTCCCTTTGCCCATTTAGATGACGCAATGATAGAATCTGAGGATGAGTATGTGGACATCTCTGATGGTTCATTATTCAGACAGCAATTCTACCCCAGGCTGTCCGTGTCCCCCCCCTCATCCCCCATCAATTTTAGAACACTCAAAACTAGGTCATTGGCCCCGTTTTCTTCTCTTGGCAAATTTTCCGAAAGGGATTCACTAAGGCTCACCTTGGTTCCAAACACTGTCTATAAGCTATTGGCTCCCAAATTGGTGTCCAGCTTTGAGCTTGCCCTTGTATCCACACTTGTATCCGTATCTAATCTGTCTACGTGGTCTACGGTTCGCTCGGATGTCCAGGGCTGACGATGAAGTCAATGGGAGACTGTGGCTCCTGTGAGTGAGTGGTGAGTGTGGGACTCGGTGCAGAGGGCCAGGCGACGACACAGGGAGTTACCCTGGTGTCGGACGATGGAGAAGTTAGGGTGTCAGTTAGCCAGGTCTCATGCTGGTGGCCATGGACAGTGCAGCATGCAGCTGGGGGTGAAAGGGGAACTGGACAGGGGAAGTAGGTAGGGCCGTGTCACAACCTTCGTGGTTCCCTCTCGCAGTAGCAAGCAGCTACCAAGGGAGTTTAAACAAAATGTGGTGGCCAGCAACTGCCCCGCTGATGTGCTGCATGGCTAAGGGAATCAGGAAAACGAGAGTAGAAAACACCAGGAAGTCAAGACCAAAGCGTAACCCGGAGGGACAGATCGGCAAAGAGTGAGCCGAGCCGCGCACCAAGGTTGAAGCACATTGAGCATCATCTAACATGGAACCTCTGTCCTAGACACTGATCCCACGAACACCCCGAGAAGGACCTGGGCATCAGACGCTAGAAGCTGACAGTCAGTTGAAAGACACTTGAGCAACCCTCCCCAGGAAAGAGAACACGTTCCCTGTCAGCCAGATCACAGCTACACATGGGGTGTGTTACCCTTTTTCAAGTACAGTGGGAAGGAAATTTGCTCAGCTAGAGAGATGCAGCTCTGTTTTCCTAAGAGGAAGTTAAGGTTTGATTGTTGCTCACAGGTGATTATTTGTGGCTCAGCGGAGTCCTAGGGTGTCCTTGGCTCTGCGTGTCTTTGCTCAGTCTCCAGCTGTCTCCTTGATTTCTTGATTTCATTAGGAGATAGGAGCTTGTAATACTGGGGAGAAATGTAAAGCTATTAGTGGGTCGTTGTTGAAGTGAGAGCATGCCCCGCTAAGCTTCTTAGGGAACCTATGGCAGCCAATGATATAGGGATTAAGCTGTGCGTGTGTGTGTGTGTGTGTGTGTGTGTGTGTGTGTGTGTGTGTGTGTGTGCCTAGTGAGCAAATGGGTCATGAACCAATCCTCCATGAGGAACTTAAAAGTGATAAGCTCTGTTGGTAAGGGCACATGGGCTGCTGCTGATGTCAGGTTTTTTTTTTTTTTTTTTTTTTTTTTTTTTTTTTTTTTTTTTGACTCTTCTTTTTGCCATTTTTGTGAGACCAGGAGCACCATTTCTAAATGTGTCCCTGTCACCTTTGATCAGTGTTGGGGTGGGCATGCAAGGGGCCTCCTTGGACTTCTGTATAATACTTAGAGTTAGAAGGATAATTGAATATGATGGGCAAGGGATGCCCAGATCAATCAATCAAAAAAATAAAACATAATTTTTTGGTGTGTCTGTGAAAGTAGGCATGTTTGTGTGCATGTGTGTGTGTATGTTTTGCATGTGCAGGTATGTGCATACTCAAGGCTGCCCATGCCCCTATGTACCCATATTGAGGCCAGAGGAAGACCTCCAGTGTTCAAAATTGTCTGTCCCTGTGGTCCCTGGGAGTCGGATCCTGACTGCAGGTCTCTATGGCCCATCTAGGCTGCTGGCAAACTCAAGCAAAAATGAACATGACCCTGAGCCAGGGCTACCTCTTTTCCCAAGTTCTCTGAGGGTTGTGGGTACAAGGGCATGATGCTGAGACCCACACAGGCAAGGGTAGCCTGGCCTTCCTTCCCACGGGGTGCAGTTCTTCGTATGTGGTGGCAATGGACAAGCGTCTTAAGTCCATAGTCCATTCTTGTCTCGGTTTTCTTGTTTTTTTTTTTTTTTTTTTTTTTTTTTTTCAGGGGAAATGCGCATGCAGCAGCTTCGCAGGCCATTTTCGGCTTCAAGCGGCAGTGGCTTGGCGGCTACTCACGGCTTTCTGTTATCTATCCTTACCTCCAACTTCACCTCCCTGTATCTTTGTTTCTAAGAAACCGAGCAGATGACACCTCTCCCTCCGGGTCCTTGTAGCACATCGAGAGGACTTCACACCCGGGCTGGCGAGCCTTTTGCTCAGAAGGAACAGCGGGCTGGGGGGTGTTCCCTTCTTGTTTAACAGATATTTTTAGCTTTTCTCAAAGCTTCTCACTCACTCTGAGTCTTAAAAAGAAAGAAACTCTTCCAAAAATGCAAATGTTCTGACAGGAGTTGAAAAGAATGTTCCCCACCCCCCCTTCCCCAAACAACCCCTCACTGACAATCCACAGGCTAAGGGGGCAAGCTGGGGTGTGGGGGTGTGTGGTGATATGTTGCGTACCCTAATAAGATTTGCCTGAAGATCAAAGAAGCAGAGCCAGCCCCAGCCACCACCTCTTACCTCAGCCTGAAAGAGCTCCAGCCGAAAGGGCTTCAGCCGGAAAAGCCTTTAGCTCCTGTCTCCTCATGTCTTAGATACCTTTTTCCGCCCAGCCATTAAAGACATGTGTGACTCCCAAGTACTGGGATTAAAGGTGTGTGCCACCACTGCCTGGCTCTGTTTCTCTCCTAGTCTGAGTCAATCTCGTGTAGTCCAGGGTGACTTTGAACTCACAGAGATCCAGACAGATCTCTACCTCGAGAGTGCTAGGATTAAAGGTGTGTGTGCCACCACTGCCTGGCCTCTATGTTTAATCTAGTAGCTTGTTCTGTTCTCTGATCTTCATGCAAATTTTATTAGGGCATACAATATTCTTCAGGCAAATTTTATTAGGGTACACAATATGTCACCACAGGGGTGCCACAGCTAGATTCCAGGAGCCAGGACAATGGGCTCTGTGAGCTTGCAGAGGGTGAGCTTTCTCAATCACACTGGTCCTGAGTGTTTTGGGATGATCTGTTCATGGTTGTATGTGTAGGGCAAATGAAGGGTTCATTTCTACCAGCCACCCATGGGCACATGCAGCTCTTTAAAGTCACAGGGCTCCATTGGTGGCAGCAGGAATGGTCGGAGAGCCTGACCCCAAGAGTGGAACAAAAACAGCAGCAAAGGGAAGCAAGGGTTGCCATTGTTTTCAAGAGTCACTTCGAGATGGCTCAGAGGTTAAGGATGTATATTGCTCTTGGGAAGAGCTGGATTCCACTTCGGGTGGCTCACAACCACCCATACATAACTCCAGCTCCAGGGGACTCAACACCCTCTTCTGGCTTCCACAGGCACCTTTAATCAGGTGTGATTTCCCCTGCATGCACAGACACATATTAAAAATAAAATCTTTGAAAGAGTCACTTTGAGACAATGAGGTCAGCTGTCATGTGTTCTTGTTTACGGCTCCTGCTGTCTGTTCCACATGCTATCCGAGATGCCTTGCCCTCAATGATCACTTCTTCCTTGGGTTCCCGTGGTACCAAGTTCGCACCAGACATGATAGACAGTCATGTCCACACGTATGTCTGAGGGTAATGTGATCATGGGAGAAGAGAAGCCCCTTGCTGACCAGAACCTTACACATTATCATTGTCCTTACTCTTTCAGATGATCTTGAAATGGGGTCTAATTCATATTTTTGACTCCCTAGAATTAGGCATAAATCAGACACTCAGTGGCTGCCGGGCTGTTGGATCTCAGACTTTTCAATTTGTGTCTTTCAGAGCTAATTCAAAGCTTGCACATATTCTGAAATAACTATTTGGCCCCGTATCTCAGTGAAAAACAACACGATTTAGTTTCATTTACGTCAAATTCAGAGCATGTTTCGAATGCAGCCTCTCAGAGGGGGATGTTTAATATTCTTGGGCTTGAGATCGCTTTGCAGAAATTGTTTATATCAACATGGATCCGAGAGAGAAGAATATGTCCCTCCAGCCCTCTATGCTCAGTCCCATTTTCCAGAGGGCCACAGTACAGGTAGACACCTGAGTGTTTATGTTGGGTGTAGAGGGGAGAGGCAAAGTGTCCCTTTCTCCAGTTCCACACATAGCTCACTTTCTTGCAGCTGAAAGTCTGGGATGACTTCATCCTTGGGTGGAATATTTTGGAGACAGCTTTGTCTATTCACAGTTGTGTCTCAACACTCTGAGGCCAGCTGGGAGACGAGGTCCTTGCATTCACAATATGATAACACTGAGATATACGGACTTAGTTTGAATTCAGAGCAGCCTGTGGGACCTGGGAAAGATGGCAGGTTAGATTCAATGGTAGTCTTGTACCTTCTAGGGCTTTTCTTTTGGGAGAGAAGAGGGTCTATGACAGACACTGTGGGGTGCTTTACATACATTCTTATGGCACTGTTCCAAGGTAGGTACTATCACTCTTATTTTCTGGAAATCAAAGAACATCTTGGTATGCATTCTTAGGTCTTCCAGAAGGTAATACACATATATTTTGGTAACTAAAAGCATAATCATAGTGGACTTTAGGGTCACAAATATAAAAGTTTAGGGTGACATAAGTTTGATGTGTTCACCTGGGAGAAATAGGTATTTGAAAGGCAAAGGAATAGACACACAGACCTTGGTTTCTTGTGCTTAAGTAAATCTTTCTGTTCTTTAAAATTTACCATAGACATGCAAGATAGATGGTATTATCTTCAGTTTGTAGTTAAGACTTGGGATAATATACCCAGATATTTAAATGAAGTCCCAGAAAGGATGGTTGTGGGATTAAGGGGTAAACCCCAGGACTTAAGCCCAGATAGAAATAGACTATACCAAGCAAGGCTTGCCAGGCTTGCGTTTGATATTCTACCAGAGCAAAACTCTACTTCATTAGAAAGGGTTTCATTCAGACCTCTGTGGGGCATCATTGTGCACACAAACAAACTCCTAGGTGCATGTGCTCATGCACCCCCCCCCCAACAACAATAAAATGAAATAACAGGAGCAGGGATCAAAACAATCAAGATTTAAATGAACATTTGGCAGAAAGAAATGGATGAAGTTAGAGGACGAGGACATCACAGAGCTGTCAATCAGTTTGTTAAAGGAACTAAGGTAGGCACCATAGATGAAGTGAGACAGATTTTCAACATAATATTTTGGTTGCAATGTGCAGAAACAAAATCTAGAGTTAGGCTCCATAACCAAAGGGGAAATTTAGGACTATAAAAGGCAATACTGGAGATAGTAATCCCATGAGACACGCAGAAGCCTTGGGAAGCCTGACATGACTCTTCTCACTTGATTTCAGAGCACAATGGTCTGGGCTTTAGATCTTAGGGGGACAGGCTTCCAAAATGCAAACCTCTTGTGTTAGTTGGCTAGTGCTGTCACAGAACGGGCCACAAATCACTAATGCAATGGGATGGAGTTTGGAAGCCAGAGGTCAAGGGTTGGTGAGGTGGTTTCTTTCCAAAGAATCCATGTGGGGGAACCCATCGCAACCTGTCCCCTGGCTTCCAATGGCTTGTGGGCTGTCTCTGGTGGTTGTTGGCTGTAAAGCATCCCCTCATTCTCGGCCTTCATCCTCATGAGGTTCCCCTGCATCATCCACCAGCATCCCACTGTGCAGCTCTGGCTCTGCATTCAGATTTCCTTCCCATGAGTACTGTGATTGATAAACTTGGTTGCTGATTTGATAGAATCTGGAAGAGACAAGCTTCTGGGTATCCAGGGAGGCATTTTCTTAACTAGGTTATTTGAAGTGGGAGGACCCATCCTCATTAAGGGTAGCCCTCCAGTAGCAGCCCAGATAAAAGGGAGCCTGAGGAGAAAAACTCTCCTCTTATTTTTGCCTCATTGTCTTCCAGTGTGGACTGAAGACCAGGGGCTCCCCAAAAATCCTTCTAGGCTTTCAGTCTCAAGTTGGGAGTTCTGAGGCATCCATCCTCATGGACTGAGTAGCTACTTGGGTTCTCAGCCTTTCCATTATGAAGACAGCCATTGTTGGACTGCCCAGACCATGTTGTGTAAACAATCTGATAAATCCTCATTTAATATAGGTTCTTTCTATGGGTTCTGATCCTCAGAGAACAAGCTTAATACAAGGATACAGGTTATCTCCTATTCAGGCCCATTCTAGATAGTTTATGTTAACTCTACCAGCTCTGTAGACGTTGTTTCTAAATACAGACAAATCATAGTCCCTGGAGTCAGGGATTTCAGTATATCTTTGTTGAGATAATCTTCTCATTCATAACTCCTGAGTCATCTAATATTTTATCTGAAGATGTATGCTTGAAACCATGAGCTAGAAGAAGCAATTTTTGAAGACACCAAGAATCAGAGGCCATATTTGTATGATGCTCTCCATGGAAACCTCTGACTCTTTCTGATGAGAACTAATGAGTTTTCCTCTACCCTTCTGTAGAAGGCCTTGTTAGGTTTTATTTAACTCATATTTGATCACATATAAAGGTTGCTAAAGTAGATTAGCACACACACAAAAAAAAGCTTGGTAGAAAGAATCATTTTCTTTCTTTATTGTAAACTTTATTATAAAAAATTGGCAAAACAAACCATGACACATTGAAATTAATCAGACCCAAAGACTATACATCTCAATAAACTTAGGTAGGCTTAGAATTAACCATTCCAAAGTCACAGAGCCTCACATTGGACTTGACACTGTCACTATTGAGTTATTACATGCACTTATCCACCACCCCCCCCCAAAAAATGACAGAGTTAGAACTAGAAAAACAATTAGCTTTATATCTGTTTTTCAAAATCCATGCCCATTACCTGCAGTCAGTCCTTCTACACGTTCTAATATTTAGCTTTTCTTGTTTAAGAATTGTTCCACTGATACTTTTTACCTCCTTTTTTTTTAAAAATAACTCTCTACATTTCTACTATCAGTCCCTCAAATTTTTATTTCTGGAATCTTCTTATAGAGAGAAGATGATAAATAAATATATCTTGATTTCTACTGACCTCCTTGTAAAACATAAGATCCTTCACTAAGTGAATGGGAACTTCTTGGTCAATGCTTTGTGTGTAAGTCATAGAAACTCATGGGATCCCCATGAGTAGGAAACACAAGCCCCCCCCCCTCCCCCGCCCCATTGCCTTCCCTCTCTTTCTCACGGCTTTCACGAAACTGGAAGCTTTTGCTATGACATGTGCCAGCACACAGAGTCTCAGGTCGTTAAGCAGAAATTGGCTGACATCTGGGGGTGTGGAGACATTTTGCCCACAGAATATGGCCTCGTTCACTCGGGATGAGTCATGTCTCCAAATCTTGGCTCAGTAGTGAGTGGTTGGATGTTCCAGGGAATTGTGTCCCTGTCTCCACCAACCATGAAATGCTCTTTTTGGAAGTGGTGAGATTGAGGGATGGTACAGAAAACCCTGCATTTTTTCTACTAACTGATTTATTTTTTGTCTGTCTGTCTGTCTGTCTGTCTCTCTTTTTTGATGAGTGTCTCAGTTAGGTTTTCTATTGCTGTGAAGAGACACCATGAGCAAGTCAACGCTCCTAAAATAAAACATTTAATTGGGGGCTTTCTTAAAGTTTCAGAGGGTTAGTCCATGATCATCATGGTGTGGAGGGGTGGCCACATGCAAGCAAGGCATGGTGCTGGGGCGGTGACTGAGAGTTTTGGATCCTGATCCACAGGCAGCAGGCAGAAAGCCACTTGGCCTGGCATGGGCTTTTGAGACCTCAACACCCACCCCCACTCCCCACCCCCACCCCATGACATACTTCCTCTAACAAGACCACACCTCCTCATCCTTCTCAAACAGTTCACCACCTGGGGGCTCAGGAAGCAAATAGATGAGTCTGTGGGGACCATTCTCATCTAAACCACCACAGTGGGAAGAATTGAACTTGGAGCTCTGTCCATGCCCGGGAAGTGCTCTACCACTGAGTTACAGCTACATCCAATGGACAAGGCTCCCCAGCTTGTTCAGAGCCCGATACAAATGATCTTAGTGTTCTTCAGTGTTGTGAGTGGTTCCCAGAACCTTGCACATACTAAGCAAGGACTCGGCCACAGAGCTATACCCTCAGCTCTGGGCCTGCATTGACAGGGCCCCTGTTTCCTGGAGTTTCACAGTAGGCTATGGCTTTCTAGTCAACTTGGAATTGTCTTGCTTTATATCACACTCACTTAACTCTCTCAGGCATCAGATGCTACATTGATGAGCAAATCTTAAACAAACAAACAAAAAAAAGAGGCCAGTTTCTATTCACCGTCTACTTCTAGGCCACAGATCAATTTTGATTCAACATGTCATTCTCTTAATACATGTTATCCCAGGATGTTGAAGACGGCTTAGTTGATAAAATGCTCACCATGCATGCATGGGGACCTGTATTTAGATCGCCAGCACCCACGTAAAAAGATGAGGGGCCTAGTATGCTCCTGTACATTCTAGCCCCAATAAAGTAGCCAGTCAGTCTAGCTGAATTGATGAGCTCCCTCTGCGTTAAGTGAGAGAACCGTGCCTCAAACACGGAGGTAGAACATGATTAAGGAGAACACCCCACACCAACCTCTCTCCTCAACACCCTCTTTCACACTCATGCACATGTGCATGCGCATCAGCACACATGGGTACACATGAAGACGTATATACATAGACATGCCTGAAAAATAAATTCAAACAAAATAAGTCCTACTCCAGACTCATATGGTTTCTTTTGAAAAAACCTGATAAATTTGACTGAAATGTAGGAGTTACCTATGTCATTTTGGCCCTCTGGTGAAGGACTTTGTCCTTAAGAGCTTGTCCTTTGTGGCTAAGCTCAGGTTTGCACGGTGTTCATTGCTGAGCAGTGTTGGAAGGTCACCGGGACACCCAGTTCCTTTTCAGTCAGAGGGACAGGAATACCATGGCTGTTCTCAAGTGGCTGGAGTGTTTTTAAAAACATAGCACGCTCGGAGGCAACCAGATAGGGGTCTTGGTGTGAATGGCATGCAGTGGTCTCCAATTTTGCTTCACCTCCATGGCAGACCCTCATGATTATTCTATTGAACCCTCAAAGTGAACATTCATATGATTAGCTGCAGGAGGGAATGGACTCACTTGGGGGGTAAGCAGCTGCTCTAGGGTCCCACAGCTGGCCAATAGCAGACTGGGGCTCAGAAGCCAGGGGTGACTGGATTTGTAGCCTCACACATCCCTTCCTGGCACTCACAGAAGATCTGGGTCTTCCCTGCCTGTTCTGTGAGGGGAGGAGTTTGGATACTCTACAAGAACTTTCATCAGGGATTGTCTGGTAGAGCAAAGGGTGTCACCCAGCCTGTGTGGCACGGTGCATCATTGACTTCTGTGATATTCTCCCACACTTTAAAGAGTTGTTTCATGTCTTAGCATAGTGGAAAATTCCATCTCCCATCAACAAATAACCTTTCATTAGCTGGAGAGAGCAGTTTACATCCAGTGATTCACGATTATTTGTTGTTAGCAGGCTCGCCACCCACCTGCGTGTTCCTTTCCGCTAAGTTCCCTCCCTCACACTTTAAGACAGGGAGTTGCAGGGGATAAAACATAAGGCCCTTGTTAATTGCAAATTAATAGTGCCAGGAATATATACAGATGGTACCTGAAGTCAGTTGCCGGTGGCATCATATTATGGTTCTGTTTTCCTTTCCTGTAATATAACTGTGCATCAAGTAAAGAAAGAGTAGGCCTTAGCTCCTGTTCAGTTTAGCATTTTTGTAGGACGATACCCATGCTTCATCTCTGTTTATCTCTGTGATTATCTTACAATCTGCATGGATTTTGCTTTGATTTACTTATTAATTTTAAAGTTTCATGTGTCAATGGTTTATAGGACCCAGGTGCAGCTCTCTGCCCAGGTATACTGTGTGTATCTGATGAGACTTTCTTAGTCAATATTTTGTTGTATTGGATTGTGCACTCTAAAACAATTCCCTGTGAGCTGGCATTGTAGCAAGACCATGTGGTCACATTTGTGCTTTAACTGGCTGGCCCTTTGATTACGTTTATCAAATGAAGTTGTTTTTCTTTCAAGACTGTTCAATTTTTTTTAAGAAAAAAATTGTCATGTCAATTGCCAGAGTCAATCAATTAAATGCAAAATGCAGAATTTTTAAGACAGAATGACCACCGTGCCAGACTGGATGACCCAGGGAGGAAGCTCATGTTCCATCCATCCAGCTGTGTGGAAGAGTGCACTGGGTCTCCCACTTAGAAGATTCTATGCTGGTTCTATGAAAGGCTCCTTGCAAGACACACCATCTTCCAAGAGTTGGACCAAACCATGGACTTCTCATCTTAGAATATGCAGCAATAACTTGGATATCACGACAGACCTTGAAGTTGATTTGAAGTTTAAAAACTGTTATTGTCACATTTGCTAATGGCCATTCCTGCCCATCTCACTGCAAAGGAGATTTCCGGTGGTCTCCTCTTACTGCAGCATAAACTCTGTCCTGGTTGATGCTCATGGGGTCCTGGTGAGTCCCCAGTGAAAGACTTTGTCTTTGACGATGATTGGATCCTTCTAGAGGGAAGGTGGGTCCATGGAAGATAGTTGAGGCCATGATTAGCAGACTGGAAATGGAAGCCTCCCTGGCAGGGGGCTTCAAAAGTAGGACCCTGACCACAGTTTGGAAGCAGGAAAGTGTGGCCTAACTCAGGCACTAATTTCCAACACTCCCCTAAGGGCACGTCTCTGCCCCTGGGGCTCTAATATGTCTTTCGGTAGGGGAGTCTCAACATCATGCAGCTACACTCAGAAGTGATGGAAACCCCCTCCTCTGTGAGGAATAATTACACCACGTGGCTGCAGTCGACCTGTTGCTAAGACAGTCCTCTGAACTAACCAGGGTGTCTTTCCCCAGCAGTTATATAAAATTCAAACAATCCCCTGTGAGCCCTGTCTACGCTGACTCTGTAAACTTGGCCAACAGTGTGATAAATCTCGTTACGCGTTAAGTTCAGTTGCTTCATTGGCAGCTGTCTTTCGGGTCTCAAATTAAACTTAAAAGCAGTTTTGCTCACTGTGGGGAGGAAAAAGTGCTATGGTAGGGGGATAATCTTTGGGCAAATGAACAGATAAGGGTCTACCAGCTGATGAAATGCCAAGCTTAGGGAGAAACCCAATCTCTTCATCACAGCCAAGAAAATAATATAGAAATGCCTTTTTACTTTCAATGTGATTTTCAAGTTGGAGATCAGAAATCAAATTGAAACTGACACTTATTTGTAAATAGGAACTGTGCTCTCTCTCTCTCTCTCTCTAACATATATAAATACACACACATATATAATGTAGTAAATGAGATATATATATATATATGTATATATATATGCACAAACTTATATATCACACTTACTACATTTTTATGAGGATTTATAAAGATGCCCAAGGAACAAAACTTCCTCTCATGGTACCAGAGTGAGCAGTGAGGCTATTTCTGAACAACATTTTCAGAATATTAATTGTTGCTGAGATAACTATCCTGTCACTTCAGGGCCTCTGTTGAGGCTTAACATCAGAGCTGGTGAATTAATGCGGCCATTATCCAGCCAGAAGCTGCATCGTTTACCAGTTCATTACGGCTCAAATCAGAACTTGTATTTCTCCCCAATCTCCCCAGGGTTATGAAACAGATAGAGGAGCAATACCATTCCACATAACAATGTCTTAAGGTCCTTTCCTCTCTCACACTGCACAGTTTTCCTAATTAATAGGCCATGTGCCTGGGAGTTTGTAAGCTCCCTCTCTCTCTTCTTTCTCCCCCTCCTTCACCCCACCTTGCCCTTCTCTGAATCTGCTACCTGCTGAGGAAGTATGGCAGGAGCTTGGCCTTCCCCAAATCTCAGGCCATGTAGATGACCAGAATACTGAGGTCAGTATGCCACACTCAGATATCGGCTGCTGAAAAGTGGGTGTCCTCTGGCTAACTTGGGCTATCCTCTGGGGCAGAGCCACAGGCTGTGGCATCTCTCCTGTGGACAGCATGGGAAGGACATTGGGAAGCAAAGTACAGCTTTCTGTGCTACAATTTGGGCCTTGTTCCAACATTTTACTTTTAATGAATTTTAGTAATGTTTTATCTGAACTTGTAAACAATGACGTTCCAGGCTTGGGACCACAATCATAAGTGAGGTTTTCTTTAGAGCCATTACCAGGGGCAGGAGGATAATTCTGGTTCTCCAGGTGGGTGACTTCCTATCCAAATAGATAGTCAACATCCTTCTTTTATTTATTTATTAAGTTTCATTCTAAGTGTTTTATTAGCATATATTAATTATACATAACACTGGGTTTCATTACAACATTTTTCATAGATGTTTATAATGGGTCTATTCACTCCCCATTGCCCTCACTCACTCCCATCAACCCTTTCCTCTTCCCAATAGCCCCCTTTTGTTTTCATGGTTTTTGTGAGTGTGTGGCACAGGTCTGTGTGTGTGTGTGTGTGTGTGTGTGTGTGTGTGTGTGTGAGAGAGAGAGAGAGAGAGAGAGAGAGAGAGAGAGAGAAAAGAGAGAGAGAGAGAGAGAGAGAGAGAGAGAGAGAGAGAGAGAGTGAGTCTGTGTGTGTGTGTGTGTCTCAGTGAATCCCTTAGGGTTGGTTACAGGATCATGGTCCAGGTTAGGGGTTGTTTACAGGAACATGGGCAATGTACCAGTGGCTACACCACTGTAGAAAACGTCTCCGTTCAGCCAGCAACCCATTAACTGCCTGTAGCTCCTCCTCAGGGAGGTCAGGGTCTTGTATGATTTTATTTTATCATCTTCATTCCCTTTTATCTGTCTGATTTCATTTTCCCTGCTGGCTAGCATTTGCCCTCTGACACTACAGGAAGCCCAGAGAACCATGAACGTGTTTGCATTTCCCCATAGGATGTTTGAGCAGCCTGAGAAATACAGCCAGTGTTTTGAGTACTCTCTGGATGAGTTCATTCCACTTCTTTAGCCATGATTCAGCCCTGGAAGGGTCCAAGGACAGTACTGTCAGCTGTGTATATAGCCAAGCTCACTGGTGTGTGTTTGGGGGGGGGGGCGAATTTTCACACCTTTCTGAAGGAGTTGGGTGAGTATCGGAGCTGCAAACACAGGAAGCTCAGATGTTTGATGGCTCGGGACTCCGTGTTCCAGGACACCACCTACATTCCAACATGCGGCTTTGCGGCAGGTTTTATTTTCCTTCTGACTGAATTAATCACCAATGTGTTCTAGGACTGGCCTTCTCTGCATAGCTGTGTGGAGAGAGCACGTTCTTATTTAGACAATCCTCGATTCCCTCCATTGCTTTTATGGTAAAGCTTTTTAGATCAAGCATTGTTCGTTAGATTAGCTCCTTTTCTAGAAAGACAATGGTATTTAAAAGCCCTCTGTTAAAAAAGAAAAAAAAAAAAAGAGTATTCGAGGTCAGCCCATGTGGCTGAGGAGGGTGAGAGCTGAGGACCCACCCCATGGGGACAGGCAACATTGGAATCATTCACACACAAATGAAAAACATTCTCTTTGCAATGGAAACAGACTTGGCTCAGCCTCCCTTGTTGGCACCAGGGTGTAAATTAACATTTTTTTTTTTTTTTTTATATAACACTTTTAGCCTCCTCTCCCAACTTATAGGAAAAGAGAATGGACTTGAGCTTCTCAGAGCTGTGGACTTGCATTTGCAGAGTGGCCTGGGGCTGTGTGGGATGGTGACTATTGTATCTCTCAATTCAACACAGCCTGGAGTCACCCAAGAGGGATCCCATAGACCAGACTGGTTTGTTGAAGTGTGTGTCGGGGATTGTCTTGATTGATACAGACACAGGAGGGCTCAGCCCCACGGAGGACAGCACCATTCCCTGGGCAGGTGGTTTGGGGCTGTATAACAAAGCGAGCCATCAAGCAGCATCCTTCTTGATTTTTGCTCCAGGGTCCTGCCCTGACTTCCCTCAGTGATGGAGCGTGAGCCCAAAGTGTAAGCGAGGGCTGAGCCCTTTTCTCCTGTCAGTCACCTTTGGTCGTGGTGTTCGTCACACCAACAGGAATAAAACTCCCAACAGTGACTTTGGAAGCACACCGTGACATGGGCTTCTGGGATTCCAGGCCCGGGAGGAGAGCCAAACACCTTCCTCACTGTGTGCTCTGCTGTGGGAGGCGCGTGCTCTGTCCGGCTGCAGAGCCCTGCTCCTGCTCCTGTTATTTGCACATGGAATGAAAATCTACTGAAAGGAGGACCCACTGAGACACACACGCTGAAGTGCAGAGATGGGCTAAACCGGGTTTAAAATCGAGCCAAATGTGTGCTGCATGGACTGGCTTGAAATGGTCTTTATCGAAACACTGGTGTCATGGTGTCTGTTCTTATTTCAGCAGAGGTAAAAGTCGGAGTGCCAGGGGTCAGAGGAGAGTGTGTGGGTCTGGGGGCCCTTGAAGAACTGGCAGGAGTGGACACTGGCTTTTACTTCACTACAGTGGATTCAGAATTACTGACACTTGTCCTCCGCCCTTGTCGACGGGAGAGTGGGAGGGGCCAGAGATGGTTTCATGCGGCTGTGTCTCCTCTAGAGATGGCTCCTAGCTGAGCTAGCTTGGAAGTTTGTTCCCATAATAGGGACAACAGTGGGGCCTCTGGGGTTGGCATGATGGCAATACACAGAGGAGGGAGAGCTGGGCAGCCAAGAGGATGTAAACTCGCCGTTTGCCACACTCTTCCTGCGCCATCCACCCCTCTTCTTGCTTCTTCCTTGCCTTCCTCTTCCTTCTATCTCTTCTCCATGTGCCTGTGCTGATCGTCCTCCCCTCCCCTCCCCACTTTCTTCTCTTCCCTTCACTCATATCTGAAGTGTTTTGGAGTCTGCATGCGTGCCCCTAGCAGCTGTATAAACCCACGGCTCTGGCGTACCTCACACCACACTACTCTCATTCCTGTGTCTATCCCTACCCCAGGAAATCTTAAACCTGCCGGCTTCATTATCTATGAACGGGCATGATAGCATGGTCTCATCATAAAGCTGTTGCCACATTCAGTGTCTCAACCCACGGAGAGCGCTGTGGAACCCAAGCGACTCCTGGGAACCTTGGCTGCTGAGGCACCTGCTTCACACCGGACCAGGGCTGTCCTTTCTGCTCATGTTGCAGCCCTTGGGTTCCTGCTCATCCCAGTTCCCTTCTGAGTTCCTTCTCTGTAGTGAGCACGCTGGTTCCATCATGGATGCCCTGGCGGCCCATCTTTACATATGACTGAGCTTTTGTAAATCAGAGGGAAGCTAAGAGAAGATGAAGCATTACTGTGGTTACTGGGAGCTAGATGAATACTGAGACAGTTTCTGTAATTAGTTAACACTCATCTTTTCTGGCTTCAAGAGTGACCCCTGGCCTCTCTCGGTTTGTCATCACAGTGCATTACCCCGGAAAGAACTTAACTCCTTCAGTAAGGAAGCCTGAGAGTTAGGGGTTAGGGCCCACAGGGGGAAGCAGGAGAGATGAGCTTACTGTGTTTTGAGTGCAGTTTGCTCTTGGCCTGAGTACAAACAGCGCCTCCTGGTGGTTGCCAACTGCGCTTGGGAGGGAGAGGGAGCATCATTTTTGGAGTGTTAGGAGCCTCTCACTGGTCCCTTCTCCTGGGTCCTATCTCCAGATGTGAAACAAGCAAGAAGTTGGTGCTCATCAGCGTCGGTGGAGCAGCTTCTTGTACGGAGTCAGACTTGATATTTGTCCAAATCCCCATCACAGGAAGCTCAGGGCCTCTTGCCTCTCTCTGTCCCTCTCTTTACTTTAAACGCAGATCCCACTGATGCTTCCCTTCGGATCCCTGACCCGGAATGCTGAACCGTCTCCTTTCTATCCAAGCTTCCTGCCATCCACTCAACTGCCTGGCAATTCACTGACCTTTCTCCCCCCTTTCCCCCCAGGGAAGCTGCCTGCTGTGTCTGGACCCCATGGGGTGTCGAGAGGGTTTCAGGACTGAATGCAACTCTCTCTGGTTATAATATGATGCTGCCAACGACTTTGAGGCTCTGGGTTGAAGGATGCTCTGTGAAAGAGCATTGTTATTACATTTTTTGTTAAAATATGGATCAAAGGCTGGCTATACAGTAAAAGTGAGAAATGTTAATTATTGTTATAATATCATAACAAAGCAGATGCCGGGGTGGCTGAATCCCATGAGAAAACCTATTATAATAAGCCAGTGGGAAATGTACATATTACAAAGATATTTGGCAAGGAGGCAGATTTGGTTTTGAAATCTCAATGAACAATTAAGTGGAATAAAAAAAATAACTTTTAATGCTAGGAAAAATATAAGTGTCTTGACAACTCTTTTACATAAAAATAAGAAGCTATCTTTTTTTTTTTCCTGTGAAGAAAAGAGGCAACATTATTGCTTTTCTTGTCGCCTCCCAGCAGAAGATATATTTAT
This sequence comes from Peromyscus leucopus, assembly GCF_004664715.2. Lineage (NCBI taxonomy): Eukaryota > Metazoa > Chordata > Mammalia > Rodentia > Cricetidae > Peromyscus > Peromyscus leucopus. The sequence goes on along the minus strand of NC_051081.1, from coordinate 55,781,777 downwards.
GGCTTCCTTGGGTGTAGGAAGGATTAAAGCGACGTTCTTCTGCACAATGACCTCTAAAATAGCTCTCTTTATGAGAGAGATGAATGGGGAGGGGGTTTGTCCTCAGAGCGAAGAGTAAGTCTGATGGTTTTTGAATTTCAAATGAGCCCACGCTGTCCTGCTTGCATCCTTGCCTCCACAGTGTGTATTCTGTGTGATGGTGTGGCAGAGTGGCCCCCTGGACATGGTTAATGCTGCTTGAGGTCTGGCTCAAGCCTTTCATGTCTCCTCAGCTCCCAGAGTGAACACAGTCCCTCTGCTGGGGATGGAGGAGGAGAGGGAGGAAAAGCTGAGAAGATGGGTTTTGAGAGTGAGAACCCAAACAAGCCAAGGTCAACAGAAATCGATCTGTGTTCTAGTGCCCTTTGCAAGTGGGGAGTGTGTGAACTCACCTGGCATGTGGCATCAATTCCCAGTGGGGGATGGGAAAGGCATCGCCTCAGTGATCCCAGCATGCATCTGCATGGGGACATGTCTTACCTTGGGGGAAGCAAGGGAGATGGGAGAAGAAGCATGCAACCTAAAGAGCAGCAGCCACAGTGGGCATGTCCTCAGTGAGTTCTACAGCCAGGGATGACAACAGTCGCCCAGGCTCCTTCTCCCCATCCCTACGCCTGGAGAGGCACCCAGCCTATCTGCCCGTTGCTAATTCTTCCCACGTTATCTTTCATTTCTCCTTTACAATTTCCCGTTTCTTTTTCAGAAGCATGCCTGTCACCAGACTCCCACGAGCTCCGTGTTTTTTGGTTCCTTGTATCATGTGTTCTGTGGCACGAAGGGAAGCCAGCAGGTAAAACAAAAACCAAAAAACAAAAGGTCACTTTGAGATTAGGTTGGAGCAAAAACTTCTGGACTTTGGCAGTTGAAACGGTTGTTTGGCAGGACCAGTTGATTAAAAAAAAAAAAAAATCAAGGGAACCCATGACCTCTGGGCCCTTGAACTTCTGAGGGACACACCAGCAGAGAGACACTGGGTCTCTACCAGGCACAGCCACCTTCAGGAAGCCCGTGCTTCCCTTTGGGACTGCAGACTGGGGAGGGCTGGCATCTCGCCATTTCTGGGACAGCAGGGCGATTTCAGGTGTGACTGTCATGACTTGAGAGACAATCTCAGTGTTGCTGTGAGCATTTGCACAGCACAGAGTCAGGATGGGGTGAGGAGAAGTGAGCACAAGTTGGGAGGGTCTCTCCACCCTCCTGCCCCCTCCAGCTCTTCCCTCCTTGGCAGAGAACTCCCTAGAACAACAGTCCAGAATTGCCAAGCAACATTGTGAGCACGCAGGAGACAATGTCCAGTCCTCAGGACGAATGGCTACCTCTCCAGCTGCTGATGAGCAGATGGAGAGACCAGAGCCTTTCTCCATGATTGGGGGTTGGGCTTGGAGGGGGGGTGTTGGTGTGATGATTTTCCATTCCTTCTGTCGTCCACATTATTAGTGAAAGAGTACTGCCCGGGCACCAGTCAGAAGGGAGGTGATGTGAGATGCGCGGGCCAGTGGGAAGGAGGTCCAACCCAGAAGTCCACATGTGCAGAGTCATCTGGGCTGAGAGATCAGTGGTGGGACCGGAGGCCAGGCAGTGTTGGAGAGGGATGATCTTAGGGTTCGTTCTTCCTGGTGGGGGGTGAGTTCCTAGGTGGACAAAGAGATGGCAATGAGGAACTTATGGCGGTTGTGGAACTGCAGGAAGCAGTGTGCATCATGCTTGGCTCATGGTAGACTATGAGCCAGTAGAGATGGCTGGGAAGGCCCAGGCACCAGTCAGGCCATGCCATAGGTATGTGGCACTGATACATCTATACCTAAACTCACATGTTAGAGTTGTCAGCTCTACGACCTTGCAAAGTGATTTTCGCTGGGAGAAAGCACCTTGATTGAAGCAACACATCAACGTGTGGTTATTAAGGCAATCACTAATGCCACATGACCAGTGTCCTTGTAGATGTGTCCATGGTGGCAAGTCTGGAGAGGGAAGGCCACGTGAAGAGACATGGCTCTCAGGCTGTAGGCATTCCCATTGCAGCTCAGAAAGGGCAAGAGAGTGACCATGGCCCCTGGAGAGGCACAGAAACAGCAGATCCCATGCAGGCTGAAACTAGGTGCAGGATCCCTGAGACAAGGGCAGGCACATGTCTATGCTTCCATGACACCCTGGTGCCCCAGGTAGTGATAGCTGGTTAGGCTGGAAGGCTTAAGAGACACAAGAGTGACCGAGAGAGAAGTCCCCACCCCATGGATCTGAAGCCTCTGATTCCACTGGTTGTAGTGCACACCAAGACAGCCCAGCTCCTGGCCAGATGGACAGTAGCCTCAGTCTGCTCTGTTGGATGCCTCAAGTCCACACTCTTCCCACCTTAAAAAAATGCCATGAGTTAGGCAGATTATTTACCATCCAATAATGTCTTTTTGTAAAGCATGTTTTACCTTTGATCAAAACAAAGATGAAAATAAGATGAGCCAGGCTCTCAAGTTTCAGTAAGAGCAAATGTGCTGGCTAATTTTATGTCGACTTGACACAGGCCAGAGTCATCTGAGGGGAGGAAGCCTCAAATGAGAAAATGCCTCCATTTGATCGGGCTGTAGGCAAGCTTGTAGAGCATTTTCTTAATTAGTGATTGATGGTTGAAAGTTCAGCCCATTGTGAGTGGGGTCATCCCTGGGCTGGTGGTCCTGGTTCTATAAGAAAGCAGGCTGAGCAAGCCATGGGGAGCAAGCCAGTAAGCAACACCCTCCTCGACCTCTGCATCAGCTCCTGCCTCCAGGTTCCTGCCCTGCTTGAGTTCCTGTCGTGGCTTCCTTCAGTGATGGTCTACCGATGTGGAAATGTGAACCAAACAAACGCTTTACTCCCCAACTTGTTTTTGGTCATGGCATTTCATCATAGCAGTAGTAACCTTACCAAAGACAGAAACTGGTAGCAGAACAGAAGCAAATCGTTGTGACAGGCCTGACCATGTTTTGAGGAGGATTGTACAAGGACTTTGGGCTAGAAAAGTTATTGAGTGTTGAGAGCTCTGTTGGAGCTTTGAAGAAAAGAATGCTGATATCAGTGCAGACAGTGGAGGCCTGGCTTTCGAAGTTTCAGAAGGAAGCACAGACCCTATTGGGCCATTTGTATGAAGAATCTGTGGTGTCTGGTCAGCTGGGGCTGAGGAAAATAGCTGTGATTAACAAGAGAACAGAACCACTGAAGTGAAAACCTTTGTTTTGCTGGGACAATGGATGCTGGTCAGCTGGGGCTGAAGAATTGGCTGTGATTAAGAAGAGACCAGCATCCTTGAGGTGAAATTTTCAGGGAAGTGTTTCCTCAGGGCCGGAACATGCAAGCTGTGTTCAGAGGTGTCTAAGGTTGAACCTCATCCTGGCAGCTGAACTGGATAGTGTAAGAGTCAACCAGGTGGTCCTGGTTTTGAGGGCACAAAGGAGTCATGGAGAGCAGCTGAGGCTTGGCACTGTGGGAGGCCACTGGTGAAGGTGCAGGCCAGTTGAAGCAGAAGACCCCGGCATTTTGAGATGGAAGGACCAAGGGACAACCACCAAGAGCAAAGCAGCTGTGGAGTGGAGCCGGCTGGAGCCTCAAAGACAAGCTGTGTGTGCTGCAGAACGTAGAGCTGGAGAAGTGACCTAAGCCCTTTAGAGGAGCCCAGAAAATCATGAGTAAATCTCAGATATTGGACACTGAAGCATTTACGCTGTTGGAGTTTGGTTTTGCTTTTTTTCAGATTGTGACTGTGCCCTGGTTCTTCCTTCTTGAAGTAGGAAAGTGTTTAGCTTATTTTTTATTTTATCAGAACCCACAGTTGAGAGATTTTGAATTTAGATTTCAGATTTTAAAAGAGACTTTGGATTTTGACAGAGACTGAGCTTTTAAAATGTTTGAATTAGTAGAAACTGTGGGACTTACAAGTTTGTAATATGTTTTATATTTGTGATATTTATTTACAATCTTGGGGATGAACCAGAAAAGGGAAAGGTTATGTCTTAAAGAGTTGTTTTGTGTCAACTTGACAACGTGACAAGTGTGCTGGATGATTTACTGTCCACTTGACACAGGCTAGAGTCATCAGAGACGAGGGGACCCCAGTTGAGAAAATGCCTCCATAAGGTTGGGCTGTAGGCAAGCCTGGGGGGCATTTTCTTAATTAGTGATTGATGGGGGAGGGTTCAGCCTATGATGGGTAGTGCCATCTCTAGGCTGTTGGTCCTGGGTTTTCTAAGAAAGCAGGCTGAGCAAGCCATGTGGAGCAAGCCAGTAAGCAGCGCCCCTCCATGGCCTCTGCATCAGCTCCTGCTTCCAGGTTCCTGCTCTGACTTCCTTTGATGAGGGGCAGTGATGTGGCAGTATAAACCCAATGAACCCTTTTCTCAATTTGTTTCCAGTTGTGGTGTTTCATCACAGCAATGGTAACCCTAGCTGAGACAGTGAATGAAGATGTTTTTGATTGCTGAGTACCAAACTGTCTCTGGACACACAGGTTTCACAGCGAATGCCATTTGTTGGGGCAGTTGGCACTTGGCTGCTGAAGTCCTTCAGTTCAAGTCCCCAGGAGGGAGCCACATGGGGTAGTGGTTGTGAAAGTGCTGGATGAAGTCCGTTGGTATCTGGGGCTCCTCTTTTTACCGTGCTCAGTTCCCAGGAGCAGCCCCAAGACACAGTAAAAACCTGAAGCAGCCTCCATCTCTGCCCTCCCTCATGCCTTGACAAGAGGGACTGACTGCGTACAAAGAGCTTGCAAAGAGGTTGGTTAGGGACACCAGCTTTGCCACCACCAGCAACTGGTTCTAAGGAGGTGGTGGAGAATGAGGAGAGGTCAGCAAGGATATGGTGGAGAACTGAGAGAGGCAGGCGTTCTAGCCCTGGTGGGGAGCTAGGTGCCATTTTGTGCCAATTGATGAAGCACAGTCAAGTCCCGGGGTCTTTTATGGGAAGGTAAGGTACTCTGTATTGCACTGCTGGATCCCCATTACTTGTCAGTGTAAGTGGGGTTTACTCCGCATCTCTGGACAAAAGTCAGCCTCACAGCTTCAGTCAGTTAGTACTGTCCAGCTGAACATGTTATGTGTGGAAACAACAAAAAAACCCAGAGTATTTTCTCAATTCAACCATCCAAGTCATCACCCGGAGCATATGAGCGATTGTAACCTAGAGGGCTGGGTTCTGGACAGGAGAGGTCCATGGGCAGATGTGGCTGAGAGTGTGGTCACAGGCTCGGGGTACAGACAGGAGAGCTGTCATCAAATTGCAGTCCTTTGCGGGGGGCATCCTTTAAAAGTAAACATTGGGTGGTCTTCCTAGGGAGAGGTTATCTGTGCAGACTGGGTACAGGTGGAGACTGCAGTCATAGCTCTATTTCTGGAAGGCTAGCAAACCACCTCGTCCGTGACCCTCAGCATTGTGTCTTCAGTTGGATTTCAGCGAACACATGGGGCACTGATCTGGCTGTGTACCTCTAAGCAGGGAATAAGGGAGGAGTTCCGAGGGAACCTCATTTGAGTGGACCCAGTCCTCGGTGCTTTAGCTTCTATATTTAAAATACATATTTTGTTCCTCGAGAATTTCATGCATGTGTACAACAAATTTTGATCATTTCCCCTTCCTAGTCCCCCACCCCCACCCCAGACCTCATATTCACACTGTGGTGGTACCTGAAGTCCGTTTCCTATAACCTAACCCTAACCCCGAGTCTTACCTGTGGGTGACTTTACTTTTGAAAACGTGTGTCTTCAGACTCTGCTTCCTGCTTTGGTGGCATTAGAGGTTAAAGCATTAACATGTCGTCTTGTTTTCTAAAGCAAGTATGACCATTTTCCTTCACTTCACAATTCTCTTATGCAGACATTGATTGCACAGTGATTGCCATGACATATTTAGTTAAGAAATAAAACTTCTCTATGATAGCATTCCGGCCAGGGGAGCAGATCAGTGCCTTGCTTACCCATCCTCAGATGAGTGAGTGTCCTCCTGTAGCAAATGGGAACAAATAGACACCCACAAGTAGACAATATGCAGAGAGCGAGAGACCTGGGAACACTCAGCCCTAAATGGAATGTCTCCACCAAATCTTTCCCCTCAGAACTCAGAGAATCCTGTGGATAAGGAAGGAGAAAGGGTGTAAGACCCAGAGGGCATGGAGGACAGCAAGAAAACAAAGCCTTCTAAACCAACTAAGCAAAGTTCGTATGAACTCACAGCGACTGAGGCAGCATGCACAGGGCCTTCATGGTCAGCAGCAGATCCTCTTTGCAGATATTATAGCTTCCAGCTTCATGTTTTGATAGGTTTCCCGAGTATGCAGTTGAGTGGGTCTCTGATTCTTGTGCCTTCTCTTGGGTTCTTTTCTTTCTCTTGATTCCTTGTGTCCAATTCTGATGTATTGGTTTTTTTTATATTAGTAGTATATTATTATCCCTAAAAGCCTGTTTGTTTTCTAGTGAAAGACAGAAAGGGAGTGGATCTGAATAGGAGGTGAGGTGGGGAGGAATTAAGAGGAGTAGAATGAGAGGAAACAGTAATCAAGATAAAGTATGTTAAAAATAATCTATTTTTAAAAATAATTACAAAGTAAAAAAAAAAAAAAAAACCAAAACAAAAACTAAAACCCTGTGATAGCAGCATTCCTCTGGTCTTAATAAATCCCAAGAGCGGGGTGTGAGAATGGGAGGCACTGAGGAAGGTGTGACAGCATTTCCCTCTTCAGGCTGGCAGGAGATGCACAGTCATAAGCTGATGTCCACAGCAGCCTGTGGTCCCTTAATTCTTTAGGGACCACGACTCAACTGTATCCTGGGCTTCGAAGCAAAATTTCAGGAGCCAATCCAAAGAGGAGGTACAGTTTATTCAAAAAACATCTAAAACAAATCATTTAAAAAATGTATTCTTGCTGGGCGGTGGTGGCGCATGCCTTTAATCCCAGCACTCGGGAGGCAGAGGCAGGCGGATCTCTGTGAGTTTGAGGCCAGCCTGGGCTACAGAGTGAGAAAGACGCAAAGCTACACAGAGAAAGCCTGTCTAGAACCCCCCACAATGTATTCTTTGAAAACCACATGCATTTGTACAGTTTGTTTTGATTGTACCTACTTCTCTCTACCACCCTCCAACTTACCCTATGACACACCAACCTGTTTCCCTCATGATTTCATGTCATCGTCATCATCATCATCATCATCATCATCGTCCTCCTGGGTTCAACTAGTTCAGACCATGCATGAATGGCTTTGGAGTTATCTTCTTGGGAATAGGCAGCTTACTAGTGATCACATCCCTAGAGAAAAAATGGTTCTCCTCCCTCCCTCAACAGCCAACAGCTCTTCCATTGTGTGTGTGTGTGGGGGGGGGGGGGTGGTGGTGGCGGTGGTGGCGGTGGCGGCTTGAGTGCCCCTCCCCCACCCACGCTGGGATTTTGACTGGATGGAACTTGGGCAGGTCTCGTACAGGCAACCCCCACTGCTGTGAATTGATGTGTGGATTAGTCATGTCCGTATTTAAGAGGGGTGAATAGAAAGTTCGTGGAACAGGTAAGAAGACTCAGTAGTTAAAAGCGGCTGTCATGATGATGACTTGAGTTTATTCCCTGGGACCCACATGGTGAAAGGAAGAGAACTGACTCCTGTAGGTTGCTCTCTGACCTCTACACATGTGCTGTGGTGCACACATGAACATATAAAAAGTAATAAAACTTTAAAAGAAATTGTAAAGAGGAGGTGATCAGGGAAAGAAGAAGGTACACATGGGAGCGTGATGTGGGCTTCTCAAAGGAGAACTATACTTTATTGTCTTTCCAAAAGCCATAGATAGAGTTTTGATGAGCAGTGCAGTTGGTTTTTTTTTACTCTTTGGGGGCCCGCCACTGAGCTCTCAAATACAAGGAGACTTATTCTTACTTACAAATGCCTGGCCTTAGCTTGGCTTGTTTCTAGCCGGCTTTTCTAACTTGAATTATCCCATTTCTCTTTAACTACATTTTGCTTCTGGGCTTATTACCTTTCTTTAGTCTGTATATCGTTCTTTCCTTCTTCCTCCGTGGCTGGCTGGGTGGCTGCTCCCTGGCATCTTCCTCTCTTTCTCCTTTTCCTGTTCCTCGCTCTCTTCCCTAGATTTCTCCTCCTGTTTATTCTCTCTGCCTTCTAGCCCCATCTATCTCTCTCTCCTGCCTTGCTATTGGCTGTTCATCTCTTTATTAGAGCATCAGGTATTTTAGGCTGGCAAAGTAACAGAGCTTTACAGAATTAAACAAATGCAACATAAAAGAATGTAACACATCTTCAGATCACTAAACAAATATTCCACAGCATAAACAAATGTAACATGCCTTAAACTAATATTCCACAACAGAGCTCTGAAGCTGTTTTCTCCAAATGGTGGCCAAGAAGTTTAAATAAGATTGCAGGATATTTCCTGAGGTGCTTTCAGCAGGATTATACTAGATAAAATGAAACTCTCCATCCTGGGGATGCTGGGAGCTAGGATATCAAAAGTTAATAGTTTTGTTTATGAGATTTCTGATACATGTCCTGGGAGGAGTAAGGCCTTGCCTGAGGTTACATACACGTAGTCCTTAGGCCTGGTTTATTGCTATTTTCACATTCTAATTTGTGTACAAAAGAAAAGTTACCTCTGTATTGGCATGCTTTATAGCTAATGTCAATTGTGCTGGCTTTCTTGATTCTTAGCTGGCAAGAGGTCTCCACCAGACTTGGAAGTGACAGGCTCCTTTTACTTCCCATGGCCTTAGAATTTTCCCTGTCTTGACCCTGTGTGGAAGCCGAAGTTATTCAGGGTCAGAGAATCTGAGCCTGCTTTACCCAGTAAGGATGCATAAGGGGATGGCTTGACCATGGGCATGGTTACTAGATGTTTGGAAGGGTCTACACTTGTGGTGTGCTTTGATCTAGCAAGAGGGAGGTCTTTTGCCCCACCCCTTGACATTGTTATAAAAAGCCCTTTTGAGAAGGCAGAAGGGGCCATTGGGTATTGACCCAGGTCCTCCCAAAGCTATCCTGTGTCTCTTCTCTTCCTCTATCTTTCTATTTAATATTTTCTTATTTCTCTCTCCTCTTTCTAGGAACCCTGGAAAAGGTGGGAGCTGGCCTCCCCTAACCGTGTCTTGTTCCTTTTTTTTAATGTGCTTATACTTCCTTATGTACTGAAAGGGACTTGGGTAGTGGGGCTTAAGAGGGACATTGGGACGGAATGTTGGGGGTAAGTAGAGGAGTTACTAATGCCGTGGACAGACAGACAGACAGGCAAGAGCATGGCATGGGCTCAGAAGTTTCACTGCAGGAGTCGGCAGCCAGGTGGGAACAGAGTGGGGAGCAGGTAGCACCTTCGATGTGGCGCTTGTGGGGTCTGTTGGCTATAGACTCACAGAGCATGCATTAATAGGTCCCTGTGGGTATCTGGAGAGCAGGGAAATGCTGCAGGTGTACACCACAGCCTCAGCAGCAGATGGATGCCAAACAACATTTTTTAAAATTATTTTTCTTTTGAGAACTTCCTACATGAACATCGTGTGTAATTACCCCTGCCCTTCTCTCCTTCCCAGATTCCTCCTGTGTTCCCCTCCCAAATTCATGATCTCTTCTTTAATTGTTTCTGTTTCATGTATATTCATGTTCACACACACATACGTGTGCACACATGGATATCATGTCTTTTCAAGCTACTGAATCCGTTTAGCATTGTCCCTGTCTCCATAGCTGACCACTCGGGATTGAACAACCCACGCAGGAATTGTCACTGGAGAAAACCAACTTTCTTTCTGCAGCTGTGGACCACCTGTGGTGTTCATCCAGGGCTGGGACCGTGTGGAGTTTCCCTTGTCCGTGTTGGCAAATTGTTTGGTGTTGTGTTTGTGCTGATCTCGTTTAGGCAACTGTACTGTTGAGATATGACAGGTGCGTGCTCCTTGTCATGTCTAGGAGGCATGCATGTTCCCTGTCATGTCGTGTTCCCTGTCATGTCCAGGAGGCATGCATGTTCCTGTCATGTCAGTTGTTTTTTAGGCATGCATGTTCCCTGTCATGTCCAAGAGGCATGCGTGTTCCCTGTCATGTCCAGGAGGCATGCGTGTTCCCTGTCATGTCCAGGAGGCATGCATGTTCCCTGTCATGTCCAGGAGGCACTGTCCAGCAGCGGGCACCCTGGCCCTCTGACTCTCACCGTCTTCCTGTGTCCTCTTCAGTGATTTTCTCTGAGCCTGAATTGCGGCCAGATTCATGAGTGTGTCACAGTTGGTCACACCCTTTTTCTCTGAGTGTGACCAGCTGTGGGTCCATCACTGTCTTCACCTGCTGCAAAATGAAGCTTCGTTGATGCAGGGTAAGAACTGCACTCATCAGGGGTGGTGAGAGCATTCTTAAATGTGTGTGTGTGTGTGTGTGTGTGTGTGTGTGTGTGTGTGGATGTGGATGTGGATATATGTGTGTGTGTGTGTGCTTATATGGATGTATATGTGTGTGGATGTGTATGTATATGTGTGTATGTGTAGCTTCTGTGTGTGTTGCAGGGTGCATGCACTTGGGAGGCCAGATGTTAACCCTCAGTGTGATTCCTCAGGGCTCACACAGCTTTTCTTTGACAGGATCATTAGGCTGGCTGGATGGCCAGCGAGGAAGGCCTAGGGATTCCCATGGACCTGCCTGAGCAGGTCCTCAGCACTGAGGTTGGAAACTCTTACCGCCATTTCTGACATTTTTATGTGGGTTCTGGAGACTGAACTCACATCCTGGTGTTTGTGGCGAGGGCTTGCCCTGAGCCATTCCATCCCCAGCCCTCCTGCTTCATTCCGATGTAAGCAGCAATGCATGGGGTGAGCTGTCTTTTGTCTCTCTGGAAAAAGTCAGTAAAAGCTTCCTGAAGGGTTCCAGTGTCAACCGGGATTCCCATTCGGAGCTTAAAGGGAAGCTGCTCTCTGGTCACACACGTTACTGTCTAGTCACAAGCCCGCTCAGCTCAGGGCAGGAACATCTGACATCACCCTTCAGCCTGGCCCAGCAACCAGGCTGGAAAGCTTGTGGCTGGGAGCAGTGTGCCCGCCAGCACGTTACCCTCGACACGTAGAGTCTAGCTGGCGCTAGCCGGTCCGTGCCGTGGTGTTCTGAGAGGGAGACCAGACTTCACAACGGCAGCTCACTTCCAGAAACCAGGCCCAGTGCTACTGGTGGCCACACTCCAGACTGGGCATGGGGTGGTCAGGGATTGGGTGAAGAGCCCAGAAGCCTGGACCAGCCTCAAGCGAGGTCCCAGATGTTGCGTTTTCCTCCAAACCATCCTGGCTGTGGTAGCGAGACCTGAGCCTGTAGACAAGCATAAGCCTTCAAAGGACGGAAACACTCACCTTTTCCTTTCTGAAACAGACATCCTGTCAGACGGAGAGTCCTTTGCTTTGAGAGGGTGTCACTGGTACAATCCTGATGCCAAATACAGATGCTCTGGAGAGAGAGAGAGAAAAAAATAAAATCAGAACAGAACTTAAAACACACTGGAAAATTCCCGGTAACAGAGAGTAGCTTTGGTGAGGCCAGGAACTTGCAAATTAAACTCAACAGTAAATAGAAGTGAGTATGTGGGGGTGGGGAGTTCACCCAATGGAAAGGAGCCATGCAGCATGAGCTCCTGTCCTGCCTTGATGGTGCACTCCGGGCCAGGCCCTGACACAGCCTCCTGGTATGGAGGAGGTGTGGAGACCCACACACAGTACGTGACCCTGTGTTTGCTCTGGGGCTCTACAGGGTGATTTTGTAAGTTTCAGTGCATTCAGGGTCCTGCCCATGTGCATTGTGTTTGGGGAGATGGTGGGATGGGATGTGGACTCCTCTGCTTTGCTGAGGTAGGGGACAGGAAAGGACAGGAAGCTCACAGTGTGGCCCAGCTGTGCTGGGAGGTGGGTGAGTCTCAGGCTTGCAGAGGCCATGATATCCTGGATTCTGGGCAGCTATGCCCTTGAGGGAAGAAACAAGTCTGAGGATTCAGTTGATGTGAGCTGGAAGCTCCCACTATCCAGGAAGGCAGCCCTGGAACAAATTTAGCCTATGGTATCAGAAAGCCTGGGACATATAGGCTCAAAGGAGGCCTAGGTTGGATGGTCTGGTCTGGTACCAGAGCCTGGGATGTGTCAGGGGTGAGGATAGACAAGCCATATCTGGTACCTGGGCCTGGTGTACACAAAGCCCAGTTAGATATCTCATAGAGGGAAATCACCTGTGGAAACTCTTCAGATCTGCCTGTGGATGGTCCCCTGCTTGCCAGTGTCCCTGCTGTGATTTTTCAGAGGAAAGTGGTGACAGTCCCATGTATACTTATCGAGGCCCAGTTATAAACGCTTGCAAGGAGAATGTCAGCTTGTGATTTGAACTGTAGTGTTTATAGCCACCCAGAACACTACACAGGCTGATAGCAAACAGGGTTATTGGCTTTTTTTTTTTTTTTTTTTTTTTTTTTTTTTTTTTAAGATTTGGACCTTTAAAGGACATTAGTAAGAACACCATGTCCATGAATATAGAATGTTTGTAAAACACTCATAAAGATCTACTCCTGCTGAACTTGGGGGCCAAGTCAATTGGAAACAGTGTCAAGTTTAGGGATCTTCATGTGATTTATTGTATAGCAAGAAGGACACTAAGTAGCCCTGACCTACGGAAGACTGTGGCCTGGGTCCCTAATAGATAAGCATCAAGACAACCTCCACTAACACCTCATGGAGGAACAGAGTGTCTGATGGGCTGGACCTCACTTAGGGGCATGGGTCAGAGGAGGTTGGTGGCTGTATCTTATAGCACTGCACACTTGGTGATGTCTTCTAAAAATCCCCTGAAGTTGCAGTTTCGAGGAGTCCTCAGTGCCCTGGTCTATCTCAGCAGTTAAACTCAAATCCCGTTGATTCTAGCACCTTACCAGTTCTTGGACTCCTCTATAAGATGTTAGTTTGTCAACTTCCTGCTCTAGAACGTCCTCAGCAGGAAGGATGGATGACTTACCTCATGATGGCCCTGTGACTTGCTTTCTCCCCGAAGCTGGCCAACCAGCATCTCTCTCCAGGAGACTGCAGATGTCAGTCTGCATGAGCTTACCCTGCAATCTTGCAGGTACCTGATGCAGAGTACCTGCTCGTCTCCATAGATACAAGATAAGGTGATCATGTTGCTTGTAGACTCGATAGAGTCAAGAACAGCTGAGGGATGGGTCTCTGGACATGCTTGTGAGAGATCGATCAGGAAGGCCTGTCTCAGTTGTGGGTGGGGCCATTCCCTGGCTGGGATCCTGGGCTGTGGAGAAAGGAAACTCCAAGCAGTCAAGCAAGCCTTGCTCGGCTTCTGACGGGGCCACGATGTGACCAGCTGCCGCCTTGACTCCCTCACTGTGGCGGACTGTGTCTTGAACTGTGAGCTAGTCTAAGCCCTTGCTTTCTTGAGTTGCTTTCGTCAGAGCATTTTATTGCACCAATAGGAAAAGGAACAAAGACACGAGGAAGTAGGGAGCCTCGTGTGGCCTGTTCTGAGAACATTCGAAGAAGTATTCATTGAGATGTGGCGGCGGCAAGATTCAAAAGCAACTGTGAAGAGCCTGTGCTTCCTGTGAGATGAGTCTCTGGGGCTGAGGAGAGTTAGGGAGAGTTCAGAAGCCCATCTGTGCGGGGGGTGGGAGTGGGGGTGGGATGGGGGTGGGGAGCTGGAAGGGTGCTGGGCTGAGGTGTGAAGCTGTGCCACAGAGAAAGGGAGTGAAACAGAGCTGAACCCACAGAGGTGCAGAAGACTCTCGGCATCATGCCTGTGGTGTGCTTACGCGGGAGGAAGTGAAGAGCTGCTGCTATTTTAAAGGCTGGCTGCCAGTTCGCGCTTGTGGCTTTAGAGCTGTGGTTCTCGGTCACCCACATCCTTGTGTGCAGCCTCTGACCTCCTCCCTACAGCAGCTGCAGTACAGTGAGCCAGGGGAAGAATCCTGGAGGTACTTCGGATGGGACAGCTGCTCCGTTAGCTGTTTCCTCGACACTTGGGAGGATACGCTGTCTCTCTCCCTGCAGAGCAGCCCAGGAGTCACCTCTTGGGCTGTGAGCTCAGGGCAAGGTTTGGGAGCCTGTCTTGAGAAGTTGAGGCCAAAGGATACATGAAAGGAAAGAGGTGGAGCAGGTTCATTTGGCTGCGGGGTTGACTCTTAATAACCAACCCAAGGAGTGAGGGTTGAGCCAAGAATGGTGGCAGCTGGGTTGAGAGTACAGGGAGGGAGTTGGCTATCCCTGCCCCCTACCTAGGTGGCCCTCATACCAGTGGTTCTCAACCTGTGGGTAGTGACCCCAACAGGGGTCACATAGCAGATACCCTGTGTGTGAGATATTTATATTACAATTCATAACAGTAGCAAAATGACAATTATGAAGTCAGAATGGAAATAATTTTATGGTTGGGGGGTCACCACAGCATGAGTGACTGTATTAGAGGGTTGCAGCGTTAGGAAGGTTGAAAACCACTGCTTTAGAGCACCAGCATTCTCCTCAGCATGGGTCTCCCATTCAATCTCTGGTCTGGGTGTTGGTTCCTTTCTTCTATACCCTGCCCTTCAGTCAAAGCTCCAGATCCTAGGCTGTTCTAAAGGATTCCAGTTTGGGGTCCTGTCCACATTTGGAGTGAAGTGGCAAGAAAGACAGATGTGTTGGTGGGCCAAGCGTGGGGGGATCGGGCTGTCGAGAAGGTGGTTGCATGTTCTGTCATCGCTCTGAACCACAGAAATCCCAAATAAGATGGCAGTGGGACTCTACACACTGAAGAATTAGGGGAGGATCTGTCTGAGTCTCGTCTAGCTTCCAGTGTTGGCTGTCTGGGACAGTCAGTCTTGGTTAATTTAAGTGCATTTAGAATCGCCCAGGAGACACATCTTTGGGTGTGACTGTGAGGGAGTTTCCAGAGAGAGAGTTAGATTCCTGGGAGGAAGACCCACCCTGACTGTGGGTGGCAGCAGCCCATGTTACAGGGTTTCTGGACTGAATAAAACAGGGAAACAGAGGAAGGCGAAGTGACATGGGCATCCATACCATCTTTTTGTTTTGTTACTGCTGACATGGGCCCAGCAACCTCATATTCCAGCTTCCATGATCTTCCCACCGTGATGGACTGTGCCATCAAACTGTGAGCCAAAAGTAAACCCTTCTTTTCTTTGGCTGCCCCCCCCCACCCCCACGCTCGGTCACTGCAAATGAGAAGAAGGAGGTGTGTGCAGACTTGGTCAGTGCCTCTTGGCCTGCAGCAGCCTCACTCTGCTCCGTCTCTGCTGACGAGTCGCTTCTCCCATGAGTCACAGCCAAATTTTCCTTTTCTCATAAAGACATTAGTCTTGTTGGGTCAAGGCCCCCTTTTAATAATAACGGTCCCTTTTATCTTGTCATCCACGAGGACTCTGTCTCCAAATAAGGTCACACACCAAGTGTTTAGAACTTGGACACTCCCACTTTTGTGGCAGCGTAGCTAAACTCATGGTCGACGCCAGATGCAGTGTGTACCCCATTTACAGTTCTATGGTCACTCAGGATCTTGGAAGATATTTGGGAGACTGTTTCTGGGAGAGCTATCAGCGGTCTGTGAGATTATGGTTTGGGTCTTTTGTTAGGCTGTTACGGGACAAGGTGACCCCGAATGAACTTGGGGCCCTTCCAGCTGTGTGTGTCTCATGAGTGGTCAGTCCTTGGCATGCTGTTCATCAAGTGCATTACCTAATGTCACTGGTACTGTGGCCAAGTGTGTGTCATCCCGCAGGATTCAGGAGCCTGTCTGGGGCCAGATCGAGTGCTACACACACAGCCACGTTGAACAAAAGCTTCAGTGTCTACAGGGTTAAGTCAGTGTCTACAGGGCTACGTGGGGTATCTGCGGCTGCTGTGCCTCCTTATTTCACTAAGATTTAGTTTAAAAAAAAAAAAAAGAAAAGAGATGGTGACATAGTCCCCTTGGATGGCAATTGCAGTGTTTTGGACCCGGGTCACATTCTGATGTCTGTTTGATCATAAACACCTGGTCCCTAAAGCAGCCGTAGTTCATTTCACTTTTAAAGACCGGGTTGGCAAATTTAAAATTCAAATTCATAGGAACAGCGGGGAGAGAACGTAGCTATAAAAGTGTTTCAGACTACAGTGTTTTAAATGAAGGTTAATTTTCTGATAAAGTAGGAAATGAAGAAAAAATTATCTCCCTGCACGCAAGCATGGTTTAGAATACTATAGCTCAATTAGATGTTCTGATTGTGCAAACAACCAGCCTGGTAGCTTGTTAAACTTCTTTTTTTTTTCAAATTATGAAGTTTTTTGTGCTGAGATTAGCAGGGATATTAAGGCTACCATGGATGAAAGATCCATCGTAGCCAGGAGGGAAGATGGTAACTTGAAAGGATCCAAAACTCAACAAAAATCCCACCATGTAGCCAACGTTATTAAAAAGTTGTTCCATGAGGAAATGAACTCCCGGACTTCAAGCAGAAAAGTTATTATTATTTGCTCCCTTCCCCAAGATATCAAGCACCTTTGACTCAATGGAGTTTGATTTGCATAGATGGACATGAGCGTCTCACATGTTAACAGATTCACACACAGTATCATTGAACGAAGTTTATAGTGGGTAGAAGGATTACCTCCTAAAGGCTGGGTTGAGGGAAAAGGTGAGAAAAGACCCCAGGAACTGTGTGGTTCTTGCCACAAATCAAATTTGATGCTAGAATTTTCAATAAGTGCTATGGAATAATCTTCTTGTATACTGTAAAGATTTGTCACTCGAATTGGTTTAATAAAACACTGATTGGCCAGTAGCCAGGCAGGAAGTATAGGCAGGGTGCCCAAACTAAGAATGATGAGAAGGAGAAGGGCAGAGTCACAGAGTCACCAGCAGATGCAGAGGAAGTAAAATGAGACTGTTTTACTGAGAAAAGGTACCAAGCCACATGGCTAAATATAGACAAGAATTATGGGTTAATTTAAGAATAAGAGCTGGTTAGTAATAAGCCTGAGCTACTGGCCAATCATTTATAGTTAATATAAGCATCTATGTGGTAATTTGGGAAGCTGCTGCTAGGTATTTTGGAGTTGCTGGCAGGACAAAAACTTCCACTTACAATAAGCATATTGTCCTTTTCATTCATTCCCAAGTCTTTTTATGTATGCCCACTGGGCTCTGTATGCAGAACAAAGAGGTGGGCTATCATTTTGTATGCATCTCTTCTGCTTCTAGGGTCAGTCATAAAACTGAAGATGATGTTGACAATCTGGGCTTTGGTGAGATGTTTGGTTCATGTCATGACTCTTTCCCTTCTCATTCCTACTCTCTGTGCTGCTTTTTCATCCCCTTGTCCCAGTCTGTGGCAGTATGTCCCCAAACACACCACCTGCCTAGGATAGTTCCTGGTATATATAGCATCTGGCCTCTTCTGCCCACAGGCCACATTCCCTCGATGACTTACTCGGTGTCTCCTCTAGGCTAACCTGAGGTTATCCTTTTTTTGCTTTGTGCCAGTTTCAAGGACCCTGGTCTCTGAACTCTCTCTCCCTGACATGTTGTGGAATATTACGTTATCTATGTAAAGATGTGTTACATTTGTTAATGCTGCCGAGTCTTACTTTAACTGTGGAAAGGTGTGTTGCATTTGTTTGTGCTGCGTTTGTTTAGTTATGTAAAAAGATGAGTTGCTGTTTCGCTTTGCCTGCCTAAGGCACCTGATTGGTCTAATAAAAAGCTGAATAGACAATAGCTAGGCAATGGGGGGATGGGTGGGGCTGGCGGGCAGAGAGAATAAGTAGGAGAAGAGAACAAGAGGAGTGAAGGAGAAAGAGAGGGAGATGCCCGAGATAAACTAGCCAGGCAGCAGGCCATGGGATAGGACATACAGAGTGAAAGAAAGATAAAAAGCCCCAAGGCAAAACATAGATGAAGAAAAACAGGTTAAAATAAGTTACAAGAGCTAGTGGAAAAAACACAAGATAAGGCTGAGCATTCGTAATTAATAATAAGTCTCCATGTCATGATTTGGGAGCTTGCTGGTGGCCCAAAAGAAAGTATGCTATACTGACCTCCAGCCTGCCACCCAATAGCTCAGGTGGCCCTTCTCTGCCTACTCTGTTTACCCCTCAGCTCAGATGCAGCCCCACACTGTTGGCTGCAACCTTGCTGCTTCTTGGCTATCTACACCCTGAATTATCAGCTAGGTCAGCTGTGCCATGGTGTCTCCAGTACGTGACATCTGACAGAGTGTGTTCCTGTGCTTTACTTTGTTCTTTGTGAGAATAACATCTGAATAACTTTGAGAAACTCCAAAGGAGACTCACACCGACTCGATTTTGAAGATGAGATACATCTTCCCTGAAATTGCAAGAAAATTGACCTTAAGGGTCTTGAGAATTGTGTGGCTCTTAGGATGCTGGGTCAGAGGCTGCTAAGCTCTAAGCTCAGGTAGGGGTTGGGTCCGCCGGGCTGAGTGGAAGACAGTTTTGGTGGACTGGTGACCAGTAGTTGGACAGATTCTGTCTTCTTTCTTTGGGCCAATACGATGAATTATTGAGAAACAAGATGGTGCGTGATCTCCAGAATGGGAGCAAGGAAGAGTGCCATCCTGGCTCCTTCATCCACAATGCAGCATTTTCTGAAGTAGACCCAGCTTGCATTTATTTTTAATTTTTTTTTTGTGTGTAAATAAATGTAAATGTGTGGGTGCTCATGTGCCAGTGTGTATGTGTGGACATCAGAGGACAACTTGCAGGGAATTGGTCCTCTCCTTCTGCCATATAGATTCCAGGAATCAAACTCAGGTCCTCAGACTTGGTGGCAAATACCTTTACCTGCCTAGACATCTTGCCAGCTCTAGTTATTTATGTTTTTGAGACAGCCTGTAGTCCAGGCTGACCTTGATCGTGTGTAGTGGGGGAATGACTTTGAACCCCTGATCCTCCTGCTTCTAGTCCCCAGGTGTTGGGATTGGGTGCACACCACCTTACCCAGCCTGCCTTGTATTGGAGAGTAAAGAGCATTGCTCACAGTGGGAGTGTTCCAGGTGGGTTGCCCTCATCTTATTCTCACCACTTTTTTTTTTTTTTTTTTTTTTTTTTAGCAGTGAGAGCCAGGAAACGCTATGAACCCCGGGTACCTCAGTTTCTTTGTGTGTAAAATGGGATTTGAAAATGCACCGTGAAGTTCCAGGGAAAGCTGCAAGGAGCTGATCCTTGGGAAGAGCTACTGCTTTCTTGTGTGATATCCACAGCTCCTTAAATACTTCATTCAAGTAGACATGGAGATCCGCAGGCATTAGCACCGTGTGATGCTCCCTCAACCCAGGAGGCTTCGTTAGACTCGAACCTAGATCTGTCCATTTGAACGAAGTCAAGGCTTTCCCCTAGTAACTCCCCCACAGAGCCTGTGTCTGGTGCACCATGGGTGGATATGTGTGTGGCCCTGAGCCTTCAGGACTCTAAATTGGCTGTTGCTGTCTTAGAGACATCTTCCAGTGACTTTGCATAACCAGGGACTGCCCAAGGTTGTCTTGTCAGGGTCACCTGACATGCTAGATATTTTCTTAGAAATCCCAAATACATGTTGTTGTTTCTAAAGTTTAAGTTTTCAAAGGACATTCCTAGACCTCGCTGTAAAAGCCCATAAATTAAATTGAAATCGGACTCATTTATGATGGGATTATGAAAAACCAAACCTGCAAGCGTTACAGATTTACAACCCTGTGCTCCCATTCAGCTGTCCGCTGCTTCTGCTTCTAGGTCTTTCTAGGCTGTGTGGGGCAAAATTTATATTTGTGAGTGAGATTGTTATAAATCTTTTATGTACCACAAGTGCAGTTTTAAATGTTAGCAGGCATGCAGAACTGGGCCAGGAGGTACCTGCTGTATTTCATGGATATGGCTCTTGTTGTAACCAGTGAAAACTGAATCTCCCCAAACCTCAGACACTGATGCTGAACTTCCTGCATGCATCTGACTCTCCCTGGAGAGACAGGCTTTGGCATGGAGCTTGATGCTCAGGATGCTGTTAAAAAAAAAAAACCTTCCCCCTCCCCTTTTCCCCCTCCCCTTCTCGTCTTGTTTTGGGGAATGTTATCCACCACCTTAACATAAGTTAGGCAAGCATCCTATCATTTAACTACATTCTCGGCTCTAAAACTATTTTCTTATATTGTTTTGGTGGTGGTGGTAGTTCTCCCTCCCTCCCTCCCTCCCTCCCTCCCTCCCTCCCTCTCTTTCTCCCTCCCTCCCTCCCCCTCCTCCTCCTCTGGCTAGGTCTCACAGTATTGTCTCAGCTGGTCTGGAACACACTGTGTCACCCATGCTGGCATCATATTTGAGGCTATCTTCGATCCTCCTGACTTGGCCTTCCCAGTGCTGGTATTATAGGCATAAACTACCTTATCCTGCAGTTATATTGTTTATGTTTTTTTTTTTTTTAATAACCTTCATGGTAGTTGTGGTAACCTATGCCTCTAATCCTAGCACTGAGGAATTGGGGACAAAAAGATCAGAAGTTCAAAGCTGCCTTGGATTACTTGAGACCCTGTCTCAGTAGAATAAAAAAGTAAACTATAAAAGCCTTCAGACATGGCTGTTTTCCAATGTCCATCCTACTCTCCGGTCATTGTCTTTGGTTGGCAAAATTAGTTCTTCCAGGGCTGAGAAGGTAGCTCAGTTGGTAAGATGCTTGCCACAGAATCACGAGGACCTGACTTCCAACCCAAGAACTTGTGAAGAAGACTGGGCATAGACATGGTGGTACGTGCCTGTATTCCCAGCACCAGGGAGGTAGAGACAGGAATATCTTTGGGATGCACTGGCCAACCAGTCCAGCCCACTGGGCATGGTCCTGAGGGATCCTGTTCCAAACAACAAGATAGACAGCCCCTGGGGCTGTCTATCACACACACACACACATACACACACACGCACGCATACCCCACGCACGCACGCACGCACATGCACACAAGTGCGCACACAACAGCGTAATAAGTTGTTTAACAAATCTCGAGGCCACTGTCCTTGATCTTTGGCCAATATCATCTCTCTGTGCTATAGTTACCTTCCTGGTTTTGGTTCCACCCAGGGATTCCACCTGACCCCTCTTTCCTGAACCTCTGTTCCTGCCTCTGCTTCCATTCCTCCATCACCTACTGTGCACCAAACACCAGCATCCTCTTCTTAGGGTCTTCTAACATCATAAAACAAATACAATTTGCTAACATAAAATTCAGCTTCCTGAGCCGCTATATGTCCCAGTAGTGGGTTCAAACCCTGTGCGCCCAGCAGCTGTGAAACCGAGATGGAGCAGACTGTTAGGTCGTAGGGGAGGTGAGTCCATGGAGGGAGTACTTCTGCAACTGCAGTGTGGAGGAGACAGCAGGGCCAGGCACCCAGGGAGGAAGCACAGGGTGTCTCCAGTGGAATAAATTATCTACAAGGGTTGTGGGTAATGCTCAGTCTGAGCGAGCCCCACACAGCTGGGACACTCTGTACTTTTGATCTGGCCTTTCGAGCTTGGGTGATGTCAGGAAATAGCCTGTAATGGACCGAAGGCTGCAGTATAGAAAATGAGAAGGGATTGTTATAAAAACAATGGGGAATGCTTCCCCGCCCTCCCCTTCCCACACCTGCTTTGTGAACAAAGTCCATCTTGGCTCCCGGGGAGGGAGTTGGGGGATGGACTGTGCCTGGGTGCCTGGAGCTCCAGGGCTGTGGGCTGCAGCCTTGATCAGTTTGTGGGCAGGGACCTTTCCTGGGCTGTGAGGCACCCCGGTTGTGTCAGACAACCAGGACACATGTCACTGAGTCATCTCTGGCAACCCAGTCATTTCAGCCACAGGAAGCTGGGCACCTGCTCTCCTCTCTTGAGAATAGCTCGTGGTGGGAGGGGCGTGGGGAGGGGTGGTGGGAGGGGCGTGGGGAGGAGTGGTGGGAGGGGCGTGGGGAGGGGTGTTCAGTTGATTGACTTGGTACTCACAGCCACACCCCGCCATCGAGCATGGTGGATGCGTGAGCCACCTCAGAAGGGTGCTGCAGTGTTAGCCCTGGGTGCCTGTCACCACAGGACTTGAGAGTCCCCTTCCATAAGAGGAACAGAGGAGGGAGCCAACTTCCACACCTGTCAGGTGGCCTAAGGAAGATTCCCTTTCTTCCACTCACGCTGGCCCCTGGAGCACCAGCCCAGGGTGGACTTTGTACGGGACTGGCGATGGCTGGCAGGTGTGAATGAATGCAGAAGGACACAGAAACAGCTGCTTTGGCCACAGGCATTAGAAGTGTGTGCTGGCTTCCTATTTCCATATGACTCTATGTCCTTGGGGACTGGCATGTGTTCAGGACAGCAATTTCCCTTAGGGGGATGTACTGACATCAGTCAGGTCATCGCGGCAGGGCAAGCATGTCATTCATAATCACGTGGAGGTGGCAGCTTCACACTCAGAGGTGTTCTGCTACAAGGCCACTGCATTTGTTTCATGTCTGTCTGATGGAAGGAGGCGCCTTAAATGTTTTCTCCCAGAGTGCAATGGGAGCACTAACCGAGCCAGAGAGTGTTAGGACATATGTGGGAGGCAGGTGGATTTAGAATTGATGAAGAACGTAGTAATGGGTGTAGAGACTGAACCATGTGGCCGAGGTCTCTCACTGGTGTACACTCCTGAAAGCCACGCAGGACTGGGGAAAACAGTGCCACCTGCATGAGGCATCCACCTCCTCTTTGTCAGGAGTAGTAAGAAGAGAGACAGCATCAGAACAGCAGTTCTCAACATGTGGGCTGTGTCCCCTTGGGGGGGATTGCATATCAGATATGCTTCCTATCAGGTGTTTACATTATGATTCATAACAATAGCAAAATCACAGTTATGAGGTAGCAATGAAATAATCTTATGATCGGGGGTCACCACAACACGAGGAACTGTATTAAAGGGTCACAGCATCAGGAAGGTTGAGAACCACTGCCTTAGAGGACAGTTGGGAGTAAACTTTGTCATGACACTTCTCGCCTCAAGGAGCTTACTAGAACAACCAGTTGTAAAGTATCTTCCACGGTTGTAGAAACTTGAAGATGAGAAAACTGGCGTAAATCTCTGTGGTTGGGTTGGTTAATTTTGGGGACCAGGTAAGGATGGTGAAAATGGAAGGTGAAATCCTGAAATCCTGCTGAGGTCTATGGGGGTGCATGTGCATGTATGTGTGCATATGGGTGTGTGTGTGTGCATGCATGTGTGTGTGTGTGTGTGTGTGTGTGTGTGTGTAAATCCTATTCAACCTCATTTGTTGAGTACCTGGGCCACTCCATGGTTACCATGTTCCTTGTACTGCAGTAGCAGTGAATGCACATTTTAGCCATGGGGTGTATTGTTCTATATGTGCTGATGTGTTGCTTATACTATTCCATCTTCAATAGAACTGATGTTTATTTCATTTTATTTAAAGATTTGTTTTTAAAATTTTAATTATGCATATGTGTATATATGTCTGCATGTGTGTGTACTTACACATGTATGCAGATGTCCAAGGAGCCCTGGAGCTGAAGTTTCATAGATTGTCAGTAGCCCAACATGGCTGCTGAGACCTGAACTCCGGTCCTCTGCAAGAGCAGAGTGCTCTTCACTGCTGGGCCGGCTCCAGCCCCTCCGAACAGCTATTTATAACTCTGCCTTCCTTTGTCATCATGAAACAAACCTCCTCTGCACCAGCATTTCTGTGGTCAGGTGTCTGTCTACATGGCATATGGTGCCCCCTTTTTTACTTTTATCCTTTCAATATCCTTATATGCAGGCATGTAGTTGGATTTTGCTATTTGTAAATTCAGTCTGACAACTTTTGTCTTTGACGTATAGCGTGTAATCTATTTATATTTAATGAAATCGCTGATTATTCAGCTTGAAATCTATGACTTTGGTATTTGGATTTCTGTGGCTTTTGAGTTAAAACATATGTTCGGTTTTGTTTTTCCTAACTAATATAGAAGAAGAATCTTTACAAAAGTAAAGAGTTCTGGAGCTGTAACTCAGAGACAGAGGGGATGTTTAGCATGTATGAGAGTGTCGATTGGCCCATAATAAAACACATAGAAAAGAATTACTTTAATTAAAAATATTTACTTACTCAAATATTTAAGACAAGGACTCACACAGCCCAGGGTAGAGTCAAACTTGCCAAGGAGTAGAGGATGATCCTCAACTCTCGATCCTCCTATCTCTGCCTCCTACTGGCATCATAGGCACACACTAACACCTTCCCCCACCCCCCATCCCCACCCCCACCACCCCACACTTCACTCTGTCTACAGCTTACAAACTAAAACTCACTATGAGTAGGCAGAACTTTATCCCTGATTGGCAGGGGTTTCTTTCTCAAGTGGTCATCCCCTTCTCTGCCTTGAAGTTTACTCTTTTCAATGTAGCTTATCTCCCTAGGAAGTCCTTCCTAGAGTCTGCTCCAGGCAGATGGGATACCTTTTCTTCCTGCCCTGCATCTCTTCCACGGTTGCACCTCACAACACATACTCATTTACAGATCGTACGTCTTGGGAGACGATGAGCTCCTTGGCAGGGATGGGGTCCTAGTCACGTTCACATCTCTGTCTCTGACACATAGACGATTTAATCTTGGCAAAATAAATGATGCACGCTGATACATTTGGGATGGGCTTAGACAGGACAAGCACTAAGATTACCAGGGGATCCAAGATGATTTTGCAGTTTCTCCTTTCTTGTAGACTTCTAAAGGAATTTGAGTGAGCTGAGGCTGGACTTTCTTGTGTTGACCCAAGTTCATGAGTGGGACCTAACATCAAAACAGTGTCTTTTTTTGTCATGGAAAGTTAGTTTGGGAAAGAGAGTTATCTTTGAGTCCTTCCCACTGTTTATCAACTTTGAGGACTGTGAACAGCATTGAATACAGAATTGCATGTCAAAATCCTTGGGCCTGCTGTCCAATAACCTGTCACCGTGCTCTAAATAGGGGTCCTGTCTAATTGCATCTGCAATTAGGCCATTGTGGGGCAGATTCTGTGTTTCCAATTAATTGCTTGACCTGAAACGGGGAGTGCTCTTTATAAAGTTGCCACAGTGGTGTCTGATTTTTCAGCCTTTGCAAATAGAAAATAACTCCAGGAAGAGATGTAGAAAATGGCTATACACTGAGTAATGCCAGTAATTTTGGACCAATATTCCTGTACTTTTCCACTCTAGAAAGAAATCCAAGTACTATAGACTGACTGCTCCATATCGACTTTTGCCTCTCCTTTATTTATTATGATGCATTCTATAAAGCGGGTCTCATTCCTAAAAGTTGCCATGATTTTGTGGAACTTGTTGTAACCTTCTGAGCTGTTCATAAAGAAGAATCTGGACAAAGAATACTTGCCCCCCCAATGAAAAGATGATAAACAGCACTGGTTGTGGTGTTGGTTACTGCATGGAAAGGTCACAGTCATGACAGAACTCAGTGTTAGTTTTCAGAGCTTTATTAATAGGGAAAAGGGGGGAGGGGAAAGAGGAGGGCCAGGCCTAGAAAGAGAGAAAGATGGTGGGGGCAGGAAGAGGGAGCAGAGCAGAGCAGAGAGAGTGTGGGGTCTGCATCCAGCTTTTAAGGCACAGATTGTGTGACCACACCAGTACGCAGTCGCCAATGCCTATTGATGATGTATGACACAAGACCCCGACCTACGCATATGCAGTCATGTAGTCAGAGTGGTGCACAATCCTGACCCCCACCCCCACCCCGACCCCGATCTGGCTCCATACATTTCAGCTTGTGTTTTGTTTTTAATGACAGGATCTCATGTGTCCCAGACTGGCTTTGAACTCCAGGTTCTCCTGCCTCTACCTTCCATTGGCTAGGATGATAGATGTATACTACCAGGCCCGGCTGGGGTACACACTTTGCTATGCTCTTGAGTCTAGGAACTTCTCTTACATTTTTGGAAGTACTGTATTAAAGCTGGGTAGAGCTTGGGGGAAACTTACTGACTTTTTGTGTGCATGCTTTGGTTCACATTTGTTCTCTGATTGATCTAGAGCTCTGCATTTCTTTCTTTCTTTTTTTTTTTTTTTCTTTTTCAAAAATGGGCTTGCTTCTTGCCCAGCCCACATCCCCACACAGTGGTGAGAAGAGGGCTTAGCTAACTCTTCTAAAAGGCAACCTTTGCCTTGGGTCCCCAGAGCAGAGGGTTCCCTTTTTGCTTGTCATTTGTCAGTTACTGGCCAGTTCCTCCCCCTCACTCTGTTATTGGCTAATTTCTCCCCCTCACTCTGTTATTGGCCAGTTCCTCCCCCTCACTCTGTTATTGGCTAATTCCTCCCCCCTCACTCTGTTATTGGCTAATTTCTCCCCCTCACTCTGTTATTGGCCAGTTCCTCCCCCTCACTCTGTTATTGGCCAGTTCCTCCCCCTCACTCTGTTATTGGCCAGCTCCTCCCCATCTCACTCTGTTACTGGCCAGTTCCTCCCCCTCACTCTGTTATTGGCCAGCTCCTCCCCCTCACTCTGTTATTGGCCAGCTCCTCCCCCTCACTCTGTTATTGGCCAGTTCCTCCCCATCTCACTCCTTTGTCCCACCCTCCTCCCCTTCTCTCCCTAATGGGTGTCATTCCATGAGAAACCTTTGTGCTCTGAACTGTGTTTCCTGGAGAGCCCCAGCGGCAGACCACCAGCAGAGGTGGATGAGGATGAGTAGGCAGGGGGTCACTGCGAAGCTTCAGGCTATGTTGCTTGAATGAGAATGGCCCCATTGGCCCACACATCTGAATGCTTGGTCCCAGTTGGTTCCACTGAACTGTTTGAATTAGTGTAGGCATGTTGGAGGAGGGGTGTCATTGGGGTAGGCTTTGAGGTTTCCAAAGCCCACACTATTCCCAGTTAGCTCTTTCCGCCAGCCACCTGTAGATCAGGATGCTACTGTCCCAGCTACTGTCCCAGTACCATGACTGCCTGCCTGCTGCCATGCACTGTGCCGTGAAGGTCATGGATCCACTCTCACCCTCTGGAACTGTGAGTCCCCAATGAATGCATTTTTCTATAAGTTGCCTTGGTCATGGCATTTTATCACAGCTATAGGAAAGTAACTAAAGACAGAGGCCCAAGTTGGAATGATTGCAGGTCAAGAGCCAGATTATCTTGGGCTTTCCATAGCTCTGATTAAATGATGTGACCAAGGCAATTTATAGAAGAACATGTTCATTTGGGGCTCACAGTTCCAAAGAGTCACTTATTGCTCACTTCTGAGTTTGATCTATTGTCTATTCTTTTGGCTATGAGGTAACAATTTCTTTGGAATGTATGAACAGACCCCAGCTAATGTGGGAATTTAACAAGGCAACTCCACGTAGTTTATCTGGTAGTTAAAAGGAGGTTTATTTCGGGGTAACTTATAACCAGTAAAGGGGTCAGTTACAGGATCCAGGAGAGGTGAGGTGCAGTCCAACATGGTTCTCTGGAGAACTCTGACTTGGTCTGCAATCCAGCACCCAGGATCATGAGGAACCAAGAGGGTCAGCATATACGGAGCTTAAGGGCTCCTCTCTCGGCTATGCCCCAGGGGCAGGTCATAGGTAGGCATGGCAGTTACCTGCAGCCTCACTAAGGGCAGTGATTCAAAGTCAAAACTTGAACAGCTAACCACAATACCCAGCTTCTACCAACCCAAGTGTTAAGAATGTCACTAGATAACATCTGAGACCAAGAACAGAGGCTACCATGCTACCTGATGTTTCTACCGATGTAATTGAGAAGTGTCTTAATCTATGATTTTCTGTGTTTTCTTACTATAAAAACTTAATGCAGAATTTGGGGGTTTGCCGAATCTGTCTGTCTGTCTGTCTATCTGTGTGTGTGTGTGTATAATGGAGGGCATTGGTTGCTTCTGGGGACTGTACTCAGGTTATCAGTCTTGTATGCCAAGTGCTTATATCCCCTGGGCCACCTTGCTGGCTCAAGATGAGCTATTATTCCCTGTGAGGGGAGAGCTGTGTGTTTGCACATACAAACATCTTTGCTCAGGCCTCGTGCTCCATGGGGCTTACTGTCTACTGAAGCTATGGCATTGTGTCTGCTGGCCCCACATTGGGTGTTACCATTGAAATCAATGCCATTCTGTTAATTTGAATTCTTTGTCAATTTCTGATTTCATGGATAAGGATTCCACAGTGGTGATGTATTCTCTTTCCATTTCTTTTGGGGAAAAAAATCCAAAAAAGGAAAGAAAGAAAAGTAGCCTACAGCAAATCCTTGAATGCTAGAAAATACTAGAGAGTGGTATTGGATATTATTCAAACAATGTAACACAAGCATCTATTGGCATGGTGGGCAGTCTTATGCAGAATACTGCCAATTTAAGGGTTTATTTTCCTTCCAAAACTTCTTTGTTCTTGGAACAGCATTCATAGGCTTTATGAAAATGTAGTCTGTGCATAAACATGTTAATATTTATTTTATTAGCATTAATGGCAAGTGCCAGGAGCATACCGGACCAGAACACCCTTCTGTAACACTGTGACAGTTACAAGAGCCTGCCTGACCGCTCACTGTGCTCTTGGCAGTACCGCCTCTGGGTTCCACAGCGTTTGTGCTCCCCGGTGAACTCCTTGCTTGGCACTTCCTGCTCCCACTTTGCTCTCAAGTTAGCGGTTTCAATGGAACTCATAATATCCTGATTGCTAAGTCTATTTCTTACAGGAAGATTATAACCCTATTCTGGTTTTCCCATTCTCATGATTGTTTTTTTCCGTAGAATTCACAACTCAGAGAAGCATACATTTCCTGAGAATATCAGGGGAGGAATTCCCCCCCACCAAAAAAAACCAAACAAACAAACTGATGCTTGTTGGCTTTGGCTGAGTGGTGGGCAGAGCTTATGAGGCACGGGCCTGGAGATGACTGACAGATTCGATCTGCAGTCTTGGAGAGGTGCTGCTGTGACAATCAGTTATTTGTTGACAGTGACAGGGCATCTCTGTGCCTCTTTGTGTAGGGCTTGAGGCAAAAGCAATGGATGTTATGTTGTGATGTCAAAGTAGCTAAGGATAAAGTTCCAAATCTTTGTGCTGAACCAGATTAATTAAAAACAAAAGAAAAAACCCAATTAACAATAACAACAATAACAACAACAAGAATGTTCGAAGAGGCTGTCCTGGGGAGGGGAGATGATTAGGAAAAGGGCTTCTAGAGGGGACATGCTCCCTAGAAATGCACCTGTAAGTGCCCGTTGTACAAGCGAGAAGGACGGGATTTACCATCTGGAACAGGCGATGGACAGGAAGAGCAATCTCAAGCAACTATTCATCACTGTCAAGGTCCCAGTTGTTTCTGAACCCACAGAGTATTATCTCAGATCTAGAGAAAAATGTGCAGACTCAAGAGCTGGATGTCACCGAACACCCTTTCCTGAGGTATCTCCTATTGAGCCGTCTCATAGACCAGAGTTCACAGGGACTTCATGGAGGCCGAGGACATGGGCTGATGGTTGGATCTGTCAGGGTTCATGAGGAAAAAGATGTCCTTCTCATCATCTGACTTGGCCTTGCTCAAGTGTGGATATCGGTCCTGGAGGCTTATCTACCAGACAGATGAGAAAATTGTTCTGGTTGCTGCCATGTCAAGGGGCTGACGATTTTGGTTTTATTTAGGAAACTCAGGGTCTTTCAGTTGGGGTTACATTCTGTGTCCCTGAGTTTGATGAATGGGGAGTCTTCAGAGCATGTTTTCGTTGTGCTTGGTAGATCGGACCCTCTCCTGCTCCTTTTGAAGCTGGCTGCCACTGGGATTCTTGAATGGGTGAGTGGAGTTTTGCTCAGGTAGATGGCATCTCATATTTATAAAATTTTAAAGATAAACTTGGATTATGAGATAAGGCTGGCATTCACTTTGAAGTGGCTTCTTGGGCTATTAATATGAGTTTAGACCCAATTCAGTGTAATTAGGAACCATGCACACATATTAGTATAATATATATTAGCCTGTTGGTTAAATTACCTCAAATATAATAAACTAATTTGCCATATACTGTATTACAGCGGGAGTGCTAGAGGTGATGGAGTGTTTGCGAACACAGAGACGGCACATGTTCTGCTGGCAACCGGTAATTTACCACTCACTCAGATGCCATAAATACTGGTTTTGGCAACGGGGAAATCATGGAATTTATCTCTGATCTAAACTGTGATTCGACCATTCGGCCAGAAAGCATTTTTATGTCCCTGAGTTACAGATGAACTGCTTGCTTTTATTAGTGTGCCAGGCTGTAACTTTCCTCCATGATGGCAGACCACAGTGGAAACTGTGAATCTCTGGACCAGGACCAGAAGGAGGCTTAGGTTCCAAGTCCTCTTAGCTCTGTGACCTTGAACCTTCCCTTCACCCCTCAGCTCTGTGACCTTGAACTCACCCTTGACCTCCTTGGGCCTCTGCTTTATGTTCCGTTGTGTGAATAATTCTATTTGGGATCCGTATGATTTTTATTTCTTTAATCTGAATTACATTCAGACGGTTCCACTGAGTGTCTTTATCCCCGGCGATATCCCATGTAATGACAGTCCTTTCTTAGGGACATTTCTAAGTGGACTTGCGGGACCCTGGGAACTGAGCAGGACTGCCATGTTGTTTCCCCTGGATCTGGGGGACACCTGTGGTGGCTTCCTCTAGCCCTTAGCTGTTTCCGGAGACAGGAGCAGTAGTGGCCAGTTTCTTGGCAGGAGGTCGGGACTCCCACCCTTTCTCATTTTACCGTCTCCATGTGGGGCTCTTTTTCCAGGTATGAGTCAGGGCAGGGATGGGCAGTTGGCGTGGACTGTGGATGATGCTGGCCTCCAGGGTCCAGAGAGGAAGACTCGAAATAGACTGAGGGCTTTTATTTGCCAATGTCCACTTGTTTTGTGTCATGACCCATTGAACATGGATTTTTACTGGAAGGCTGTCTCTGGTATACAGCAGCTTCTCTCCCAGTGACAAAAGCAAGCCATGGAGCCATCCATCTTTCCATATGCCAGCTCTTCGCTAAATACTTCCAAAGTGCAGCGTTCTCTGCTCAGTGAAGGCCACAAGGGTTGAGACGACAGACCCAGGCCCTTTGTGAGGTCTGCTGCATATCCATGAAGCAGGTCCATGTCACCAATGTTGTGTCAAACACTGTGCTAATGTTGTGAAGGAGTTCTGTAGATGGGGTGGACAATTGAATCAGTTCTCTGTGAAAACTTCAGTGGGCAGGCCTCATCCAATCAGTTCAAGATCATAAGAGAAAACACTGAGTTCCCCCAAAGAAGAGGATGTTCTTTCTTCCTCCTGCAAAATCTCTACTTTTTTAGAAAGTCTGCAGTCTGTGGGCCTGTACTGCAGTTCCTGCCCTCTACAAACATCTGAGTCTATTTCTTTTCTTTTTTTTCACTTTATTATTAAAAAAATAAAACCCTTGGAAATAAATAAAAAACACCAGACACCAAAATTAACCAGACCCAAAGACTGTACAACTTAGTGAGCTCATGCACAATTAGAACTGGCATTCAAAATGGAAGCTGTAAAACTTCACGTTAAATTTGATACTTTCACCATCAAATATGCATTTATCTACCACCAAAACCAAAGGTCCCATGACAGACCTAGACCAAGAAGAGAATGTCCTGTGTTCAGTCTTTCCTTATCCCCTTATATTTACTCATTTTTAATGCTCTTTCCTTCATGTTACACTGTACCCACGTCGATATTTGTTTACGTACATGCATGTTATTGGCTAGATTCCACATATGAGAGAAAACATGAGGTTTATTTCTTTCTGAGATTGTGTGACCTTGTTTCATATCATACATTCAAGTCTGCATTTTCCTGCAAAGTTTTCAAACTTTATTATTCTTTAGAGCTTTGTAGTATTTACACACACACACACACACACACACAACACACACACACACACACACACACACCTCTACCTCCAATTGTCATTATCCATCCATCTTTTGAAGGCAATGGAGTCATTTCCAATTATTTGCCCTAGTGAATAAAGCAGCAATAAACACGGGAATTCAAATATCTCTATGGTAGGGCGTGTAGTTCTCTGGATACAAGTCCCTTTCCTTACATCCACTCCTCTCCACCCCCATCTCTCTTTTTCCCATAGTCCAAACGTTCCCCATCAAGAGTCTAAGTGGCCACCGAGGTCTGAAGACAATCACTTCCCATGCCACTCAGCCTGGGGCTTCCGTAGCCTGGGAAGACAGTGAATGGGGAACTCGGAGTGGACTCAGGGTTACCGGTCCTGCTACTGCCTGCCTGCTTCTGTGAAGTGTCTGAGTGGCCCTCTCTCTGGAGAATCTCATTTTCTTCTCCCTACCATTTCCATTAGCTACTGGTTCCACTGCTGTGTTTGTGCAGACATTATGTAGATCTTCCCTGTGGATCCCCCTGGGGGCTCCCCTTGCCATCAGGGATTCTTAACTGTGTGATCCAGTTTGACAACCAACCTTAGACACAGCGCCGGCACAGTCTGGGGCTTTAAATAATCTTTTCTGTGTTTTGAGTTTCTTTTC
Source organism: Peromyscus leucopus (assembly GCF_004664715.2). NCBI lineage: Eukaryota > Metazoa > Chordata > Mammalia > Rodentia > Cricetidae > Peromyscus > Peromyscus leucopus. The sequence continues at coordinate 55,749,242 of NC_051081.1, read as the reverse complement.
TCTCTAAGGAACTTTCTGGTTTTCTTGCACCTTCCTAAGGTCTCGCCCCCAGCTGCAGAGGTGGCCTTTGTGTTGGTTGACTTAGTGTAATTTAATTTGATTGAAAACTGGGACTAGTCAAGTTTGGCAATGAGCCAGTCACTCGGTATTGGGCTCGCTTACCCTGGGTGGGACCCTCCTAGGCTCTGCCATCCTCATCCAAAGCAGGAAAAGAATATTCCAGTAGGTGTTAGCAGTGGCCCTGTGATACACTTATTTGCTTAAACATTAGTAATTCCCTCTGTCCAGCTGTCCACTCACCTGGGGATTTTCCTTGGCAAAGTTTGGAGTTTGTCGGACACTTACCTTAGGCCTCATTATATCTCAACCCCGTGCACGAGGCCTAAGCTCTCAGGACCTCTTTTCTTACCAGACTTCCTGCTGGATGCAGATCCTGAATTTCTCCTGCAGGAACTGTAGAAAGAGAGAAAGCCAGGATCAAGGCTACATTGAGGTGCATGCTGGAGAGAAGAGAGAGAATGTTGACAGCAAGGTCAGCACTATAGATTGGGTTATGCTTCTTGAACTATAGTTTATGTGTTGAATTGTTGTCCAGGTGCAATTGTCTTTGGAGATGGGAGTAAGAAAGATTGAAGCCATCAGGGTGGGGCCCTTGGCTGGTGATGTTAGTCCTCAGGAGAGGAAGAGACATAGAGCGTTCTCTTAATTCCTGCACTGAGGAATGACCTCCTTGCAGAGAAGAGAGCCATCTGCAAGCCAACAGACAAGCCCGTCCAGAACCCAGGCCCTGGTGTGTCTCTTTCTCAGACTGGACACAGTGGGAATCAGGATGTGCTGGGGGGAAACGTCCATCAGTGGTGTCTCCCAGGGACCACCTGAGCAAATCCATCTGCTTGCTGACTGTTCTGTGTACAATAGACCCAACTCATGCAACTAGAAGAGGCCAGGGGAAGAAAGGGAGCCCCTGAGGACACTTGGCTGGTGTGTTTTGGGCGGCCTCGAGGCCCTGAGTGCTCGTGCTCAGATGTGGAGAACTGCGCATCCTCTGCTGGGAATGGCACCGGAAGTAGTCAGTCCAAGCTTTTACTGGCACAGTAAGTTGGAGAGACTTAAGCAGGACCCATCTCCTTTCCAGGCCAGGGTGGGAGCCTCTCCCAACTCCATCCCAGCCCCAGCTTTTCAGACTGCCCCAATAACAGGCCAGCTCTTAGGCTATCATTGGGCACCAAGTGATCTGACTCTCAGTGTGGAGTCAGCAAAGCATTTTGGCTGTGGCGTCAAGAACTTGGCTGCTCGGAGAAGAGAAAGCACAATCCGCTGTTGCTGTCACATCCTGTTTTTCAAGAGGTTATACAAACATTTGAAGGCTTCTCAGAACATACGGAGTATTTGGTCTACAGGACTCCAGTTTTCTTCACAGACTCCTCTGGAAATGACAGCCTCATGTTTCCTTTTGTGACTAGGTGGAGGTGGCCACCAGTGGTTTCTCTAGCCCCCATCCTGCCTCCCTCCTGTCCTTGGGCCTTGCTGACCTACCTCTCCTCTGTGGCTATATCTCCATTTCTCAAACTGTTTAACTGACCATTTCTGTGCATTTGCTATTGATTCCTAGATTTTCCCCCAAACCCCATGAGTCCAGTCCAGCCCAGCCCAGTTGACTTCTACAGATAACCCCATCATATGCTGTAGGTCAGGATCAAGGTGGGAAGGCACTATGGGGGAGGGGGAGTGCTGAACTGAGGCAGGCTGTTCTTTCCTTCAAAGATGGGGCAGCCTGTGGGGCACATGGGCAAAGGCTTTCAACCAAAGGGACAGAGCTGACAGGGGAAGCTGCTTCCAGATGGTCCTCAGGAAATGGGCAGGGTCATAACAGAGATGGAGAGAACAGGACAGAACGGGGCCCTAGGTCCGCAGGTTTTGGGGATGGATCTAAGCGTCTCTGATGTGGTTGATCCTTTTCTGGATGGCTTGTAGGGAGAGTGTGATGGGAACTAAAATGTCTTGTCAGACATGAGTAACATTTGGGGCACCTAGGACCACTCTGCTGCACCACGTTTATTCCCAGGTCCCCGAGTCCTGCCTCCCACTCTTCCCTCTAAAGCCTCACTCACCTGAGCCCCAAGCATTCCCATCTCAGGTCAGCACAACTCATCCTTCCTCTGCCCTATGCACCTCCAGGTGGCATGGGGTAGATTGAGAACATCATCCTGCATTCACTCACACCCCAGTTCCCACCAGATGCTGGGCAGTAATTTGTCAAAGTGCTGATGAGCATCTTACTCTAAGTAGGTGCTCAGGGTGCAGTAGGGCCTGGAGTAGATGGCTTGAAGCCTGTGTAGGCACCACAGATGGCAGCTTAGAATGTGACCGGGAGAGGAGGGCAGGGCTTCAGCTGTGAGCTGTGGACTTTGCCACTTCCTGGTGACAAGTCCCCAAGTGGACTTGATGGTGGCACAGCGGTTAGGGGCATGAACAGAACAAAGCATCGCTCCACCTGGGATGTTAGCACCAGGAAGAGCTGAGTTCAAACACTGGCATTTGGGTTTGTAGAAGAGAAACCTAAAAAAGTTAACCGCCCTCCTTCACTCCCTGAGTGCAGAATGGCTTCCCTCTCCGTAGGGAGTTCTTCTGCATCCCAAGATTATTTGATTCTCTTTCTGAATCCTTCCAGACCCAGACCCCTGCCAGCCCAGGAATGGCATAGGAGATTATCTGCACACATCACAAGGTCCTTTATGTCAGGTCAGCTCCAGGGATCCCCCTATCTCTCCTCAGTGCTGGCATTTCAAGTCCATGCTGCCACACCAGGCTTTCATGTGGGTGGGAGTGATCCAAACTCAGGTATTCATGCTTATGCTGAGGCCCTTTACCATGGAGCTACCTACCCACCCCAAACTAAGCTAGCGGCAGAACGCTGAGCAGATGGAGGACCGTTTGGGAGAGCGTGATCTTACCTTTCCTTTCTCAGCAGCAGTTTTGATCTAGTGAGTGAATAGCTGCTTCTCTTGTAAATATGGGGTCCATTCAGTCTGATCAGTTCTGTTTTAACTCCTACCACAGACTAGTCTTGAGAGACTGAATTGTGCTTGGGGAATGGCCTTACCAGAGCAGAGTTAACTAGAGCCAAACAGCACCTCTCCGTGTGCCCCTTCCCTTAATTCTGCCTCCGACAAAAGGCAAGAGGACTCTACCCACTGCAGGATCCTTTTAGTGAGCGCCAGGCTTTCTTCCCCAGGCCTTTGGACACTAGCATCTTGGGGACTGGGGTCACCCACCTGCACATACTAATGAGACTCATTAACACCAGGGGACCCAGAGGGTTGCAAGGGACATTATTGTGGCCATTCTCTCCTTTGACAAAGGAGCTTATTGTAGCTCTTCCTTCTGTCCTCCCCTGTCCATCATTAAAGCCAACGTGGGGTCGGGGTGGGGTGGGAGGGTGGGTGAGGGTGGAGAAACTGCCCCTAACAGCTTCCTAGAACTTTGAAAGGCTCAGCTGTTCTGTGAACAAAACAACTCAGCACACATCTCCGAGCTGGATAGATACTTTCTCCTCCCTATTTCCTGACCTGGAGAAACTGTGGCTTTGGGTAGATTCCAGGACTTTCCCGGGGGCATGGAACACCCCAGGAGTGATGGAGGTGTTGGGGCAGAGGACCATATGCTACTTCTACTGTAGAGATTCCAGGTGATATTTGGAAAGTCCTGAATAGTCCCTAGGGACTGGGATGGATTGGGTTAATATTCTTTTCTTGCCTCCACTCAGGGCATGAATGGGATCCACTGGGCTTGGGCTGGGTGAGCGTGAGAACATACCTATTTCAGAACATTATGCAGAGAATTTAAGCTGCTGACAGGAGCCATGGAGTTCTCAAGCAGGGGGCATGTGGCTTTTGTAAGAGTCTGGAACAAGGCACCTTAATCTGCGTGGCACTCCTGGGCGTCTAGCCAGAATTACCTGTCCTGTTTTTGTGGCTCTGATGGAGTGCTCCCAGCCAATAGGGGAGTGCCTTTATGCTCCATGTAGGGTTTTCCACAGGTTTAAAGACATCAAAGGTTTTCACTTGTGGGGACAGAGCAGACAGATCGATGTTGCCCCGGGAACTTCCTTAGAAAGTTTGCAGAGAGATACTGTCTTTGGGTGGCAATTATTATTATTCTTTATTCGATTTTTTTAGGGGTGGGTGACAGAAGTATTTTTAAAGTATTATAAACATGTTAAAAATGTGGAAAGTTCTAGAAAGTGAAGAGAATCCAAGAAAAATAGCTTGTGGCTCTACCATCAAGGAAGGGCAATCGTGATGCATATTTTGCTTCACTTCACTTTGAGGAAACAGCTCACTAAGGGGACATTTGTGATGTGCACATATCGTTTATTTTTATGATGGTTGAAATTATTCCGTCCATGTAATTTTAAATCCTCTCATTTGAACTCAGCATAAAAGTCCAAGTTCTTGTATTATTATATCCTTTAAAAAACCAAACTGTGTCTTTTTCTGTTTTAAAAATACCACTGTCCCTCTGACATGGGTTTCTGAGAGGGACTTAAAAACCTATCTCGATGGAAGTTATAGCTTGAATGCAGTTATTTAAAACTAGTTTCTTGCTAGGAGGAGACCTCCTGTTTGTCTGTGGGTATGGCATGGAAGGTTTCATCTCTTCAATTTTGGTTGGGTGCAAGACTCTGAAAACACACGAGTTGCTTTCTATGTTGGCCATGATGGGTGACTAAATAATTTCCCTTCCTCCCAACAATTCTTGTCAGAATTTGATATCCATGCAGACTTCTCAACAAAATTCTCAGTGACTTATTTTCTGTTCTAAGTCATCTTTTGGAACATGCATCCACTTTGCTATGTAAAAAGTCTAAAGCCCAGGTAAGGCTTCATACAGGGTCCCTTTAAGGAGGTAGATCCACTTCCTTACCTCCCATTGGCTGCTTCTCAGTCGCTCTCCCTCTCCCCCTCCCTTACTTTTGGCTGGAACTTCATGTTTTCATGCAGGCAGGTGTGTCTTAACCCAGAGGCTGGAGTTAAAAGATGCCGTTCTTCAAAACAAACTGGTGCTGCAGATATTCAATGCCACACAATTAGATCTCAAAATAGCAACTGTGGATGTTTAGAATAAAAGATACCATCCCAATGGAAATGACAGGCTTCCAGAAACACCTCTGGGAGAGCATTCTACCTTAGTGAAAAAGAAATGAGAATATAATTAAAGGAATGTTGGCAAAGTGAGATAGAAAGTGATGTAATTTAGGCAGGGGCTAACATATAGGAAATACGGACCCAAGTGATAAAGACAGCGATGATGACTGAAGAATCCCCATCATCTAGAAAACACCCACTAATGAATTCCAAGTAAGAAGAAAATAAGTTAGGCACAGAATTTATCAACTTTTATCTCTGTATTATAAAGCAATGCTGGCCTTGAAATGGAGTCTTCATAAAAGGAAGCATATGGTCAATGTGATGACATGTCCCGGTGAGCTTGGGTGGCAGAGGAGGGGGGCGGTCTCTGTTCTTTCCTCAAGTTCTCCAGCAGCTGTATTAGCCAACTCTCCATCACTGTCACAGAATACCTGAGAAGATCAGTTTAATAAAGTGTTTATTTGGGGCTCATGATTTCCAAGAGTTCCATTGCTTGGCCTTGTTGCTTTGGGCCTTCGGCAGCACCCATCATAGCTGAGGTGCTGATGGAGGAGGTTGTTCATCTGATTAGGGGAGGCAGAGAGGGGGCGATTAGGCTCCCAATATCCATCGATAATACCCTGCCCAGATGTTATGGAATAATCTTTTTGTACACTGTGAAGATGTGTCTTTGTCAAGGTACCTTCTGATCGGTTGGATAGAATAGCTGACTGGCTGGTAGCTAGGCAGGAGGTATGGGTGGGACAGGAAGACACAAAGGAGGATGGGAAGAAGGGCGGAGTCTTGGGAGTCTTGAGAGACACAGAGAAAAGCAAGATGATCATGCAGTGTTGAAAGAAGGTACTGCCACATAGCAGAGTGTAGATAAGAAATATGGGTTAATTTAAGTTGTAAGAGCTTGTTAGCTAGTAACAAGCATAAGCTATTGGCTGAGCTTTTATAATTAGTATTTTCATTCTGGTTATTTGGGAGCAGCTGCTAAGACACAGAGAAACTCCACCTACACCCAGATGACCTAATTTCTTTCCACTAGGCACAACCCAGTGAAGATTCTACCTACTATCTCTCAATAGTGTCTGATACTGGCCATCAGGCCTCTACTGCATGGGTTATTCAGACACATTTCAAATCCAAATTAAAGCAAGGGTATTGTCTTTTGTTCTCAGTTCAGAGACTTACATGGTCTCTGTATTATCAGGGATAAAATGTTTGCAACATTCAAAAAGCAAGCAAAAATACTGGTTTCATACAAGGCTTTTGGAATGCAAAGTGGAAATGGTGAATACGACCCAGTATGTCTCTATCAATAGCTCAGTTCTATGGTGGTGTAGGAGAGTTCACCGAGTGAGGTGTGTGGAGAATCTGGGCACAAGAGGAAGTGTGGAGGGGTGAGCCAGCTTCCTGCTGTACTAATGACACAGTGCATTTGTGGGACAGTTGACAACTCCAGGGATCCTTTTTACCCTTGGACTCAAGTGTTTTCCTGTGATGCTTCATGGCCTGGCTGGAAGAGAATCAGAACAGACTGGTGCATGGTAAAAGAAGCATTGGAGCCTCAGTGCAAACACACCTTGCCTATCAGTATTGACTTCTGACCAATAGATGTGTGTGCTTTGGAACACAGTTGAGCTTCTGCGTTCAGTGGAGGTAATTATTGTACTGTAACTCACAGATAAAGGACAATACCAGGAAAGCAGTTCTCTGTGAAGTATTTACAAGAGATCGAGTTGACCACCAGGAGAAAGATGGTGGGTACCCAAGCCATGAGTGTCTATAGGAAAACAACCACTACTCCCATCACCAGGAAGTGATCGAAAAGACACGAATATTCAGAGCAAAGGGCTGTACATTCATGGCATATGTTAAGAAGGGCATACCAGCTCATTGGTGTCTAAGGCCAGCCATTGCTGTGGTGGTAAGTGTGTGAGTGGCAACTGGCTGAGGAGGCTTTACCTCATCCCAACAGAAAGGTGGGTTCATAAGTTCACATGCGGTTCTGAGAATGACCTTAGGTCAAGTGGCCTGGAGATGTTTACCTATCTACAAGAGCTTGTATCCTAGGCCATAGAGACTAACACACACTGTGACACTTGCTGGGTGAATCAGTTCCTCGATTGGAGTAGAATGGGCACTCAGGAGAAACATGTGATTCCATGTGAGGATAGTTGATCTTAGGTCTGCCAACCTAGCATGACGTGCTGAGAGATTTCAATGACCTGTGTCTTCAGAGCCCCTGGTGCTGGACCTTCAGCCTGTGTCTTGCCTTTGTTTCTGCAGTGGTCTGCTGACCATGGCACTATGGGTCTCATTGATGAGCCTTCGCCTCTTACATCATGGGATAGGTGGTGGTTAAGGTCCAAGGTTGGACCCTGTCAGCCTCAAGAAGCTAGGCTTGGCTACATGTCCTCAATGTGCCAATTAAATCATGGCACACGATATGAAAATCAGAGTGAGGAGATTTGTTCATTGCGGCCACATTGGGAAGAGGGACAAACCAAGGGTCCAGGGACCCCGAAGTCTATTTTCAGAGTTCAGAAAAGAGGTTTAGGTTTAAGTGAGGAGCAGTCTTGGTCACACCTATCACTGTCTCTGCTCCAGTCCTCTGCAAGGTGGCCTGATGGATTGTCAGAACTGTGTGAACTCTCTTCCTGGCGACATGTTCTCCCTCTGGCTGGTACCAGGCCTCCAGCCTGTTCCTTCTCCCAGGTTCCCGGGGAGTTCTGATTTCTGGGGTGGGTGATGGGGGTGGGGGAGCAGGGTTTCGATAGTGAGGTCTAAAGATGGAGTGTGCCTCTGTAGAACGTTTTCACTCCTGCCAGGATGGCTGGGAGAGCTGCAGAATTGCTGCAGTCCAGGCCCTTAGAAGCCTCTCTGGTGACTCCACCAAACAGCTCAGCACCATGACCTTGTTCTTACAAATTCCTCTCATCCCCAGGAGATACTAGGTCAAGAGTTCAGAGTGGTCACTCCTGGGAAAGATTCTGAGGGAAGTTAAACTAGATGAGCTACAAATGATAACCTCAGGGTAGACTTAAACTTTGTGCTACTGTAAATGAATAGAACTATTCTTCTTAAGATTCACATTACCGCCAGCCTGGTCTGCAGAGTGAGTTCCAGGACAGCCAGGGCTACACAGAGAAACCCTGTCTCCAAACCAACCAACCAACCAAACCAAACCAAAACAAAACAAAACAAAAGATACCTATGACTGTTTTAAAATTTTCTTATCAAATGATTTAGCTAACAGGTACATTAGCCTGTTTCAGAAGTTGGAATCTCTTTGTAAGTTTTTCCAGATCACAGTGAATACTCGAGGTAACTTCTGGGGATAAGAATTTTGATGGGAGATTTGGAAAATGTTTCTATTGTGTTCTCTGGTACAAAAACCACTATGAAGTCTCCATCTTTGAGGCTCTAGCTGCAGCCTTGGGGCCCTTTTGAACAGTTCTTTTCCTCATGGCTTCCTTGTATGCTCCTGCCTTTCCCCTCAGGTGCCCCTGTAGTTTGATGGGTTGAGTCTTGTCTAGAACTTTCTCTAGTGTCTACCCACTCTTTAACAGAGAAACTATACTCTTTCTCTACATGAACAGTTAATTCATCCATAGCCATGTCTTTTTTCTCATCATGGGAAACAAGGGCCTCTCCTGGGGACCCCCCATGTGCTATGAGGTACTCAAAGGGGTGGAAGAATTTTTCAAAAAAACATCCCCATTACAACAAAATGGTTTAAAAGCCATCTTCCGGCCCCAGGGCCCGATGAGCCATTTTTATCAAATGTTATAAAATATAAAAATCAGGGGACTGAGAAAAACTTTAATTGGCATAGCAGTTTTAAAAAACATTTGACTTGGAAAAATAGAGTGGGAGAGAATTTATAACTGTTTTCACTTCCTTAGACTCACACAGGCACTCTTTTTTTTTTTTTTCTAGTTTCTTCTGGTGCTTTACGAAATTGGATTTTTTTTTTAAATGTCTCTAAATGCTCTGAATTAACAATCCTCTGTGAACTAACAGCTCCTGTAAAGCGGGCCTGAGAAGTGAGAAAGGGAGACAGGGAGCGAGGGACGGCTGGACCCAAACACTCCGTGTACAGAGGACCCCTGGAAACGCCGAGTCAGCACCACCCCAGGTGCTAGAGCTCAGTCTATTGCTCTGAAAAGCCACGCTGAAGGAGTCAGACAGCGGTGTGTGCCATGTGTGCCAGACAGTGGTTTGAAGACTTCGCCAAGCACCCACAGGCTGTCACCCTCCAGTGGATCTCCCTTTCACCTTCTGAAGTTACCATAACGGTGTTTTCAGTCTTTGGGAACTTCAGTGGGAAACTAGGTAAGGGCTGAGGACCTCCACAGCAGGTGTAAATGGTCATGGCTTCCAGTATCAGAAACATGTTTGATGATATTCCCCAAATGCAGGCTCAGCAGAGTGCATCCTGAGACAGGACCACGGCACACACTCCTCTACCCAGTCTGCAGCATTATTGAAGAATTCCCAAACAGCCACCTATAAAGCCAGTACATAGGAATGAGGTCTGTTCTCAGCCTTGGACAGGACCCTGCCTATGTTTCAGCATTCTTCAATGAGCTGTAGTTTCACAGTTACTGCTCTGGCAAACTCATCGTGCAGTTGCATTGGCTTATGACAAAGCTCTGAGGGTCCTGGTGTAGGGGCACACAAGTGGCCAAGCCTCATGACCAGCTCTCTTGGCACTCACATCATGGCTGGAGGAAGGGATAGTAAGAAACTTCATATATTGCCTGTCAATCTTCAGTATTTTGGTACCGGGGAGAGGGCTTAGTGCTGTGGGATGGTCTGTATGTCAAATGTGTTGCTCTGATTGGTCAATAAATAAAACACTGATTGGCCAGTGGCCAGGCAGAAAGTATAGGTGGGACAAGGAGAGAAGAGAATTCTGGGAAGTGCAAGGCTGAGTCAGAGACACTGCCAGCCGCCGCCATGACAAGCAGCATGTGAAGATGCCAGTAAGCTATGAGCCACGTGGCAAGATATAGATTTATAGAAATGTGTTAATTTAAGATGTAAGAGACTAGATAGCTAGAAGCCTGAGCCATTAGGCCAAACAGTTTAATTAATATAAGCGTCTGTGTGTTTATTATAAGTAGGCTGTTGGATTGCCGGGGCTTGGCGGAATCTGGAGAGAAAACCCTCCATCTACAGCTTAGCTGGTGACGTGTTTGCCACCAAGCATAAGTACCTGAGTTCTGGTCCCCAGCATCCATACAGAAAATAAAATAATAAAACCTGGACACAGTGACCTTCTATAATCCTAGTTCTGGGGAGGTGGAGACAGATGGGTTCCTGGAATTCACTGACTGCAGCCTCACCAATTGGTGAGTTCTGGCTTCAGGAAGAGATTCTTTCTCCAAACCAACCAACCAAACAAACAAAAGAGTGAAAAGCAATTAAGGTAGACAGCTGATGTTGACCCTCTGGCTTCCTTATGTGTACATTTACATACACATACACACATATACTTTCACACATACATACACACAGTGTCGGGCGGGGGAGAGTTTTGAATTAAAAATAATTCTGTTTTACTGAATTTTTTGTTTCTAGATATGCAATAAAATAGAAAGATCCTATGTTCCCTTGACCTATTTTCTTGGATGTTGATGGATATTTGTGACTTGTAAGTTAGTTCTGGGAGTTTTTTTTTTTTTTTTTTTTTTTTTTTTTTTTTTTGTGTGTGTGTGTGTGTGTGTGTGTGTGTGTGTATGCCTGGGTGTGGTGGTAATCTAATTGTACTGAAATGTGATTTTGATTGTATGTTAATAAATAAAGTTGCCCGGGGGTCAGAGCTATTAGAGCCATAGCAGACTGTGGCGGTGGTGGCACACGCCTTTAATCCCATAGATATCTGTGTGTTCAGGGATATAGCCAGCATTGGAGACATATGCCTTTAAGACCTAGGGGGCTGTACATTCAGACAGTGACGAGGCAGTCACGTGTTTGGGTTTACAACCAATGAGAAGGCAGAACAAAATACTTTAAATAGACGAACAGACAGGAAATAGAGCCCTCATTCGGGAAGCTGGGACACCGCAGGAGGAAGGGTGAGATTTTAGCTCTGAGCTCTGACCTCTCGGCTTTCTCTTTTGCATTATTTCTGTGTTTCTTATTTAATAAGACGGTTGGTTACATCAATACCTGGGGTCCTCCCCTGGGGATGTCCAGTGACTCCTGTCCTATCTGTTCACAGCTCTGTGTTTCTTCCTCTATGTTGTCCTTTCTTTTTGCTAAAAGTCAGTTGGGCATACCATGCATGCTCACTGGGTTCTCTCTGGTACCCCATTGCTTTCTATGTCTGCACCTCCACCCATACCACACTATAGCTACAGAACTTCTCAGAATTATAGGCACTGATTCTTCCCACTTTATGGGTTTTTTAAAAACCTGTTTTAATCGTTGTCATTTCTTTGCATTTTTACGTGAATTTGAAACTAATCTTCACCATGTTTATGAAAAATAGCAAACAGATTAAGCTTCTGCACCAATTTGAGAACTGGAATCATTGCTCTGCTGCCTCCTATTCCGTGGAGATGGTGTGTGTCTTACTTTGCTTTCTCTTGCTGTGGTAAAGGCTTGACCAGAAGTAACTTGAGGAGGAAAGGGCTGTTTGGCTTCCACATCTGGATCACAGTCCATCATGGAGGGAAGTCAAGGCAGGAACTCAAGTAGGGCAGGAACCTGGAGGCAGGAATTGAAGCAGAGACCATGGAGGAACACCGCTTAATGGCTTGCTCCTCCTGGCTTGCTCAGCCTGCTTTTTATACCACCCAGGACCACCTGCCTAGGGTTAGCACCACCCAGAGTGGGCTGCACAATCCCACCTCAACCACCAATCAAGAAAATGCCCAACAGGCTTGCCTACACGCCAGTCTGATGGAGGCATTTTCTCAGTTGAGGTTCCTTCTTCCCAGATGACTCTAGGTTGTGTCAAGTTGACACATAAAACAAAATAAAAAATAAAAATAAAATAAAAAACAACAACAAAACCAGCACAGTGTGTCTCTTCACTAAGGTACATCTTCCATGGTATCTTTCCATTCACTGCTCTCTCTCTCTCTTCCTCCCTCTCCCTCTCACAATGATGGAGAAAGTTTATTGTAGATAAGAGGGAGATTGTAGCCAGAGGTAGGAATACCTGGGAGAGTCCAGAGTGGACATGACCCTGAGCCACATGTGGGACAGTGAGGGGAGAGGTGGGTCAGGGGACAGAGGGGAACCATGTGCAGCAGCCCAAAGCCCCAAAAGAGAGCAGGGTAACAAAAATGCCCAGATTGTATAGAGAAGGGCAGCCCAGCCACCCTGGCTAGAGAGTTCAGGGTAGGGGTCTGACATCTTTCTTGATTTCTTGTAAATAGTGTTTATAGTTGTCAGCCAATCATCTTTCCTGTGTTTTATTAAATCTACACCTAGGGACTTATTTTTTTGAGTGGCTAGAAATACTATTGTATTCTTAACGTCACTGCCCACGGTATTCAGACATGTCTTTATCTTTGGAATATTCATCTTATACCTTGATGAACTTACTGAGTTTAGAAGTCTGTGGAGATAGGGAGAGTTCCTGGAATTCCCTATGTAGGTGGTGACGAGGTACACAGGTTGGGATGGTTTTATTTCTTCCTTTTTGATGTGAATGTCTTTGTTTTCTTGTCTTGCCATATTGTATCGATTAGAACTTCCCATGGCGTGTTGAATAAGAGCAGGGAAAGTAGTCATTTTTGCCTCGCTCCAAATTTCAGAGTGGAAAGCATTCAGTGTGTTACCATTGTGAGCTATATTTTTATAACCGTTCTTCATGAGGACAAAAGGCGTCCCTTAGTCTTATCTTTCTGAGGGATTTTTACCACGAGTAAGTAGTATTAGGTTTTAGCAAACAAATTTTGAGGGTCGATAGATACAACCCTGAGATTTCCTTCATTAGATTCCTAGTATGCCAGATCCTACTGATTGGTTTCAAGTGTTAAAACATTGGTGTGTACTGGGAATAAAGTGCTCCATACGGTAGGTATCTCCCCTTACTGTTTGATGATTTATTTCTGTTTGTTAATATTTTGTTAAGGAGTGTTAATACCTACATTCATGAGGAAGATTAAATTAGCCATAGTTTCTTTTTATTTCTTCTGGCTTGGTCTGATTTAGATATTTGTCAGTGTAGCAATAGCAGGTTTCCAAAATAGATTGGGGAATCTTCCCTGTTGGAAGAGAGTGCAAAATTGGTATTATTCTTTAAGCACTTGGTAAACTTCTCTGATAAAGTTGACTCGGCCTGGAATTCTCTTCTCTGGGAGTTTAAAATGCATACAATTGGACTCCCTTAGTGGCAATGGTGTTATTCAAATCACACATTGATCATTTGTGAGTTTTCATAGTTTGTGCATGTTGAGCACTGGGCCCAGTTATTCTAAGTTGTTGTGGCAGTCTGAATGAGAAATGTCCCCCATAGGCTCAGGCATTTGGTCACTTGGTCCTCTGTTGGTAGTGCTGCTGGGGGAGGCCATGGGACTGTTTGGACATGGGGTCTTGCTAAAGGAAGTACATCATTGGAGGCAGGCTTTGAGGGTGTATAGCTTCTTCTTCTTCTTCTTCTTCTTCTTCTTCTTCTTCTTCTTCTTCTTCTTCTTCTTCTTCTTCTTCTTCTCTCTCTCTCTCTCTCTCTCACTCACTCTTTCTCCCTCCTTCTCTGCTTCCTGTGTATGGATGGAATGTGATCAGCCAGCTTCTTACTCCCATGTCGTGCCAACTCTATCCCTCGGGAATTCTAAGCTAAAATAAAGCCTTTCTTAAGTTGCTTTTGGTCATGGAATTTTATCCCAGCAACAGAAAATCAACTAATACACTACCACACTGTTGTGTGTGACTGGTCACAGCTTCTTTATTGTGTGCCTAGTGTTTTCAGGGTCGGTAGGGATATTCATTGTTCCATTCATCAGTGACTTCTGTCTTTTTTCTTATTAGAGATTTGGCGACTTTTGCTGGTCATACTTAGTTACTTTTCTGTCACTGTGACAACATACTTGACAGAAATGAGTGAGCAGAGGTTTCTTTGGGCTTGCAGCTGCAGAGGACTCAGTGCTGGTGGTGGGGAGCACGGTGACTGGAGAGGCTGGGCTGTGGCAGTGCTGGTGGTGGGGAGCACGGTGACTGGAGAGGCTGGGCTGTGGCAGTGCTGGTGGTGGGGAGCACGTGGCTAGCGAGGCTGGGCTGTGGCAGCAGGAGCCTGTAGAGTAGCTTTTTACATCATGGCGGATCAGGAGGCAGAGTCTTTGCCAGCAGTGACTCAATTGTGCTGGGTAGACCACAGACTCCGAAGGCTCCCTAACTTCCCCAAACAGTGCCACACACTGAGGACCAGTCCTTAAACACACGATGTGGCAGAGGATATTTGCTACCGAGGCTCTAACACTGAGTTTTCAAAGCACTATTTTTTTCATACATTTCCCTATTGTTTGTCTTCAATGCCAGGAGTTTGTGCTTTTCTCTTTAGTATCTCACCCTCTTAGTTTTCCTTCTCTTTATTCTTAGAGCTTATTTCCTTATTCTCCTTTTTTTTTTTTTGTTTTTGTTTTTTTGTTTGTTTTTTAAGACAGGGTTACTCTGGGTAGGCCTGGTTGTCCTGGAGCTTACTCTGTAGATCAGGCTGGACTCAAACTCACAGAGATTCTCCTGCCTCTGTCTCTTGAGTGCTGGAATTAAAGGCCTTGTCTCCTTTTTAAGGTCTTGTGAGAAAAGCACTCTGTAAAATGGTCCTTAATCTCAGAAGAGATGGAAAACAGGTGGTGTGTATGTTACATGTTCTCATAGCTGACATCTATGAGATGTGTTAGGCTGTGTTCTATGCTAGGAACTCTCTCTAGCCCTGTACACGAACTGACCCTTCTAACAAATCATGTGCTAGAGAACCAGGTACGGCAAGGGGGCTGCTCTTGCAGCATGGCTTGGGTTCTCTGCGGTCTCTGAATCCAGAACTTGGGCTCCTAATGGCCGCGCTACAGAAGATGCTGGGATGTATGAAGGAGTGCCCAGATCTGTGAAAGAGAGGCAGGGGGCCGTCAGGGTGGGTGTGTTATGAGGTGGTGTCTAGAGATGAGGAACGGGAAGTCCACTATTCCAGAAACAGGCTTTTGGCCTTGCTCATGAATATATTCCTGAAAACTAAGAAAATGCAAGACTACATAGCTCTAGGTGCTGTAAGAAGAGGGGAGGGAGTAGGCAGGAAACAGGACTGACTGTGGGAGATAAGAGAGCAGTCGGTGGGGACGCGGAGCTCTCCCTCTCTCTTCACGACTTCAGCTCAGAGACATATGCTTCCCAGTCTCCTCTCGTTCCCTTTGCCAAGAGCCCCCACTGCGCCCGCTGGCCTCAGGCAGCAGCTGCTCTCCCCTGATAGGCACCCCTCAGTGCTACCCAGCCGCCTTCCAGTTACTTCCGGGGCACATCTTGACCCTTGACTGTCCAGATCTCTCCACTGGATACAGCAACGGAAGCTGCCATTTCCCTTGTCTTCACGTCAGCACAGCAAGTCTTCAGGGTGTGAAAGGACTCACCTTTCCTCTCCATTCTGAACTTTATGAGTACCGACGATAACCTTGACGCCCAGCACGATGCCAAGCGTGAAGTACATGACAGGCATTGGGGACGTAGCCCAGTTGGTAGAGGGCTTGCCTAGAGAGCACAGAGCTCTGGGCTGCATCCCCAGCACCTCATAAACCAGGCATGAACGCCTATACCTGTAATCCTAGCACTCAGGAGACAGGCAGGGGCATCTGAAGTTCAAAGTCATCCTTGGCCACATAGTAAGTCTGAGGTAAACATGGACTACTTGAGTATATCTTGTCTTAAAAAACAAAAAACAAACTTAAAGTAAATGTTTTTATGAGTTAAAGTGCACCCCTCCCCCCCAAAAAAAAGAAGGGAAATGAACAAATAAAACAGAAAGGAGGAGAAATAGATACACCAATGTTCTGAACCTCAGAGCGTGACCTTAGTGTTCTGGGACCCAGGCAGGATGAGGTCATCAGGTTGGGTTCTGAGTGAGTAAGCACAATAAAAAGAGAGCAAACGCAGGGGCCGCTATGTGAGCTTGGGGCTAGCCTTGGCTGGGGCTTCTACAGGCATGGGCTACCCAAGATGGCCAGAGAGGAGATCACAGAAGCTCGGGACCCACAGAGCAGATCCTGGCTCCCAGGCTGAGTAAGGAATGGCTGCCCAGCTGCATCCTGGCACAGACGTCCACCAATGGAAGACTAAATATTTCTGTATGCTATTAGTACACAGTGCCTTGTGAGTGTCTGTTGTCTACAGGAAGGAGAAAGTTCCATGGAACCCCACAGTCCCCTTTCCTATGACTGCTCACAGCTCTGGCTGGTCACTGAGACAGGGCTTCCTATAAGCCATGTGATTTTGTTTGTTTCATTTACATCATTACAATGCAAGACTAAGAGTTTGATTCCTGGATGTTCTAACCTTCCACATTTAAAAAAAAATCCTGTGAGTCTTCGGTAGGAGAGGAGAGAGAAGGAAGCAGGGTGCTTGTGTCACCAGGGACCACATGTGATGGCAGGTCGATCCATAACCACTCAGAAGGCTCATCCTAGGGAGCTAGCTTTCAGTCATAGGAGGAAATTGTGAGTCACGGTACACTTGCGAGGGTTTTGTCACGCACGGATCGGTACCTGGCAGGCTCCGTCTTCCCCAGAATCTCTGCCACCAACTGTCACTGCACAGTTTTCAATTTGCACATCCCCATCACTGCCAAGCTTGAAGTACCTCTGTAGGACTTGTAATTACAGAAATGCTCCCCTGGCCCCTCCCCACGTCCCCGGAGGCTAAATTTGCACATGTTGACAAAGTAATTCCTTGATGTTGTTTTCTGAATGAGCGCTATTATAAACAGTGAGTCAGGACCGGCAGCAAGCAGGGCTTCCTACTCTACAGCTTAATTGTTCTCGTGATTTCCAGGCTCTCCATCTTGTATGAAGCATGGAGTTTTCCTGTGTCTTGTATGCAAATACAGACATAAAAACACTAAGCTTCTTCAGAAACTCAGGTCTAAAGACAGGTGGGGGTTTCTCAGGCGCTCCCTGGGGGTCCTGGTACAGACAAGGGTTCTAAGGTCAGACAGGAGCCATAGGGTACCTTGGAAATGTAGTCACAGTACCTGGGTACTCAGCTGTTTCTTTAACTAGCTGCTCCTTGTTGGCCCTTTTACCATCTGCCTCCATTTCCAGGCACATGGGGGCTGCCTTGCACACCACTGTGATGTTCTTTTGGTTATAATGCCCCCAGTGACCAGAGATCTCAAAGTCAAGGCAGGTCCAGCTGCTGTCCAAGGCCGAGGCCACCACCTCCTCCTGACCCTCCTGTGTTCCTTTCAGATCTTCCATGATGTTGATCAGCTTTATGCTTTTGACTTCAACCTTTTGGATGAGCCAGCCCACGTGGAAAAGTACACACAGACACACACCATCCAGGAACAAGAACAACAAAAAAAATCCCTGAGCTGGCCTCCTGTTCTAAGGAGAACCCTGTCCGTCTCTGCCTTCTTTTCTTACAGAAACTCTGGCAACTCTGCTAAGCATCATTTTCTTGTTCTTCACCACCTGCTTACTTCTGTGTTCTGTGCATGCCGTCTCCCCGCACCCATTCTGATTGAAGCGGCCAGCATTTCTGTAAGATCCAGGTTAGGACGTCACTTAGTTCTTACTCCTCTTGATTTCTGAAGCATCTAACAAGTTCATCTGAGCAGCTGCTGAAGGTCTGGGGTCTGGCGGGCAGAGGAGACTGAGGAGTGTGAGGGCAGGGGTGGTCGTCCGTCCACCGGTTCCGACATCCCCCTGGCACTCCGCAGCCCCCTTCTGCCTCACTGGTGGCTGTGTGAGGACTTGTACCCACGCCTTGCATTTTCCCCACCGTCTTTATTCACCTGGTTGTAGGTGTAGGAAGATCTAGAGATGATTCTCTCAGCAGGAGAGATATGTTCCTTCAGGCAGCCCCTCCCAAATCTTCTCTGGAGAAGTGTCTCCTTCATCTTTCCTTCAATTTTTCTAGCATAAGAAACACATCTTATAGATTAAACCACACGTTGTCATTTTTTTTTTTTTTCTACTAGGGGCTGGATCTTAAATTTTCAGCATCTGCGGCTATCTGTCTCCTGCTGTCAGCCCTGCTTCAGTCTGACAGCAGCATGGTCCCGTGTGTGAAGGAATGATGCCATCGGTAAATGCCATGTACAAATAAGAAGGTTGATAGAATTCAGTCTGGGGACAAGAGCTTGTCCGCAGAGCAAATCAATGTGATATTTTGATAGATCTCTCAAAAAACAGGAAATGAATTCAGCAGGTATTACTGATTTTCCAGGATGTCGACAGTGACTGTGTCTTGATTCGTCTGATCTATTGATTTTCTAGGGTGTCGACAATGACTCTGTGTTTATTTGTCTGATCTCCTCTGGTCCTGGAATGAGCAGGGTTTCCCATGAATGCAGTTTCATTCAGATGAGTGTATCGACACATCACTTCTGAGGACCCATGTTCCTTCTCAATCCTGTGCACAGCTTCAAGACACCTGCCATGCCCAAGGGGACAGGGGACAGTGGCTCTCAAAGCCGCAGACTTACCACTGGGACCGTGCATCTTTAAAGGCTGTTTTCTCTCTCAGAAGATATATATTTTTAATGTCAACATAAATAGCGTTTGACATTTCACAACCGTGTTAGCAATCACCACTCAGTAAGGGGTGGGCAGGAGAGGCAGCTGGCCGCGTGGAGGAGGCCTGCTTTGTGGGATCCCCGTTTATTGCCCTTTGTGGAATGAGGATGGGGGTAGCAATCACTACATCTTTGGCTCTGTTTAATCTCCGACTGGGAAGATGTGATCAATCATCTCAGGGACCACAAAAGACTCTGCAGCCCCGGTGATGATGACTGCAGCATGCTCCCCAGAGGCAGTCACATGTGCTGTTCGGACACGAGTGCCCATCCACGTTGCCTTTCTACCCAGCACGAGCCAGTGGCCTGCTCAGCTGCCTCTGCTACTCACTGCCACAGGTTGGCTCTGCCCACGTTCATCACCAGAAAGCCACAGGAAATGGGCTGACAGGTCACACAGCTCTCTGAGGGTGGAACTAGAAGATAGGATCAAAGGTTTGATCCCAGCCCTGCCTCAGCTGAGGCCTTCCATTTACAGGCAGCTGACCGACATCTTACTCCCACTTCTGGATGAGACGTGGAAGGATACCACAGTGAATGCATGTTTTAAGAGAAAGTGCATTCCCTGGAGTGTGGAAGATCAGGAGAGAGACTTTCAGAGAGTAAGAATTTACACTGTAAGGCTGCCGCAGACCCTTGGGGCTCTTTGGCTTAAACCCTTCCATGTACGGGGATACGTAGGTTGGATTTAACCCCAAAGCAAATCTTGTACATTCAAATTTAAACACTATGTAGGGAGGAAGAATTTTTTTTCTTCAAGATTTTTAATGCTCTGTGTAGTTTCTTGAAGAAGTTTCATGCTTTGTTTTTGAATAACTTAGAAACATATCTAACAAGCCTGTGAATTCTACCTTGGATCTCCCATCCTACCATCTGGGACATGAATGAGACTGGGGGGGGTGGGGAAAGCATGACATTTTCGGGGTGTTTTCTAAGTTGTTTTGTGTTGCGCACTTGGTGAAGACACACACGGAGGAGGCATGTGCAGGGTTGGTGACTCATCTCCAGGGAGGATTTCTGTGGATGAAGAGATGCACGGCTTCCCTCTTGTAACCCACCGAAGCTTTTGCCAAGGAGCCTGCGGCCTCTGTTCTATCTCAGACTTTAAGGTGAGCCTCGGGGAGAGCGGCTTTCTGAGCCCGTGTTCCTCTCGCACCCCTCCCCCGGCCCTGGCTCATAGTCACCGGTATAACACAATATTCAGGGAGCTGGGGAGCGGCAGTCAGCCTGATACAATTCACTGTGGATGTCCCCCGAGGGAAAGGACATTATTAAATCAGGAGGAACATGTCAACAAATAGATGACCGCATGTGTCTTAGTGAGGGCAAAGGTAAATATTTAGGCAGCACAAGCTGTTGATGACAGGAACTAATTTCGTGGGGGATCAAGGCTACGTATGGGCTTTGATGTATAGGAATCATTCAAAAAAAATCAGCCTTCATTTACAAAGTGGTAAGTGGTCCTCTTGGCCCTTGGTGTATAGAGTCCATCCTTCATGTTTGGCCTCAAAGCACCAAAGACGGGAATGTGTCTGGGATGTAGATTTTTCTCTCACAACAAAATGAATCTGTAAGAAGCTTACATTTCTCTTTAGTTTGCTGTCTTCAGCGTTTATTTTATACTCGTAGCATGAAACATGGAGAAGTGTGAGAAATCATTTAAGTTTGTTCAACTCAAGACTTTTTTTACATTTACTTACATGTGTGTATATTTGTGTGTATGTGCATGTGTTTGTATGCATGTGTATATGTATGTTTGTGTGCATGCGTTTGTATGTATGTATGTGTGTGCATGTGTGTGTGTGTGCGTGCGTGCGTGCGTGCGTGCGTGCATGCATGCATGCATGTGTGTGTGTAGGACAACTTACAGAAGTTGGTTTTATGTGGGTTCTAGGAATTGAACTCTGTTGGTCCGGCTTGACTGCAAATGCTCTTACCTGCTGAGCCTTCTCCCAGGCCCACGTTTAACTGTAATCCATTACAATGTTTGCGTTGGTTGAGGTTTTTTTTCTTTTTTTGTTTTTTTTTTTTTTGTCAGCTTGACACAAGCTAGAGTCACCTGGGAAAGGAGCCTCAGTTGAAGAATTGCCCTCCTCAGGCTGGCCTACGAGCAGAATCTTTTTCTTGATTAATGATGAATGTGGGAGACTGTGCTCAGGGTCATCCATGGATATGGGTCCTGGGGTGAAGAGGAAAGCAGGCTGAGCCAGCCTTGGAGACTGAGCCAGGAAGCAGCATCCTCCATGGCCTCTGCATCAGCAGCATCCTCCATGGCCTCTGCATCAGCAGCATCCTCCATGGCCTCTGCATCAGCAGCATCCTCCATGGCCTCTACATCAGTAGCTGCCTTGAGCTTCTACCTTGACTTCCCTCCTTGATGGACATGACATGGAAGGGTAAGCCGAAGAAACCCTTTTCTCTCCACATTGCTTTTGGACAGACTGTTTCATCACACAAACAGAAGGAAACAAAGACTGTGTTCCTTGTCCAGAGTGTTAATTCCTACATGGTTAAAGGAAAACATGTCAGGATAGGAACAAACTCAGACCACCATCCTGGTTTCAAAAACTGTCTTCAATGTCAGGCTGAGTCCTAGGAAATGACACTTTTGCAAGTCAAAATTATTTGAAATCAACAGTTCCATGTGGTTCAAAATGCCAAGGGGCTTGGGCATGACGGACAAGAGAAAACATACACAGGTACACAGGTGTACATGTGTAGGCAGGCACACACACACACACACACACACACACACACACACACACACACACACAGCGGGGGATGCTTACCAAACATTCTGAATGCTGACTATGGGAATGTGATTTTATCTTTTTCTCACTTTTATCTCTAGCGTGAATGTTCCTCACTTTCTAATCTGTGGCTGCACAGGTTCAGACTCTCACAGGGAAGGGGAGCCTGCATCTGGGGCTAACCCATGTGATTTGTTAGGGAATTTAAGGAGTGTTGGTCTCTGGTTTCCAGAGTCCTTAATATCCAGATTTGGTGGAAACAGGATCCTTTTCCTCTCCTTCCTGGCCCTAAGTCAATCCCCACAACCAAGTCTCAACAGTGCCTTCTGCATATCAGGCACTGGTACAAGTCAGTGAGCCATGCCTGCCTGTGAATGGTTTCCGTAGCAAATGTGTGGGAGAGATGATTAATAATCGATTATTGACATTCTGCAGTGCCACTGATTTCCTCCTACTGAAACCAATAGGATTATTCTAGGAAGAGCAGGTGGCTGGATTAAATATCCACACAACATTTGGTGTGAAGTGCAAAATCAGGTCCATGGAAAAAGAGGAGCATGGGGAAGAAGCAAAGAAAGAGGCACAATGAAAAAAAAGATGCACATTGGTTGAGCAGCACATTGATTGAGAAGTACCCTCCTGATGCTCCTGAAGAGGTACCAAGACTCTTGGGCAAACACTGTACTTTGTATTGTGAAAGAAAGAAATCTAAAAATTTATTGTTATCGAGTCCAAAGGGGGCCCAGATTTTTCCATCCCAAGATGTGTAAGACTGTATAGATTTATAATCGAGGGACAGAAAGCAAACCAATTGGCCTCGGTTGGCATTCACCTCATATGGGTGTGGAATGATCTTTTAGCAGCTTGTGATTGGCTAAGGCTCACTTTGCAGTGATTGGCAGGGACTTACTTCTGCTACAAGAACATACTCTTTAGTTAGGTCGCAATTTGCTCACATACTTAAGTAGGTTATAACTTGATATACACAGAGGTGGTTTTAGGCCAAATTTTATTAGACGGGCACCAAAACCAACAGAGGCCGCACTTTGCTGTCCGATAGTGTGAATTCCTGAGAACATTCCAGGTCTTTGCCTACACAGGCCCCTGAAAAGCATCTTGACCTTCAGGACAGGTGACAAGTACCTGGTCCCAGACTGAGGTTTTGTAGCCTTACAGACGTAAATATATATGGCTGTTTCTGAACTCTGAAACTGAGAATTCAAAAACAGAAATCTGGTTGCTTTCCAGGCTGTCAGTAAACTTTGAAATGCCCAGTTTCTCTCTCCATGCCTAGTCCCTTCTGCTGCAGTAGGAAGAGGGAGGAGAGCCTGAGCCATGTAAAGCCCACGGGGCAAATGGCTTTTAAACCGCTCCCAAGGGGAGCCATTGATCACCTCAGCTGACAGGATCAGTGCCCTATTATTTCCACGCTTTAAGCGATGCAGCCTGGCTCCCATGGTTCTCAGCCGCTAAGTAGAGCTGGTGAAATTAACTTGAATGACCTAATTCCCACCTTCCAGTCCACCCCTTCATATGCACCATGCAAAGGGCAAAAACAGAAGCGAAACAGGAAAGATTAACAAGGACCATGCCAGCTCTTCTAGGAGCAGCCATTGTTTCTCTGCATCTGGGGGGGAAACTACACTATTTGGCAGTGTGGGGGGCCCGCAGGCACCGGCTGGGGCTAATGAGCAATGTGGGAGCTGAGTGGAATGGTTGCCCTGGCCCCGCCCTGTCTACCCTGGTTGACAGGTGCTGAGGGGAGGGGCAGGCCACAGCTGCTGGGGCACGGATCCCATTATCCTTTGCTGCACATTGATTCACCCTGTGGGGACATTTCCTCTCTGGCTGTGCTAATTCGCCTGGTCCTGGGAGCGGCACAGGCACAGAGTCGGAGGTGAGCAGGGCTGGGCTTAGCCTTCTGTCTGCAGAGGTATAGTCTGACAGGACGCAGGCGGCTTCTAATGACAGCGCCAGAAAGGGGACAAAGTCTGCAACATCAGCTTGGCCCTGATATAATTGCTGGAGGTACCCAACACATTCATGATACAAGGTACATTTTGAAAGAGTTTTTTTTTTTTTTTAATTAAAAAAAATTTTTTTTGGTGTGTTTTGCATTCGTAGACAGTAGTTCTTATTTTAAAACTCAGTGTTTTTGCACAGAAAATTCAGGAAGTGATCCAACAGTTGGAATCTTGGCTCTCTACATCCATCTTTAAATGCACTCTTCTCTTTGATTACCATCAACCCTTCTGGGACACTTTGGGAGATAATTTCCTGCTCCTCTTTGCTTGGGGTGGTATGCACGGTTTTCTGGTTTGAGCTGAAAGCAATAATGAGGGTTGAATTTATTATAGTTAAGATTATTGACCATCGTTTGTCTAGATGTCTGGTGTTAGAGGCAATTCAGGCTGAATGCCCTCTGGAAGTTACCTCCTATGACCCCCAGAAAGAAGGGGCAGCTCCCTGCTGTCTCCCTCACTCTCCGGCCTGAGCAGGTGTGGGTCATTTCCAGATTGGCTACTGGTTGAGAAAGGCTTGTTGGAAATGGACACAGCCTCATCCCTGAGGCTTTTTTTTTTTTTTTTTTTTTATGCAAGCCCATCCCTGAGGTGTTTCGAATCTGGACATAACATTTCAGGTTAGTGTGTGTTTGTTTGTTTGTGTGTGTGTGTGTGTGTGTGTGTGTGTGTGTGTGTGTGTTGTGTGTGTGTGTGTGTGTGTGGTGTGTATTTGCATGTGAAGATTGGAGGATGATGCTAGGATTCTTCCATGCCATTATCATTGGTTTTTTGAGACAATCTATCACTGGCCCGGAGTTCATAGATTAGGGTAGGATGGTAGGCCAGTGAGTCCCAGGGATCTCCCTGTCTCAGCTTCCCCTGGACTGGCATTACAAGACTCACACCACCTTAATGTGGGTTCTGAGGATCAAACTCTGAAGCTCCTGGGGGGACAAGCATCTCCCCTAGTGAGTGAGCTTCCCAGCCTAGTTGTGGGTAAGTTTCAAGCCGTGTTTAAATATGTAACCACTCAGCTCAGTCCTCCAACTACTGTGTTTAGCTGACATGTGTTTGCTTGTGATAGAGAAATTCAGCCGGGATTTTCTTCAGAAAGGACACTATTCAGAGACTTCTTTTGTTTTTCCAGCTGCATTCTAGTGTTTCTGTGTGAGCATGATCCCTCTCTGCATTGTGTAATCTCCCTCCTTGGGAAAGGTGAGGAGAGGAAGCTCTGAGTCCTGAGATAGTGCTGAGCAGGCCCACTCAGAGCTCTCTGGAGAAAATGCATTTACCTGTCTATATCATTTAGTAAATGATAAAACTAAGAAGATACAGAAGACAAGCAGGAGAGAGGACGAGAAAGCCAGAATGTGTGTCTTTGTGTGTGTGCATGTGTATTCCTCCGTGTGTGTGTGTGTGTGTGTGTGTGTGTGTGTGAGAGAGAGAGAGAGAGAGAGAGACAGACAGACAGACAGACAGACAGACACACACACACACAGAATATGCATATGTATATGCATGCCTATGGAGGCCAGTGTTGAATGTCTTCATAGCTCTCTATTGTATTTTTTTCAGACAGGCCCTCTCATTGGATCTAGAGTGCACAGAATTTCCCAGGGATCCTTCGATGTACCTCTTGAGTGTTGAGATCATCACCGTGCATCAATCACTGTGCCGTGGTTTTCACATGGGGCTACAGATCCCAACATAGACCCTCATGCTTGCAAGCAAGTACTTCACTGGCTGAGTCATAGCCGAGCCGCCTATTTTATTTTTATTTCTTGATTTTGAGACAATGTCTCACATATTCCAGGCTGGCCTCAAAAATCACAATGTAGCCAAGAGGCTGGTCTTGAACTCTCCTATCCTTTTGCCTCCATCTTTCTAGTGCTGGGATTAGAGGAATATGCTCCTGAATCAAGTTTCTGTAGTGCCGGGGATCAAACCCAGGGCTTTGTGTGTGCCTGGAAAGCACTTTTAAACTGATATTTAAATTTTTTTTTTTTAACATTTTAAGGAAAGATTGTGATCTACAGATTGAAAGGATATTCTAGGTCCCAGAACATAACTGCTTGACTAAAGTTACTGGAGACAGTTCTATGACAGCTGTCAGTGTGGGGGCGGGGAAGGCAGGGTATCCCCAGACCTTTGCACAGCACTCAGTGGAAGACGGTGTTAGAAGTTCTTAGAGCAGGAACTGCACTTCAAAATATTTACATGCAGCCTAGCTGCTATCCAAGTGCAGAGACGGTAGCTCCAAGAAGGCAGAGAAGAATCTCACCCATGGTCCTTCCAGAAATCCAAGGAGAAAACAAAACCAACCAGCCAGGCAAACAAACACAAAACACAGAAACAAAACCAGCTTGAGAGAGAATAAAAGTCAGGCAAGGAGGAGCTGACAGATCCTTCCATCAAGGGGAAGGGAGGGAAGAGGTAAGGGGGCCAAAGACAGAGTAAGGAGAGGGAAGGAGGGAAGAGGAGCAGAGAACAGAGGGAAAGGGTTGGAGGTAACACCCCTAAAGGAGATGTGGTGAGCTGTAGCTGGGCTTTTCTCTAGTCCCACCCCGGCCCGCAGCCACTCAGACCCAAATAAACACACAGAGACTTATATTATTTACAAACTGGCCCTGGCAGGCTTCTTGCTAGCTAAATCTTACATCTTAAATTAACCCAATTCCTATTAATCTATAAGTTGCCACATGGCTTGTGGCTTACCGGTACTTTACATCTTGCTTCTCATGGCGGTGGTGGTGGTGGCTGGCAGTGTCTCCTGACTCAGCCTTCCTATTCCCAGCATTCTCCTCTCTGCTTATCCTGCCTATACTATACTTCCTGCCTGGCTACTGGCCAATCAGCGTTTTATTTACCAATCAATCAGAGCAACACATTTATAGCATACAGAAAAACATCCCCAGCAGTGAGCAGTGTGATTAGAGAATTCAATGTAAATGCTATAAATGCTTAAGAATAATAACACACACACACACACACACACACACAACACACACAACACAACACACAAA
The DNA here is from genome assembly GCF_004664715.2 of Peromyscus leucopus. NCBI lineage: Eukaryota > Metazoa > Chordata > Mammalia > Rodentia > Cricetidae > Peromyscus > Peromyscus leucopus. The sequence goes on along the minus strand of NC_051081.1, from coordinate 55,722,584 downwards.
CCCCAAAACAAAACAAAACAAATCCCTCAGAACTTAGATGGTGAGATGGAGGCATTTAAGATGCACATCCAAACTGAGGACGGCTGTAGCAGGCAGGGTTACATGTGATGGGATACATATAAAAATGAGGAGCTGTGAAGCTCATATTCTATATGCTTTTGCAAAATATGAAAGTACCAGGGCTGAGGAGGCAGCTCAGCAGATTAAAGCCCTGGCTGGCCAAGCTGGACCTGGGTTCAATCCCAGAACCTACATCAACATCTGGATGCAGCAGCTCGCACCTGCGACCCCAGCAATTCTACAGAGGGCAAGGGAGGAGGAGTCGGGGAAATTATCCAGAAGCCCATGGAGCAGTTAGCCTGGAGTGCATAGCACAGAAGAGATACAAAGATACTCTCTGCCTCAACAAGGTGGAAGGTGAGAACTGACTCCTGAAAATTGCCCTCTGATTTCCACATGCACAACGGGGAATGTAGGTGCCCCGCCTTCCCACATTAATTTAAAGAGGACAATATGACGATGATCACTGTCACTATGATAAAAATCACAGTGAAATCTACCATACAAGTTAACACTAACATGCTAATGTGAGCTGAACAACCTGTACACATGTGAAGCACAACAGAGAAAGAAGTCCTCCTTTCTTCCTTCCCTCCCTCCCTCCCTCCTCCTCCCTCCCTCCCTCCCTCCCTCCCTCCTCCCTCCCTCCCTCCCTCCTCCTCCCTTCCTCCTTTTTAGCACAGAAGGCTCTTACTATGTAACTCAAGCAGAACTTACACCAATGATCCTTCGATCTCAGTCTTCTGTGTGCTGGGGTGACAGGTACATGCCACCATGCCCAGCTACAAGTAAATTTCAATTGCGTTCCTCAGCTTACACCATAGCAAAGAATTGGAAACAACCTCATCGTCCATCAAAAGATGCGTGAGGTAATGAAAATCTGATGTGTGTGAGAATACTATTCTGCTCTATGGAAAAAATGAAATACAGAATTATGCCGGAAAATGGATGGACTTAGAGTGTACAGTGTTAAGAGATGCCATACAATCTCAGAAAAGAATGTTCTCTCTCATATGTGGAATCTAGCCAATAATACATGTACATATGCAAATGTACGTACATGTAACATGCAGGAAAGAGTAAGAAAGGCTAGATGTTAGGGGAGGGATGAGGAAGGACCAAATGTAGGCAATGGATGCGAGTTATGAATGACAATATAATGATAATTGTTTTTCTAGTTCTGATTCTGTCATGCATTTTTTCCATTTTTGCTAGTGAATATGTACATAAAATACATTCAGTAGTAAAAGTGTAAAGTCCAATGGGATGTGTAAACTTTGAGTATGGTTTTCCTGGCATAGATTTTTTTTTTTTTAATTATACAATTTGTAAAGTTAAAAAAATAGTAAGTAAATATAATAGCAAAATAAAGCCAAATAATCACAGTGACATCAGACGGTCTTACACTGACCTATCAGCTCTTAGGCTGCCAAGGAAACTAAGATCTGCAAGAATAGTTCAGCTGTTAGCTAACACTGCCTTTCGAGATGAAAGGGCACAGCCGTGCAGACCCTGCTGGTGGCTGGCTGTCTTGCTGCTCTCTCTCCCTATGCCCCTTTGCCCTGGATCCTGTCTTCTCTCTGGGTGGCAGAGCTGAGCCACTGTGTGCTGAAAATAAGTGGAGAAGGTTCTGGCTCAGTTTTACTCTCCTGATAAAGTTCCACTCTTACTGATGTCTACGTTGGTTTCTTCCTCTTAGAGAGGAGACACAGGATGCTTGTGAGTGGGACGGTTGTCTCAGCAGCAAGTGATGTAAGTATAAGGTGAACAACCATGCTCTTGCTACTCAGAATGCCCTGGGAAGCCAAGGGATGCGCTTCACCCAGGACAAGCAAGGCAGCTCTGGGCTGGCTCTGTGGGGCAGGGATACTGTCGTAGCTCTCTGCTTAAAGCTCTGAGCTGTGGTGCTTCTATGTGCAACTGATGGAAAATAGATATAGAATCCAAGGAAGAGAGATCCTTCATAAATGGCACGTAACAGAACTACTCAAAACAAAGGATACCTGAAGTGACAGAATTTCTAGAAATACTTTTAATAAAATGCTGAGTCAGGTACTCAGGCTGCTCTTCTGCTTCAAAAGCATCAAAATATCATAACTTGATTTAAAAATTTAAAAGCTTGCTTCTTAAATGCACAGATGAGCTGGTTAGAAAGTAAATTATTATTTGTTATTTATTTGTAGCTAGGAAAATAAGTGGGGGGAGAAAATGTAGGTAAGCCTCCTCCTGTGCTGTATCCTCCCTTGAGGGTGTTTACTGGACCTGGTCTCTTGACCTTGGTTGGTTTCCATGCCATGAGCACAGAGAATGAAAATACAAGGCCCATGCCTACCCTAGGTGGGTCATGGAACAGGAACACATCTTCTCACAAACCTGAGGCCCTTGGAGGAATATACATTCAAATGTTCAAGGATGAAATTGAAGTGGAGCCCACTGCTACGTGAATCTTAAAGGTCTTATTAATAAAAAACAAAACCCCGGAACCAGATATTGGTGTGAAAGCAGAAAGATCAGAGAAACAGAACAAGCCACAGCCAACCTCACCTTGCCAACTCCTGTTTCCATGAATCCTCAGACTGAAAGCCTCTGAATTCTCACCCCTGAGGGTCTCAGTTGAACTACTGCTTAGTTCCTGTCTCCTCACGCTGTATATACCATTCTCTACCCAGCCATGTCATTTCCTGGGATTAAATGCGTGTGTCCTTCCGAAGCAAAGACATGAGATCTCAAGTGCTGGGATTAAAGGTGAAATATTAAAATAGTCAGCCACTATTGCCTGACTCTGTTCCCAGTGTGGCCTTGAACTCAGAGATCTGTGGATCTCTGCCCCCAAGTGATAGGATCAAGGGTGTGTGCTACCACTGTCTGGCCTCTATGTTTAATATAGTGGACTTACAACTTCTTTGCAAACTTTAAAGGAGTCCCATATGTAAAAATCCCAAGAATGAATAGGCCACAAGCGCCCGTGTCCTGACAGAGGAGCACAGAATTTCATGAGATCTAGAGAGAGCTAGCAGAGCAACAGGCAGTGGGGGGAAAAGTCAAGATCTGTGTGGTTTTGTGCACATCAGTGGGGCTCACTCAGGAAGAAGGAGGTTTTGGACACGATAAAGAAACAGAAACATAAGGGACTGCTGTAGAGAAGAATATTTAAACATTGAAAGACCCTAACCCTTCAGGCTTACACCCCCCCCCAAGTCCCAGGAGAATGAGGAACTAAAAAGCTAGTTCCAAGGGCAAACTGACTCAGTCACCCCTGCCACAATGTAACAATGTAAAGAGATTTCTGTTAAGAGATGCGCTGGACTGTGACTGGAATAGTTGCAAGTGTTCCAGGAAAGACCACTGTAACCTTTGTGTAACCTTCACTCCCACCCTGATACCCTCCTTCAGGTTTCGGGAAGAATGTGCACGCGGGTGTGACTGTACCCACTCTGTGATCAGACCATGATCTTGTGAAATTAGCCTTTAGACATAAATCAATCGAAACGAAATTGTATGGGAATTGTAATCTTGTGGCTGTTGTGGGTTTTTCCTTTAAAAGCACCCATGTGGCTGCAGTAGAATGCGACTCTTGCTTTCAGGACAAGAGTAGCCCGACTGACTGTACAGCCGCTTCAATAAACCTTTTGCTGTTTGCATCAACTGGACCGGAGTCTGGGTTCTTGGAGCGCTCACTTGAGAAGGTAGTACCCTGGGTCTGGGGTCTATCAACATCACCACCCAGAGCCCACTGTGGTAAGGGTGGGCTCGGCATTGTGAACATGGAAGGCCAAGTTCACCTGGGATGCTAAGTGCCCACTCTGACTAGATGTGCTATCCAATACCTATTCATCCCAGGTAGTGTACCAACAGATCAAAGAAATGATGGTACCCAAGGCCAGCTTAGTTCACTAATGCATTCACTGGGGTTATCTGCATCACACAGGTGACTTGGACAATGCCAGCCTTGAAACCCAGCCCCCAGGGAGTGGCAACCCATGCAAGCCTCTAGACGGAAGCTTCATGTAGACTTGCAACTAGTTCTACAACGGAGCATCCACCAAGCTGATGCATTTTCATTACTGCTATTCTTAGTTGACAAGATCCCTGTGTTCTCCTTTACATCTTCTGTCCTGTGGCAGGGAATTTCTGCTCTGAGTCTGCTTTGGGCAGGCTCTGAGCTGCCTTTGAGTTATGCTTATGGCGATAGCCGTGAGATCTGTGATGTTGTTCCCACCTCTCCGTCACATCGCTGCTGGAGTGCAGTAGCTTTCTCTCTCTGTTTTGATAGCTTCCTGTCCTCAGTATGATGAGCCGCGATGGCAGCTCTAGAACCACTTTTTTCTCCATGCTGACGTCGGAGTGTAGGGTCCTGTGTTCTCAGTCAAGTGGAGACCTTGCTGTTTCTTAGTACAAGTCATTTTTTATGGCAATCTGGGCATTTTAATATTGTCATAAGACCCCCTCAGTTTTGTCTAAATCTCAGGGTCTTCTAACAAACTCCTCCAGGGGAATCGGATGGTGTGCTTCTTGACTCTTGTCAGCTTCTGTCACCTGGAGGATTTGTCATCTCTATGAGTGTGGCTAGACCTGCAACTCTCCCCTATGACTACATCACGGCAGCCAGGATAGGAAGGCCCTGCTATTGGGTCTCAGGGAACCTCCTTGAGTGAATGGGTTCTTTATTGCTTGACATTGCTAAGATGCCTGATTGTCTTCTAGGATTCCTATGATGCCACCCTTGTGGTGAGAGGCTACCACTTGAGGACGGTAGTGTGGAAATGGAAGTCCACTCTCTCCTATCGTCTCCATTGTCATCAAAGGTGTTAGGTTCATGACCACCTGGCAGCCAAAGACACCTCAGCACCTTCCTACCTGGAACTAGAATGTATCCAATCACATCTCAGCTGGGGGAGATGTTGGTTCCATCCGGTCTTTGTTGGCATAGGTGAGCCCTGGCCATTAACTCCTTTGTGGGATTTGACTAGATGAATCTAAGGTTTTCTGCTAGACTGCACTGCCTCTTTCTGGGCCCTCTCTGGATGAAGAGGGCTCTGCTGTTGGCATTTTATCTATAGAAGATGGAAAGGAATCCCAGGGGCATCTAGATTTCTAGATTCCCAGTTGACCAGCTTTCTTCTCTGCAGCTGTCAGGGTCCTGCTGTGTGTGTTTGGTATGTTGTGTCCAGGGGGATTGAGGTATTTGGAAGTGTGTCTACTCCATCTTTCCCAAAGCAGAAATTTCCCCAAGGCTTGTTTTAAAGCATTGATAAAGTGATAGGGACAGGCACTGCTCTAAGATTACTTACTGCTATCACTAAGGTCTCATATTCTGGAAGTTTCTACCAAGTTCCCTATGCATTACAAGGTCTTTCAGCTTTTCACAAAATGTCCTGACATTTTGACAATAACAATAGCTAAGAAGATCTTTGCTTTAATGAAAAAATTTAAATTATTAGTACAGCTTAATTTCTTCATTTTTTTTCTTTTTCTGTATAGACACTGGGTAATTTGTCTTGATATCTCCAGCTGTTTGAACTCACTCAGAGATAGCATGTTCAAATGTGATTAAGGGGCTGAGTTCACTCTCCTTCCTTTCATGATTTCTGTAATGTCATTGGAGATGTAGGGGGAGGGGATTATACTTCTCCCACTCCTTGCCCTTGACAAAGACTTGGGTGGGAATCCATACCAGACAGTTCCCAGACCCAGGGGTGCTGCTGTTTCAGAATCTGTTGTCAGAGCTGATCGGGAGCACAGGGTGGGGAGGCAGTGCCCAGCACTGAGGGCAGTGGAATGGAGGAGAGATAAGCGGATCCATATGGTGGCAGGTCCTAGGGCAGCAGGAGGAATGAGGAATGTTGCCTAGCTGAGAGTGCTTAGAGATCTCACTGGATAAAGCATCCTCAGGGACAGGACTGAGACCTCCTGAGAAGGGAAGTAGAGGAGGTTTTCAGACAGCTTACTCACTGTGGAGAAAGAGGAGAATATTCCTCCTGCCATGCCCTGGCAGCAGACTCCTGAGGCTGTAACAAAATAAGAGTAAACAGAATATTCAGAGTTTTCGAAAGAATGTTAAAGAAACTGAGTAGTTCTGTTGTTACAACTCTTGGTTCTTTAAGTAGTCAGACATGGGAATATTGGCTGGGAGCAGGTCCTTACCCTAGAAAGGTGGCCCCTACAGAAATTTTAGACTCTTTTTCTTGGAATGGAGACAAGTTCCCTTTCCTCAGGTGTAGCTGGAATTTTTGGGCGATGACCAACCAGCTCCCAGATAAATGCACAAAGAATTATTATTAATTATGAATGCTTGGCCTTAGCTTAGGCTTGTCCCACTAGCTCTTATAACTTAAATTAACCTGTTTCTCTTCATCTATATTTTGCCTCGGGGCTTTTTACTTTTTTTTTCATTCTGTATGTCCTGCTTTCCTGCTTCCTCCATGTCTGTCTGTCTGGCCCCTGGTGTGTCTTTTTCTTTTTTACCCCAAGCCTAAATTCCTCCTCCTACTTACTCTCCCTGCCCAGAAGTCCTGCCTATATTTCCTCCCTCATTATTGGATGGTCAGCTTTTCATTAGACCAATCAGGTGCCTTAGGCAGGCAAACTAAAACAGCAAGCCATATTTGCATAATGAAACAAATGAAACACATCTTTACATAGGCAAACAAATATTCTGCAACATAAACAAATGCAGCACATCTTTGCACAGTTAAACAAACATTCTGCAACACTCGGGTACTTAGAAAAAGGTAGTTTTCTCCTTTGTCTAGCTTACCACTCTAGTCTTGCAACCCATGGTACGTATGTGAAACACATCTAGCTCTGTGTGTGTTGTGCATATTTGCATCTCAATTCTTGTTGCTTAACTACAAAAGCTGGAGCTTGTTTGGATAGCTGTCAACTGTGTGTGGTGAATGTGTGGCCTGGAAGCAGTCATTTGGAAGCCCCACTCAATTTGCTGCTCTTGGGTTTCAGAGATTTTGAATTTGGAGCTACTAGAATTGTACTCGCTTTTAGGACATTTGAATCTGGAAGCGAACACGGCAACATCCGTTCTAGTATAGAAGTAACCATCTTTGTGAGTTGAATGTGGAATGTCTTCCATAGTATCCTGTATTCGAATACCTGGCCCTCAGCTTGTTGGCACTCTGTTAGAAGGCTATGATCTCTTGGGCAGGGACCCTTGATGGAGGACATGAGTTCCTGGGGGTGGGTTTAGAAGTTTGATAGGTCAACGTGACCTCCAGTCCACTCTCTGCTTCCTGATTATGGAGCAGTGTGGCTACCTGTCTGCTGCCGCTCCTTCTCTGCCGTGATGGACTGTAGCCCGTGGAACTTATAAACCACAACAAGCCCTTCCTTCCCCTTGTTTCCTGTCAGGAACTTGGTCACAGAACAAAGAAAGTAACTGATATGCCATTTAGTGATAGGCTACCATGAATAGCAAAAACAAAAATGAGTGCAATGTCCCCCCTCCCCTCTCTTTTGATTAACAGGGTGTGATGCTGGTGTCCTGGTGTTTAGTAGATGATAACTGCCGTGATCTTGCATGTCTTTAGGGACCGCCCTGACTCAGGTGATGGGGAATGAAGAAATAACAGGTATGTACAGGAAAGCTGAGGTGAGGTGGGGTGTGCCTCTGATGGAGATACACCAATGGCAGTCTGGAAACGGCATATTTGTTTTCTGCATCTAAATTGAGGAGGTAGGCTATTGCATACAGCTCAACAAAGAAGCCATTTTGGCTGATCTTCACAGGGGGTCTCTGTAGAGGAGCCGTCTCAGGTTGTGGTCATCTAAGAGGAGAAACCTGTGCCTGGTAGTTCCCATACACACTGATCAGTGGTTCTCAAACACTCCTAGTTAGACCAGAGACTTTACCATTCCTCTGTGGCTACCCTAGAGGAAGCTTTGCCATTGCTGTGGGACTGAGGCATCGTCGGGCCCTTGACGTGGGTCCTGCTCATGTCAGCAACGACACGTTTGCTCAGGACTTCATCCTCTCCAACGCTCCCATTAACTCAGGTAACACTCCCATTAGCTTGTAGTCCTGCAGTGAATGTTTAATTGTACAGGGTACTGTTCAGCTTAGCTTCTAAGCAGCCTATACATTCACCAGGAGCTTCCAATGGTAGCAGCAGTACCGCGTTTTGATAAGGAAAAAGAGTAGGTGACTTCTGGGCCGGAAGTCAGATACTGATGTGAAGATCATCACAATGTGTCCAGCTATTAGCTGAGTCCTAGATATCAATCAGTCTGCCCTGGGACTGGGAGACTCTATGTCTGGGTCCCTCTGTCTGGCTCACTGTCCAGCTGCCCACAGAGATGAGGATAGACAATTCTCAACTCCCAGGTAGAAAGTGCTGCTCATGCTAGACTCCACCTGGGAGAAGGCAGACTTTAATCTTTAGTCATTTGAGCTGGGGTTCAGGTCTGCCAGGAAACCTCAAAGGCAAATTAGCATAAGGAACACACAGTAGTAACAGGAAGTTTGAGTGTTTGATTTCAGAGTCCAGGTTTCTCTAGGGAAGAGAGTCTGAATGAAGGAACTTCCCAGAAGAGAGCTAAAAATTGACTTCAGACAAAGAGGTGGCAGAGACCAGGTCAAAGGGGGCAGCAGAGGCATTCACATGAAGCAAGCAAGTCAGTCTCGTCTGGGGACTGGGGGCCTCCAGGAACGGGCTGGGGAGTGAGATGACTTGGGGAGGCTGTGTCGGGAAGGACTGGATTGTCGCCACAGACAGAAGGGTAGCCAAACGAAAGAACTTGGCACAGGATGAGAAGGGTCAGCTCCGTGGAACGGAGTCCTCGCCTGCAGAGGAATGTTTGAGTGCTTAATGGGTGTTTATGAGCAGAGGCCTGGGCTGAGTACAGAAGGGTGGGAACATGTATGTGTGGGTTGTGTGGATGTGTGTAGGTGCAGCTGTGTGTGTTCTGGTGCTCAGGCACTTGTGTGCACGTGAGTGTAGAGGCCCAGTGTTGATGAGCGTCATCTCTGACTGCTCTCTACTGAATACTGAGGCAGGGTCTCCTTCTGAACTTATAGCTTGCCAGTTTCAAGTTGTCTAGCCTAGCCATTTTGTTCCAGGTGATCCCAGTTCTGCATGCGGAGTGCTGGGATTAGAGGCGGTCTACTATACCTGCTCAGCTTCTATGCGAGTCCCAAGAATCCTGACTCCTGAGGTGTACATGGCAAACACTGGGTCTTTTTCCTGCCGCGTTAGTAGACTTTCACAGGCTGTATTCATTAACGTCCCAGGAAAAGTTTGAGTTGGGAGCTGTGAGAGTTGGACAGATTTTACTCCATTGTCTAGTATATTTAAACGAATCTGAATAATATGCCCAGTGAAATTTCAAGGTGCCTCCCGGAACCTGTATCTCCCAATACATTGACTGATGGTATCATGGAAAGCATTAAAAGCCACATTTATTAAGTTTGGGGATTATAAAGATGGAATGGCTAGACCTAGGATTTATTATGATAATCTTGCTCAGTGTTCAAAATCAGATAGGTTAAATCCAGATTGAATTATGTCACTGGGTTGTTGTGCTTTTAATTTAATGGTATAACATAAAATTTATCATTCTCTGTGATCTTGTTTATTATCTCAGAAGATTGGTTACCAGCTAAGTGTCCGAGAGTAAAGGAGCAGTTAAACATAGCGTGATTTATCTTACCAAAGAGCATTTAATGTCACGGGGACAACATGATGCTGAAGTCACAGTGCCAACACTTACACATGAAGTCTCCCCGGGAAGGAGGGCCAGTGTGCCTGCAGGGAGAGGCCTGGTCCTTTCGCTGGGGCACTGTACTCGTGGCTGCAGTTGGAGAGATTTAAGACCTCCATGGTGTTGTGACTCATAGATGGGCTATTCTGCTTTGTCTGTGGAGCGTGGTGATGTGGCCCTGGTCTGGTGTCTGTAGCCCATCTTTCCTAGGCGACGTCTTTCTAGAGATTGTGTTCATCTGAACCATTTTAATGTTTATTTACCAAAGTACCGTACTTAGCTATTTGCAATGTTTTCATTCCATGTTTTTTAATCTTCAATACTTGGTGCAATAGAAACTGCAAAGATGTGTCACTGTGTGCATGAGATGGATTTTTGTATAGCCATAAATTCTAGTTTAAAAACAAACCAAAGAGCAAAACAAAACAAAAAGATGAAGTAATTACAAAATCTTGGAAAGTGCGGTCTCCGAGTGACTTTAACAGGAAGAACCAGAAGCCGAGGACATGGCTCCGTGGATAAGGGCACTGATGACCTGAGTTCCTTATAACCCACATGATGGAAGGAAGAGAGCTGACTTACTTAAGTTGCTCTCTGACCTCCATGCATGCTCTGGCATGCATGCCCACACATGCAAAATAATACAAATGAAAAAGATATATTAAAAGGAAGGACCAAAGAACTGAAGGCATTGCTTTCTTTCTTTTGTACAATTTCTTTGTGTGTGTGTGTGTGTGTGTGTGTGCACTTGTACATGCATTAAAGAGAATACATGTGTATGCATGAGTTGTGCATTAAAGTGTGTGTGTGTGTGTGTGTGTGCGCGCATGCGAGCGGGCTGCTTTTTTTTTTTTTTTTTTTTTTTGCGCGCGCACACATTGAAGTGACTGTATGGGGAAACATACCTGCGAACACTGAACATCTTGGCTCAGTTGGCTGGCCAGCAAGCTCTTGGGATCCTTATATCTTTATCCCCAGTGCTGGGTCTTTATCTTACTGACCCTTTTTACATAGTCACAATACATTCAAACTCAGGTCCTCATTCTTGAAGAACAAGCACTCTTACCCATGGAACCATTTTCCAAGCCCTTCATTTTGTATTTTAGATACCTTTTTATGTGACCAGTAGTCATTTTTTAATAATCAAGATAAGATTTTTTTTTCTTCTGTTGAGACAGGTTCTTGTTCTGTTGCCTGTGATGGCCCTGAACTCCCAAGTTCAAATGACTCTGTCACCTCGGCCTCCTGGGCAGCTGGGACTGTTAGTGGAGTTGTTCTGATGGGACCCTGGAATCTGAAAATGCTAAAAGATAATCTCAGTAACCTGTGCCCCCTGCACCAATTAAATAGATAATTGTGAAAAGCAGAGAAAGGGGGGTTATTTAATGCAGCCACACTGGGAAGAGGAACAAGCAAGGCTTAATGACCCCCCAAGTCCATCTTTTGGGATCTGACATGAGGCTTAGGTTTAGAGGGCAAGAAATCCTGGCTGAGGTGTGGTCCTCACTGTCTAAACTCTCGTTTTTTCTTGGAAAGTGGATAAGTTGTCAGAAATATGTGAAGTATCTTTCTGGGAGACAGGTGCACCTCTGGCTGGCATCAGGTTTTTGGCCTATTCCTTCTTGGGAGGGGGGCAGAATTCTAGATTCCTGAGAACTAATTTCTGAATACCCGAAGGGAGGGGTACAAGGGTCTCTCTAGAATGTTTTCATTCCCGATAGGCTGGATACAGGACTACACATCCCCACCTTGTCTGCAAGACATGTATGCATTTATGCACATGTTATGGAGCAAACCCCTGTCTCCTGTTTGCACATGGGTCGTTGGCAGCCACTTTGTTGCTCTATGGGTGTGTGTCATCTATCACAGGACAATGAGACCCTGGTCCTTAGGAAATCTCGTCCTGGCTCCTGCTGCTGCTGCCGTTGGAGTTACTATACTTTTCCCTTGTGACTTCATGTCTGGACATGACTGATGGTGTTTTCCTGCAAAGTACAGGATGAAATGTATAAACGTAGGTGAATTGCCAGTGATGCTGACCAATGCTTACTCTTCAATCACATATTCAGTGGAAACCAAAACAGTGCTTATCCGACTCAGGCTGCTCTCAAGTGTGCCTGCTTGCTACAGAACTTCACCTCAGTCACCACACACTTTTAGAGGACGTTAACCAGTGCTTGAATGAACTCCTAGTGTGCTTTTCAAGCTGTCTATAAGAGGTTTTGCAGTGTTGCATTACTTTATTGGGCTCTGGCACTTTATCGAATTTATCTCTCCCCATACATATGTAATTAGATAGAGAGATTTAATGTTTAAGGATTTCAAATGACACTTTAAATTAAAAATGTAGCTCAGAGCTTGCTTGAAAACCACCTGCTATATCATGTGTTGTGGCTCTTGCAATTTGACTTTCTCTGCATTAAAAAGAAAGAATGTGGTGGTTTGAATGATAATCCCCACCCCCTCCCTCCCATAGGATATGTTTGAACACTTGGTCCTCAGTTGGTGGAGCTGTTTGGGAAGGATTAAGAGGTGTGGCCTCGTTGGAGGAAGTATGTCATTAGGAGTGGGCTTTGAGGTTTCAAAGGTCCATGCCATTCCCAGTCTCCCCCCTCCCCTACCCCTGCCTCATGCTTGTGTCTCAAGATGTGGGCTCTCAGCTACTGCCCCAGCACCATGCCTGCCTGCCTGCTGCCATGCTCCCAACCATAATAGCTGTGGACTCTAAACCTCCGGAACTGTGAGCCCCAAATAGTTTTTTCTGTAAGTTACCTTGGTCATGGTGTATGGTGCTAAATTGTGTAACCCAAATAAAGCTTGCCTGAGGATCAGAGGACAGAGTCAGCCACTAGATTAGACATTGAGGTCAGGCAGTGGTGGCACACACCTTTAATCTTAGCACCCAATTGGCTGAGATCCATATTCTCTCTAACACTTGTCACCCCAGTCTTAATCAGTGGTGGAAGAACGGTCTCAGAACTGTTTGTCACAATTGGCCATTTAAGTTTAATAGTAAAAGACTGGTTAATGATAACAATGCTTCATAAAATCTTCAGAAGGAAAAGAGAATGTTTTGTGGACCATTTGTGTGTGTGTGTGTGTGTGTGTGTGTGTGTGTCAGTTTTAAGTTATTAGTTTTCAAAATCAGTACTTTTTAATGGAAACAACTTGGCCAAAAATCTGTCACAGAATTTTGAGACCCATTAAAACAAGTTTAATGAGAAAAAATGATTTGTTTTTTTTTTTTTTTTTTAAATTTCAAAGCATAAAAACAAACTGTTAAGTATACCACAGGATACAACAGTGATAGTATTAGGTAGCCATAAAATTCCCTTTTAAATCTAAGAAAAAATGGATTTCTGTGAGTTCAAGGCTACACTGGAAACAGAGCCAGGCAGTGGTGGCACACACCTTTAATCCCAGCCCCTGAGATCTCATGCCTTTGCTTGGGAAGCACACACGCCTTTAATCCCAGGAAGTAAGATGGCAGGGCAGAGGAAGGTACATAACGTGTGAGGAGACAGGAACTAAAGAGTCTTTTGGCTGAGGCCTTTTGGGTGAGGACTCGGAGGCTTTCAGTCCGAGGATTCATGGAAATAGGATTGGCTGAGGAGTTGGTGAGGTGAGGTTGGCTGTGGCTTGCTCTGCTTCTTTGTTTCTCAGGCCAGCTTTATTGAGTACACAACATATCACCACAACAGTCTCTTATCTTTGAGCTAAAAAACCAAGGAAGACATGGGTCAGTGGGCAAAGGCGCTTCCTGCTGAGTCTGAAAACTGGAGTTCAATCCCCGGAATCCAGGTGTGGAAGGAGAGCATTGACTCCTGAGGGTTGTCTTCTGACCTCTACATATGTGCCCCCCCCCAAATAAATAAATGGGAACAATTTAAGAACATCTAAAGGGAAGCGCATGCCAGTTACACATTCCAGCTTCTCCTCTCAATGCTGGGGCTGCAGTCTAGCTGGCCCGCCAGCTTCCGAAGGAACCTCCCACTTCTGCTTCTCTTCCTTCCCTGTTGCTTAGGTTTAAAGGGGAATTTTATGGCTACCTGATACTATCACTGTTGTATCCTGTGGTATACTTAACAGTTTGTTTTATGCTTTATGCTTTGAAATTAAAAAAAAATTCCCAACAGATGAGTTTTGTTTAAAAATGTGTTAGAAATTGATCCCTGGAATTTCTCAAGTGCTGTCTGCTTTCGATCACTCACACATTCAGTTTTGTTCGTGGGCCATTCATCACTTAGCTTCCCAGCACCCAGGCAACTTGAGTGCCCTTGGCCCTACCCAGTATTCCGATTTTTGAAATCTAGGAGGGTTGGGAGAGGAAAGAGCATTGAAGCATCCAGCACAGTCTTACTGTTGGCGGGTTGTAAGAATCGCAGTGTGTCCGCCTGCCCCCTGTGGGTCCTTGTGGTCCTGCTCACTGCGGAGAGTGAATTAAAGCAGGACGAAGGGACAGGGGCTGGACTGCAGCTCCAGCTGCCTCCACTGGGCACGTGTCAGGTCCCGCCTGTTAGGTCCCAAAGTCTACCGGGATACGCTTGGGATACCTCTATCATTCACTCTTAACACAGTCCACTTTCTCAAGAATGAGCAAAACAAATACACAAGCTGAGGGTCTGGGATAAACACCCTAGTGGAAGCAAGTTACGGGAGCCAGAATTTATTCTGGTTAGTGGTTTCAGGAAACTTCCATCTGCCATGGCAGGGAGGCCTGGTGGAAGAGCCCCATGGCCCCAGCAGTATTTCATGAAGGTTCTCATGATGTCAGGACCAGGATGTAGGATAGGACCCTAAGTTGGATCCCTCAAAGGTCTTTCTTTCCTCAGAGATCTCACCCCTGCCCAGCCAACCAGCCAGGCCCCACTTCCTAAGCATTTCTTAACCTTCCACAACAGTATCACCAGCCTGGGACCTGGTCTGTAAAGGCAAGAGCCTGTGGGGGACATTTCAAACCACAACAGGGGGCCTCTATCTAAAAACAAACATCAGAACTGCACACTTGTGCAACTGGTGGGTGGCTCGGTGGAATCTTTGTGTAGCATGCAGGGAACCCTGGGATTGATCCCGGCAGCATATAAACCTGGCTATGACAGTGCATGCCTGTAACCCCAGCTCTTGGAAGGTAAGGACAGGAGGATCAGAAATGCAAGGGCACACCCAGCTGCAGAGCTGGTTCAAGGTCAGCCTGGGATATAGGAGACCTCGCTCTTACCCCAAGGTAAAAAAAAAAAATGCTTTAGGAAGCAACATCTCTGTGCAAAGGAAAATGTCTGGCTTGAGGTGTGCCCTGCAGTGGGATGGTCCCTGGTTTTGCATCTTCAACGATCCTCTCACTTCTGCAGACTCCAACTGGTGCCCAGTATATCTGCTGTTTGTTGAATAGATGCGTCGTTTAGTTTTTCACCAATTGTGCCAACAAGAAAATAGAACATCCACTCACTTGTAGCGGTTGCTCACAACACACCAAAATACAGCAGAGCATGGGAAATGCAAGTCCCATAGCAGAGGATGCCCCTTCCCTGACCTAGCGTTGCTCTGTAGTCTTACGTCTTAAGTCAGTTTTGAAGAAGCCATTTGGAAGCCTCTTGGGAAATATGTCTCCCCCTTATTAAGTGTAAATTAGATTTAGAGTATTCAAAAGGCTGAAATATTCTCAGAATCAGAGAACAAGGCAATACCGCTTTGTCCTTTCCTGCTAAGGGGATGACTAAAACACATAGATGTTATTGGAAAGGGGGCTTTGGTGCACTTTTTTGTTGGTTGGAAATAAGATAGTCTCTTGAAGATTCAGTATCTGTAAGAACATATTAATTTTTAAAATTTATTTTTTGTGTGTATCTGTATACAGGTGTGTACATACACCTGCAGAGACCAGAAGACATAAGATGCCCTGTAGCTGGTGTTACAGGCAGTCGGGAGCTCTCTCACATGGGTTCTGGGAATTGAACTTGGGTCCTCTGGAAGAGCAGCAAGTACTTTCATCCACAGGGCCATCTCTTCAGCCCCCAAACTTACAAAAAGTGAAAGTATCCTCAGTATCCCTATGGTCAAAACTACTGTTTAGGCATGCTGGCAGTTAGATGGATTGATAGATACACACCCACATACATTGTTTGGTGTGTAAAATATCATATAATTTTCTTTCTATGAAGTAGTCTCAACTCTATACTTCTGAAATATTTTGTATATTTTTTAGAAAATGATTCGTGATATTTTAAATATGACTATACACATTATTTCTGAAACCTCATTTTATCAACAGTATGATATTGAATTCTGTATTCATGATAGTGATGATTGTAAAATAAATTCCTTTTGGTGAAAAATGATAAGACTTTTCCTCTTCTACCCACAGAAGCACCATGCACCTGTTTGAAGGGATTTTTCAGATCAATTTGCTCTGTTAAAAATAATAAATACTCTGCAGACTCTGGCTACCCATCAGCTTCATGCTCACCTGCTCTCATACAAAGCCAGAAAGAGTTCACAGGTGAGCTACACCATGAACACAGTCGGTCTGAGAAGGGAAGCTGGCCTCCTCCCTTGCCTGTTCTTTCTAAAACTCACACCCAGAGTGCAGCCAGAGGTGACAACTGTCTGTAGTCTAGTGGACATGGCCATAGAATGACCGAGGGGAACACTGGAGGCAGAGAGTGGATGGGGGGACTAACCTATAGTAGAAACCACCCAGCCACAAAACTGTTGTCCATTTCTAATCACATGGAATCTCTTCTTGCTTTGTAGTCATGTTTTCTTCATGTATATTATTGAAAGCCTTGTGACATAGACTGTGAGCCCATATGATCATTACTGATGTGGATTTTCAGCACTGGTTTTAAGGAATGAGCCAAACTGCCTTGAATTCCTAACTAGAATTCTGTCACTTGAGAGCATGGCGTGTGTCTCAACTGACGGACACTTGCTGTCTAGACCTCCTGGCAGGGTGAGCCGAGACTCCACCTTCTTGGCCTCTTGGCTTCTCTTGGCAACACGCTCCGCCCCCGCTTGTTCAGGGACACCAATTTAGTCTCGGTGCTGTTTGCAGACAGACTTTAAAAAGCTGTCCCAGGAATATATCCCTGCCAGTAGTTTTGTATGACAAACCCAGGATGAGAAAATCACTCTATTCTTAAGATGCAACTGTCAGTGTATTAGAAGGCAAGCTGAATTCCAGGAAGAAAACTGGGCTGCTACGCCATGGGGGGCTTCTAGAAGGGCTGTCTTGGGGCACAGCAGACCCAGTGGGGCTAGTGTTGCACCATGGTGGGCTGTTAGCCTTCCCCTACCTTGGTCTCCAAATGAGAGAGAGCAAAGCTGGTTGCTTGTTTAAATACTGTGTATGATTGTTCTTTTTGGAAAAACAGAGACGGGGGCTGCTCAATAAAAGAAAGAAGTGTGAAGAATAGGTAATGAATGGTTGGTGATCTCAGTGGCTAGTGCTTAGTGGGTTGCGTGAAAACTGAGCGTCTTGCAACGTCTGAGTATATGCATCAAGTTTTAAAAAGGTACCCGGCAGCCTGGCACTGTCAGTCACCCGGGTGGAGAGGAGGATGATGGTGAAGGGAGCCCTGTGTTGTGGGGAGGATCTGTGCCTCACCGTGGCTGCCCGACAGGGGGGGGCACCAGCTCTGCCTGGTCCCAAGCTGGAGGGTTGGCTCGGGACCCAGCGCCTGTGAAGAGTGCCGAGGAGAGGATAATTTATGGTGTGTGCTTTGAGATTCCCTTAAATAGAAAAGAGCAGCCGGTCGGTCCACACTTCTCAGAAGTCTACTGTCTCCAGGGTTTCTTGTTGACGACTCAGAGGAACACAGACCTCTGAAAATCAACGGGAGGAGGTTTGGGCTCAAGCACAACCCCCAGATGAGGCCCAGATTCTTGTCTCCCGGAAGAGCTTGCCTACTGCTTAGGTTGGTGTGAGGCTCAAGGGATGTCAGGAACACAAATGTACTGAGACCTGCAGGTCCTCAATATATGAGACTTCCCTTTCTCACATGTGAGAGCGGCCAGTGTCTCATTTTTTTATTGTGTCCATGCATGTGTTCATGGGTGTGTGTGTGTGTGTGTGTGTGTGTGTGTGTGTGTGTGTAAGAGAGAGAGAGAGGAGAGAGGGGGGAGGAGGGAGGGGGGAGGGAGGGAGGGAGGGAGGGAGGGAGAGGGAGAAAGAGAAAGGATGCTTTCATGTGGAGGTCAGAGGCACTCCCACTAACCAGAATTCCCCAGTTTACCTAGGCTGGCTGGTCAGCAGGCCGGAGGGACACGCCTGTCTCTGCCTCCCCAGTGCTGCCATTGTAAGCACATACATCCACTCCCAGCTTTCTCACCTGGGACCCAGGGCTTGAACTCAGGTCCTCATACATGCCCAGCAAGCACTTTCCTGATTAGATATTGTCCCACCCTATAGATTTCTCTATACAGTCAGCACTCCCTTTTATCCACAGGGATGTGTTCCCAGACCTCAGTAGATGGCTGAAGCCCTAAATAGCACCTAGCCCTACCTACATGAACTGTTTTCCTCACCCCTATGACAAAGATTAATTTATGGGTCAGGAAAAGTAAGACATTGGCAGTATTGATAAGATCGAATGCTGTAGTTACACACTAGAATAAGAATTCTGTGAATGCCGTCTCTCTCTCTCTCTCCTCTCTCTCTCTCTCTCTCTCTCTCTCTCTCTCTCTCTCTCTCTCTCTCTCTCTCTCTCTCACCCTTACCCTTGTAATAAGGTTTTCTCTCAGCTCCTTGTGCTGGAATAACCCCCACCCATAAAATTATGTTCATTGCTACTTCATAACTGTAATTTTGATACTGTTGTGAATCATAATGTAAATATCTGTGTTTCCCCATGGTCTTAGGTGACCCCTGTGAAAGGGTCACAACCCACAGATTGAGAACCACTGCTCTACCACATCAGAACACAGCTGTCCTCTGGTAATGGAAACTTTGGAGGACAAATCTACGGACCAGAGTGGACAACTGAACTAAAAATACCTTCTTATAAGCCCCTGCTAATAATTCATTTCACAACAATGATTGCACACACACAATTTTAATTCCAAACTGAGCACTGCATCCAATTTTAACTATGAATAAATTGAAGCTGATTAGTTCCTCAGTGGACCCTGAAGGGATATTGCAAAGACCCAAGGCAGATCTGAAAGCTAAGAGCATGTAGTGGATTAAAGTTCCCATGGTGCTTTGCATGTGAAGCACACCCTACCGGCTTGTGCATTTATGCATTTGGTCCCCACCTAGTGTCACTCTTCGGCAAGGTGGTGGGAGGTTTAGGAAGAGGAGCCTTGTTGGAGGAAGTGAATTATTAGTGGCAGGCCTCTCTGCTTCCTGATTGTGGAAGGAGTGTGACCTGCTACTCCATGCTCTGTTGCTATGAGTTACCCACCACGATGGACTGCTGCCTTCCGCACTGTAATAGATACATGAATCTGTCTCCCTTTAATTTGCTTCTAGTTCATTTGATCACGGCAACCAGGAAGGTGACTAATACAGTTCTCCTGCATGGAGGGAGTCTGGGGGCCAGCAGGAGTGTTGACGTGGTCCCTGCAGCTGCCCACTGGTTCAGAGGTAACTCTAGTATATCAGATAACCCTGGTGTGAGAGCCAGGCTGAGTGGCATACATGTAAATATGTTTTTACATTTTACATATTTAGTGTGTGTGTGTGTGTGTGCGTGTGTGTGTGCGCTTGTGCATGTGTATGTACATGTGGGAGTGCACATGCCATCATGTGCATGGGGGGGTGTGTGTCAAAGGACAACTTGCAGGGGTCAGTTCTCTCCTTCTTCCATGTGGATTCTGGGGACTGAATTCAGGTTGTCAGGCTTCCTGGAGAGCAATTCCGCCTGCTGAGCCATCTGGGGCATGCACACACACACATGCACACGCACACGTGCGCGCGTGCGCGCGCGCACACACACACGTATGCACACACACACGTGCATACACGCATGTACACACACACATGCACTCATGTGCGCGCGCGCGCACGCGCGCGCACACACACACACAAGTTTTTTTGTTGGGGGGTGGGCTTTCAAAGCAGAGTACTTTTATTTGCCTATGCTAGTTAAGAGAGCTTCTTATATATTTTCATCAAAATGACAATTACCTCCAGATCTGTCTACTCCAAATGAGTTGGAAGAGAACAGCAGGATATTGAGAACCATTAAAAGGATGGACCACTTTAAAGCACGAGAGAATGGCCCCATGAAACACAGTCTGAGACCCCAGAAAGGAGAAATGGTCCAAGCCACACCAGGGTCTGAACCTGTGTTGGAAAGCAGTGGGAAAGAGGGATGGGTAGCCTTGCAGAACTGCTGTCCTTTCTCTGTAGGTCTTTGGTAGGGGTCTGCTGTGGGATGTCTTTCTGTACGCTGTGAATATGTGTTGCTCTGATTGGATGATAAATAAAACTGCATTGGCCTATGGCATGGCAGGATGTAGGATGGCATGGCAGGTGGGAAAATTCAAGAGAGATAATGAAAGGAGAAAGGAGACTCAGGGGAGACGCCAAACTGTTGTCCAAGGAGCAACATGTAATGGGACATAGGTAAAGCCACGGAACATGTGGTGATACCTAGATTAATAAAAATGGGTTAATTTAAGATGCATCTATATCTCTGTTCCATGGTGTGATGTACTATGGATAATGTTCACCTGAGATGGTGGTCAGAGGTGCTCCAACCAGTCATGGACAGAACCTAGAGTCAACTGGAGCTTTCTCACTGTCCCATAGTAGGTGTCACGTGTCACATTGCTCTTCTCTGAAGCTAAGCATCTCTTCCTGTGTAATGTGAAGGTTGGGCTGATGTCTCTTGGAGAAGTATCTCCTTGGATAGACATCAGACTAAGGCAATTTTTGCTTGAAAAACACTGAGAATACTCAGGAATTATCCAGAGACTCTTCACTGTGACCTCTAGGGTATCTGAATATTGTGCTGGTTCATTTCTGTTAAGTTGATACAGGTTAGAATCATCTGGAAAGAGAGACTCTTAGTTGAGAAAATGCCTCCATCAGATTGGTATATGGACAGGTCTGTGGGAGCATTTTTTTCTTTCTTTCACAATTGATGTGGGAAGACTTAGCTCACCGTGGATGGTGGCACCCCTGGGTAGGTGGTCCTGGGTTGTATGAGAAAACAAACTGAACAAGCCATGGGAACAAACCAGTAAAACAGCATTCTTCCACCGTCTCTGCTTCAGTTCCTGTCTCCAAGTTCCTGCCTGGACCTCTTGTAGGCTTTCCCTCATGGTGGACTGTGGTTCGTACATACATGTCAAATAAACCCTCTCCTCTTTAAGTTACTTTCAATCACAGTCTTTATCACAGCCATAGAGAGAAAACTGGGACATAAATCTACATGGGGTCCAACTTTATCATCATGCAAAATACACCACACTTGGCCGTGTTAGAAAAAGGATGGAAGCTGTTGGGTCTTGAGCACTCTTTATGTTCCAGGTCTGTGATGCAAAATTTTATGCATGTCCTTTTTACATCACAGGGAGGATGATTGCAGCCCCAACCTACTTGCATGCTGATTTGTCGCTGACGTTGAGTTATTTATTTGAGAAACTAATGGGTAAACAGAGAGGCATGATGGAAGAGAATTGTATTCATTAGGAGGGGAGCGAAATGAAGCATCTTAGTGCCAGTTAGAGATAAGTAAGGCACAGGCGTTTTGAGAAACAAAGTCTGGATTGAAAGAAAAAGAAGCCATGGCCACGCCCACTCTGAGTGACTTGAGGAGGTGGGGCTAGACTTCTAGAGGTGGCAGTTGAGATGAACTGAACACATTCCTGGAGCACCACTCTCAGCAGAGAGCTCTGTGTACAAATATGTGGAAGTTTCTCTGTCCCACTCGGCCTGCATATAAAATAATCACACAGAGGTTTATATTAATTACAAACTGTATGGCCTATGGCTTCAGCTTCTTGCTAGCTAACTCTTATAACTCAACCCATTCCTATTAATCTATATGTCTGCTGGCATCTTGTTGCTCCTTGGGCAGTGGCTGGCATCTTCTCTCTGTATCTCTACTTGGATTTCCCACCTGGCTGTAAGCTTTCTTGCCATAGGCCAAAATAACCTTCTTTATTATCTATCCAATTGGAGCCACACATATTCACAGCATAGAGAAAGACGTCCCACAGGACCTCTGAGAAAAGGGCCTAGAGGTCAAGGTGATAGAGAATCAGAACATGAGGTCATGGAGATAGGATGGAGCTCACAAAGGAGAGCCTAGAGGTGGGTTGTGTCCAGCTTGGAAGAGTTCTGTCATTGACCTTAACTCCAAGGAAAGCATCAGACACATGGTGC
Source organism: Peromyscus leucopus (assembly GCF_004664715.2). Lineage (NCBI taxonomy): Eukaryota > Metazoa > Chordata > Mammalia > Rodentia > Cricetidae > Peromyscus > Peromyscus leucopus. Next base: position 55,700,479 of record NC_051081.1, on the reverse strand, counting down.
TGGCAGCATGGAGCATCAGTAACCCTCCACAGGCTTCTTCAGAAAGTTCCATAGGAGCACAGTTCAAATGTCCCTGAGCTGTGCACATACACTGTATCATTTGAATCCCTGAGCTGTGCACATACACTGTATCATTTGAATCCCTGAGCTGTACACATACACTGTATCATTTGAATCCTGGAAACTAGAGATAAGATTGATTCTGTTTGTGCACCTGTGTGTGTGCATATGTCTCTGTGTATATGTGTCTGTGTGAGTGTGTGTCTGTGTATATGTGTGTGTCTGTGTGTGTGTGAAAGTATGTGTATGTATGTGTCTGTGTATATGTGTGTGTTGGTGTGTGTGAGTGTGTATTTGTGTGTGTATGTGTCTGTGAGTGTGTCTGTGTCTGTGTGTGAGTGTGTGCATATGTATGTGGGTGTCTGTGTATGTGTGTGAATGTGTGTTTCTGTGAGTGTGTGTATATGTGTCTGTGTATATGTTTGTGTATTTGTGTGAGCGTGTGTATGTGTCTATGTGTGTGTGAGTATGTGTGTGTCTCTGAGTATGAGTGTAAATGTATGTATGTATATATGTGTGAGTGTCTGTATTTGTTTGAGTGTGTGTGTGTATATGTGTATGTGTGTACAAGTTTGTGTATTTGTTTGAGTGTGTATATACGAGTTTGTATGTGTGTGTGTGTGTGTGTGTGTGTGTGTAGGCCTGAAGCTGACATTAGGTGTCCTCCTTGACACCTTTTAACTTAGTTTATTTGAGTCAGGGTCTGCTCCTGAACCCAGAGCTCCTTGATTCTGCTAAGTCCAGCTAGAGAGTATGCTTCAGGTCTCTCTCTCCCTATTTCTTGTTCTCTGTTTCTTTCTTCTTCTCTCTGAGATTACAGCCATCTGCCCAGCCTTTGTGTGAGTCCCAGGGCATGTAAATGTGGCCATCATGCCAGCTCAGCCAGCTCTGCCTACTGTGCCACCTCCTCAGCTCCAAATGCTCTCTGAGCACGTACGTATCCATCTTGTGCTGGGTGTGCTTTGCAGGGTAGAACAGCAGTGCGGCCCCAGCATAGATCTCTGCTTGAGTTGGATGTGTTTACTCAGCTTCCTGCAGGCGTGGGGGCAATAGTCTAGGGATGCCCTGGGGCGAAGAGCCTGGGACAGGCGAGTGCTTGCTGGACAGTTGGAGCTGTAACAGGAAACGGACTGAGACGAGACTTAGATGGGAGAAGGGAAGTGTGGGAACATCCTGTGTGAAGCTGTCCACCCATGAGGGGCACAGTGGCCTATGAGACAGAGAGGTGGGACGGGACATCAGGGCTCCTGAGATGGAAGAAAGTCTAGGGCTGCGTGGCTGGGAAGAGAGTGGAAGGTACAAGGTCATGGAAGAGCCAGGTGGATGAGACTAAGTTAGCCGCAAGCTACCATGTTGAGGCCAGTCAGCCATCCTGGGTACATGATACATACAGTCAGCATGTATCATGGGTAGGGGTTATCCTTGGAGTCAGAGTGCAAGCCTGAATAGAGATGTCCCGCACCTATGTGGCAAAGCCCTGCAGACACAGAAGTTTGAGGGTATTGGCGATCCTTGGACTTGGAGTGTCTCAATAACATTAGTTTTGGGTGGAAGAAGAGATATTTTAAATATTACATATTCTCAGGACAGGAAGCAGAGTTAGTTTTAGGAGTACATGGAGGTATACTTAACACCAAGTCAAGAGAGATTAGCAGGGGAGAGTGTCAGAGCAGAGACGCCTGACCCCTGGGTGGAGGCAGGGGCATCTTTGTGGCGACAGAAAGGTGTGTTCTACTGGAAGTGAGAACTGAGGAACGGCTGGAGGAGAGAAAGGGGTGGGTCATGTGGAGGTTGGGTATGGACAAGAGAGAACCATGTGAGCCCAATAATTGCCCATTGGCACGGAGCAGGCCCAATTTTGAGGAAGAGGGTGGAGGCTAGAAATGGCTTGAGTCCATCTAGTGATGTTGTTTTCTCAGCAGGCAGTGAAGTGGACCCAAAGCAGGGATGATGGACAAGGATGCTCACACAGGACTTTTGATGTCTTAAGGTTTCCCATCCCTGGATGAAATGGTAAAAACCAGGGCCGTTTTACAACTGAGCTCTGTAACATTAAAACAAAGCCCCTCGACTCGCATTCTCTTCTTCCGGCATTCCTTTGTTATTTCAAAGGTGGTTGTTTTGTTTCCACTTTGATATCTCCAGGAGCTATAGGTGAGGTATGTGAGAAAGAAAGGCCGACAAGAGGAAACCGTGGAATTCTGTTGACGAGAGGGAGGCAGACTCCAGATTCAAAACAAACAAAACATTTGTGGTGATGGCTAAAAATAGGGCCTTGAGCTGGAAAACCATAGATTTTTACAAATGTGTGTGTGCTCTTTTAACTCATCCAATCCAAGCGTCCTCCAGCTGGTGATAGGACCCCCCAAGGCACTCACCCCAGAGGGTCTGGGGTCTGAGGAGACGCAGAGGAGCCTTGGGTCCAGATGGCTCTAAGCAGCCGCCGTGGGGTAAACAAAGGCGCAGCCAGTGCCTACGTGATGAGAGGAATAGGACTCTGGGTAGTTTGGATTTCCAGCTCTGATTCTGTGCGACTGCCACCAAAAAAATTAAGATTTCTCACTTTACATCTCACCAGCCTTCATGGGGCCAGAGCTGGTGCAACATTGCAATCCGTCTCGGGCGGCTTCGCCCTCAAAGCAAAACTGCAAAGTCTCATATGGCAACAGAGCCTTGTCGTCACGACTGGCTTTTCTTCTGCTCGTCCCCTTCCTCCCTTCCTGCTCTTCCTTCCTCCTCTTCCTTTCCTTTGTTATAAGCAGAAAAATTATCTGGTTCAATGCAGCCATCAACACGGGGTCTAATGAACAGAGAGTGTTCTACTTCTAGACTGTGGTTCAATTTACCGGTGGCACCAATCACGCCGGATTACCAATCATACCAACTGCAGTAAACCCAGATTGTCAGCTCTTTTGGGAATCATTGGAGTCTTGGGAAGGAGAAGGGCCAGGAGTGACAGAAGACCAGTGAGCCTAATGAATACTGCCTTCACTAGCTGGACACGGATGGGCCGAAGCTTCGAGACATCCTGCTACAGAGGCCTGGAGCTCTCTTCCTGCTGAATTCTAGGGAGTCTGGCAGTGAGGGCACACACATTCCTTACTGTTCTAATCTGGACTCTGCTAGGGATTGAGGCTGAGACTTATATGCAAGATAAGGTCCGGGGGTATGAAGTAAGTGGTGTTTCCTCACAGTTCACATACTAAGGTCTTATCTGCTGTCCTTTAGGATGGGGCTGCATTTGAAGATAGGTAGTTGCATATGCACATTGTTGAGATAATTTATATCGGAGTGTGAGCACCAATGTTCAATGTAACCAGTGTCCTTATTAAGAGAAAAAAATCTGGAAGCTATCCATGTATGTGGGAGAATTCCCACTGGGCTATGCCTGGTTTGGCTTCAGAGTGCTAGCATCTAACCTTAATCTGTCTCTTGTTTCTCTTGTTACCCTCTATGTGAATCTTGTCTGAGGAGTTTCCCAAGGGTACAAAGCGTATGTAAAACTTGAATGGGAAAAATCCAGCACACTGTGATCGATATTCCTTATTCCAGAATTTGCATTTGGCATTGACCCTTGGGAAGCTTTGTCAGTGTGTTCTGGGGGATATGGAAATCAACTTGCTAAAAGTGTAAATTTAGAGAACAATAAAAATGCCCTTGGCTAAGGGAAGGTGTTTTAGTTCCACAAGAGGCTGAGTCTCCCTGTAGCTGGAAAGTTTAAGACATCCTAAAGGTGCCTATGTCCTCATTCCATGCATGGACTGGCATCAGCCCACACCCATAAAATAACCCATGTATATGACAAGTACTTTCTGAATGTGAAGTCAAGGATGATGGGCCCACAAGCCAAGAGGCACCACTTATGACCAACTCAGCTCTTGAAACAGGGTTAAGACTGGGTCTGAGCACTTTGAAGCCACCAATTCAGTAGATGGTCTTATCTAGGCCTATTGACCCTCAGAGCTGAGATACAGTAACAGTATAGCTAAGAGATCCATTGTGGATGCTTGGCATTATAACCCAGCTGGATGACACATTCCAGATTCTGTTGGCTCAGCAGCTCTGGGAGCACGATGAACTCATGTGAAGGTTTGGGTGCTCAACTGTGTTTGAGAAACACCAGTCCCAGTCTCACCCTCTTTAGCACTGTAGAGGAATGTTGGCTGTTCCTCCCTGTCCTCAGTCTCTACCCGTAAGTTCATGATTATAATCCGCTCATGGGAAATCTGGGGCTTTTCCCTACTAGAAGGTACCTGATGTCCAAGCTGGATCCTCACTTCTGGGTAGAGTTTCCCAGGTTGTAATAGACCTTGATGGAAACTAGGACAATTTTAGGATTGTATGGACTCACAGTGGGGTGAAGAGTAAAAGGAATTCATCGGTATGGTAGGTCCTGGATGAGCCAGACTTGAGACACACAGGCCTGGGTAGAGTCTGTGCCTGCTGTGTCTCTATGAGCGTCAAGAATGTCCCATAGCTGGGTGAATCGGGTGGGTATGGTTTGCAGTCAGAGAATCTAACGGTGCCTGCTCATCTGAGGCTCAGTCGTTTGTCTGGTTGCTCGCATATGGGGGAGAATTCTCTGTTATTTCCCTGTTGCCTGGAGAGCCCCACCCTCCAGGGCATCTCTCTCTCTATGTCCTTATTTCCCGGGCTGGACCGCTCACCATTTAGCCTCAGCCCCCTGGCCTAGATCATTCCCCATGTTTCCCAGCTCCTCCAGCAAATCTGCCCCAGCCACGACCCACCCCAGAGGCATGAGCCAATAGAGATCTTGCCATGTCCCTCTCAGGTCTTCTCAGAAGTCAGCCTGCGGCAGAGTGGCTGATGCAGCCCGGAGGCTGTGTTTCTAACAGGCTTCCAGGAGCTGTGGACCTTGTGGAGATCCTACAATGAACAGCAGGCTCTTTGCATTGATGAACGTGTTTAATCCTCACAGTAATCATTTACATCCCTATTATACAGAGGGAAAAAACTAAGGCACAGTAAGGCCAAGCAGCTTGCTTGAGGCTACAGAGCAAGTGGTGGAGCTGAGATTTGAACTGAGTGAAGTTTGACCATGTGACCAACCCATTGTTCACCACCCTGTGCTGCTGGGTCATCATGACTCCCTCTGCTTTCAAACCACTAATGAAGGCTCATCAGCCAGACTCCAGCCCCTCAGTGTTCTTACCTGTGAAATGGGTTGAGGCAATACCTGACTCAGAATCACTCTGAGGCTCAAAAGAGCTATGAGACTTCAACCTTCTCCTCCTCTTTCTTCTTCTCCCTCTTCCTCCCCCTTCCTTCTCTATCTCTTCCTCTTTCCTCTTTGTCCACTTTCTCTTTTTCCTTCCCCTCCTGTTATCTCCCCGATTTTGTGATTAATAATGTGAACTTTAGATCCATCACAGGCATTTGAACTGTCTCTAGTGTTCCTTAGCTGTGTGGTAATTTGGTGTGTATTTTAATTTCCCTCATCTACTAAATTCAGATGTGAAGATCTCCCTCCCCCAGGAGTTGCTTTCTGGCAGATGAACCAGATTACACACATAGAGGTCACTGTATAGGTTACTCAGAAGGGACTAAAGTGTTTGTCGTTATTATTGCTGTTCAGTTAGCTCATTCGTTTTGGCTACATCCACATACTGTCATTTGGCTAATATGCTGAGCACTCTCGTACACAGTGTTCTATTCAGTCCTTAAGACACTACTGTGGGAAGTTGTCATTTCCTGTGTGCAGAGCGAGGACCCAGTCACTGAAATGGTATAACTGGCCACAGCCAAGTGGCTCATTACTGGTGGGACAGAGGTGAAATCTATTCCTCATTAACCAGTCAGGCGGTGGTGTGATGGTCGTCTCATACAATTCACCAGCTACAGACAGAGAAGAGGTCTGGGTGCAGACACTGAGTCTTACTGCCAATCACTTCCTTTCCCCAGGTCTCCCTATGGTTCCCTGTACCCCACTGCCCTCCTTGCTCTCTGACTGTGGCCCCTTTTTGACTACTCTGGCTGTGATGGTTATGGGCCATTTCCAGTATCAGTCCCCAATCTCTTTGCAGCTCTGTAGACTTGTCCTTGTCCTCAGAGGTAGGACGTTAAGGATCAGAAACAAGAGTGGTTCAACAACCCTCTCTTGATGGAGCTAACTTCCCCTTCATCTCCTGTGAAAACAGAGCTAGGAGCAGTTGACAAAATACTTGACAATATGTCTCATCTCGTGCGCTGAGATGACCTGGGGTCATCGTCTAGGGCAGAGCGATGCTTTTCAGAGCCACTTGAAGAGGGTTGCCTCTTTACAGGAGCCTCTTCATTATGGAGATAGGTCATGCGGCTCCCTTGAGACTTCATGGGACCTATAGAAGTGTTACGTGTGAAATGGAAATGGTTTCTGTATTAGCTATTTTTCCGTCTGTGATAACAATACCATGACCAAAAGCAGATTATAGGAGAAAAGGGTGTACTTTTGGCTTGAGTTCCAGGGGATTAAGTCCATTGATAGGGAAGGAGGCATGGAAGTGGTAGGGAGTGTGGGACTAAGCTCGAGATGAGGAAGCAAAGCGGGGGTAGGGAAGGTAGGAGGTGGGGCAAACCGGCTGTAGAACTTTAAGTGACAAAGAACCCCCAGTGACAAACTTCTCCAGCAAGGCTCCACCTCCTAAAGGTCCCATAACCTCCCAAACAGCGCCACCAGCTGGGGGTCAGGTGTTTAAAGTGCGTGAGTCTATGGGGGACACTCTCCATTCAAACTGCTGTTTCATACCAAATGACTTGTCTGTGAATGAATGTGTGAAAGATACCGCTGATATCCTTTCCCATAGAAGAGACATCGTCAGCATTAAAGAAGCCAGTGTACATGCATACCTACACACACACACACACACACACACACACACACACACACACCACACTATACACACACACATGCTACACACACATACTACACACACACCCCACACACACACACCACACACACACTCACACACACACACACCAACACACACACCACACACACACACACACACCATACACACACACACACCACACACCACACACACACACACACACACACACCACACACCACACACACACACACACACACACATACACACACACACACAGCCACTAGGGTCTGAACTTGGGAAATGTTTCTATGGCTTGAAGACCTTAGAGAGGAAACACGCAGGAAAGAGTCTATGACGTTTTCCAGGTAAGAATCCAACCAGATGTGGGGTCACTTGCTGACTTGTTGTCAAGCTTAAGGGATGCTTCTGTGGAGGTTTTTGAACACTGCTTCTCCCTCTGACTTTGGGGCACAGAATGGCCACAGGGCTGAAGTGGGCACAGAGACGTTAAGAGCCGTGTGACTAGGACAGAAGAGATGCTATGACAAGGAAAGCATTGGATGTGCAGGCCCAAGACTCACATCTGAGTTTCAGCATAATATTTGCTCACGGTTGGATCACAAGCAAGTCAATTAACCTCCCTGAACCCAATTTTCTCGCCTGTGAGATGGAGTTAGCAAGATCCACTTGAAGGATTGCTGAGTGGAGGAAATATTGGAGAGGTGTGAACAGAGTCTTCCAACACCATGTGCTGAGTCCACAAAAAGGCTGTGATGATCGTAATACTAGATATCGGACCATTGACGGTCCAAGTGTGCGGGATGGTGTAGGGTGAGCAGAGAGCACCAATGGCTCCCAGCATCCCCAGCGCTGTCCCAGGGAGACTGGACAGCCCATCCGTCGAGCTTTCACAGAGACATGAAGCCTCAGGACGGGCATGACACGGTCCCATTTTTGTTGGAGAAGTTGTTTCTGAGATGATTTTAATACCTTATGTCTGCAGTGTGTGGCCATTGTGTCTCATGGGACCCCAGGGGTGCAGAGATGTCTCCACACTGGTTATAACTCCACCTGCTCCTCCATGTCCGCGTAGCAGGTTTTGCCTCTCGATAGCCTGATGGATGATTTAGAAAGCTAATGGCATCTCCTTCGGGAGACATGAGGTGCAACCTGCCACTGCAAAATGTGTCTCTCTCTGTCGCCCTGGGCTCAGCCTCCGTCGCACTACGTGGCCAGCTGCATCCTTGGGATGGTCAGTCTTGACTGTCAACCCGACAGGATCTGGAATCACCGAGGAGAGGCAAACCTCTGTACACGTCTGGGTGGGAGTTTCTAGAGTGGGTTCATGGAGGTGGGAAGGCCCACCATGAATGTGGGTAGTAGCCTCCTATGGGCTGGGGTCCTGGACACCAGCATCCATCTGTCTGTCTGTTTCCTGACTACGGATGCCATGTTCAGCTGCCACCCCGCCCCCTGCTGTGATGGGCTGTCACCTTGAACTGTGAGCCACAGTAAGGCCTTCCTTCCTTAAGCCGAATTTGTCACTTCTCATCACCACAAGGAGAGTCTCTCCCTTTCTAGTGGGTTCAAGAGGACCAACAGGCAGAGGGGTCACCTCGGGGATCCTGGCCCAGACTCCTGTTTCAGTCCCTCGCCCTGATGTTTATTGAGGTTAAGTCTTTTTTTTCTTTTTTTAAAAAAGATTTGTTTATTATGTATACAGTGTTCTGTGTCCATGTATGGCTGCAGGCCAAGAAGAGGGCACCGGATCTCATTACAGATGGTTGTGAGCCACCACGTGGTTGCTGGGAATTGAACTCAGGACCTCTGGAAGAGCAGCCAGTGCTTTTTACTGCTGAGCCATTTCTCCAGCCCCCGAGGCTAAGTCTCATACACTGGTCCCGGTGCTGTGTCTCTCTCATAGTCATGTTGTGTGTGTGAGGCCTTGCCTAGGTTCTTCCTGTGCACACCTCAATTCTGTGTGTGTGTGTGTGTATGTGTGTGTGTGTGTTCTCCTTGCCTCTGCCCGATCTCACCCCCAAGCCTCAGTGAGAGGCTTTGTCTTTTACCAAATGCCACTCAGTGTTTTCTCTCCCATTCTCACTTCCAGACCATGACCTTTCCCTCTCATCTGACATCAACGTCTTGTTTTTGTTTGTGCTTTTAAAACTTAAAAACAACAACAACAAGATAAATTTCAAATTGCTCAGTCCTCAGACTCTTGATTCACTTCTTCACTTAAGATGTGTTAAGTTGGAGATGACAGCTTGGCGATGATAGGAAAATGTCGTGTGTGTGTGTGTGTGTGTGTGTGTGTGTGTGTGTTTTGTGTGTGTGTGTGTGTGTGATGTGTGTATGTGGTGTGTGTGTGTGTGCACGCGCACATGCATTGGGGTGTGGGTGTCTGTGTATGCGTGTACCTGTGTTAGTGGAGGCCAGAGGACAACCTCAGGTGTTACTCCTCAGGTGCAATCCACCTGAGTTTGGAGACAGGGCCTCACACCGGCCTTGAGCTCACCGAAAAGGTTGAAGTAGCTTTCCAATAAGCCAGTGGACCAACCTGTCTCTGCCTCCTCAGCGTTGGGGTTAGAAGCAAGTGCCAACACTCCTGGCTTCTTCACAGGGGCTCCTGGAAGGAGCTCTGGTCTTCACACTTCCTGCCCCCATCAGCTGTGATGCCCAGAAGTCTCCGCCCTCACTGCCATTATCACTGCTGTTCCCTGTGTGGGGTGGCAGCAGCAGCGGCAGGGAGCCCTCACTGTCCTGTGAGGAGCTCAGTGAATGTCCTTCACTGTCCGTGAGGGCCAGGAGGCTCCTACATACGTTCTGTGGTTTCTGCAAAGGGAGAGGGTTCAATATTAAGGTCAGAGACTGGAAAGGAACATGGAGGTGCCCTGTGAGAAAATGCTCTCCTCTGACTCGTGGCAGAGGAACTGAGCAGAAGTTGAGAACAGAGGATGGCTGGAATGCATTAAGCCCTGGATCAGTGTTCGTGTATGTGAAATAATGTCAGAGTTCTGAAGACACATCGACATATCCACTTAATTTTCTGCAGAAGAGCAGGTGAAGGAGGGTGCCCAGGGATGTATAACTGGAAACATTTCCCCTGGGAACAAATAGGGGTCATTTGGGGATCTGTAGTTTCTTCTGTGTGAGGGTGATAGTAACCAGACACAGCGGGGTCCCATAGATGCTCCCTGGCTGGGACTGCATTTTCCTATTGGAAGGTACTGGAAGGTGACTGGCCAGTGTCTGGAGAGAAACTGGGAAAGGCTTCCTGTTGGGGTGGGGACCTGGAGCTAGGAGGGTCAGTCACCACAAGCTGGTAATGGGAAGAGCAAGGAAGGATGCAAGGATCTGGGTGTCAGCTGGGACAATCTTTAAATGATTCTTGAAGTCCCTGCATTGTAGACAAGCTCTGAATGTGGAGGTTACTTGGTTGAGGTATTGTTTCCTGTTAAAATGTCACTGGGGACTCGATGGGCAAAGGTGCTTGCTGCTAACCATCTGAGTTAGGTCCCTGGGACCCACACGATGGGAGGAGGGAGCCGACTCCTACAAGTTCACATGTTCACTGTGAACCACCACATGTTCACTGTGGCATGCATGAGTGCACACACACACACACACACACACACACACACACACACACACACACACAGTAGGAAGAAATTTAAAGCCCTGAAAATGAGAAAGAGTTAATAGGGGGAATGAATTTAATCAGCAAATCATATGCATGTGTGGAAATGTTATAATGAAAACCTTTACTTTGTATAATTAATTATATATTGCATGTTTATAATTAATATAATAAATAATTAATTTTACCCATAAATTATATAATTTATAATTAACACAGAGTCATAAAATGGTAATTAAAATGGTTTGGTAAGGAAATACTGAAGATAACTTACACATTAATTATCCTTCAAAATAATGACTCACATTCACAGTGCCCACTCCTCCAGCGAGGCCTAGGCGGCCGTGCTTACCTGCATCCTTCCTTCTAGGTCACCATGGCAACTGTCTGTCCCAGGGAGGTATCCCATTAGCTTCATTGCGTGAATGAGATCGGAACTTGAAAAGATTAAGTAAATGTTCAAAGCATTGAGCAGACAGTAAGAGACCGAATTTGGAGTCAGTCTTCTTAACTACACAGCAAGTTTGATTTTCTTTTTGGGGGTGTAAGACAAATGTAGCCCAGTCAGGGTCCAGTCCTTCGCAGTAGGAGGCAGGTGTAGATGTCAGAATAGAAAAGTATAGCTCTAGCAACTTCAAAGAACCAGAAGCAGGTTCCTCAAGAAGCATATGGATGGACAGACAGCGCGCGCGCACACACACACACACACCAGCCCCCAAATCAAAGCAAACACATGCACATGCATAGGGGCCTCCAGCAGCAACTTTCCCATGAATAGCCCAATGGTTTAAGGTTAATGTTCAGGTTGTTAACATGTGACCAAATTAGGTATGTGACCATCTTCTTGGGCTGTTTCCTGGACAAGCATTTCTGCTCAATGCTACGTCTGTCTTATAACATTTCACACTTGGCTGTGTCAGAAAGGCATGCTTCATCTTCCACTGTTCCTCATCACACAGCCTGTCCTGGCTGGTTTTATGTCAACTTGACACAAGCTAGAGTCATCAGAGAGGAGGGAGCCTCAGTTGTGAAAATGCTTCCAGAAGATCCAGCTGCATGCAAGCCTGTAGGGCATTTTCTTCATTAGTGACTGATGGGGGAGGGCCCAGCTCCCTCATGGGTGGGTGGCCATTGCTGGGCTGGTGGTCCTGGGTTCTGTAAGAAATCAGGCTGAGCAAGCCATGGGGAGCAAGCCAGTAAGCAGCACCCCTCCATGGCCTTTGCATCAGCTCCTGCCTCTAGATTTCTACCCTGCTTGAGGCCCTTTCCTGACTCTTTTCCTTGAGGCCCTTTCCTCCCCTAGTCATGGTGTTTTATCACAGCAATCACATAGCTAAGACACAGCCTTTTGGCAAAATATTTGCTACTAGGCAATAATTGGTAGGAAAATGCCAGAGCTTGGATTTTAAGGAAACAAACTGTCCCAACTGTCCCTTTATCATCTTGTGACTTGGGCAGTTATTTAAGCAGTTTGTGATGTTTCCTCCTCTTCCATGGAATGGAGGTGGGGATGGTGTCATCCTATAGTTGATAATGTTGTATGTCAACTTAGCTGGGTCGGGGGCAGGGGACCATATTCAACCAACTGCTAGTCAGGAAGTAGGTTCATGCTCTTCAGATGAGAAGACATTTAAGTCAAGGGACCTAACTGAAGCAGAAGCCCCTCACAGGGTGGGAGGGTCTCATCCAATCAGGAAACCCTTAAGATAAAAAGGTGGAAATTTCTGAGGAAGACAGGCTTCTGCCTCCAGATGTCTCCAGGTTCCAGCTGCTGCTTCAGTTCTTCCTGGGGTTGCCAGCCTGTGGGGATGCCGTTCCGACTGCCGTTCCGACTGCAGACGACTCACCACCTCACAGTGATAGGAGCCGATCGTCCCCCACCCTATACACACGCTGTTCTGCTCCTGGGGATGTCCAGCTACTCTACTTGATGTCGTACTAGGTCACACGAGGATGGGATGAGCTATTAAACATGGGATTCACAGAAGAACTTCAACCAGTGAGCGATCCTATGAACCTCTGTCCTTGTGGTCTGCACGTGCTCTCTGTTAGTCAGCAAGACCAAAGGATACAGTTGAAGACTGCATCCTTAGGGAGAATACAACCTCTTAGAAGGGGTAGGCATAAGCACAAGCCATTCTAACATACCCAGAGAAACACATGAGAGACAGGGGGGCCCAACAGTGGCTGAGGTTGCCCCTGCCTCCTGCCTGCCAGACATCTTGCCCTGCTGTTCAATGCCAGGGCTGTTATTTCTGTCCTTCTGATGTCGCTAGGGTTAAGACTGGCTTTTTCACATAAAGAGTGTTCCTACTCAGTGATGGGGTTACAAAAAGCCAAATAAGTAATGGCTTGTTAATGCTCGCCTTGAGACGGGGAAGCACAGGTGGAGCTGTCTCCTCTACTGAGGCTGGTGCAGATGTGAGCTTAGTAAGAGGACATCTCTGTCTGGGAGAACCCAGAGGCCTGCTAGGGAAGTCTATGTTGTCAGAACCACTGTGATGCCATGGCTTGCTAGAAAGAGGGTCTGAGCCAGAGGAGGGAGTAGTTGGAAGTCTGGGGAGCCAAGGAACACAGTGCAGATCTACAGACAGTGGCCTGGGCTGGATGTTGAGGAGCAAACAGGAATTCAGGAACACAGAGGAAAAGAGCTTTTCAGAAAACGTGCACAGCCTTAATAATGAATGCCCATGCCCCATGTGGAGGAAGCAGCGTGAGGTCCGGTGTGGTGCAGAGGGTCTGACCTCTATGTGCAGAAAGTGGAGAGGGGAAGTAACAATGGATGAGGGAAGTGAGACCTGTCCAGCTGCAAGGATGCTCATGAGAAGGGAACTCTCAGGCTTCTGTGATGGGAAGCCGGCTACAATTGATCAAGGGTAACATTTGCTCTCACCCACATCTTTCACCCAATTGTAAGAAAATGTTGACAGCATCAAAGAAACAATCCCAGTTCCCATGTCAAACCCTTGTCCTGAAACCCCTCACAGCTCCAGCGCCCCCTCACAGCTCTGGCACCCCCTTACAGCTGTGGCACCCCCTTACAGCTGCAGCATTAACTTACAGCTCCAGCACCCCACTACAGCTGCGGCACCCCCTCACAGCTGTGGCACCCCCTTACAACTCCAGCACCCCCTTACAGCTGTGGCACCCCCTTACAGCTCCAGCACCCCCTTACAGCTACAGCACCCCCTTACAGCTCCGGCACCCCCTCACAGCTCTGGTGCCCCTTACAGCTCTGGCACCTCCTTACTCCAGCACCCCTTACAGCTCCAGCACCCCCTTACAGCTCCAGCACCCCATTACAGCTCTGGCACCCCCTTACAGCTCCGGTACCCCCTCACAGCTCTGGTGCCCCTTACAGCTCTGGCACCTCCTTATTCCAGCACCCCCTACAGCTCCGGCACCCCTTACAGTTCTACCAGCACTTAATATTATCTCCTTGCTGAGAATGAATTTGTAGTGCTTTTTAGAAATAAAGCATACATTTGTTTTTCAGTGTGGCCAATCAGTTGCTGCTGTCATGGGTCATTGAAGGAAGTGGAAATGGAGAGGCTGGGTTCTGGAGGGACCTCGGGATGTTGGCTCTCCTCCTGTTTCCTTGCAGAGAGAGAGAATTGGGGTTTTCATCATTTGGTCAACTGCTTAGAATCACCAAGTTGCAACACTCATCAGATGTGTTCCCTCAGAAGGTCATCATCCAAGGAACAGTGACGATGTCGGTGATGGTTTAAATTGTCAACCTGACAGGCTCTAGAATCACCCAGGAGACCAGCCCATCATGTCTGCGAGGGAGGTTCTACAATGTGTCCACTGAGATGGGAAGACCCACTTCGCATGTGGGTGGTGCTATTCCATGGGCTGGAGAGTGTGAGTTGAGCGCCAGCCTTCATTTCATTCTGCTTCCTGACCATGGGCACGACTGAACAGCTCCTTCACGCTCCTTCCACCATGCTTGCCTGCCATGATGGACTGTGTTAGGGTTTCTATGGCTGTGCAGAGACACCTCGACCATGGCAACTCTAATAAAAGAAAACATTTAATTGGGGTGACTTACAGTTCAGAGGGTTAGTCCATTATCATCAAGGTGGGACATGGCAGCATGCAGGCAGATGTAGTGCTAGAGAAGGAGCTGAGAGTCCTATGTCTTGATCCTCAGGCAACAGGAAGTGAACTGAGTGCCACACTGTGCATAGCTTGAGCACAGGGTACCTCAAAGCCCTCCCCCCCCAACAGTGACACACTTCCTCTAAGGAGGCCACACGTACTCCAACAAAGCCATACCTCTTAATGGTGCCATTCCCTTTGGGGGCCATTTTCTTTCAAACCACTACATGGACCATAACCTCAGACTATGGGCACCAAGAAACCCATGTGGTTTATGGTAAGCAAGTTTCCATAAGAAATTTAGCAGAACCAGACACAGAACCTGCTGTGGGATGGTCTTTCTGTAGGCTGTGAATATGTGTTGCTACCATTGGTTAATAAAGAAGCTGCTTTGGCCTATGACAAGACAGGTTATAGCCAGGTGGGAGATCAAAGCAAGGACACAGGGAGAAGAAAGGCAGAGTCAGGGAAGCAAGATGTAATAGAACACAAGTAAAGCCACAAGACATGTGGTGGTACATAGATGAATGGAAATGGGTTAGTTTAAGATGTAATAGCTAGCTAGCAATAAGCCTGAACCATAGACCAAACAGTTCATAATTAATATAAGTTTCTGTGTGTTTATTTGGGATCGAGCAGCTGCAGGATACAAGAAAACTTCTGGCTACAAGAGCCCACCTAAAATATCAATAGGAGAAGCAAAAATACCTTCTAAGGTTTAAACCCTCTGCAGATTTTTCTTGATCTAGGGATGCGTTGTAATGCCTGAAATACTCTGACAAGGTTCAGCATACACTAAGTACTTACTACATGTTTATGAAACGAAGTCTAAGGATGGCAAAAAAAAAAAAAAAAAAAAAGCTTAGACTCCTAGGTGCCAGCAGCAACAGGTCTGTGCAGCTTCAACCATGGTCATAGAACCTTCTCAACTCACAAACTCATAGCTGTTAAAAAAAAAGTGCTGAGAATAGGTGGCCATGAATGCTCAGCCATAAATGGAACATCCTCATCAACACCCTCTTCCTGCAAGGCTCAGATAATACTTCAGAGAGGAGGGGCAGACATAATGCAGGAGCCGGAGGATAGGGAGGAGTACAGTGAAATGCTGACCTCCATGCATGTCCTGGGTGTTGCACAAACCAACTCTTAGCAGCTGTGTTTTCCTGCAAAAGATCAAACCAGTTCAATTTCATCAGGAGAAGAGGGGCTCCTGATGTCCTGCCCTTTGCTGAGAAGCTAATGGCAATTGATGGCTGCTGAGAAAGAATTGTTTTTCTTTGTTGGGGCAGGGGTGGGGGTTGGCCATTGGTAGGTTGTCTGCATCCTAGAGGAAGGCTCCATACTCATGGGCATATGGACAGCACTAATTGAAAAAAAGGTGTAAAGATGGAGATGAGTTGAGGAGGCCCTAGAGAGTTGGAGGGAGTTGGGGTGGGGATGACTAACCTACATTGTCTGCATCTATGATTGTTTTCAAAGACTGACTTAGAAATACAACTGCTCAATGTCTTTAGCAAATCACTTTCATGCATAAGTAATGAGTAAACTGGTTAAATTTACTGATTTAGAAAGAGAAATCACTCAGCATACATAATACCTCCTCATAGGTTGGATGTGTGGTCTGTTGTCTTCATCTGTAGATATATTTGAGCCCATTTTCTAGAAACTGATGCTCACAGATGTGAAATGACTGCATTGTGTGACCTCAGCAAGTGAAGGCATGGCATAGCCAAGGTGGCTTGGAGGACATAGGACAGAACAAAGGGGGTTTCCTGATTCTTAGCTAGTCTTTGGTTTAAGGTGAATCCTGCATTAAGATGAGGAATGCATTTCTTAAAAGACTGTAATGTGATCTACCTCTTTGGGTTTAGGTTATGTTATGACTAGTTGAGAGACATCCCAGATTTGTTCACATTCACTTGTTTCCATTCCCCAACCATTTCCCCCTGGCACACTATTGAGACCCATGACTGGTATGTGACTTTCTGGAAGGTGAGACTATGTCTCCTGCCTTTCTCTGTGCTTCCCTGGTTTATTGAGCTGGTCCTTTTAACTGTGCTAGGCAGCACATGCATCCTTTTATTATCCTCAAATTCTCACCCCTATTCCATGCTCAGTGCTTTGTGTATAATGGATAATCAGACATAGTTTATTGTGGAATAACTGTGATTATTACATCAAATAATATAAGTCGAATAAGGATAATTTAATTGTGTGGTCTCATTGCTCAAAACAGATTCTGATTAAATGGCTTTTGGGTGGTAGTCATAACTTCACTGGTGTCCTAGTTTTCTTTCTGTTGCTGAGAAAACACCATGCTGAGAAGTGACTTGGGTAGGAAAAGGTTTATTTCAGCTTACAAGTGACAGTCCATTGTGGAGGGGAGGCAAGGCAGGAGCTCAAGGCTTGTATCTGGAGGCAGGAACCATGAGGAATGCTGCTTGCTGTCTTGCTTCTCCTGGCTGGCTTAGCTACCTTTCTGATACAGCCCAGGCACAGCTGCAAAGGATAGCGCTGCCCATGGTGGGTTCCTGCATCTGTGAGCAAATAATAAAATGCTCCACAAATACGTCCACAAGCCCATCCAATGCAGAACTTTTCTCAAGTGAGCTTCTCTCTTTCCGGGTGTGTCAAGTTGACAACAGATTAGCTATCAATTGCTAATAATAAATACTACTAACAACTCTTGGATCATTGTCATGACATTAGAGAAAAGATTGTACGAAGGTCTAAAGATTTTCCCGACAAATTGGCAGACATGCACTTTACATGGTTGCAAACCTGTTACAACGAATTGTAGATCCTAGTGTGACTCCATCCTTGCTATAAGATGATGGCACTCCCTGGCTGGAAGAAGTGAGAGCAGCCATTCACACCTCAGTCAACTGGTGCTCCTTTGCTTGAGCTCCCAGGTGGAGAAAGTATTGAGCCCCACATTTATTTGGGGGTGTGAAATCCCTTCAGAAGTTGACAGGCATCGCTCTCCAAAACAGCAGACACATCGTTTTTTTTTTTTTTTTTTTTTTAAATGTGGGTTGAGTGTGCATTGCCAGGGCCAGGCTGTAAGAGTCCGGCTTGCTTATGGCAGGACATCAAGTCAGAGAGAACTCTCTCTTCCCATCATTTCAGAGTGACTCCTTGCTGAAAGGCAGACCTCTGATCTTGAGGTGGTGTCTGTTATTGGGCCGTACGTAATGGGCAGGAGTTCACAGATGTGTGTGAAGCTGAGACACACGTTACTGCCTAAGATAAGAGAAAGGAGTCAAAGATAGGAAACAGAAGGTCTGGTTGCTAGTGATTAGAAAGCATGAGGAGTTGTTGGCTTGATGCTGGTGATTCTCTCAAGTTCATGATCCCTCTCAGCAGTATGAATCAGAAGTAGCAGGTACTCAGTACGAAGATTCTGCATTTCTTGTGGTGTGGAGAGACCAAAGTAGATAAAGGTGGATCTGAGAGTCAGGGACGTGTGCAGTGCATCAAGCAGCACCAGACACAGAGTGCTTCAGAAACAGAAATGAATGAGTTAGCCCGAAGGTGAGCCATCTTGTTTACATCTAGGTAGAGTGGGTGATGGTCACACCCACATAAGGATGTGCCAAGCCTCAGAGAATTCAACTTTTAAAAACCATTTTAGAACTGGATTAAAAAATAACTTCAATAGCTGCATGGCCAGCTCTTTATTCCTCCTTGTTTTTTGAAAAGAGAGAGAGAAATTGCATTTGCTCAGAGTTCTAATGTTATGGGTGGAGTTAGTCCTGGGCTCTGGAAAATGTGGACATCCCATCTTTCCGTGTCTTGTAAACATACAAAAGGCCCCCATTGCACAGAAGTAGACTTTCAATAATGTCTGAACGCTGTTGCCTCTACTTCCAGCCTTCCCTGAGTGTGAGTGCTAGAGCGTTACAGAGAACAAAGGGCTGGTCTCCCCACTTGAGAATCCTCCTCTACTGGCAGAGAGTTGTGCTAGATGACCTAATAGGTCCTCTCTAGCTCTAATTTCTATGATTCTATGAAAATCATCACCCACCATAAGAAACAGATGTTGGCTGGAGAGACAATGGCTGAGCGGCTCCGTTCCCCCACCCAGCCAGCCCCCTTCGGAGCTGTAGAGACCACCTCTTTTGCTCCCCCACTTCCCTGCTTGGTGGCAGCTGATGAGATATTTATAGCCTTCTTTCTCCTGCTGCCAATTATAATTATCAATATCTTTACTGATTTAAAAAAAATGGGGAGGGGGAGACATCATCATGGTTGTGAAGTATACGATAAGCCAAGGTTTGGGTTGAATGTGAAAATAGTTTCTTCTAATGACGGACAAGAGAGAGGTGTTTCTGATGTCGAGGTTGGTGCCAAAGCTGCACTCAGGTGGCCTCTAGGATAACCTTTCCCCTCCCTTTACACACCTTCCCAGACAAACTGAGCCCAAGAGCTTCTGAGCTCCAGGCCTTGCGGACACACTGACAGTGTGGCCTGCACTGGTACCGGGTTATAGTGTTGCTTTAAAACAATAAATAAAAGTGAAATCTTCCACAAGGAAACGCAGCTTTAGTAATTGCTGTTTGGGGCTCACGCCTCCGCAGTTATCCAGCTCAGCGTTTCATGCCCAGCTGCAGCGCGGCTTTTGCCAAATATAGATAAATGAAGTTAAAGTTATTGGCAGCCACTAGTTCCCTGTCCCTGCTTCAAGTTTATAGATTTCACAGGAATGGCATTGCTCTGTCCCTGCGGCAGACGACGACGGCTCTTCTGAAGTGAGAGTTTTCTCTTCGTGGGGTATTCCAGATGGTTTCTTGACCTGTGATTTGTGCCAGCGAGGTCTATGGTTGGCAGGGATGGACTCTCTGCCTGAGCTTAGGGTCAGTGGACATATGGACAGGCTCCTAACTCTGTCCAGGCACTTTTTAATGTTTCCCCACCTGCAAGGAATGCTTGTGAAGAACCTGCTAGCCCTTCCAAGCATACTGACTCTAAGAACTCCATGATGGTGTGAGTCATCTCTGTTCGCCTGCAGGAATGTTCTCACCTGAGAACAATGTTTGCCTCAAGCATTTTTTATCTGATGAAACTGGAGGCTCTTCAATTTTCTTTTAAGGAGACACCCCAAATTATGGTTCTTAGAGCTAGGCAAGCTCCTAAGAGTCAGAGTTCAATTCTGCAGTGCCTGTCTTGGTTAAGGCTGAGAGGGCTCCTGATTTCCTCTTGATTGCCTTTGGATGAGCATGATGCATAGGTTTTCTGAGGCAGATGGTCCTGTGATCTGTGCCGATAGCTGCGGATAAACAGCAGTTAGATGCCGTTTCTTGGCTGGTGTGAGTGGATGGACATCGAGCTTCTCCTGGGCTTTCTCCTCATCCTAAACACAGAGATGACTTCTTCCCCAACTCTGCACCATCCTGGCGGCTTGCTGCTTTGGAAGGAATATGTTCTAGAACCTGTAAAATCCAGGTGTGCTGGAAAATCACGCGATTGGAAGGGTCTTATAGTGAGTCAAAGTGAAATCCATTTACAAACATACACAGATGGACATAGACAGTCTAGGTGTCTTGGAAGTACTTGGCTGGGTTCTCAATGGCCCTTTCACTGTGGACGCTATTGACACAGTACAGTCCCTCTTTCTAGTCTTTGGTTATTGAACTCTCTCATTATGAGGTTGGAACCAAGTCACAAATTGTTCTCCATTTCTCCTCTCTTTCTTTCTCTTTCTTTTCCTCCACTTTCTTTGAAATTCTTACTTTTCTTCCTTCTGAAAGGAACTATAATTCAGCAATGAGAAAGTGAATAAAGTACTATAAACACATCATTTTCAATTCATAAAGCTTTGGAGGCTGCCTCAGTAGGAAATCTCTTTGGGAAATACCATTCTTATCACACAGTAAATCTCAAGATTCATGGATACCATCTTTCCTGACTCTTGGTTGAAGGAGCCTGGGGAAGGGGCAGTCCTTATCTCTCGAGGTACAAACATCTTTTCCCATGGAGCTCCTGCCCTTCCTAAAGTGATTGATGACTACTTTTAATTTTTTTCTCCCATGCTGAACATACAGAACGTCTTCAGTATGTATTTATTGAATTAGCAAATGTAGTAAACAATTGAATTTTGAAAAATAGCACAGAGAGAGAGAGAGAGAGGGAGAGAAAGAGAGAGAGAGAGAGAGAGAGAGAGAGAGAGAGAGAGAGAGAGAGAGAGAGGGAGAGGGAGAGGGAGAGGGAGAGAGGGAGTAAGGAAGATGGAGAGGGAGAGAGAAGGAGAGAAAGGAGAGAGAGACACAGAGAGAGACAGAGAGAGAGAGACAGAGTTGGCCAGGGAAGCCAGGGTGCTTAAGCCATTGCCTGGGCTCCAGAGGTATATGCCCTCTGAACATGCTTGGCTAGGCTGGCTGGAAGTGCTCTCCTGCTTGGCAGCTGCCAGCATTGGAGCAGTTATCACTGCCCCTGGAGGTGAGGGATGCTGGGAAATGGACTGAAGGATGCACACTCTTTGGGAGTGGTGGAGGAACTGGGCTGTGTCTCAGAGCTGTGAAGTGCATCTGTAAGCTGGCAGGGACCGACCAGTTGGATCTGCGCCGCACTCCTTAGACCTGAGGGCTCGCTCCCTTCTCACTTCCAGATGTAGGCACATCTGCAGCCTCTCAAGCATGCTTGAGGAAAAAAATAAAGTAGGCTGAGGTCTGGGGCTCTGCTGCTTCCTAGAGCCAGACCTGGCTAGGAGACTTCGTGTCTCTTACAAATACAAGGAATGGAGTGTTTGCTCTCCTGGATTCTTTACCCGAACTATGAAGAAGACCTCCCTAGAGGGAAGAGTCCCTGAAAGTTCTGTTCTGATTGCCTCTTATGCATTCTGATCAGCCACTGTCCTGGACCTCATATCCTTCCTCTGTCGCAGCTGAGTCCAGGGGCGTGTCCTGTCTAGCTCAATGTTTGATCTGAGGTGAGACAGCAGCAGAAAGGCCCTGGCTTGGTAAAGTTCACTTAACTTCAAATTAGCTATCTCAAAAAACAAGGTGGATGGACCCCAGCGAAGGACACTTGAGACTGACCTCGGGCCGCCACATGAATTTATATACACACATGTGCACGCGAACTCACATGCACCTGCACACACATGATCATACACACACACAAACACACACAATCCACACTCACAAAGTCATCCTTTTCTAGGTCCGTTTAGGCTCATCAGTGGTTGTCTCTCCCTCCCTCCTTCCCTAGAAAATTTGAAGTAAAGTTCATATAACTTCAAATGAGCTGTTAGCCGGTTTCCAAGTGTGCAGTCCACTGGCGTTTAACACATTCACGGTGTTGTGTGACAAATGCTGTCTAGTGCCGTGTACTTCTGTCACTCATACCTGTTAGGTAGGTCCTCCGCACTGCTCACCCCAGCCCCGACGGTCACTCTGCTTCTGCATCTCCCTCTCTAAGTGCCGGGATTTCACTCAGTCCTGTCCTGTCATCACAAAGTGGATTAAAACTTTGTGCCAGACGCTATCCTAAGAATTTAAAATACATCAAATTGTCTGCTCCTCCCAGCCTATAAATACCGTGAAGGAGTTACTATGTTGGTTCCTAATTCACAGGTGAAGTGGCTGGGGAGGAAGCAGTGGAGACTCTGGATCATAGACTCAAAATGTAAACTCCGATCGAAACTGTCTATGCTCTGAAGCTTGGCAAGGGATTTTCCTTTACATGCTCCCTTGCTCCCCTGCTGCCCTCCCCTCTTCTCCCCTCCTGGCCTGGCCCCACCCCCTCTACCCCTGCTGCCCTCCATCCCAACAAAACTATAGCACGGCCTCTTTCTTTGTGGACCACACAAGCCTTTTCATTTCCCACCTTCTGGTTTGGTCTTTAGTTTTAGGGAGCCTTAGGCAACTAAAGACAGATTCAATATTGACATCTGTGTTGCGATATTTCATAACTGTCTCAGAATGACTGAAAACATGCCTATCCCTTCTTGGATCAGAGTCTTGCAGGCTTGATGCTAACCTCTTCAGACACAGCTGAGGTAAGAGGCCAAACTATTCCCAGCATTCTTCTAGCCATTAGGCAAAACTGAAAATTTTATTAGTGAGCAATAGCCAAAGTTCACCAAACAGCAACATGCTTGCTAGACTTTGTAAAAAGACTTTATTTTCCTCTTACAGTTATAACATTCATGTTTAAAATACGCTAGACACTGACCCCCCCCCCAAGTCTGAAGATGAGAAAGTGTGCATACACGCATACTCACAGGACTTTTAAGGGAAAATCACAAGGAACATAGTTACAGATCTTACTTGGCCTCTATTTGCAATTATGAATTGAGCGGCACTCTGTTCTGAACTTAGAAGGAGCATTCTGAGGAGGGGGCTGAGAAGCTTCACATCATCGACAAGAAAGGGCCAAGGAAATGGGATTGGAACACAGGATGGACACACTGTTGTGAAATCTCTTGCCTGTGACGGTTACACTGAGGCGCTTTCTCATCTCTCAGGCACTTGGCTGGTCTCCCTCCTTCTCCGCTGATTTTACAGAAGGTTGGAGGAACTGCTGGGTGTGGGAGAATGTCACCGTGAGCCACACACCACATTGGCTCAGTCTGGGGGGGGGGGCAGAGCAGGGGCCCTGTCCAGGCCAATGGCCTGATATTGGGATGTTGACAAATAGACACATGTGACGTGTTTTTAGTTTGCTACAAAATTAGTTATACATGGTTCCTAGGAATAAATGGACATAGTTCTTAAGTTTCAGGATCCTAAAAAAAAGTCATTGTTTTGGCCTGTTGAACTAAATAAAACTGTTTTGTTTTCAATAAAGTGAAATTAGCTTTTTAAAGGCTATATGGACTCGTCAGCAATTATCAGAGGTGTGAGCAGGGTTTGGGCTTCTGAAGTAAATGGGTGAATGTTTGTGATGCCTTTAGTCACATGCCAAGTCATGAGCCTACATTCCTGAGGGCTTCCCTGGGACACTGCTGGTTGTAATCACAGGATGTTCATAGTTTTCAGTCATCAAGGAGTGGGTGCCTTCCCAGGTGCCTCCTAAATCCAGAAGGCCAGGATGCCACTGTCCTGGTCTCCTGGTCTCCATTATACCTCTGAAGCTGTGGCACTCTATGTGGCCAGATGGCTCATAGTCTGGCTTGGTGACTGGCATTGGAATGTAGTGTCTGTCCCCAACCCTTCTCTTCGGGCCTTGAACCCAAAATCCTTCTGCTTCAGCATCCGAAATACTGGTATTATAGTAAGTATTTCCATGTCTAACTCATACCATCTCCTTACTGTTCATCTCCCCCGTCTACTTTGATAAAGTAGACTCAGCAAACTTGCTGTCTCCTGCTGGATTCTCTGTTCAGTCTCCATGCAGAGGTTAGAGTCCAGTCTTGCCCATCTCTCTCTGTCCCAGCTGTCTCCAGCCTGTGCTGGCTCCCCAGGAAGGAGGGAAGATGCAGAGAATTCAATCTCAGAATGACTCAGACACCAGTAAACTCTGAAGCCTCAAGCTTCGTTAGGTTCTGAGTTTGCAGAGGAGAGCAAACTCTGGACAGGCAGTCTCCTCTCTCTCTCTGGTTCTCAGTGCCTCTTTCCTCATCGCAGTGTGAAATTGAGAAGCAGAATTCCTTATTCTATCTCCGAGGAATGTGCTTCATGTTTTTAGTTAAAGCACACATTATTTCAGTAAAATATTCTGTGTGACCCAGAAATAGCCGTTCCTACATTTAGACACACCGTGCTAACATGTAGCTTGGCCTCTTCTGTTGGGAGGCTCCACATCCCTCCTTCTAAACTTCTGTCTTCACTTCTGGTGCCATCTGAAGTCCTTGAGCAAGGGAGGGATATGAAATAAGGAGACAAAGGCAGAAAGATGGAGAGCAAGGCGGGGTATTTGGTGCAGGAAGTTCAGATGTTCAGGTCCTCTGCACCTCTTCCTAGAAGGGAAATGTACCTCCGTCAAATGGGAAAGGCCCCTGACACATGAGTTCCGTGACTACTTCCTCCTGATGACAAGACTGGCCCAAGTAAGACCAAGACAGACCATGTTAGCTTAGAGTGACTTGTGCGTATTGAGTTTTGATGAAAATTCATCTGAAGGGCACAGTGCTGAGGGTATGTTCGGATGTCCACCTGGGGTAGGTAGGGGCTTAAAGGGGGGGGTGTATATATATCCCACTTTACTAGGGGTTCAAGAACAGTAAAATTATATGTTGTTTACCTAGAAGAACACATTTGACATTATACACATGTTATCCCCATGGCACGTTCATGTTCCAGATGAGGTCACCAAGAATTAAAAAGCTTATGCAGCTCTCAGGGCAGTTAGTGGTAGAGAGCAGAACTGGACCTCCATCTATCTTGTTTCAAGGCCTCGATCTTTCCACCCCTGTCTGGGGCTGCAGCCAGCTGTGTTCTGAGAACTCTGCTGCGTGCTCCTGGACCATTCTGTGTCCAGCATGTTAATAGGGACCGTGGTGTTTCTGGATCAGCATAGTTTATCTTCATTTGAATGCAAAAAAAAAAAAAATGACCAGAAGGAAACTTCTTGGGGGCTGATCAATAATTGGCCTGGACACTCTAATTTTTCTTCAACAAGCTCCAGATAGACTGTCCTCAGAGCGAATAACAGACTACCAGTGAAGCTTGGAGAATGCTCTCCTTTAACCCTGTATATCCAGATCTTTAGGCATAGTGTTTTGTTTTGTTAAATTCCAAATTATCTGGGTAGTTGTCTTTTTTTTTTTTTTGGTACATATGCACGCACACATGCACACATACACACACACACACACACACACGTTCAAGTGAATGGGGGTTCACATGTGTGTGCATATATGTGTCCAGAGGTCAATGATATCATGTGTCTTCCTCAGTTGTTTCCTGCCTTGTATTTTGAGATAGGGTCTCTCCCTGAGGATGGAGCTCAGCTGTGCTGCATGGCCAGCAAGCCCCCGAGGATCCTCTTGCATCTGCCTCCCTAGTACCATGATTACGGCTGCCACGGCATGTACTCCCAGCATGTCTTTGATGCCGGTGCTGGGGATTGAACTCTGATCTTCATATCTGAACAGCCACCAGCACATTACCGACTAAACCATGGTCCCTGCCTAGTTGTATTGTGATTCTCTTTGTGGGTGGCTCCACGGTACAAGGAAAATCATAGATTCCTTCTATCCGAGTTTTTTTTTTTTTTTTTTCTTATTAGTTGAAAAGTGAAAAAAAAAGAAGAAAAGAACAGTTTCAGCCCTGGCTGGTAACTCAAGTGTTCAGTTCTGCAGTGAACTTGGCTGACAGAGATTCCAGCTTTGTCCATGAATAGCCAGCAAGGTCACATCTGGATTCACGTACTTACCTAAATGTAGACAAACCTAAATTATCTTGGTTTGGCCCTGATGTGTTTCTATCTTGTGTTGTATTTCTTTCTCTAAATATCTCCTCCTGCCATCTCACGCCCCCACATCTCTCCTCTCTCCAAAGACTTAACAACAAAAATATGTGCGGCTTCCATTGCCACCAAAGGAAAAGGGCCGAAGGGTCTGAGGAGATACTCCGTCCTTCCTTTAATGGGATCCAACACACATTTTTGAATAAATATGACATGCAAAATATCGGACCGTCTTTCCACAGAAGCGCTTCCAGCCAGTGGGCATTTTAGCATCTTTAAATGAAGCTTAAGCAAGATCAGTCTCCACACCAAATAAGGAGCCAGGCATTCAGGCAGCTGTACGCACACCGAGTCTTCCTTCCAATCCACCCCGGGCCCCCACTCCCTTTATTAGAAAACACTTGAAACTTATCATGTGCAGCAGATGGGAGTAGAAAATGCAACTTGAAGACAGTTATATAAATATATCCTTGATGTCTGTTTTGCTTTTCAATTTGCAATGAAAAGTACAAAGGTAGCTGGGCGAGCCAGCAAGGCCTCCTGTGTCTCCTGATATCCATTCCAGATGTTGGCTAGACTTCATGGAGCCAGGCTTATGGCACTGGGGCTGGAGCCATGACTCCTCCTCCAGGTGGGATAGCTCATGCTGCTTCCCCCACAGGCTCCCAGCCTTGTCCAAACACCCTAACCTCCGCCACCTCTGCTGACCCTGTTTTACCTTCCTCTAATCCCTCGCTCTCTGGTGGGTCCCAGATACGGAGGAGCACAGTATGTGTGTTGTGTTACTGCTCAGCACACTGCCTATCCCAAATGAGAAAATGAAGGAGGGGAGGAAAAAGTAAATAGAAAGAAACAAGGGGGCAGGAGCGGGGTGGGAGCAGGTGGGGGGGCAAGCTCCAGTCTTCACCAATGTTGTTTGCAGCCATGTGTGGCTTTTTTTGCGATTACCTTTGGAGCTCTAGAGTCTGGGGTGCCTCTTGACCCCTGAGCCTGCCAGAGCGCTAATGGCAGCCCTCAGTTTGTACATGCATGTAAAGGATTTTACACTATAATATGCTGACTTCCGGATTAAACATTACGAAGCACAGAAGGGCATCATAAATCTTACAGGCGCCGACTTCATTTATCTGAATGTTCCTCACTGTCTAGAGACAGTAAACAAATGGCAGGGGCATTTATTACAGTCCACAGGGACTCCAGAAGGGTGCTGCGAATGCCTCATGCCCCAGCTGCCCTCCTCGAGTCTGAGATACCGTGTGTCTCTGAGGGTCTCGGATTTGTTGCTCTCGGCAGGCTCCTGAGGCATTTGCTGGAAGATGCTGCAATGAAAGGTTGTTAGATGAGACCAAGGTCATCTCAAAGGGAGTTCCCAACAGGGAGTGGTCTGGCCAATGGCCTTTCCTGATGGCACCGTTCTGTAGAATGTTTTGTAATTGAAAAAAAATCAGTAAATAATTAAAACCACAAAGTCCTAGGGAAAGTGCTAGGATGGCAGACTTGTTGGGAATCTGTATCTCCCTGGTGCCATTCAAAGTGAGAAATGAATGGCCCTGCCTAGGGCATTGCCTACATGGAGGTGCTTATGCCTGTCTGTTAACATCGGTAAGCAAATACAGGGCTTGGGCCAGCTTTTCCTCTGTTTCCGCCTTACAAACAGCACCCCTCTTCAGATACAACCAGCTTTAAATAAATACGCATGTGGAGGGGGAGAGCAGACGATGTCTGGCAGAGTGCTAGAACCAAGAGTATTCTTGATGAACTTTGGAAATACAGAATTCAGCAGGAGGAGGCGCTGTCCGAGAGGCCTTTGATGGGGCTAACCCAAAGTTCTTCCCCATACCTGCTTTCAGCTGTAATCAGATTTGTTTCTTCTACCGACTAGGTTTGGAGGCTGAGTATGCCAGGCAGGTTCACAATCTATGTTTCACATAGATTTCTCCAGGCTGATCCCAAGAGGTCATGTGCTGAAAAGGGAGCCGGATCATGGACGCACTGGCTAGGATTTCTGACAGAATGAACTGTGTTCTATGGCGTCTGTGCTAGGTGAGGAGGAAGCTCATAGGTATGAGAAAGCAAGGAGGACCTGATGGGGACTGGGGGGTGCCCTTGGGAGTGTGCATCAGTTCTGTGTCTACAGCGAGTCATCCCTCATTTGCACTGGAGAAACATGTCATGCCGTGGACTGGGAGCGAGGCCAAGTCCACAGAGTGGCTCGTGTGGCCGCACTGGCGGCTCTTCCATCCTCTCTTTCCTGGTCCAAGCTCATGCAGCACCTCCTGTCTCCAACAGCTCTGCCGCATCCTTTCCTCCCATGCTCTAGAGTCTCTGATGCTTTCTCTCAGGAATTGAGCTCCATGCTGCTGTGGCTAGCCTTCTCATCCTCACCCTGTCTTCCTCCAGACCCACACCTGCACAACTGTCCTACTTTGCATTCTGCTTTTTAAATGCATCTGTCTCAGAAGTTGACAGGGTGGGTCAGGGCTCGTTGGAGTCTACATCCTGGGTCAAAGGATCACCCATGCCCCAGGGGGCAAAGACAGAAAGCCCAGCCCTTCTTGGCACCTTCCCTCCCGGGCTCTGTGTTTCCACCTATCAACACAGCATACAATGCGATTGTGGCACTTTGGGTTTCAGAAATTGAGGTTTAAATACTCATGGTAACCTATTGACTATCACACAAATAGTGTTGTGAGGGAAACAGGATACACTCGTGTGGTTTGGATTAGATACAGTTCTGTGAAGAGAACTAAAAGCCAGGGGTGGCCCTGGTGACTCGCCTCTGTCCTGTGTCTCATGCCTGCTAGAAAGCCACTTAAACCCAGCCCTGGCCCATTGCCATCACTGCTCATGAAAGGGCTGAGCATCCATCTGTGATTAGAGAGCCTGTATTTAAATTCTATTGTTGCAATTTAAGTGGGAACCAGGAGTCCCACAGGTTCACACGAACACCAGGTTTTCAACAAATGGTGATGGTTTGGGGAAGCTGTTTAACCCTTAGGAGGTGAAGCCTTGCTAGGGAAGTGTGTGACTGAGGGTGGAGCTTGTGGTTTATAGGCCAACTCTACTTTCTGCCTGGACTTTCTGCCTCCAGGTCACCACCACCCATCAAGCAGCCAGCTGCCTTATGACCGACCCTACTGCCTGCTATCTTTCCTTCCCTGCCATGACCGACTAGATCCCCTGGATCCTCATTTCCGGCAGGAGTCTGGTCATGGTTTAGACAGAAATAACAAATACAGCCACCCTCTAGGGTGCTCACCCCAGGATTGTGGTGGTGACACACACATGCTAGATGCAACGCGAGGACCGAAACATCTTTTGGCACGTTAATGGTAATGCTTCTTATTCAGCTCTTGCCTGGGTTTGGCAAGGAGATGTTCTCAGGTAAATGTCTAACCACTATGGATTCCCAAAAAAGGGAAAACCACCAAGGGCAGTTCAAAGATGGTGGGATTAGGGGCTTACTGGGTTCAGTTTAGCATGGCAACCAGAGAAGGGCAGACAAGCTGCCCCTGCCTACAGCTGAACTAGTCCTTGGCTACGGGAACAAGGAGTGGCAAGTGGCTTTTAAATTTTTTTTTCAAGTGAAATACCACTCCAAAGTACAGAGAGACCGCAGACACTCAGTCTAGGATCTTTGGTCTGGGAACATTCAGAGGCCTCTGTTATGGTGCCTGTGACCTTGTTCTTCAAAGTGCATTCTTCAGGCAGAGGAGTTAAAAGGTAAAGGTTTCTATCTGTGGCTAGTGTAGGAGAGGCTGGGGATGCATGAGGGTAGCTCCCTAGATTGGTTTCCACTAGGAATCTGTTCTCCATTTGAAGACTTGACCAGCACAAAGACAAGAATCCCAAGAGCGGCATCCATAAACAATACTGAGGATCTCACACAGGGGAAGGATCGGTCTCTCTAGAGGTAGAGAAGGTGAAAGGAAGAGGCCTGAGAGAGCCTGGACACAGGAGGAATGTATTCTGGGAAATTCTGTAGCACAGGTAGGCACCTACAGTCTATAACTCAAGATTGCTTTCAAAATCACTTAAAAGGAGACCGAAGCTTCCCAGGTTGTAAAAACGATGCCTGAGGAGGTAGAAATGCTACTTATGGGTTTAATCACTACATGTGCAATGTTTGGATTATTACATCACTCCTCAGATAGCCCCCCCACCCCAAATTATGTGCCATTTAAAACAATTTAAAGAAGAATTTTATGTGGTCATGGTGGCTTAGTTCTGTAATTCCAGCACCAGGGAGTCTGAAGCCAGCTTGGGATACATAATGTGTGAGCTGGAGGCCATGTTGGAATACAGAGTGACACACTTTCTCAAACAAACCTCAAATCAACAATAACTACAAAACAAGCAAACAAAGCATCAGGCAAAAACACTTTCTTTTAAATAGAAAGGTATGTCTACCAATTAAACTCCAAAAGCAGAGGCAGTGGTTGTAAGCTGCTAATGTTAGGTCCGACAGGATAAATATGGACAAGAGACAAGGGTGTCCTGAGATGTCCCCCAACTTCAATTTGCATCTCCGGTGGTCAGCAGCCCTTTGCTTTTGCAGAGTGGTGGTTAGGTCGAAGTGGGAGGCCTGTGTTATCTCTGGCAGGTGTCTTGGAAGTGCCAGTAGCAGTGACTGGCTTTGAGAAGCTCAAGCTATCCATCTTACTGTCAGTTCCCCAGGTTCATCCTGGGACATGTGCTGTTTGTGGAGAAGAAATTCTCAGCAGACAAGTGTATCAGCCAAGCCACACTGCATTGAGATTCAAGGCTCCAGCAAGTCTCAATTAATTCAAGGGCTCCTGAGAAGGGACAGGTCTGGACAAGAGCTAGGATATCCAGCTAGGACTGGACCAGGTTTATGTAAGGCTCAGGGTTCCTCTGTTGTATTAATTCAGACATGCCTGGTATCTGCCATCAGCTGAGCCCTGTGCTCAGTGTCTTGAGACATTCTTTCTGGCCCCTAAAAAAAATGCTTTAGTTTTCATTTTGAGACGATGTAGACCTGACTGACTACAAACTCATGGAGAACCACCTGCCGCTTCTCCTGAGTGCTGGGATTATATATTATATATTCACTGTGCATGAATATATTTAATTGCTCCTGAATATCTGCATCATGTGACTGCTCTGGTCTTTATGGAGCTTGAAAATAAGAAGTCACCCAGGCATTGAGCATGTGACTGAAAATACAGATGGCTGGATCCTAGGTCAGAGTGTTGAACTAAACAGACCTGGTCCTTTTGGAAGTCAGTGTTTCAGACCCTGTCTTCATGGAGGGAGGTGACAGTTCCAGTAACACAGAGTGGGGTCCAAAGTCACAGTGAAGGCCTGACATTTTTAGGAGACAAGAAGACAGCAGTGAGCTTACATAAGCCCGAGATTTTTATTATTCAGAGCAGTTTGAAAACACATGTGCTGGGAAAGAAACTGATACATAGAATGAGGGTTCACTGCCCAGAGGAAGGGCATTCCAGGCAGAGGGAGGATCTCCTTCATGTGCCCAACACAAGAGGAAGGAATGGGTAAGGAAAGTGGGGTATATGTTCATAGGGGTGTGCTTCTCGGTCACACAGAGGAATCAAGTCATGTTTGTAGGGAACGGGCTGCAACTGAAGACTGTCACACCGAGTTAAGGAAGTCTCATGTTTTCTCAGGGAAATTTTCTAGGGATGACTGGATCAGAAGGAGAAGGCCGTGGGACATAGAGGGAATGTGTTCCGAGTGCCTTATCTACTTGCACAGAATTGGCTGAATGTAAACCCCCATATGATAAAGAAAAAAGGGGGAAGACGATGAAGGAATGTGGTTGCAAGATTTAGGGCAGCCCAGGGCCTCGAGGCTGGGCATGGCACTATGAAGGCTGCACAAGGAGTTGATTCTTCATGCTGAATGGGCTGGGGAAGGCCAAAGACTGCACACACATGCTTAGTGAGCATCCCTGCCAAAGGGAAGCTGAGTCAACTAGAACAGACTCATGCAACTTCCTGCACATGCCTGCAGATACTGAAATCTCCAGGTCAGCCACTGTTTAGGGAGATGCTTCCCCAAGCATGGGCTGGCAGGGGTTACTCCATGAACAAAATCTAAATTTTTTTTTAAAGAATCTCCTACATTTGTACAATATTGACATCATTTCTCCCTCTCCCACTGCAAGTCCTCCTGTGCTCCCCAACTCCTTTCAAAATACGAGTCTTCTTTATCTATCATCTATCTATCTATCTATCTATCTATCTATCTATCTATCTATCATCTATCTATCTATCTACTATGCCTATGTATACACATATATGAATACATGCATATAATATGCATATATATGGTCCTCGTCCCTGGGAAGGACTGGTTATCTGTAGTCCTTCATCTAAGAATAGGGCCCTGTGAGACATCATCCATCCACACTGGCATGTCAACTGGCATTCTCATCGTGGGGGTTATGCTTAGGAGACCATACTATTGGGATTTTACGGGTGCACCCCCTGTCATCCACTGAAGATGCTGTCTCACAGCAGACATCCTGGTCCTCTGGCATCACTGTGTTTCCTCTTCAGTGAAGTGACCTGAGCTTTACACATCGGGGTTGTGCTGTAGAGGTGTCAATTAGGCATCCCTTAGGCTGTGCATCCCGGGTCAGCTCTCTGTTTCTGAGCAATTATGGATTTCTGTAGTAGTGTCCATCTGCAGTTGAAGGAAGATTTGTTGAGGAGGAGTGTCAGCTACGCTTGTCTGTGGGTATAAGGACACACTTTTAGAATGTACTTGGGAATGAGACTGGGTTAGCGAAATGACAGTAGGAGGGTCTCCATTCTGTCCCATGGCCTCCCCAGCCATAGGGAGTGGGCTAGGTTTGTAGTACTCCTTATGGTGCCCCTCCTGTGTAAGGGTCTAACTGCAGTTGTACAGCAGTTGGTACCCTCGAGATGTAAGTGTGACTGCTGCACCTCTGGGCACATCTTGCTGGCCAGCCGTTGTAGTTCCTGTGCATCACAGCTGGGCAGGAATATTGATGGTATTCCTCCCTAGGCAGCTTGCAGAGCAGCACCTTCAGATGCTATGAGAGTTAGTCCTCAGGGAGGAGGGAGGAGGCTTCCAGGTTAGTCCCAGCTCAATCCTTCCAAGTCCACAAACAAAGATTTTTTTAAAAAAAAATTTCATAGAGATTATGAGATGATGCGAATGTATTTCTTTGTCATGTGACTGACTTAATAGCCCACTTCCTATATGAGTAGGCTTCTTTAAAAAAATGGTCTTACTATACAGCACTGGCTGATGTGAACTTGCTGTGTAGACCAGGCTACCCTCAAACTCATAGGGATCCACCAGCCCCTTCCTCCCAGTTACTGGGATTAAAGGTGTGTGCCGACACCCAGCTAGGTTAGGCATTCTTACTGCTAATTTACTGATGGATGAGCTGCAAAACCAGACAGTTAAATTTATCTAGCTACAGTTAAGAGAAGAGTGCTCAGTAATAGGACCAGGTCCTGATTGCTCTGACCAAAGTTCTGGCTCTTTCCATCAGAGTATTGACTCGGGGGTGTGAGGGACTGGGGTTCAGTGGTACAAGCAACCCTTGAGTGTAGCTGATATTCTCTGAGCCCTTGCTCTCTGGGAAGTACCGAGTGCCATACAAGAGTAGTTCCCAGCTCATTTCATTCACTGAGAGCTCTGTGGAGCTGTAGAACCCAAACTCGAGGACATGCGACCTGCCTGGCCTCATGAGGGAGGTAGCCCAAACATCATGCTGGGCCCTCGTTCCACACCTCCTTGGAAGCTGTCTTCATGTGGGATGTGTGTGCAGACCTTGTTCTGGAAAGAGAAACTGTCTGTGTATATTTTAAAACAGAATATGTGAAATATTTTCAGAGTTATACACATAATAATAATCTATTTAAAATATTTCAATTTTTTTTTATAAAAATGCATGCACACATATCCCAGAACAAAAGCCTTGGGAAGTGAACAACTTTACCATAGACTATGGCTCCTCTGGCCTGGACTGGTCTTGGCTGGTCGGTTCTACGAGGCATGGCCTGTTAGTTTTGTGCCCAGTGAGATGGTCAGGTGCACGCCCACCTTCTGCTCTTTACTGACTCCAGCTGTGACAACTCACAATATCATTAGTACTGTCAACGTTACCCAGGGGGAGAGCCACCCCTGCCATAAATGACATAGTCCAATGTGTTCTAGATCATTCTATATTACTTTTTTTTAAGTAAAGCTGATTTTTATATATTTCCTGATGAGCTAACCCATTTAGGTTTGTCATTTGAGAAATAATGTTATTGTGAGGCTACAGGGGTATTTTAAAACAAAGGGTAGGTAGAAAAGATTGTTTCCATCAATAGCAGGTAGTAGGGATGCTACAGTGAATAAAAAATCAGAGAAATGTTTGAAAATAAAAATAAAACAACTGGGGGTGAGCCTTTCTTCATATGAAGATGGTGAACTCTTGAGAGATCTTGCTCTCTGTTCAGGGATGGTTTCTCTTTCTGGCTACCCAGCTGTAAGGAGGGTCCTAAGCCCTTCTCTGTCTCCCACTAGTTTGGAAATCCAGGTGTTTCCAGAATGAGAAATGCAAAATGAAGTCAGAAGAGCAGGTAAGAGGCATACCCACCGTTGAACTCACCCACATCCTCAGTTCAGATTTCAAAGATCCAACCTACTGTCAACGTTTCCTGTTCAACCTCAGGTGGATATCCACTGACCAGGCACAGGGCACTGCAGTCAGTACAAGTAAGAGGCCCACCTGCCCTTGGAACCTTCCCATGCCCTCAGTTTGGATCTCAAAGACCTGCCACCCCTTCCTGTCCCTACCTTGGGTGGATAGTCACTGCTCAGGTGCAGGCCACACTAGTCAGAAGAGCAGATGGGTGAACTCGGGCAGAAACTCACTGCTGGACCAGACACCACAACACTTCCAGAAAGGTGGGCCGCCCATGGACCTTCTTCGCTCTCTCAGTGCCCCCCCAACACTATCCCCACTCTCCAACTCAGGCAGAGATCCTCTGCTGGACCAGAGGTCATGCAGGCTGTCAGAACTCTAGGCCACAAAGACCAGAAGATCAAAGATGAAACAGAAACCAAGGAACAAAACACCCATCCAACAAAGACAAACTTGGAAATCAGCACCTAGACCTATAATAACCAAAAACGTAGATGCCAGTGTAAGAAAATGATCAGCAACAGCCAGGACAACATGTCACCACAGAGCTAACCTATCCTACTACAGCAAGTTCTGAATATTCCAACACAGCCAAAGCACAAGAAAATGACTTCAAAACCCAATTTATGAAGATGATAGAGGTCCATAAAGGGGAAATGAATAAATATGGTGATATGTTATTTGGACTTTAATGTGATTTTATTTGTATGTTAATAAATAAAGTTGCCTGGGGGGTCAGAGCTAATAGCAAGCCATTGCAGAAGTTGGGCAGTGGTGGTGCACGCCTTTAATCCCAGCTCTTAGGAGGCAGAGCTAGGTGGATCTCTGTGTGTTCAAGGATACAGCCAGCATGGAGACACATGCCATTAATCTCAATACCAACCATAGAAGACTTGGAGGTCTGTACAGACAGGCAGTGATGAGGCGGTCATGTGGTTGGGTTTACAACCAATGAGAAGGCAGAACAGAAAGTCTATATAAAGACAAACACACAGGAAGTAGGTCTCTTGGCTAAAGATGATAGCTGCAGCAGTGAAGGGTAAGGCTCTTAGCTCTGACCTCTTGGGCTTTCATCTTTGCATTGGCTCTGTGTTTCTTATTTAATAAGACAGTTACTTCTACAAATAAACTCCTTAAAGAAAGCAAAAAACAAAACAATGACAAAAAACCCAAACCAAACAAACAAAAAATAAAACCAAAAACTAACCAACAGTTGAAAGAAACAAAACTGTTTGAGACCTGAAAATGGAAATAGAAATAATAAAGAACACACAAACTCAGGGAATTCTGGAAATGGAAAAATCTAGGTAAGTGAACAGGAACTATAGACACAAACATCACCAACAGAATTCAAGAGATGAAAGAGAATCTCAGGTGTAGAAGATATGATTGAAGAAATAGATACACTGGTCAAAGAAAATGCTAAATCTAAAAAGTTCCTAACAAAAAACACAGAAAATCTGGGACAACATGAAAAGACCAAACCTAATAATAATAGGAATAGAAAAAGGAGAAGAAATCCAGCCCAGTGACACAGAAAATACTTTAAACAAAATTATAGAAGAAAATTTTCCCAACCTAAAGAAAGACATGCCTACAAAGGTACAAGAAGCTTACAGAACACCAAATAGATTGAACTAAAAAATAAAGTCCTTTTGCCACATAATAATCAAAACACTAAACATACAGAACAAAGAAAGAATATTAAAAGTAGCAAGGGAAAAAGGCCAAGTACCATATAAAAGCAGACCTATTAGAATTATACCTGATTTCTCAATGGAGGCCATAAGAGCCAGAAGGGCCTGGATGGATGTTCTTCAGACTCTTAAGAGACCACTTATACCAGCCCAGCCTACTATACTCAGAAAAACTTTCCACTTCCATAGATGGAGAAAACAAGATATTCCATGAAAAAGTCAAACTTAAACAATATCTACCTACAAACCCAGCCCTACAGAAGATACTAGAAGTAAAACTCCAACACAATGAGGTTAACTACACCCATGAAAACATAGGAAATAAAAATCTCACACCAGCACCAAAATAACAATCATTGGTCATTGATATCTCTCAATATCAATGGACTCAATTCCCCAGTAAAAAGACACAGGCTAACAGAATGGATGCAAAATCAAGATCCATCCTTCTCTTGAAGTCAAGGAACATACCTTAACATCAAAGATAGACATTACCTCAGAGTATTGGGTTAGAAAAAAGACTTTCCAAGCAAATGGACTCAAGAAGCAAGCTGGTGTGGCTATTCTAATATCTTAAATAGTCTTCAAACCAAAATTAATCAAAAGTGATAGGGAAGGATATTTCATACTCAAAGGAAAAATTCACCAAGATGACATTTCAATTCTTAACATCTATACCAAGGGCACCCACCTTTGTAAAAGAAGCATTACTAAAGTTTGAATCACACACTGACCCTCACGCAATAATAGTGGGAGAGTTCAATACTCCACTCTCACCATTGAACAGGTCATCCAAACAAAAACTAACCAGAAATAATGGAGCTAATAGACGTTATGAACAAAATGAATCTAATGCAGAACATTTTACCCAAACACAAAAGAATATAACTCAAAACTCAGCACCTCATGGAACTTTTCCAAATTTGACCACATGCTTACTTGGTCCCAAAGCAACTCCATTTAAATTGTTTATCTGGTCTTGATTTAATTTTGGTATATGGTACCTATCAAGAAAATCGTCCATTTCTTTTAGATTTTCATGTTTTGTTGAGTACAGGTTTTTGAAGTATGACCCAATGATTCTCTAGATTTCCTCAGTGTCTGTTGTTATGTTCCCCTTTCTCATTTGTGATTTTGTTGATTTTTTTCTCTGCCTTTTGGTTAGTTTGGATAAGTGTCTATCTTGTTGATTTTCTCAAAGAATCAACTCTGTGTTTCATTGATTCTTGGTATTGTTCTCTTTGTTTTTATTTTATTGATCTCAGCCTGGAGTTTGATTATTTCCTGCCATCTGCTTCTCCTGGGTGAGTTTGCACCTTTCTGTTCCAGAGCTTTCAGGTGCTGTGCGTGCCTCATCTTATTGTAACTTGTTATGCCATCTTAGGTTGAGATCCCTGGGAGGCTTTCTCTTTTCTAAAGGGAAATGGAGATGGAGTGGATCTGGGGGAGAGGAAAGGAGAAACTGCTGTGTGATGTCCTGTATGCTGTGAATATATGTTGCTATGATTGCCATATAGTTTATAAGTTTGTGTGTTTAATTGGGCCTGAGCGGCTACAGGAGCTGCGTGGACACAGGAATACTCTAGCTACAAGAAACTGTGGTCAAGTAATGACAGAATAATAATTTAAGAAAAAAGAACTTGTCTTTGTGCCCCCCCAGGGGTAGCAATCAACAGCTTGGATGACAATAGACAATATGAAATAACACCCCTCCCTTGATAATGACTCCAAGATAATTTTAGGAAGCAATTTCTTCAGCATAATATACAAGAAGGAGAAGAGAAGGATGGGGAAGAGGAAGGAAGAAAGATAAATCCTAATGATAAAGGAGAGAAGAAGAAGTTTATTAGATGTAGGCAGTTGCCGTACATTTCCCCCTCTAGACTCTTCCTTTGACTCACACGTGCATCTTGATACTTGCTTTTTCCTTCCAAGGTCCTCATAAAGCCTTCTGCTATAGATTGTGTTTATGTCTACCCTGAGGCACCATTGGGAAGTAGAACTATTAGAAAGTGAGACCTAGTGGGTAGCAGTTGGGTCACCGGGAGGTGTGACTTAAAGGGGATATTGGTACCCCGAGACACTTCTTATTTCTCTTTGTTTCCAGCCATCATGAGAGGAACTAGTCTCTGCCACCACAGGCACAAACTGAAGGGCCAGGAGGCCGGACCATGGCAAACACCGGCCCAACTATGGCAAATATAGCGCCAACAGGTTTTGCCTTTTACCCCCCCCCCCCCACTTGCTACAACTAATCCCCAAGGTCTAGTCCCTTATTTGACCACTGACTCATTCCTGGGACTAATCACTGAGGTCCAACTATCAAAACCCATCACTTGACTAACCTAATTAAAATACCCAATCAGAATTTACCAACACATCTGGGCTCATTCTAACATAGACCTCCCCCCTTTCCCTCTTAAAATTAACACTTATTAGGCCATTCGCTGCTGTTTCTGCCCCATTTGGATTCAGTCACCTTGTCTCTCTGCCTTGCTTAATTAATGATTCTTTTCATTTGGTTTGTGCTTGGAAATTGGTGTATGGGTGTGGTCTGTGCCTAATCCAGGGTCCAGAGGGGTGCACCTGCAGTATGTGGGTCCCTTCACAAAGCACCAGGACCAACTAACCGTGGGTTAAGACCTCTGAAATTGTGAGGCAAATGTCTTTTCTTTTTAAATTGCGTATCTCTGCTACCATGACAACAAACAAACCTAGGCAGGCTTTACATTAAAAATGTTATAAATTCCACTCCTCTCATTCATACTGGACTTTGAATCTTCTCATGGCGGGGGACCCTGTCTCATTGACTTACATCCTTGGAAGTTCTGTCTGGCAGATGAAGGGCACACAGCAAACTGATGAGTGGTTGGATGTACCTACCAATCCCAAATCCACCTGCTCATCCAGCTGTGCACTAGTAAGAACCTGCGGTAGGCTTTCGTGGCTTGTCATGCAAACTCCCTTCTGCAGATTCCTGAGGCATAGCATGCGTGGGATTTGCTACACAGTTTACAGCAGGTCCCCCTTCCTGGTTACCAAGTCTCTGTTTAAATGCTTCTAGCAAAAGAAAAAAGAAAAAAAAAAAGACCCAGCTTATGGGAAAGTGTGCTTTGATGCTGACATCCTCTGGGCTTTATGCAAGTGGCTTGGCTGGGCACACAATGTATGCTGTGGTCTCCTGTGAGCTCTGGTGCCCTGCTTGATGGTTGCATTTAATTGGACAACAGCTGGTGATAATTTTCTGTGTATGGAGTGAGGGAATTGGTGACTGATTGGCTCTTTACCTCCATTTCATTGTCTTTGTTTTTGCCCTTTCAGCTTTTGTAACAGAAGTGTGAGACTGAGGAATGGGGAACCTGCTATGAGGCCGGATCTTGAAATGTGCAGGTTGAGCAGCATGGAGGGCTTCTGTAGGAAGGGTCTCTGTCAAGAAGGGCATGGCTGCTTTAGAGGTACCTCGTCAGAGACCACTCAATTCAACGTCCTGCTCTTAGAGCTATTAAAGTAGGCATGGAGAAGCACCATAGCTTACCTGAGATTGCTCAGCATTCAGGGACTGAGCATAGACCTCACCCAGGACTTCCAGCCACGCCAACTAGTCAGCACTAGGGTGGGTCACTCAAACACCACCTCACCTACCTTATTCTTGCTCAAGCTTAGGAAGCCATGGGATAAAGGCAGAGCCATGAACAGCCATGTTTAGTCTTGGAAGTCCTCCAGCTGAGAACCACAACATCAAGAGAGGTCTGAAAACAACATGACACAAAGGAGTCCCCAAACATGGTGGCCATCTTGCTTCCCTAGGCTCTGTTATCTGATGCAGTAAGCAGGGCTTCCAGTGCTGTCTTATTACAGGGACACTGTACTGTGTATGAGAGCAGAACATGATTCTTGTCAAGCTGCCAGAAATCCCAGGAGACAAGGCCATTCAAAGCTCAAGTCATTGAAGGTGACCAGCCGCACAGCATCACTGGGAGCTAATAGCACTGGGTTCCAAGAAAGCTTACGATGTTGGCATCTAGGCATCCTGCTGAGCATGAAGGTGAGCTTACTCCATCCCTCTCCATTTTCTGAAATTTTGTGTCACTTCAAATAACCCAGAGACAGAAGCAAGGGGTAGCTGAGTGATAAATAGGCAGAGATACTGTCTTAGTTAGGGTTTCTGTTGCTGTGAAGAGACACCATGACCATGGTAACTCTTATAAAGGAAAGCATTTAATTGGGGCTGGCTAATGGTTCAGAAGTTTAGTACATTATTACCATGGCAAGAAGCATGGTGGCATGCAGGCAGACATGGTGCTTGAGGGGTAGCCGAGTGTTCTCACATCTTGACTCATAGGCAACAGGAAGTAGTCTAAGGCGCTGGGCGTTGCTTGAGCATATAAGACCTCAAAGCCCACCCCCATAGTGACATGCTTCCTCTAATAAGGCCATACCTCCTAAGAGTGCCACTCCCTCTAGGGGCCACTTTCTATTAAACCACCAATAGAAAGATAATAAAAACTAGATGGGATATAAAAATTTCCCAGCAGCCTCTATTCAGCTTCTGTGTTGACAGGATATATCATGACTTGGGTCCCTGTGCTGCACCCCACTACACTGTAGTAGTCCATGGCTCCTATAGATAGGCAAAGAGCTAACCAGGAAGGAAGG
Source organism: Peromyscus leucopus (assembly GCF_004664715.2). Lineage (NCBI taxonomy): Eukaryota > Metazoa > Chordata > Mammalia > Rodentia > Cricetidae > Peromyscus > Peromyscus leucopus. Next base: position 55,659,487 of record NC_051081.1, on the reverse strand, counting down.
GGGCAGGGAGTAGTCTAGCAACTTGGATGGGATGGGTCTTAGGATTTCTATTGTTGTGATGAAGCACCATGGCCAACAACAACTTGGGGAGGAAAGGGTTTATCTCATTCAGATTTCCACATCACAGTCCATCCTTGAAGGAAGTCAGAGCAGGAACTCAACAGGGCAGGGACCTGGAGGCATGAGCTAATGCAGAGGTCATGGGGGGTGGTGCTGCTTACTGGCTTATGCCCATGGCTTGTCAGCCTGTTTTCTTCTAAACCCCAGGACCACCAGCCAGGAATGGCACTACTCACCACAGCCTGGTTCCTCTCACATCAATCACTAATTAAGAAAATGTCTCATAGGCAAGTGTATACAGGTCAACCTGGTGGGTGCATTTCCTCAACTGATATTTGCTCTTCCCAGATGACTCAAGCCTGTGTCAAGTTGACATAAAAAATAGCCAGTGCAGGGTGAGTGAGAGCAAAGTAAACTCACCCCTACTTGAATGAATGATATGCCATTTCTGTGCCCAGACAAAAAAAGCTGGGATGGAGCTCACTGGCCAAGAATTTTAGCTGAATTGGTGATTACTGGGCTCTGTGAGTTACACTACCTCAAAAAAAAAAAATCAAGATGGACAGTGATTGAGGAAGACATCTGATGTCAGCTTCTGGCCTTCACGTGTACACACACACACACACACACACACACACACACACACACACACACACACCTGAGCATGTGGACCTATAGGCACGTGTAAACATACATATACGAATACACACTAAATAAAATTAATAGCCAATTAAAGATGGCTGACATCAAGGAAGCTAGAGCCCAGAAAGGCCTGGAAGGGACCTGGAAATGAAGTCATTGCTGATGTTCTGGCTGAGTCTGAGTTAGATGCTCTTGCCTCCCTGGAATCTAGTATCTGTGTCTGTGAAATGAAAGGCCACTTGGGATCCCAACCTGACCCCTACCACATCGAACCATTTATTATCTGAAGTTTGCACAGCCAGCATGTGCCTCCCAGGAAGAGGGCTGGAGCCGGGACAGAAGTTCAAGGCCAGAGGGTACCACCCTGCAATTGAGCTGCCGACTGAGAGGAAGCCTCTGCAGATCACTGAGGAGTAAATAGAGGGTCCGGGGACTCCATCATTCAAATGAGGTAAGAGTTGGCTTGGGACTTGGCAAGGGAAAAGAGGGAAGATTTTGGATTTCTGCTCTATTGAATTTAGAAGATTGGTGTGAATAAATGGAGGACTTTACCCAGGCAGAGACATGCTGTTCAGACCGTGGGACCAGAGGGAAGAATCACACCCCAGGCTCTTTGCAAACAAAGACTTCCTTTGAGAAACTCCTAATGGAAGGTAAGACAAGACCTGATAGCACATGGTGATGTGAATCCACCAGGGCCATCTGCAGCTGCGTCACAGGGTCTGCTGGAGTTGTATGTGCAAGTTTCCATTAGGCCACCCTGTGGTAATGTAGTAGAATCGTACATGTCGTATTTTCTGAAAGCATTGTTGCATCAATGGAGCGAGCATACTACACACAGTAGGGTTTGGAAGGATGTAAAGTAACGCCCAAGGAGAACTCAGGTCCGCTGGGGCCCTCTGTATAGATATCAAGGATCCAGTTTTCCTCCTACACAGTTGAACCAAGTGACAATATGATTAAGTCCGAGCAGACTATTGTGTGAGGCTGGGAAACAGGGCCTGTCTATGAATGTATGGACTGGAGAGAACTCAAAGATTTCTCATGCCAGAACCAGAAATCCTTGGTTAAATGGTATGTGCATGAATATGCTAGTGTGTGCACAGGAGCTGGCTGTGCGGTGCTCTGTCCTCAAGCACCACGCTCCTCCTGTGGTGTGGTCGTGACCTGTGTGTAGATATTTTTGCAGAAATGCCATCGGTGGGTTTTTCTTTATAACAAACATATCAAACCAGAGAAGCATTTAACAGAAACCGAGATGAACCAAGATGACATCCACTAAAAACAGGTTTCATAATGGGCAGGAAGCCAAGTACTATGACAGAACAATATCCAGGAAGAGTTCGCATTTCTGAAAACTCTCACATTGTGGAGACGAGTTCGCTGATCTTCTCTAACTGGGTTTTAGTGCCAACAGCAAACCATGTACTCTCTGGGATTCTTGAAAACAGACACCGAGCTGCTAAACACTGAGGATCTCCCTCTCCCTGGATTGCAAGTCTTGTGCCCAGTCCTGGAAGAGATGAACAAGAATCAGCATGCATATTTAAGCCTAGAGCCCAACCTTCTAGGAAGAAAGGATGCAGGCAGTATGAAGTGTACATGCCCACTTGTCTGCAGTGCTTCTCACAGCAAGCCTGGGGCTGCCTGATCAACCCTGCTGTCCTGCGAGCACTCAGAGGACCCGAGGGTGTGCACAGAGCTAGCAGGAGTCCAAACTGGTGATGGACAAGCCAATCTCCACAGAGTCACAGCCCAGGAACTCAACATCTGCATCTTGGATTTTGTTCTAAGCCATTTAACAATTCCACATAGCTTTCCACTGCCTCCAGGGAAGAAGAATGTGTGCTTGAAATTCATTCCTACTTGCTGATTATTTACCGCTATTTCAAGGGGTGTCACCAAATTTGCCCAACACACAGACACATAAGGGCTTCCTTCTAGCCTGAAACACATAGTTCATGCTCACAGCAAGAGAGAACTGGAGCCTAGTGGGACACAGCAACAGGAGAGCCAGCCTCACAAGCCCATCCTGGTTTGCATAAGTTCGTGGTGCCCTAGGGCAGCCATGAGCCTAGTGATGGGATCCAGCCCCCAGTTCACAGTCGGGGAAACAGGAGACTACAGAAAGCCCTGGAAACAACGTCATTTTCTAAACCCCAAATGAGAAACTTCAACAGCATACCTGCCTATGACTCTTCACTCGCACTGAGGTCCAGCCTGACTGAATTAGTCTACTTTGATGTTTGTGAGGCATGGTTTCACTGGGTAGTTTGGGTTGTCCTTGAACTCACAGCAATCCTCCTGCTTCAGCCTCCTGAGCACTAGGATTACAGGCAAGTCCCACCACCCTCATCAAACTCTGCCTTGTGGCCTCAGTCCACTAACCCTGTAGGGGCAACTTGCTGTTTTCCTGATGCTTGACTAAGAATGGGGGGCGGGGTCCTCCCAAGTCCATTGTTGTCAGAAGTGCCTGTTGTTCTCTCTGGACTTGGGAGAAATCCAGGTCATAGCAAGTCTGAGGACACTCATTGTCTTAGTTAGGGTCTCTACTATTGTGAAGAGACACCATGACCATGGCAAGTCTTATAAACTTGTAAACATTTAAGTGGAGTGGCTTATAGTTTCAGAGGTTCAGTCTATCATCATCACGGCAGGAAGCATGGTGGCGTGCAGGCAGACACAGTGCTGGAGAAGGAGCTACATCTTGCAGGCAACAGGAAGTTGACTGACACATTGGGCGGTATCCTGAGCATAGGAAACATCAAAGTCCACCCCCCAGGGTAACACACTTCCTCCAACAAGGCTACACCTCCTAATCGTGCCACTCCCTATGAGATTCATGGGACCGATCACATTCAAACTACCGCACCCGTGCCTTAGTGTCTGTCTGAACCTCAAGCTGTTTGCCGGATCTCATCCCCAGATGGAGCATCGTTTGTGGGCGCAAGCACTGTCAGGAAACTGCTGGTAGCGGCTCTTGCTGCTGTGGGATTCGTGTCTCAAGTGGCCTCCCTTCCTTGGAGTCTAGCAAGACGCCCGCCCCTTTTCTGACGAATATTCACACGTCTGAAGCAACGCAGCATCAAAGACAGGATCTTAAAGGCTATGGTGGTCTCTGCCTCAGTGGGCGGCTCGCTCCCTGGTCTTCGTCTAGTTCTCTCTCCTCTTTGCTCTTTTGACCTCACTTGTTATTTCATCCTCTCACTTTCTGGGTCTCTCTCTCTCTCTCTCTCTCTCTCTCTCTCTCTCTCTCTCTCTCTCTCTCTCTCTCCACCAGAGGAGGAGAAACGATCACATAGTGAGCTCACAAGGGGAAGGGTTGCTTTCTCTGAGCACCACACAGTGGGGCCCCGAGCCCTGTGCATAGCAGCCGCAGAGAGTTGGCCTTTGAGGTGACGTCTGTGGCGGTCTGCTGAGAGACCCTCTTGCAGTGCTCTCCCCGAAAGTCATTCCCAAGAGGTGTCTATGCCTTAGGGTGGCTTGTCAAGTGGCTGTAACGTGTAGATATTTACCCATGAATGGTTATGCAACTGCTCTTCTACTTTCCAGTGTAGAAAGGTGTCATGCAATGTGGTGTTCAAACATCCGGAACCACCCACCCCCTCAAGCCTCAGACCCTCATTCCCTTTTCTTCCTCCTACCCTCCACATGCATCCTTCCTTGCCCTCTAACTCGTGCCTCTATTCTTTACTTGTATGTGCGTGTGTGTGTGTGTGTGTGTGTGTGTGTGTGTGTGTGTGTGTGTGTGTGTGTGTGTGATTCCTAAGTATATACTATAACCTGCTGAATTTTAAAGTTACTTACATGTATATGATTTTAGGGCTGACCACCTGGTATTGAACATCTAGAAAGTGTGCTCTTCCCTGGGGAAGACGCTTTCTTCTGTTCTCAACATCCTTAGTTGTCCTTAGGTCCTTTGTTCAGGATTGAAGACCTGCAGTGCTTAGATGTTAAGGACCTATTATACTCCCAGACCGTGGTAAGAATGCTCCGAAGATAAATAAATGTGGTTTCTGATGGGAGCTACATGGGCAGATCTTTCTGTGACCAAGCCCTGAAAAGCTGCTGTTCATGTGCAGGTGAGATACTAAGACACACTGGCTGTCTTTTGGTCATTAAAGTCTCAAACTGAATTTGAACATATAATTCTTTGTTAGAAAGTTCTCATCTGCTGAAAAGCTAGAAAACCGTGTTGGTCCACTGGAGATGTTTTATTGTTAAAATTTATTCATTTAGATTGATACTCTTTCTTAATTCTGTTAGTTACTTTTCTCACCATGGTGATAAAATACATTCCAGAATTAATTAACGGAGGAGGGGTTTATCTGGGCACATAGTTTGGGGGGGGTGACACAGTCATCATGGCAGGGAAGCCATGATGGGGAGCAGCACCCTGCCAGGAGATGTGTGTGTGGTAGCTTGCATATGTCTCAGCAAACCAGAAAGTAGACAGCATTCAGTTAGAACTGTGGCCAGGCAATACCCAGCTCTATGAGGCCCTCCCTCCTCCAGTAACCCAGCAACTTCCTCAAGAGAAACCCCATTTTTTAAATGCCTCATATCCTTCCCAAATAGCACAAGCTACAGATCAAGTGTCCCAACAGAGGAGTGTGTAGGCAAGAGTTCACATCCAAACCTCAGCACCGACTCTCACCACTCAGCTCTGGTTTATTGCGAGTGAGAAGCCCAAGTCCCTAACGGTCTTCTATAGTGAAAAAGACATCGCTGTCATTTGTATACACGTGGAGATTTTCAAAGTCCTAATGCAGATGGATTTCAAAAGATCAACCGACTGGTTTAGGAGTAATAAAGAAAATCACTTACCCCCTAATGGTTAGAATTTCACCACGGATGCTCGTTATGACATTTGTTTTATATTTGCTTTCCACATCCATTCACCCATGTGACAACCAATCCACTGTGTCTCCATCCACTCCAGTCACTGCTGTGGAGCAGCTTCTGTCCAGATGAGACCGATGGTGGTTCTCTGCTTCTAAGGGAAGGAGGGTGTTGCCTGATGCCTGATGCCCATGAGGGGAGGCAGGCTAAATTCATCAGCTGGGTGGTGTGACACACAGCTATGCAGTAGGTTATATATTCCAAAGATCGCATCCAAAGACTCTCCCTGTCCACGCAGGGAAGCACTGCTGCTATTTCAGCACCATTGTGCAAAAACCTCCAGGGAGAGCTGGGTCCCAAGCAGAGCAGCAGAGGGACACCTTGCTGGTGTCGGGGTGGCCTTATCTCTGTGGCAGCAGGGTCGGACTGCTCCTGGGAGCAGGCCCCACTCACTTGGTTGAAGGATTGCATGATGTGCCTTGTGACAATCTTGTAGAGGGACCAACAGCCTTGTGTCACCTTTTGTAAAGCTGCACTAAGATTCATATTGCCCTCTGAGCTATCAGCCAGGCTGAAAAGTTTCCAGAGAGCCACAGGTAAAAACAGGCTTCAGTGACCAACCTGTCAGAGGCTTTTCCCCATAGGACCTTCAGGTTGGCAACTTCGTCTTTGTCATAGGAATTGCACCAGCAGTGAGAACAGAAAAGCAACAGAAACAGCCATGGATCCCGTCTCTAGGATGGTGCCCGCTTGGTTAGCTTGAAAATCAGATACGGAAAAGCAACGGATCAGAGAGGCAGACAACACTGAGCGGGAACGGGATGATGCCGGGAAGGGAAAGCAGCCGGAGGGGGAGGGCTGGACCAGCTTCCCAATGCTGCACTGTGAGGCATTATGAGTGTGGAAATGACCTGCTTGCTCACTCTGAAGTCTGTGCAGGACCACACTTCCTGCCTCCTTCAGATTCTGGAAGCTCCAGGCATCTCTTGACACGAGGACAATATCATCCTAATCTAGCTTCTGTCACGTCGTGACATCATCCCTCAAGTAAGTGAGGCTCAGTGAAGTCCCTGCAGCCCTTCTCATTCTTGAGATAATAAATTCTGTATGGACCAAAATAATAATGGGAAAGCCTCACCTTCAAACCACCACTGAAAGCCTTTGTGAATGCACTCACAGTTTCGAAGATGGGAAAGGTAAATTTATTTCTTGGCACAGCTAGAAATGCCTCCTAAAATAATGGCTTGTCTTATGTATCTGTCTTAATATCAAAATGATGACTGGGCAAATTTATTTATAACAGATACTGTTTGTAATGTACCAGGAATGCTTGAACAAAAGGATTTTTCCAAAGCACAGACAGTTCATGAAGAAATTGGATGAGTGTAGAGAAATATCTGCAATCCTTCTAACTAAAATAATATAGTTCAAACAGCATCTTTTTGATGTTGTAAAACATTAACAGCAGTAGTCTAGATTGAAAGGCTAGCCTTTGGAGAACAGAAAAAGGAAAGAAATACTAGAAAAAAGTGGGGGATAGGAGGCTTGGTAGATCTAAAGGAAACCTGGACAATGTGTTGTCACAGAGGCCAAGGATAGAGTATTATTAAGGAAGAGGGAAGGTTTGTTGTTGTTGTTGTTGTTGTTGTTGTTGTTGTGTGTGTAGTGTCTTCTCAGTTCACGAGACAGAAAGTTTGACAAGGCCAAATGCTGCAAAAAATTAATCTCTTCTATATTTATCCAAGTATTCTAATAGATAATCCATAAATGTCAGTTTAGATAGATAATAGAAGAGATGGCTGATAGATATTGATAGATGATACACAGCACACATGGCAGATGATTGACGGGTGGATGGATAGATATAAATAGAGATGAAAGAAAAGGAAGAAAGGAGGAGCGAGGGAGGGAGAGAGGACTGAGAGGCCGGCGACTTTCTGAGTAGAAGTTTCATGTCAGGGTAGCAGCGTGTCAAGGCTCATGGCAGTGGGCCTAGAAGTTAATGGAATGGAGACAATGAAGAGTGGATAAATGTTTAGAGAAGCTCAGCTGTGACCGGGAGGAGAGGCATATGGTGGGGACCAGAGGTGAAGGGGCTCCCCAGCAGGGTGCTCTGTCTGTGGTTTGTTCCAATGAGTTCGAGCGGCTTCCCTGCAGATGGAAGCAGATGTGGAAGATAATGTTTCCTGGTGTTTCTAAGGGAGATGGTGCTGCCCAAGACGAAAGGATTCTAAGTAGAATAGGAAGGAAGACAGTGGAGATGGCCACTAAGTCATAGGCGTGACTGTCACCTCACTGAGGAAGTTGTAGCAACCAGAGTAGATACATTGTCTTACCTAGTAACCCTTCAATCTCATTGGCCTCTCATACTAGCCTATTTTCTTTCCCCCGCCCTGTTCCCTCTTCTGGGGCACCCCCTCCATCTTTCTTTCTCCCTCCATCTTTCTTTCAATATTATCAGCCCTGCAAATCAGTAGTGGTATTAATCATTGGATGTAATACTTCACCCAGAAACCCAGGATCCTCTCATCTAGTGCCCATAATCCCAAACTCTGGCATTCCTATTTAGTCAGCGGCCAGAGGAGAGAGCAAACTCAGATGACTTAGCAGGAAGGCAGAAGTTATACTTGAAAATGGCTTTCTCCACTTCTGCTGACAAGCACACTGGTCTAGATGCTGTCATTTTTCCCTAGAGCTGCAAGAGTCTGGAGTCCAGTGTAGGGTGTCTGGCTGAGTAAGAACCACAGGGATGCCGATGAAGACTTGGTTTTGCTAATAAAGGCTTGCTTTCACTCTTTACAGGGGAAAACTTGTTGCTCTTAAATTCATTTTATTAACGTTGTATCAATACCAGTTAGCTCCGGACTTCAACTTTGGATCTCCAAAGAAATGAAACCAGGGAGGAAAAAGTACAACATGTGCCTTTAATGCTCACAATCATTTAAGTGCAGCAAAGTATACTGAATAATGACAGATGGCACTAGCCTTTTCTAATTCCTATTTGGAGCTCCTCTCTGCTCCTCTCTATATGTAGGCTATTTTTTCTTTACTTTTCCCATTAGAAAAGGAACAAATCTCATCTATCTTTACTCTCTCTGTGTCACCTTGTCCATGGTGACTTTAACGTAGCATTTAAATGCCAGCATGTTTTAATAACACAGCTTATACCTTCTGCTGCTGCTGCAACATCACATTAGCCAACGTTTGCAAAGTCAAAGGAATATGGCTCTTATATAATTTGCATGTCCTTGTGGTTCGATATTAATGTGTGACCTTTATAAGAGTATAATTTTGAAGTAATTCTCCATAAAACTGTTATCAGTGTTATCTTCTAAGTTCCAGATAATTTAGCTCAGTATTCACTTAGTCAAATCACCCTACTAATAACATATGTTCATTAGTAAATAATGGCTCAGACTGATGTCACAAATTTTTGGTAAAAGTTGAGGCTTATAGATGCATCGAGACATTGCTGCATGATTTAAGGTAAAGGGCAGCTTCTATTCTCATAAATAAGTTTGCTTTTCTTGCTTTGATTAAAATGTATATGCTTGATATATTTTGTACAAAATATATATACACTATTTTAAAAGATAAAACACTAATTAGATTTGATTTTGAGAAGCCACCAATGCAGGGGGATACATGAAAATGAATAACAGATTAGTGTTAAGATAACCCAGCATTGTGTACTGGCTTTGCGTCTGGTAGCAGCTCTGTGGCCTTGGAAATATTTGATACTTCAAATCCCCAGTCTGATCGTGGATTATGTGAAGATAATAGGATTAAGCTGGCTCACAAAGTCTTCTCAGAACATCATTCCAGAATCCCCGATCTACTTAAGTACTTAATTACATCTTATCCTATGTTGCCTGTGGTTGAGGTCTATATAACCTGTCTTTACAAATGCATTAGTAAGTCACCCCACTCATGGCATAGACCATTCATTCATTCTTGAAAGCATTGAAAAGTCCTCTGTATAAAGGGTTGTGCCTATGGAATTCTCAGGGCTCAGGCCATGGATCTACCACGTACTATTTCTATGTCCTTGAGAATTAGGGGTATGCAGAGAGCTCTGAGTATGTGGAGACATCCTGAGACTGAATTTGCATTTCTTCCTCTGCAGGTGGCAACAACAACAACAATAATATCTTACTTCATAAAAGTATAGTGAATAGGTTCAGAGAGAGTATGTCACAGTTCCAGGCTCACAGGACACCCATATTGGAGATACCGGGCAAGGACAAACCTTAAGGAAACCCTTACTTTGTCCTTCCACATCTAGCTTGACATAGACTGTGACACATTTGCATATAGCTGATAACCATGAATGATACATCTTTGTCTCCACCATGGGTGTGAGAGAAGTGCAAGATGAATATCTTGTCATTAGAAATTATACTCTCATTCCACAAGAAACTGTGTCTAATATGAAAGAGGGGAATCCAAGCCTTAAAGCCTAGTGATAATCACCCTATATTTTCACAAGGTTGAGGATGCCATAGGCTTCTGCACAAAGCTGTCCAGATGCAGAAAACAAAGTCTCAGAACCAAGTGCTAGGCAACCTGGAGATTGGCAGGGTAGAGAGAGACAGGTACCCTCAGCGGTCAAGAACAATGATGTTAGTGTTCTCATTGTCTTTGTGATGGTGAGTGTTAATGACCTGGATCCTGTACATCTATAGGATGATAAACATGGAATAATGGGACAAAGACTGTCCTCTTCAGGGCTGGGCTGAAACCGGTCAACATCTTTAAATAAAAAGTGAAACCCAGGGATAATGCCCACTTTCTAAATCCGCTTCCAGGATGAAGAAGCCATGTCATGGGAGAGTGGGGCAGGGGTCTGGAGTTCTGACCTTTAGGGAATTGCTTCCATGTGGCAAGAAGTCTCCCTGGGACAGGAAGATCCTCTCTCCTTGCTTTTAACCAAGACATTCTTAATGCATTCAGATTTTGTCTAATTGCCAACCATGTCATGAAGAGAGAGTGAAAGAAGACACAGCCTTCTCTCCGACTTCTAAGCACTTAAACATGCTGAGTCCTGAATGTCTCCCAGGTCCTTCCTTTCCTGTTTCCCATGGTGTGCAAAGTGGAATTGAGCTCCTTGAAAGAGTGAAATAACCCCCTGTCCCACACTAGATGTAGTTTTTAAAAAACATTCTGCAGCACAGATACTCAAAGTATCTTCAAGTTGCCCGCCAGGAGGAAGCTAAGAAGAGTTCAAAGCAGGACAAATGATTAGGTCCTGTGGTCCAAAATTCCCCCAGACTTCTCCCAAGCCAGGCTCAACACACACCAGACCTTACTTACTGTGTGGTCCACAACATTTTCACTGGGATCTGAAACAGCTTCTGTTTTGTCTATATTTAACAACCCCCCCCGCCATGAAATTTGCCAGAGCCAAAATGGAGTCACTTTGGCTATCACCAAAACATACTAAGAAATGAAGTCAGGGAGCAGTAAGTGAGCTGATACCCTGACTGTACACCTAATAAGAACTAGTCACAAATGATACTGCTGTGATCACAGCCTTGCATCGAAGTTACCCCAACATTATATAGAGGCTACTCATGCAAGGCTGAGTCCTTCAGCAAGCCAGCCCAGGCCCTACGCTTGTTATCTGTTCTTAAATACCTGTTATTAATACTTGTGACCATGATGATCATTTCAAAATATTTCATGTGACCCTTCCCAGCTTCCCATGGCCTCAGCCTCCTTGAATATACTCATAGTCAGCTGTGACACAGGGATGGTCTAGGATGAATGAAATAAAACTATTCATTTTTGGAGATCATCTTGGAGGGCTCTTGCAAAGGAAATCCTTGAGCATCCAAAGCTGTGTCTGTAGCATTGTTGGGTCTCGATTCTCAGGCCAGTTCTCACCATGCCACAGTGTCTGAGTCAGAAGGCTTGAGGCAGGTGTGAGTGGAGGTGAGTGAGGAGTTGGTGGATGCCTTCCCAAAAGCCACATTTGGTAAGACCGGGGAGACTGCCATCTGTAAATTACAGCAAAATGGAACTGAAGCAAAATGGAAGCAAACAGTTTAGAAGTAGGGCATAGTCAACTCCTGATGGTATGTGTTGAAAATGAGAACAGACACTGGGAGAGGAGATGAACGGATGAGACTGCCATGTGCCTGAAGCAGCTGGGAAACTGGGTCATTAAGTTGGAGTAAGTGGGTGAAGGTTGTCTTCCTAAGAGGATTTATGTGTTCTTAACCAGGAGTCTTTTCTGGGGCAGAGAGTGGACTCAGAAGTGGAAGGCAAGGGTGGATGTCACCAAACTGGGTCACACTGTGAAACCCCAGAACCCCATTAAAGACAGAGACAAGAACCTCACAGTTCTACCCAGCAAGAGAGGCAGTCCTATGAAAGGGGATACAGGACAAAGTTCTCTAAAAGTTTGCAAACCCCCTTAATTCTCTCCCCATGTTCCATCTGGAGTGCAATGGGAGTAATGTCACAGGAATGCTGAGCAGTCACATGCAGATGTATCAATCTGTAGAGCCTGGAGACCAGTCACACAAAGTCACGCCACCTGGCAGGACAACTGACAGTCTGCAGTGGACAGCCACTGAACGGCCAACCTTTGTAACTGCTTCAAAATCATTTTTCATTACCCAGAATGCTAGCTGTGGAGCACTGTCAAATGTGATCACTATTCAGCCCTGGAGCAAGATTGCAAGAGATTGTCCAAATGGTGGAGGCTGAGAGACACTCAGCTAGGACACTCAGCTCCAGGACTAGGTTTTTAGAATGAGACTCAGTTGTATTCATTGTGTTCTAGGAACTCTGCATAACACTAGAATATAGTGTGTGTGTGTGTGTGTGTGTGTGTGTGTGTGTGTGTGTGTGTGCGTGTGTGTTGGCTGTATTCCCCACTTTTATTAAGAACCCATTATGACAAGAGAACTGTAAGTAACAACCACATGACCAGGGCAAGTATTGTAAGAAAAACATCACATAGAAAAGAGTTAACCCAAAGACTGTTTTGGTTGTCACCATCAGATACAGGGCAGAACAGTACCACAAACTTAGTAACTTTTAGGAACCATTTAACGACAATATTCTCTGAGACCGTAGAAACCGTTAAATATTCAGACAAGATGTAGAGCTTTTAAACTCATGAATTTCTATACTCCCATGCCTGGGATATTATAATCAACCTGTGAGAGTTAATAAGTTGAAGTGGGACAATTAAGTGTGACTATCTAAGCCTCAAAGCTAAGAAGTATCAAAAATAAAATAAGCCTAGGATCTTAGACTCCATGTCTAGTGTTCTTTTTGTGATAAAGCATGCTTTTTTTGTAATGGACATTGCTCCATTTGCTATAACCCAATTATATAAGAATTTCATTAAATGTAAATGGCTTAAAACCATTAATATAAGATAGAGGCTATTGGCTTGAATTTAAGAAACAAACTATCAACTTTTAACAATGGACCATGAGTATGAGGGACTTCTACCTGCCATTCTGCATGCAGAAAACTGGAAGGGACATAGCACCCATGGCTAATCCTATATAAAAATAATCCCTCCCTGCTGAGTGCTCACATAATGAAGCCACATGTTTATAGGTTCTATATGGTCTGGGCTTCAGTCATCCCAGTCTTTTCTCACTACAGACCATGCTCATGGATCTCCCCTCTCCCAGCATCCCATCACCTGTCCGTGCTAGGACTCTGGTCCATGCTTGGCTTAGCTCATGCTCTTTTCTTAGAAGGGCAGAAACTTCCTCCTCACTTAATCAAACTCCATTCGCTCTTCACCACTCAGCTCAACATGGATTTCCTCAAGGATGTTGATTCTGTCTAGCCAATGGCTAGAGACATTCATTAAGTTCTCTGCTTCTTTTTTATGGTAGTTCCTGGTTACAGTTCTCCAGGACCATCTTCCACTCCATTATGAAACAATGTGCTAACTCTTTTTCTAGACTCAAGCCATAAGAGAGAGCTTTGTCTAAATTGCTCACTTGTTACAGTAGCCAAGCACACTGGTAGATGTTTGATAAAATGTGTTTGAATAGATAGATGACTGACAGGTACTACATCTTAAGATTTAGCTTATTTCTTTATAAAAGTCAGCACGACAGATCACAGCCATGAATGAAAGTGAGCAGATGTGATGCCGTGTCTTAGCTCTGAGTACCTTGCTGTATGACAGTGAGTGAGTTGCTTTGCTGCCCCATCTCAAATTCCACATATGTGGCAAAATATTTATTTGCTAACTCATCTCTGAGGTCTGCTTGAGTGAGATTACAGAATTCTCTTTTCCCCCTCAGACCGAACCTAAAACATGAGTTTTGTTTGTTTGTTTTTCAAGAGGAAAAGGCTGATCTGGAAGAGTCAGGTACTTCAGAGACTTTCTGAGTGCAATCATATTTTCAGTCAAGTGGTAAAAACCTAAATTCCAATGTGTCTTAAAAATGGGTAATGCACTAATCTGATTATAAGAGAAGGTAAGTTCAGGCACCCTCTCAATTATTGCTAGGAGTTTTAGCTGGTGTCATCTGTGTGGATTTCTGGAGATTTCCCTGGTACCAGGTTTCTCCCTAACCTCCTAATTGTTCTCTCTACTAAAGTATCTCTTTCATTGCTCTTCCTCTCTTTCCCTGTCTTCACTTGGCCATCTCAGTCTCTCCTATTCCCATCCCCCATCTCTTATCAGATTAGTGACTACCCTAATTGTCATTATAGAAACTATATCCAGTAACTGATGGAAGCAGATGCAGTGATCCACAACCAAGTATTGGGCTGAGCTCCTAGACTTCAAGAAGAGGAGTAAATGAGGTCAAGATCATGATGGAGAAACCACAGCCACAGCTGATCCAAGCTCATGGACTCTGGCCTGTCACCTGGGGAACATGCATGGGACCGAACTAGGCACTCTGAATGTGGGTGACAGTTATGTGGCTAGATCTGTTTGGGGAGCCCCTGGAAGTGGGACCAGGACTTATCCCGAGTGCATGGCATGGCTTTTTGAAACACATGACCTAGGGTGGGACATCTTGCTCAGCCTTGACACAGTAGGAAGGGGTTTGGTCCTGCCTCAACTTAGTATGCCAGACTTCATTGACTCCCCAATGGAGGCCTTACCCTCTCTGAGGAGTGGATGGGGGATGATGGGGGATGGTGGGAGTTGGGAGAAGGGGAGGGAGGGGGAACTGGGGTTGCTATGTAAGATGAAAAAAATGAAAAAAATTAAAAAAAAAATGGATAAATGTACTGAATGAGTCCAACCCCACCAAAAGCTGACCTTCATTTCACCTCTGCAATTCTGCTTGTCCCAATCTCTAGAAGAACTGTTATTCATGTGAATCCAGGTAAAGGAGGTGCTTCCTAGCTGTGTGGCCAGTCTCTGGTTACTAAGTTGATCATGGTCAAAGGCTGGCTGCAGGGAGCAAGTCCATTTTTGTCTGCATCTCCTCTATCTTTCCATGCTGAGGTAAATATGCTTATTGTTGCTTGCAGACAAATATCCTGAGATACATGTGGCTCTTGCCTTCTAGAACTATGCCCAATGTGACAAAGGAGCTGAATTTTAACTATATTGCATAGATTAATCCCAGATAACCAGTGGCTATGACATTGGACAGTGCTAAGTACAATGATGTGACACACTGATAAAGTGTTGGTCACATAGCAAATCCCTGGGGACTGCCGTTCTCTAGTCATGCTGGTAATGAGGATGATATTCTTACACTTGTCCATCCCTCTATCTCACAGTTTACCTGCCTTTATCCTAGGAATATAGATAGTGAGATGGAAGGTGTTTCCATGGGAGTTGTAGTTCTGGGCTCCTGTGGGCCACAAGAACAGAGAACATCCATTCATTCCCTCATGTTTGCACCACTCAGCAATGCTTGGGTGCCAGTGTCCTCTGTGGAGGTCAAAGAGACCCACAGACTTCCAGAATATGCAAGCAGATCTACATATACTCCACACACTCTAGAACCCCTAGACCACCTCATACTGTATCATCTACACACACAAAGATTATATACATACGTACATATATGTATACATACACACACACACACACACACACACACACACACACACACATATATATATATATATATATATATATATATATATATATAGAGAGAGAGAGAGAGAGAGAGAGAGAGAGAGACTAGGTAGCAGACAGACCCCTGCAGTATAATATTCCAGGTGAACAACTACATTAAAAACCTAGGAGATTTCAGTAGAACTCTGGATCATATCAATAGAGGAGACATGAAGGCCTGGCATGAGATCATGCCAGGTCCAGAGAAGGGAGATTTGGGTAAATGAGTTGTTTTCCATGTCTGCTTTCACTTTTGTTGTTTGTACTTTGTGTTTTATCCTAAGTGTTATTGCCAAGACCAATGTCAAAATGCTTTCTCCATTAATTTTTTTCAGGAATTTTAGGGATTTAAGTCTTTACTCCATGTTTACATCATCTTTATATGCATATAAAATAAATGTAGGCTTACTGGAAAGGTTGTCTTTTCCATGTTTGTATTCTTGGTGCCTCTGTCAAATTCTGGTTGCATGCATATATATGTATGTATGCTTTCTAGTCTGTTCCATTGGTCTGTGTGTCTATTTTCATGCCAACCATATTGTATGACTGGCATATATATTCATTTACATTGAGATTGGAAAGTGTGATACTTCCGGTATAGTGTTTTCTTTACTGCAGTAACTATTGTGGGTGCACACACGCTTTAGAAAAGGAGCCTTCTATTCTATTTCTGTGAAGAATGACAGTGGCATTTTGAGTGGGATTATACTGAATCCATAAATTTGTAAATAGTGTGGATATTTTAACCATGATTATTCCTAAGATCAATGAACATATCTTTCTGTTGGTTTGTATAGTCCTCAATTTCTTCCATCAGTGTCTCTCAGCTTTCAGCATACAGACCTTTACCACCTTGCTCAAATTATTAAGTATTGGTTGCTATGCTATCATAAACAGGTGAATTTTTCTTTTTTAGTAGTTCCTTATTAGTAGATAGATATGCAACTAATTTTATACCTTGATTGTAAATCCTACAAATTTGTTAAATTTCTTGGTTTTTCATGGGTCTTATGAGTTTTCTGTATATAAGATCAGGCCATCTGCAAATGAATATAATTTTACTTCTTTATTTCCAGCTTGAGTATTTTCTTCTTTCTCCTGCCAATTTGCTCAGTGCAGAACTTCAGCTTTACATTGGCCAGGAGTGGAAAGAGCAACTATCATTCTTGTTTTATATTCAAATTTACAAGGAAAATTTTTCAACTTTTTATTATTTTTTAAGTGTGACATTAGCTGAAGATTTACTATATAATGTTTGGTTTTGTTGAGATACATTCTACATCTAACGTACTGAGAGCTTTTAGTCACAAAGTCATGTTGAATTTTTTTTGCATGCTTTTTCCTGTATCTATGGAGGCAATAACATGGGTTTTCATCCTTCACTATGTTAGTGTGGTATATTGTGTTCATGACTTACATACTTAAACCATCCTTGCATTCCAGGGATAATAAACCCTACTTGATCTCAATGTATCACGTTTTGAATTCAGCTTGTTAGTAATGTTTTCTTGAGTACTTTTTCATGTATATTCATCAAGGATATTAGCTTATAATTTCATTTATTGTTCTCTAACTTTGTTGTTACAGTAGCACTGCCTTCAAAAAGGATATTTGAACACTGTCTCTACCCTGATCCTCTGCAGCTTAATTTTTTTTGTTAACAGTAAATAACTAAGAGTGATCACTCAGTTTTTTTCAGTTCTTTCTGACAGACATCCTTCAAATGTGGCATATGGATATAATAGACCTGTGGTTTGTAAACAAAAAGGGATTGTTGTCTTTTACAGTTTCGTAGATTCAGTCTTATGTATCTGACCACTACATTTATATTCATTTTTTAATGCTATCTACAGACTTTCAAAAAGTGAGTAGGTTTGAAGAACAACTATTTGTTATCCCCTGGTTCTATGAGCCAGGAGGCTGGTCATAGTTTAGTTGGATCCTGCCAGTTTTCTGGGTCTAGGAGGCTTTGGTCAAGGTGTGGTCTGTGAGACATCTCCATCAGAGGAGGGAGGATGGAGGGACCTGCCTCTGAGCTCCTCCAGGTTGCCAGAAGACTGCTGTTTCTTATAGCTGCAGAATCAAAATTCTCAATTTCTTCTTGGCTCTTGGCTAAGACTGTCCTTAGCTCCAAAATCCTGGTGCAGTTATACATGGTTTTCTCTATAGATAGGCCTTCTTACAATGTGGTCACTTCCTACTTCAAGGTGTGAGAGAGAGGCCTTTTATATGCCCTAGAAGGAGGCAGGGGGAGGAGGGAGTGAAAGCGTATTCCCTTGCACATGCATGCTTGTGCTACATATAACACATTCAATCACCTCTGTCACAGAAAATATTGAGATTGCAGAGGATAGTAAACAATGAGATATGGGCCTTTCTGCCATATTTAAACTATTTTTCTGAAACACTTTTGGCATAATCTATTAGAATGTCATTACCAGGGGTTCCCATGTTGATTTTCCATGGGGGTCTATAGACAAGCCTCTCCTAAAGGAGAATCAGTAACTGTCCAGACAAAGTCTGGACATCCTCAACAGAGAAGCCCCAGCATGTGTCCCCCAGCAAGGCCAAACCAGAAGTTCATTCTTCCAATCTCCTTGCTGTCTCATGAGTCTGTGCTGAAATCAAGGGCTGTTGCTGTGCTGCTTTGGTTGTTGACATGCTCTGTTAGCACTGAACAGGATGTGGGGGACATAGACTTTTGGTGACTTGGTCATGGGTTTGTATCTCCAGGAAGGAAGTGCTCTGCCCTTCTCTCATCTAGTTGAGCGGCATTTGTGCCTCCTTCAGAGCAGCTGTCTTTCGTGTGTCCTCCGTCTTAAGCACTTTGTATGTCTGCCTTGCAATCTGTACTAGATTGAAGTTTCAGGAGTTGGAAGGAGGAGCTTGTCTTACTCCCTGGCACCCCAGTGCATCCAGCACAGAGGAGTTTCTCCACTACTGTCAGTGATTGAAGGGTGAGGACTGAGAATATGGCTCAGTGGAACAGCATTTGCTTGTAAGTTTGAAGTTCTGGGCTCAATTCCCAGTACCAGGGGGGGTGGAGGGGACAGGGGAGGGGAATAATGAAATAAATTAATAACTAGATAATACCAAGGAAATGATAACTTGTCAAGGATGTGTGTTCTGTTTTTTTTCTGATCATTTTATGTTTATCATACACATGATATATTTGATCAAAGAAGCAAGAATCGACATCAATTCAATAACTGGTCTCACACATTCAGTACATTATGCAGCCCCTAAACTAATACATGCACTCAGGGACTGTTGCATCTAAGCCCAAAACAAGCAGTTGGTAAGTACATGCTGCTACACTGTAGGTAGGAACTCAATCAATGAAATCCCTCTGCTTTGCAAAAAGCCACTACATTGAGAAAAATGAACACAGATTAAGAACAACAACACACCTGTGTCAACATCGGGGCAGTTCCTGCCCACACACATCCGTTCATCAGTTCTGGAAGTGTGGAGTCCCCAGGCTGGACCATGTGCTTAACCTACCTGAACGTGCAGGTACCTTGGTGCAGGCAATAGTAATGATATGTTTTCAAGAATTATCTTCCTGCACAAGCTCAGCTCTCTCTCAAGTTTCGACATAAAGGTCCTAACTCTCAATATGGGACCATATTTGGAGATAGGGTCTTTCTAGAGGTAATTTATATAAAACAGTGTAATTAGGGTGGGCTTTGATGCAACAAGACTGGCGTCCTTATATAAAGAGCAGACCGAGGCACGGACACAAAGAGAAGGCAATGTGAAGGTCACCAAAAAATGACCATGTATCAGCCAAGGAATAATGTCTGAAAGAGACTGTCCTTCATGGCCCTCAGAACCACCTCCTAACACCTTGATCTCATACATCTGGCCTCCAGAACACTGAGAAAAATGTTATTTCTGTTGTCTGATCTACCCAAGCACAGTGCTTCAGAATTCTGCTGAATGAACACAGGCCCCTCACAAATACTAAAGCCAAAAAGAGTCTATACGGCTACCCTTAAGAATCTGCATGCTATGGTTTGCATCTGAAATGTCCCCCCAGGCTCATACATCAAAAATTGATCTTTTTTTTTTAAGTCAATATCCAGAGGTGTTGATCTTGTGAGGCCATGAATTTCATTAGTAGTAAATCCCCCAATGAGCACATAACTGAATGGGGTGTTAGGAGGAGAGACCTGGGTGAAGCAGGTCACTGAAGTATGTCTTTAAAGACTCTTGTATTTTTATATTCTCCATCTCCCTCTTCCTCCCTCGTCTCTTCTCTCTCTTTCCTTCCTGGTTTTGATAGAAGTAGCTTTCTTCTGCCTTCTCTTCATGATGCCTCACCTCACACAGACCCACAGCATCGGAACCAGTGACCACAGATGGAAACGTCTGAAAGCACAAGCATGTTGTCAGTCACAAAAGGCTGACTAACATCTGAGATCTGCTTTTTTAATTTCATTGGTCTCACTTCTCCTATTGCTCATCTTCACCTTCTCACCAATATATGGGGAGCCTGGAAGTTTCATGCTAACTTCATATCCACAATTGCGCCAAAGCATTGCTGAGGTTCCAAGAATTACCATCATCCCTATGACAACTTGCAACCATCTATAGAGAGGTACAGTAGGACAGGCCAATAGTGTCAAGAAAATTGGATTGGCTCAAATCAGTTGCCAAGGCATACACATAACATACCTCCTTATGAACCAACCTGAAGTCTGCCTGAGGGCCTAGCAATAGGTGCTGTCAGAGTTCCTAGTCACTGTCAGAGTTCCCAATTATGCCCAGCCAATGAGGGATGACCATGCAATGCCACCAGATTGTGACACAGACTGGGTGCTGGGAGGAGGGTATATAAGGCCTTCTCCATTATTGAATAAAGGAGTTTGTTGTTTGCCTTCAACTGACTTCCAGTGTCTGTGCTGTTGACACTGTGCCTTCTCACCCAGTTTCCCCAAGGAAGCCATTAGAATCCAGCAACATTTGGTGCCTGAATGTGGGGCTTCTGTTACTTTCTCTCCCACAGTACAAGCTCTGATCATCTCCTTCCCTTGACAGCACCCCCAAGATGGTGTGTTTTGGTGAGAAGGCCCCTCAGTGTTGTGTTCTTTCCATCCCTTTGGCAGGTAAGCGCTGGGACCCCCATTTCTTTCCTTCTTCCATGTTGTCTGTCATGTTTGTCTGGCCATGCCATTAGGAAGGCACATTTTTTTTCTGTTTTGGTTCACCCAGCATCTCCACATAAGGATTGACACCCCAGGAGGTGGAACCAAGGCTCAGCTCCCCAGTGTCTCTCATCTGGAGATACTGTATGGGAACACGGCCATTGCCTAAAAAACCATGGAAGGTCCCCATGAAGCACAAGACATAAGGATCCTATACAAATTCCATCCCTGTTGACTGTTAATCTTCTTTTATCTGCTTGCTGTTTTCCTCTAAAAGATGGGTAATCTTTCATCACCCCCACCACTCCCATGTTGGATATTTCTATGCTCGATCTGATGATGAGACAGATAGTTTGGGCCAAGTGAGATCTGTCAAGGAGAACATAGTTGTCAGTTTGGTTCCCATGAAATCTGTCAAGAACATAGCTGTCAGTTTGGGCCCCACGGAATCTGTCAAGCAGTGTGTTGCCGTCAATTTGGGCCCTGTGAAATCTTCCAAGGAGAACACAGCTGTCAGTTTGGGCCCTGCAAAATCTGTCAAGGAGAATGTAACTGTCAGTTTGGGCCCCCAAAAATCTGGTAAGGAGAATGTAGCTGTCAGTTTGGGCCCCATGAAATACGTCAAGGAGAAGGCAGCTGCCATTATGTGCTGTCCCCCCTTCTGCTCAACCACCACTGTGGACAGCTACACCTCCATGATATTCTTGGGGTGATCTAACTTGGTACCTGCCTGCCTCAGGAAGTGGCTACTCTCCTGCAGTACCAGGTATCTTACAACCCTCACAGCCTGCACCACTGCTGGCCCACAGGAACCTTCCAAGTCAATGTGGGCCCATATGCCGATGCCCAGCCCTGGATTCACACCCCTATAGCTGATCTTCCTTCATTTGGAAGGGAGCCAAGTGTCAGTTAGCCCAGAGTCCCCCTACTTTCAGCAGGTTTTCACTCAATGGTCCATGCAGTTACAAATGTATTTTGATTGGTACCATTTACTTAAAGCTGTACTGGAGCCTGCAGTCTTTTTCAGTTGGAGATTGGCCTATGATAATCAGACAGAGTCCCAGGCACAGACAAACATCTTACTTAATGCCCCAGTGACCTATGATATGCCCACAGGCAATATGTCCATCCAGTGCACCAGGCACAGATTGGCTTGAATGCCTATTTTCAACAGGTCTCAGACCTGGCCCTCAAGGTCCTACAGGGCTCAATCCAGCCTACAAGCACTGGGCATCTCTGCCAAAGAACATATCCCTGCCCCTGGTGAGATGGAGAAATTCTATCTCCCTCCAATGGCTGCTGCCAGCCCCTCTGCTAACCCATGGGAAAAGGTATGCTTATGTTTTTCCTCAGAGTGCCACTATGCCAATATGGGTCCCTGCAAGTGATGTATACCTGGTCACAGATCATCCTGCTTCCACCAAGGAGGAAATAACCCAGGATGGGTAATGTGTCTACTCTCCTTTCTTGCTCTCATTGCTCCTCTAAAGGCTGAAGACTTGTGGACCCTCACTTTTCCTCATTTGTATGATGCTTTTTGAGATGAGGAATGTTAGTTTAGCAGGCCAGGAGCTAGCTAAATTTATTAAGGACCCATGGTCAGCTAAGTTTCTATATTATTCATTACAGCTAACATATGGAATTTTCCAATTAAATCAGACAAGGGCAGAGGATATGGCCTTTGACTACTTTTTTGAGGTTTGGCATGTTATAAAAATGCTATTTGATCCTTCTTGGATTTTCACTTACGTTTTGATTTGTGGGGTGGTGCATTTAATCTTTTTCCTTTTTAAGTGTCTCCTACAGCACATCCAGCAACAACAGGCAGCCACTAAGATGACTCTACAGGTATTAATGGATCTTAGACATCCAACTCATAGCCCTCCACAGGAGGTTATGCATGCCTGGCTTTCTGAAATTCAAAAGGCTACTACCTTACCCTTCCCACCCAGGGTGACTCCCCAGGGATGGATGCTCTTCTAGGGCTGATAGTCAATGACAGGTAAGAGCTTGTTTGGCAAGCCAACCTAAGACAGGCATAGTCCAATTGCAGAGTGCCCCCCCCCCTTTTAGGTGGGGTCAACAAGGATGGAGCAGAGAACTCCAACTCCCGCTCAGTGCCTACATAATAAAATAAAAGGGTGGATATGTAGTATGACAGACTCATAGGGTTGAGGGAATTGACTCAAACCAGTTGCCAAGGCATTCACATAACATAATTCCTTACGAACCAAACTGGAGACTGCCTAAGGGCCTAGCAACAGGCGCTGTCAGAGTTCCTGGTCATTGTCAGAGTTCCTGATCATACGAGCCAATGAAGGAAGACCACGCAATGCCAGCAGATTGCAACACAGACTGGATGCTGGGAGGAGGGTATATGAGGCCTTCCCCATTATTGAATAAATCAGTGTGCTTGGTTTGTCTTCAAGTGACTCGTGGTGTGTCACTGACACTGTGCCTTCTCACCCCCTCCTCCAAGGGAGCCTTTAGAATCCAGCAATGGCGGGGTAGGGGTGGGGTAGGGAGAGGATATTCAAATAGTAAACATGTAAGTAGATGGCACCTGACATTAATTTGTCCCACTGTCTGGGAGGAGGTGCAGGATCCTTTCCTTGCCATCAGCAGCCTCCCAGAGTCTGGTTCTGTCTCTGTGTCCTATCTAGTCTCTCTGGGCCAGAAGTCTAGCCTATAGTCAGCATGAACTCTCTGCAGCTCTGCAGCCCTGTCCCCTCTCACTTCCCTAACTAACCCGTTGTGCCTCTGTGCAAACACACTTGACCTAGAAACCTCTCAGCTCATGGCCAAAGCTACTGTCAGTGCAGTTGCCTCTAGGGAACTTCCTCTCACCACTCTGAGACCGAATCAGGAGTTCTTTCTCTCTGTGCCCATGGCTTTCGGTTGCCCTCTGATCTGTCAACCCCTGCTAGGCACCTTTGCCCCTCACCGTGCAAAGACAGAGCCTTCATATTTTGAGCAGCACTGAAGAATGATAGACAAATAGTTACAGAGATTGTACTCTTCTAACCCCCAGAAATGCACATCCTATCTCTAGGCAGAGAACATCACAAGTTAAAGAGAGAACTGGATTTCTCCATGTCACTAGCACTAACTAAAAGTGCTAAACACTAACAAGAGTGAAGCTGGAGGCTTTTCATGCGAGCCTTCTACCCTAAAGCTCTGTTCCCAACCCTGCATGCGGTTACAGTCTTACCTTAGACTTTAGACCTGGTGTTTTCATTTCCTTTGGTAGTTGAAGGACAGATATTTCTAAAAGAACACCTAAAAATGAACACAAGAATGAATCTTTCACTCATCTTTACAAAAAAAAAAAAAAAAAAAAAAAAGTCACCCAAAGCATTTAAACAATGGCACAGAAGCCAGGACAATGTTTTATTTTGGTTGCTTTGAATGATGTAACAAATGATGCAATAACCAAGGAGAGCAGGGTGCCACAAAGTCAGTATTCATAATATATAAATAGCACTTATTCATTAAAAAACAGTTTTCTAAATGTGAAAATGACTATGCAAAATTGATGGGAATGGGCAGGACATTTTATAAGAAGCCAGACCTCACTGGTAGATTAAATGGGGCTGCGTTTCACCTGCCATGCTTTACTACGACGCTTTTTAATGACAGAAACAAATGATGGGAAGAGGGCATGGATTTCCTTTCAAGAGAAGAACTCAGCGGGGGATGAATATCAGGGAAACTTCACAAAGACTAAGAACTCACTGAAACAATCCCAACTAAATAGCGATTCTAAGTTTGCTATGGACAGAAGCACCATCCGGCACTATTCATCAGTGCAAACCAGGACACTGCTCAGTATATTTGAGACTCAGCTCCTCATGCAGAGGAGTCCAGGAACTGTAGCCCACTTGGTACAGACAGATCAAATGCCAAAGCGCGTGCAGCATCGATTAGCGCACACCGCACACGTGGGGCATCACTTAGCATGCAGTGGGCACTTCACGTGCAATTCTCGTCATTGCTGCAGCTCCTCAGAGACTCAGACAGCAACTGCTCACCGCGTGAGTGACATCAAGCTTTCTGACCAAGGCCCCAGCAGCCACCCTGGCATATCTCACACTCCAATGCCAACCATAGACAGTTGGGCATTTGATAGAGTGTTTACACAAAATCTCCCGTTAAGATCACCCACAAAATGAGGTGAGACACTGAAGGAGGGTACTTTTATCGTGGCCGTCTACGATCTTAACATGTCGTTAAAGAAATGGTGGATGATGTGTGCTCAAGGATAAGGAATGCAGACAGGGCTGTAGCTCAGCTGGTGGAGCGCAAGCACGCACAAAGCTCTGGTCTTAATGGCAAGCACCGCAAAGACAGGTGAGGTATAGCATGCCTGTAATCCCCAGCATTGAGGAAATAGAGGTAGAAGAATCAGCAATTCAAGGCTATACTCTCTCTCAGATCAGGAGTCTTGAGGGAGACCATTTTCCTCTTATTCCCCCAGGGGACTCTTGAGCAGGGAGGAATGGAGAATTGTAGGCAGAAGTATATCTAGAGAGGCAGGAAAACACAGGATAGCCTCGGGAGGGCCTGGGTCTGAACTTAATAGCCCCTTCTGTCTCTACTAAAGGGCTTTTTAAAGGAATGCCAAGGGGTGGAACAAAAGACCCCCCCCCAAGCACAGCCGAGTACAGATCATTCCAGACACCTGGTGACCCTGCATGTGGTCAAGCCATCCCCTAATGCAGCCCTGCTGTGTAAAGATCAGATCTCAGATCTCACTAGGAAACCTTGACAGGCTTCCACAGAGTCTGAAGCCAGTGTAATCTACATGAGACTCTGTGCCACCACCAGAAAGAGCAAGAAATGTAGATAAAAGATATAGCATATTGAGTATGTTCATGTACATGTTTTATATGTGCACATACTATATTATAAATATAAAGTGGATATATGTATATATATACATATATATGTATATATATATATGAAGTGTTTAGTATGTACTGGTTATAGATAACAAGTATATATAGAGATATATAGATACATATGAGGGAGGGAGGGAAACTGATCCCTTAATGGAAGAACTTGTAACCCTCATAAGTAAGACTCTTAACATTATCATGTAGTCAAAAATGCAACTAATTGGACATTTATTAGTACTTGGATTCAGAAGCCCAGTGACAGACACATCTCATGATACACACATGCAAAAATACTTCATGTTTATTACATTTGAAAACCATAGTTTTTAGTGCTTCTGACTTCTTGACAGAATTCTCAAATGTCAGCACATGACTGAAAGTAGCCTGAAAGTGTGGCTGTGAAGAGTATATCCACAGTCAGATTTCCATAAACACATTATATGCCTTTTAATTCCTTTTATTCTTGGAATCATTTTTAAAAAAGAGAGAAGGAGAACTAGTCTTTTCAAAGTACTTTTAAAATTCAACACAATAGTAACTCAAAAAGTGTGGGCAGAGAAGCATGGTGACTTTAAGGGCCCTGTCTACTAACAAGGGAATTCAGAAGGAATGTCACCTGAATCAAAGATGTGTAAATGGCACACCTGATTGTTAGCCGAGAGATCATGCTTTGAACAGACAATTATTTAACGTCTCAATGTTTAACCTTCACACAGGCTGCTGTCTTCCCCACATGAGTACATTGCTTTCTCAAATGGAGAGAAACTCATCACTTGAACATGCCTTTTGACTTTCTCCCCCACTTTCCTGTGTGAGTAATTTCTAGATAATCCATTAGAAGGAAGGACATTCTCTCCTGACTTTAACATAATCACAGCAGACAACCCCACCTCGAATCCCCCCAAACACAGCCCAAGTTATACAGTGGGTAGAACAGTGCACACAGCTTGGCTACCTCCTCTTCAACCTGATCCAAGGTGTTCTGCCCTCCTCAGCTTTGCCTTAGTTTCTCTCCAAATCAATCATCCTTTCTGCTCAGTCCTGGGAGCCACGTGAGTTCCTTCTGTCCCTAACACAGAGGCCCCAGAGCAAAAGTTGGAGGCAAATGCACCCAGCCCAGAAGCAAACACGCCTTGCTCCAGCTTTGGCCCACAATAAACACATGCTCCGATGTTGCTCCTTTGTAGATTCTGAACAAGTTTCATGAGCCAGTATCTCACAAACATCTGCCTTCATTATAATTATATTTCTATTTCAGCCGCACCAAGCTATTTACAGAGGAGCCTGTTCATAAGGAGCTTTATAATTAAGCAAACAGAAATATCTTTTTATAGGATGCAGATCTGGGGGTGATAATCACACACAAAACACACAGCAACAGTTGCAAATAGAGTGTTTAACGCTAGTTATATAGTTAGTGATGTGCTCAATAAAGCCTGACATGCCTTTGTTCCTAAATACGAGAAAATATGGTCTTTGCTACACTGCAGTGTAAACTGTCTTCTGTTTTTTTTTTTTTTTTTTTTTTTTTTCCTAAGCAAAGGCCATGTTATTCAGGATAGGTTCTTAAGATGTGTATGTGTGTTATGTGTACGTGTGTGTTTTATATGACAAAGTTACAACATACATTCTCTGGCTTAGTAGCATTTGAAATCTGCCTGGAATTTGGAGAAGGGAGCGAGCGAGCGAGCAAGCAGATTCTAAATATAAGCAAGGATGTATGGACGCACAGAATGTGACAGATCAAATTAGCAGAGTAGAATCAATGCGATGGTATTCTGGAAGTAGCTGCTAGACAAAGGGAAACAAAAAAACACTAATGGTGGTGTCGGAAGAATTTTGCATACTCCAATCAACGTCAACCAGGGCACCCTGTCTTCTGCCAGGAATGTCAGCCTTACCTCACGCACCTTTCAATAGCTCTAACCAACCCCCCCCCCTTGCCCACGACATTCTGAAGCTTGCTGGCCTGCTTGGCCATTCAGAAGTTATGTAATCCCAGAGTTCCGATAAAAAGCAGCCATTGTGTGTTATGACTCCGCCTTCAGTCTCAGAGTTCATACATATGATCTGCCAGAACTTTATTCTCAAAGCAATTACTCCTGAGAGTGTGCATGGTACATTAGAAATATTGTAGAAACTGATCTGACAAATACAAGCAGGAGAGAGTGGGGATGCCAGGAGAGATATGCCTCAGGGGGCGTGAGTGCTTTCTTTCAAATTTGAGGACCTGAGTTAAAATCCTTAGCACTCACATAAAAAGCCAGCACAGCCAAAAAGCTACACACACACACACACACACACACACACACACACACACACACACGCACGCACACACGCACACACGCACACACACACTCTCACACTATAACAATAAAGAAATATGAGAGAGAAAAGAAGTTCAGATCTTAAATATCAATTATCTTTTATCTGGTAACTCCAACAAAATATTTCCCTATATAATTGAAGTAATCTAAAATATGACTCCAATTGTATATAAATACATATGTGTATAAATACATATATACTGTACATAAATGCATATAAGATAAATTAATAAAACAACTTTTATCCCAGAAAAAGATTAATCATCATTTGTCTCTATTATAATCACAAAGTTTGGAATCTCCACAAATATCCAAATGAAAGAGGATAATGATTTACCATACCCACACAATGGGCTCTCTACCTGTCATAAAGCTGTTGTCTTAAGTTAGTAATGATTTAGAGGAATTCTTCTTCTAGACAGGGTCAGGGCAGAAGGGTACACAGTGTAAAACCAATTGTGTGCAGACAGAAGCATCCAAAGTGGGAAGAAACAGACCAAGGCGCCAGTAGCAGTTAAAGCTAAGAGATGGTTTTACATGAATTTTTCTTCATTCTTCTTAATTGACTGTGGTTTTCCCCAACTTTTTTATGATAATTTATCTACTAAATTAAGCTTCAACCAAAGGCCACTGTGTAACTGCGACCAATTTCAACATCCGTAATAGTTATAAAAATGAAGATTTTCATCCATCTCCGTAAGACTTGGGTTACCTTTTCAGGCTGCGAATTAGAACCTGTGCAAGAGCCGGGCATTGGCTGTCAAGTAATCCCAATGACTGTGTCTTTTTATCTGGGTTGGCATTAATTTTATTTTTCCTTTTTACTGGTTTTAAGTCACAAATTGGTAGAGGAAAGCAGAGTGGGTTGGGCAAATTTCTCTGGATGGCAGATGCCACCAGGTGACACAGACACCAGTGGTGTGGACCTGAGGTCCAACACTCACACCAAAGCCTCCACAGTGAGTCTTTGGACTCTGCTACCTTAACTAGTATAGAGAAACTACTGAGGAACCGGTTGAGGTTTCAGACTGGTCTGTAATTTGAATGGACTCCCTCCCTAGCTCTGGTGACAGGATCATTGACAGCAGACTCCTCTCATTTTCTCACCTTTGAAGGGGTCCCTGAAGCCATCGATGTGGTAGAGCATGAGGAGAATCCATACATTTGAGACTTTCCTGGGTTACTGTGTGAGCCAGGTAGATATCTGTCCTCCTGCTTCCAACTTGAGGTGGGGGCTGGGTAAGAGTCGGTGCCGGAGGATTAAGGAAATAAAAGATTTGGAGCAAACTAGGAGAAAATAACAGAGGGAGGGGGAGGGGGGATTAGGTGTCGGGAGGAGAGAGAGTCGCAGGTATGTACACACTAATGGGGGAAATGATGAGCAGGGCTTTGCCTAGCAGTGGACCCCTTTCCCTTCAAGAACAAACACAGCCACGTGACTGTTTCTGCTGTATAACCCTGACTGTGCCCATCCAGCAGTGGTACATGTTCTGGTTGGTGGTGTGGATGATGTGATAGGCTCATAGATGTACATGCCTCTTCATGGCATTGTGAGCCTGGGGTACACTCCCCCAGCGTCCCTTTCTGGCCTGCTGGCTGCCCTTGGGCATTAAAAGCTTTGCTCCAATGCAGCTCCGGGTTGGAGTTTCACTTCTGGATTTGGAACCAATATGGCTCTTTCTGCCATTTCTGGGCTACTTCTCTTTGCTTGGAAGAAGTCCCTTAAGAAGGCAGTTCTTTGGAAAAAATAAAATCTCCCAAATCTTTATGTCAAAAAAGAAACAAGATTCTAACTCGGCCAGACTCCTCTCTCTGCCACCCTGTTTCCCTCTTGCCATGGCCCTTTTATGAACATCCTCTTCCCCAAGGCCTATAATTAGCTGCATCTTGGTTGAGCATGGTCTGTAAGCAGGCCAGCACTGTGGGTGCAGGGGATCTGCAGTCACAGGAGGATCTGTGCGTGGTAAGACCCTGCCTGTGCCTGGTTCCAAACTCTGTTGTTGCCACCTTAAAATTGGCACTGATTCCAGAGCTCTGCATGCTCACTTTTATTCATGAGTCTAAAAAGTATGTTACCCAACATGCCCATGTTCAATGGCATGCCCGTTTCTTCATGGCTGCCCACACTCCACACTCTGCCCCTTCCTAGGCTCTTCTCTCAAGTCGTTGGAGAGCTCTCCAGGCAGCTCTTGCTTCTGTTCTACATCCTTCATGCCTTGTCTTCCTGGGGCTGCCAAGCTTCTCACCACCCCTGCTAACCCCCAGACAATGCTCTGCCACTGTCCTCTCTGGCCCTTTCTGACTTCCACACATTACAGAATTCTTGTTCTACAAACGCTGCATGGTTCTCCTCTGATCAATGTCTGGAGTTCTTACCAGAAAGCTTCACCTTTCTCCATTAGGGCAATGAAGTGGTGTTTTTTGTTTGTTTGTTTGTTTTTTGTTTTTGTTTTTGTTTGTTTGTTTGTTTGTTTGAGACAGGGTTTCTCTGTGTTTTGGTGCCTGTCCTGGATCTCTCTCTCTGTAGACCAGGCTGTCTTGAACTCACAGAGATCCGCCTGGCTCCACCTCCCGAGTGCTGGGATTAAAGGTGTGTGTCACCACCGCCCAGCTAGGGAGTGAAGTTTTTAGAACTGTCTTTGCTCTTACCCATCCTGCCACCGTAGTCGTGAAGTTGAGGCACTGACCCACTTCAACTCTTCAGTCTTCCTGGAAACCTAAACCCTCCAATGTGAAATGCTCTCACTGCCCTCTCTAAACTGCTTCTTCCTCTAGATTTCCTTCTTTGATCAATGAATATATCTTACCATATGAGACAGATTAGCTGACAGATAAAGGATATGTGATAGATAGACTGATAGGTGATAGATATATTGATAGAAGAGAAATGATAAATAGATGATAGATAGAAGATAGATGAATGATATATAGATAAATAGAAGATAGAGGATAATTTGAGAGATGATAGATGATAACAGATAGACAGGTGATAGATAGATGATAGATGTTCTTGCCGCCTTTCCCCATTCAGTCCATCATTTAGTTGCACACATGACCTGTTATAATGAATCCTTTGGTGCAGAATACACAAAGCCAAGTTCCTCTCATCCTTACCACTGGAATGTATCTTTCCATAGGTATGTGATGTTTCTATGGAATTTAGAGATCTGCTATAAGCCTTAACCTGCAACCCCTCCCCACGCACTTTAAATGTATGCAGGTGAAACCCAACAGCCTGTTATATTGGGATGGTGAAGTCTGGCTGTCTTTCCATCCAACACTTCACTTTGCATCAAAAGGCTACTTGATGCCCATGTGACACTATTGCAGCAGTGTTTCAGACCTGACTTCCTTATTTAACGAAGACCTTTTCAGAATCAACCAAATGGGTCAGAACCCTTGACCTAGGAGTCAGTTGGTCATACAGTTTACTGGATTTCCCTCTTGGGCCACAAGAGGCCATAAATGATGGGAAAGTGGCCCTAGTCAGTCTACAGATGTTTTTCTATTAGTTGTAGTGAAGTTATTTCAACTGTACATTAAGTACTGATGGATCTACCAGCTCAAAAGAGAAGGTTGCATACAACCTTGAGAGTCAGCTGCCTCAGTACTGTTTCTCTTCTAAGTCTACCTTCATCTGGAGTGGCCCATCTCCTATTCATACCCATCAACTGTATTTGTATGTGCTTCCAATAAAAGAATGTGTAGCTCTTATAAATTATTCTCATTTGAAATGGGCATGTTCTGTTGGCTATAACTGAGTAGGATTTTCCACCCATCAGATATTATTAATTCCTCTTCACATATTAGTTATTTTTCTTTTTCTGTGGCAACACTGTGACCAAAGCAACTTATAGATGAGTTTATTGGGCCTGAAAATTCCATGATGGCAGAGTAGAGGCATGGTGGTGAGAACAGGAAGTCAAGACCTTACATCTCGAACCATAATTCAGGAGCAGAGAGAAAATGCCGAGTAGGAGTCTTTAGACCCCACCAAAGCCTGTCTCCAGTGACATACCTCCTCTAACGAGGTGACACTTCCTGGGTGTCCTCAAAAAGCACCATCACCTGGGGACTCTGTATCCAAATGCCCTAGACTATGGGAGACATCTCATTCAAACCACCACACCCACGTCACTAGCTTTCCTCCATTGTAATACTCCTCACGTCACTGCCTATGGTGGCTCTGGCTTGCTCTACCTATTTTACTCCATCTATCTATTCAACCACTTTCTAGCTGGTGGCTGGCTTCTCCCACCTTTCTGCCACTTTTGAGAAGTACCCATGGACATTCTTGCTCAAGACTTGTGGTCCATACCCCTTGAGTATAGATCAAGTAGTAGCATCTCTCTGGCAGCAGAGTAGATGGCATTTGAGGAAATGCCAGCTTGTTTTCCATCAGGATCACTAGAATGACTTTTCCTACCACCAATTAAAGGAGCTCTTCAGGGCATCTCTATCACATGGTATTCTCAACTTTTAACTTATCGACATCTCAATGGGGTAAGCACTGTTAATGTATCACAATGAACATATAAAAATCAAGCATTTATTGGCTATAGAAGCCATTTTTTATCTTATGACCACTTTTTATTAGGTTTGATTCTCATTGATTCAAAGCATTTTTTTTTTTAACAAGTTCTTGTCCTGAGTCTACATCTCCTAAACACAGCTTGTAACAGAGGCTTTTCTTTCCTGTCCACCAGTTCCAAAATAACCATTCAGAGGCTTGTATTAATTATAAATGCTTGGCTGATGGGCCAGGCTTATTACTAGCTAGCTCTTACATTTAAGTTAACCCCTATTTCTTATCTATGTTTTTCCACGTGTTTTGTGGCTTGTTACCTCACTTTCTACCATCCTGCTTCCTCGGCAGCTGGCTGGTGCCTGCCCCATTCTGCCCTTCATCTCCATCTGGCTTTTCTGCCCAACCTTATTCTGCCTGGCTAATGGCCAAAACAGCTTTATTTACCAACCAATGAAAGCAATGCATACTCACAGCATACAGAAAGACCATCCCACAGCACCACTAGTTCTGTCAATAAAAATCCATTTACCTTTTAATGACAGGCATTACTGTTTTTTTTTTTTTTTTATTTAACCATGATGGGAGTTAAGGATAGCAGAAGGACATATTGCAGTTCTTCTATGGCACAGGACTTTAATTAGTGTGTATTCCCAATTGGTACATACTGAGCATGAGAATGTGTACTTTGTCTGTTTACACTTACACACACACACACACACACACACACACACACACACACAAATGCTCAAGCACACATACACACAACACATTGCCTAAAATACCACACAGTGTGGCACTAATCTTTTCTTATCCACTGACTGCCCCTGCTGTCTCTCATCCACACTCTGCAGTGAGTTTCAGGAGGAACTCTGATCTCTAATCCCACCTGTAACCCATACAGAGACTCCAGAGTCCAGTTGAAGAAAGCCAAAGTCCTTAGCCACCTCCCAGAGCCACCTGACCCCACGCCTCTTCCTGGGCATGCCCACTCCTGCTCTCCCTCAAGCACAAGCCACAGGGTGATTGTTCCCTTCTCAGCTCCACATTTAAACCTGTGACAAACAAGGAAATCATTTTCTCTGGTTGAAGCTCAGGCTATCCTATAAAATAAAGATAGTTATAGTGACCAACTTACAACACATATGGTGAGCAGGAAGATTAAGTGAGAGAGTGCTTTTTTAAGCATTTGGTATACTATCCACATAGTAGTGACCAATAAATACGTATGGGTTTTTAAGGGCCTATGATTGTTTCATTAATGCAACACTGTAAACTGTTCATCTTGCTCTCCACAGATATGGGTACAGGATTCATTTGGCCAATCTGCCTTGGCATCCCACACTGACATCATACTCAGCATCTGAGTAGCGAGGCCACTGCGATGGGCCTCCGAGTTTGGAAGCACCATGGTAACACTTCC
Organism: Peromyscus leucopus; assembly: GCF_004664715.2. Classification (NCBI taxonomy): domain Eukaryota; kingdom Metazoa; phylum Chordata; class Mammalia; order Rodentia; family Cricetidae; genus Peromyscus; species Peromyscus leucopus. Next base: position 55,625,548 of record NC_051081.1, on the reverse strand, counting down.
CATGGAACATGCCTAGAAGTTCTTGATAAACACTTCTCCCTCCCTGTTATTTGTGCGATGCCTGAGAGCAAGGGCGACTCTGTTAGTCATCCCCTTTTCCAGGATCACAGCCAGACCCAGAAGAGAACAGGTGTTCAGGAAATTTATGTTGTTTAACTGGCTTCCTCCCTTTCTCTTTTTCATCCCTACTTCTTCTCTAACCACCCCCCCCAAAATCCCACATTAAAAATTCTTACACTTTTATTTTTATCTGCAACTCTCATTGAACCACCACTTATGATACCCGGTCTAAAAACAGTGTAGTTTAAAAGGCACAGTCCCAGTAGTAATTCATGCCCATCTCTTGTGCACAGTGTACCACAGGTCCTGGTTTTCTTTCTCCTCCTTCCCTCTGAGCCCCTTAGTGTCAAACACCCTCCTCTGCCGCTTACCAGTCCACACCTCAGACACAGCCGTGAGCTCTTCTGTGCTCGCAGGCATACCCCTGTAGCTTTTGGCTCCCTCTTCCATCTTCCCACACCTCCCCTCTTTTTTCCCCCTTATCAGTCTGTTTCCCCTGGTTACCAAAGGGATAGACCCCTTGAGAATTTAGTCCCCCCCCAACACCAGTGTTTTTCTAGAGAGAATGTTTCCAGTTGTTTATTTCTCCCCCTGAAATTCCAGAGAGAAGGACTAGTCAAAGGATGAGCTCCTATGGTTCTGCCATGCTCAGGGTGGGGTGGGGAAGAGTATGTTACAGAATCCAACACATCTGTATGTTTGGGACAGTGCTCTGTGGCTTTGCCACACATCCAGCTATAGGTTCAGGGACAGATCATATTCATACACACAAACCATTCATAGATGTTTCACTCCGTGGTTCTCAACCTTCCTAATGCTGCGACCCTTTACTACAGTCCCTCATGGTGTGGTGACCCCTCCTCCCCAACCATAACATTATTTTCATGGCTAATTCATTAACTCTAATTTTGCTACTGTTCTGAATCATAATGTAAATATCTGATGTGGAGGATATCTGATATGTGACCCCTGTTGAAAGGGTTGTTTGACCTCTGAAGGGGTCTTGACCCACAGGTTGAGAACCACTGTTTTAACTTTTTTAACTATTACTTTTTCCATCACCCCCTTCCTGGTCTGAGGCATGAGATCTTCCCATCACTTAGGAAAATCTCACTCAATTCAGTTATGTTGTCCAAAATAGGACAACCCCCTTCATTTTTGTAAGGTAGGTGATTTTTTTCCATTGTGTATACACATTGCAATTCCTTCATTCATTTATGCACTGACAGACACTTGGGGTGTGTCTATATCCTACAGTTAACACCACAGTGAGTGTGAGAGGTGGGGGTCAGGTATCTCTTATAACTGCTGACTTTGTTTCCCTCAATATGCCACTGGTAATGAAATTTCCAGATAACATGTCAGAGCACAGAGGAATGATGCAGTTCTCATCAAGTAGAAGCATGTAGCTTGTGCACAGGGCCCTGGAGTTTAGGGTGATCTGTCCTGTGCAGCTTTGCCATCAATGAAGCCTGCTATTGATATGCATGTGTTACATGTTATTGAGTCACTGAATATTGAGAGAGAATGGGGGTGGATCTCATAAAACCCCACATGCTAGAAGTCCTATCCCAATGCTATTGGATGAAGGGGAGTCATCTGGCTGCAGATATGACAGTCAATGCACAATGCTCGAGAGTGGGGGGAAACCAAAGCTGAAATCCTAGGGCGAAGGTCGAGTTCAAGGCAGGGCACATGCCCTGGTGAGTAACATTGTCGAGGTAGGGTCTGAATGGAGAAAACGCTGGAGGGGTGGAGAAGCAGCGGTAGCCGGGGCAGGCAGGTCCTCAGAAAGCCACACTGATCCCACGATCTGGAGCTCCTGATTGCAGCAGCAGAAGATCTAGAACTCAGCCTGCACATGCTCAGCTTGTCTTTGGCTTCACTTCTACCAGCAACTGCCAATCCTGCCGCTGCCGAGGCTTTGCTGCCATGACGATGGAAAAGGCGGCGACAGCCACATCCATTCTCTTTCTCCCCTTCCTCTTGCTTCTCTCCCCTCCCCCATCCCTCTCTCAAATGCATGTGTATACACGTATCTCACTCTTTTGAATAAATCTGTAGTATATCTTTACAAGGATTCTCCATGTGGGCTAGAAAATTATATCTCTTCGTTTCCTGTCTGGGTTCATTTCTTGACTTGTAAGAGGCACTATGACCTTGGGAAGGAAAGCCTGGATGCTCCCCCTAAAGCTTTAGCAATACAGGGGAGCTGTGTGTGCGAGCACACAGTGGGTTAGAATGGAGGTGTGAGGCCAGGGTGCCCAGGGAAGACTAAGAGTCTCTGTGGTAAATTGTGTTATTGCTAACAACGGTCCTAGCTTGGTCTTCTGTCTTGATACTGATTTCTGATTCTTCTGTTTTGAGACCCATGAAGGCCCTCTTTGGTGAGTAAGACTTAGATTTTCCTTGGAGAGTCACTTCTCACATCTCACTGTATGCCTCCTTGCCTTGATTTATTTATTTTTTGTCCTCACTCATGACTCTTAGCAAAAAATGCCTTCCTTGTGTCCCAATGTCCCAGACTCTCACTAGGCAGGCTACCTCCCAGCAACAAACCCAACTACCATGTTGTTGGCGGTGTATACAAAGGGAATTATGTAAAAGTTGTAACTGCCTCTTTGTAAAGACACATCAGATGTTCTAACATAACCTACTGACCTGCAAAGAGGTCAATATAATAGCTGGTCAGCCACCCTGTCCATTTTAGAGGTGTTGACTTGAGTCCTGGCACTTGGATCTTAAGCAGAATGTCCTAGGAAGGGTCTTCCCTAGTTAGTAAACCTGTTCATCTTCCCTTAGCAGGTGGAAGAGGGAGGCAATAGGTATGTTTCTGCTCATTTCTAGAGCCCCAATCCCTGTGCTGATATAGCTGGGCCACAAGGTTTTTGGAATGGCCTTGGTGAGTGTCTGGATGCTTGTGAGGCATGGAGGTTATTGGATATTCCATAACTTATTTTCTCCTGACTACTGTACTGAGAGTGTAAAGTGTTATGAAAAGCTTCTCAACTATTTTCTACAACAGAGAAAAGTCTAGTGGCTCTTCTCAAGCTTGATGCCCGTGATCAATATTTGCTCAGAGCTTTGCCTCTCCAAAAAGAAGTAGGAGCTCTCTGGTGGCTACTCTTTTCTAACATTGTATGCTTTCTCACTGACCTGTTATCCACTGGGTGGAAAGATGTTGGCAGAGAGTAAGAGATGATGAGCTTGATTATCTCATGATAGCTTGATTGACATGTAGAGTCTTAAACTCCTTCCTGCAGTCCTAAGACTCACCATGAGCTTTACATTAGCAAGCAGCAACACAATTATTTTTTGATAATAATTTTAGAGCTGTCTTCTTTATCTTCTAGAGAGATTACAACTGTGGTATTCCTGGTGAGAAAAATAATAATTAACTAAATCAGATATAATTTTCTAGCCCACATGGAGAATCCTTGTAAAGATATACTACAGATTTATTCAAAAGAGTGAGATACGTGTATACACATGCATTTGAGAGAGGGATGGGGGAGGGGAGAGAAGCAAGAGGAAGGGGAGAAAGAGAATGGATGTGGCTGTCGCCGCCTTTTCCATCGTCATGGCAGCAAGAGACTATCTAGTTGTGGTAACTTCCTATTTCAAAGTCTCCAATCTTAAACTAGCTTGATGGTTTGAGAAGATACACAGAACCTCATATCACAGCCTAACTTGGTAGTTGCCTTCACCATCACTGTCCAGTCATAACACTGTGGATTTATAGCTCCCATTCTCCCCAACCTGGCTCTGATCCTGCCCCTTCCCCATCTTTTACTCCGGTTCTCCACCCTCTTCTAAGATGATAACATGCTCAGAGTGTGTCCACAACTCAACAATGGATGGACCGTGGCTTACCTCTTCTAACTGTTCTAGCAGAGAGAAGCCTATCACAAATAATGACCACCAATGACAAGACCCCTCTCTCACTTATTTAGCTCTGAGAACCGTGCCAGGCATGTTGTTGTGGTTTCAACAACAGGTTGTTTGGGCTGTGTGGACCTGGGCCTCTTTCCTACGTATCGTACAGTTGAAACACCAAGATGTCAGGTTGCACCCGGGGCTGAAAGAACATCAAGGAAAGCAGCCCACCTGGCCACCGCCCTCCACGCACCCTTTACTGCCAGATGGCCCCATGTCTTACCAATGCAACTCTTGAACATCTCAGGGATGGCGTTGCTTCTCTCCAACACTGCTGTGGCTGGCTAAACCCAGGCCCCCATCATTCCATCCAGAATCTTTCCAACCTCCTCACTCTCATCTCCGGGGTACCCACATGCCCTGTTCTGATGGGTAGTGTTTCTTATCAGCTTGACATAATCTAGAACCACTCAGGACAAAACTCTAGGCACACCCATGGGAATCATCTCAGTTACATTAATAGATATGGGAAGACCCATTGTACTTGTGGGTGGGGCTATTTCATGGATTGAGTCCTGGATAAAATGAAAAGGAGAAAGGATGCTAAGCACAGGCATTTCTTTCTTTTTGACTGTGGGTACAGTGATACCATTTCCCTAAAGCCCCTGCTGCTGTGATTTTCATGTCATTATGGACTGTAACCTACAACTGAGCAGAATAAACCTGTCCTTAAGTTGCTCTCACCAGGGTATGTTACCACAGCAACAGAAAAGAAAATGAGATGCCCTCCATCCAGCTCTGCAGAGTGACTGATCCTTAAGGCCTACAGAATTACTATGACCCTCCCAGGAGAAAACTGCTTCCCAGAGGCATTTCCAAAACTTGCTTGAATATCTTATTCTGGAGCACTGTGTCTTCCATCACGAGTGCCTAGAGATAAGACCTACCTCATTTCTAGCCACCCCCAAGTTCCCCTGGGCTCATACACATTGGTCAAAGGCTCATGTATTTCTGGTCACAATATATCTTGTCAAGACTCCTCATCCAATTCTTGGGGATATGTCTCTAGTCCTTTAAGTCTCCACTCACTTGAGCATCATCTCCTTTGAAAACAGTCCCAGAAAAAGCAATTAGCCTGAATTCAAACGACTCCTTGCTAACATTAAGCATCTGTTACCATGTGTTGTCAACTGGGGTCCTCATGCCTGCCTCTGCCACCATTAGACTGGCTGTATCCCTCTTTCAGAGGAGAAATCATCTCATTGATTAGTGACTCCTCAGAGTTTAATCCTCTGACTCTGTAAATGATCACCGTGTGCAGGGATGGTTAGAGAAAGAGCTGACAAGTACATCATGAAGGAGAGGACAAGTACTAGATGTCCTAGTGGGTTTTAACCATCAGCTTGACACAGCCTGGAGTCCTGTGAGAGGAGAGCCATAGAGAAGGAATTGTCTAGATCAGACTGGCCTGTGGGCATGTCTGTGGGTGGTGTATTGATGGTTAATTGATGGAGGAGGGCCCAGCCTGCTTGTGGGTGGACAAACTAGCAGGCAGCCTTCCCCATGGGTCCAGCTATATTCCCTAGGTGTGAGTGAGTTCCTTCGTCAGAAGTGATGCTGTGTGGAATAGCGAACAGGGCTGATGTAAAGTTTCTGTCTTGACTTCTCTCAACGATGGACTACAACCTGGAACTGTAAACTAAATAAACCCCTTTCTCCCCAGTGTTGCTTCCACTTAAGGATTTTTAATCCTATCAACAGAAGTCGAACTAGAAAATGACGGATAAATAAGTCAGCAGAGAAAATGGGCACACAAAGCACACACGAGCGATAGCAGCAGCGTCCTTGTGACCATGGCTGCTTATCTATCATATGTGAGTGCCAAACTCACTTGTCTTTCCACTGCCCGTGTCCTGGTGGCTTCATCGATGACTGCCGTGTCTTACTTGATCCCTCTGTACTCTAGTTCCGAGTCAGACCTAAGTACGTGGGCTGGAGTCACATGTGTGACTTCCTACCTGGATTTCTCTTTCAGTAACATCTAAGGTTTCCAATGTTTAAATTAATATTTCTTTGATTCAATCACTCACATCCCCTTCCTCCTTGGCATATTCTTTGTGTGAACATGATGATCCCAATTCCTCTAACTCTTGAGTCTTTACTCAGACAAGCCCTAGAGCTGCCCATTGGCTAGTCTGCCTGCCATGCCCCATTTTCCTACCCTACTGGCACTGTTGTAGACCAGGAAGCAGCTGTGACACTAACGGCTTGTCTCAGGTTCCCTGCTTGTACTGTGTGTCTTCTACCTCTGTCCCTTGTAATCATACCACCCTGATGAGTAGCACCTGCCCGTGTTCCCTAACGCCTCACGCCAAGCATAAACTCTTGGAAGATGCTCAGCTCCCATCCCAATCTTTCACTTGCTCAGCTGTTAGCCTTGTAACTCCTTACAGCCTACCCCCGTCATTGTCTCCAATTCTGTGACACCACTTTCACCTCCTCGGGGACACTGTGCCTTCTGGGACTCCAGGCTGTTTGGCACATGGCAGAGAATTCCTTGTGAAGCATCCATTCATTCTTCCTCCATTCCCTGTAAGCCTCCCAGCTCCGCTCATTCTGTCACCTCCTGGGGGAAGCATCTGCTGCTGCTGCTGCTGCTGCTGCTGCTGCTGCAGCTGGGTAGAGCCATCCCCACATGTTTTCTTGGGATCCCCTATTCCTGCAGCACAGCGCTTACCAGATAATTCTGTTTTCCTGGTATCACTGGATGACTGACCATGGGAGTTGGCAGGGGGCTTGAGCACTGAACAAAGGCCATCCGAGTTATATGTTGCTAGTGTTTTCTTCTGGTTTGGGGAAGCCTGCTTCATCATGACCAATGGACAGGGATTTGCTGAGCTTTCTAAACCAAATGCTTCAACTGTCTTAAGATCTGTCCCACCCAGAAAACACTCCTAATATAGAATGCTATTTTCCCCCCTTTGAATGTGTAACTATGGTTTTCATAGGATACATCATGCCAATAAATACTCTTCACATATTGCTGGTAGGAGTTTAAAGGGATGCAACCCATTTGGAAACAAACTTGGAAATGTGTATCAAGGACCTTAAAAATGTCCTCTGGGTATAATAATACTTTTTTATTCTGATAGGAAAGGGATGGAGACTGAAAAACCTTTATAGCAAAGACACTCACTCATGTCACTGCTTATAGGAAGCAGCACTGATGGTTAATGAAAGGGAATATGTCTACACAGCGATTTTTAACTGACGTTAACATGATAACATGAGTCAGGTAAGTGCTAATGATGACTGAAGAGAGGAGGATATGAGGTTTTATCTCCATGAGGTGACGGCTGTGAACAGGGCCATACTCTAGGAACCAGTTGCTTGTGCTATGCTACAATAAGTTAGTGTTGGTGTGACGTAATTAATGATAGATTTCCCCATGTTTCTAGATTTCATACAATTTCAACAATATGTTTGGTTTTAGGATAAGCATATTTATTTTTAAACAGTGTTCTTTGATATTACAGACAAGATAGTGGTTGAAATAGTGAGATGTTTTTATAAATTAGAAGCAAGGGGAAGGCGCATATATATATCAATATATATCAATATCTCTCTCTCTCTCTCTCATATATATATATATATATATTTGAAAGAAATGTTAGTATAAACTAAGTTACAAGGAGGTCTAGCCAGGTATTGGGAAAATAAAGAATGACCCCCAGACGCTCCGCCAAGAGAGAGAGGAGTTGGGATAAGAAGGCTTCCTTCAAGAAATCTTTCATTTTCTCAGAGGGAAGTCTGACAAACAGATAATTAGAATCCTCGCAAGGAGAGGGGGAAATGTGACATTCACTCAGCATTAAAAATAGTGATCGTTACAGCGGAGTGGAGTCGGAGCCACAGGAGAGCAGTGGGACCCTGGCATCCATGTTGGATTGGTAAATATAGAGCGCCAGCCTAGAGAGCTGTGATTCAGTCGATACGTGCTTTGGGAGACTCTTCCCTAGCAGGCTGCCAAGCCCACACTGTCTACTGTGGTATGAAGTCAGAGCTATGGGGTGTGTGACAAGAACTGTGAGTCTGTCCTCTCAGTTTTAAGCTCCTGACCCCCCCCCCCGCCCCCAATGAGGCCAAAGGTGATACCGCTGAGACGTGAGGTTAGCCTTCCCTGCAGCCAGGCAGAAAAGCCATCCAGTACAGCTACCACACAGTGTGTCTTGTGCTTCTGGTCAGCCACGGAACTGCTCCCTGGCCTGAGCTGAAGCTAGCTCACAGGGGAAGGTGTCACAGGTCAAGGGTTTTTTACAAGCCCCCTAAGGATTCCTCCGGCATGGGTTCACCATTACAGCACTTTAGGCCTGGGGATGCGGCTCCATTGGCTGAAGGGGAACACATGCAAATGCCTGTGTTTGGTCCTCAGGACTGGATGAACCTGGCATAGCCATGCAGGGCTGTAGCCCCAGCATTCTGGAGGTGGGAGCAGAAGGATCAGAAGTTCAAGGCCATTCTCTAGCTTCACAGCCTAGGCTCGGTCTCAAAATGAAACACAGGCCTTTGAACATGTGTTCTCCTGCCTGTCACCTCTCAGCCACATGTCCCAGACTACTGTCCACTATTCATGTGACAGATAGTATGTCACATGATCCATTCAAACTCTGGGCTGAAGAGAAGGAACCTCAGCCCCAGCCTTGCTTGTCCAGTACTATAGGTCTCTAATGAGGACCATAAATTAACATTTTGATAAGCATCTGGGCTTTTTCACTGAGAAATGCTATCCTTGGGTCTCTGTGCGTGAACTGGGGAACAGTATTTGCTAAGCTACTGCCAATTTTACAAATATAATTCAAGGTTATGACATATGGGGACAAGATGTTCAAGTCTAAGATAACCAGATAAAAATAAATGTTACATATATTTAGTCGTGGGGTCCAAGCACTATATGATCATTTAGTCAGTGAACAGGGAGCAGGGGCTTGGAATGATCTCTCCAGGAATGCTAGTTCCTTTTCTTATTGCTGGATCAGAGCAGCTTCAGCAAGAAGGGTTTGTTCTGACTCACAGTTTTAAGGGATACAGTCCATCATGGTGGAGATGTCACCATGGCAGGGAGCTCCATGTTGATGAGACTATGTACCTGGAACTCCTCATATCTTAGCCAATCAGGAAGCAGAGACTTCACAGAATGTACCACCGGGCTGTAAATATCAATGTCCAGCCACAGCAGCTCACTTCCTCCAAAAAATTTCTCTAAGGTTTTCACAAACTTTCAAACACAGTGACATCATCTGAGGACAGGTGGCATTTTCCCACAGAAACCATGATGCCTAGACTGACAGGACTCAAAGTCAGTGATGGCATTCATGGCAGAGAACAAAATGGCCTGAGCATATCACCCTGCACACCCCACAGCCGGAGTGCCAGATATTTATCAGTAGCCCTGCTTTAAGAAGAAAAATTCCAAATTAAAACAAAAACTACAGAAAATCTTGAAGATGAGACCTCGGAAACCACTCAATATAGGGAAACATGAAGGAATGGAGACTGTCTAGCCTGTGAGAGAAAAGAATTTGGGGAGACACTAGAGCTGTGATGTGTCTACACAGAGTGCATGTGAAAGAGTAATTCAACCTAGTAGGTAGTCAACCTAGAGTCAGGGAGAAGAATGAAAGCCTGAATGCAATGGAGACAGACTGCTTAGCCTTCCCCCTCCCCACAGCAGGTGAACTGTCACCACCTCAACAGTAATCCTGTTGCCCGCTGCCAGCCACTCCCCCCCAGGGTTCATCTCCTAAAATGATGAGAGGCACCATCCTCTATTCTCCATCATGTCCCTTGAATGTCCCCATTACAGCCATCTCAGTTTGGAATGAAGTACTATCTATGCATGCCTGTTTCCCTCCCTGAGCTATATTCAGGCCCATATAGTTGACACTAGACCTGTCCTTAGGAAATGCAGAGAGTAAGAAAGAGGATGGCTGAGGGCTACTGTCTCTCTAGGACCCAAGGTTACTTCACTTACAGCTCCTAGGTGTCAATCAAATGAGGACTGTGGGCCAAACTGAAGGCTTCAGCCTTAGAAAGGTGTTTCATGTGTGATGAGTGCATGCTTCCAAGAGACATCCATCTACTGAGGAAAATTCACTCAGCCTAAGGCAATGCCATGTTCTCTCTCTATGGAAACCACATGGCAATTGGCAGCATACTCTCATCTGGGATCCAGGGAGAAAAAATAAAAGTATTGTGTCTTAAAAGGCAGCAGTGACCCTTGAAACAAAAGAAATATGACCCTGTTCATTTGAAGAGCACTGCCAGACAGAACCTTCTGGACTCAACAAAGCCATTGCACTCATGAACTTGCTGTAGCTGTGGTTACCTCTACAAGACCTGCCTAAGATTGAACCCACTGGCATTTCATTATGCATGAGGGAAGGGTTCATAAGAGTCTGACAGTTCATGGGTCCAGGGGAGGGCATGTCACTTTTTGTAGTGACATAGCCATTGATAGGTTGTCTGTGTTCTAATAAATACCCCCATTCATGCTCATGCAAATAATCATATTAAAACTCAGTAGGTTGAAAGTAGGATATCAAAGTAGGAGGCTTATTGGGAAGAAATCAGCAGAGATGAGGTCTGAGTGTAATGGAGAGAAAATAATCAAACTTCAGTATATGTGTGTATGAAATTGTCAAGGAACAAAAAATAAATTGATATACATCTTATTGCAGCAGCAGGGGAGGGGGAGGAAGAACAGGAAGGGAAGAGTGGGTGAAGAGAAAGAGGAGAAGGAAGAAAAAAGAAAGGGAAGGAGGAAGGGGAAGAGGAGGAAGAGAAGGAGAGGGAAGGGGAGGAGGAGAGAAAAGGGGAAGAGGAGAGAGAAGGGGAGGATGAGAGGGAAGGGGAGGAGGACGGGGAGGAAGAGGAACAGGAGGAAGGGGAGGAGGAGAGGGAAGAGGAGGAGGAAGGGGAGGAGGAAAAAGAAATGCTTATAAGGTAGTTGTGGCAGCTGTGGTTGACAGGCAAATGATGAGGAGAATGAGGTAAGGGAATTTCAATATAGGTCAGAATGACTAGGGATATAACAGCGGGGAAAATGATTATAAAACTAATAAAAACCATTTGTGAAGAGGGAAGTGTTCATTTCATGTCTCCCAGAGTCATGGGACTCTAGTGAGATGAATGACACCTCCATCAGCCCCCATGTCTCCAGAGACAGTGATGGGAACCCCTCAGTTGAGGTGACCAGCCCATGAGAACTGAACTACAGCTCTTTCAGACCTCAGCCTCCTGGCCTCTGGGGCTTCTGAGATGAACAGTTGCCCGGCTCATCTTTGAGAAGTGTATGTGCACTTCTGGGTCCTCCATTTCCTGCTCCCAGGCTGTGAGCATCCAGGGCTGTGTTCAGTGGTGGGGTGGAGGCGACGGAAGTGGAATGAACAGTTTTGTAATTCAGGACATCCCAGAGAACATTTCTACCCAAAGGCTTTCCTCCAGTGGGGCTCTGTGCAAAGGCTTCACTTGTGTGTAGTGAAAACATTTATCCCAGGCTCCAAATTCTCCATTCATCTTTCACTGTAGCCAAAAGCATTGGCACAGTGTGCCCTGCTCTCCCTAGGTTCCAGGCCTGTACTTAGCATCTTCCATCCTTCATGGTTTAAAGGACAACCAGGCATGTGTAGGGAATGGGTTTGCTCTGGCCAGCCAAGTCACACAGGAACCCAGCAAGAGCCCACGCACAGCTCCAACTTGCCCCTCCCTGGCCCCAGTCAACAACCCCAGTCTCTGCCTTCTTCTTGGTCACACTTTCACTTTCAAGAACAATGTGGGAAAGTGTCACTGTTCTGCTCCTCCAGGCATCTGCAGAGCTGCTCATTAAGGGTTGTTTTCCAGTTAAGCGCTTGGCCCTGCTGCACAGTAATCAGGGAGTGGTCTGAGTCTTGGCTTCTAACTCCATGCTGCTACTTACACACGTGTTTCTCAGACCACAATACCTCCCAGCAACCCAAACCATGGCTAGGAATATCACATTCCCTCATAGTGAGCCTGGTTCCTATTCTGCTCGATCTCCCACAACTCATAGCCTGGTGGACATAAACAAGGCCTCCCTCCCATGCCTGGAACATCTCAACGTTTCCCTTAAGTCAGAGACTATGGCTCTGACACAGAGCAGTTAGCTGTCAGTCCAGCATCGGGATGCCACAGTGTACACACTGAACCTACCACGAGTCTGGCCCCTTCTGGTACCTTGTGTCTTGCCCAGAGTTAACACCACCTTCTTATCTAAGACTTTCCATCAGCATGGAGATTGAGGGTGTTCAAGCTGACATGAGCAAAAGGAGTTTGTGAGTGTGTTAGCTTATCCACCCAAGCTCTCCCAGGAAATGTGAGCAGCCTCCAGAGCAAGGAACTTTTCTCGGGTCATGTGGACAGACATCTCAGGGCATCTCCTAGGAATAGATCTCTCATGCCCCTACAGCTGACACACTAAGGAAAGCAAGCAGCAAGCTCTACCCACAACCAACTCTTACCGCATTAGTTCTTAGTTCCTTTCAATTGGAAACACTACAATGCTGAAGACTTAAACCCAACATGCATACATTATCCACAGGGCCCTTTGAAACAAAATGCATACCATGTTTATCACACATAATTTATATCTGTAAATGCATATCCATCTATGGTCATAGAATCAATCCAGGCAATAGAATCTAGAGTTAATGATGCCTTGTCTACAGATGCCATTAACAACAGCTTGTTCTTAAGGACCTGATTTATTTCAGAGTGTGTGTTTACCAGTGAGCACACAAAATTGAAAGAAGATATGGAAGATACCCTTAGGAGCCCAGAATCTAGTAAAAGGAACTATGCAGGCATGATTTAGACATGATCTGTGAGGGTAGAGGGATGCACACAGTACTAAGAGCACAGAATCAGCACCATATGTGTAGGAAAAGGTGTCACAAGAGAGATGACAATTGACCATGGTGCTTTAAGACCAGTCAGCTTTGGGGGACATGTGGCAGGGTTGATTTTTCTGGCAAGATTAGGAGGTTTTAAAATCTCCACATAACCTTTAGAAGCCACACTGGTAAAAATGTCCATTACAGGCATATGTGATGTCTCCACATTTCTGGACTTTACTAATATCTTTGTTAAATTAATAACCAGCCATTTCACTATTGTCAACAGAACTAGTATCTTTTATATGGTTTTCAATTGTCAAGATCTAAAAGCAGTATTGATATAATAGACCTTGTACCTGAACTCCTTGCTAAGTATTTTTTATCGTTCTTTTTTTTTAAACAATTATTTTTGTTTTGCTAGATCTTTAAGTGCCCTGTTTGCTCTAATTTCCTTTTGGTTTTCCTGACAGACATCATGACCAAATGCAGCTTACAGAAAGATGGGATTTATCTGGTTTACACTTGCAGGTCATAGTACACCCATGAGGGAAGTCAGGCCAGGAACTGAAGAAAAACCATGGAGGAATACTGCTTGCTGGCTCACCTGCAGGCTTATACTTAGCTAGCTTTCTTAAACAGTTTAGGACCACCTGACTAGGGACTGTGTTGCCCACAGTGGGCTCGGTCCTTATATATCAACTAATAGTCAGCACAATCCATCATAGACACAGTCATGGGCCAATCTGATCTGGGAAATCTCTTAACTGAGAATCCGTTCTGAGATGTCAGAGTCCAGTCTATGTCAAGTTGACAGTTTATGCAAACTAGTTCACCAACTATAAACAATGACAATTTCCTTACACCCCCTACTTCTCTTGTCTTATAGCATTGCCTACCATCTCTAACACAGTGTCAATCCACAGTGATGATTCCTTTTCTCATACCAGGTCCTTGTGTTTTTTCACTTATGCGTTCATTTGTAACATGTGGTGTTTCCTATTTGATTCAGTGGTTTATTAAGGAATGACTTTTGGAAAAGGCAACAGATGTCTCTTCAGCATATGAGCTTGTCATCTCTCTTGCTGTTTGTACTTTAACACATTGACCTTTTGTTCCTTTCTTGAACGTACCACACTTCCCATCTCTGGTCGCTTAACCCTTTGGTGTCCAGTTGCTTCCCTCCTTTCAGAACACATTTCAAGTGCCACGTTCTTGCAGAAGCTTTTCCTGACCCTGCCTGTACCACAGCTTCATCTTACCTTGTAATCAACTTTCTCTCAGCACACTGTGCCCATTTGTAGCAGAGGTTTTTTTTAGGTGGAATTTCTCTCCCACCTGCCTGTTCCCAAATACCCAGCAGCCACTTCCCAAATAATTGAATCTGAGGCTTAATATTATTTATAAATGCTTAGCTGGTAGCCCAGGCTTATTACTAACTAGATCTTATACTTAAATTAACCCATAATTTTTATCTAAGGCTTGGTACCTTTTCTCAGTCCAGCATTCTCATCTCGTTTCCTCTGTGTCTGGCTGGTGACTCCTCAGTCCACCCTTCCTCTTCCCAGAGTTCTCCTAGTCTGGTTGCCCCATCCATACTTCCTGCATGGCTACTGGCCAATCAGTGTTTTATTAAACCAATTCAAGTGACAAATATCTACAGTGTACAAGAGCATTATCCTACAGCAGGTTTTGTTGTAGTTTTTTAATAGTGAATTAAACTCTGCTCTAACTATATACAAAACTACTCAAAAATGGCAAATAGGACATTGTTCTACCCAGCACCTATACACACACACACACACACACACACACACACACACACACACACGATTCATAGCTGTGGATTTGTTTTCTAAAGCTTGAATTTTGAGGCGTTTGAGAGAAGTGCCCTCTTAACTGAAAGGATGATGGATGGTTGACAAATTTCTCAACAGCATTACCTATAATAGACTTCATAGTCCTAAGAGGTGGCAATTTCTCAGACTACAACACTATTGGAAATTTCTAGTTTCTTTAGAGTCAACAGAGCCATCATGAGAAGACCTTGTTCTGATTTGTATTATTATTATGGGCAAATAATTCACTGAAACCACCAGCCCCTGGTCTAGTTTCTTCCTCCACTGTCAAGCTTCCATGTCCTCCTGTTACTTTCCTTCCTAATGACCCAGAGCTGGTATCTTAGTGCAGCTAGTACCTGGCCCCAATTCTCACCCTTAATATGGCTTTTATCTGTAACAGCAGTTCCCATGGTGGTGGCTCCTGGGTATTATTCCATGCATTTTCACATGTTTACTTATTAACACTCCCTGTGGCCCAGTTTGCTAGTGACAGGATTCCCTAGAAAAAGCATGTTAACATAGCCCCCAGCTGGTATAGACCCAGATAAGGCCGTAGGCAGCAGCCCAGGCTTGGATGTCCCAGGTGGCAAGCAGGCCACCAACATTAGCTCATTTCTCACAGCCAGCCCCTGCTTCTTCACAACTGCTCTTCACATTCTGCCTCTCTTTCTCTCCCCTTTCACCACCATATACTTGCTCATCATAGATAGAAGAGCAAGGTGTGTTTTTTGTTTGTTTTTAATTAATTTGGGGGGCATACAGGAGTGAGGGATGGATATAGAGGAACTGGGAGGTGAGCAGTATTGGGGTACATGTTATAAAATTTCCAAAGAATCAATAAAGAATTGTGTTAAAAAAAAAAAAGAAGCAGAAAGGCGGGGAGGAAAACAGGAAGGAAGCAACAGAAAAGAGGAAAGGACATGCAGGAAGGGAGGGAAGAGAGAAGTTGGGAAAAATAAAATCCCAGAAAGAGCTCTTAATTCCACAGAGGCGCCTCACATTAGGGGTTTTACAAAGCATCTTTTCTTAGACTCTCTCAGGTTACACACAGCCTGGTATCTAAGAATAAACCTGGGGCGGGGTTGAAAGTGTAACTCCTTGGTACAGTGCTCACCTCGAGTGAGCATGTCTCTGGGGTCTATCCCCAGCACTACAAGAAAGAGAAAAAACAGGGGAGTGGATGGGTGCTAAAACAATTTTTTATTGTTTCTCATTCTAATAAAAATGCTTTGGGTACACAATAAGTTGTGGAATAGAAGAACAAGTTTTAGGTCTAACGCACTATTCTTCCAAGCTGATGATAAATTTCATTTCAAGGCCTCAGAAAATGAGAAGGTGTGATTCAGCCCTCAACAAGGTT
This sequence comes from Peromyscus leucopus, assembly GCF_004664715.2. NCBI lineage: Eukaryota > Metazoa > Chordata > Mammalia > Rodentia > Cricetidae > Peromyscus > Peromyscus leucopus. Next base: position 55,609,502 of record NC_051081.1, on the reverse strand, counting down.
GTAGAGAGTGAATTAACTTAAAACCCTCAGCAGGTCCACCTGACTCCTTCCTCTACACCCACCACTAGTTCCCCACTAAGGATAAAGTCTGTAGTCAACTGAAGAAACTGCTGGAACATGGAGGCATTTTCTGGCTAAGGGACAAGACTTGGGTCTGCCATGTGATACAGGGCCTGGAGCCCCAACTCTCATGAAGCTGAGGCAGGAGGATTACTGAATTTCATCCTGGGCAACAAAGCAAACTTTTATCTAAAAATGAAAACCAGGAAACAGGAAGATCTACCCTAGAGTGCAGAGAGCATGGTTTTGTGTATTCTTTGGTAAACATGCTAGTTATGAATGAATTTAAGAAAAATGTGGCTCAGGGCTGGATGTACAGTCCAGTGAGAGCACACTAGCATGTGTAAAGCCTGAGGCTCAATCCCAGCTCTTGCTAATGATGCCAACATTAGAAGTTGTATCTTCTTGGATTTCTTTACTTAGAGAACATATAAACTTATTCACTAGGCAGATAAGTCTAAAGAGAGCCCTACTTAAGGATATATTAAACATGGTTCTCGGCCAGGTCCTCAGACCATGAATAGGTTCTCCATTTGTCCTTTTGAGACCATTAGCCAATATCCCAGCATGAACTGAGGAGTGGTATATTAAACCCAAGTCCCACTGTCTACACAGCACAGCCAATGCCCCCCGTCTATAAATTAAAAATGTAGGCTTCAATCTTTATTTATGAGTCATGTACTCAAAGGCCCCTGGAATATGTTGAAGCAGGGGTCACTTCAGAGGTGAAATCCATAGCAATGCTAGTTGCTGGTGTTCATTAAGGATGGACAGTATTTGGCTGATTATGCAAAATTCCTAAAGTTTTTCCTCTTTGCCTTTCAGATTTCAGTTTTCCTGGGCACAGCTCTCTCTGCATCAATCTTTCTTCTCATTGACACTTACTAAAAGGATTTGGGTCCATCAAACTCTGTACACAGACCTAACAAGGAGAATCTTCTAGAAATGTACCCTAAGCTCTTGGCAATCTTCCCCCAGGCGTAAAAATTAACTCCAGATAATGTTTATTAGCTTTTATAAATTAATCGCTGTATTAGAGGCATTCAGTTACTCGTGGTACATGCTTTTCTTGGCCAAGAATTAATCAAGTTTGAGCTCCTTAATAAAACTCAGCTAGGAGCAGATTCTTTCTTATACAGTTTACATTTTAAAACGACAACATGGTTTCCCTCTGCCTTCAGAAAGTAAACTTCAGGAAAATAGTATTTTCAGCCTCCTGTGCCATTAACCCAGGAACCCAGGAATGATGAACAGTGACCTGCCTGAGGGGGACCCCACAGAAGACCCCACAGTTGGGCTTTTAGCCTACATATCCAAGACTGGCCTACAACTCCCCAGGCTTCTTGGTTTCAATAGTCATCGTGCTTCTATTATATTTACTTAAGAGTTATATCCCGGGCTGAGGATGGGGCTCAGCTGGTGGAGGGCTTGCCAAGCATGCGCAAAGCCCTGGGTTGGATCCCAGCGCTGTGATGAACCAGACATCATGGTGCACACTTCTCCTGTAATCCCAGCACTCCTCAGTAGAAGCAGTGTGAGCTCCAGTTCATGGCCATCGTTGGATACCCAGGTAGTGTGAGGGCCAACCTGGGCTCCAGGAGCCTCTGGCTCAAGAACAAAAATAATTTTCCAAAGTTAATTTTAAACACAGAAGCCAATGCTGATGCAAAACACCTGCTGGCTACAGGGCCCCGCAGAGAGCTGCCTGAGGAGGACAAACATGGCTGGCTCCCTCCAGAGCACATTTTCAAGCTCAGCTGGTTCCAGGACAAACACACACAATGGACTCAGACTGCTTTTCTGAAGTGGACACGCCCCTGCTGGATAGCGGGGCCAGGAGCTGAATATACAAACAGACACTGGACAGATGAGATCTAAAAATAGAACTTTGACCGTCAGCCCTGTAGCACCTCATCCAGGAAGCCAGCCCCTGTCCCCACAAACAACATAGGAGCCCAACCTTTGGTCAGCCACACTGAGAAAGCTGTCCTGCTATTGCAATGACCAGCCAGGCTGGAAACAGTATTTCTGTGAAGTTAGCCCCAGATGGCTGGGGCTTGACTAAATGGCTGGAGCTATCTCTAATGTTTGTCCTTTCTCCTGACGCAGGATGGATGGGTGGAAGGGAGCCGTGATGCCCTGCTTCTAAGCTAGCAGCCTCTGGCTTTCCAGGCCAGCAGTTTCCAACCAGGACCCACGTAATGTCTTCTCCTTTTGGTTCTTGGAAAGTTCTAGTACTCCTTGCGACTCCTCCAAACTCAGCCCTGGCAGTTGGCTCTTTGCTCTGGCCACCTAAAATGAGCAGCTGTTGCCTTTCTCATTGGGTGGCCCTGGCTTATTTTTCCAGGTGAAATACTAGTGGTGAAGGGGAGTGCATAGGTTTGAATACTAGTCTGGAAAAATCCTTTTCTCTGTCATGTAAAAACCACAGAGTAAAAATGTTGCTTGCACGGATACCTACCGAGTCTGGAAACTCTCTCCAGCAGGAATACTCAAGTCAGACAACACAAAGACACACATGATTCCTATGAAGTATGCTTTGTCTGAACCCCCATGTTTGAGAGGCATGAAAACACCTATGTTAGAATAGTGTAGTCCACACATCCCAACAGTGAGAAATTTAAAAAAATTTCAATCCACTGTGCTACAAGAAGACGAAGTCACCCCTCTCTTGTATCTAAAAAAAAAAAAAATTACAAATTATTGTCCAATGAAATACTTTCCATTGAGCATACAGCCAAAAATGTAAGAATAAAAATATCCTAGAGATGTGTCAAGTAGTTAATTAACAAAAAAATGTTGTGCTTTTCTTTTAGATGTTTGTGGTATTTGTGCTTCTTTCTTTCGAAACTTGGTTTATTTTCTTATTCTAAATAAATATTCACTTACATTTTGTGGCTGTAACTTTTTTTCTTAAAGAGAAACATCACCCAGCACTAAAACAACATCAACAAAAAAAAAATCTTGAAAACCTACCCCTCTAGCCTCCATTACTTAAGATTCTATATTCTCCAAATTGAAAGTACTGAATATTAACATAAAACGGTTGAAGGGGTCACTAACTTCTGGCCAGGTTTTGCCTTAGATGGTAGTGAGATCCTCTGGCAACCTCTCTTGTCCTAAGTGACAGAAGATAAAGGACATCTCCCAGGATATACCCTGCTGCTGCTGTCCTCCTTGGCGGCTCATGACCCGGAAGCCTATGGCTTCATGCCTTCTGCTTCATTCAAGAGCCAGAGAGGCCGAGGAAGAAGAATGGAGCAGGGAAAAAGGTCTGAGCTCTGGGTCCACCGATGATGGGACCTGAGCATGGTTGTCTATCCCCAGCAAGACACCGATAATCTTGCATGGTTCTAGCAAAGGCCTGGGGGCTATATTTGTTCCTATCTGCTTATTACTCCCTCTTCTTGGGATTCTAAGAGGTAGGCAGATAGATGGTGCTCTGAGGACTTTTCAGTTTGGTCAGTGGGGAGGAAAGGGGGAGCAGAAAGGACTGTCCCCTCCCCATAGCTGCTGCCTGCTGTACCAGAAAATAGCACTACTTGAAGCCAGAGAAACGTAGCTGATAGGGTACTCACCCAGGTCAGGTGACTCCTTGTTTCCTCCCTGTTGCGTGATGGAACACTCAGACGGAAGGACTCAGGGGAGGAACAGGTTTTCTTGGCTTACACTTCCAGGTCAGAGGGCCCATCCCCATCGTTGAGAGAATTCAAGGCAGAAACTCTGCTTGCTGGCTAGCCTCCTCACACATGCGCAGATAGCTTTCTTATACAGATCAGAAGCACCTGCCTAGGGATGGTATGGCTCACAGTGGGCTGGGCCCTCCAACCCCAATTAGCAATCAAGAAAATGCCTCAGAGGCCAACCTGATCTAGGCAATGGCTCAGTTGAGACTCCTCTTTTCAGGTGTCTAGGCTGAGTCAATTTGACAGTTAAAGTCAATTAGACCTGGGACAGAACTGAGAGTAATTGCTAAAAACAGCTCACACAATTACAGAGGATGAGACACCCCACACCTGCAGTTATCTGGAGACCCTAGAAAGTAGATTCGGGTCCACTCAGGACCAGGAAAGCATAGTGTGTGAGGACTAAGTGCACAAAACCCCAGAAAAACACACATGTTGAAACCCAATAGGAGAGTACTAAGAAATGGACTTTGGGGACATAACAGAGATCAGGTGAGGTCATAAAGGTAAAATCCCAACAAGGGGGTGGGAGTTCTTTCAAGGGAGAGGCTAGAGCTGAGAGCCTACGTCCAGAAAGTGGCTGCCGATAAGCCAGCAATGCGTCTTCCTGAAACACTGCAACTGCCAGCCCCTTGACCTGGAGTGTCTAGCCTCTAGAACTATGAAGAACGCATGCTCCTTATTTAGGCCATCCACTGTGTTATTTTTGCCATCCACTGTATTATTTATCCCAAATACACAAAGGCAATCCGTGGTGTAAGTTCTAGTCTGAAAACCAGCAGGTGGGAGAGTTCAAGAAGAGTCAACACTTCAGTCCAAACCCGAAAGCCAGAGAAGACCGGTGACCCACCCAGAATGACGCTCTGCCACATGTCTGGGCAGCCCAACTCCAAGCAAGCTGATGGTGAGTCGGTCTCTGGTGTCGCTTGTAAGGACAACAATTCAATAAAGAAGACCTCAGGACCTCTGATGAGCCTGGCTGTCTCCCATGGGTACCACATCTATCATGCTGGGGAGTTGGGCTTTGGCACAGTACATTGGAAAGGACACCATTGAGTCCTTAGGTAAAGCAATGGATGAGTTAGCGTAAGAAAGAGATGTGGGTAATATAGATCGCAATTGCTTCCTGAAGAGAACACTAGAGGCTTGGACTGTGTGCATGGGCTAAGGAGTAGCAAGGATCCCCGCAGGCAGAGTTTACTGTAACTATCTGAAACCCTTGTAGGCAATTAAAAGATGGTCATAATGGCTATACATGTATGAAGTGGCTAGTAGTTATTTTTACAGAGAAATATATATGTGTATTTATTTATACTGAAATATAAACATTAAACAGAATTCAATAGGATTTCAATGAATTAATTTCATTGGTTTTTTTTTGTTTGTTTGATTTTTCCCCAAGTTTCATATGGACTATTAGCCTGAATGCAAACTCTGATTAGGTAGACTTTGACCACAGTCTGAGATCCTGTGCCTGAGACCAGTTGCTAGATGATGCCAAGATGGTGGTCCTCAGAAGAGTCAGAGTATCAAGGGTACAGTGGGAGCATGGGAACCCTAGGCCGATCACCAGAGAGTCTCAGTGCTCCCCATAGAGAGTCCTAATGCTCCCCATAGGGCTGTAACGATTCCAAAACAAACTCCCATGCCCCTTCAAGTAGGTTTCATTATTTTCTGTTTGAATATTTAAGGGTAGGTGGGCCTACTTGCTTGAAGTCTGTCAGTGTGTGATCTCAGATGAATGGCCTTTGTTCTAAGTAGAAGAGGAAGACTACTCTGTTGTTGGTGGCACAAATATCAGCCCCCAGAAATACGTCATAGGCTTATCAGGCTATTTTTAAAGGGATGCTGGGACTGGGGAGATATTGTGGTCCATAAGGGGCTTGCCATAAAAGCACGAGAATCAAAGTTCAGATCCCAGCATCCACATATTGGATGAGGCATCAAATACCTGTAATAGGAAGGCAAAGACAAGCAGATCCCTGGAGCTTGCTGGACAGCGGGCCTAGCTGAGTCAGTGAACTCCAGGGTCAGTGAGAGACCCCATCCTCAAAACACAAGGTGGAAAGCGACTTGAAAAGGAGACCCAACAATAACCCCTGGCTTCCACAGGCATGCATACACATGTATGCACACCTGCAAACACACACATGAACACATTCACAAAAGAGAGATACTTGCTTTTAAAACTAACTGTCTTTAAGGAGGTGGGGGTGTAAATTAGGGGTATAATGCTTGCCTAGTGTACATGAGATCACAGGTTCTATCCCTAGGACTACAAGACAAAACAGAACAAAAATAAAAAGACAAAGACTAACAAAAACAATATTTTTTTAAAAAGCCATTAGGTCAGTGAGACACCAGTGTGTTACCAGCAGGGTTAGTTTAAAGGGTAGGCTTGACTCTGGAATGCTTGCTGTCCAGTCCCCTCCTCAGAGAAGCCTCAGTAAGGAGGGCAGCATCCTTCAGGAGTTCAGGAGTGAGCCACTTTGACCTAAGCTAATCCAAGAACGGATCTGTCATATTAGCTTTCAAAGCTTCAAAGATCTTTGGTTCATAAAAAGTATTTTGACTCTTCACTTCTTTAAGATTAATTTGCCCACAGGATCTAAATTATAGAGTCAAATTGCTTGTCACATCCATCAATTCCCTCCGTGCTAACCTGGGCTCCACAGACAAAGTGCTAGAAAAGTAGGTCAAGTTCACTGTGTGTAACTTATTTGGTGTCAGGAAAATAAATCATCACAAGGCAGGATTTATAGAAACTGTGTGATTCATATCTATGAACTTGTGCTTTTAATTGAAAATGTGCTGTTAGCAAAGAAAAAAATGGGTGTTGCATCCTGGCTGAATGTGGAAAGGTGCCATGTGATAGAGAACCGGACTCCAGGTCACAGGTGTCTCAATCCTTGGGTCCAGACAAGGTAAACAGTTCAACTCCACCTGTAGTGAATCTTTGTCTATCCCCTTGCCTGCCAGTGAATGTGGTTATCAGCTGTGTCCCGAGCAGCTGTGTGCAGGGAGGTCATCTCAGAACCAGTTATGTAGAACCACCGAGGCCTTCAGAAGGCTCTGGAAACCCCAAGAATGGAATCTGGAATTGAGAACTACCTGGTGCCTGAGAGGCTTTGGGGAGCCTGTTCCTGCAAAGGCAGGACAGTAGAAAGGAGGGAGGGGATTCTTCTAAAAGAGATGTCCCCTTTCACCTGAGCTGGATTCCAGTCCAGACAGAATTCAGGGGCATGCCAGGTCCGAAATGAGCATCTCATGCATCCTTCAGTAAGGCTAGGCACTTGGCATCTCATCCAGTTCTATCCCCAGACCCTCCTAAAAGGAGTCGGCATCACATCCCTGCATACAGTAAGAACCCAACATGTGAAAGCATGAAAAGGCTTCCTCCTAGGTTATGAAATGATTAAAGGGACCCCGAAGATCCTGTTATAGTACAAACTGTGTGCTCGCCATCTGGGCTATGCTGTCTCGCTTCAGTTCCATCCTCCACCACCCGCTTCTTAAAGCCAGGGCTTCCTTCAAGACTGTGTGCTTGGCCAGGCAACAAAGGGTCTCCCACCCAGGGCCGCCTCCTGCTCAGCTCAGCTCACAGGACTGCAGCCTGGCTTCCTGACTTGCCCTATCACAGGACAACAAGAAAATTAAACGAGAATGGAACTCCGGAGAGTGTTTTGAAGGTAGACAGCATACTAGCCCAATGCAGTATCTCTCTTGGAGTCTTTCTGAGAATCATGTGGTGCACCATTCCCTGAGAATCCCCCAGCTGGAGAAGCTCAAGGCAAGGAAAACCCCACTCTCAAACAAAAGGGGGAGGTGCCTCAAGGATCTACAGCAGAGATTGTCTTTTGACCTGCACACAAGCACACCTAAACCCACATGTGCACCTGTACACAGAAATGTACATACACACCACATGGAAGGAGAGGAAGGAAGGAAGGAAGGAAGGAAGGAAGGAAGGAAGGAAGGAAGGAAGGAAGGAAGGAAGGGAGAAAGGAAGGAAGGTAGGATGGAAGGAAGGAAGAAGAGAAGGAAAGAAGGAAGCAGGAGAAAAAGGAAAGGAGGGAGGGGAGAGAAAAAAGATTAATTGATGGCCATGCTTTGCACTCCAAAATACCAGACAGCAAGAAGAACAGAAAGGAACTAAAGAAGAAGGCCATGTGCATGTTTTAAAGAGTCCAGATAGTAGCATTTGATGTGAAGGGCAACTGTTGGCCGTCCTCAAAGGATAAATCCATTTGCAGCAGCTGTGGCCCATGAGGTGGCCAGGGCCTGGGGCCAGAGTCATGTTAAGGAAGAGAGAAACCTAGGCTGTACACCTATGGCTTTATGTCTCAAGGCTTCAGCTCATCCTTGCTTACCCACCTGGAGAGGTCGGTAGCCTTTGCTTCTGCTTCCTGTTGTGTGTGCTTTGCAGACCATGAGAAGGGAGAAGTCCACAAGGGATGGATGAGGCTCACGTTGGCCCAGGCAAACTACAGCTTCTCATCCTTTTTGCAACTGAGATACAGATAGGGAGTCAGAGCACCTCCCCTCCCCCCACTGCCCCAGCAGTCTTTGCTCCAAATACATTTTATTAGATGTGGGCAAAGCAGAGTGAATTTTCATGTTATACTTGATGTTCACCTAATTTTTAATACAGGGAGGTGAACTGAAGGAGTTCCCTTCAGGGATGCCTCTTCCTGGAGAAGTTTCTGGACCCACATCCAATCTCCTGCTGCTTCCTAGAGAATACAACAATATGGTCTCCTGATCTATCGCCTCTCAAGGCACACTGGGAAATGGAGAAAAGAAAATGAGGATGACCACACGTCTGTCCAGCACTCTCCCACACACAGGACCAGGCATGCTGGTCTCAGGGAGAGGGACAAGGACAGAGACGCTCTGGGAAAACACACCGCTTATGTGGACATAGATGGCACTTTTGTTCTCAGGTCACTCCCAGGGAACTCAGTGTGAGCTTGGAACAACAGAGAAGAGGTGTCAAGGCCTCGGGAAAGAGGCCACATCAGGTCCCAGGAAGGAGTCAAACCAATACAGCAACAACACAGCTCCTTTGCCTCTTGGCCATCAAAGCAAAAGTTGGGGAGCCCTCCATGAAAACAGGTGAAATCTGTCAAGCTCCGTGAAGTCTCTATGACATCTGTCACTCAGCAGACCTGTGCCATTCGTACATGACACAAGATTGACATGCAACTGTTAACGATTTCACCCTTCAAAGCTCCTGGAGGCTAAGTACCAGAAACTCACAGAGAAGGACATAGAAAATGCAGGGTTATACGGAGTGCCCACAGTTATAGGGCCACTGTGACAGGGCTGCGTATGTCACTGGGGTCCATGCCTTTGTGTGAGGAACACCTGCCTCTCTCTTGTGAAGCACTGCCCTGTGCTTCCTTATCTCTACCACCAGCCTGGAAAGAGGTCCTCACATACCTACTCTGGGACAGACTTCTGCCCTAGCCCCTCCTGCCTTCTAGAGCTCACAAGCCAAGACCAGGTGCAGACCTCAACAAATGGAACTCTCTGGAAGGACTTCATGAGCACCCCTGTCTGGCACTGTTCTGTCACGTGACCAGAAACAAGCCATTGAGGATACAAACCAAGACAGAGGCCACACCAGACGAGCTCCTGAAAAGCAGGATGGATGGATGGACGGGTCTTCAGTTCTGAGAACTGCTTCCAGGTTGGTCTTTGTTTTCCCAGCCTCTCCCCCAGAAGCTGGGGGATTGGTCCCTGCTTCACAAGTCTGTTTGAAGTCACTTGGGTGACTGACATGGAATGAAAGGAGGTGGGGACCCTGCCTTGTTTCAGGGGAATTCAGAAATATCTCCCATGGGTGACAAGCACGCTATTGTTTTCACTGCGTTCTGCTGGTTGGAAGCGTTTTGCTCAGATTAGCTGTACAGATGTCAACACCAACTGCACTATCTATGGGGGCGGGGGCCACAGAGGCATTTCTGAAAATCAGCCAGCCTTCAGGAGCTGGAAGGAAGTTTGATTAAACAAAGAAAAGGAATGCCAGGCTGTTTCCTGAGCCCGCAGTCCCATTGTCTTCCTAAAACGATATTCTGCACTGCCTCTGCCTCCAGACGTGGCTTTCCCGAGGAAGCTGCGCTGTCCATGAACTTGAAGAGATCCACAACTGTGACTAATTGTTTTCAGTTCTCATTGATTGTCAAGACTCCTGACAGAATTCTCTGAAATAGCAACTGAAACTGCTGCATATACAAGACTTTCTCAATGTGCATGCAGACACTCCCAGGACAAGTAAGTCCCTTACCATCTGGTTAGAGCAGGCCTAGGGGAGCTGGTGCCACCACCACAGAATGCCAGAAGAATGGCAGGAACCTCTGAGCAAAGAGTGTCCCTCAGTTTGAGGCCAGGTGTAAGTACACAAGAGGAAAGCTGGAGAAGTCAGGTAAACTTGCTTTTTCAAATGATTATAATTCACTAATCTAGCTGTAAAATGACTCTCTAAGATGGACCACTGCCAAACAGCTGGGCACATTAAGGACAAAGGGACAAACGTCTGCTCCTTACAGAGGTTTAAACAGAGAGTCTCTGACCCTGTGACCATGTGGCATTCAGATACAAATGCCACCCTGCCTCCCCGCCTCCCTCTGTCTCGCACTGGAAAGTCTCCACTCTGAAGCTTTTCCCTGAAAGGTGGGAGTGGGTACCCCGTGAAGATCGGTGTCCCCTTTCACCAGGCAAATCTCCTCCAATGAGCAAGGAGAAACAACAGTGCATTGTAGGTGTAACCAACTGTCTTATTAAATAAGAAACACAGAACCAATGTAAAGAAGAAAGCCAAGAGATCAGAGCTAAGAGCCTTACCCATCTGCTGCAGCTAGCCTCTTCAGCCAAGAGACACCTACTTCCTGTGTGTTTATATAGACTTTCTGTTCTGCCTTCTCATTGGTTGTAAACCCAACTACATGACCGCCTCATCACTGCCTGTCTGTACAGACCTCCAGGTCTTCTATGGTTGGTATTGAGATTAAAGGCGTGTGTCTCCAATGCTGGCTATATCCTTGACCACACAGAGATCTACCTAGCTCTGCCTACCAAGTGCTGGGATTAAAGGCATGCACCATGAATGCCCAGCTCCGCTATGGCTTACTTAATAGCTCTGACCCCCAGGCAACATTATTTATTAACATACAAATAAAATCACATTTCGGTACAAATAAAATATCACCATAGTGCATCCTGAAGGGCATTGACAAGATTGTTGTCTAAGAGCAGTTCAGTTCAGATGCTTCCGGCTTCAGTCATGAAAGCAGCCGGGACTCCAGATGATGAATGGTTAATGGCCAGTGGTAAGAAAAGAAAAGAGTGGTGTGCGTGTGTGTGTGTGTGTGTGTGTGTGCGTGTGCGTGTGCGTGTGCGTGTGCGTGTGCGTGTGTGTGTGTGTGTGTGTGTGTGTACAGTCAGACTCACAAACAACCCATTTTACCAGTACTACTGTTCTTCCACATAGGTGGAGAACTCTGGGGACAATGATCTATCTAACCCACGCCTGAAGGGGACAATAAGGATGCTCATGACAACTTTGATTTCCACTGACTGGAACTCAGCTGGAATGCTTCACAATCGATGAAGAATTATCATTCACGGGCCAGAGACAGTTGCAACAAATGTGTGCTGAAAAATGCAAACTTGGCATTCTATGTAGAAATCTGGGATATCTATTGATGTCACATGTCCCTAAAACCTTATCCTAGGAACCCGATCTTCAGGCCATTCCTGGGTGGCCAGTCATGGATGGAAGGGTGATGCTCATCCCTGACCTTAGATCCATACATCAAGGACCCTCCCACACCTTACAGAGCCCAGATCCATGTCTTTCCCTAAGAGGCCCTGGGTCATGGGTTGACAGTGAGGGCCTTGCTTGCAAAGTGGACCTGAGAGAGGGCAAGAACAGGCAGCTGGTGCCCAGCCATCCCCAGAGCAGTCATGCTGGCCTTCGCTCTACAGAGCACACTCTCCAGGGGCAGATTGCTTGAAAACAGAATTATAGTAGAGGCTATGGAGTTGTTGGGGACATCTTGAACTGAATGGTTTTGTAAGTATTCAGGTTTACACCCCTGCTATTGATCACAGCCCAGCTCTCCTCTACCTGCTCTAACTTTTGACACCGCCCCCCCCCAATTTCTTTTCTTCTTTCTCTTCCCTTCCTTGTTGGTTAAGTTTTTATTTACGCATCTAAAGTTGTGGGTTCCATTACGACATTTCCATACATATGTGTCACTATGTCTCACCGGTTCCCCTTCCCCATTGCCCTCCCCCATGTCCCCGCCCCTCTTCTATCTGATTCCCTTCCTTCTCCCAATTCATTTCTTCCTCTGGCTTATTATCACATATTTAATCCCCCCTGTTTCCATCTCCCTTAAGACCCTTCACCTTCTCATAACCCTCTTCTAGCTTCATCTCCCTCCTCCCACTCAACATTCTTAAAACAGCTCAATCAAAAAGAGCCCATCCCTCCCCCAGCTGTGGTGTCCTTTGACTTAAAAAGTATTGACTGGTGATAGAGGAGCGACCACAAGTAGGTAGGTCCTCCATCTCCACTGGACAGAGGAGCAGCACTAACTGAATGCCGTGGGTTACAACAACAAAAGGCATAAAGATGGAGTTAAGTGAGGGGTGTGTTGGGGGATTTTTGGAGGAGCTGGAGGGGGGAAATTGGGAGTAGGTATGATCATATTCCACTGTACACATGTACAAAATTCCCAATGAATATTTGTTTTTAACAAAGGAGCTCTTACGTGGTAGTGAAGCTCTGCAGTTCCTGAGCTGTGTCAACACTCAGGTGTGGGATCCATTTGTTACCGTTCAGGGGCTTCTTTCCTAACTGTACTTGATTGAGTTTCTAGAATGTGACTTCCTGGGCCCTTTAACTTTCTCTTTTACAGACTCGACGTGCAAAGTGATTCCATAGCCTCTGAAATGCTGTCACTGGGTATTAGGTACTGGTTCATGTAATCTTCCCTCTCACCAGAGGAAAGCTCTGTGTCTGCCATCCTTCCTCCAAAATCTTTCCTTAAGAATGACTTAAACATTAAATATAGAGAAAGGAAAAATGCTGAAACATTTTAAAGTTTTTCCATTGCAAATTATCATTAGTAACAGGCTGCCTGGGCACTGTTCCAGCTGGCCAGTGGCTGCGTGGGATTGCTAAACTACATCTCTGGGCAGGGCATGCTCACAGTGCTGGGCTGCTCCTCTGAGGGTTCAACCAATACGTGGCTTTGGTTGAACCTGTATCGGGTTTGACGTGTGTGTGTGTGTGTGTGTGTGTGTGTGTGTGTGTGTGTGTGGTTTAAGGTCAATGCTTTTAGTGGGGGTTCTTGAAAGACCTAACTAAAAATGAGTTCAATTTCAATTTCTGTTACATCTGTCATCTATCACACATCATTAGCCCCCAAACACAACAAGGAACTCCCAGGGTGCCCCTCGAGCAAAGGAACAGCTAAGAGGTCATGTATGCACAGCCCTAAGAAAGAACTGTCACTGGGACTCTGCAGGGGATTGGGTGGGGGTGGCCACTGTGTTTCTTCTCTCTGAGGCAACTTCCAGCGACCTGGAAGCTTCCCACGCCCCACCAGGTAGGTTGCCTGTCATTTCTCCGGGGTTGCAACCGCTTCTGGTGTCCACTAATAATAATAGTTGTTCTATGACCAGGGGAATCCATATGTCTGATTTAGCACATGACTTTATGCTCGAGACAGGCCTTACCAGCTCTGCTCTCTAAGAGTGAACCAGAAAATAGATAGCTTGACCGAGCTCCTTTTTGTGAATTGAATGTGGAATGTCTGTCTCAGGCTCATGTGTTTGAACACTGGGTCCTCAGCTGGAAGTGCCGTTTTGGAAATTTGTGGACCTTTAGGAGGGGGAGCCCTGCTGAAGGAAGTGTGCCACTGCAGGGTAGGACAGGAGTGAATCTTGAGGTTTGTGGTGGTTTGTATGACAAACACCCCCTCTTAGTCCCCGGCATTTGGATACTTGGTGCGCAGCTGGTCCTGTTTGGGAAGACTTCGGAGCTACAGAGCTACTGGAGGAAGTACGTCACTGGGGGCGGGCCTTGAGAGTCTGAAGGCTAGAATCATTTCCAGTTTGCGCTCTCTGGTTCCTGCACGCGATTTAAGGTGTGAGCAGCCCTCAGCTCTCAGCTTCGGACTCCGGCTGCCGTGCCTGCTGCCTCCCCACCTCCACCGTCATGGACTAACTTCTTTCTGGAACTGTAAGCCCCAAATAAATCTCTCCTTCTATAAGGAAGGCCTTGCTTATGGGGTTTCATCACAGCAACAGAAATGTAGATAGTACAGGGTTTTGTAGCAGCCCCCCTTTCCTGTCCACCCTGTGCCTCCCGGTCCACCAACATGGGAGGAGGTAGGGAGTCCCGTCTCAACACTCCTGCTATGGTGGATTGTGGGTGGATGCCCACAGAGCTTTCCTTGTGAGACCTTACTCAGGGTCAGAGAATCTGAGCTTGCTTCACCCAGCAGGGCTGCATAATGGGTTGATTTGGCTAAGGTTATGTTTACCAGGTGTTTGAAAGGGTCTACATTTGGCTGTACGGTGTGCTTTGATTTTGCAAGGAGGAGGTCTTTTGCATCTCCCCTTGGCCTATTATAAAAAGTCCCTTTGAATAAACCTCTAGAAGACTGGGTATTAAACCAGGGCCCTCCGGGGAAGCTATCTTGCATCTCTTTCTTGTCGTCTCTTTCTGTCTTACTCATTCCCCTCTCCTCCACCCAAGAATCCTTTGAAAGGTGGTTGCAGAGCAGGTTGGACTCTGGCAGACTCTCACAGTGCATCTTCCTCTCCATGAGTGAGTATACCCCCCCTAAAACTATAAGACAAAAATAAGACCTTCCTCCATCTTGTCAGGCATTTGGTCATAGCAACAAGGAAAGTCACTAAAATAGCCCCTTAGCAAATACATTGGGCCTAGGTTTAAATTCAGACCTACAGGACACCAAAGTAAAGTCCCAGCCATTCCAATGAGAGAGCCCCAGATGCTTATGGCGGGATTCAGTTTACTGGCTGGCTTCTAAGCCATGGAAGCATGGACAAAGCCCTGCTAGTGCGGAGCCAATGCTGAGCACATTTCAGACCCAGATCTGAAGGAAAAGTGCAACCCCCCGCCACCGATCCCACCTCCTCTTGAGTCTTCCTGTTTTCATAGACAGTGTTTGCCAACACACCAATGGGGGGGGGAATCACTTATTTTACATTTCTTTTTAAAATTTATTTATATATTCTTATCTCATATTATACTTCAACCCCACCAGTTTCCCCTTCATCCTCTCCTCCCAGTTCCTCCCCCTACACGTCCCCTCTCCCTCAGATCCATTCTTTGTCCTTTCCATTCAGTCAAAATAGGCCTCCCTGGGATACAGGAGGCAGACACAGCATAACAAGTTACAATAAGACTAGGTTCATATCCTGACATTAAGGCAGGTCCAAGCAACCCAGTAGGAGGAAAACGGTCCCCAAAGCAGGCAAAAGATTCAGAGACAGCCCCTGCTCCCACTGTTATGAGTCCCACAGAACACTAAGCTACCCACCATAACACATATGCAGAGGGCCTAGGTCAGACTCATACAGGCTTCCTGATTGACAGTTCAGTCCCTGTGAGCCCCTAGGAGTCCTGGTTAGTTGATTCTATGTTCTTGTGTTGTCCTGGCTCCTACAATCCACAGGATTCCCCATTCTTTGCCTAATGTTTGGCTGTGTGGGTCTCTGCATCTGCTCCCATCAGTTGCTGGATGAAGCCTCTCTGATGACGATTATGCCAGGCTCTGGTCCACGAATATAGTAGAATATTATTAGGAATTATTTCATTGTCTTTTTTGTTTTGCCAGTCCTGTTTGGTTCTATCCTAGGTCTCTGTACCACCTAACCTCTGGGTCCTGGCTTCCAGACAGTGCCAGGTGTGGGCTCCTTCTCATGGCCTGGATCTCAAGTTGGACCAATCATTGGTTGGCCACTCCCACAAGCTCTGTGCCAGCTTTACCCCAGCACATTTTGCAGGCAGGACAAATTATAGGTGGAAGATTTTGAGGCTGGGTTGGTGTCCTAATCCTTCCACTGGAAGTCTTGCCTGGCTACCAGAGATGAAGGGTTCAGGCTCCGTGGTCTCCCGTTATTAGGAGTTTTCACTAGGGTCATCCTCAGATTCCAGGGTGTTTCCATTGCACTAGGTTTCTACCTTGCCCCTGACATGCCCCCCAATTCCAGTCATCTGTCCTAGTACTCTCCCTCCATCCCTCTGCTGTGACCAGATCCTTCCTGTTCCTATTCCCACTATCCCCCATCCACCTGAAAAATCTATTCTATTTCCCCTTCCACTTACGACTGAGTACATACCATGTTTGTCTTTCTGGGTCTGGATTACCTCACTCAGGATTTTTTTTTTCTAGTTCCATCCATTTGCCTGCACATTTAATGATGTCATTTTTAACAGCTAAGTAAGACTCCATTGTGTATATGTACCACATTTTCTTTATCCATTGATTGGTTGAGGGATCTCTAGGTTGTTTCCAGGTTCTGGGTATTGTGAATAATGCTGCTATGAACATAGCTGAGCAAGTGTTCTTGTGGTATTATGGAGTATCCTTTGGGTATATGACCCAGAATGATAGAACTGGGTTTTGATCGATTCCTAATTTTCTGAGAAACCACCATATTGATTTCCAAAGTGACTGTACAAGTTTGCACTCCCACCAGCAATGGAGGAATGTCCCCTTTCCACATCCTTGCTAGCATGAGCTGTCATGTGCTTTTGAGCTATTCTGACAGGTATAAGATAGAATCTCAGTCATTTTGATTTGCATATCCTTAATGGCTAAGGATGTTGAATATTTCTTAAAATGTTTTACTGTGGGAAAAAGCAACTGAGAAACCTTAGGCCTATAGGCTGAAGATGGATGCCCCAACATTGCAGAGAAACTTTGGGTGACTGTCCAGGCAGCCAGCTGTCTCTGTCATTCTAGAATTTTGGAAGTTGTTTACAATTCACTTCCTATTTACTTAGGTAATATTATATCCTTCTGGGGTCTTTGATGTAGTTGAAGACTAGATAGATGTAATTATACTTTTCCTTAGTCATGATAAAAGATAAATTAGGTATGAAAACTTAGACTCACAAATATAGGATAGAAGGAATATTTTCTTTAATTTTACCAAATATAAACAGACTAGATACTATAACTGTAATTCTTACTTGATAACTGTTCTATTATATGCAATTTTACTATGTTAAAGTTAAAACCTTCCTTTCTGATTAGACAGAAAAGGGGAAGTACTGTGGGATGGTCTTTCTGTTTGCTGTGAATATGTGTTTTTCCCATTGGTTAATAAATAAGCTGATTTGGCCTATGGCAAGGCAGCTTAGAGGCAGGTGGGAAATCCAAGAGAGACAGGAAGGAGAAAGGTGGAGTCTGGGGAGAAGCTTGGAGCCACTGCCAGGAAAAGCAAGATGTAAAAGTACCAGTAAGCCACGAAGCCACATGGCAATGCATAGATCAATAGAAATGGGTTAATTATAAGAGCTAGATAGTAAGAAGTCATACAATTGGTAATTAATATTGAGCCTCTGAATTATTATTTTATAAGTGGTGTGACTGGGTGGTATTGGAGAAACCTTCAGACTACAGTTTTTTTTTTTTTTTTTAAGACATTTGAGATTCCTCTGTTGATAGTTCTCTGGATCTGTACCACAATTTTAATTGAATTGTTTGGTTTGTTGATGTCTAGTTTCTTAAGTTCTTTATATATTTTGGATGTGCCAAATGTGGAGTTGGTAAAAAATCTTTTCCCATTATATAGGCTGCCATTTTGTCCTACTGATGGGTGGGAAGGGGTGGCAGTCGGTTGGGTCTTTGGGATCTGAACTGAGGATGTGGGCCCAAGCTGTTTTTATTTTGCCTTACTCATTTAGATTTGAACAG
Source organism: Peromyscus leucopus (assembly GCF_004664715.2). NCBI lineage: Eukaryota > Metazoa > Chordata > Mammalia > Rodentia > Cricetidae > Peromyscus > Peromyscus leucopus. Next base: position 55,591,786 of record NC_051081.1, on the reverse strand, counting down.
ACCTGGGCCTGATCTTAATGTCTGGAATGAAATAGGACCCAATGTGATCTTCCCATATAACCCCCTATGCCAATCACCTGTGCCCATTACCTGTGCTGGTGAAAAGTGAGCACTGATGGGTAGGGAATACCTGCTGGCCCCTCAGAGGAAAAGAGTTCCTTGTGTGGACTCAGGGATTAGAGTTTCTGCAAGGTTGTTGTTCAAGGAAGGAAGTTCCCTTCAAATTCTCCTTTGATGTCTCCTCAGGAATGAGTTTTGAGTCTCATGTAATCCCCTCCCCCCATTCATTGAGAGCATAGAGGTTTTCTAGTGTTGTCTGTTAAAGCAGTGAATTATGTCTAATGTTAAGCCTACCTTGGACCACACCTGGTTTTTGATATTTACCAGACGTATATAGCTCTATGAATTGTATCACTGGCATACAACAAACAGAATGTAGAATATTACATTTCAGGATGATCATGTTTATGCACAAGCATCAATCTGCTCTTTAATTTCAGTATTTCACAGACTAACTCAATTTAGGTTTTGTAGAAAGGTTCCTCCGTGTTCTCAGCTATGAGAGTAACACTTTCATGCTTCTGTTTTCTCTTACTCTCTTTTTATTTTTGAGACATTTCATAGCCCAGGTTCCTTGCCATCCTCCTGCCCCAGCCTTCCTCCTGGTATTCCAGGCGTAAGCAAACAAAGCTAGTTCTCATCTTTGAAGACTTGGGCTGAGGTTTTGAGATGACCATCGGGAGCTCTGTGGGTCTGGAGTATCTGTCATAAGAACTTGAGATCTGGGTATTAATACATTAGTAGCATTTGTGTTAATTTTAGTAGGTAAAGATTTCTGAAGGCATTTACTCATTGTACTTAACTTTTGAAGTTGGCATAAGGTCTGATAGAGAGGGGAGGGAGTGGAGAGGAGAAAGGGTGAGGGAGTGGAGTGATAAACACACGCTGTGCATGCATATCAATCTGTGAAATGAATTGATCCATAAAAAACTGAAAAGTGATAAAGTCCTCCATGTTTCCTTTGGGCCGAGCTGAGGCACCACTTCCCTGTGGTAATGTATCAAGGATGCAGATGGTGACCAGAGGCCGAGGACTTGAACTCTTGTACTTTCTAATACTAGAAGCCAAGTCAACCTCTATTCTTTATAAATGACTGTTGCCAGGATTTTGTGATAGACTCAAGAGAAAAGACAAAAGCCTCTGGTAGCTAAGGGTAGAGCTCTCTCCTCTTTTTTTTGTCATTTCTCCTTCATAAACAAACCCAAGCAACTTCTGAGGCCCAGGGATGGAGCCCTGGGCTGCTGTGTGAACTCTCTTCCAAGAGGCCTGGCCATCATGGCTGGTGACCAGCAAGGAAGGCTGATGGGAAGAAGCCAGCAGGGAGAACATTCACCGGGGCCACGGGGTATCTGAGGATGATGCAGGGTAGTAATTGGTCTCCCCAATTCCTGGGGTCTTAGATGACATTTCTGAGGCTTTGTGTTAACTCCAACACTCATTCTTAATTACAGCTTTCCTGGGGGCCCAGCGAGTCCTGACTCAGCCAGAGACATGCTGAGTCAGCAGGAAGTGATCTCATGGTCTCTGTGGGAAGTTCCTACACTGTCAAGGGGGTGGGAGGGGGTGGAGGACAGACTCCAAAGCAACAGAGATGGGAAAGAAAGCCCTCATCAGCAAGAATGGGCGTTTGCCATGGCAGTGAGAATGTTGGGGTTGTTCTGAGCGGGAGTGCTGGCAACTTGTAGGAGAAGATCATAGCCGCAGCAGCAGAGAGACAGGCAATGAGATACAAGCATCTTTTGTCTCAAAGAAGTCTCTTTCATTAGAGAAATTCTGAGCTGCCCTTAAGAGGGTAACTTCCAGGACTGAATTTGACTTGTATGTTAAAAAAATAAAACAAAACAACTTCTCTTCAGTTTCCTGTTTCTAAGGGACTTTTTTTTTCTTTTCCAGAAACATATTGCTTATTGGGTGTTTCATCTCTAATTTTGGAGACCATATGTTGTAGGTATTCTGGGAGAAATCTAGGTTTCAAATACTATATCCATTGTCCCCAGAAGCACATTTAAGGGGTAGTGATGGCTTGCTTCATGGGTACTGTGATGTCTCAGGGAGAGGTGCTAGAGAATTGTGCATGGAATCCTTTAATCTTTGTGACAGTCCTCGAGGTGCATATGATTGCAGATATTGTCTTCTAGATATGATATATAGTTTGTGGTTGTGTTTGTTCGTGTGTGTGTGTGTACATATATGTGAAGGCCCATAGTCAACACTGAATGTCTGATCATAGCTTCACCTTATTTTTATATATGTATACAGATGTACACATGGCACAGCATGTGTGTAGAGATGAGAAGACATGTGTGAGTGTGTGTGGGGGGGTGCAGATGTATATATGCCATAGCATGTATGGAGATGAGAAGATAGTCTTTGGATACTGTCCATCATCTTTCTGCCTTGTTTAAATGGAGTCTCTTCACCATGTGTACTCCTGGCTCGCTAGCCCAGGAGTGTCTGGGGCTTAGACGTGTAGAGTACTTTGCCTGGCTTTGATGTGGGTCCTGGGACTCCAACTCAGATCACCTCCCCGGCCAACCAACTAAACTAGCGGGTGTTACAGCCCCAGAATTCCACATGTTTTGTCCCACTTACATGAAGGTGACAGACAGAGACACCGTGCCTGATTTTTACATGAGTGTCAGCAATCCAAATTCCATCCTTGTACTTTAGAAACAGGCACTTTACAGGGTGAATTGCCTGAATTGTGAATACTTTATCCGGATGATTCTGGGAGGTAAATTTTGAGTTTGATCTGAATGAAAGCTGAGGCTTTATATTTAATTACAGACTCATCAAATTACACGAGATTGGGTAAATTTAAGAAGTGAAACAGAATGCTGGTTATTTCAGCCAGATGACTGTGTAGTCATGACACATCATCCATTCACCCCAATATTTTTTTCCAGGACTTGTTTAATTCCTACTTGGAAGCCATTGGGATGGGGATCAAATCTTTTCCCAGTCACAGACCACGACTTCATCTCCATAGAAGTGGTTTACTCTGCAACTCTCTGAACTGTTATGGATGTTATAGTTCTGAAGATTGCCAGGGCTACAATAAGCCAAGTGTCTGCAAATTCACTCATGATTGTTGAATAACAGTTGCCCTTTGTGGCCATTCTGTCCTTCTAAACCAAAAGGTACTGATCTAGACCCGGCTCTGGGTCTGTTGTTCCTCCCCATAAAACCTTGTTCTCTTAAGAAATAAAGCAAGAACACAGTGAATGTGGCTGTAATATTGCTGAGGAGCCTCCTGGGAGCCTGGCTATGGAAGAGGGAGTTCATAAAAGCCCCAGCATTCTCTTGCTTCAGCTGCTGCCTCTGACATATGGAAGGCTGTAATTTCACAAGGAAGTCAGAGCTTACCTCCTACCAGGTGCCAATATATTTTAAGCAAGGAGATATTACAACTCTGGAATTATTGAAACCCTGTGTTCTTTCCTTTCAATGGCATGGGAGACAGGAAAGAGTTGCATTTTTTTTTTTTTTTAAATCAGCCTGTGACATCATTGAGACTAGCTGTAACCAAGGTGATACAGCTGATGACTCCCAGGAGGGCTGGCGTGGGAGACAGTGATAAACATTTGGGTTGGGGAAGCAGGAGGACAAACCTATCTTTAGGTTTTTGTTATTCAGGTCTATGCTGATTTCCTAAAAACTGCAAAACTCTTGAAACAAATGGATAATTCATGGTCTTACATCCTAAAAATCATTTTTTAAAAACTTGCTGTTGGGTGGGACGAGATTGCTCAGTGAGTAAGTACACTTGTCAAAGAAAGAGAGCCTCGGTTCAAATCCGTAGCTCCTCTGTAAAAGCTGGGCAGGGCTGTTTGTCCTTGTCACCATGCTTTGAGAGACAAACAGGCCAGTGCCAGGAGTGCATTGGCTGGCCAGCCTAATCAAAACCTCAAGTTTCAGGTTCCGCGAGAGACTGCCTCAAAAAATAAGGTAGAGAACGAGAAGATGACAGCTCCGCACCTTCCTTTGGCTCCACATGTGCTTACAAGAACATTTGTACTGAGCTCACATTTGTACGCTCACCCTTGCACACGCATGTGAGTGTACACACACAACCATCATCAGCAACAAAGCCATTGTAGCTTCAGTTTGAAATGTACTTCTCACGACTTGATGTGGAAGGCTGGGCCTCCAGTAAAGAAGTATTCAGAGGAGAGTTTGGGAAGAGTGATTGGGTCAGGAAGGCACTGACTTCATCACTAGTTTAATCCACGGTGCCTTGATAATATGATAAGCTGTGAGGGAGTGACAGAAGGGGGGACCTGGTGGAAGGGAGTCAGTCTTTGGGGACGTGACTGTGGGGCTTGTATCTTGTTCTCAACTTCTCCCTTTCTCCCTCTTCCTTTTCTCCCTTCCTTCCTCTCTTTTTCTTTCCTTTTGTTGGCTAGCGACATCCTCTGGAACCAGATGTTTGCATCCAGAAAGATGCTCCTTAAGGCTCAGCAAGGGAACAACACACAAATTTTAGAAAGTACCTGAAACTTATCAGATTCACAAGGCCCCTCCCTCCCCAAGGTCATATAAGCAGGGAGGACTCTAGGCAGAGGAAACTCCTGGACCCGTTGAACCACCTGTAAGTCATGCAGAGAGGCCCAGGGACACAACTTTGGTGAGTTGCCACCCATGCTGGGGTGGACATTTTCAGTGATGTTGCTGCATTGGAGACATTCCAGCTCCTGTAAGGAATCCCTCACCCATACTCCTTTAAGTCACCCTAGTAATCTTAGTCATGTGTCAAGTCGGACTCCGATAGAATGGCTTCTTTGGTTTGTTGTTGATGGCCTATTTTCAGTGACTAGCCTTTTTTTGTCAATGTCCCCCAGGGAAAGTCACACAACACCTCCCCGCCCTCTTTCCTCCCCTTCCCTGCCTCTTCCATCCTTCATTCTTCCTGGGAGGGAAGCAGCCTTGCCCCATCCACACTGCTGGTCGTGTGCTTCTCCTCCAGAGCAGCAGAGCTTCTGACCTGGGGCTGTAACCCCTGAAACGCTGACCCCAGACAAACCTGTCTTCCCTTGGGTTCATTTTCTCAGGGGCTTTGTTACAGGAGAGGTACCCTAACAAACAACACTTGGGTTCCATCTTTTTCTCAACTCTCAGTCTCTCCAGAGGTTGAAAATCAGAAGGAAAATGGCTTGCCTTCTCTCCACGTGCCCAATATATCAGGTCATTTTTAAGTGTCTAATTAATTTAATTAGGACAATTTATCTTGGAACTGTGTAAAGCACAGCAAGGAAAATGTAAGGACATATACAATTTATTGTCATAATAACTTGAAGAAGTACCTTGTGTGTATGTTCACATACACATACATATACATTCATACGCACATGCATAATACATGCATACATATGAATACATTCATATACACATATGCATAATACATATACATGTATACACTTATATGTACATATGCATACATATACATTCACACACACCACACACACACACACACACACACACACACACACACACACACACACACGTGTGTGTGTGCGCGCGCGTGTGTGCACTGGAATGAGCATGGGTCTTCCCTGGGGAGGAGCAGCAATGCCCAGCGTTGGCGCTAATCTTATTTTCTGTCCTTTGTGATCAATGTATGGCTTAAGCCCCTTGTCATCTGGTAGGAATATTTACCACTGGAGCTGACTTGGCCGCCTGCACATCTGGAGTCTAGACTCGGCGGCTCTGTGGGCAGGCCTGCTTGCTTCCCAGGGCTCCGCTGGCCCCAGGGCTCCACCACCCCCTGCCTCCCTCTGTTGACATAGCTGCTGCCTCCCCTGTTTCATCTGCCCCCCCCCAGTGTCCCTTCCTGCCCCTCCTGTCTCTGCCGTACCCTAGCTCTGACTGGGCTTTGGGTGACCCCCAGATGACCCTCCCCAACTTCTTCAGGAGCCCTTTGCACTCAGGGATCTTCATTTCAGGGCTCAGGGAGAGGGAGAGCCACCAAAAGGAAAAGCCTATAGGCCAGTCCTCTAGTTCACATCAGATGGGACAGGCAGCTTCCAGTTGGTGATACGAAGTTTGGTAAATGTGCTGAGCACTGGAGAGAAAGAATTCATGTGGCTGGGAACCTAGGATTTGGGTCCACATTTATACTCAATGGCTGTGTGACCTGGCCCAGCGTCTCTGAGGTTCAAAGTTATGATGTGGAAATTTGGGAGATGTAGGGCTCACACACAACTGAAGTAAAATGTTCCATATCTGCCTTCTTTCTTACATGTTCATTGTGTAGCTAAATGAGACCAGTTGCTAGGGCAGTTACAGGGCAAGGCAGGCTGCTGTTATATTCCTGAGAGTGGAAGGTACTTGCTTGCCTGGATTGGCTCGGCTGGGCTGGGGTAGAGAAATGGGCCCATTCCATGTGAGGTGAGAAGCTTGAAGGGATGGTTTACCACCAGTACCTATTTTCAGATAGAAAGTAACAGAGAAAGGCGACCACACCCTTGTACCAGCACTATTTTTCATGTCCCTTGAAACATTTGCTTTTTGAGATATCTCAGCTATGCATGTAGGCCTTATTTTTTCAAGTGACAGAGAATTGTTTTTTTTTCTTAAATGTTTTCTGCATAAGCCTGCCGTAACAGACTATGACAAAAAGTAATTTACACCTGCACCCAATTAATTACATTTGTATGAAAATGACACCTGAATAAACTTCCTGTAAAAAGAGCTAGATATTAATCCTACAAACAAAAGCACATCTTTGAGAAATTTTATTTCTTTATAAGACAGTCTCTGATACCACATGGAGTCAGCAGACCCTGTTCTATAGCCCCCAAGAGAGACAGACACTGTCTCATGCCAAACCTGAAGTATTTACTCTGTGTCTCTTTACAAGAAACATTTAACGATGGCTACAACCACATAAATAAATAGATTTTCCAAAGTATGGTTTACTTCTTGAAAATTGGAACTATATACGAGTTGGTAACATCTTACTGTATTCCTTGGCTCAGAATCCAAACCCCATTTTCATGGACCACTGTGCCACACTGCTCTGGCTGCTGGGATAAACCTGTGTGGTTGTTTGTCTCAGCTTTGGAGGCCAAGGGCTGTGGGTCCGGCATTTGGTTTCTGATGGAGGCTGTCCTCCAGGCTTGCAGGAGATTGCCTTCTTAGCATGTCTGAACAGAGTAAAGGAAGAACCAGTGCTGGTCTATCCCTGTTCTTACTGTATTTAATTTCTTGTCATCTATGTGTCTATATGGGTGTCAATGTGTGCATATTTGAGGAGTGTGTGTCCATGTGTGTGCATGTGTGTGAAGGCCAGAGATCAACTTAAGGTGTCATTCCTCAGGATATAGTCCACCTTAGGTTTTGAGATCAAGTCTCTCAGTTTTACTTAGCATTCACTGATTTGTGTAGGTTGACTAGCCAGTGAGCTCTAGAGAGCTCCCTAGAGCCTACCAGGCCTGGTGTCACAAGCACGGGCCACCACACCGCTCTTGTATATGTCCTGGAGATTGAATTTGCATCCTTATACTTACATACCAAGCACTTTACTAAATGAGTTGATTCCCGGTCTCCTCACCCTGTAAGAAGTCTCTAATCCATCTAACCTCATGGCCTCATCTAAATCATACTCAGGGGTCCTGTTTCCAAATACCGTCACCATGGAAGCCAGGGCTTCGGTGTAAGAATTCAAGGTGGGTACAACATTCAGCCCACAACAGTCACCGTAAACCCTGGTGGCACAGAAATGCTTCCTTCCATGACCTTGATGTAACATCCCCACTTCATTCTATATACTTCTTGTCTACATTTCTGATACTCCAGAAAAATGAAGAAATGCTTCTTGTAAGATTCCATGGCAACGTGAGAGGTCAGCAGCTTCTGCCTGAGGCTGGCATTCGACTCGCACTCTGAAGAATGGTGGCTGGGGAAGCCAAGGTCTTCTTGCTCATGAAAATCGCAGTCCTAGGCCTGGCCAACGGCACGGTTACTGCGGAGAACAGAGCTGTCCAAAGCAACTGTGGGCATGGGAGAAAACTTCAGACTCATACACCTGCACAGCCAGTGAGCAGATGAGCTTCCTGGAAAAACACTGAGGTTTGGACCTCCAGTGTTCTCACCTGTGAGAAAGACACCGTGATTAGATCCACCTTTCCCGGCAGGGGCCATGTCACAGCATCTGCTGCCCCACAGTGCTTCGTCTACTTAACCGAGCAAACCCCAAACTGAATATCAACTCTACGTCTTCTAATGCTTGTTGCCAGTGGACCAAGGCCCAACTCAAGGATGCCTTCTATACGTTAAGATCTTGCTTAGGGTCATATACAGTATCCAACCCCCAGCATGGGAAACTGCAGCTAGCCTTGGGAATTCTGTTGTGTGTCACAAAGACACACTCAAGGCATTTCACAGGGACTGACGAAGTTGTGATTTTTGTTTGCTCTGGGTTTTCTTGCATTGGCTCTCGTAGCATGAATTCTGATTGGCTTTAATATTAAGAACCTGGAGGCAGATAATATCAGGCTGAAAGCTGAAAGATCAGAAAAGCAGAGCAACCCAGCCACTAGAATCTTCACATCTCTCCAACTTCTCAGACGGAAAAGGAACTGAACTCTTGTCTCCTCCCACCTTATATTCCTCTCTCTGCCCAGCCATATCACTTCCTGTCTCCACCTCTCAAGCACTAGGACGAAAGGCATGAGATCTGGAGTGCTAGGAGAAAAGGCATGTATGCGCCTCCGCCCAGCTCTGTTTCTCTTTTAGACTGGGTCAATCTCCTGTAGCCCAGGCTGGCCTTGAACTCCTGATCTTCCTGCTTCCCCCTCCCAATGCTGGGATTAAAGGTGTGTGCCACTGCTGCCTGGCCTCTATGGTTAACTAGTGGCTAGCTCTGCTCTCTCATCTCCAGGCCAGCTTTATTTGTTAGGTCATAAAGTATCAGCACAGGCTCTCGAGTTCCAGTTTCCTCACTAGCAGCAGGGATTGGGCAGGTCATACAAGTGTACCCACTTTGGTTTCAGGGTCATCAAAGTCCATGGACATGTGCTCACTCAGAGGGGTGCCGAAGCCCATCTTTTGTTTAGGAGACATTTCCTTTTAGTTCAGCTTAACAAATACATTTTAAAGTAGAGTGTAGAGTGTTTTCAGGAGAAACCCACCAGTCTGAGATCTGTTTTGATAGGGTGGTTTTAGCACCTTAAGTACTTTCCAGTATTTTACTTATTATTTATTTTTGGTAAAATACATTTCATTTTGGTGAAAATCTCTATTGCTCAAGACAAGCACTCATCTTTTATTTGGGGTCCATTCTTTTTTTTTTTTTTTAATTAATTCTTTGAGAGTTTTGCACAACATGTTGATTATATTCACCACCACTCCAAAAACCAGTTTTTCCCAGATCTATCTCTTGTCTTTGCTGCCCACCTAATTTGGTGTCTTTTATATTTTCTCCATCGGTATGAATCCCTAGAGCCTGCCTATTCCTGGATATTGACCTCCCACTGGAGTGTGGTCAGCTTACTCTCTTAGAGAAAACCGTCTCTCCCTTTCCCAGCAGCTAACACTTGCCAATCGCACCACGGCTAGGTACGGGTGTTGTGCATGTCTGCTCTCCATGCTGGGGTTTGGCCTGGCTCGGCTTTATGTAGGTCTTGTGCATGCTGTTGCAGCTGCCGTGGGTTCTTAGATGCAGCTGCCCTGCTGGGTCTGGAAGACACTGTTTCTCCTAGTCATCCACCGCCTTGGGCTCTCACACCTTTTCTCTTCACTTTTCTGCAACGATCCCGGGGAGAAGAAGGAGCAGTGTGTGTCCTCTGCGGGACTCTGTAGTCTCTGTCTTCATCCTTGTCATTTCTGTGTCGATCACCATCTACTGCAGCCAGGAGCTTCTAAGCATTTATCTTTCTTCTGTTTCATTTAAGTTTAAAAAAAATGAGGTAAAGAAAAAGTTGTTTTTTTTTTTTTTTGGATGGTCCCCCAGGGTTTGCTGTTGTGTAAGGAACATTGCCTGATGCAAAAGGTTGGCCTCATGAGGGGCTTGTTCAGGCTTCAACCTGTCCAGAATCCACAGCTGGCATTGCTCAAGCCTATGTGTGTGTATGTGTTCCTATCATTGTTACAGTTTCAAAGCTGAGTTGTTGGTATGCATGAATAAAGGCACGAATATGTGCAGGCCTGAGTATGTATGTATGTACATGTATGGTTGTGTGTGCATGTGAGCTTGTGTGTGTGTGTGTGTGTGTGTGTGTGTGTGTGTGTGTGTATACAAGCACACATGTGCATGAGTGTATATGTATGTGTGAGCATTTGTGCCAAATGTATATGTATATGTGAGTATTTATGCATGACTGTATATGTGTGTGTGGGTGAGCACTTGTGCATGGGTATATATGTGTGTGTGAGCATTTGTGTATGAGTGTATATGTATGTGTGAACATTTGTGCACATTCATGAGTGTATTGTACCTGTATAATCATGTGTAAATGCATGTATGTATGAAAGGGTGTGTGAGTGCATGTGTGTCCATGCCAGGAGGCTTAAGTATAGCACAGCCTGCTGTTTGCAGATATGGGGATATGTGTGCCTTTGGTCATAGCATCAACCCCACACCAAGTTTGCTGGGTCTGGGGTCACATGGCAATCTCGTCTCTACTGAGGAAGACAAATTCTGATATTCTCTGATTATACTTTGTCTGTGGATGGAGGTCTTGCTGTGTTAGCAACGGGACCTGATTTTGAGTCATGAGCTGTGCTCCCCAGTAGCTGGGTTCCTCCTGAGATGGATGGACAGGAGCCAGGAATCTGTGGAGATGCTGGCTTGCACCAGGCTGGATCTGTGAGGAGCGGGTTTGGCACGCGCCACGAGAACATCTTCATTGTCACCAGCAGTGGGAACCCTGGCAGCAGGGTCTGCTCTTCCTCAGCCCGCCTGACCCAATAATGGGTTCTCTTGGAAGGAGGCAAAAAAAAAAAAAACAAAAAAAAAACTTCTTGGCAGCTAGGCCCAGCGATGGCCACTTTGGGATTGAGAGAAGAGTTTATGGGGACCATTCTTTAAGGAGAGGAGCCAAGCAGCTGGCCACACCCTCACTGATGGAGCCAGAAGCAGAAGTAGCATCCTTGGGCTTCTTGGGCTTCTGTCGTCCTTCTGTATCGTATTCCTGCTGGTCCTCTGAGCAGACCAACGTGGCTGCTCACTTCAGCTACAGATTCACCTTGAGGGTCTTGCTGACACAGTTCCTGTCATTGTTACAGCTTCACAAAGAATATTTTTAAAAGAATTAATTAAAACAAAAAGAATTGAACTAAATTTTAAGGGTTTAGAGAAGACCTCAAGGGGCGGCCAATTGTCTTCATCACTCTTCTGGGAGAATATCATTTAGCTATCACACATTCAATGGGTTTGTGCTGAAAATACCATCATTGTTAATACCAAAGCCATAGGCTGTTCTGTGCTGTCCCAGGTGTATCTAGCTCTGCTGGTGCCTAAGAGAAAGCTGATTCTGTTTGGTAACATTACCTGATTGAATGTGCTCTAGGTTCTTCCTGAAGGAGTCCCCCAACTTCAGAAACATTTATTGGAGGGTGGCACCATGTACATCCATCCTATCTATCTATCTATCTATCTATCTATCTATCTATCTATCTATCTATCTAACTTATCTCTCTATCTCTCTATTATCTATCCATCTATCTGTCTTGTCTATCTATCTGTCTAGCTAGCTACCTATTATCTATCTATCCATCCATCCATATATGTATGTAAATACATACGCACACACATATATATGAAACATTATTGGAGGTTGGCATCCTGTATATATATCTACCTATCTATACATACATACATACATACATACATACACACATACATACATACATACACACACATATATACACATACATACATTTATATGAAGATCTCCTTTTAGAGGTGACTGTACTCTCTAGGAATTTGTGTTCCTGCCAACAGTGAACTGAGCATCCACTCAATACTGCTTGATCTGGTGACACTCATCAAAATATTAGACCAGTTGACTGGTCATTGACCTTGTCACGCATAAACCACCGCCCAGTGAGAGAATGTGATCAGTTGTGTTCCAGGTAGAAATGTCCAAAACCCCATATACAGATCAAAAACATGTTTGGTGGATTTTTCAAAGCATGACTAGTATAATAAGTAGAGATAGCAAAAAAAAGTTAGTTTTGGTTGCTTGATGCATAAAAAGTTTTACAAACTTTCATACACATGATGATCTAGCTTATTCTTTAAGACTTACGAAAAACAATAGTTTAGTTAAAAGCAGAGGGAGCCTGAAGATCTGGTTCATTGCCCTCTTGGAGGATGCACATAGGCAGCTCACAAAGCCTGTAACTCCAGCTCTGATGGATCCAGAGCCCCTGCTGGTCTCTGTGGGTGCCTATACATACGTGTGAACATATACACACACACACAGTCACATGCACACACAAATAAAACAGCAAATCTTCAAAAACTTAAAATTGGAAACTCAAGTTTTATTTCAACCAGCTCAAGAGTTGAACCCAATACCTGTTTCTTGTGATTTTTTTTTTTTCTTTTTCATTACTGCATTGGCACAGTGAACTCAGTGCCTTCTGGGATGTGAGCTCGGTCTAGACTGACTTCAGGCTGATGGAAACAAAGACATCTCTTTGTTTTCTGGGTACTTGCTTTGTACTCTGGGCAGACTGTGCATCAGGAGCTTGCACTGTGAAAAACATCTGGCAGATGCAGCACAGGGGAGGGGTCATTTCTCTTGATCTACACACAAAGAAGTCGCACCATCATGGGAAGAACCTAGTGGAGGAGCTTGGGGACAGAGGTATATGGTGGAGACATTTCACTGGCTAAGAGGCCAGAACCACAGCTGGCTCTCATCTTCAAAGGCCTACTCTGGTGTCCACCTCTGCCAGGCAGGCCTTGCCTCTGAAGGGTCCACCACCTCTTAAACTTTCGTTCCACTGGGGATCCAGCAATCAAAAAGTGAACCTGAGAGGGACTTTTCAGAAAACATAGCTTTCTGTCCCAAGGTCTAACCTCTGTGCATCTCTTTTGCTGTTCTCCAAGTAAAGATTATAATTATGACGTCAGAGAGAGCCTTCAAGTCTCTTCTCTTTCTCTGTTCTAAACTTTATACTTATTTGATTGGATTTACCTTTACTTCACTCTGTCCTTTGGATGAATTTGCATAAAATCCTTTCAAGTCCGGAGAGAATGTTACTGTAGTGGCATAAGGCTGCCCTGCCACATGAACTCATGTCCACAAATGTCCACACATGTATGTGAGTGAGCTAGGGACATGGCTCACTGGGTAATAGTGCCTGCCCTCCAACCACCAGGAACGGAGATCACAGACTTGTGACTCCAGGGTCAGGAGGTGGAGACAAGTACATTCTGAGAGCTCTATGCCTGCCCCCAGCCTAGCTGAAACAAAGTTTCTAGTTCAGCAAGATACTCTGTTGCAAGACAATAAGGCACCATCAAAGAAGACATCCCACATCCTGCTTGCCTTCCAAATGCATAGGTGTAGGAACACATGACTGTGTACACTGATGAAACACACCAAACACACAAAAATAATGTATTTACTTGTGGTTCTCCACCGCTGTTAGGGAGAGAGAGCCAGCTTTTGACAGCTGCCTCTGAACATACATAGAGGCAGCCACGGATGATGCTGGGCTGCCCATGGGCTCATCCTCTACATGGATGCATGGCCAATCCTCCAAATCACATATTGCCTAAAGAGGGGGGCATGGGCAGGAAGTTCATGTTGATTATTGATGAGTAGTTGCTTGTGCGGGGATGGCTACACATGTTTATATGTATCCTTTCTTTTCAAATAATTCTCCCCAGATCCTGGTTCACAATGACTTACATTGTTAGGGATACAGCCACGGTTTCTAGCACTTCTGTGTACGATTAGACATGGACAATAATGGACTGTCGTGACCCCCTCCTTTGTGACCATTGGCGCCTCTAGTATATTCTGAGAAAGATGTTACTTTTATCCCAGAGTGTCTGAACATTTGCCATTAGCTTAGGAGGCAGAGAAAGAAAATTGTCATTTGTAAACTAGGCTTAGGATGTGTTGCTGGAAACAAACGCAGCGGAGAGGGGTTCTTTTGGGACAGTAGCTTTGTGCTGTGGGCTGCGCATTCTTTGGACAGGTCCATCTGGGGCAGACATACAGTTGGAGTCTGGCGAAACTGGAAGGGAATAAAAGACCTCCTCCGGCTTTTGAATTTCCAAATCCTAGGAAATCTGGCCAGATGAAAGAGCCGATGAGGTAGATGTTTGCAGGGTTCAAAACAGGCAGATGGTCAGCAGCTCAAAAGCTATGTGTTAAAAATATGCATTGGCCAGAAGCAGCTAGAGGTCTGCTGTGAGTGTGATGCAGAGCCCAGGGATTCCTAGCAGCACAGCCTCCAGTCCAAGAAAACGTCTCACATCCCAGCACACTGTGCATCCGAAGAAAGAGAAGCTCCGCCCCGCCCTGCCCCCTTTCTGTGGGATTGAAAGGTAGATAAGATGAATTACTACTACAGTTATTCAACCACGGGAAGCAATTCATGCATGCTTCAAGGGGAAATGAAAATAAGAACTTCCTTGTAGCATGAATCTTAAAAGGTCTTATTATTAAGAACGAACCTGAAGCCAGGTATTGGGGTGAATGCTGGAAGATCAGAGAAGCAGAACAAACCACAGCTTCCTCACCTCGCTAATTCCTCAGCTGATCCTGTTTCTTCAGACTGGAAGCCTCTCAGCTGAATTGTGCTGCTCAAAAGCCTAAAAGCTTAACCAGGCTCTAGTTCCTTGTCCTCACGCCTTAAATACCTTTCTGCTTTCTGTCATCACTTCCTGGGATTAAAGGTGTGAGTCACCATGCCTAGCTGTTTCCAGTATGGCTTTGAACTCACAGAGATCCAGACAGATCTCTGTCCCTGGAATGCTAAAGGCGTGTGTGCTACCAGTGCCTAACCTCCATGTTTAATATTGTGGCTGTTCTGTTCTCTGACCCCAGATAAGTTTATTAGAGTGCACAGTATTCCAGGGAACACGATACCACCACACTTCCTTATGAGAAGATTTGTAAAGATGGTCACTGCTAATCCTGATGGGAAAGAAATGAGAATGGTACAGTGGCAATAAAGACCCAGTAAAGAAAAACTCATGACAATAAAGGTTCCACTCTTGCCTGAGTGGAGGCCTATGGTTTTTGGATAAATTGGGTTGGTCACTTAGCCAAGAGACCACTCTGTGAAGGCAGGCTCATCTCATACCACACTAAAGAGAAAGGTTCCGTAATCTAGGTGCAAGCCTCCACAACGCCTGCATTCTGCATGCTTGTAGCACAGCCTCATATAGATGATACAATGTTCTGTTGCCAGTTTAAGCTTTGGACTATGGCTGCAATGCCTTTCGGCTTGAAGCTGGGAAAATGCTTCCCTGGGTTTCCTTGCTTTTGCAAGGCATCCCCATGGCTTGCTTTTTAAAGGAAAGTATTTGAAATGCATTTGTAGAGCCTCCCTCAGTTCCTGAAATGCCCCAGACACCCTGCTTACTCTTCTAGGACAAATCGCACAACCTCTTTTTAGTGGTGCTAAACCCCTTAACATTTGAGGTCCCCCTGCCTGCTCCTTTAATCACAGCTCTTTTCAGCCCTGAGGGCTCTCTCCTTCATAACCTTGAACTCAACTTTCTGCTTCATTTTCTCACTGTACATCTGGTTAAACAGATCCAGCGACAACCATGCTGCAGTCCTAAGCCTATGCTGTCTTAAAAATTTCCCCACTGACTTCATCAATCCATTACATTTCCTTTTTTAAAAACCATATTCAAATTTTCACAACATAAGTTAAACACAGACACCTTTGTCAGAATGGAACATGAAAGCCTTCTCATCCAGTTCCTAGCAGAGTTCTTGTTCCCTTTGAAACTATATGAGCCTAGCTTGCCCTGTCCACATTCCTGTTTATGTTTTGGCCTGTTGGACTCCAGCCCAAAGCACTCGTTAAACTTGACTTACAGGGTTCCAGGGCTCCGCTAAGGCTGCATCTCCAAATCTCTTCCACAGTCCTCCTGGAAACCACGTCTGAGAATCAAAGCCACGGCCCCACTTCTCTGTCACTTTCTCTTCCGTGTGTTACTTTCACATCACCGGGACCACAAAACTCAGTAGAAACAGCTCCAGAGGGAAAGATTTGCTTTTGCTCTCGGTTTCAGAGTTTCTGTCAGTTCTGGAAGAGCAAGTGTCTCAGCATTCACCACTGCAGTTGTTGGGAATGGAGACTGCTTACGTGGTAGCTGACCAGGAAGCAGAGAAACTGGTGGGAACCAGAGTGAGAACATGACCTTCCCAGGCCCATCAATACCGACCAACATCTACTAGCGAAGCCCAGCATTCTAAAGGTCCCAATGCCTTCTTGATTAACACTACCAACTAGGGAAGAAGTACTCAAAACTGGAGCCTGTGGGGAGCACTTTAGACCTGAGTCTTAACAGTGTTGGTCCTCAGTGCAGAATCTGGATAAGCTACCTATGTCCTGGTCCCATCCAGAGCTGTTTTCTATGCCTCCACACATTTCACATCAACACTGAAAGGCCACAATTCTAAAGCTGACATGTTGCAGTGCTCTATAAAACAACTACTTTGTTTTTGTTCCTAGTTCTGAGGACAGAACCTTAAGCTATGGTTCTCAACCTTCCTAATGCGGTGACCCTTTAATACGGTTCTTCATGTTGTGATGGCCCCCAACCATAACATTATGTTCATTGCTACTTTATAACTGTAATTTTGCTACTGTTATGAATCGTCATGTAAATATCTGTTTTCCTATGGTCTTAGGTGACCCCTGTGAAAGGATCATTTGATACCCAATGGGATTGTGACCCACAGGTTGAGAACCACTGCATTAGAATGTTCTGATTTCAGTTTACTGATGAGTCTCAGGGGAGGAGGGTAGTTTGCTAGCTCCAGGATGTTGCCCCAAAGTGATTAGTGATTAGTATTAAGTCATCAGCCCCAGCTCTGGGAATGGGAGAGGGTCTGATGGAATTTCTGTAAAAAATCCTTAAACGAGCTGGGCAGTGGTGGTGCACGCCTTTAATCCCAGCACTTGGGAGGCAGAGGCAGGTGGATCTCTGAGTTCGAGGCCAGCCTGGTCTACCAAGTGAGTCCCAGGAAAGGCGCAAAGCTACACAGAGAAACCCTGTCTCGGGGAAAAAAAAAAAAAGAAATCCTTAAACGAAAAGCAGCCTACTGTTGGTGCACACCCTGGTGTTGGAAAGGGACCACCTCATAGGATGAGGGGCTGCTTTTCCTTCCACTGTACTTACTCCATGCATCACTTTCATTTGGGTGTTCCTGAATTGCAGCCTGAATTGTCCTGCGGAGATAGGAAGTTTGTTGGCCAACTTGCCTGGAGTGCACAGGGTAGAGTCCCTGCCCTAACACACACACACACACACACACACACACACGCACGCACGCACGCACGCACGCACGCACCTTAAAAAGCACATGGGGCAAGCAATTGAGTGGGTTCCAGCCAGGGCCAGTTAAGATTTGAACCTGAGAGCCTGATTTCCTTGACTCCCCACCAGGCTCCTCACACAGAGAGATACCAAGACATTTAAACAGGAAAGGAACACCCCAAAAGAGAAAAGACACTTGAGGGATGAGGACAAAGCCAGACCTTCACCTCCCAGGAAACAGCATGTTAATGTGTGAGCTTGTGACTCCTAGATGCGATCTGGAGCAGCTAGTGTGGAGAATATAATAAATCTCCAACAAGGGACATGTTCATGCAGCTACAGCCACCACCTGGGCAGCAGAGGGACACTAAAGGGCTACAATTTATTAAATTCAATTTTCAGGGATATGGGGAGAAGCCAAAGCCTGGAACTGAGTGATCTAGTTTAGACATTAAATTAACCTAAATAGGACCTAAGCAGATGAAAGTATAGTTACCATGTTGTCTGAGTGTCCTCACACCACAGGGACACCTTGTGGGGAGTGTTGTTTCATGAGCTTATCGTATCTGAAAAGAACTGAGAAATGTTTATTTCCTTTATGTTGCCTCTAATGTCATTATTTATGTGTACATCTAGCCAGTCTCGCTCACTCCAGGTTCAAATGCCGGCTCTTTCACATACTACTTCTTTTATTATTATTGTTGTTGTTATTATTTTAATTGTTTCCTCTGTAATTGTGTGTATATTTGTGTGTGTATGTGTACGTGTGAGTGTGTACACGTGTGTGTGTGTGTGTGTGTGTGTGTGTGTGTGTGTGTTCACATACACTTTGGTCCACATGTGTTGGGGAGGGGCATGGGGAGATCAGAGGTTGACATCAGATTTCTTCTTCAGTTATTGTCTAGTTTATATATTGAGGCAGGATTTCTCACTTGAACCCAGAGCTCATGCATTAGACTTGCCTAGCTAGCCAGCTTGCTCTAGAGATCCTCTGTCTGCCTCCCAAGTGTCTAAGATGACAAACAGGCCACCTCACCTCCTTCCCACACAAACACATGACATCTCCGTGGGCGCTGAGGATCTGAACTCGAATCCTCACATTTTTGTCATGCTCATGCACCAAGCAGCTTTTCCACTGAGTCGTCTCCTCAGACCTTTTTATACTTATTTATTTACATACCACTTCTTGGCCCAGTTGATCATCTTAGTCGTTTTCCAGTAGCCACATTAGCACCTCAGGGATTTGAGTGAAACAACAGAATGCAGTCAGGATTTAAATCTTTGAAGGGAGCATTTGCCTGCATCCTTGGTTCCTAGGATCACTCATACTTGCCTGGTTAAGATGTGTGCAGTGGATGGATGGCTTGTCCCAAGGTGAATCATTCTCAAGATGTAGGTTGTGCGTCACAGGACACACAGCAATGAGGAATATCATCCCTTAGCCACACTTGTTTCCAGGGCTCAATTGTACAACATGGCATGTAGCTCGATCCTAATTGGTCTTATTAATAAAAACCCAGAGTAAGATCTTGAGGTAAAAGTTGAAAGATCAGAGAAGCAAAGGAGCAGCTACAGTCTCTTAGCCTCTTAGCTTCTGAATCTGAGATCCTGTCTATGCCCCACCTTAACACTTCCTTTCTGTGCCCAGCCATATCACTTCTTGTCTCCTGTCTGTACAGACCTCTAGACCTCTATGACTAGCTAGTGGCTAGCTCCACCCTCTGATCTTCAGGCAAGCTTTATTTGTCAGAACACAACAGTAATATGGAAAGCTCTTTGATGCATTTATGACTGCACCTTGTTTCCTATGTGACATAAATCTGTCAAACTCTGGGATCTACATGAAAACAGTGTCTTGAAAGCCTGGTGAATTTTTAGCTTTGGGGACATGTTTTGATTGGATACTGTGTGAGATGGTGTGGGGACACAGCTACAAAGAACACAGGTCCCTTACCCTCCTCAGGTCATGGAAGGACTAAGGGCAGCTCGAATGTGCCACATGAGGGAACCACAAGAAGAGAACAGGACATGAAGGAAAAGACAAGAGATGAGGGTATCAGGAAGTCGAGCATCTTAGATGATGCTGGTGATGAATGCCGCTACACGGGATTGCTCATGAAGGTAGAGTTGGCTTTAAAAAGAGTGAAGAGCTAGAGGTCAGATTGGTGCTGTCAGGTCTCAAAGGTAGGATGGGTAAAAGGCTAGGAGTGAGGCGACTAACTCCAAGTGTAGGTGGCATTTAAGCTTTAATGTAAGTGGTTCTCGATTGTTTTGAATGATTCAGTATTTTATAATGCAGATCAAGGGAGAGAAATCCAAGGGAGGAGGAAAGAAATCTGAGGACTGGCAGAATGGGAAGAGTGAGGGGCAGTGATGTCAGGGAAAAGTCCCACCCTTTCCAACAAAAGTAAGAAACTAGAGGCAAGGCTACAAGGTCATCAGAGTAAATGGGGGAGGGGGAGGGCAGGGAGAATGGCTTCCAGAAGCAGTGGGTACCGGACTATTCAGTTCTGTAAGTAAGATGTGAGGAAGGAGGGACAGGGCCATCATGGCTTGGTGGCTAAGCTGACCTTTTCAGATGATGCCCGAGGGAGATGCCATATCCTATGGCACACAGGACTAAAGAAATGGAGAGCTGTTCATTTGTGAGAACTCAAGGACTGTTGGCCTGAAGAAACACACAAACAAGAATTGCAACCTCATCTACGAGAAGTCTATACCTGCTCAGGAATTAGTTGTGGAGAAATTATAGTCACATGCTACATCAGGACATTTTGGCCAAGGTCAAGTGCATATACAATCAGGGTCCCATGATGCTATATCCTTAGCGATGTCATGGTCATTTTAATCTGAGCAAGGGCACCCTGCAGTGTTCAGATAAATGACTATTTCAATTAATGGCATGATTGTGACCCTAATGTCACTGCATTATCTTAATTTGCTAACTGATTATGTCACCCCATTCTGAAAGATCTAAGAACTATAACTTAGTCTCCAAGAGATTTGAAGAAATGGGGCCTGGGGGTGTAGCTCAGTCTGTAGAGTGCTTGCTTCCCATACAGAAAGCCCTCAGTTCCTAGCATCTTATACATGGGGTGTGGTAGTGCATAGCTGTAATTCCAGCACTTGAAAGGTGGAGGCAGGAGGACCAAAGATTCAAGGTCATCTTCAGCTTTATAGGGGATGATACACCATCCTGAGTTATGTGAGACCCTGTCTCAAATACAAAAATGAAGAAGAAAATTAAAATGAGATGGGATAAATCTTTTCAATTTTGCTGCTGAAGTCAAGAGAAACCTAATTCAAACAAGAATTGTGATGATGTGGGCTTATTCACATGTATGAACCAAATCTTCCACTTTCCAGATGATACAATGCACTAGCTAAAGTGTTTGCATTTAAGGCTAGAGAAAACTTTGTATGCAAGGATTCTTACCTTCAAAGTTTCTGCTCTGTAGGAGAAGGCTCTCTGTACATACGAATACGTCATCTGTACCATGTTTTCCTGTTTAGAATCTAAAGCTGAATAAAGTCATATAGCCATGAAGAAGCTTTTGGAAAAGTGGCCCACATGACAAACTGCTTATAATTACTTTATTTCACAAAGGAAAATTTCCCTTAGCAACAAAATAGAAAACATCCATTTTTTTTTTGTAATCCTCATATTTTTACTGCAGTCCACAGAAAGTGTGATCAATTTCTACAAACCTGATTGCCCAGGTGATACTCCAAACACAAGCTAGTAATATGGACCATGTGGTTTGGCCCCCAACATCTGAACTCTGATTTTTCTCTTTGCATGTGAAACATTATCAGGTATTTCTGAGGCAGAAACTGAACATAATTAGCTTGCTAAGGCTCTTCTTGGTTGCAATTAGAATGAGATCAGATAAGCAGTCATCTGGATGCCAAAGGAAGGGAGATTTGCATATCAGAGTCCCCAGAACCAAGGCAGCCTTGCAGACAAATGGAAGGGCATTACCTGGCCCCCAGACTTCTTTGGAAACTGAGGGCCCACTTTTTTTTTTTTTCATACAGCAAGTGCTCATTAAGATTCACTGATAGACTAGATGATCTTCCAGACACAGAACATCCTTCTGCATTGTTCTAATGCTCCTTTATGAACTGTGTAATGGAAGTTACTTACTTATTAAATTGCCCAAATATTTCTTGACTCCATGATCTATATTTCTAGGGAGGGGAGACACTGCCCAGGTCTGCTTCCTTCAAGTAGATGTGAGGTAGAGTTTAAGACATGGGCATTGTTGTCTTCTTGCAGGAAAGTGTTAGTTCCATGATTTTCTGATCAATGCCTTGAAAATATGCCTGGTGGGAGCCAGCTGGGAACAGGAAAAATATTCTTATTATCTAGCATAGGCAAGTGGGCTACATGTTTTGAATTTATGTTCAGGTCAGGATTATAGCAATTCTCTCTTCCCACCTTTTACCCTTCCCCTCTTAAGATCCCCCCACTAGCTTGCTGGTGGCAAATGTGCCAAGGCAAACATGGGCCTGGGACTTGCATTTGAACTCACAACTCTCCCTCGGACCAGTATTGGTAAGATTATACATCTGCTTGCTCCCTGAATAACAGACACCATGGTGAGTTGGGCCATGAGTTGGTATTTAGACAAATTGGTCAGTATTTTCTAAACTTCCTGTGCGATATGTCCATATGAGAATGGGATAACGACCACATGTGCAGAGGCAACAGCACCAGACAAAAATAACATTTCCCAGCCAGCACAGCTGCAAATACACAGGGGAAGCCTCTAAACCAAGTCATACCCCACCCATGTGCCCAGCTATGGTGGCAAGACCAGCCGTTATTCACACTGCTGTGGAACTGGTCATTTGTTTCACACTACTGAGGACTGAGGGGTCCTTGAGAAGTGCTGTTTTAGATAAATGAGACTTCCATTCTAAGTGTCAATGATCTTTGTCAATAATTATCTTCTCCGGCTTCCTAAACAGAGTATGTAAAGAGAAGCTAATGAGGTTCATTTGAAGCTTTTAACATAGTGTCTTTAGATTGCCTCCATTCCTTAACCAGTAGTTGGGTGCATTATTACTCCCATATTAAGGATAAGGTAAACTGAGATTCTGGGAGTTTGTTTTGTGACCAAGGACACTTGGCTCAGATATGACCCCAATGAGACTCATTCTGGATACTAGCCACATGTACAGAGTGTCACATGAGGAGTCTAAGGAGAGATGCTTTGGTTCTTGTTCAAACAAAGGTAGCTAGGTGTTGCTAGCATTCTACATTCATCACATTTATGCTGGCATTACTATATATTATTACATAATATATATTTCAGTGGCATTCATCCTCACAGAAGACATTTGCTAGGCGTATTGTATACCTGCTGTTGTTTTAGGTCCTGGGACCACAACACGGAGTCTTGTCTTCTGGAGCTTGTGGATCATTAGGGAAGGCACCACCAGGTGTATAATATCTGTGACAGCAGAAGATCAGCACAGGTTGGTGGCCGGTCTGAAGAAGGCTTCCTAGAGAAGGTGGCATTGAGTCCAGAGACTGCAGACTGTGAGGCGTCAGGGTGACAGAAAGAGAGAGCAGTCCAGGATGGAGGAGAGGGATGAGACCCATGTTTACTAGACAGAAAGGAGGGAAGGAAGGATGAAGGGAAGAGAGCGAGGGAGGGAGGGAGAGAGAGAGGGGGAGAGGGAGAGGGAGAGAATGAGGATGTGAAGGTAAGGAGAATGAAGGAGGAACGGAGAAAAGGAGAGGTGAAGAAAAGAAGGAGGCAAGAGAAAAAATTGAGGAAGAAAGAGATAAAGAAAGAGAAAAAGGAGAGAGTGAGGACGACAGGGAAGGGAACAATGGAAAGGAAGGAGAAAGGGAGGAAAGGAGGAAGGGAGGAAAGGAGAACAGAAAAGAAAAAGAAGGAAATGGAAAGGAGAGAAAGAGAGGGGAGGAATTAAGACAGGAGGGAGAGGAGGTAAAATGAGGGGGAGGAAAAGAGGAAGGCAGAAGGGTAAAGGAAGAAAGAAAAGGAAGGAAGGGAGAGAAGGAAGGAAGGCAGAGGGGAGGGAGGGAGGGGAAAAGAGAAGGGGAGACAGGAATTTCATGTTTACTGCTAAATTCAGAGCTAAAGCTCAGGAGGAGGCTGTGGTGAGAGATGACACTGTCAGGAGAATAAGGGGACAGATGAAAAGACCAGAGGACACTCTTCCTGAGCCTAGGCACATTGCAGGGACAATAATCAGCCACTGGGTGTTTTCAAACATGCTTCCAGGAGAGCCTGAGTTGAGATAGCACAGGACAAGCAACTATAAGCTCTGGTTTGGGTCTGACTGTGGAGAAAAGTGGGCACTTCATAAGGAAAGATGATTGACGGGGCTGGCATCTAATGACAGGAGGAACATTGGAAAAGGAAGAGTTGATATGACCAACATACTTTGCAGTAGGTCTGGCTTTGGTGATTGCAATGGTTTAAACTTAGGCAAAGTCACTTGAAGTCCTATATACAAAGACTTGGCCTTTCGGGAGGGTGGGCCTAGTGGGTGGAGCCTTAGGTCTTGGGTCTCTTCACAAAAGCTTGTGTCAGATATTCTATCATAGTGGCAGAAATCATTTTTATATAGCCTCTGGAATGAACATGGGATTAGAGGACATATGAGACTAACTGCCACGCTTGAAGAGGGGAAGCGAGAGGACATGCTTGAGTCTAGCTCCACCCTCCTTTTTCCCGTTGTCTTATTTACACAGTGTCCTTCTTACTGTTTCTTCTGGTCAGTTTCCACTGGCAGCCTAAAAACCTAGAATACTCGAGGAGAATATTATACTCCAAAGAATTATTCAGATCTTGTTGGCCTGTGGGCATTTCTGGGAGTGGGATTGTCTTGTTTGTTAATTGATGTAGGAAGACTCAGCCCACTGTGGGTAGCACTATTCCCTAGGCTGGATCCTGAAGCATATTGAGAGGAGAAAGTTAGCTGAGAGCAGGTAAGCAACCACAGGTCTCCACATTTATTTTCTCTGCTCTTGACTGTGGGTGTGATGCTTTGAGTTCCTGCTTGACTTCCGGGTGACAGTGGACTCTCACCTGGGGCTGTAAGCCAAATAACTCTTTCCCTAAGTTTCTCTCTGTTGAGGTGTTTTATCATAGCAACAGAAATGAAGCTCAAACACAGCTCTGTGGAGACTTTGCAGTGGGAAAGGTGATTTGTAAATAAAGTCATTCCCTTAAGGTAATCATTGTACAATTGATTATGAAATGAATTTTTTGGTATAGAAGACCAAGAGATCATTGAAATGCTACATAAACTGACAAGCATTGAAAGCAGGTCATGGTAAAAATAAAACTTTACTGGGAAAAACACAGTCTTCCTGAGGGGAACTTTGATGGCCTCCACATGTCCCTGGGACTGCCTTAGAGGTTTATTTTTAGCAAGGATAGCAAGGACACAGATTTTTTTTTAAATGTGTATCAACACCTGTGTGCTAGAGAGAAAAATGAAGAATTAAATAAAAAAGAATTAATATTTTTATTCTCAGAATCTTTAAATTTGTTTATTTAGTTTACATCCCAACCCCAGTTTCCTCTCCCTTCTCCCCGCTTCCCCAATCTACTCCTCCTCTGCTTCTGTTGAGAAAAGGGTAGGGCTCCCATGAGTATCAATCAAGCATGGCATATCAAATTGTGGTGAAACTAAGCACTACCCCTTGTATTTAGGCTGGGCGAGGCAATCCAGTGTGAGGAATAGGTTCCTAACAGCCAGCCAAAGCATTAGGAACAGTCCCTGCTTCCATTGTTAGGAGTCCCATAAGTAGCCCAAGCTACACATCTGTCTTATTATATATGCAGAAGGCTTAGGTTGGTCCCATGTAGGCTCTGTGGTTGTTGGTTCAGTCTCTGTGAGTTCCTATGAGCCAGGTTAGTTGTTTCTGTGGTTTTACTTGTGATGTCCTTGACCCCTCTGGGTCCTACAATCCTTCCTCCTGTTTTAGTACAGGGTTCCTCAAGCTTTGCCTACTTTTTAGCTGTGGGTCTGCATCTGTTTCCATCAGTTACTGGTTGAAGGCTCTCTGATGACAATTGGGAGAGTCACCAATCTGATCACAGGAGATGACCAGTTCAGTCTACATATCCATTATTGCTAGGAGTCTTAGCTGGGGTCATCCTTGTAAATTTTTGGGAGTTTTCCTTGCATCAATGGTTTTTACTTGACCAACAAAAGTTCCCCTTTCCAGTCATCTCTTTCAGTACTCTCCCCTTCCAGCCACCCCCTCAACCATATTCCTTGAGTTCCTATCCACATCTGCACCCAGTCCACCCAGGGGATCTCTTCTATTTCCACTTCCCAGGGAGATCCATGCATTCCCCCCTTGGGCCCTCCTTATTACCTAAGCTCTGTGGGTTTGTGGATTGTAGCATGATTACCCTTTACCTTACAGTTAATATTCATTTATGAGTTAGTACATACCATGTTTATCTTTCTGAGTCTAGGCTACCTCACTCAATGATTTTTTTCTAGTTACATCCGTTTGCCTTCAAATTTCCTGATGTCATTGTTTTTAACAGCTGAGTAATACTCCATTGTGTAAATGTACCACATTTTCTTTATCCATTCTTCAGTTGAGGAGCATCTAGGTTGTATCCAGGTTCTGGGTATTACAAATAAAGCTGTTATGACCATAGTTGAGCAAGTGTCCTTGTGGTATGATTGAGCATCCTTTGAGTATATTGCTGGATCTTGAGGTAGATTGATTCTCACTTTTCTGAGAAACTGCTATATTGATTTCCAAAGTAGCTGTACAAGTTTGTGCTCCCACCAGCAATGGAGGAGTGTTCCCCTTGTTTCACATCCTTGCCATCATAAGCTGTCATTTGTGATTTTTGATCTTAGCCATTTTGACAGGTGTAAGATGGAATCTCAGAGTTGTTTTGATTTAGATTTCCCTGATGGCTAAGGAGAGTGTTTTTGTGAGAAGGCTTCATTCTGCTGTATAGGTGGGACTTGAGCTTTCTAGATAGTGTAGGCTGGCTTCTCAAACTTGTTTCTCTTCTCTGGGGCTTCTCAAATGTTAGGTAGGGCATATGAACATGGGCCACATTTTTAGCTGTTCTTAGGATTTCAATAGGTGTTGAGTGTGTAGACTGCTGTGGATAATATGCATGCTGTCATAATGTTGACTCTTCAGATCTGTGCACATAGCCTACCTTTCCACACTCCGTTCTCTTTAGCATCTTTGCCCAATGGTAAAGTTTCTGGAACACACATCTTTCAATTTATTGGCTACGTTTATTTCTACGCATTTTGTTTCTTTTACATAATTGTAAGTGGATTGTTTTCCTAATTTCTTGTCTCTGACAATTTATGTTTAGTGTAGAGAGAAGTACATTTGTTTTATTTTTTCATGTTGACTTTTTGTCTTGAAATGTTACTGGTTAATTAGAGTTGTAAGGACTTTTAACTGGAGTCTTGAGAAGCCACAGAACTTGAAGCAGAAATTTTTTTTTTTATTGACTTTTGGTTCTTGTGGGATGATACTTTAGAAGTCACAGAATTTCTTGAAGTCTCAGTTCCTACATCTGTGAACATTATGATTAAAGTTTTAATTTTATATATTACTTGGTGCCCGACCCATAGTAAGCCTTTCCGTGTCCAACAGATAATAACTCTTCATATGATGACTTCCTAAACTTTTGGATGTCAGCACCATCTTTGATTGTAGACAGTAGATCTTATGTACTGGCTCTTCCTGGATGTTTTCTAGCATTCACAAAGCAAATGAACAAAGAAAAACACTTCCTTAGGGGTAGAAACTGCTTGAACTGAACCCAAGTCCGGAACATTGTCTTATTTTGGAAAACTTCTTTAAAAAAATGATCAGGCCATTCTTCTGTGGTTGGAGTATGCTTTGGTTTGAATTATGTCATTACAGAATAAAGATGTTAAATAAATAATAGGGGTATCCTATCATTTGAAAGCAGAATGAGAAAGAAAGAGAGGTTGATAAATGAACATGAAGCCGTTTTCCAGGCGGAGTCCCTGAAGACGGGGTTGTCCTAACTGTCCCCCTGTGGAAGCCCAGCACTGTAGAGTGTTCCCCTGGTCAAACTGTGGGTCACCAGCAATCACAGAGGAAGGAATGGAAGGCTGTGGCGGGAGACTCCTGGTACACAGACCACCTAAGAGACGTAGGAAGTCAATGGCAATGCACACTTCCTTTCTTGGGCTGGCAGAGTTTGGAGAAGAAACTTCTCAGGGTACCAGAAGGTGTCATATCACCTAAGCTGTTTGCTATCCTCACTACCCAAAGGGGGGCCCCTCACACAGTCACACTTCATCTTTCCCGTACATTGTCACCTGCCCTGTAGAGAGCAGGTTCTCACCAAACGGCTCAGCTTGCAGCAGCTTTGGAGCACTTAGTGGAGAGAAGGCCAGGAGAGTGTCTCTGATTTCACTTCCCAGCACACAGATAGGGAGGTAAGGAGACATTATGCCAGGTGGCTTTTTCAGCTCTATTGCTTCCATCAAGGAGAATGGATAAAGTTGCCCACTGCTAAGCTGGACAGGCTGGGTTCATACTCTGGACCCACACTGTGGAAGGAGAGTATTGACTGCTGAAAGTTGTCCTCAGATCTCCAAATGTGTGTGTGTGTGTGTGTGTGTGTGTGTGTGTGTGTGTGTGTGTGTGTGTGTGTATTTAAGTAAGTTTAATAAATAAGTAAAGAATAAACAATAATAATAAAAGAGTTCATTCTGTGTGTCCTCAGCCATGGTGGAATAAGCCACCATGGAAAGCTAAGGGTGCCTTCTTGACTGGGCTGGAGGGTGGGAAACAGCCTCTGCCCCTTAGAGGAACCAATGCCATGATTTGGGGGGACCAAAAATCCCAACTGATCAACATCTCACAGAGTCCAGAGCAGGGTCTCTAGGGATAGGAGTTTTCTTTGCCTTAATGTTCTCTCAGCCACCAAACTTTCCTGCATGGCTAGTTTCTTTCCAGTAATGAGAACTATGGAAGTCCGAGAAGCTGCAGTATGGAAGGAAGCCTCTTGTTTACAAATGTAGGAGGTAATTAGCATAGTTTAGAGAGGAGCTTAGCTGGTGGCTCTAGTTAGTGGAAAAACCTCAGCCCTTCAGCACTTTCTTGAGGCTCTGTTTTCTGAGCCTGGGTAGACAAGGAGACTCTGAACCCAGCTTACAAATGATGGATTTCTTATTTTAAAATCTCCCACAGGAATCTGTCACCCCATCTCCTGGAGCCCAGATGGTGAAGAAGTAATATGTTGCCCTTTGATAATTGCTTTTATGTATCAAAGCTCTTATTTACCACTTGGTTGGGGAAATGAGGCTCTAAGAGCAACAGTTTATTTTCTTTCCTCTTTGCTGGAACTGTTAGGCTTGGTCACCCCCATGACAAGATTCTCACTGGAAGTACAAAATTGGAACTCTTGCACATACTGGCTTTCTGGACTCACTGTGTGTGTGTGTGTGTGTGTGTGTGTGTGTGTGTGTGTGTGTGTGTGTGTGTGTGTGTGAGAGAGAGAGAGAGAGAGAGAGAGAGAGAGAGAGAGAGAGAGAGAGAGATTGAGATTGATTGATTGATTCAAGGGCATGCCTCCCAGCTCACAGCCAAAGCTGAAGTCCAGGTTTGCTTTCAGACCGTTTTCAATATCACCAAGCTGCTTAATGACACTCAGGCTAGTCTTTGCTTTCTCAAGTCCCCAAATGTTTCTAATTAGCCATGCAATTTGCAACTTTGCACTTGAACATCTGGAAGAACTACACACAAGCAGGTATGAGAGCATCCCTAGGTCTACACAGATCATAAAATCCCAGTACTCAGAGGAAACCCCTGCTCAAAACTGTCCATTCACTCATTCATCCGTAAATCCATCCATCTGTACATCCATCTACTCCTCGCCTACCAAATACATCTGCACATCTGTCCATCCACCATCCACCCATCTACCTATCCATCCATTTATCCACTTACCTACACACACATATTCATCTAGCATCTATCCATGTATCCACCTATCCATCTATCATCTACTCCCCCACTCATTCATGCATCTATACACACACACACACACACACACACACACACACACACACACACACACACTCACTCATCTAAACATCTATCCATGTATTCACATATCTATCCACCATCTACTCACTCACTCATCTCTCCTATCTGACTATTCATCCGTCTACCTTCTACCTATCCATCCATCCATCCATCCATCCATCCATCCATCCATCCATCCATCCAATCTACCCAGTCATCCATCTACATACCCATCCACTATTCACTCACCCACTCATACATCTATCTATCCACCCACCCATTCATCTGCATATCTATCCATGTATCCACCTATCATTCACCATCTACCCACTCATCCATCCATCCATCCATCCATCCATCCATCCATCCATCCACCCTGTGAGAAACAAGATCTTCACTTCAAAATATGAGCACTGAAAATTCTGAGAAATGAAAGTGAAGCTGTTTCATGCTAAAGACCAGGAATTAACCTAGAACAACAGCCACTGTAACTGAGTTAAAGAACAATATGTATAAGCCCTGATAAACGCTAGCTTCCTCCCTTTGTTTTAGCAATCAGGAAGGTTCAGTCTTCCATGTCATCCAGGTTTTATCTTTCTTGATCTTGCTTAAAGTGGCTTTTTCTTTACAAAAACAACATGTGGGTTCATCTCCATGTTCTACATATCAGATGTATGATCTTGTAGGCAAGCTTGGCTATGGGTGACTAAACTCTAATTTGGGTGGGGTGGAGAGAGAGAGAGAGAGAGAGAGAGAGAGAGAGAGAGAGAGAGAGAGAGAGAGAATGTGAGTGAGTTGGTGGGTAACCAGACCAGTGGGCTTTATGAGGGTTTTCTGTTCATTTATAGCTGGACTTAGGTTGGCTTTGAAAATGAGCCTTCAGATTTTTAACAATTCCTTATGCCAGTCTGCTTCATAACCAATCAGCCAGGGTTAAGTCTTTCCTTAATGGGGTAACCTCTTGGCTAGATCAGAGGTTGGTGATGGTCCATTAGCAGCTAGTATTTAGATTTCTCTACCACAATCTCTCCTAGCTATGTCTTTAGTACATTGGGGTAATTGGCAAAGATAGCCTCTGAGCTAGGCATGATTCCTACATCTTCAAGCAGTTGAAAGAGATCAAAAGAAGAATATTTTGACACATTCAAATGCTGTGAAATTCAAACTTCTGTTTTCACAGAGCCTATGACATCTGTGGCTGACATGTCCTGTGTGCCACAACAGCCCAGCTGAGTCATGTCTGCAGGGGCTGTAGTCTACAGAGCCTTTTGGAGATCTAGCCTGTTTCCTGATGCTTTTGACACAGGAGAAGGAACCTGAGTCATGTCCACAGTATGATTCAGATAGGTTCAGCCTTATTCCTACTCACTCCCCTTCCCACACACATGCATACACACAAATGCACACACACTCACACACATGCATGCACACACACACACACACACACACACATGCATGTACACACATGTGCACACACACCCCACTCACACTTATTCATGGAGCACCAGCTATCTTGTCCATGTAGTCTCCTGACCCAGGACCTTTATATATCCTATTCTATTGGAATACATCAATTTTATTCCTTTACTCTGGTTGTTATAACAAACAGAATTCTTCAGAAGAGATGTTACAACTCTCTATACTAAAAAAAGTCTTTAAAAAAAACCCTGAATTCCATCTTTTAAAAAATTTTGAGAAGAGCATATATATATTCTTAATTGTATTTTTGTGCTATTAATTAATTTATACCACACTCAGTAGTCACTGAAGTCCTTAAAGGCAAAAGCAATGTCTGTTCATCTTGCCCTTACTTCCCAGGTACCCACAACAGGGGTAGCTTACAGAGGTCTGTGCAAGAATGAGCCCCAACTATCCTTGAGCTGTCATGAGTCCCAGAAGTGTCCTAGGGTGAGTGGAGTACACAGAACACTGTGTGGGGCCTTGTGGTGAAGAGTGACAGGTATCCCTCCACCTGTGAGAGATTCATCACCACCCATCAGAAGTCTGAACCCTCAGATAGGGTTGACCCTCATGTGTACTGTCTACTCCATCCCTGTAGATCTATGACATTGTTTAGTTACGAAGTGAAGTGGCATAGTACGAGACTGACGGCTATAACTAATAAATATAATGAAGGTTACATGAATATAGTACCTATCTCTTTTCTCAATTACCTTAATCCCTTGGTGCCTGGTATTGTTTGAATATTTATTTTTATTAGTTTTGATTATGCATGTGTATGCATGGGGTGGGGTATGCACACGAGTGGAGGTATCTTCAGAAGTCAAGGATCAGATGACTCTGGAGCTGGAATTACAGGAGGTTATGAGGCACATGTTCTGGGTAAAGGAACGGAACATGGGTCTTCTGGAAGAGCAGTAGGTGCTCTTAACCACTGAGCATCCCTCCAGCCTTAGAGCCTTGTATTTTACACTACGGTCAAACATGGGTAATTGAAATTATAAGGTCAGGCATGGGGATCCAGGACATGGTTGAGGTCTCATTTTACTGTTAAGAGATATTGAGGAGGTATCCTCTAGTTTGGCAGAGACTGGCAGACAGCCAGAAATGTCTAGCCCCTGGGTTCTCAGGCATATGCCTGTTTTATAGATAAGGAATTTGTGTAACAGTTCAAATTGATCCCCACTGGGAGGGGGAACTGCCGTGGAGAATATTTTATTCTATACACAAATGAGTCCCCTGGCATGTTTTATCAACACAATCATGGTCACATTGTCATCATTAAGGCATGAAGGAGGCACGTGCCATCAAGAGCCTCTCCTCCCTCCTCAGCCATCTGAGAAGTAGAGAGCAAGTGGGATTCTAAGCTGTTTGCTCTGCTTCTTAATCATGTTTCTTTTCTGTAATAATCACAAGTTGCTGGAGAGTGGGAGAGACCATTAAAAAGACACTAACTGTTACATCAGGAGTCAACATGACACTCAGGTTCCAGTGCCTTGAGCTGGCTTAGGTGCACGGAGATTTTTATGAGCATTTCACCAAATTGTACAATAAACAGACAGAGGCAGGAAGACCACCACTCTGTTAACATCTAGGCAAAATTCCTCTATATCCATAATAGCTCTACAACCCTTGTTGGATTCCAAAAAAATCATAGTGCTATGAGAAAAAACCTACAATGAAATACCCCAGTGAGAGACTACAAGGTTGAGTCAAACTCACATACTAGGAACAAAAAGTGACCAGCTATTTGCCACCAGAGTTCTAACATCATTGAGAGTTCCTCTCTTTGGGGCAGTAGAGATGGCTTACTGGGTATGAACTCTTGCTGCACAAGCTTGAGGACCTGAGTTCAAATCCCCGACACTCATGTAAAAGTTGAGTGCTGTGGGGAGTGGTGATAGGAGGAATGCTGGCCTGCTGGCTGCCAGCCTAGCTCTAGATTCAGTGAGAGTCCTTGTTTCAATGGAATGATGCAGAGAATGATAGGGAAGGACACCCCAAATCCTCCTCTGGACTCTGTGTCCATGTACACAGACACATAACCTGTACATACATGGGCATATATCATATAAATACCACCCCCCCCACATACACACATACTACATATGTACATATATACCCTACACACACAAACACCATACACATATGCCACATAAGTGCATACATATACATTATACACACACATACACACACACACACACATACACACACACACACAGACACACATGCGCTCAAAAGAGATCCTCCCTTTTACTCTAAGAAGTAGCCTAACTGTGTACTCATGATCCTTCTGACCCCTTGTCACATTCTCTTCAAAGGGGGTATATGACCAGGAAAGAATAGGACGCAGCCTACCACAGCCATGTCATCTTGGTAATGAATGTCTGGATTAATTGCGGGGTTTTCCCAGAATCTATGAATCTCTACCTAGAGTTCTTTCACAGCACTGTAAGAGTATCTCCCCAATCTTCCCACTAGCCCTTCCGTTCCTCTGACTATATCCATTACTTCTTTCATCACATATAAACATTTGTCTTCAAGCCCTTCATATCTAGGTCAAGCTCCATCTAATCTGTTAATTGAAGAACATCACTTAGATATCTCTACTTAGCCTCCATTTTAGAAGGTCTGCAGCCCAAGAGTTATCCATATTTAGCTAGATCACACTCCTCACTGCCCTGAAGCTATTTCTTCCCAGAGAAATCTTCTTTCCAAAAGGGAGTACAGAAGGTCATGAGAATCAGAAAGTAAATACAACATGCAAGGCTCAGGAGGCTCCTGAAAATTACAAGATTCACACATCCCCTTATATTGTTATATAAGCAATAACAATTGCTGAGGAGTATACATTCCAGCCCCAACACACACACACACACACACACACACACACACACACCTTGCCTCCCAGCCAGGTCAACCAGGCTACAGGCAAATTATGCAGGGATCGCCAGTGATAAGAGCTTCCATAATTGTTTCCAGTGCTGGAGATGAGTTTTTTGGTGATGCAACTGTGAGTCAGCCATGTTTCTGTCAGTAGCTCCTCAACTACACTTTTATATGTAACCCTAGTAAACTCCCTGGTTTTCAGCAGGCTTTATTTTGGGCCACCAGCCAGCTCCCAAATCATTTTACGGAGACTTATTATTAGGTATGTATGCTTAGCCTTAGCTTATCCCACCAGCTCTTATAACTTAAGTTAACCTGTTTCTCTTCATCTTTGTTTTGCCTCAGGGCTTTTTACCTTTCTTTCATTTTTGTATGTCCTCATTCTGAGTCTGGCTGGCTGGTCCCAGGCAGCTCCCTCTCTTTCTCCCTTGCTTTCTCTTCTCCCTCCTACTTATTCTCTCTGCCCACCAGCCCCACCCATCCCTCTATTGCCTAGCTATTGGCCATTTAGCTTTTTATTAGATCAATCAGATGTCTTAGGCAGGCAAGGTAAAACAGCAACACCTCTTTAGATAATTAAACAAATGCAATTTAAGCAAATGTAACACAAATTTGCCTAGTTAACAAATGCAATATAAACAAATATAATGCATATTTACATAGTTAAAGTAATATTCCACAACACTGGTTCACTAAGTTAGACTTGGATGGAGTTGTTTGTTTGTTTGTTTGTTTGTTTTTTGAGTCTGTCTTCAGTGCCCCGTCTGGACTGAATAAATATTTGTACATATGTCCCCAAGACAAGTCATACAACAGTCACCCACTCTGAAGAATTTCCATGTAGAACCCACAGTCTCCCAGAATCCTCTTGGTTCAAGCTAGCCTTTCCCTTCCTCAGCCACCTGTTTGCAGCATTGCACATGCAGCTCGTGTGTGTGTGTGTGTGTGTGTGTGTGTGTG
The DNA here is from genome assembly GCF_004664715.2 of Peromyscus leucopus. Classification (NCBI taxonomy): domain Eukaryota; kingdom Metazoa; phylum Chordata; class Mammalia; order Rodentia; family Cricetidae; genus Peromyscus; species Peromyscus leucopus. The sequence continues at coordinate 55,556,897 of NC_051081.1, read as the reverse complement.
TGTGTGTGTGTGTGTGTGTGGATCACGGGTGAGAGAGAATAGAAGCTAAATAAAGAACATGGTTCCAGCACAATCCTACCACCTTCCCTCTGAGTCTTTGCTCCTGGCTAAATGTGACAACATGGTAGCATTACTCTGAGCTCCTCACAGAAAGGAGAGGGCTCCTCTGATGCCCTCTTCCTCATATGCTCTTAGGAGGCACCGGCGTGGTGCTTTTGTGTGCACCACTGGAGGGGACACGCTCTGCGGCACCATGGGTCCGTGTGACTGCAGCGCATCCGAATCCTCTCTGCATGCAAGCACAGGCAGGGGCTGCCGCACACGCTTTGGATCTGTTTGTGTTCTAACATGGGAAACAGATGTGCGTGTAAAGAGAAGGGGTGTGCTTCCACAAAGCCAGAAGTATGTGAGAAATGTAGAAAACAGTCACCAGAAGGCTCTCATCACTTCGACCCAGGCACTCCCCTGCAGCACACTTCCGAGGCCCTCCAGAGGCCTCAGACTTGACCAATGCCTTATCTACCTTCTGGTAGAATGTCATTAGGGCTCCTGGGTATCCTGGTACTGATCGCCCCTGGCAGAACTTTTTACAACCTTAAAAATATCAGTTTCCATCTGAGTGGAAGGCTTCAAGATGCCAGGCCAGGGCAGGCATGACTCCACAGAACTTAAGTATTATATACAAATAAAGTTCTCTCTGCTTGGAAACAGGAAAAGGGTCATTGAAACAGTTTAAATATTATTAAACTTCCTTTTTTTTTCTTTTAATATTGGGGAAAAAATCCTGAAGCTATAATGGCATCTCCAGCCAACCGGTTAGATTTATTGACAGTTTCCCCCATGTTAGAAATACATCCACAGATGCCCCGTGGTATAATTAGGTAGGCTTATGGCGACAAGCAAACTGAGATGTGGAAACACATGGAATGAGTAAGATGGTATTTCCAGCAATCAAGACATTCTCTGAAATGATTGAAGGGCACTTCCTCTGCACAGAGATTTTGGACTTAAGGCTCCAATTCAGGGGGTCTTGCCCGAAATCATGGTAAAGGCTAAAAGGCTCTTTATGACAAGCTGTAGTAGATCATCAACATTCTTGAGTCAGACCTCGAAATCTAGTTTGCTAATGTGCCTCAATCCAAATGCAATCAGGGCTTGGAAATCTCTTTGCGATATGAACCTTCTGGTTCTAAAGATATGTAGCTAATGGCCTCTGCTGTTTCCATTCCCAGAGCTGGACAGAGTGTGCAGTGCAAAGTTGCTGATTGCCTAGTAAGTCAGACTGCTCACCAGGTTGCTCATGGACCCAGGAGGGGAACTGAGGACCGGTGGAAAGCCAAAATCATACTTGTTCATTGTCCATCCAGTGAATGAGCTGAGAGGGAGGACTGTGCCCTGAGGCATCCTCTGGTTCTCATGAAGCTGGGATTCAGGCCAGGAAGGTGGTATACCCTAGACATACGGATGCTGCAGGATCGCCGGAGCTGGGAGCTGGGTAGGTACATGCCCAGCAGTTGGTCACCTAGTACTATCACATACCAACCCTCATGAGTCTCCTCACTGGGCCAGCATGGGAGGGAGGGCTAAATGTCATCTGTAAAGTCAGTTTCCTGATTGGTCCTGACTTGAAGGGAACACTTCTCTTCTGAAGCAGGAGATAATGAAGAATATTTAGAAAACAGCCCAGTGTTTCAGAACCTAACCTTTTTTGTTGTTGTTTTTAATGAAAGAAGACCCAATCCCTTTGAGCAAATTCACGGAGCATGATGTGAATAGGATAGTTTCCTTTACAGACTAAAGGAATATCAATACAACAAATCCTTCATTCACTAGTCACACTGGTTGACAACCTTCCTAAGGCTGCATGCAGCCCTTTAGCAGTTCTTCATGCAGTGACCCCCAACTACAAAATTATTTTGTTGCTACTTCATAACTGTAATTTTGCTACTGTTATGAATCGTAACATAAAAATCTAATATGCAAGGTATCTGATATGTGACCCCAAAAGGAATTTAACCCACAGGTTGGGAACAGCTGCCAAGGGTGTCAGCAAAATGATGCTTTCCCGGGGCACTCTATTTCCAATGGTGTTGGAAGGGGAAGAATTAGCCCTTTACCCATGTGCCGCCAACCCCCATTGACAGATTTTTTAACTTGACTAAATATGATGCAAGCTTACTCAGGAGCTTCATTCCATAAGAGGAATGTCTACATTTTTTCTCGTGTGTGTGTGTGTGTGTGTGTGTGTGTGTGTGTGTGTGACATTAGTAGAATCTGTGATTTGCCTTATGTAGCTTATTCTCAGATACTTTAGTCTGATAATCTCAAAAAGGAGATCTTGGAAAGCTTCATAGTATTAAAAGATAAAAAATAAAAAGTGTGGAACGTGGATGCTGTAATTAGCTTTAACTCTTTAATTGACTGAGCTTTGAATCATCTGAGAAGAGAGTCTCAATAGAGAGATTGTTCCCTCCCAAATAGGCTTGTGAGCATGACTATGGGTCCGTCTTGTTAACTGATGTAGAAAGACCCAGCCCCTTGTGGATGGTGTTATTTCCTAGACAGGTGGTCTTGGGCTGTGTAAGAAGGCTAGCTAAACATGAATGTGCTGGCTAGTTTTACATCAATTTGACACAAATGAAAGTCACTGTAGAGGAAGGAGCCTCAATTGAGAAGATGTCTCAATCAAACCAGGCTACAGGTAGCCTACAGGGCATTTTCTTAATTAGCGATTAATGGGGGAGGGCCCAGCCAATTGTGGGTGGTGCCATGCCTGCGCTGATGGTCCTGGGTTCTATAAGAAAGCAGGCTGAGCGAGCCATGGGGAGCAAGCCGTTAAGCAGTACTTGTCGATGGCCTCACCTCTGCATCAGCTCCTGCCTCCAGGTTCCTGCCCTGTTCGAGTTCTTGTCCTGACTTCCTTCAGCGATGGATTATGATGTGGAAGTGTGAGTCAAATAAGCCCTTTCCTGCACAGTTTGATTTTGGTCATGGTGTTTCACCACATCCGTAGAAACCCTGCCTAAGACAGTGAGTGTTTGAGCTAGCAAGCATCATTCCTCTCTGGTTTCTGCTGTACTTCCTTGGCTGTGAGTGAATTACCTGGTTGGAGGAGATACTTCATGGAAAAGCAAGCTATACCATCTTTGGGTTCCTGCTTGGACTTCACTCAATGATGGACCACACCATGGAAGTCACAGATGAAATAAGTCCTTTTCTCCTGTAAGCAGCTTTTTGGTTAGAGTATTTGTCCCAGCAGTCCAATGACACTAGAATATGAAAAAGATAAGTGGCTTTCCGTGCAAGGCTGGGCTTGTCCCTTGATTGACAAGCCATTGTGTTCTGCGGCTCTGTTGGCAGAGGCTGTCCTGGAGATCTTCATCTAGTAAAGATGTAAATAGATTCCACTCAGCAGGAAAAACAACACCCAAGGAGTATGTTGTGAGGCCCTCTAGACTTTCACCGTTATTTATCTGACTGGAAATTTATTCCTAACACCCCATGGATACGTGTCAATAAACACTCAGTTCCTCAGATTCCCTGTGAACACTCCCGAGGCCTCCTCAATATCAATGAGCTGATCTTTGGTGCTTGCTTTCTACTTGTATGAAAGTTATATTTGATAATTCCTTGAAAAGTGGGTGATCTCCCTAGGAAATAAGAAGATCTGAGGTCTGAAAATGTCTTAAATTTTTTGCACATTTCCCTGAATGGTGGTCAGTGTCTCCCCGTAGTCTCTATCCACTGGAGCTCTTCTGAGGATTTTAGTAACTTCTGAGGTTCTCAAGAAGAAAATGTCCAGCTTTCTCTGCACATGGCATATCACATCAAATGGTCCATGTGATGTCCAGTCTCTAGAGGAAAGAGGATGAAGTAGAGGAAGCTCCCTGTATTATCGTTTTTCTTGTGGCCTGACCAGCTCCTCTAATTCATTGTTGCATTCAGGAGGACTCTGGAGGTCCATGAAGAGGTACAGCAGACTTCAGTGGTTGTGAGGATGCCTGAGGGACAGTGTTCTTAATGTGTTTCCAGGAGATGCTGGCGTCTCAGACTACTTTGTAGGCCCTCTCCTCAGAGTTTGTTGGTGGAGTATTGGTGAAATTATTAAGACCACTCCGCGTAGTTAAAAGGGAGGTTTATTTAGTGGCATAACTTACAAGTGAAGGGATAGGTAGGTTGTTGGGTCTGGGAAAGGTGTATTGCAGTCTGGCGGTGTTCTCTGGGGAACTCTGCTCAGTCTACCTCCAGTGTCCAGGGTCCAAGAACCAAGAGAGCCCCTGCATCCAGAACTCTTCAGTGTCCTCTCTCAGCCCCACCTCGTAGGCGTGACCGTTACCGAAGCCTCAGTGGGGGTTGGAACTTCCAGGTCAAAGCTGGAATGGCTACCCACTACAGTGGAGAAACTGACCTGGGTGTGGTGAGATTTCTTTATTGGCCTGGCACTGCCCTTCAGGCCATGTTCCCAGCATGGAAACCATCTGACCACCTGGTGGCCCTGTGGTAGCCACTCCTGACAGACCCAAGGCCCCATAGAGTTCATCCCCAGCTTGGCTCTGATGGATGGGAGTGTTAACACATAGAGATTGCTTTATGAAGAATGCCTTTTCTCGGCACTATCCATTCCATAATGCCCTGGTTGGTCTGGAAATGGGGACACATTTTTCTTGTGACTTTCGGCTAGACAGTGGTGTGATTTTCCAGGATGGCAGTGGTCACTCATTTCATTAAAAAGTCAGCTTAGAAAATCTACAAGGATGCTGGCAGAGGGATGCATGAGTTGGTTTAATAGGTTTTTTTTAATTTTAAAATTTTATTTATTGATATATTTTTATTGCTTGAACATATGTCACCAAATGAGGCAGAAACACCTTTTCCACATCTTAGACAGATCCACAGGAAACGATTATGAAAATCCCACCTACTGTAAAATGTGGCCCCTAATAGTATTTTAGCATATACCAGTGGGATCCCCAGGGCTTCCTTCTGTGGTTGGTTTTCCATCTCTTGTTACTGGAGTAGCATGTCTCCTGATTCCTCAACACAGCAGGCAGATCCCTACCTAAGCAGTGGATACGTCGGGGACAGCGGTTTCTCCAAATTCTTTTATGTTCTTCATAAAAATGGTCCCGCCCTATGCCCTGTTCTATTTAAACAGCAGATGTGGAAAACTCACCAAAGGGAAGAATGCAGGAGCAGGTCCCATGGACAGCCAAGATCTGGAGGGCAATTATTTCCTCCCAAGTCCGACCGTGCCTGGCTGTCTTCTTACTGCTGATGACATCAGCCATTCATGAAGCAGGGTTGGTGGGAAAGTGCTCCCCTACCCCACACACAGAGCAGGCATCTCTGAAGTGGGTGCATACAAGACTGCTTTCTTGCCATACTCAGGTTCTGTGATGGCCTGATCAGTGATGTGGCTGCACTTGGACGCTAGCTGACAGGTTTACTTACAGGGAGGCAGCTTCTGATCTTCCCTCTCTCATCAGAAGCTCATGGGAGAAGACAACATCCCTGTGTTCTTTACTAGGGAGGACCTGGAGACAGTGTAAGGTGTGGTGAGCTAGCTTTCACATATTACAAACAACATCTCTGCTGGGTTTGAGTTCAAGGATTTAATTAGGAAGGCCAGCTAGTGTGACAGAAAAACAGAGGGAAGACACCACTGTGCTCAGATCTTCTTTCCATGGCTTTCACTGGTGGGATTTGGTGCAAGTATCTCAATCTGCCTCAGATACTGCTTCTTCCTCCTGTAAGACCCACAGAGCCATCCTTTCAGGTCGGGGCTGGAGGGTGATCCAGGAGTCCTTATAATAAAATGTGTTCATTCTGTCAAAGTGTGTAGTCCTCATGATTGATTAAATGTGTTCTATTAGCTCAGTTGCTGTGGAAAAACCCAGTACAACATTCACTACATTTTTATAATATATAATACATTATTACTACTATTATTATATTTCTTTTTTTTTTTTTTTCTTGAGACAGGGTTTCTTTGTGTAACCACCCTGGCTGTCCTGGAACTTGATCTGTGAACCAAGCTGGCCTGGATCACCGAGATCAGCCTGCTTCTGCCTCCCAAGAGCTAGGATTAAAAGCATGTGCCATCATGCCTGGTCACTACATGTTTTAAGTGCAATGTGCATGCTCACTTTATGGTCACTGACTTCATTTAAGATCCCAATAACTCACAGAATAAGAGCTCCATCAGAAAGTGTCTAAGAATTTCTGGCAATTCCCAGATAACCATTTACTTTGTTGTAAAAGTACTGAATGGGAAAAAAACATCTCACAAGATGGCAGCCCTGGATGAAGAGCTACATGCACTAACAATTGCTGAGAGAAGATTAAGTCTTTCCCAGGGATGAGCTCCCTGATAGGTTATCCAATCCCACGTGATTATTCCTAAACACCACACATACACATACCACAAGCAAGACTAAATGGACAGCAGGGTAAATGTGTGTGTGTGTGTGTGTGTGTGTGTGTGTGTGTGTGTGTGTGTGTGTGTGCATGTATGTGTGTGTGAAAGTGTATATGTGTGTGAGTGTGTGTGTGAGTATGTGACTCTGTGCGTGTGTAAAACATGACTAGAGAAGAAGAGGTTAAGAGTTTGAGTAGGAAAGGAAGAGGTGGAGACAGAAGGAATTATAATGGGGAGGAGGAAGGATAGAAATGATGTAACTATAGTGATCATCTATGAAACTGTCAAAAACATTCATGAACAAAATTTTCCCAACCATTTTATCTGTGTGGACAACGATACTTTTATTTTGCAGACACTTTAAAATTCACATCCCTTTCATCATTTAAGCTCAACATCACTTTTAAATTATCACTGAGACAGGGCTAGAGAGGTGTCTCGATGGTTAAAAGCACTGCTATTCTTGCAGGGGACCTGGCTTTGGTTCCCAGCACCTATGTGGTGGCTCACATCTCCACTTCCAGGGGATCCACTGACATCTTTTGACCTCTGCAGGTACTGGACATGTACATGGTGCAGAGACATACTTGCAGGTAAAACACTCATACACATAAATTAAAAAACAAACTAAACTATCATTGAGAAAGGAAATCATGAATCATGCTTTCAATAGAAGTCCACACCTCATATCCTTAGCCTCCAGCCCCTTTCTATGTCTGAAGTGGAGGTTGGACATCAGGAATGGCCAAGAACAGTGCTGGAATGAGCTATTGGATTTGGATGCAAATTAAAGATAATTGAATTTATATATAGTTAATGAGCATGCATGTTACTGTATCCACGGGACATCTGTTACTATGCTTATGGTATACATTACCAGGAAATTAATTTTTCTAAAGACAGAGTGGTTTGTTTTTAAGATTTAAGATATGCTTGTCGAGGTGCGGCAGCGGCGGCATCAAACGTTAAAGCCATCTTAAAATACCACGTGAGTCCTACAGGGCCACAGAGACAAGCCACACACCTCTGATGGCCTACAGCTTATCAAGGTAGAGAAGATGTGGGGCTGAAGGCCCAGAGAAGTCAGGGTCTGGGGAGGTGGAGTCTACTTCTGCGCGAGGAAACAATGAGAAGGGCCCATTTTACCTGTGATCGTTAATATCAATATTAAGTGACAGGTCTAGACTCATCTTTTGGAGATAACCATTGGACACAACCGTGAGGGAACTTCTGGATTTGGGTAACTGGGGTGGGAAGATAACTGTTGTGTGCCAAAACTTTTCCTGGGGAGACAAAACAAACTCACTTTTTTCACCCCAGATAGGGAGCCTGTGATAGACCAAGGTCTGAATAGCACTAAAGTCCATCTTGGTGGACCAATGGGTTTTATTGGAATGACTTACAGGAATATGGGTGAGGGGGTTATGTACAGAAGCAGAAATGATTCAAAGACAGTGGCATCACCAAGGCCCATCCCAGCAAGGGTGGTAGCTGGGAATCTGGAGCATACTGCAGAGCCTGCAGGCAACCCACCAGATCAGAGAGTGTGTCCCTTTCCAGGTGTCTCGGCTGGTCTAAACATCTTCTAGGCAGGTCTGAAAGTCTTCTTGGCAGCTGTGCTCTGCTGACTCTGGCAGGGAGAGGCCCAGCAAATCTGGTCAGTTTCAGGGAGTTCTTACACCGAGCTCCCCTGCAGGGTGGAATTTTTGGATCTCAGAGGAGATGGTCACACAACCACAGCCATAAACGTGGGCAGCACCGGTCCATGGACTGAGATCCTGAACTAAACACACAGATGAAAGCAGGCTGAGAGTCAGCATTCACGTTTTTGCTTCCTGACTGTGGATGCGACCTCAGCAACTGCCTCACCATCCTGCTGCCACGATTGTACCTTCACGATGGACTGTACCTTAAGCTGTGAGCTAAAGTCTTCCTTCCTAAAGTTCTGTTGTCTATGGCAACGAGAAAATTCATGAGTGCTGTAACTAAGTGAGATGTGATGTCTAAAGAGGTGTCCTTGGAGCTGGGCCTAAGGTACTTGGGACCGGAATCTTGAGTGGAGCCGGTGAGGGGCATGATGGGAAGAGTATTTGTGGGAGTGTGCGTTTGCTCGGTAGTTAGCAGGGCGGGAGACCAGAGATCTGCCAGTTTCTGAAGCACGGGGAAGGACACATGGTGGTTGTTCCTGTGGGGGTGACTCTTCTCTGTCCTTACACAGAGACAGATACTGAATGACAAGGGCTGCATGTGTGAGGAGGGTCATAGAAATGGGCCTGGATCTGGGTAATGACAGCTCTTCAAGGCTATTCTCCGTAAATGACTCAGGAAATCCCCCGGAGGCTGGGCAAGGCCTTGGGGTTAAAAATATGGTGCAAGTTTAGGAGGATTTGCTAAATCTTCAGATACAATCCAAGCGAGAAATGAACGCTGCCCAACCAACACACACAATAACAATTATTTCCCGAGAGTCTCATGGAAATGATGCAGTGGGGTTAGTGTTTGGGGAGACTGAGAAAACACGGAAAGGAAGAGATTGCTTGCTAATTCTGGTACCTGGCAGCATCGTCTCTGTCCTCACAGAGAGTGGTAAGGAACTGTGGCCCATTGGGGGTGTGAAAATGGCAGTTTAGAGGCGCGGAGCAATGAAGTCATAATATCCATAGAACTGCCCGAGGTTTTCACTGAAGTCTGAGCTTTGGTCATACCAACTCCTCAAATCATCCCAGGAACTCACAGAAATTAGAATGTTCTCCAACTTCCACATGTGAACATCATTATAGCCCAGAAAAATAAATACAAAATTTAAGACATTCTAATACACATGGGGCTTAGACCGTGTCCTGCACAATTACTGCCTATGGTGTGGAAGAGCAGTTTTCTCCAGGCCCTGCCTTAGGAGATACATAACAGTCTGTTCCATTTTGAGTGAAACTGCTATGATGGAATGATTTGGAGTATTATGTTTGAAAGTAAATAGCCACTCTTTGCCCAGAGTAAGCCATGATATATAGACTGATAAGTAACTTATACAGATAGAATATCACCACCACCTATGAACTTAACACAGGAGCACATGTGTGCATGGGAATTACAGGAGGGGACCCAGCCCTGTGAACTCACCAAACACACCAAACCAGTGAATGGTGCTACCCTTCCCGTGGGACATATGAAAAGAGGAGCACCTAACAGTGGGCTGTGGCAGCCTCCACCAACGCACCATCAAGCCACCCGGTGTGGACATATGGGATAGATCGATAATTAACTCCCAACCCTGTATTTAGCGCTTCGGCACACTGTGATCTCCCTCCCTGATAAAGTCTCTTTGAATTTCACTTTGGAATCATCCTGAACCAGCTCCGGGCCTTGAGTCAACTCTGCACCTGGATTTGTTTTGTTAACATCTTATCTGAGCACCTGCACAGACTCTCTATTCTTGGTTTTATCAAGAGCTCTTTGAACCCTGTAGGTTCCCTAACCCTTCCTTGGTCATCTTGTAAACCAATGTCCGTCACTATGGAACAGGTAATGTGTGATCTGAGATTTAACATTAGTAATTAATATCGTGAGCAATAACATATAATGTAAGTATGTAACATATATGTAAGAAATATTATCCAAGAGCCTGTGACTGTAGTGGCCATAACTATCTAGTGAAATCAAGAGTATTGGGAGAGTGAAGCTCAAGAAGTCGACGTAGCTTGTGAATTTATCATGCAGTAAATAGTGTGGAAAGACAGACGCCTGTTTCCATGTTTCTGACACTGCAGACTGTGACTATGTGCGCAGTGCCACTGAAGACTGGCAATCCGGACATGTGATCTGAGACGGCTTCTTTTCATGTTAACGCCTCTCACTAGCAGAGTTCTCAGAGAAATTCATAAAGACAAAACTCACAGCTCAGTTTCGAGTTTCAAAATTCAACCTTCACTTCAGGGGCCAACGTGTCAAGGAACGGGCACCAGGCTTGTATCCGGGCTATGGGTTTTAAAGGAAGGTCAGTGTAAGCAGTCCACCCACATTTGTCCAGGGAGTCTCCCTGGATTTGCTGTGCCTATAAGACTTGATCCACAGAGGCGGGGACACAGGTCTGGATGCCGGCATGGGGTCCTGTTTCTTCTACTGACTCAGGGAGAGGAAGGGGTCTGGAAGTTGGAAGTTGGGGACAGATGTTCTTCAGTAGAAAGTCAAGTTCCTTTTGGAATGAAGCCATAATCAGGGACACTTGTATCCAACTTTGGTGGGATGTTGTCACCTGGGCCTTAGTGATAGGCTCTATCTACCACAGGGGCACTTTGGGAAGTTTTTTTTTCTTTTCTTTTCTTTTTAAATAGATTAATATCTACTTCCCTTTTCTCTCAGTTCTAGGAGAAATAATTCAATTTCACAGACTCAGTCTCCAAATGGAGTCCCTGAGAGATGGGAGGGTAGGGCTGAGGTTTCAGAGAGTTTATGCACATTCTGATCATCAGTGAGATGTTTCCTGTAGACCGAGAGATTTAAAAGTGCATGCTAAGCTGTGTTTTGGAAATTGCCCTGGGGCCTGGTCCACGTGTTCAGAAGTCACTTCCTGGTTTAGGTGTCATTGGGAAGAGTCTAGGAGAATCCTGTTCTAATGTGGACAATGGAAGGCCCTGTTACTGTTTGCTCATAAAGCCCATTGAAAGGAAGAACTTGACCATGGTGAGGTCAATAAAGGTGTCTTCTCTCTCTCTCTCTCTCTCTCTCTCTCTCTCTCTCTCTCTCTCTCTCTCTCTCTCTCTCTCTCTCGTGTACACACACATGTACAGATCCTGAAATTCTCTATACCCTTCCATAACTTCCCTCCCTCTCTTGGGACGCCTGGTATCCCAATGGCCCTGAACCACCCAATCTTAGTCCACCTTCCCGTGCCTTGTGCCTGTCCCCAACTTCAATCTACTCACTTCTGCTCACCTCTGTTCCACCATCTCTTGGTTGTTTTCTTTCTTGAGTCCTTGAGTTTGAGGGTTGCAGGAAGAGTACTTTCCAATGTCTTCTTCAGGTTCCCTGGCTCTGACCTTTCCCTTCAGTGGTCTCAGGGAGGCCAAGGGATTGCCTTTGCTATGTTCTCTTAGGTACAGGCCAGCACCACAGGTTCCCATGGACTTAAGTGCGATTATCAGAACTGTACCTCTATTATAGGGAGGTGAAATTTTTCGTAGCTCAGGAATTGACTGAGTCTGCCGTTGTAAGGAGGTCATCCAGCCTCTTAGAGACCTCCACTCTTCCAGCCTCGTCAAGCTGGAGCTGCACGGTTCACGGGGTCTTCAACAGTGAGTACTTTTTTTTTTTTAAATGCATTTTATTTACTTTGTGTGAGCCTGTATATGCATATGCGTGCGTGGGTGTGGAGGTCAGAGGATAACTCCTTTGCAGGCGTTGGTTTTCTCCTCCTGGGTCTCAGGGATTGAACTCAGGTCTTCAGGTTTGGCAGCAAGTGCCTGTACCAGCTTAGCCATCTTATTGGCCTCAACTATTCTTATTCTTAAATTTAGCCCTCAGGTCCAGCATAGGGTAGCTCCCCTCTGGCAACTCCCAGAACTGCCTACTCCTTATTGGCTCCATTGGCGACAGCCATCTCTACCATTTCATCACCTATGGGGCACTTGTTTGGACTTCTTGCTCCTTGCTATATGATCGTTAAGTTTACAGGTCACGTGGTTCTTCTTGGAGCTGCAGCTCTGTGAGGCTTACGCTTTCTTCTATGAGAGTTATCACTGATGTGGGAATGAGGACGCTGTCAGGTGGCCAGAAGGAAGGTGTGTGTGTGTGGCAGGGAATGCGCATCATAGAAATTTAAGAAACTTTGGAGGAAATAGTATCTAAAGTCCCAGTCCTTCATCCCAGGAGTTAGTTACCTAAAAATCCTTCATAACACAGTGTTCCTAACATTGTATGACAGTCTGCAGTGGATCAGGCTGAGGTCTGCTGGGAAAGAGCATAGATGAGATTCCTCCCCAAATAAATGTCTGTGGGCTGTAAAGAGAGGCCATCCGGCCAGTCAGTGGGCCAATCCCAAAGGGAACTTACCGTTGAAAGGAAGACGGAGCTTGTTATCACCCTTCCTACATAGAGGCAGCCCCTCCCCCACCCCCAGGAGCCCAGCATAACATTCATGTTGTGCACACACAGAGGCCACTTCTTGGGCAAGACTGTTCTCTTCTTAGCTACATGAAGCACCACAGTGTTGGCCCAGAGAATAGTAACCTGGGGTCTGGGCTCATGCCCAAGGATGCTTTGAAAGCCCCTAACTTGAAGGGGTATGGAAATATCCAGTTGCAAAGAGGTCGCTATTACTTTTCAGTTTCAACAAGGATCTGGAAGCCCCCCTGATAATTTTTGAATCAGAAGTCATCGAGAAGACATTGGGGATTTTCCTCAGAAGGAGTCCCTATTGAAGGAGTGTCTGGTGACCTGGAGTCTCCCCACACTCCCCCAGGGAGGTTTAGTATGGCTGTGGCCTACTTTCAGGCTGGTCTCAAGCCAATAGGACACATTGCTCATGCTTCTGTTGACAGTGAGCTTGTGTCTGAGCATAGCCACAGTACTTGGTCCTGGAGGAGAGGCTGTGTTGTCTACCTGGAAGGGACGATGACGCCTTGGCTGCTTCTTCAAGGCGTATTTTAGATTTAATCTGATTCTCACGAATTCAAATCTTATTTTCATTTCTCCACACACACCTGCCATTCTGGTTTTCCCCCTGTAATGTTTAGACAGAGCCTATCTTGCGTAGCTTGCACCTGGCCCTCCCTGTCCAGGCTTTCAAATGCAGCTACAGATTTGGAGTTGGTCAGATAACTGTTCACATAACTATCCATGTAAAGCTCATGATATCTGCTCTGGTTTCATTTTTAAAACCTTCAACTTTCTGCAACCAACATCTAATCTACCCGACTGTTCTCCAAGATCTTTATGCAAAAAAAAAAAAAAAATGTATTTCCTTTGTGATCAAAGGGCTATATGCATTTAGACAGGATATTTTATACGCACATCCATGGATAAATATGAGTATTTCTTTTTATTCTGAGGATCTTGAGCACGCATGTTACAAATAGGCTCTGTGGATGCTCATTTCAGATGTATCAGCTTTAGCCTGAAGAAGGAACGTTAAGATGGACTTTTCTTTTATGCATTCACTGGCTTTGGCGTCAGTGAGCTCTCCGAATGAGGGCTCTGAGAACTTGAAGCCTGATCTTTTCGTTGAGCAGTTAGCTTGCCTTTCCTACCTCTGCCAGGCACACCTTGCTTGTGGGAATTCCACTAAGCCATTCTTGGCTTTTCCCCCTGTGTCCTGCACTGGGATTGCAGGGGATGCTTCTTGTACTCAGGTTTAGCTGAGTTAAGGAATGAGCCCCTGAATCACATGGCGCAAAAAGAGTAAACCCAGAATAGGAAGAAATGTTCCCTAATTTGTGGCTTCTCAGTTTAGTGCTAGGGACAGTTTGGCTTCCTCTTTCTTTGCTATGTGAGTGTGTGTATGTGTATGTGTGTGTTTGTGTATGTGTGTGTTTGTGTGTGTGCATGGTGTTTGTAGTTGGTAAGTTGTCATGTATATACATGTGTGTTTGTGTGTGTGACTGTGTGTGCTTGGTATTCATTTTTTTTAATCCGTCATATGTATCCTAGGATGTTCAACAGATTCCTTGGCCCCCTCCTTGATACAGATCATTTGTAACTCGTCACCATCCTATGTGTCAATTAAAGATGTCCCCTGGTGGCCAGATGGACTCCACCAATAATTTCTAGTTCAAGTCCATCCTGCCTGCTTTAGCCGCTCTGAAATGTTTGTTTTGTGGGAAGCAGGTTCTACCTGAGGAATGTAGTTCAGTGAGAAATAGTGCTGCCCAACCTCGCCCCGAGGTAGTCAGATCTTCAGAGATGAAGGACAGAGGTGGCATCGTATTCACGGTCCTGTCTACTCACCAACAGCATGTAAGTCAGGGATTCCTTCCCACAGTATATAATTTTAGTCCTTTCTTAGAGAAAGCATTTTTTTTCTTTTTGTCTTTATGTGTATATGCGTGTGTGTGTGTGTGTGTGTGTGTGTGTGTGTGTGTGTGTGTGTGTGTGTGCATAAAGGCAGTTAGGTGTGTGCCACAGTGCATGTCTGCAGGTCAGCGGGCAACCTTGGATATCAGTCCCTACCTCCCACCTTGTTTGAGACAAGGTCCTTTGTTTGCCACTGTGGGTATTGGGATAATTGGCCCCGAGCTCAGAGTTCTCCTGTACATGCTTCCACCTCTGGCATTTATGTGGGTTCAGAGGATCTGAATTCAGCTCTCTTTACTTAAACAGGAAGTACTTTACCCACTGAGCCATCTCCCAGCCTAACTTTTTTTTCTTCCTTGTTAACCTCACCCAGGTACACGCTCATCAGATTAGGGACTCTCTATCCACATCCGAGTGTCTGTTGTTCTTGGCTTCCCTCTGCTGGGTCTGCCTTGCTGTCCCCATTCACACACATTGCCCTGGTATCCCCCATCACTTCATACCTGGCGGCCTGGACAAATGCTGTTCTTGCTTTCACAGAGTGGCAGATACTGACCTACGTTTACATGCGTCGAGGAAGTCAGTCCTTGAAATCAAATGGCATTTACTCCCAGAACTATCCAGGTAGGAGTCAGAAGTTGCCAGTGCTCTCTGTCCAGATTGTTCACTGAGAGGGTCAGCCGGCAGCATGGTTGTCATCACCAGAAACTGCAGACTTTCCTGCTGTGTGCCTGGAAGTCCGTGTCCCGCATTCAGATACAGCCACAAAACAGCTGTGATCGAAAATTGGTCATTTACCAGTGCTTAATGACTAATGCCCTACCCAGTGTGAATGAGCCAGCTTTCTGACAGGGTGGCTTTGTTCTGGTGATCCCTCTCTGCTCTCAGAGAGGTGCCAAATGCCAAACGTGCATGCGTGACGGTGTTGATCTTTTCCCAGCGGGGCACTTGTTCCACCAGCTCGTGTCCTGTGTGGGCACTGAGCCGTGGAGCTCCAGGACTGACTGGATCATACACCGTCCTAGGGAAACTGCACATGGTGAACTTCAGCCCCAACACATCCACGCACAGT
Organism: Peromyscus leucopus; assembly: GCF_004664715.2. Taxonomy (NCBI): domain Eukaryota; kingdom Metazoa; phylum Chordata; class Mammalia; order Rodentia; family Cricetidae; genus Peromyscus; species Peromyscus leucopus. Next base: position 55,541,400 of record NC_051081.1, on the reverse strand, counting down.
TCACCTCCCTCTGCAGACCATGGTTCAGTATCTCTACCTTGAACATGAAGAGAGTGCATGTTGATGGGTAATATGGTAGAGCCAGCACGTGGGCGCTGAGGGCCAGAGGTCTGTGGGCACCCGCTCCGGTTCTGTCCACGGCAAAGTTTTGAATTAAGGCTGTCTCATTTGTAAAGTGAGAACACCGCAAATCATTCTCCATGACAAGGTAAGCCAGGACAGGGGACCCTAAGCCGAAGCAGCTCTTGGGGCAGATCTGGCTGGTGCTTTGTGTTCAGTGGATGTTTGTCACCTCCCCTTCCTCCTCCTCCTCCTCTTCCTCCTTTTCTTCTTTTAAAGTAGTTTTTAAAAATCATAATGGAGTGTGTGTGCGTGTACGGCAGTCAGAGGACAACTTGTAGTAGTCGTCAGTGCTCTGCTCCCACCATGTGGGTCCTGGGGATCGAACTCAGGTTGTCAGGCATGGCAGGAGGTGTCTTTACCTGCTGAGCCATTTGTGCCCCTGTGCCCCCATGGCACCCCCTTCCTGCTCTGGCTGTTATTGCTTCTGGCTCTGATCCTGTCTCCTCCTTTCTCCATCCTCCCCTTTCCCTCCTCCAGCCTCTTAGGCTTCCTCCTCCTTCCTGATTCCTCCCTCTTCCCTCCTCCTTTTCCTCCTCCTCTTCTTCCTCCTCTCTGGTCCATGCTTCTCCTTCACCTCTCCCCCTTTCCTCTCTCCCTCCTCCTGCTCCTCCATGTATGGAAGGCAGACTTTTAAAGTTGAAGCAGAGAGGATCCTGTTCACGTGTGCAGAGCTGATAGATGACCTCCTACCTGCTGCCCCGGGGACCCTGGGGGACTGCAGTGCTTTGTGGGAATACACAGATGCTCCTTGGCATAGGAGCTGCATGGTATGAAAACCGAGCTGCACATTTGGTCATGTGTGTTATACAGAAAGAAGGTGAGACTTGAGGTCTACATGGCCCCGGCATAGCGGCGGCGGGCCCGGATTCAAATCAGACAGGGCTCTAACTGTAAGATGCTCTATCTCACTGTAACTACAGATAGAGGAGGATGGGTTAAAGTTCCACAGAGATGCCCCCAAAGTTTTACGTATCTAAATCTTTAGTCATAATGAACTAAGAGTCCCTGATGTCATCTGTTGTGTAACTTTTAAATATATGCTTTATCTTGAAGGCAAATGACACAGACCAGACACAGACGAACTGGAATGTCCTTTCCCAACCTGGACCCTTCCTCTCACCAGAGCTGACCTGTGCTAACAGTGCGTTGCGCATCATGGGCCCTTTGAATGTGTGTGAATGCACCTCTCTACCCAACAGTTCACCTAGCTCTTCTAAGTCACACAGTGAGACCCTCCAGACTCAAGGCTCATGGTTGCATAGCCCAGGCCCAAACAAGTCCTCCCTCCTTTCCCTTTCTCTTTTGTCCTTCCCACAGGACCAAGCTTATTCACCACGTGTTTTCCAGGCCGTCTCTAATGGAAGAGCAGAAGGCGGTGATAACCTGAGGGCTTGCTCTGGGCTAGCTGTCTGGAGTCCTCGGTCACACCATCGCCTCATGTGGCAAACACAAGGGCATACACCTGAGCATACACCCCTGGGAGCAAAGGATGCCTTACCATGCAAACGTCTGCTCTGGTAGAATTCATAAATAATGTAATCGTTTCTATTTGGTGCCACGTCTCCCAGGGCCAGGTGGCAAGCTCCCGACAGGCAGCTCTTTCCTTCTGGAATGCTTTGGTCCCAAGCCACAGCTGACCCACCAAGAGACCTGCCCCTGTCAGATGACAGGCACTGTTGTGGATGAGCCCACCCTTGCATGCTGGCTGCGGCCGGGAGTGCAGCTCAGAGAGGAATGGACAAGGGCTGCTCAGAACAGATGCTATGGCAGAAAGCAACCTCTCTCACTGTCCATCGTTGCCAGAGCCCCACTGGGCACAAGAGTTGGGCCACAAAACACACGAGCCTTGGACTCTGAGCCCCTTATAGGTAGCCAGACGTGCAGGGAAGAAAGATCAAAGGCTGCTATCCAGATGTCCCCAGCGGAGGGTGAGCAGCCGGTCCAGAAGTGTCCCCTTTGGCAACTGCTGGGACTCTGTCCCACCACGGCTGGCTCAGGCGGAGGCTGGCAAGGAAGGGCTCCAGAAGAGACAGCATTAAAGGGAAGTCTGGGCCTCGCTGTGATGCTAAGCTGACAGCTCTATGAGACTTCTAATATTTCATCAATGCTGTTTGTAGTATGACGGAAGGGATGGTAATTCTGCTGTGATGCACTGAGGCATATGTCCCCCCATGTGTGGCTTCTGGGCCATGCCAGGACAGGAGTCAACCTGTTACCATGGCTTCCAGATCAAGATGGCAACTCTCGCACCCCCTCCACTCCCATTTGGAATGGTAATGTGGCCTTTGGCTTTGCTCCAGCTTCTTGATCCATCCTTCCAAGTTGTCACACTCTAACACAACTTGAACCTCAAAAATACTGGGTGGCGGAACAGGAGCAGCTGCTGAATCCAAAGGCAGTTTAAAAAGTGTGTGTGTGTGTGTGTGTGTGTGTGTGTGTGTGTGTGTGTGTGTGTGAGTACGTACTAGATCCATCTATATATAATTAATGTATTCACAGTGCAGATATTCTCATGGACATATACACGTGTGCACCTGCTAATGTCCTTTAGCCTCCATCTGACTTCTCCCTTCTCTGCTTCTCCTTGTTCCCCTCTCTCTTGTCTCCCTCTCTGTATCTCCCCTCTCTCCTCCTCTGCTTTCCTCTCTCACTACATCTCTTCCCTCTCCCTTATCCCCCCTCCTCTGTCCCTCTGCTCCTACTTCTACACTTTTCCCTGTCTCCTCTCCCGTCTCCCCTCTTCGCTCTCTCTCTTTCTCTGTTTCTTCCTCCTTTGTCTCCTCTCTCTATCACCTGTCTCCTAGCTCTGCTTTTCCTCCTCTCTCACCATTGACCCTTCCCAGGCTCGTGACCCGGAGCCTGTGCACACGGGGGTTCCACTCTGTCTCTGTTCTATCTTGGCTTTCTGTGACTGGTCTTGCTCCTCTCTCTTCTTCTCTTGCTAACTCTTGATCAGCCCTGGGCACTCATTTGCATCAGGAGCCCCTCTTTGTGTTAGAAATAGACCCAGTGTGCTTCTCTTCGTGCCCCGCAGTGAGTCCTCTTGCCTCTGTCTCACTGTCTTTGAGATGCCATCGCTTTCTGTGTAAAGAAAGAACCAAACCAGCTCCACTGTCGACCTGTATATAGTAGCTCAAGAGCAAGTGAATCCGTGCACAGGAAAACAATTAAGGCACCGGCAGAGCCAAAGGAGACAGGAGTGAGACTTTGGTGGTGAGAACATGGAGGAGCACACTTCCTGATCTCACCCCTCCATTCCTGTTTCCCTTTTATTACAATGGGGATGATGGTGATGCTGGTAATGGTGGTGATGCTGCTGCTGGAGATTGATGATGATGATGATGATGATGATGATGATGATGATGATGACGACGACAATGTGGTGGTGGTGGTGGTGGTGGTGGTGGTGGTGGTGGTGGTGGTGATGGTGATGGTGGTGGTGATAATGGTGATGATAGTGGTGGTGATGATGGTGGTGGTGGTGAAGGTGGTGATGATTGTGAAGATGATGATGGTAGTGGTGGTGGTGATGGTCATGATGGTGGTGATGGTGGTGGTGGTAATGGTGGTGGTGGTGATGGTTGTCATGGTAGTAATGATTGTAAAGATGATGATGATTGTGGTGGTCGTGACAATGCTGGCAAAGCTTGTGATGATGGTGAGATGATGATGGTGATGAGGGTGCTGGTAGAGAAAATGGTGATTATGATGGTGGTGGTGGTGGAGGTGGAGGTGGAGGTGGTAGTGATGATGATGAAGATACTCGTGATGAAGCTGGTGGTGCTGGTAGTGGTGCTAATGGTGACGATGTTCATAGAGATGTAACTGGAAATATGTACCTGCCGTTAGTCATCTTGCCACTATGGCTCTGAGTCACACGTACCATCTAGCCCTTTCTTTAGGTCCCTCTGTGGCTCCCTTGTCTGGTTGGCATCAGATATGGGTGGAGGAGGGCAGGAAGAGTGACAGAGGTCCTGAAGATGCTGCCCAGGGTGACGGTTACTCACAGCAGACAGTGTTGGAACATTGTGAAATGGGGAGATGCCACCCTCATCATCACCACCACCTAGCCCCATGTCTTCTCAGTGCCATTTGGAAGGATGCAGGAGGCTTGCTATGTCTCCATGGCAATAGACGGGCCCTGGGGAAGCTGATTTTTCCTTCTCCTTCTGAGTTCTTTCTAACCAAATTATCCTGTGTCATTATAATGCTTTGCTAACAATAATCTTGGTGCAAAAGAGTTTTGCATCAACTTTGTAAGAAGAAAACATTATGTCTCCATAGTTTTCTCTAAAATTAAATAAAATAAACAACAAACAAACCACAGCTTGAGCATCCCTCATTCAGAAACACAAGATCCAAAATCTGAAAGCCTTTGAACACTGACATGGTGCCACAAATGGAAAGAGCCTCACTTGATCTCACATGATGGGTTGTAGTCAAAATGCAGGTGCATTAAAAATATTGTACAAATTACCTTCAGGCTATGTGTATGAAGTGTGTGTGAGACATAAATAAAATTTGTGTTTAGACTTGGGTCCTATTCCCAAGATGTCTCATTATGTATATGCAAATATCCCAAAATCTAAAATAAAAAATAAAAATAAATCTGAAGTACTTCTAGTTCCAAGCACTTAGGATAAGAGAGCAATCTGTACTAGCTAGTGTTTGGTTTATGTTAGTCACTCTCAAAATTACTAGCTCAACTAATCCTTTTAACAACATTCTACAGTCTCCATGGGAAGTCTTGGGTACCTAGAAATAGGTCAATAGAGGTTCGATCTTACCTTTTTGGCCCTGCATATGAGTTGGAAGTGATTGTTGACAGGATGAAGTCTTAGTCACTTGGGGGTAGCTCACTTACAGCCTGTTGTGAAGTGTAGGAGAAAGTCCACATTGCATGGTCAAAATTGCAGGAGCAGAGCCAAGAAGGATACAGAACACAATGCCCTGGACTGACATTCCCACAATGCCCTGGACTGGCATTCCCACAATGCCCTGGACTGAGATTCCCACCATGCCCTGGACTGACATTCCCACAATGCCCTGGACTGACATTTCGGTCTGATCAAGCTCAAGTGGCCAGTGTGTCTCCTTGGGTGACCAGTTCTATCCAACAATGGGCTGCTGGTTGTATGAAAGGTCTGAATAGAGCACAGTGAATGTTTATGATTACAGGGAGAACCAGTGTACCATTACACTCTATATACGTGTTCTGGTCCCACCACGGCCCTGGAGCAAGCTGCCATGATAACTAAAAAAGATGCAGGGTAAATATCCCAGTGGTTTAGTCTGCCACTAGGTGTCACATGGCATGGCTGATGCTCATCTGTGTTTGGCTGTGTGGATTCTCACACAAACCCGTGGAGTGGATGCTCTGCCTCCTCATCTGGTTAGGAAACAGTCACAGAGGTCTATAGGCTGATCCTGGGGAGCTGGCTGGAAATAGTTAGGCTCGGGTCAGATTTGAGAAACCATGAGCTTCCAAGCCCCTTGTGTCAACGTGGAAGATGGATCTGGGAGCTGGTAAGCATGTTGTCCTGTAGGGAAACCGAACATGACTTCCTGGGGACCACTTTATGCCCACCTCTGCTTTCTAAAGAATGACACCATGGGGAAAGCTGGAAAGGAAAGCGCTCGCGCCCTCCGTGGCTGACTCAATCGTTTCTACAAGTGCCCTGTATTTATAGCCGGAGCGGGAACGCGAACGGCAGCTGCTAGCTGTTATTTCGAAGAACTTCAGGCTTCCAACCAAAATAGTCTCTGAACTTCTGAAACTCCCAATTCTAACAGTCTCGAGGAGGAGTCAACCAATATCCTAGAATTTCAGAGGCTATTTTTAGCCTTGAAACAAACCGTGTTCTCCCCGCCACCCTCGCCCCGCTTTCCCACTCTGCCTATGAAGCTGGTGTTGGACACAGGGTAGGTGGTCATAGGAAGGGCTGGTACCCAGAGATGCCTGACTAGAGATCCGTTAAGAAGCAGAAGAAAGAAAGGAAGGTCCGGAAAATATTTGTGTTTAAAAATTATTCCATTGAATCAAGAAATCATGTACAATATGTTCATCAATGTAGAGGAAGGCTGCTTCTAAGCTTCACAAAGTGTTTATTAAAATAGATACGGTCCATATGCATACTGCATGTCTGCATCCTCTGCCTGAATATATTAAGCTTGGTTATATGTCTTATTCATCTCTTCCTTCCTTTATGGAAAGCTGTACTGGTGTAAGGATGAAGATGGCCGTTGACCACCCCCACCCCCGCCCCCCACACTCACTCAGCCCTCTCTTTGCCATCCTTAATCAAGAACTTCAGCTTTGTCCTCCATTCTTTGTATTTTCAGCTCTCTTGTGGATCCAGTTTACCTGGATTTCCTGTCTGCCCTCCATCTCTCCTCTTCTGCCTTGTCTTAGCTTGCATCCCTTTTTCCTTGTGCTGTGTCCCTGAGTCAGCTTCCACCCATCCCTTCTCCGCCATCCTTGGTTTTTCTCCATGCCTGTGGTCCCCAGATCAGAAAATGTTGTGGTAGTTGGTGTTGGCTAATTTTGTCCTTTGAGAACCATGACTTCTCTATGGTGGAGATGCCTCAACTGGCCTTGGCAAATGGTTCTCTTCGCTGTGCTAGTGTGGGTGGGGTGTGAGTGGAGGACTCCCATGCCATGTCCTTGCTGAGAGGTGGACTTTCTATTTCAGTTAGACGTTTAGAATTTTACCTGAAGCAAGGGTGGTAAAAGCTGGCAATGCTGAAACTGGGGACCAATACCTCCTGCTGTTAGATTTCCAGTGTGCCTTACATCATGGTCGACCGGCACAGTTCTTAGATTTCCTCAACTGCTTGGTCAGATTGGGTTCATCCCAACAGCCCCAAGATCCAGAAATCTGTGGATGCTAAGGATGCTTTACTCATCTGTTAAAAAAAAGTTTTATGGTGTCCTAACATGAAACCCCAGCATCATTCTGGTCCTGGGCTTCTTGCCTCGTTGGAGTCTCCAAGGTAAGATTTAACAAACACCTGCTGGGCTCATTTCATGGACCAGTGGATTGAAGCTTAGATCAACTAAATGGCTATACAAAAATGCCCAGCTAAAAGCAGAGTGTGCTGCAAAGCCTGGGGTTTTTGTAACTGCAGCAACCTTCACTCCTTCCCGTTTGGGGACACCTGCTTTCCTTTGCTCACTAGCTCAATCCCCAAGCCCAGAGCACAGAAGCCCAGACATCCAGTTTGCTCTGAACACAACCATCTTCAGAGGCCCAGGAAGACATTAAGGTCCCTTTTCCTAGTAAAATCAGTAAGCGTTGGATGATTTCAAACTGGAGATCCCTTGAAAGTTGGCTCTAGTATCCTGTTACTTGTTCGGTGCATGTAGCATCTTTGAAGACTGTGTGAATCTTTTTAATGACAGGGACCATGGCGTTGATGGTGGAGCGATCAGCAGGAACTGGTTTAGCATGGTCTCATTTGGAGGTTATACAGTCCAGGGGGCTTGATCAGGTTCGTTTTCTCTACCAGTTAAAGAATTAAAAGGCAGGAAAAATCTGAGGTAGCAATGGGGAGGTCTCTAACGCAACAGACAGAGCCAGAATCAGCAGTTAAGGGAAGGCATTTGTTGGGGGTGGACAAACACACACATGGAGCAGATACACAGAGAAAAGAGCCTTGGCAAAACTGGGACGGGGCCCAGACATCCAGTCTGGGGGTTTAACAGTTCCCGAAGAGTCTTCCTCCCCTACTTTAGGGTTGGTCACTTTGAAGACATATCGGGTGGCTGATTGGTCTGCAACTCCTGTACGGAATATCCTGAGCAAGCCTTGACCTTGTTGAGCTTGTCCATCAGAGGTGCACCCGCTGGTGAGAGGCAAAAGCTGGCTGGCTTTTGTCTCAAGTCAGGAGGGTGAAGAAGTTGTTGACCATCTTGGAAATTTGCTGCCTTTATTCCCTAGCCAGGGCCCCTCTCCCTATCTGTCTGTCTATCAGGGAGTCTGTCTGACTGCTAGTCTCTCAGGGCTATCCAGAGAGATAGTTAAGATCTCACTGTGACCATCAAATTATTGTCCCCAGGAATAAAAGGGCACCGTGAAATTCTCCCACACTCCTAGCCATTCATTTTCCTTTCTCTGATATTTTATTTGCATAAAAGAAGACTTCACGGGAACCAGGACTGGGAACAAAACGGGCCATGTCTCACTCGTTCTGCCCCTGCCAAATCATCTGTAAATTATAGTCCATCGCCGTCTATTCATTAATTGCACATATTCTTTTGCGTTTGGCTGCAAATTCCACCACTTTGGCCAAAAAATGTGTGTACTTCTGCAGCGGCACAAAGTAAGCACTTTGAAAGGACAAGCAGTTCAGAGAGAGGAGGTAATTTCGCCAAGAAAACCAAGTGCTGGAGGAGGTAAAGCTGCATGAAACCCAGTCACCTTCTAGCTTTAGGTAATCAGGTAAATAGAAATAGGCCATGGCAGCTGTGAGCAGATGTGTGCCCTAGCTCTCAGCTCTCTCCTTCATGCTCTCCTGTCTCCATGGTAGGGATTTTTGTGTGTTTGTTTTATTGTTGTTTTTTCCCCCTTCTCTCTTCCTCTGTTCATGAGCAGATGATGCAACAAAACCTTCTTTATCTGGGAATGTAAACTTCAGTCCCTTATCCTGCCCTTTGATAGATTTGCAGAGTCTAAGTTCCCAGAGACCCCAGTTGCCGGGTACCTTCTTGGGGGGAGCTTGACTCCCAGTTCCTTGTGTTTAGCAGTGCTTTATCATGGGCATTGCTGTCCATGTCTTGTGGGTCCAAAATGTCAGTTGGAAACCCTAGTGACTGCTCTCAAGACTTCACTGATCTAGTCAAGGTCAGGTGTCAGGCTCACCTTGCCTTCTGATGTACTTCCTTGAATTAGGAACACTATCCATGTGCTACCTTCATTGGAAGATTCCAGAGACAGAGCTGGATGACAAGACATCCAAGACAGAGATAGGTGGTTCCACCCACCCTCCCTCCCTCCCTCTCTCCCTCCCTCCCTCCCTTCCTCCCTCCCCCTCTCCCCCTCCCTCCTGTCCCTTACTGCCATCTCTGTTGCTTTTTTCTTTATAGATTGGGTCTCATGTATCTCACACTGACCTTCGTATGTGGCCACTGATGCCCTTGGACTTCTAGTCCTCTTGTCCATCCCCTTGAGTGCTCCATCTACAGGCAAACACCACACTGGTTCACACAGCGCTGTGGATGAAATCCATGACTTCAGGAATGCTAGGTGGATATTCTATGACTGAGCTCCAGCCCCCAGTTGCTCCTTTCAAGAAGGCTTTGAGTTTCCGATTTCACAGTTCTCTCGGAGGTTCCTTGTCGGTTGGTTAGAGTAAAAATACTCTATTTATATAGTATTGTATACTGTGTCTACCACCGAAAGAATGAATTCTGTGATGTGTAAATTATGTGCTAACGATAAAAGCATTAAAAAAAAAAACCCTCATGATTTCTACTTTAGAGAACAAAACTCAGAGATGTGACTCATTGCCCTCATGATGGGGCAGAGTGAATTCGCAGGATGATTGAGCCATTGCCTGCTGTCTCTCAAACTCCTAAGGCTGTCTGCCTGTGAAATCTCAATCTTGTTGGAAAAGGATTAGATTTATAGTTAGTAAAGGCCAAATACAAAGCCCCCTGGGTCATAGCCCTGGTGAATCCAGGAGAGGGTTGACTTTCCCCCGTTACATTTAAGCAAACCATTCGTTCGTGTTGCTTAGGGTTAGCAGACTGGAAATATCTGCAGGATATTATTTCCCCACATTAAATCGTATAATTATATGTATTTTAATGGAAAGTTAATTTGTGATTTCTAAGTAATCAACACCCTGTTGTGCGATGGTTCTGGGAATCACTACACGCGATTCCTTTCACTTGACACGGTGTTCTTCCCATTGACTCTGGCGACCCATTCTAAGCCCCGTCAGGACCCACTTGGTTAGAACTTTTGTTTATGCTTTTGGCTTTTCAGCCATTTAAGAAGATCAAATTTGTGACTGCAAGTTGAATTCAACCTTCTCAGACGTGCTGGGTCTTGACAGCATACCAAGAAAGCAAGCTTGTGGAAAAAGAGCTGGTGTGCACAGCCCTCCCTGTTCCCCAGTCTAAGCAAATCTACTCTAATGAAAGATCTCTTCAGACTCCTTTCCCTGGGCAATGTGCCTTTCCATCTTATTGGTAGAGACGTCTTTGATTATGCCTAGGCTAGCCTTGCTGAAGACCATTCGATGGCACATACTCTGGGTTTTGATGGGAGGCAGTTATGGTTTGTATTCTGGGAAAAGGGAATTTAATGTGGCATTGGGGAACCCTGGGAAATGACCAAAGAACATCTACGGACAGATACTAGATCCCAAGACCTTGGCCAGATGGAGAATGCAGAACACAGAACTGAGACTCCTTAGGAAGACTTGGCATGCCCCAGTGTCTAAGAGAGCAGCAGGCAGGAGTGACCCTAGTGCCTGTGAGAAGCCTCGGGGAGCCTACATCTGCTTTGGGGGCTGGCTGCTGGAACCCCTCTCTTCTGCTTCTGGATCCACCAAGGTTTCTTCTGGTGGGAAACTCTAGGGGTCCCCAGGAAATGCCCCTCTCCTCAGCATCCTTTTCCTGAATGGGAAGGGGTAGGGCTAGGTATCAGCTGCCTGTCAGCCATCCCCCCCACCCAATACATACACAAGAAGGCTTCTCAGGCCAGAACTTCCCACCTATCCTCAGTGTCTCAGTCCTGGAGGAGCCAGTCTGGACCTTGTTCTTTGAAGTGATGCCCTCATCATGCCTTGGTGCTTCCCTCATTTTTTGGTGGATCTTTACACTAGAATGCATGTTTCCTTGGGGCCCCCTATGCAGTTTGCTTTTTCCTAAGACTGATGGAGGGAAGGAAGGGAGGACAGAGGGCATAGGGAGACTATGCTCAACATATAATGTGCATCTGTATGAAAATGTCTGAACATCTACACAATACTCCCCCCCCCCGCTTTTTTTTTAAAAAAAAAATAATAATAGAAAACTTTCCTTTTTCTGAAATGTTCTAGGGCTCTTCTTTATCATTTATAATACAATTGTATCTAAAAATAACAAAAAAAGACCAAACATCAATTATTTACAAAGCTTTTCTCTATATTGAGGGATACAACAGACAAGAGTTATTAAAGAGAATATGGTTCCTACCCTGCTTCTAAGGGGTATAGTCCTGTCTCATTGCTTCCATCATAACCCAAATTTTACCCAAGTCCATTTTATCCTTCCTTCCCACTTACACCTGTTGTTGCCACTCTATCTCATAGGAAAATATGATATGTAGTTTTTTGTGTGTGTATAACATACGCGTGCTATTTACGTCATTTATGTGTGGTCCAAATGTTTTATTAGCTTCCAGGGTTGTGAACAGGAGCTGGGATTTTGGATAACTTCTGTGCTATCCAACATAGACAGGCGGCTGTCTGTCTCCAGAGCCAGCACATTGGCTATGTGCTACCATTTCAGACTTAGCTTCACTCAACTTCATTTAGATCTTGACTTGAGGGAAGATAGAGCATGTAAATCTCCTTTGATTTTTGGAAATAATCTGACTTCAGGTCTTGTTTATCCTTTTTGTACAAAGGGGGTGTGGCTAAAAAAGCAAACAAACAAAAAAACCTGTCCTCATTCCATTGTAATATCACAGCGTCTACTCACCAGGTTAGAAGTCTATCTAGTTAAGAGGGGGATTTTAATTAAAGAACATAAAATTTAAATGGGTTGGAAAATGTCAACATGGCTTCCTATTTTGAGCCCAACGCAGATGATGGAACAAGAGCGTATAAATGAAAATTAAAGAAAAACAAATTCCGAGCAGATGCCAGAGCTCCTTCTCCTTTTATCCATGCGGAGAACCATGGATGTGTGTGAAATGGCTTACCAGGCAAGATTGCTAAGGCAGAGAGAGAAGCTATTAAATAAGCAATTAAATTACAAATGGATTGTAGAAACAACAGGCTGTGGTGAGCCAAACGGTCTCTCCTATCCCGTAGCTGGATGTCTGGGGATGAAATCTTCGGACTCCCAAAGCCTTGGGTATGTAGACTCTGTAAAGAAAACTCACAGACATTCCAGAGTTGTTGCTTTTAGGCAGCACATGTGAGCGGGGAGAGTGTCATCTCAGAGATTTTTCACGTTGGAAATTTTCCACTCAAACACATGTACTCCGGGGAAAAAACTTGAAGTGTGAAAACATTCTCTTCCAAGAAAGCTGAGGCATGACAGCTAATGAACATGCTCTGAAATGACTGTGGATATGGACAGAGAGCCGCGTCTACTGCATTCATTAATGCTCAGAACTAATCGGATATTTAGCTAATTGTCCTTGTTATTGTTCAAGTTGAAATTAGTAATATATGGGCAAAACAACAACAACAAAAAAAAAAAAAAAAAAAAAAAAAAACCAGTATCCCTGAAGCTTTTTTTGTTGTAAAGTTGACAAGCATCTTCAAATGTGTAGCAGGTCCTGTATTTAAAGATTTCTGTCCTGTGCTTCGTATTGGCTCAAGAATTTGTAAATGTCCCAGATTCAACTTTCAAACAATAACTTTCAGGTACTGGCGCAGGAAGATATTTTTGGCTGTGGGAGCCGGTGTGCCAGTCACTTGAATGGCAGCCAGAGTTGACATCCATCCCCTATCCACCACTCATGGGGCAATCCCTAGGTCTCTTCTCACTAGGTTTAGCTGAGGCAAGAACAAAAGGAGATATGGACAGTAATTAAAAGAACTTTATTTCTTTCTCAAGAAAGGGTAGATTGCTCTTCAGCCCAAGTCCCATACTGCCCGCAGGTCCTCGCCATCACTTAGATAAGTTCCCATCCGTATGCCCACTCTGTTTATTGAAGGGCTCTTCACAGCCTCGTCCTTGCAGGTGCCTCCAAGAGGAAGCCAGCTTCCTGCAGCCTCCTCGCTCTGGCACCTGGGCCTCTGAAAAATCAGCAAGATAGATGGAGCCACAGGCTCCTGACAGGCATACAGTTGGGGACAGCCTGCATCCACAGCTGGCAGTCAAGCTGCCAGTGCGCGTGACAGGAAGCCAGCCTCATTCTATGACCCCAGCATGGCTCAGACACTGTAGTTCCCACACTCTCGCTTTTCAAAAGACCACCATGACCATAGGGCCAGCAGTTGTGGTCTAAGTGTGTCCCCCCCCAAAGTTCTTATGAAAGAAGTCTAATTCCCAGCACAGCAGTGTTGAGGGATGGGGATCAATCCCAGGTAAAGGTGATGCTGGATGCTTCCATGTAGATATGCATTTAGTTATCCTTCAAGGGAGCCCTGGGAAGGGGTTCAGCCATCTCTTCGCTCTTAATTCTCACTCTCCTATTTCTTCTGTGGTCCCAACCAGTTGTGGGGCCCTCGCACCCTGGCCCTGGCCTAAAACCGAGACTTCGACCAACCAACCCAGGCTCAGGTATTTTGTGATGACAACATACAGTAAAGACCCCAGGCTTCCTCAGAGTTCATTGGAGCCCTTTCTGCTCTGTAACAAGATGGCTTCTGTTTTCAGAAGTGTGACCTTCCTCCTGGGTGAAGGAGAAACTCTGTCTTCTTCAGGGCATATGTAGCAAGTTTAATTTGCCATCAGTTTGCAAACTTAGTGTGCTGTGAATGTGTGTGTGTCTGTGTGTGAGTACATACTCTTTAGTTTGTGTGCGTGTGGAGGTGAGAAGTTGATGTTACGTATCATCTTCTGTCTACCTTGCACTTTTATGTATTATTTATTCATTTTTTGTTCGTTTTGCTTTTTGAGGCAGGGTCTCACTGCGTGGCTGGGCTGACCCGTGCTATGCAGCTCACACAGTCTTAGAACTCACAGAGACCTGCCTACCTTCGCCTCCGAAGCGCTGGGATTAAAAATATGTTTACCTTATTTTTTGAGACAGCATCTCTCACTGGACCTGGAGCTTGCTGATTCTGCTAGATTGGTTGGCCAGAAAGCCCCAAGGTGGCCCATGTCTGTCTTCCAAGCATCAGAGTTACATAACGCACAAGTAGATTTAGCGGGGAGTCAACTCTTCACGACTGTGCAGCAAGCGGTTTTGCTACTTTCCGGCACTTTAGGCGCCATCCCAGGCCCACAGCACTCTGAAGAGTCTACCAAAATCTGATCGCAGCCAGAACATATAAGAGATTGTCAGGAAGGTGGCACAGAGATGCACAGGTACTGTCTTTTCAGTTCTCGTGGTAGCTGCTGGTACCCATTTTTAGTCTGTGTCTGGGTGAACCCCAAGGCATCGAAGTGCAAGCATAAATTGGGTATAGAGTAGATCTTTATTCAGCCAAGAGAATCACCTTTTGGAATTCTTTGAGCAGAACACAGTTGTTCATTTGACAAAGTTGGAGAGTAAGCTAATGAGCCAGGATAAACCAAGAGCTAAACATAAAAGATGTAGAAATCCAAATGGAAGGGATTAAAAAAAATGGCCCCAGGGCTTCCCTGAGGCTTCACCACTGTATGCTGATCCCTACTGTTCAGCCCAAACTGGCTTTGAGTGTCCTTTCACTGATCAGAAGCATTTTAACTTTCCAAAATTAAAAAACAGAATTTTAAGCGCCAAGATAAGAGTCAATTTTCATAATAAAAACATGTAACTCATCCATTACCACGGAGGTTGTCTCAAACCCAAGTGCCTTGCTGTTCCTTCTGGTAAGGCAGGGGGCCACAAGCAAACACAATGTAGGGCCTGTTTCTCTCTGCTCAGGTGTGTTTCTTGTCAAAAAGCCTTTTCAGGGCAGTGGGGATGTGGCTCAGGAGGTAAGAGCACTTGTTGTGTGAGTGTGAGGACCTGGGTTCTAATACCCAGCACCCTCGTAGAAAGCCAGGCATGGCTGTGCATGAGATAGTAGGGTCGCTGGGGCCTGTGGTTCCTGACCTCCAGGCTCAGTGAGAGACCCTGCCTCAAGTGGAGAAGACAGAGAGTAGATCAAGGTACCCGACTGACGCACCCTGGCCTCCTCTTGCTTACTCACATGTACATGTGCGAATACACATGTGCAGAAACACACTGGTGCACATGTTCATGCCCACACATATGGACGGGGACACACACACACACACACACACACACACACACACACACACACGAGCACACACCTGGACACACACCAAACAGACAAATAAATGACAGAAAGCTCTAAAAGTAAGGCTACTGAGGATAGATGCTGTCAGATGAAATCTTAGAAATGATGGCAAACTGGTGCAGGGATCCATACCCAGATGCTGTTCTCGTCCGGGGATGTAAATTATCTTAAGAGGTTTGTCAAGAAGGGTCATATAATCCTGAAGTACAGACGACACCAGTTTCTGCACGAAGGACAGCATCATGTGTTTGAACAGTCAGCATCAAGAGCTGTCCTCCGAGTATGGGTGTTCAATACACGGGCTCACGGTACTAATTTGAACTTGATATTTGATGGACTGAGAATGATGCAGATTAGCTGTTACTCCTACAGCACCCAGGCTGCACTGCAGTGTAGGGGACAGACAGACCAAGGAGTTGCGTGAAGATGTGCTGTGAACCCAGGAGCCGTTGGGAAGAGTCAAATCAGGTTGTGGAAGAAATACTTGCGTGAGGTTAGCAGGACCCTCCTTGGTGTTCACAGCTCTCAGTCAGTGTTTTTCTTTCATGACAAATAGTTCAAAGGTCAATTCAGAGCCTGTATTTATTGGCTAAGGCTGTCCACTGCACTTTGTTTGGGGTAAGGATGGGTGGGAGGTGGGGGTCGTGTCTCTGTGACCTTCCCGGGACAGCAGAGTGACAAGCTGAGGGAGGTGAGAAGGCAGTTAGGAGCAACAGGACTCAGTAGCCATTGTTGGTTCAAACTTGGAGAGTCTGACCCCGAGTTGTTTATTTCAGGCACAGCACAATCTGGTGAAAATAATTCTTGGGATGATTAAGCCCATCCCACACGCACCACCAAGCATGCCTCCATCTCTTCGAGCAACCAGGTAAGCTTTAAATGCAGATCAGACATGGCCACCCCGAAACTCTTCATAAAGTTCGTGAAGATGGGCTCTGTAGATGAACTGAGGAAAACACATTTACAAGAACGGCTCTGAAGGAGTGTTCGGTGCAGAAAGTCCTCGGTCACAAAGATCAGGGGGCCAGGGAACACTTCCTCCAGCCTTCTGGGTGGAAAACAGGTTTTGCATTTCTTCCCTTGAAGGAACAACCCTGGGTGCTAACAATGTGTTACAATTAAAATGTGAAACGGTTCATGCATCTGAGCACGTACTCACTTGCTGCTGGTAGCATAGTGGGAGGTTAAGGAACCTTTGAGACCGTAGCTTGTCTAGCAGACAGGTGGGCCTTGAGGCTTCTACCCACTTCTGGTCCTATCAGAACTCTTTCCTTTCTGATTTCCAAGGTGTGGACAAGCCATGCTACAAACTCCTTAAACCATGGACAGAGCTGCCCCTCGGTGGAGACTATCACCTGATAATCTGGGCCAGGATGCATCTTCCTTACGTTGCTTCCGACAAGAATTTTGCCGTTGTGATAAGAGAGTTAAATATAATTGTCCAAATCTGTCTGAAATGTTGGGAGACCAGCTCTCACCACTTCACAGTTTCTTCTGTACTTGAGTCCCTTTTTTGTTGTGACCAGCCTTTGGTGCCGTACGATGACGGCGTCCTAGTAGCTCCGGCTCAGTTCCTAGGGTACGTGGTTTTCTGTCTGGCTGTGGAGTCATAGATCTCCATATGGGCACCGAGCATTTGCAACGACCTGGCTTTCAGGTAGCAGGGGATGGAATAAGGCATAACAGCATGTCAGCAAAGACACTGATTTAGATTTAGATGAAGACTTCATTCAAGAGGAGTTTTGCCATCTCAGGATAAACAGAGCTGCAGAAGGAGGGAGAATGTTCTCACCAAGACCTGCAGACCAGTTGGGGAAAGGTGTCCTACAAGGGACCAGGCATACTCAGCTGGTGGCAAGTCATTTGCTTATTTCCAGTTTAGTGTCATTGAAGAAAGTGTCCATCTTCCTTTAATATAAAACAAAACAAAAAACTGGGGGTTCAGATGAAACATTGAAGTAAAGCTGAAGTCCGTGGTGTTCCCCACCAGACACACACACACACACACACACACACACACACACACACACACACTGACTAAATCAGAGAGGAAGGATTCAGTGGTAACTCAGCTCTGAGGAATGAACGCGCTCACCAATTTCTCTTTCCAGAAATGAGAAAAGGACATTTCTGAAACTCTAGTCAATGATCCAGGGAGTGAAAGAATTGCTCATTGAGTGAGAAATAAGACCACAGTGAAAACCGAGAAAAGGAGCTGGAGGTTTGCGGGGGTGGCGTGCTCCGCCTGCAGCAGCTCAGAGCCTCTGACACCTCCACAGGCAGCAGATGGGGGAGACTCTGCAGCAGCCCCACCCCTGCGCTGCTGGGAGTCAAGGTGCTAGGAAACAGGAAGTGGCAGTTCTCCCTGGGTGGTACAAAATAAGGAGAGAGGAACCAGGAAGCATCTTGGTGGTGATTCATTTTCTGCTCCCTTAACGACTCTGGAAGGGGAGCAGAGGGAGGGTCCGGCTGTTGCTCTAAGAGCCACTCGTGAGATGGAAGTGTCTGAGCAGAGGGACACCAGGGGGTCAGGCATAGGCATTCTTCTAACTCTGGGAATGTGGCCAAATTCACAATGGAGATACCTTCTCAGTCCTTCCTCAAACACCCAAGCTCTGAGAAGGGAGAGTGGGAAGTTCTCACTCATCAGAAGACTTCACAACACAGGAGAAACTTCAAGGGTTCTACAGCACGTCCTCACAGCCTCTCAGACTCACGCTTCTTGAGCCCCTTGGCTCATGGCATGTGAAGGATCATGAGGACTCAGTTCACACTGGCCTAGGTACCCGGGGCATGATTCATATATAGAACATTTGCCTCAAAGTCCGCATTGTGAGTCAGGCTTTCAGTGCTAGGACACTTATCTAAGAGGGATGGCGTAAAGGAGGAGGGCAGGTTACAGCCTCAGGGCTTCTACAGCCTCAGGGCTTCAGTCCTGCATTGGCTCCATCATTTCAGGCCTGAGGTAAGCAGAGCTCCATGACTTCCAGAGTCTATGACGGAGGAGACCTCTCACCTCACAGCAGCCAGAGGCCAGAAATGGACACACAGAAAGGAATCAGGCAGGGATGGAGAGATGGCTCAGTGGTTAAGAGCACTGGCTGCTTTTCCAGAGGACCCGGGGTTCAATTCCCAGAACCCACATGGCAGCTCACAACTGTCTGTAACTCCAGTTCCAGAGGATCTGACACTGTCACACAGACATACATGCAGGCGAAACACAAAAGCACATAAAATATGAATAAATAAATCATTTAAAAAAGAATAAAAAAATGAAAGCAAGAAAGGGACAAGGCGAGTTCTAACCTCTAATGACACTGACAGTGGCCCACTTTTTCCTCCTGGGTTTTTAGCACCTTTCAGAATAGAACAGCAGCTGAGGGCCAAGTGTTCAACACATCCACCCGTGAAAGCATTTCCTCCTCACCCTGTGACATCTGCCATCCTCTCATTGGTCCCCCCAAACTTTTAAGAGATGGCTTAGGTACATGTATTTTCCCAAACCTTCAGCTAGAGACTATGGCATTGGCTGACAGATGTCACATCCAATCGTCCTCTGCTTCCTTGCTGGACCATTGGGAAATAACTAGAAGACCCCCACACCCAGGTCGCTCATCCACAACACATCAAACTCCGATAGTGCGATAAGATCCATTTTGATTTTATATGTTTTAAAGACATTTTTCTATCAATACTGTTCACAATTTAATTACAATAATTAACATAGTTTTCCAATATTATTTTTTTTGCATTTGATTACATGCCTAAAATGTTGCAGCTGTGTTTACCTATATGCCTTTTGTCTTGAGCTTCATTTAAAATGAGAAGTAAATATCATTTTTATATATAGCTTTCCACTTGCTTTGTGAACTATTTTCATAATACCCCAATTTAGCCACAAACATCCTCTGCTGTGTTCAGCTCCTCTCCAATTAGGGTTAGGGTGGGACAGGAATCAGCAAACGGCATCAGTTCCCTGGCCCCCAGCAAGCGATGTTTCCAAGTACTAGGAAAATAAATATATTTTTCTTTATAAAAACAATGTAGATAATTTGTAGTCATATTTGGCTACCCATAGCTTTGCAGGCAAGATGGAACAAAACAAAAATCCTTTTTGGCGACTCTACCTCGAGGGAGGGAGGAAGAAAACAAAGTTACTGACCAGAAGCCAATTTCATCTTGACTGTTCAAAAGAGGAGAAGAAAAAAGCCTTTTAAGGACCACATGGCACAATTAAACAGCAGGTCAGTGCACCAGGCTGCTGCTGAATGGAGAGCTGGGCTGCCTGGGGCTGGCTGTGGTTCCTGCTCACGCTGCAGGAAAGACGGAAGGACCCTGAAATGATGACAGGAACCTAGGTTCTGAATATAGATGGCTCAGGGGCCCAGTTCAAACACACACGGAGAGCACAAAGTATTTTGATCGTTGACCAAGGCCAGACTTGAGACTTCCAGTGACATGTGAAGAGGTATTGCAATATAAACATTTAAGTCAAATCTGAATAAGGTATTTTCTGGGAAGTCTTTTGAATCCATTACCTGAATAATTACCAGAACAAAACACTGAACAAAAGCAACTTCAG
Source organism: Peromyscus leucopus (assembly GCF_004664715.2). Lineage (NCBI taxonomy): Eukaryota > Metazoa > Chordata > Mammalia > Rodentia > Cricetidae > Peromyscus > Peromyscus leucopus. The sequence continues at coordinate 55,521,575 of NC_051081.1, read as the reverse complement.
GATTGAAAGAGTTGATCTCAGCTCACAGTTCAAGAGGACATAGAGCATCTCGGTGGGGGAAGGAATAGAGACAGGAGTGTGAGGTGGCTGGTCACATGATGTCAGTGTCTACTCCAGAGACTTTCTCACAGCTATGCCCAGAGGTTTGTCCACTGGATGAGTCTAGATGCTGCCAACGCCACAAAATGGACCATCACAGTGGGCCATGGGACATTTCTGTTCTCAATCTCAATGAGTCTTTTAAAGGCACTGTGTATCTGCCATTGCAATAGGTCTGTGGATGGCTCTAGAGAAAACATTACAATGGGGACAGAACCTGTGGAGGGTGTGATCCACGGCCTGTGGAGGGTGTGCAGCATGGAAGCAGAGAAGAGGAAGAGCCCTTCTCTGTTGGGAAAGAACCACAGTGAATGACATCAGGATTCCCATGTGACTGCTACATCCTGGCTTCTGGTGGAGACATGCAACATGCACACCTGTGTGTAGACACACACACACACACACACACACACACACACACACACACACTTCTTACCGATGCTTTGGGGTGGGGGGGTGCTGTATTAAATTACTGCTGTTTTCATGCACATGGTTGGGGGTTAATTACTTGAACCAGGACAATTTTCCAGGGACTACACAGCCAAGAACTATGAACTCACCCAGCAACCCATCTCCTCAGGGATGGGCAGGCCTTGTGAATCCCTCCCCTCCCCATGATGGAACATGGAAGGACCCTGTAGGCAGGAGCCAGTATTTTGCCTGTGCTTTGCTGTGTGACAGGGATTATAGCCAGACCTACAAGAGAGAATTTGTGCAGACAGTTTTAATGTGGTGTCTCATAGAAGCAATTTCCATAACTGTTCATCTGACAGTTGCACCTGAACTGGGAGGGAGTCCTTTGACAAAAATGCATACTGTCAGCCAACTACCTAAAACATGCCTTCTGGTCAACCTGGTTTATGAACTTGCACCAGGTAGCAGAAAACTTTTTGAACATTGTGTCAAGGCAGCAGAAAGACTTAATTCATGATACTTCTGGATGTTTCTCGACGTCACAAGCTAAGTGTGAACATCATAGTGAATTGGGCTGTTTTCCATTCCATCCTGGCAGGGAAATGCCACAGACATAAGCAGACACGTCCAGAAGTGCTGATTGTGCACAGAGCCTCAGGTGTCACCCGGAAGCAAAGGTGTGTTGGCTGAGCTATGGCTCAGAGCTTAGAGCTGGAGCATGCATGGCACCCTGGGTACAATTCCCAGCATGCAAAAGAAAGCGTATTGTGTGACTGAATTCTTGTAGAGGAGCAAGTGTTTCCCAGTCCTTCTCAGTGTCAAAGAGCATAGTTCAAGTTTTCAAACCACACTTGAGTAATGTAATGGAGCTGATTTTCTAGGGCTGAAGGTGATTCATCTTATTGAAACAAATACTCAGTGCTGATAGCTAACTCTGCACATCCTTTTTCTGACTTAAGAACATCTCCCTCCTTCTCACCAGAAAACTTACATTCTAACATTTGCCTTTTAGGATTGGTGTGTTTGCATTATATAATGTATTATTTATTTGTACAGTTTAAAATAATCATAACTCTTTTGGACTTAGCTTTGGGATTCTCTTTCATTCCTGCATTGGCATAAAAGTTTACAAATCAATCTGAGAATTCAAGTTACTCTGTAGCCATATCATCCTGAAAACATGCTCTTGGCTGGTCTTGGAAGTTTAGCTGGGGTAGACAAAGTAGTGTTTGGATGGGAAAATGAGAATGTGCTAAGTTAAAGGAAATACAATATGTCAATATATTATTGCAAACAAATATTTCACTTTTCAGAAAGAGTAATGACAAGTAATTGGGAGAAATCAAAGGGAAAGCCTACCAGCAATGCACTCAACAGGAGATTTGAACATTGCTTTTCCTTCAACTGATATTTTAACAGAGTCTCTTGTAATTAATTCCACAATAGATATTATATGGAATTTAAGTAGTGTTTTTTTTTTGTCCCTGGAGATCATAAATAGTAACTCATATAAAAGGCTAAGTTTGGGGGCTGGGGAGATAGATCAGTGGATAACGTATTTGCTGTACAAGTGTAAGAATCAGAGCTCCAGCCTCACAGCCTTCACAGTAAAGCCAAGTGTGGTGGTTCGTGTCTGTAAACACAGAGCCAGGGAGGCAGAGACATCTGGATCCCTGTGGCTCGCTGGCCTGCCAGTCTAGCCAAATGGACTAGCTCCCAGTTCAGTAAGAACATGATTGAGGAAGACACTTTATGTCCATCTGGGCTCAGTGGCATGTGCCTATAATCCCCATGCTGGGAATATGGACAGAGGAAAATCTCTGAGGCGTCTCCAGATTCAGTGAGGAACCCTGTCTGAAAATCTAAGGTGACAGTAGGAAGACACCTCCCACTGATCTCTGGCCTAAGCAAGCACACATGTGCCCATCTGCACACACACACATGCACAGCACACAGAGACAGTTTTCTCATACTTTTTTTGGTTTGCCGTTTGCCACCCATTGGAGATGTCACATACTTTGTATCATTCAGCACTAGACGGGCTGTATGACAGCAGTAACGGGCTGAGGTTCTCGGTGGGTGCTTACACGCAGTGGTGTTTTCTACTCACACTTGCCCACACCCTTGGGAGACAGCTCAGGCACTGCTCGACCTTCTTGCCCGAGAAGCCTGGGTTAGGAGGCTCCACCATCTCCCAGCTGGCAGCATCCCCTGGGTGAGTCTGAAGGAGCGGATAGCCCTCAGTGTTCCCTTGGGAGTAGTTCTTTGGGTCCCTCGTGCTCACATGACACTGTCCAAAAATAGTTTGAAGGGTTTGCCTGGTGTGGAAGGGTCCTAGAAGGTAGAATCCAGAAGCTGTGGTGGAAAGCTGGATGGTGAGGATTCCAGCAGGAAGATCAGAAGTCTTGGGAAACCACCTTCTGTGGTGGTATTGTGTTCCCCAAAATATTGTGTATGCTAATAAATTTATCTGGGGTCAGAGAACAGACAGCCACTAGATACAAAGGCTAGAAAATGGTGGCACTCACACCTTTAATCCTAGCATTCCAGAGATAGAAATCTCTCTGGATCTCTGTGAGTTCAAGGCCACATTGGAAATAGCCAAGCATGGTGGCACACGCCTTTAATCCCAGAAAGCCAGCCTTTAATCCCAAGGAGTGGTGGTAGAAAGCAAAAAGATATATAAGGCATGAGGACCAGAAACTAGAAGATTTTGGCTGGTTAAGCATGGGGCTGGTTAAGCATTCAGGCTTCTAGCAGCAGTTCAGCTGAGAGCCATTGGGATGAGGACACAGAAGCTTCCAGTCTGAGGAGACAAGACCAGCTGAGGAACTGGCAAGGTGAGATAGCTGTGGCTTGTTCTGCTTCTCTGATCTACCAGCATTGACCCCAATAACTGGCCTTGGGTTTGATTTTATTAATAAGAATTTTTAAGATTCCTGCTACAACCTTCCCCAAACTGAGACATCTTGTTTCCGCTCACCCTGGGAGTCCCCCTCTTTCCTTCCTCTGTTGCTGACCGTTCCCTCTCTCTTATTTCAGTATCATGCTGACTTGATAGAAGCTGGGAGTTCGGCCTCCTTGGAATTGGCCCTCCTAACCTCACTGTCTGTGCCACAGAATATTCTGTCAGGACAGGGACTACTAGCTCCATAAATAGTTGGTAGAATTTGAAAACATTTTGCCATAAGTTGGAGGTCTCTTCAGAGGCAATGGTATTTTTATAGCCTGAATATTAGAGCCCCTAAAAAAAACAAAAGCAAAAAACCGTGGGGACTTCCACACAGTGTAGGAGAAAACTGATTCCTGGGAGTTGTTCTCTGACCTCCATACCGGACCATGGCCCATGTGTTCATGCACACAAGTAAATTATAACCAAACAAACAAATAAGTAAATAGAGTCAGTAAAACCCCTTACATGCCCAAGTTTTAAGGTGTCAGTCCTAGGATGTGAGGATGTTACCCATGAGGCTGAAGGCCTCATTCGATGCAAGTAGTGAATTTATCAAAGAGGCCAGAGGTAGCTTGCTCATCTGTCATAGCACATTAACCAACGTTGTGACAAGATCATCAGTGGACCAGGAAGCAACCCCACCTTCTCTGCTTTCATCCTTTCAGGTGTTCAGGGGAGTGAGCTCTCACAGTCCAGTGGGTTGGAAAGGGAACTACCCGCCTGATCGGCTTTGTGCGATGTCAGGGCAAAGGAGAATGATCAGTGGAGCCTGGTAACTATTAGAATTAAATACCTCAGAGATTCCATGACAATTTTGATATCTTGCGAAAATTAAGCCTTTACTTCTAAAATACATTATGTGATACCAGATGGAATTGGATGTTTCTAATGAGCTTTCTCAGTATAAGGGGTTGGGAGGCCCTGGTGTCCAAAGGGAAGGAGCATGTGTCCAATGCCTTTCACCCATTGAGCAAGAGCTGGGGTAAGGACTACGGTGTTCTAACTCAGTGTCTCTACCACTTATCCAGAGGTTGGCTCCTCAAGGGACCAGTCATTCCATACAGAGTAGAGCTGGTGCTCACGGTAGAGTAAACACACCATGGCCTCCCCCCATGTGTGATAGTCATGGACTCATTGGTTTCTCAGAGAGTTCTTGTAAGCAAGTGCTATGGTTGCTTCCACCTAATAAATGGCTTACCCACACTGAGTAGTCACAGAGACATAGGCAGTTTGCTTCTAAAATCGGCATGCTCTTCTCAGTTGTTTTCCATAAACTTCCAGGAACTCCGCTTTGTTTTCTCCCCATTCAGACTGAGCAACATATTACACTTTGTTCTCAGGCGTTTACCATAAGGAAGTTCTCGGTGCAACTGCAACTTGGGCTCCAGCCCTTCTTCCAGCTTTCACAGGACAGTGGCGTCGTGATTGAGAACCAGCACAGAGTATGAAGGTGTGGTTAAACCGTTGCATGGGAGTTCTTTTGGCTTCTTTTGTATAAGGGGCAACAGCTTCTGTGTTTGGTTCTCTGGATGAGCGGGCCCTAAAGTGTGCAGAAGTACGCATGGAGTCAGATTAAAGTCAATTTTAAAGCACTTGTTATGGCTCATTCTGAAGCCGAATTCCGACTGTAATTTCATTAATACACCTTTATCTCCTCAGGTGGATTTGCCTTGCTCATAAGAACACATGTTAGATGGCTAGTGCTAATTATAATATGGTGCTAATGGCCTTCAAAGAGGCCAAAGTGACATAATGAAACTTGCTCTAGGGTGAAATGCTGGTCCAAGGGGGCTCCAAGGCCAGTCTAAACATTCGGCAGCCATCTGGCCAGGATGGTTATTTGCTCGTTCCTTTGGCTCTTTCGTTTCCCATTTAGAAATGAGCTTGGAGATTGCTTTTTAATATTGCTGAAGGGCCATCCCATGTGTAGTCCGAGGAGAATATAGAAGTTGACTATTTGTCTAGAGAACAGGAGTTGAGACTGCTAATCTCCAAACTGGAGGGCCTTGCGTCGTTCCTTAATTCCAGGGAGCTCTTAGAAATTCAACACTGAACCCCTGAGTGTGTCCTTAAAATCTCTAGGGGAGTGTCTGTTACTGAATTACTGTCTACTGAGAATATAAATAGCCAGGCACTGAGCAAGGCACCAGAGAAACAACTATAACAGTGGCATCGCTTCCATGTCCCCACAGAGCTCGTGGGCCAGTTCTCAGAAACTACCCAGGCACAGGCAGACCTTTCATGATGCACCCACAGACACAAATCCCAGGTACATATTGTATGCTGGTAACGTGTGGACCCTGAAAGGAAGACACTTAGGAACTTAGGGGGGAAATGAGAAAATGCAACAAAGCTAAACTCAATAAGAACTTGGTTTTACATGTGATAGAAGGGTAAATCTGGTGAGTTCCATTAGCAGGACCATGCAAGTGGGTGGATCAGGACCTGGTGGCCCCATGCAAGTCACTGCAGGGAATTAAAAAGATGATGTCAGGGCCGTGCCTGATGGAGTAAGCTTTGCAATGAACACCAAAGATGTTGTCACAGGGCTGAGGTGGGGGTGGTGAGCAAAAGCCCAGCTGTTTTTATCTATGAAACTGGAGAAGGATTTGCTTCAAGCCCACAGTTGTCCAGAGGAATGGCTTCTATGTTAGTTTTTTTTCCTCACTGTAACAAGACTCAAGGTGTGGGAGGGACTCTGCCCATCATGGCAGGAAAGGCTTGGTAGGATTTATAGTAGTGGAAGTGTGTGGCTGAGCAACCCAGGACATAGAGAGTAGCAAGGACCAGGGGCCAGGTAATATTCTTCAAAGTTCTACCCCAAGTGATCTACTTCTATCAGATGGCCCCACCTTCTAAAGGCAGCCCCACATCTCAAATAACTATCAACTGGGAAATGAGTGTCCAAAATACAAGCTTATGGGGGACATTTCCAGATTCAATCTATAGTACAGGCCATCTTAGTCCCTGTAAGCTCAAGGCCATCACATAAACCAAAAATTATGGAGTCCCACTTCCATAAGCTCTATGGCCTCAAGAGTTCCCAAACTGTTCAAACACACAGTCTTCTTTTGAAGATTATGCCAAACTCTTACCCATGAACTGTGTAAGATTAAAAATGAAAGTTTCATACTTCCAAAGTATGATGACAGAGAGTAAATATTTCATTTTTGTTTAAAAAGGGAGGGGCAAATGGGTAGTAAGGAAAGACCAGACCAAATCAGGACTCAGATTCAGCAGGGCAAACCTTAGATGCTGTAACTTCATATCTTGGGCTGCACAGCAACCAAAGGATGAGCTCCAATGGAACTCAGGTAGTGCCACCATTTTGGCCCATGACTTTCAGCACATATGACTTCTGTAGTGTTATGAGTGAGAAATCCTCCATAAGACTTAGGCATTTTGAGTCTTGGTCTCCAGTTGGGGACTGTTTGAGGAGGATTATGAGGTGTGGCCTTGGTGGAGAAAGTACGTCACTGGGGGTGGGCTTGAGGTTTCATAATCCTCCTGCCTTCCCCAGTGGATAGACACATACACACACACTCTCTACTTCCTCTTTGTGGAGAAAGATGTGAGCTCTCAGAGGTTGCTGCCACCAGGCCCTGGCTCTGCCATCGTCTTGAACTGTAATCTTGAGTAAAGCTTTCTTTTGTTGCCTTCATAATGGTGTTTTATCACAGCAATACAAAAGTAACTAATACAGAAGTTGGTACCAGGAAGAGGGCTATTTCTGTGACAGACCTGACCACATTGGTCTGGGGAGGAATGTGGAAGGCTGTAGAACTTTGGGTTCAAAGGTAATTGAACACTGTGAGCAGAGGCCAATGGGCCATCCTAGAAGGGGCATGGAAGACAGTACTACTGAAAGCAGCATAGACTGCCGAAGCCTGGCTCAAGGAATTTCAGAGGGGAAAAATATTAGCAACTTTGCTAGAGACCATTCTATTGGTTAAAATATTAAGGCCACTCCACGTAGTTAAAAGGGAGGTTTATTTTGTGGGGTAACTTACAAGTGAAAGGATAGGCTATAGGGTCTGGGAAAGATACAGTGCAGTCCTGTGATGTTCTCTGGAGAACTCTGCTGGGTCTTCCTCCAGTGTCCAGGGTCCAGGAACAAAGAGAACCGGCCCATCCAGATCCTGGGTCTTCAGGGGTCCCCCCTCGGCTCTGCCTTGTAGGTGTGACAGTTACCGAATCCTCAATGGGGGTGGTACTTCCAGTTCAAAGCTGGAACGCCTACCCACTACACCATTCCTGTGGTATTTTGGCAAATAATGTGCTCCTTTTTACCTGTTTCCTAAGAATTTGTCTGAAGCTAAGTTTACAAGTAGTGGACTAATTTCATTGGTGGATGAGAGTTCAGGACAGCCTCATGTTGAGTCTATTGCATGGTTATTGTTAATCACTATTATGTGGATCTACAATGAAAAAGAACAATGGGGGAGGAAGAAATACAAAATGTACAAATTGAGGAGACAAAGAGCATCAGGAAACTTAAAGTTGTATCCAAGGCTTGTACTGAAAGAGATTAGGAGATTGAGAGGCCAAATCTGCATTGGATTAAAGGGGAGTTTGCCGGTAGAATAAGACCCTATCCAGCTAAGCTCCCATCTTGTGAAAGGAAGGGCCTAAGAAATTTTCTACTCCTAAAGAGAAACAGCAAATGAAAGCTGGTATAAATAAAGCTGGTATAAAATAAAGCTGGTATAAATACAAGGGTACCAAGCGCTATCCCAAGTAGGCAACTGAACTTGGCAGTGTTGTCCATGTGGTGCTGTCTTTAGATACACAAAGGATACATGTGTGAAGGGGTTGCAGAATCTTCCTCCATGGTTAAGGAGAGCCACCAAGTCCAGGTAATATCTGGCGGGGCAGTTCTTGAATGAAGGCTCTGAGAGACCATTGCACGAAGCTGTGGATTATGTTGGAAACTCCAAGATATAAGGCATGCTAGAGCTGTGCTGTATTTCCCAAGGAGAACTGCAGAAAGGGAATGGAAACAGCCTATGAGAGAAGTATGTAGCTTGCTGCAAAGCTGGGCAGCCCTTTGATATGGCCATGGTGTTTAATCACAGCAATAGAAAAGTAGTGAATACATCTTCTCTCAGGTCAGCTCCACTTGCTGCCTGAAGCCTTCCTTGGAGACTTTTCACAATTCTGACATCTCTAACGTCCTGGATTTTCCATTGCAAACTAGGCTTCACATTCACAGCTTCACACATAGGCCTCTCAGGACCCTTTGGCAGAAATCTGACCCTACAGCCTATTGCCTGGCTTCACAGGCTTTCTTTAAAAGTCTTTGTGCAAGCCTTTATGACTGCTAGAGCTACAGTTTTCCCTGTTATTCTAATGGATATATAAGACATCACCAGATTTTCATCTTGCGAGGATCACTCTGGTCATAGTGGAGAAAGTAGATTTGAGGGGGCAGAACTAGGCAAGAACTAGAGGGCAGCTGCAGAGATCCATGAAGTGCTGGAAGCAGCCAAGCTCATGAAGATGACCAGTAGAAATAGAAACACTTGGCTGTATTCACAATTGACAGTAGTGCACTGTCTATGGGAGAGGAGACAGGCTTTGTCTTGAGCAAGTGAATGGAGGATACTCTTCACTGAGCCAATCTTAGAGAGGAGATACCATGGGTTTGGTTTGATGCTCATGAGCTTTAGGTGGTTTTGTGGCTTCCTATTAAACCTAGACTCAGAATAGTTCTCGGAGTTGCTGTTGGCTGGGGATGAAAGCCAAGAAGTCATGGGAGTGTCCATGGGATGAGAAGTCATGGGCACAGATGAGAGATTGTGTGAGGACAACGTGGAATAAAAAGAGAGGTCAGGAAGGATCTTGGGGAACTCCAGCATGTCATCCTGCTCACAGAATAGTGATCTCACAAATGCACCATCGTCTGTCGTTTGGCTGTGGGAGGGGACAGCAGCGTTTTGGGCAGGGAGGGGGTTGCTTGTCTTGTGCAGCTGGGTTTGCACAGACAGGCATCTTGGAGGGTTGTTTTGGATAAGCCAGATGGGTTCATCTACCACACCTCTGGGAGGCCCCACACTTTGTTTCATGGTTTTTTTGTTTTGTTTTGTTTTTTAACCTTTGCGACTATTTCCACACCAAGGGAAGAATTAAGCAAAGATGCTCCCATCGTTAGTTCCTAGCTTTTGTACTGTTCTCTCTTCACATAGATTTATTGGTGATTCAAAAAGATTCCTCAAGAGACGTAGACTTTGTTCTTTTAAGGCAAGTTGGTGGAAGACAAGTGAAAGAAGCAGCCTCTGAACTTCCAAAGCAGAGATGGTCATAGCCAGCAAAGGAAGACAGCCCTTCACCTGGATCTCTGTGGTTGTCAGTCAGACTTTTCACCATTTCTTAGAGGTAGTGGAAGACATGGGCAACTTTACCTGGGAGAAATGCCCAGCAGGAGATTTGTCGTGTAGGAGGCACTGAGGGCCTCTGACTAGTCTCCCTTCTCTAAATACTTCTTAGCCAAACCTGTTAAAGCTCAGACACTTCTCTCTCTCTCCCTCCCTCCCTCAGCCATTCCTCTCTCCCTCCCTTTCCCTTCCTCTCTCTTCCTCCCTCCATCTCCCTCTCCCATCCCCCTCTCTCCCTTCCCCTCTTCCCTCCACCCCTCTCTCCCTCCCTCCCTCCTTCTCTCTGTATAGATCTATCTCTATATTTCTTTTTTCTTTTTTTGGTTTTTCAAGACAGGGTTTCTCTATATAGCTTTGCGCCTTTCCTGGAACTCACTTGGTAGCCCAGGCTGGCCTCGAACTCACAGAGATCCGCCTGCCTCTGCCTCCCAAGTGCTGGGATTAAAGGCGTGCGCCACCAACGCCCGGCAATAAATTTTTTTTTTTTTTTTGGTTTTTCGAGACAAGGTTTCTCTGTGTAGCTTTGCGCCTTTTCCTGGAACTCACTTGGTAGCCCAGGCTGGCCTCGAACTTACAGAGATCCGCCTGGCTCTTCTATATTTCTTTCTCATCACAAATTATCTGCTTTTTCTCCCTAAGTAACAAAATATTTTGCCCATAAAATGTATCCATTTATATTGTAATTAACTTTGCTACCAGTTTTTGTTGACTGTAGTTTGTGAGAAAGAAATATTCTGAGATTGCAAGAGACCCAAATCAGTGGTATTGAGCAGTCACCCTGTCACAGTAAGACATAAGCATTGAGGGGGTGGCAGGTGTGGCTGGAATCAGGGCTTAACATTACTAAAACTCTTCTATCAATGTAAGAACTGTTTCAGGGCATTAAATAGTTATTTTTATAATATGGAAAACAGCCCATCCAGGAAAACTTGGGGCTTTACTACACCACAGTCTGGTTTACACACACACACACACACACACACACACACACACACACACACACACACAGACACACCTCACAGAGCTTGGGGCATTTGGGTTTATGATTTTGAGGTGTCCAACTTCTATTCATAAGCTACAAAAAATTCTGAAATCTGAAACTCTTCTGTTCCCAACCATTTGGAATAAAGGGCACTCATTGTTTTAAGGAAACTCATCATGGTGATTGTAGGAACATCCTGGAATGGACCCAATGTGATTGTAGTATGTCTTGAGCACTGGCCCTTACTTGCTCATGGGATGGGTGATGTCAGGTGTTTGCTTTCTCAGGGCCTAAGAGTCCTCACCCTTACAGTGAGAAAAGGATGTATCCTTTGAACTCTGGGATCCCTTCCAGACTCAGAGGATAGGAATTTGAAGGTCTAGGGGTCTTGATCTCTTCACCCGACCTGTGTTAGTCATTTTAATCCTGGGAAGCAATTGAGCTCTCCCCACACCAAATTTCAGAATTCTATTTCTCTACATCTCATTGTGCAGCAAAGCGTGTCTCATTGGTTAATTAATACTGCCAGCACGGCATCCCGCTAAATGATTGTTTAACCATGAGTGGAATAAAACAGTACGATGACTGGTTACGGTATCATTAAGGAATAGAAAATTAAAAATCTGATAATATGATTGGAAGTCTCAGGTGAGGCTTTTGTATAAAAATGTTAACCTCAAGTAGCTATAAGCAGGTAAATGTTTTATTCATCCCACTGATACGAAATAAATGCTTATGATATAAATTATGTATAATTAATACTCCCGGGATAAAAAAATGTATGCTAATAGTTTGTCAGTTAATTAAGAGAGGAATAGGAGGTAAACAAAGGTGATAACAGTTTATCTTGAGACTATAAACAGAAAGTGTGCCTTAAACAATCTCTTTAAAAACTACATTATACAGCAAATTCTTCATCGTCACCCAGAGAAGTCACCACATGGCACGCAGCAACTCTTCAGTGTGCTGTTAAAGGGAGAAATGGTTGTGACAACAGTCAGGATGGGGACCCACCAGCCATGGGGATTAGGCTGAAATGGCCTTTTCAGAGCTACCCCGGTCTCTTCAGCAATATTTTACAAAATATGAGCCTTTCCAAAGCCAGAGGGTTCATTAAAAGTAGGGGAAAAGCAAATGATAAAATTCTTAGAAAGTATCTATATACTAAGTGACAGGCGTAGACGCCTGGATAATTCAGTCCTCTATGCAAATGACTAGCATGTCATGACACCCTCTCCTACATAAGCTGGACCAAGTGGTGGATGGCTTGGCCCTGGAAAAGATGTTATCTGGGTATTTCTGAGTTCAATTCCCTACTTTAGTCATTCTCTTATCTATCCACCCAACTGCCTCATTGTTCATTAATTCAGGAAGCATTTTTCTTATCTTTACTTATGTAATTTTATGTGCTTCAGTATTTTGCCAGCATATATATCTGTGCAGCACATGCCTGATACTCACAGAGGCCAGCAGATGGTGTCTGGTCCCCTGGAACTGGAATTAGAGATGGTTGTGAGCTGCCATGTGGGTGCTGGAACCCAATGAGGGTCCTCTGTAAGAGCAGCCAGTGCTCTTAACTTTTATTAAGTGCCATTAACAGCAAGATCTGTCTTTCCAGCTCCGTAGTAAGAATTTCTTGACCACTTGCTTTAGGCTCATCATAGGGAGTACAAATGTACCTTGGATGTCACGCTTTTCTCCTCACGGGTGTGGTTTGCATTGATCCACGGGGTCTGGATACTTACCTAAAAAGATCCAGCAATGAGCCAGGTATAGAATGCAAAGGTCTTAGAGAAATAAATACAGATTTGGGTTATCTGAGTGTCCTGGCTAAGGGGAGGTGCATAGGGATTGTGAACCAGGCAGGCAAAGGAAGCAGCCAAGCTGGGCAAAGGCAGGAGCCGAGCCAGCAGGTTGGAGAAGAGCTTGGACGGCAACAGGACTCTGAAGCTTAGGGAAAGGGAGATGGTGGAGGGATGGAGTCATTCCCCAGGTCATTGTGGCAAAGAGAATTAACCAGTGAGGAAATAAAAGACTCCTATGTGGAAGTAGCTAGGACAAAATGGAGAAGACAAGCTTGATCATTGCTGTTTCAGGGGGACCAAGGCTAGTGAAGGTGTCTGAACCTGCCCCACCTGTGCTAGGGTCAGCATGGGTGAGAAGCTGGCAGATATTGGGGTGAATCTTGAGGAGGGGCCCATTCTGAGAGTAACACAGCTTTAAGACTGATGCATGATGGGATGACTATGTGTGGGAACTGGAGACACGGCTTTCTGTAAACTGCTGGAAAGATCCAGGAAGGGGAGATGGAGAAGACTACTGAAGGCACAGAGGGAGAATTTTACTTACAAGGAGGGGGGTCCTCTTGCACCTCCACAGTGGGAGGAGAGAAGGGAATGATGGGTCTCTCTCTGTAGGAATAGGAGCAGGGGTGAGGTGTGTCCACGGGCCCTACAGTCCTTGGCGTGGGAGCTGGAGCTGGGGCAATAGAGGTTGGTGAAAAGCCAAAGCAGGAAACAGGGTGGAGGTGGCTGCTCAGATGCTGCTGAGAGGATTAGCAGAGACCCGTGGGATCAAGGCACAGCTCTCTGACCCCCTTAAGGTCCAGCTTCCTCATGCTGTCATCAGCCTCCTCTACTGAGAGTCAGAGGAGGCCCAGGCTAAGAAGGACATCTTCCTGGTCTTGCATCCCATGTGCTACTTGGGGTGGGTGTTTAGAACAGGCATTCACTGAACTTTCTACAGCTCTTACGGGAAGGATGAATAGGACCTTTTGTTTTCACTGAGAGAACAGTGTTTTCTGTGGCTCCAGGTATCCAGTTTCTGACTTAGCGGGTGCTGGTAGGGAAGACATCTCTGTACAAAGGGATATAAGGTAGCAGCTGCCAGTCCCACAGATGAGTCCTGACCCCATTTCCTCCAGCCACGTTTGTGAGTTCTTCTTAAGAAACAAGACTTGAGGATTTGGTTAAGATATGTATAGCCTGTTTCTCTAAGGCTCCATAGGTGGATGGGAATTGTTACAGTTAACCACAGAACAATGTTCAATAGGCCATCTTTAGTGTAGACATTCACGGAGACATTGTTAGGTGCTGCTCTGGGGAGGACAGAGTTCTCAACTTGAACGCAGTGAGTGACACTGTCCAAGCTGTCTTGAGTCAGCATTTTCCAGCTTAGTGGGATTTATGGAAAATAAACCCAGTTCTTCATGAACCCAACTGTGAAGTGGGAAGTAGGGTTTCCAGAGTCCCACAAGTTCTGCTAATCACTTCTAACTCTGATGAAAACAGGTAGGTTATCTTATACAGTCTGGCCATGTTCTCTGCCTGGGAAGTGGGTACTGTCATTGCCAACCACCAGGTCAGCGCGCACAAGGTCGTTCTTTTAATGAATAAGATACTGTTTCCTGAGCAAGGCCTCCCCCAAGGACTGAGATCAACCTGATAGACTCAGTCCAGGAAGGGAGGTGGGAATGGGAGGTGGGCTGGGGGGAAGGGGAGGGGGCAGGAAGGGGGAGAACAGGGAATCTGTGGCTGTTATGTAGAACTGAATAATATTGTAAAATAAAATAATAATAATAATAATAAAAGATACTGTTTCCTTTATATGTGTCACGTCAAAAATCTTCTGATTCTGACCCTGAAACTTAAAGTCCATGAACTATTCTGCAGTCAGAAAAACTGGAACCACTCTAGGTATCCCGAGTTGGAATGGATTTTGTAATGTACCCTTTTAATTAAAGGAAAGCATACTTGCTATTCTTCCAGAGGACCTGGGTTCGATTCCCAGCACCCACACGCAGCTCACAACCACCTGTAACTCTAGTTCTGGGAGATCTAATGACCTCCTCTGGCCTCTACAAGCATCAGACATGCATGCAATGTACACACATGCAGACAAAAATCATTGTACATACATGTTTGTGAAATATATATGTTATATAAGTGTATAGGGGTGAAATGATTAGGATATATGGTATATATGCTTATTTTTAGCAGAAAATGCCAATTTTACAATATATTCCAACTAATCCTGAAGATGGTGGCTGCGATTTACTCTCTTTCAAGGGTATGAGCTTCAGACATGTGTCAACCACAGGTCTTGGTTTTCTCTCTTTGAAATTACAAGTTTTTTTTTTTAATGACAGTTTGTAACTGTATTTGTCTGATGGTTAATGAAATGGAGTGATTTTAACATGTTTTTGACTATGTATTTTTTTGTGTGTGACACCTACTCAAATCTTTCTCCTATTTGGGGATGTCTGTCTTATTGATTTATAGGCTCCAATATTTTGGTCACCAATGGGTGGCACTGTTTAAGGGGCCATTGAATCTTTAGGAAGTACATCATGCAGAAAGAAGTCTGTCACTGGGGGCGGGCCTTGAGGGTTTAATATCTTCCTGCCACTTCTGGTTTGCTGTCCTCTTCCTGTGTGCTTGGTTGAGATGTGACCTTTGACCTTTCTGCTCTCACAGCCATGCCTCTATGTCAATCATCAACACTAGCCCCCTGCAACTGAAAGCCAAATGGGACTTTCCTTCTTTAAGTTGCTTTTGGTAGTGGTATTTTATTACAGCCACCAAAAGTAACTAATAAAAATGTTATAAATATTTATAGGATATTAGCTTTAATCACCCTATTAACTATTTTGTCTGTTAGGGTTAGCAACTTTTTATGTCTCTTTTAAGGTATGCCTACCCCAATGTTATGAAACATTTTTCATAACATTGTTCTCACACATTTTTACTTTAAACTTGTATTGTTTTACTTTTCACATCTAACTGTATGTTTCATTTGATTTTTATATATGTTTATAGGAAGGTGTGGGGGCCCACAGAGGTTTCCTAGTGAGATCTGAGCTTGCTTTACCCAGCAAGGCTACATTAGTCTTGGTCACGTGCATGGTCACCAGGAGCCTGGGATGGTCTGCATTTGGCTGTGCTAGAGGGAGGTCTTTTGCCCTGCCCCTTGGCATTCTTATAAAAAGCCCTTTTGAAGAGACAGAATGGGCTGGTGGATATTGATCCAGGCCCTCTTGAAGCTATCCTGTGTTTCTGTCTGTCTTCTCCACACTATCTTTCTATCTAAATATTTCTTATCCCTCTCTCCTCAAGAGTACCCTGGGAAAAAATGGGAGCCAGCCTCCCACAGGAGGGGATCAGGATTCACTCTCCCATTTATTCCATGGACATCATTGGACTTTTCATTATTTATTTTTAAAAATGACCATTTTCTCATAGGAAGACTTTAATACAAGGAATTAAAACCTAACAAGTTAAAGCATTTGCCACATAAATATAGGAGTGGAGTTCAGATCCCTAGGACTCAGGTAAGATGGCTGATGCTTATAATTCCTGTGTTCAGAAGGCAAACACAAGAGACTCCTAGAGCAAGCTAGCTAACTACACTGTACATGGAAATTTCTGTCCTGCCAACAGCTCCCAAATACCCAGCAGCCGCTTCCCAAATAATTGACTCAGAGGCTTAATATGACTTATAAATGCTCAGCTGGTAGCTCAGGCTTTTTACTAACTAGCTCTTGTACTTAAATTAACCCATAATTCTTATCTATGTTTAGCCACATGGGTTGGTACCCTTTCTCAGTATGACAGTCTCATCTTGCTTCCTCTGCATCTGGCTGGTGACTCTATGACTCCATCCTCATTCTTCTCATCATTCTCAGTTTGGTTTTCCCACCTAACTTTCTGCCCAGCTACTGGCCATCAGTGTTTTATTAAACCAATTCCAGTGGCAAACCTTTACAATGTACAATAGAATTATTCCCCAGACTAGTCTATCAATGAGCTGTGGGTTAAAATGAGAGACCTTGCTTCAAAGAATGAGCTGGAAAGTCATTGGGAAGGACCCTTAATATCAACCTTGAGCCTCAATACACATGTGCACACACATGGATGCACAGACCCCTGTACTCATACCATGTAAACATACACACACAGGCATACCACACCCACAGATAGTCTAACTGAATGTTTTTATTACAACATTGTTTATTATGTGTCATGTATGCATGCAACTGTATACAGGTGGAGATCAGAAACAACTTAAAAGAATTCAGTTCTCTCTTTACACCATGTGGATTCCAGGGTTCTAGCTCAGGCCATCGGGCTTGGAGACAGGCATTTCCATTGATTAAGCCCTATTGCCAGCCCCCAAACATAACTTTCAGGAGAGTTAGAGCATCAAAGGCCAGTGAGCTCTATCAGTTTCTTTTCCTGGTTGTGATGAAATACCCTGATTAAAACTTCAGGGAGAAGGGATTGTGTTTTGGTTGTTTTAACTATTTTTTGGGGGCCCACCACCTAGCTCCCAAATACATATATACACAGAGGCTTATTCTTACTTGTGAATGTCCAGCCTTAGCTTATCTTAGTTTTTTGCCGGCTTTCCTTAATTTATTCTGACTACCTTTTGCCTCTGGGCATTTCCCATTCTCTAACTTCTGTAAATCTTTCTCTTACTTTGTGGCTTGCTGTGTAGCTGGGTGGCTGGCCCCTGGAGTCCTTCTCCTTCTCTAGCCCCTAGCTCTCCAATCCCTCTTCCCAGATTTCTCCTATTTATTCTCTCTGCCTGCCAGCCCCGCCTATCCTTTCTTCTGACTTGCTATCAGCCAGTTCTTTATTAGACCCTCAGGTGTTTTACACAGGCACAGTAACACAGCTTCACAGTTAAACAATTGCAACATAAACAAAAGTAATGCACCTTAAAATAATATTCTACTACGGGGGTGGTTTAGAGTTTCAGATGGATAGAGTCCACCATGGAGGGCAACATGGCAGTAGCCAGAGGAGGCATGGCGGCAGGAACAGGAAACTGGCTGAGTACAAGAACAAATGAAGAAGCCAGAGTGAAAACAACCAATGGAGGCAGGCTTTCAAAGCTCAAAGCCCACCCCCCAGTGACATACTTCCTTCAGCAAGGTTCTACCTCCTACTGGTTCCATAACCTTCCCAAACAGTGTCTCCAGCAGGCCAGTGTTGAAATACATGACTTCCTGTGAGGAAGTGTCTCATTCAAACTACAGCAGAGGCCATTGCCAAGTTGTCACTGTGTTGCTGTTGTAGAATATTAAGATGTGTTATTTGTTTTTACTGTGGAGAACTTTTATTAATGTTGCAAAGACATGCTACTTTTGTTTGAGTAAATAAAATTAACCTGCTGTCAGGAGGCTGAATCAGCAACTAGCTGACAGGAAGTGGTGGTGAGGAACCAGGTAGACTGCGGATTTTTAAGTGGCTGCTGAGAGAAGGTCACTGGGTATTTTGGAAGCTGCAAGCAAAGGGAGAAGCTTTGCTACTTGCTATTCAGTCTCTCTGAACAAGCAGAATTCCACTTCAACCTTTGAATCTTGAGTTCTTTAGAGGGACAGAGATTTAGATAATTTTCCTTAATAGCTTTGAAAGAGTCTGTGCCTGAGAGAACAGAATCCTCCCAGACCTCGGCCCTTTGGGTGTAACTGCTGCTGGTCGTGGTGGAGTTGCAGTTGCTGATTAAGACAACCACAGTTTAAAAACAACAACAACAACAACAACAACATGTTGCACTAAAATAGGAAGTGGGTGTGAGCTTTATGGAGAGTGTGGAAAAATCACCTCCTCCTCCTCTGCTCACATTCTTTTCCCTGTGGACCCACCTGCACCTACCATTTCTGGTGGCTTAAGTGGGAAATGCCCCCCATAATCCTGTTCATTTGAACACTTGGTCCTCCGATGGCGCTGCTGTCTGAGAAGGCTTAGGAGGTGTGGCTCCACGAGGAGTAAGTCCCTGGAGGTAGGCTTTGTCATTTCCAGTTGCTATCTATGCTTAGTGCTATACGAGGTGAACCCTCAGATTGTCATTCCAGCCGGCCACCATGCCTTCCACCTCCTTCAATCTCTCCCCACCGTTATGGACTCAAACCCTCTGGAACCATAAACCAAGGTAAACTCCTTTTCTATAGATTGGCCTGATTGTTGTGTTTTATCACAACAACAGAACAGTAACCAATACACTGTCACCCAGCAACATTAATTTGGGCTTTGAATTTCTTAGCTCTAACATTTGTGAAAGCCATAGGTGCTATAAATAATCTCAGTCGAGTTTAATTCATTCGCCTGTGTATCAAAGCTGTCTTTCTAGAGGCATGTTAAGAAGCCTGGATATAGGTGTGTGAATGGGTGATGACGGACAGAGATGACTTGGTGTAAACTCACAAAGCACAGCACATTCTATGTCCAAGAATAGCCTTGGAGACCCAGGGGCATTTCTGAACAGGACCTGGAAGGTTGTCAATGCTATTCCTACAAGAACAGAGAGGCACTGGCTTGAGGTTTATTGTGTGGCTGTGGCAAACACCATAACCAAAAGCAACGCAGAGAAGTAGGGACTTATTTGCTTACACTTCCACATCTCAGTCCACCACTAAGAGAAGTCGAGGTGAGAACTCAACCAGGAACTTGAAGCAGAAACCATGGAGGAATATGCTGGCTTACTCACTGGCTCATACATAGCTCAGAATCAACTGTCCAGGGATTGTGCCTCCCACAGTCTGCTGGGCCTTCCTACACTGACTGACAGTAAAGGTAGTGCCCCACAGACGTGGCCACTGCTTAGTCTGACTCTACGCTCTCCTCTCAGATGTCTCTAGGTGGTGAGAGTTGAAACTAACTAGGACAGACAGTATTGAAGCCCATGGCAGAGCAGCAGGTGCACCAGGATGCCTGCGATACCTGGGAAATGTAAATGCAAGCTTTGTTTCCTTCTAGCTTGAATTTCTTGAGGAAAACCACAGGTACTTTCAAGGAAACAGATGGGAGCTGTGATGTGTTTTGTGTAACCAAAGCAATAGGCAGTGTTTGCGTGGCTTTGGTCGAGTTACTTCCTCTGAGCTCCAATCTTTCTCAGGTGCAGCCCCAGAAAACATCCTTTCCCTTCACTTAGGACTTTCTAGGGTTCTCCAGATTGCTCTGCCCATGAGGTGTAAAAGATGCAGGCCTCTCTGGCTTAGGCAGTAGACTGGCATGGCGTCTGGGTTGGTTTTCTAGTCTTTGCGAGTCTCATTCCAGAGCCCTTGGACAATAGGGGCGTGATGGAAGAGGGAAGAATGAGCTCAGGGAGGGGGCTGGCCAGTTTCAGCTTATTTTCAAAGAGTTCACGTGGATTGTAAGTGTCGGATCCTGAGGAGGCTGGCAAAAGGGCCTGCTCCTCATGAGGTCTGGTTAATATTAGGAATTATTGCCTCAAACGCTGCAGGTGTGGATCGACCCCTTTCAGTCGCTGTAAGTGGGGCTGCAACTGCCTTTGACAGCCTCCAAGCTGCAGAGTGCTCATGCCCAGGGCAGACAATGATGCGGGGGAGTTGCTGGTTTTAGGGTAGAAAATTACAATGCATATATAGTAAACAGCACCTGGAAGTGTACTAATGATTTTTACAATTAACAGCAGCGGTCTGATTATTCATGCGTGCTTTCTATGAAAGGGAAGAAAGGAAGCAGATGTTGAAAACAGTCACATGGCTTGGAGTTTACTGGGAGGGGGCCGGGGTGGTGAGGGAAGAAGGATGGATGGGCTGGAGCAAAAGGAAGGAAGAGTGGGTGAGGTGGAGCTAGCTTCCTGTGGTTTGGTTCAGCCTGTCAAGTTCAAATCACCTTAGCCAGCTCTCACAGGAGACCTTCTGATCCTTTTGACATCTTTTCCACTCATTTCTGCATTCTGCATATTTAAAGTGTATGTATGTGTGTTGCAGTGACTAGGCAGTAGATACGTTAAGTAGTTGGTAGAAACTTATGATTGGGTGTTTTTTGTTTTTTGTTTTCTGTTTCATACTGAATATTGTGTGGCTCCGATGAGCATGCAGGATGCTGGCTCCATGCCTGTAAAAGCCACCAGGTGGGCTTGTGGGTAATTCTGGCGACTCCTGTTCTTCAGCCATGAAGCCATCTGTATTATAGTTTGGAGCTTGATGCCTGACTCCAACTGGTTTTACCCTTCACCTCTCAGCCTTTCAAATCCCTTGCTCAGCTCCAAGGAAAAATCTATGACTGTCTACTGTTGAATATATTTATTCATATACTGAAAAGATATGGCGTTGTCAGACAGTACTCTCGAGGGCTAAATGTTTATTGTTTCACCACACACATGCATCATATACATATATATTTTTTTCCTATTTTATCTGGCCCTTTGTCCATCTAAAAAGACTTTTATGTGACTGAAATCATAGGAAAAATGTTGTCTTGTAGTTCACTATTGTTTTAAAATTTAAAATCATTGGGTTGCTGTTTGATCCCCAGCATCTCTATCAGGCAGCTTACACCCACCAGGAATCTGACGCCCTCTTCTGGCCTCCTGGGAATCTGCACTCAACTGCACATTCTCATACACAGATATGCACACATAATTGGTTTTAGCCTTTACTCTATGGTCGTTACATTTATAATAATCAATTATTGATAGGAAAATTTTGTTCTATTTTAGTTAACATTGGTGACTGAATTCCAGTCGACTTTTGCTTTCAGTTCCATTTTCATTTTTGTAAGATATCAGATGATGGACACCCCTGGTCACAGGAGGATCAACTGGAAAGCCCAATTTCTTGGCACTCTGTTGGACAAGGCAGTGTCCTTGGGCACTGATACATGATCTTATCAATTTTGGTCTTGATGAGTCACAGTGTGTGGAGGTTACAGACTCAAAGGTGCATGCATGCATGAAAATTTACTTTGTACCACAAAACAGCTTTGAATATGCATTTCTGTAATTATTGCCCTCTGTATTGCCCCCCCCTCCATTTTAAAGTGTATTGAGTTGAGTGATTGTACTGGCTGGTTTTGTGTGTTAACTTGACACAAGCTAGAGTCATCATAGGAAGGAGCCTCAGCTGAGGAGATGCCTCCATGAGATCCAGTTGTAAAGTATTTTCTCATTTAGTGATTAATAGGGGGAGGGCCCAGCCCATGGTGGGTAGTGCCATCGGTAGGCTTGTGGTCCTGGCTTCTATAGTAAAACAGGCTGAATAAGCCACAGCAAGTGAGCCAGTAAGCAGCACCCCTCCACGGCCTCTGCACCAGCTCCTATCTCCAGGTTCCTGCCCTGTGTGAGTTCCTGTCCAGACTTCCTTCAGTGATGAACAGCAATGCTGAAGTATAAGCCAATAAACCCTTTCCTCTCCTACTTGCTTTTTGGTCATGGTGTTTTGTTGAAGCAATAGAAACCCTAAGACAAATTGGTACCAGTGTAGTGGCATATTGCTGTGATAGACCTGACCAAGTTTGAGGGATGATTGTGGAAGGACTTTGGAACTTTGGGCTAGAAAAGCCACTGAGTGTTGAGACCTCAGTGGGACGTTCTGTGGGAACTTGCATCAAGATAACATTGAGAACAGTGCAGAGGATGGAGGCCTGGCCTGTGACATTTCAGAGGGAAGTTGAAAGACTCTGTCAGGGCAATTTGTTATTTTGAATTAAGATCCCGTGGTTCTGGTTAGCTGGGGCTGAAGAATCAGCTGTAATTAACAAGATAACAGAACTGCTAAAGCAAAACTTTGCTATGTGGGATACTTGATGCTGGTCAGCTGGAGCTAAGAAATTAGTAGTGACTAAGAAGAGACCAGCATCCCTTGTGAAATCTTCTGGGATGTGTTTCCTGAGAACATCCAGAAGCTGTGTTGCAGAGCCAGCCAAGGTTGTACCTTGTGCTGGCAGCCAGACTGGGTGATGTGTAAGCATCACCCAGGTAGTACTGGTTGTGAAGGCATGAAGGCATCATGGGGAGAAGCTGTTATTTGGGAGCTAGTTGGTGGCCCAAAGAAAATTCCAACTACATCATGGGGTTCTGAAGGATGCATATTAAGGTCATGGAGTTCTGAAGGATTTGTATTAAGGTCATGGGGTTCTGAAAGATGCATATTAAGGTCATGGGGTTCTGAATAAGCTCGCCCCAACTCTTTCTTTTTTTTAATAGGGAGTTTATTTTTACTGCGGCTGTGAAATGGCATTTGAGGCACTGGCTTTGTGGGAGGAGGAAGGAAGACCTGGGCAGGTAAGTTGCCACAAGGCTGCCTCTTATTATGGAGACTCTTCACATCTCTTGATGAAATGCTAGTTAGATTGCTTCTAAATTCTGGTTAACTATTAGTGTTCTGAAAAGACAGATTCTGATATTTTTTTTTTAAGCCAAGGATTTCATTTCCTTCCAGCAAAAAGAAATTTTCAAATGTCCTATGCCGTTTTCCATGTTGTCAGTCCTGGGAGAATGTAAGGCTCACAACAAACTGGTTCTGTTCAAATCCATTTATCAGTTCAACGTTGTCAGAAGTCAATTCTTAGTCCCAGGTCTGGAGAAGTCGAAAAGCTGGTTCATAACATACTCAGTGCAAAACAAATTCTTGAAATAAAGGGTAGAGATGATGGAAGCATGCCCCAGGCTAAGGCAGGTTTCTCCACAACTGTAAGGAGAGTAGAATTTTGAAACAGTAGCTGATGAAGAGACCCAGGAACATCTCAAGAAAATGCACATGTGCAGTAGATGGGAAACTCGAGGAAGAGGAGAAAGGGCAGATGTGTAGTCACCAGTGATCTTGTCAATGGTGGATCCTCTACAGTGTGCTGCCACCTGGGATCCCAGGAACATGATCATTCTCAGCATATGCACAATTATATCTATGTTGATGGCTAAGGTATAGCTAGCAGAACTTAAGGGGAAGTAATGTCTGTCAGTCCTGAGACTTCCCTTCCTTCAGGCCCTCATTTCTCCCATCCCTGAGCACTAGTGTCTTGGGGTTTTGGATGCCATAGTTGTAGAAGGAGAAGAAACACATAACACAGGAAGTGTCATGTGGAGATAAATAAAATGTTATGTTATACAAGGCCGACTTGGTGCTGCTGTAGCCTCTAGCTACAGTTCATTACCCTGATTCTTAAAGAGACACCAAAACAATTGATATGTTTAGGCACTTGATATGAATAGACAGTCTATTTAGAGAAGCCATTGGTCCATATGGGAATATTGAATCTGACAAAGTTGTGAACTTCTTGTGGTCAAGAATTACATAATATAGAGGTTGATATCTCTCTTTTCTAACAGTATGCTATTTCCTTAACAGATAGAGGGCCAGTGTTAGTAATGGAGCTGATAGACTAAGAGAGTCATGAACCTGACAGTCTCATCTTGAAAGTTTCTGAATGAAAACATGACTCAACTTGTGATGCTCAAAAATAAGAGGACTAAAATCTCATTTGTATAAGCCAAATACAATTACTTTATTTTCTGATTTTTGTTACCAGTGAAAAAAACAAACACACAAACCACTGGAATCAAAATCCACATGGAATTCTGAGCTCCCATGGTCCTTCTGATCTTTCAGGGATGCTTGGGAGTCATTGATGTTCAAGGTACTGTCATCACTTAAATCTCCCTACCCTACAGAATTAAAGAAAGCTGTGATGGTCTGGCCATTGAGGAGGCTGCCTTTGAACTTGGCTAGCTTAAGTTAAATTCATTGCCCTGTTTTGTATTTAATAATTTAATTAGTGTGTGGATTTAAGTCATCCATCTTCTTTCCTAAGCTAACTTCGCCTTTGATGCACGTCTGTCTCTGATTTTTGAACATCCATGTCCCCGAAGATGGGTTGGCACACTGGGTCTAAGTGGCCTCACACAAGCAGGAACAATGTGATGCTAGATGGAACTGGAGTGGCCCAATCTCTCCTCTTGGTGACCCAAGTTTTTCAGAGGAAATAAAGAAAAGATTTTTAGTTAACCAAATAGTTTGGAGAGCCACACATCCACTGACTGCCAAGAACTATCATAGCTAAACTATTTCAGGGTTTCTTTCAAACAAACAACATTGATTAAAAGTGACCAACACAGCATTGTTTTGTTCACAACCAGGAATGTTTGCTCAGAGAAACTGCAGAGGCTCCTCAACTCCCTGGTTGCTAGCTGCATAAGCTAGCTTCTCCACAGCTCTGGGGTCCTGTCTCAGGCTCCATCAGGACACAGCTATGCAGCTCAGGCCCCAGGGGCTTCTGTCATACAGACCAGGGGGCAAGCATCTCCCTGGACCTGGGGAAGACTGGGTGAGGCTGAGAAAAAAATGGCAACAGGAACATTCTTTACCTGTATTTATTATTTTCAAATTCTTTTTTATGTAAAACATTATAAGAATATTGTATTTATGTGAGAAATATTATATTGCATGTTGAGCATATCCCTCTACTCACCCCTCCCCACCATTAGCCTCCTTTATTCCCTGAGGTAATCTCATTTCTACTTTCATTTACTATATACTTATATGATTATAAGTGACTATTTAAGGTCTAAAAGCACAAGGGAGGGTGTAGTGGGTAGCTACAGTTCATTACCCTGATTCTTAAAGAGACACCAAAACAATTGATATGTTTAGGCACTTGATATGACTCTAGACAGTCTGTTTAGAGAAGCAATTGGTCCATATGGGAATATTGAATCTGACAAAGTTGTGGTTTTATATCTAAGTTATCTTTTATCATAACTGAGGAAATTACAACTATCTAGTCTTTAACCACATCAAAGACCTCAGAAGGATATGATATTACCTGAGAAATGGAAGAAGGATGTATGTAACTAGCAGCAGTTATAGTTACAACTTAGTATATATAATATCTTAGATAGAACATATTAAGTATTAGATTCAGGTTCTTTAGGATAGGACACTTTTTGGAATGATCTTTATAACATGCCATTTACCTATGCTCTATACTTCTCTGGATTTTAGTATGTGTTTCTTGCTTGATATTGTTTGCATTGGTTGTAGTTACATCTTATCTAGGTCATTATCTCTCATTATTTCTGGACAATATTTGATAACCATTCCTTTGTATATAGTCTTGTATTAGTTTAGAACCTTCTTATTTAGACAAAAAGGGGGAGATGTAGTGGGTAGCCATTCCAGCTTGGTTCTGGAAGTTCCAACCCCCATTGAGACTCTGGCAACTGTCATGCCTGCGAGGCGGGGCGAGGGGAGGCGCCTGGGCACCCGAGAGCTGGATGGGCCAGCGCTCGCTCTGGGCGCTCTCTCGGTGTCGGAACGCAGACCGGTGCAGATTGACTGTGCAGAGCTCCGGAGAACACCGCTGGACTGCATTACACCTTCCCTAGACCCTGCGACCTACCCATTACTTAATTTGTGAGTTATGCCATTAAATAAATATCCTTTTAACTACGTGGAGTGGCCAAAATAATTTCTCCAATAGGAGGGAAAATATACAATGTGTTTTTTCTTAGACTGGATCAGTTTTTAAATAGGATAATTTTCAGTTGCTTCAATTTCCCAATAAATGGCATAACTTTATTTTTTATGGTTGAAAAAATTATATATGTGTGTGTGTGTGTGTGTGTGTGTGTGTGTGTGTGTGTGTGTATAACTTCCCTTACCCATTCCTCTGTCATAGGACACCCATGTTGGTTCTGAATCTTAGTTCTTGTGCTTACACCTGCTATTCACATTGGTGTGCAGGGGTCCCTGTGACGTGTTGACTTTTCCTGACAGTAGAGGAGAGTCCCCACACCCACTCATGCATGAGGCTGTCTTCGGCTGCAAAGCATTTTCTCTCAGTACAGCTATGAAAAGAGCTTTAGGAACTAACATGTTGCCCCTGCCGGTGCCTCACGCTCCAGAGTAGACCTTTCTGTGTCAGCTCTGGGGTAAACCTGGCACTCTATGCTCTGAAGAGTTGGTTTTACTCTTTCTTCAGTCTTGGAGACCAGTTGCCAAGGAACTCAGGTGGGGGTAGAGCAATTTCAGGTTGTCTTTCAAGTGTCTTTGAAAGACAGCCTTACTTCTGCCCTGATGCTGCTTCCCTTGTTCTCTGAATCTCCTTCCTAGAGAGGCTGCTGCCTGTGGACTGACTGTGCACAGCCTGTGGACTGACTGTGCACAGCCTGTGGACTGACTGTGCACACACAGCCTGTGGCTGACTGTGCACAGCCTGTGGACTGACTGTGCACAGCCTGTGGACTGACTGTCAGGTTTTACATTGTAAGAGAATATCAGAACTTAAACATCTCAGAGACTGTGGCTAAGGGGGAGGTTCAGGAAGCCAGCAATACCATTTCAGCCTCCAAACTCTTCCTGCTCTAGATAGGACCCTTCTACAGGCTGAGCTACAGATGTTCCTCTTTTTAAAAGGATTTTGGGGCTGGAGAGATGACTTGCCACCCTTCCAGAGAACCTGAGTTTGGGGTTCCAGCACCTATGTTGAGTGACTCATAATTGCTTGTAACTCTAGCTCCACTATGTTGTACCCCCTCTTGTGGCTTCTGTGGGTGTCCACATACTTGTGACAGACAGACAGACAGGCAGACACACATACATTTTGAAAGAAGGTTCAAAACACAGACCTTTCTGTTCCCCAGCCCTGACACAGTGATGGTGGCTAAGACAATCCCAGAGAAAGAGCGAGCACAAGGAATTGCTCGTTTCGTCATTGGATGCCTGTCTTGACTCCAGGCTGTGTTCCTGACCACACTGTCCCACTGACCAGCCGGGTCAGTGGCCACCTTCCTCAAGTTTGTTCTTACTGTGTGATCTTCACAAGCTTGCAGGGAAGGGGAAGGCCTGAGACCTTTGTGGAAACAGGGATCTGTGGCACCTCCTTTCGTGTTTACCCACAGCGCCACAAACATACTTCCCTTCCTGCTGTGTGAAGTCAGGGCGATTAGAGAATAATAAGGCACAGACACATTTGTATTCTGTCTGGCAATGGTGTTTTCAAATTCTGCACTCGAGGAGGGCATTGTTAGATGATTTTCCCTCTTCTAGAAGTTTCATTGTGTTACTAAAGTAATTACTCTGCCACATTAGGAAGACCAAACATTAGTCTTAAACAGAAGCCTGAAGTCTTTCATTGATACTTCATAAAATGGTCTCTGAAATCAATTACATTCTGTTCTGACAGCCTGCATGCTCCCCATCATGACTTTCCCAACCTTCAAAGCCGCCATGGCTGGTCTTAAATACATAAACACACCCAAAGTCCTCACACCTCGCACACCTCTCTCTCTCTTTCTCTCCAGGAGAAAAATAAGGCCTGTACCTCTACTTTCTTACCTCTGTGTCTCCACTCCAGGGATTCACAATTCTTAAATTTATCATATTCATAGTAAACTTGAAGTGGTGGTGGTGGGGGAAGATACAAGACTCCTAGAGACTTTGGTGTTTTGGTAAACATGGTATGGCTCATGGAAAGGTTCCAGGCTGGCTAATGCCTCAGCTCCCCCTGGCCACCGTAGAACATCTGCAGGTGCTTTTGCCACACGGTGCTGACTCCTTCCATTAGCGAAACTTTGAGTCTTGTCCAGGCTCTTCATCAAGCACCCCCTCTTGTGCCAGCTCTCTGTCCCCCAGCACTGCTTAGGCAGTAGTGTCCCCCACCACCTGGGCTGCTCCTGTTGACCAGACTCTTTACCTTGGCCCTTTATTCAGTCTTACAGAAGCCAAGTTGCTCTACAGGCCCACCAGCGTGTAATGCAGGACTTAGCCCAGCATTTTCCTGTGAGAGAATCTTGGGCAGAATCCCACACCTTCCAAGGCCTGGACTAGACTTTGTCACGTGTGTGACAGACGGACCAACTTTGTAGCCCTCCAACGCCCTTGTTACTTAGCCTCCTTTACAATTCAGTTAGCTCATGCGCTCAGGCCCTTTATTTGGTTTGCCTGCATCCTATATAATGTGGAACACAACATTTGACATCATTAACATCAATAATGGAATCAATTAACCACTTCATAGAGAAAGTAACTAACCTCTCATCATTCTGGCTTTTAAGAAGACAGAGGAATGACTCCCAGTCCCACTGAGTTAAGACTGAAGCTTGGCCCCACTGACTTTCTTTCTTTAGATATTTAGGTATCCCTCAAAGACTGTAGTGAAGCCAATTTCTCATCTTGTCTGGAGGCAGCAGGTTCTCAGCTGTCACCCATGCTGTGCCATCCATCTCCCAAGAGCTTGAACATGTCTGCAAGGAGGCTGACTTAACCATTAGTCACTTGACTTATTGAGCGGTGGCTCTGGATAAGCACTGCCCATGCAGGAACAATCCACGGTTGAAAACAAGTCTGTCTTGAAGTTTATGACCTAGGGAAGGAAGGAAAACCTAACAGTCAGACACTTGTGAATACACAGAAGACAGAGGGTGAAGTTGTGAATTGCTCATTCACTTCTTCAATCATTTCCTCACCTAATTTTTCAGACAAAGTCTCCCAGTGAGCTTGGGATGCACTGATTTGACCCTGGCAAATCTCTGGCTTCTGCCTCCCCAATGCTGGAATTCAAGTGTCTGCCACCACGTGCAGCTTTAATGATGGTGCTGGGGATTGAACCCGGGTCTTCATACTTACGCAACATGTGCCTTATTGGCTGAGTCTTCTCTCAGCCCTTACTTTTCCTTCTTCAAAGTTCATTATCTTGAGATTTGTTTAGTGAGTAGGTGAAGTTGACCAAAACAGCAGGCTCTTCCTTTATTGATGTGTCAGCCTGTCTTCTCTTCCAGAAACCAGGGGATCAGATCCTACAGGGGGCTTGGATCAGCATCCTGACAATCCACTAGGATCCAAGTGTCAGGGTGAGAGTGCCTGTGTAGAGTAGACAGGCATTGGGCTAGAAAGGAGGCCAGTGACAGATCACCCCACACTTGGCGACAGTGGTCTGTCTAAAGAATAGTAGGGTCACTGTCACTCAGAGGCCTTACAAGACAGACAGAAAACTTGAGGGGGGGTTGCACTTTAGAAGGATGTCTGAGTATTGCATTATAAAGTTTGAAACTCTTAAGTCTAGAAGGGAGACCAGTGTTTTTGCAGTCACCGAGAGGACAGAAGAATTAAGGAGTGGCAGGAAATTTGTGATCAGTGAGAGGGACAGAATTATAGAACTGGGCAAACGGCAGTCGGCTCACACATACACACACACACACACACACACACACACACACACACACACGTACGTGTTAGTTTTCTCTTCCCTGTGAGCGGATAGGACACGTGACAAGGAGACACGAAAGTGGGAAGGGCTGATTTGAGCTCATGGGTTCAAGGGATAGAGTCCCTCCCGGCACAAAAGGTGTGGCAGTGGTGGGGCGGCCTCTGAGCAGATCAGAAAGCAAAGGGTAATATGAGTACTCAGCAGATTTCTCTGTCAAGATTTGTTCAGTCCTCCACTCTGGTCTGTGGGAGGTGTCTGCCCACATTTGGTGTGTGTGTGGGGTGCTTTCCCCACCTAGTCAATTCTTACTGAGAATGAGCTCAAAGGCACACCCAAAGTTTTGCCTTGTTCTATGTCTGGGCATTTTTTTTAATCCAGCCAAACTGACAATCAGAATTAAACCTGATCCACATTCAGTAAAGATGGACCTGACCCAGCACCCCACATGCCTGCTGTGGTGAGTGACGGATTCACTCCCCGTTGCAAGGAAATGCTTGTATAAAGGGAGGCCACGCTTCCTTGTTTAAACAATTCATATTGGAGATGAAAGCTGTTGGAGGAGACACTGGGCATTTGCTGCACAAACTGAATTGTTCAAGATAGCCAACTCTCACTGAATTAGTCATTACTAATTAAGAACATGTGAATATATTTGAATATCTATGTGTTGGTAAAATTCTGTGTTTATTATCCCCTGGTCTCAGACTAATAGACTCCTCAGTCCCACAGAAGGCCTGCTCTGGAGTGGTCTGGAAGAGAAGGAGGCAACAGAGGCATAGGGAGAGAAGATATGCAATTAATTAAAAGGGCATTAGTTCTTGCTCCTAATTAAAATCAAGTAAAAATAGGAATTTGACAGGTGCTTGGCCAGAAAGAGCATATTAAACAATTTTCAGTCCTCAGGGAAAGAGTGGAGAAAGCTCAGAGAAGCATTCAGAGGACATTTTTTTATGCTCTTTTGTAGTGCATTGCCTTCCACACTTGTGAGCTGACCACTCCATGTAGGGAGAGCAGGTCCAGTTGACAACTGTGCGCACTTCTCAACATCTACAGCCAAGCTTTGCACATGTCATCCCAGAGTATGTTAAGCATTCTGATTACAGTCCTGAGTCTTAAAAGGCAAAACATTTGAGCTGTCATTTCAATTAAGGGTAAAAATCAAAGCTTGTTTAGTAACTACCACAGCATGGGGTGTGGGGGCCCAAATTACTCAGGGCCAGAAAGTCTGGGCTTGCTTCACCCAGCAGGGCTGCATCACGGGATGATTTGGCCAGGGGCGTGGTTACCAGGTGTTTTTTTGAAGGGTCTACGCTTGGCTGTACGTTGTGCTTTGATCTTGATAGGGGGAGGTGTTTTGCCTCACCCCTTGGCGTTGTACAAAGGCCCTTTGGAATAAATCTTGAGATGACTGGTTATTGACCCAGGGCCCTCCAGAAGCTATCCTGTGTCTCTTTCTTATCATCTCCCCTCTTTCTTTCTAATACTTCCTCATTCCCCTCTCTTCCCCCACCCCAAGAACCCTTTGAAAGGTGGAAGCTGGACTCCTACAGACCCCCACAATGGGGGCAAGGTTTCTCTTCCCTGTCCCTGGGTGTGCCTTCCATGCTTTACAGGATGCTGACATAAACATGTGCCCTGTTAAGTGAATGGGTTGAAAGTGAACGTTTTCCTCTTTAAAATGGGCTCGAGGGATCAGAAGACTGGGGCTGGGAACTGTGCTTTTCTCTAGCTGCCAGCTCTCTTGCAGGGAGGGAGAGGGCATTCTCTCTGGACCAGTGGTGTGATAGTATCTATTTGGATGAAGGTTTGCTTGCTTGTTGGTTGAGGGAGGAATGTCACAGCAAGCATGTGGGGGTCAAAGGACACCCGGTAGGAGTCAGTTTTCTCTTCCACTGTCCTGGGAATCAAACTCAGATCATCCGGCTTGTGTGTCTTAACATGCTGTGCCAGCTCAAAGGCCTGGTCAGTTCCCTGAAAGAAGGGTCACTTACTCATCCTTGAAGGCCATATAAGTTTTGATCATGGAGAATATCAGTATAGAGGTATTCTAGGCAGAACTAACATTGAGCTCAGTGTGGTGCCAGTGGGCTTGTGATGGGGGCACCTTTAGATTTCTTGTGACTCAAACACTTCATTCAGTTTGAGCCTTTCAATTGGGCTTACCGCAAATGCATCCACAGCAAGACTGTCCTATTTCATGGATGTATTTTAGGATTAACACAGAAATCACACGAGTTCATTGTGGCTTTGTAGATACCATCAGTGTCTTGCCTCTTCTACCCCCTCTGTCTCCCACCTGCATGGAATTCCTCTGGCCTGTGGTCAGTTCTTGATCATTTACAATTTAATAAGAGAAGCAGAATCACTGAGTGGCATCAGATTTCTTAGACTGTATGGTGCTTGTCGTGGGTAGAAATGGTTAGGGGTGTAGACTTATTGCCCCGGGTGGTCATGGGAGCTGCTAGTCTGCCGAGTCTGGTGTTGCGGTTGGCACTTAAGAAGGAGAGTTAAAAGTGTGAACCAGGTGAGGGAGGGGAGGAATTGGGCTCTGGAGGACAAACTGAGATGGAGGAGGAGAAATCAGAACTGCCCGGGACAATCTTGGACCTAAATCTGTCTTCACTTTACACGCTCAGCCCTAAGTGTGCAGATCTGTTTGCACTCTCATGGCAGAGCTGCGCTTGGGTTGGTTCAGGGAGCACGAAAGCTGAAAAGACAGCAGCCAGGGCGCCTTGAGCACAGCTAGCCTCAAGCCCCCACCCTCAAGATAAACACAAAGATCGGCCGCTTCCGCTCCTCTCCTGAATGGAAATTCAGCTGTCCATTCCTGCTCCTTCCCACATCACAGCCTCTCATAGTCAAGTTCAAAGATCTACGGGGGCACTAAAAGATGAATGTCTGAAAATAGTAAAATTGCTTTTAAATAAATTATGGTGGGCTGTGTAAAGTAAGTGATGGAAGCCGTGGCATCTTTACAGGTTAACTGAACAAATGACTGTGATGTTCAGGTCGCTGCTGCAGTTTACATGGGCAAGTTGATGTTCTTCCAGTGGCTGACTCAGGGACCTCTCAGATCTATCATCTATCTTAACTCTAAATTGCCCAGTCACGCTTTTTTTATTTAAATGAAAGATTTGGCATCCTAACCCTAAAACTTGTAGGTTTGCCAAAAGGGGGAAATAATTGACATTTTATTATTTAAAAAGTCTTAAAAGGAAATCATTATATTTTTAAGTTTTTTTAACTCTGACTTGCCATCTTGTGTAATGGTATATCAGTATATTAATACACAATAATATATAAATAAATATATAGTGCATTGACATATAAATTATATCAATATATTATATATTAGTATGATGTTAATATATTTGAATGTTTTTGTGGCAGGGGTTATCTAGCATCTGTCTCACAGTCCTATGGGCAGCCTTCTTCAGACATTTTTACAGATGTTGGCAAAAATCACACACTAGCATTAGAGGACACATGGGAACATGTGTTCTCATGCAAACGGCAAGACACTCTGCCAAGGTTCTGTTAGAGAATGAAACAAGAGTGAGAAACAGAGGTGGGTGGGGATTTACTGTGGGCGGAGGCCCCCTGCAGACAGGTGCTGGCAGACTTCACAATGCTCTTGGCAGGTGCTGATGGAGGGTGCTGGTTCTTAATAGGTTGCCCAGATGTGGGGTAGGGGCTTGGAAGCTGGGAGAGGTCAATGCAAGTGAACTCCAGGTCTTGAACACATGGTGGGAATTATTACAGAGTGATTTCTGCAATCACAGTGCAAGGCATTATAAATAGTAAGTCATCACAAGGGTGGGCTGCTTCTGGAAGTCAGGCAGCTACAATAGAAATGTTTTTTTTTTTTTTTAAACCCCTGCTGTCAAAATTGGAGTCTGACAAAGAAGAAAGAATACTGTGTGTGTGTGTGTGTGTGTGTGTGTGTGTGTGTGTGTGTGTGTGTGTGGTAGGAGCCAGGGTGGAGTGGGAAAAAGATTGATTTTTTTTTTTTTAAAAAACAAGTCAATGAAGCAATTTCTGACAACTGTTATGCAGCTGCCTTATTTGTGTGAATTCTGTAAACTTTCACTGATGATAGTGTTTGCCCTCTTTTGCAGATAAATAGTCTATAGTTTGAAAAGTAATCCAAGATCCTCTAATGAACAAGTCATAGAGTTGGGATCCAAACTCGTGCTGATTCATAGGAGGGTCTCCTGTTCTCAACCTGGTGTTTCAAGTTCATCTCCTCGAGTTTAGTTTGATTTTATTTCTTCAAAATTTATTAACAGCCTGGGAAATTCCCTTCAGTTTCCTCCTGCTGTAGATCTAGCAGAAGAGAAATTTTATTTCCCAACTTTTCCATGGAATTGAAGTTATTCTGAAACACAAATCTTCCTCAAAATCAATACACAACCTTCAAATTTATTCCTCAAAACCACGTAACACAGTTTTTCTCCTTTTTGGAAATTATCATAAAATGCTAATTTGATCAATTTCTCACTGTGATTTTTTTCCAAGCTGTAGTTGGGAGATGTGTCGGCACTGTATCTGGTTGTACAATTTCCCTTTCGCATCAACAAGAAAACTAGCACCTAGCCCAGGCGTCTTGGTTCATCTTTCTTTTCTCTTGGAGCTTTATTGTGTTTACAGCTCCATTTCCATCACTTCTTTCTTTCTCACCTATATTTTCTAGTCTCAGTCAGGAGAGATAAAGTGGACGCCTTGAGAAACATATCACATCCCATTTTAGAAACCCTCTAAGAAGATTCTTTTTTCCTAAGTTCTTCATTTGAAATTGTAGTTTGATAACTTGGCATTTTATAAAAAGCCGTTCCATTCACTGAGACAAATTGTAACACACTTTTTGAGAGTTAGTGAAATGGTATTTGTTCATGCATGCATCCATATATGTAACTATACATACATCCACCACCACGCATCTATCCAGCATTCATGCATGCATTCATATATGTATCTATACATATATCCACCACCACACATCTATCCAGCATTCATGAATGCATCCATACATGCAAGCATTCATCCATCAAGTCATTTCTTCATAGAGTTCTCTGTTCATAGAGGCATCCAGGCACACATACATCCATGCATCTATGCATCATCCAAGCAGTCATGCATGTATCCATCCATCCATGCATCTGTGTATCCATGCATTAATGTGCACATCCAGTCATTCATACACCTGTGCATGCACTCATGCATCCATCCAGGTGTCTGTGGATTCAGACACGCTTTATCACCCAACACCCAATCAAAGACTGAGTAGCTTCTTAGCCTGCACGTTAACTTTCTTCTGATTCCACTACTTGTGATTTTGCTCCAGAATCTATAGTTTCCCTACTGTATCATTATCATCACTTCCTATTCTGTTGACCATACTCATCAGTAGACAAGTTTTAATAGTTTTCATCATGAAGAAAAGAATTTCAACCCCACATGTCTCTCTGAACACCACTTTATTTGCCTTCAGTTCTTGAGGCAAGGTTCTTTGAGACTTCTGTCAATTCTTGGAGCTTATCCCCAGCCTTTCATTTTCATTCCAGTTGGTTTCATTCCTATCTGGCTTGGTCTCTCCTGACTCCATGCCAAGTGTTCTTGTCAAGGAATCAGTGACCAATTGCCAAGCCATGTCTAATGGACTGGACAAAGGTATTTGCCCCATCATCCTTTCAGAGGCATTGGACTGGAGCTGGAGTTAAAGGCGTGTGTGGTGATACTTTATTTGTACTCAAATAAACTTTGACTGGCAATCAAAGGACAGCTACCCACTGGATTAACCTAGCGACCAGGCAGTGGGGCGCATACCTTCAATCCCAGCACTTGGGATCTCATGCCTTTGCTCCCAGTACTTGGGAAACACACGTGCCATTAATTTCAGCACTAGGAAGGTTGAGACAGGAAATGATATGGCTGGGCAGAGAAAGGAATACAAGGTGGAAGGAGACAGGAACTCAGTCCTGTCGACTGAGGACTCCTGTGTTCAGTATGAGGATTCATGAAGACAGGATCTACCCCTTTTGGCTGAGGAGTTGGCGAGGTGAGAAGTGGCTGTGGCTTGTTTCCTCTGATCTCTCAGCATTTACCCTGATATCTAGCTCTGAGTTTTATTATAAGACCAATTAGGATTTGTGCAACAGGCATCTGTATGTTGCTGGTACAAGTGCTGGGAATGGAACTTGGTCCTCTGAAAGAGTGCTTTTAATTGCTGACTTGTGTGTGGCTGCCCAAGCTTCTCCCTGAGTGATGTTTTTTGGGTGTCATCTATGGAGCCAGTCTCCCTGTAACATGAATCTTAAATGGTCTTTTAATAAAAAACACAGAGCCAGATCTTGGGGTGAAAGCTGAAAGATCAGAGAAGCATAACAGCCAGCTACTAGTTCTTACCTCTATGAAATCTTCAGTCTAAAGAGAATGAGTTCCTGTTTCCTCATGCCTTATATACCTTCTCTGCCCTGCCATATTAGTTCCTGGGACTAAAGGCATGTGTGCTTCCCAAGCAAAGGCATGAGATCTCAAGTGCTGGGATGTAAGGTGTGGGCCACCACTGCCTGGCTCTGTTTCTCTCATGTAGCCCACTGTGGCTTTGAACTCACAGAGATCCAGAAGAATCTCTGCCTCCCAAGTGATAAGATTAAAGGTGTGTGCCACCACTGCCTGACCTCTATGTCTAATCTACTGGCTGGCTCTCAGATCCTCAGGCAAGCTTTATTGGGGTACACAATATATCACATCTCCCAAATAAGAAAGAAGCAACATAAAGAAGTCCAGTTTGGTTCATTACAATCCTGGTTTCAAAAGCATGATGGCAACATGAGACTTCAAAAGAATAAAGAACTATTGGAAATGTAGAGTGAGCAATACACCTTTCTATACAATATTTAGTTTTGCTAATATCTTCATTACTGCACCAGGTTTCCAGATAGGAGAACTGGGGTTTGGATGATCATGTAACCACAGCTAGTGAATGTGAGATTTTAGGTTTGAATCAGTCCTAAGGCCAACCCCAGTGTCAATGTGTTGATGTTTTCTCTTTGTTCCAGACAAACAGAAGCAGTGTGCATGAAAATCCCTGAGAATGAAGGCCTAAATATGCATGAACTCTGAGTACTTGCTCACACTCTGGTCTAGAAGAATTGAAGAGTTACTTGTGTGTTCCAATCTGTCAGACTATTCAAACAATAGATCCCAAAGAAATGAGAATCTCCCTAGGAATCTCATGGTGGGAGAAGGAAAAAAATGCCAGCCACAGGGGGACCTTGTGTCCCAGAAAGAGATTTCACACAATTCTAACAACTTTTCAGACCACCTTGTAGGATGAAACTGAAGGATAGACAGTGATGGGTCATTGGTGGGTGGGACCACAGCTTGATGGGGACAGCATGGATGTGCATATCTTTGGTGATCTATTTAAACTCTGATCTCAGTTCAGGACTCTGATGATAGATTTGGGGGATTTTCTGGATCTCTTTGTCTCTCTTCTCCATGTAGCCACATTGATTAAATCTTTTTCTGTTTTTCATTTTTCATTTGGCTCTTTTAATTGTCTTATTGAGGATGGGTGGCCAGATCTGACTTGGTACACAGTATTGATGACACTAATACTCACCTCTGAGCTGAGGAAGGACACAGACTGCTGCCCTGTGGAATAGGCTGAGAAGTCTCATGAGCCTCCTGCATCATGTGTCAGTGGCAATACCGAAGACCAAACCTAGGCTGGGTTGATTCCACTAACTATTGATGGAGAACCAGCTACCGGCCAGGGAAGGGACTAGAGGAAGACAGCCAATGACTATCATCTGACTGATGATTGGCATATCTGCCCAAATCTAAACACTAGTACTATCCATCTGCCTTTTCTCCCCTTCCAAAGTGCAATTCATGTGTCCTCTTGTAGTTTATATTCAGGTGTGCATATGTCTACAAAGGGTATCATTAAATTAAGCATCCTAGATTTAAATCTTCATGTTACTTAGGATGGAGTCTGGATCAGGGTATATGTTACACTTTTTAAAAATAAATATAATTTTAACACGTTGTATATATGTTTGAAACTAACCAAAAGGAAGCAAAAGGCTTCCCCCCGCCAAATTAAATTTAAAAACATTTATTTTCCTTCCTTCTTCTCCCTTCTTCTTCTTTACTTCATTTCTTTTGAGATAGGACCTCATGTAGCCCAGGCTGTCCTGAAACCCGCAATGGCTGAAGATGACCTTGAACTTCTCTTTGCAGTCCCCTCTACCTCTGTGATTACGGACACGGGCCAGCACGCAGCATGCTCTGTTTCTGTGGTACTGGGGATCGAACCCAGGCTTCGCACATATAGGCGGGCATCCCGCCAACCAAACTGCTCCCCAACCCATTTCTTCCTCCCAACACCCATCCAAGGGGAAGGAGTTCTTCCATTTTCACTCAGAAGGAGCAGCTAGCCATGGACCGTCTTCTTCTCTAGGGTGGGAGAGAAAAAGAAGAAATCATATACTTTCTGAGCCTTCTCATTATTATTTCTGGGAAAACACAATAAAGGTACAGCTGGCAGGCACTTATTTTTTTCTTAGCATTTAATAATAGAATTAATTGCTAAGTGGAAAGCTCGCAGCCCCTTCCCGTTGTGCCTTGCCCTCCGCTATCATTATGAATAGATGTAAAAATCAAAGCTAATTACCATTCGGCATGTTTGAAGAAATAGACCAAACCGCCTGCACAGAGCTCATTTTTTTCCCTCCCCATCCCCAGGTTAACAAGGTTGAGATATATGGACATACACACCCACCCAAAGCTGCCAAGGTAGGGACAATTCCCTTGGGTGATGAACTGTCTCTAGACACTGGGCTGTTTCTGCTGCAGACAGCGATTGCAGCTTAGAGCTTGGGCTGTGAGTTGCATCAAGGTCAGGCTAAATCAGGGACTTTTGCTGCTATGAGAAGCTCATTACAGTGTTTGCCTTGATGGCGTCTTGGTGTATTTAATAAGAACTACTAACTATACACTGTGTGAGAGGGAGGGAGCCAAAGGCCATTGTCTAACTGATGACTGACAACTTCATTACAGACTGAATGTGGAGCTTATTTTGCCTTGAATACAACACAAGTGATCCTCTGGGATACTGAAGTCACCCAGGAATGTGTGATTTTTCAGCAAGCAGAGAGATGGGAATGCCATCCACCTGTCAAGTAGAAAGGCAGTTGTTTGGATGTAGATAAGGAAAAAGCCCCCGCAGGAAGAAGATCGGGGTCCCTTGTTCATGCTACTGGATGGTTTGCAAACATACAGAGGAAACAAAAAACTAATAAGAAGATCCCAACCCCCTTCGCCCCCTCCCTCCTATGTGGAAAACCTCCAGGAACAGAGTTGGAGCCATGAAGGCTATTCCTTTCAGTGGTGGAAGAACTACTCCCAAAGCATGGAGGTAGTGAGGGCAACTTCTAAGTTCTCTTTAGCCTGAGCAAAGGAGGTGGATATGCAGTTTTCAGAATGTTCACCATTATTCTCAAGTAATATAGAATAAGTCTGGACCAGAGGTTCTAGTCAAATCAATCTGTTAACTAATGGGTAAGCCAACACCAGACTAATTGACCAGAAGGCAATTTGGAAGCTAAATATGGGTAGAGATAAACTATGATGCACAGGTGGCTCAGGGCCACAGAGCCACCAGCCTTTCAAGTTAGGTTAGATCTGGCCCACCAGAGAGATTCTTACTTGCCTGTCTAATGATCATGAATCAGGATGGAGACACTTTCTCAACTGAGATTCTGTCTTCCTAGATGCTCTGGCTTGTGTTAGGTTGACAGAAACCTAACTGGAACAGAGAGTCCTATTCCTAGAAAATTATGTGGCATAGCCAGTAAAAACACTTTCCACTGATTCCCTTTCCAGCAGTGGGCCTTCTCAGCCCTCACCCCACCCATTCTGTCAAGGCAGCTAAGCCAGAAATCTTGGCTTCTTGCCATAGATGACCAAGATCACCCAGAACCCCCTTGGGATCATGCTAGACCTTCGAAGCCTGTGGTAAGACACTGGAATGAGAAGGCACATAGGTAGGAGTTCCCAAAGCTGCCATGTCCCCAAGACAAACTGTTACTGTCTTTCTCTTGCTGATCCATAATCATTCTCTGTGCTCGAAGGATAGAAGTCCTTTGGTAGTTGTGTGCTGGCAGCAACACCTCTCCTGACTCTTGAGAGAGACTTTTGCAAGACCAGATTTGATTTTAATGTAGACCAACTTACCATCTCTCTCTCTGGTTGTAGCGTTTACTGCTGCCAGGACATTGCTTTCCCTCTCGAGGACAGGAAGACATTTTCCCAGCCTGTCCATTAGAGGACTATCTTCCTTTCCCATTGACTCTTTGTGTGTGTGTGTGTGTGTGTGTGTGTGATGGACTGAAATAGAATTACACATCACTTGTTCATAAATGTTGTCCCAGTTGTACTGACAGTCAGGCTGCCTCAATCCTCCGCTCTGTGGATCCACTTGGGTGTAACCAAGGATGATGCATCTACACCAGGTTCATCCTGTATGCATCTTGAATTTTGTCTGTGCATGTGTCAGTGTGTCCCTGTTAACTACTGTAAATGCAGACCTGACAGCAGCTGAGAGCAACATCCCATGTAGCCCTTTCTGACCGATGCTGCTTCTGGGTCAACCACACTACCATTGGTATTTTAACTTACCATAAAAAGATATGGGTCTCCGTGATGGCATTTTCATTCATATATCTTTATACTTTCTTCTTCTTCATCCTCTTTTTGCATGCCACTTCCTGAAAATGTCATGATTTCATTTTCCTTTGTGACTGAAAAATAAAGCCATTGTCTATATGTACCAGATATTCTTGTTCCATTCATTTGGTAAATCCTCAGGCTCACTGTTTGATTCCCCCTCTCTCTACACACACACACACACACACACACACACACACACACGCACGCACGCACGCACGCACGCATGCACGCACGCACATACACTCTCACTCACTCACACATACACACAGATACATACACACTCACACACACTCATACACACACACACACACACACCTTTTCTTACTTTTTAAAAAATGTTTTATAATCCACAAGCATGCTGTATATCTTCATAAACTTCATCGTATCTTGAAAATTTTTTATACTTACTGTCTGTAGGGATCATATATAATTTTGCTTTATTCCCAGGTGATAATTGACAACTTGATAAACTGCATCTCTTTCTTACACATTGTGTGTGTGTGTGTGTGTGTGTGTGTGTGTGTGTGTGTGTGTGTGTTTTACTGGTTGCTCATATACACAGATAAAACTGATCTTGTCTCCTCTTCATATCCAATATTCTATCAAGCTTGTTGATTTAGTTTAAACATTTCATCTGTAGACTCTTGGAATTCTTAAATAAGTAATGATATTGCCTCAGAAGGGGTGTTTTGTTTCTCGATAATAGAGCAACATTTTCTTTCCTTTTAATTTAAATGAGAAGTCACATTAAAAAGTTGATTAGAATTTCCCTCAGGTCAAACAACACCAATTACTGAGTAAGAATATCATTAATAGCTCTCTCTCCCCATTCCTCTCTGATGTTGGATTCTGCCATTCATCCTATTTCTTAAGGGGATCCTTTTGCTTCTAGGCTAGTTTATGATGAGCCATCACAGTGTATTGTCTGTATTAAAGCCACCCTGCATTTTGAATAAAGAGGACTTGGCAGCACCATAGCATATTATCATAGTATCAATTTTCAACATCACCTGACTCTTCAGGTGATTGTTTAGGATTATCGCAACAATATTAGATAGCATGCCAACCTATTATTTTCTTGTTTTGTCTTTGTGATGGAAGTCAGAGTATGGTGACCTTACACAAAACAAACTGTCTCTTCCAAAAAATATGTTCCTTTCATTGTTTTGACATTTTTTAAAAATCTGTACAGAGAGACTTATCTATACAGTTCTAATCTCTGTGTCTTTTTGTGCCTTTCTGAAACATTCAGGATGATTTTCTTTTGTGTGGAATGCAATTTCAGAGTTTGCATTGGTCCATGGTTGCTGTGTCTTTAGCTGTTCAGCCCCGCTTCGTCGTGGATGACTGGTTCTGCATGATGGAGAACTCCAGGGTGTGAGTCTGTTTTTTTTTTTTTTTTTTTTAAGTATTTAAGGCTGTCAGTCCATTGCTTCTTTTCCTTTCTTGACTTGTCAGTTTTCTAATCCATCTTTTCACTTCTCCTTGGAGAGATTCTCCTTGGCTTTCTTCTCTTTTTTGTAGTTACCACAGTGACGCTTTCTTCTCTATGGTTTTGCTGTGGGTTAGACCACCAGCGGACATAGTCTTTCTTCATTTCATGTGCTCTGCCTGAGTTCTCAGAGATCCTTCAATTTTGCTTAACGTCTTTTGTCAGTTTTTTAAAATTATGTTTCCAAATATTGATTTTGGTCATATGCTCTCTTTTGTCTCTGGGGAATTCCTACATCCTGGACTCATCCAAATTTTATTTTGCTCGATTTGTTTCTTCTTTTCTATGTTGACTAATTCTCTCTTCTGTGTGACTAATCAACTGTTAATCACACTCATTGAGTTTGTAATTTTGGTAATAATATTTTTAATTGGAATATTTTCTATTTGTTTCTTTTATTAAAAATTGGCCATGTCACTTTCATGGTATTTTAGTTTTCTCCCAGCATCCTTAGTCCTTTTTTGTGTGTTTGTTTGCTTTAGCATTCTCGAGCATGATGATTCTAATCATTTTGAAATATGTGTCTGATTGCTCTAATATCTGGATGCTTTGGCATTCTGTACTTGGTCTGTCCTTTTCTGCTGATTTGGGATATTGTTTGTATAAATTATTTTAGACTAATAGACTCTTCTTTTCCTACATAGAGGACGTATGTGTACTTCCTTACTTTTGGGACCCCTCACTGGAGTTCTGACAGATCAATGAGAAGCTTGTCCATATCTGGTCTTGATGTTCAGCCTGGTCCCACCACTCTTCTGAGCAGGCAAAGGGCACTGTTCCTCTGTGGCCCAGTCTGGCTCCACTGTTCCTCAGAGCTGGTCAGTGACACAGTCCTCCTACCCACGACCCTTTTAGTGACTTTTGTCAATTTTGACCAAAGGAAAACGGTTCTCAGCCTTGATCATAACCCCTTGTGTCTCTTTATTCATAATATTGGCCTGGTAATTTTTTAAATTTTAAACTTTCTTATAATTTTCCACTGTTTTCAATTAGGTTTAAGAAGGAGAAGACAACTATTGTTTTAAGCCTTTCCATATGTTTTATTCTATGATGAGTTGTTAAATCTGAGTGACCAATTCTGCCATGATTGGTAAGAAAAGTCAAGTTGTTGTTGAGGTTACTTTTGAACTCAAAATGATTATCAAACTGTCTAAGATTTTCTACATAGATTCCTGCCCTTTATAGGCCCACCATTTGTGAACGCAGTCCCATGTGGCTAGGGACTGCTCCGGACTTGAGTCCTAACAATGTCTCCTCAGCATCAGTGCAAAGGGCTTAGCCTCATGGAGCTATTTGGATAGTCGGCTCATTTCCATGGTTACCATATGTGTTTGCACCTATAAACTTAATGCTAGGTACCAGTGGAACACAAAACACAACCAAAGAGACTCCACTAGGACGTGAGCTCCTGGAGGTTGGCCCTGCTCTT
Organism: Peromyscus leucopus; assembly: GCF_004664715.2. Lineage (NCBI taxonomy): Eukaryota > Metazoa > Chordata > Mammalia > Rodentia > Cricetidae > Peromyscus > Peromyscus leucopus. Next base: position 55,478,136 of record NC_051081.1, on the reverse strand, counting down.
GAACTTTGTTGTTGTTGTTGCTTTATGTGTGTGTGTGTGTGTTTTATGTGGTTCTAGGACATGAACACAAGCTCTCTTCATAACACATAGTAATGACAACCCACTGGTGTGACCACATATACCAAAGAAGACCTTGTGTTCACACATGACCAGGTTGTGAAGCTGTGAGCAGCAAAGGCTCTTTGGGTAGATGTCAGTGGTCAGGGGAGATGGGGAAATAGTTAGATGAAGGCCAGAAGCATTCCTCTCCACGATGTGTGTCTGAGGAAGACTAAGCTTGGTGGTGATTGGGAAGGCTTTGAGAAGATGGAGGATGTCAACCTAGGCTGGGAGACAGCAATCTTCTGTGGTGGTATTGTGTTCCTCGAAATATTGTGCATGCTAATAAACTTATCTGGGGTCAGAGAACAGAGCAGCCACAATATTAAACATAGAGGATAGGCAGTGGTAGGTAGCACATGCCTTTAATCCAGCATTCCAGAGGCAGAGATCTACCTGGATCTCTGTGTGTTCAAGGATACAGCCAAGCATGGTGACTCACACCTTTAATCCCAAAAAGTGAGCCTTTAATCCCAGGGAGTGATGGCAGAAAGCAGAAAGGTGTATAAGGCGTGAAGATCAGAAACTAGAAGCATTTGGCTGGTTAAGCTTTTAGGCTTTTGAGCAGCAGTTCAGCTGAGATTCATTCAGATGAGGACTCAGAGGTATCCAGTCAGAGGAAACAGGACCAGCTGAAGAATTGGCAAGGTGAGGTACCTGTGGCTTGTTCTTCTTCTCTAATCTTCCAGCATTCACCCCAATACCTGCCTGGATTTGATGTTATTAATAAGACCCTTTAAGATTCGTACTACAATGTTTGGTCTCTTAATCAGTGTTGAGGGAGATGTATGAAGTCTACACCCCTGGAAGGATCTATAAGTGCACTTCAAAGCCTGGGTGAAAAGACATAAGACCTGTTGCAATAGACATGGGAAAAGTCAGTGAATCCCTCAGCTAGAGTGTGTTTGGGTTTGTGGATAGGATGGCATATCATTCCTGAGATTAGATTACATGGATAGCAAAGGGGAAGATATTCTGAAGAAAAGGTGTAAGTTGTCAAGTTGGTTGTGTTTTTTAATTAATCGAAGGGGAGGTAAAGGGGTTAGAATACTTCCTAGGGTTTGCCTGCTGCCTTAACATACAAGTCAAGATGGGTGACTTTCTTTTGACATCTAGTAAAGTTGGCAAGCACAGGGAGCCTCGGATGGCACCCAGACCCAGACTGTGGCTTGCGTGACCAAGCAGAGGACTTGGATGAATTGTGCCCCAGACCTCTGACACACTGTGCGTTGATCGATGGTTCTTGTTTTAAGCCGATAAGTCTATGGTGATTTTGTGTGGTATCCACAGAAAGATAACACAGAGAAGTATGGATAGAAGAGCAGATATATACATATCTATGTGGGTATATATATATCTATATATAGATATATATATATACCCACATAGAAATCTCTTAGAAATTACACCTGAAATTAGAACAATATACTTGTCAGCTAAGAGCTGATAGACAAGAACAATTCAGACACCAGTCAATTAATCTAGCAAAAATGACAAAAGGGTGAAGTGATATCTTCATCATTAGAAACCGTAAAATATGGAAATGGTCCTTACGTAACTCCTGGATGAGAGAGGGCATTCAAAGCTTCTTTCACTGTGGAGAAGCACACCAAGGACATTATGCAGGAACACTTGAGAATCCTGCATAGTTTACAAGCTCCAGTTACAAGTCTTGTTTTTATTATTAAGACAAAATGATAATTAATAAAACATTTAACCCAAATAATTAAGAAAACAATATCAAATTTATAAAGAGGAAGACAAAAGGCTCTTAAGACAAAAGCCCCATTAATAAATTAGAAAATGAAACATGAAATACATAAATATCAATGATGTCTATAAAATGTATAGTTCTAACTAACAGCACAAAAAGAGTGTTAGGTAACACCAGGATATCCCCACTAAGACACACAAGAAGATTTGAATGGAGATTCTCAATATTGTGTATGTTCATGTGTGCAGGTGCATACGTGTATGCAGATGTGTGTGTGTGTGTGTGTGTGTGTGTGTGTGTGTGTGTGCATGCGCACGTACACATACCTGAGTCCATAAAGTCCAGAAGTCAGCTTTGGGTGTGATTCCTTAGTTGCCATCTATTTCCTATATTTCAACAGTGTCTTCCATTGGCTTGGAACTGGGCTGGTTGGACCATTATCCCAGTGATTCTTGTGTCTGCCTCCATAGCATATGGATAATAATTACATGACACCAAAGGTAGCCTCTTGTTTTGCTTCAGGTTTTTGCTTTGTTTTCTTTCTTGGTTTTTCAAGACAGGGTTTCTCTGTGTAGCCCTGTCTATCCTAGAATTCACTCTGTAGACCAGGCTGGCCTTGAACTCAAGATCTGCCTGCCTCTGTCTCCTGAGTGCTGGAATTGAAGACAGGCAGCACCACCACCACCTGGCTGTTTTGCTTGTTTTTTAAATGTGGGATTAGATTCAGGTCTTCATGACCACATGGCAAACAGTTTATTGGTCAAGTCAGCCCCTAGCCCAGAAAAAGTCAGTATTTAAATATTTAAATTTGGATTTTAATAATCTGAATATCTCCTCTATAACATCTATGTTTTTTTTTAATATTGTATCTTTTGAGCAACATTTATGACTTAGTTAAAAAACAGCAGCAATACTTCCCCATGCTTTTGTGTTTAGCAGTTTTTAATGACAAAATTTTATTGTTGAATTTCAGAAGAAAATTATATCAGCTACTTTCTACCTACCTTCTCCACCTCTCTCTTTTGTCCCTCTCTCCCACCCCACCTCTACCTACCTTTTTCTATTTTTCTCCTTCATGCCTCATCTCCACGCCACCTCTCCTTTGTGCCCCTCCCCCACCCCGCCTCTACCATGTCCACCTCCCTCCTTTGTGCCCCCACCCTGCCCCCTGCCATGCTGGGTATAAGATCGCCCTCTTCCTGTATAAACTGGAGTGTTTTTTTTATGGAGGAGTAATTACAAATATCCAAATTGCATAAGACTTAGTTACCCTACCCTCTATCTATTGATGTGGCTGGTATAATCAAAGCTCATCTATCAAGGGACACTTGGGACATGTCGTCGGCTAGTGATGGAACTTTTTGGTTGGCTAGGAGCAAAGCAGAAGTCTTGATGGCACCAGCCTTGCTGATGAAACTTTTCCAGAGTTTAGAAGAGGAAAGAAGTATTTATGGTAGGAACCTGGGCAAGTAACATGGCACATGGAAGCAAGATGTCTATGAACCAGGGAAGGGAAAGCTGCTTATACCAAGGGATCCCTTACTTCATGCCACTGGACTCTTCCTAATATGTCTTTTGCACTTAAGATCTCCTTGTCCCAGCCTTGGCCTTTATTATATAATCTGGCCATATTAGGCTATTTGCATGTAATTCTGACCATTTTAGGCTATTTGGAGAACCCCAAATGTACCAAGTTTTCTCTTGTATGAACACGCCAAGCCCTTCTGAATAACCTCCAAGATGCACTTTTTTCCTGTAGGGAGGTTCCTTGGCCCCATCCAGAGTGGCCAGAGAGAAAAGTAGAAGCCAGCAGGTTTGAGTGACTGTAGACAGGGGTGCTCTGCTTCCTGTGTAGACCTTGCAGCATTCATCATCAGCATAATACAGGCAGAGGAGTGTGTGGGACAAAGGGGAGCAGAGCTAGAAGTGCCTCACCCAGCCCTAGTTCCCAGACACGGGAGGTTCCATGCAGACAGTACTAGACTTCTAAAGTTGCTGACTGAGCCTCTTAATGATTGCAAATAATTACCTACAACATAACAACCGATTAGAGAAGGAAACCATGTTTTTAGATTTGTTTCCTCTAAAATTCCACCAAAATCAGTCCACTTCATAGACTGGTTACAAACCTGTCTTAAGAGTAAAGCCTTATTGATGTGCTGCTGCCCTGAGAAGGTGGGCCCTGTGGGTAAAAAATGGAAATAGTTTCTGACCTTGAGTGTCTCCATCTAATGCTAAGGTTGATAACGATAAAGCAAAATGCAGCATGACTGACGAGGTTGTAGTACTGACGCTGGCTTATGAAAGCTCCCTGCTAGGAAAGATGGAGGAAACGGCAGTGTCCTTGGTTGTGGTCATGAGTCCATGCTATGGCTGCTCCCTTACCCCCTGGGAATCAAGAAGCCAGGCTAGACCTTTGCTGTGAAGTACAGCATAGATGCCTCTGAAGGAGATGAGATGGGGGGAAGAGATGGGCTAAGAGTCCTTGAGCACAGGGCAGGACAGAATGATCTGCAGGAATAAAAAGGACAGAGTTTTTGTTTTGATGGGCTTGCTCTGGTGAGCGATTCTGAGACAGCATGGGTTTGTGGTACCCCGTGGAGAAGCACATGGTTTTGATTGTGTCATTAGGTAAACTGTGTGCTCTGCAGCACTGATTTCATGCTGTCATTCATAACTGCTATTTCCGGCCCAGGTGTCCTCCATAGTTCACACGTGTCCAGGTGGAAGTGTTGCGCAGACCTCTGTGTGTGAAGACACATGGATCCTCCTGTGTGAGTACAGGCAGAGGACCCCAGTCTTGATAGCCATTCACGGAGCGCCTTTAAGAGAAATACCCAGTTCACAGTATGGCGCAGGGAGGGCAGGGGGACAAGTCATTACCACTGAAGCATTGGGACCCAGGCAAGATTCAGAAACAGGAAACCAAGAGCCAGGAAAGAGGTGACAAGCTCCCCAGAGGCTGTGACATGCAGGGCTCCATTCATAACTTGTTAAGGGGAAGCTTGGGATTGCTTTCAGCAGCCAGGGACAGCTTATCTGTGGCAGGGATGAGAAATTTCACTTCTAACAAAGCTCTGCCCAGAAAGGGCTCTTATCTCAGAGGCCAGAATGAGGATATTAGCAGCGGTGCCTGCTTCTCCACAAACTCTATTAGCCTCAGGTAATAGCTTTCCCTATGGCTTTCAGTATTCACTCAGCCTGAGAGACCCACTCTAAAGGAAGTTTCTCTGGAACTGAGATGGATTTATGTTGAGAAACATGACCCAGTTGTGAGGTTGCTATTGAATCATGTATTTCTCAATGGGTCCTTGGATAGAGTTTCTGTAGGGTACGTCAGATTTTTCCCATTCATGTTCACTTTCATTATAAGGTGAGAGATGAACATACAGACGTGTGTGTGTGTGTGTGTGTGTGTGTGTGTGTGTGTGTGTGTGTAGTATAGATATCTTTATGATTTTTTTTATAAGGTTTTACTGTCCTAACTAAGGGATTCATGAAGTATTGGTTAAGTTGCTTGCTGCTGTGACAAAGATATCGTTCATGAGCAATGTAAGGAATGAAGGGTTGGTTCAGGCTTGTGGTTTACAGGGAGAGTCGACTGTGGTGGAGCAGGTGTCAGGAGCCTGAGGCTGCTGGTCACTATGTCAGCATCCCGGGGCAGAGAGAGATGCATGCTGGTGCTCTGTTCATCTTCTCCTTTTTATTCAGTCTGGGATGACAACCTATGGAATGGTGCCGCTCATACTGAGGGTGGATCTTCTCACTCCAATGACCACATCTAGGAACTCCCTCATAGACGTCCCCAGAGTCATTCTAGGCACTGTTAAGGTGACAGTATTGACCATCACACCTGAGCTGGCACACTTCTGAGGCTCCCTGAAATTCACAAGTGTGTGTGTATAAGATGTCTAAGTATTTTCCTGTAGAAAAGGATCGTGATTTCACTTAATTTAACAACTAACCCTCCAGGACACTGGTTCCTATGACATTTGAGAAAAACCCTGGAAGAGGTAGGTAAGAGCCATGCTTGCCTTGATGTTGGAGCAAGTAGCAAAAGAAGAAGTTGTGAGTGTTCCTCAAATATCCCAGAGGGTGGAGAAAGGATAGCAAGGAGAAGGGTACAGGCTGGGGTGATGGAGCACTCACCTGGGATGGGCAGGGATGGTACTAAGTTGCCACTGTTGTAAGGATATATTTCTGCAATAGAAAGGTGAGAAGCTTTGGGGACAGAAGTGATGTGAGTGGATTTCCAGAAGGATTCCACTGACTGCCATGTGGAGAGTGATCTAGATGGAGGCGGGCAACAGACGCTCAGTGACTGAGCAGAAGGCAACCACAGCAACAGAGGAGAAAAGGTGGGATAGAGTCACAGTGGGAGCTTCGGAGATCTGTGCCACCATTTCTGGCTGTTACAGAGAACCACTAGTCTTCAGTAGCTGGGTCCCAAGTGCCATTTTTCTCTGTTTGTTTAATCTGTCTGTCTATATATCTATCATCTATCTATTGTTTGTTTGTTTTTGCATTTGTCTTTTTAAAAAGTGACTGTTGCCGGGTGGCGGTGGCGCACGCCTTTAATCCCAGCACTCGGGAGGCAGAGGCAGGCGGATCTCTGTGAGTTCGAGGCCAGCCTGGGCTACAGAGTGAGTTCCAGGAAAGGCGCAAAGCTACACAGAGAAACCCTGTCTCGAAAAACCAAAAAAAATAAAAAAAATAAAAAAAAATAAAATAAAAAAATAAAAAGTGACTGTCACACACTCACTCATTTTAAGTCATTCATTTGTTCACTCTCCCACTCACCCACCCACTTACACACTCACTTACTCAATTGTGTACACACTCACACAACCACTTACTCTGTATCTTCCAGGAAGAGTCACTCCCAAGCAGACAGATGAAGGGATCGGGATCCTAGCTAAGAGCTTGTCCATGAATCTGTCTCGATGACCTCTTCAGACCGTGAGCAGACTCTTTCCAGGAAGCTACATCCTGTTTCCCTGGTTCTTCAAATGTAAAATTAGAACAAAGCAGACAGACAGAAAACTGCCGGTGCCCCAAACCCAAAGCAGGAGTAGATGGCCACGCTGCACACCCTCTGTTTGTCTCCTAGATCATTGTGCTGCCCACTGATCCATCCACTGCACCCCAAGACCCTGACTCATAGGGTTTTATATTGAACTTGGGTACTGAGAGGCACCAGTGTGATCCTGGGGAGAGATAAGATGGTGGAGTCCATAGTTTATTTACCTTCCCCCCCCCCAGGTATCTTTGCCAGGTCCAGGGACAAGCTGCATCCCTTGGCTCCCCTAATCCACAGCCTCTGTCTAGAGGTGCCCTTGGGTTACTGACCTACGATATGAAAGCAGCCATAGTTGTCAATATCAAGGGCTTCAGTGTTTTCCATCCTTGGGAACTGTTCACATCATCAGACTGCACCTTGCCTGCTTCTTAGTCAACGAAGTTTATTAAACCTCTGAGGGTTATCTGATTTGGCAAAGCCCTCTGCTTCCAGTGGGAGCCTTGAGGGAAACAGACTTGCACTTTTAGATCCTCAGAGGGTGTAAGGAACCAAAGACGAGGGGTTGTAAGTATTCTCCAAGTGAAGCATAATTGACATGCAATAAAATTAATTGATTTTTAAGTACATAATTTGTTTAGTGTTGACACATGTAAATCATCACGCTAACAGCCGAGCCATCGAGATGTAGAAAGCTTGCTTTAGGATGAGATGCACTGAAAGCTTCCTAACTCCTCCCTTTGGTCAACCCCTCCCTCCACACTCCTGTCCCTGTGGCTGTAAGGTTTTGCCAGTGTTCCCACTTCAGCACTGTGTCCTCTGTAGGACATCCCAGCTGAATGAAAGGGACTTGGCTTCAGGCCCTTTAAGTAGAAAGACACGGCGTACACCAGAAGAAATTAGGTATTTTAGCTTATTCCAAAGCCAGGCTCCATGAATAATGAGGATGTTCACAGTTGCTGAGAGGCAGGCAAGGAGTCAGGATGAGAACAGAAAACTGGATTAGACCTGCCTGGAAGGTAGCTTTTAGCCAGAGATGGAGATTGAAGGTGGTTAATAGAAACGCTGGTCCCCGATGCACTCACAAACTCACAGGAGCGGTGGTTATTTGCTTATGATCTGTACAAGATCAAGACAATCAACATTCTAACATGGAGTGGGAAGGGTTCATGAGCCCCCACCCCTAACTGAGAAGACATTGGCAGTTTACAGCTTTTGGGAAAAAGAGTCAGTTTTCTTTAAGGGCATGGCTCCTGGTAGGTTGACTTTGCTCTGGTAGAAGCCCCCAAGCAGGAATTTAAAGGCAGCACAAATTAGAATCAAAGCATATTTTTTTAAGGCCACAAAGTTTAGGGTTAATGAATAAAAGTGGATCTGGAAGGAGTTAGGTGAAATATAATGAAAATGAATTCTATAAAATTCTCAAAGAAGTAATAAAGGTTGGTCCATAGAAATCAAGAGTTTAATAGTGGCCTCTACAGTCATCCAACTGTACAGCCTTCATATTTTTTTCCTTTGTAAAAGATGGGTAATGGGCCAGTGTAAAGATGTAAAAGATGGCTGCTCGTGGGCCAGTGACACAGATCAGTTGCCAAGGCTGGTGATCTGAGTTCAATTTCAGGGACCAATATGGTGGAAGGAGAGAACTGACTCTCACAAGGTGTCTTCGAACATTCACTCATGAACACACACACACACACACACACACACACACACACACACACAGAGAGAGAAGAGAGAGAGAGAGAGAGAGAGAGAGAGAGGGAAGAGAGAGAAATAAAAAAACCCACATGGGTACTTATAATAATTTATGTGTCATTATGAAATTTGAGCTGAGTTACTATACATAGCAAACCTTGGCCAGGATGAAACTGTACGTATGTTTACAGTCCACACAACACACAAGACACACAGACCTACAGTAAAGTATTGTTATTATTGATACTGCATATGTTCTTAAAGGATTTTTCTAGTCTTCTCTGTAAGGCCTTTATGAATCTTGCTTTTGCCCTTTCTTTTCATGACATCACTAAGTTCTTGCTTGCTCCTGTGAAAAATATTGGAGTATTCATCGTTGGAAATTTCAACAAGAGTGACAAAATTCTCATAAAAGTGGTTTTGTTGAAGTAGCTGTGGCCTCGTTGGAGGAAGTGCATCACTGGGGGGTGGCTTTTAGGTTTCAAAAGCCCATGCCAGGTCCAATGTCCCCCACCTCATCCCCTGTTCCCCACCATCCTGCCTGTAGATTAAAGTTCTCCGCTACTGTCCAGTGCCATGCTTGCTTGCTTCCCACCTTGATGATCACAGACCAACCCTTAAAACTCTAAGCCAGCCCCCAGTTAAATGCTTGCCTTTATAAGAGTTGCCTTGGTCATGGTGTCTCTTCATAGTGTTAGAACAGTAACTAAGCCAACATGGAAAGGCTATGTCTCACCTCAGACCTTGAGGAGGGAGAGTCCTTCTTACATGGCTTCTCTGCTCTGAATGAAGGATGGCATCTGCTTTTCCCATTCTATCAGCCTAAACCTTAATCTCACCCAGAGGGATCCTCACAGACACATCCATAATGAAGCTTGTGTAAGTCTCTGGACATCCAGTGACCCTGTCAGCCCAATCCATAAAATCAATATGTACACTCACCTGAGGATTATTGTGGGGTTTATGGGAGGGGAGGACATATATATGCAGCTGTGCACAGAACATGCTTGCTTCAATTATATACAGGGTAAAGGGACTGAAAATCTGTAGACCATGGAAAATGGCTTCAGTGCGGGACACAGAATCGGTATGAGGCTCTCTGGTAACGTTAGCATTGCCCATCTCTAAGCATGACCTCTGTGTGTCCATCCCAGTGGGGTGAGTGGGACCTTTGTCAGCCTATTTGGTTGCTTTAGAGGAAAAGGGTTTGAGTGTGCAAGTTTGACCTTTATTTGTTTATACTTTTGTTCTAAAAGCAATGCTGTTTTCTAATTCAATACCTATCATCTTGGTGTGACAAGTTCAGCTAGATTTAGATAGAATCTCATTGTTTGCCGCTGGAGAGTAGAAGGTGGATGCACAGAAGGCTTCTCACTTGGGAAAGCTTGAAGTGTTAGTGCCTGTCCTCCAGGGTGATCCAAAGGGCACTCCTACAGCATGATCACATGATGAATGGTGGTTCAGAGAAGACCACTGGGATGAAGTAGCAAATGGATTGCATGTATAATCCAGTCCAGGGGCAGAACACCACTCCTGTCTGCCAGCACACTTCTCGTCTGCTGTGTAAGCACAGTGAAAACACAGTAATAGAGTTCATTCTAAGAAGTTCAGTCTATGAAGATCCATGTCAACTGTCCATGATGGCAGTGTCCCAAGGGTTCTCAGTTTAAAGAAAGTCAACTCTGGTAATAATGTTGAAGCCTCTGCCTGGGTCAAGCATCTGTTATTGGGGGCCAGACTCTCTTCCCCTTGTCTCTAGCCATCTGTATGCTCATGGATCTGTCCCCGAGGGAATCTAAGTCAGCATACCACAGACCTCTTTGCATGCTTATTACTCTACTGTCCACACAAACAGTGAGAAAACATGAAGGCTACAACACGCTAGAGACATGGACATACAGGGCTCTGCTCTGAGTTTTCCCAGACTGTGCCAATTGGCATTTGATCCTGTCCAACAATGATGCACTTAATTAGCAGCTGAGTCTTGGACCAACAGACCCTCATGAGAGCTCAGTTGCCACTAGGGAGCATCTACAGTGGAAGGAAGCAGAAGGCAAACCATATTTGCCTCTCCCTGAGCCCGCTGCTAGGGGCCATCTCTGTGCCAGAGGAAGATCAAGTTCACATGCAAGGAGAAAGTCTTTCCTCCCTGAGGCAAAACTGGGCTCAGTAGTAGTTCTCCGATTCCTGGTGTTTGTCTCCTCCTGTCCTGGTGGTGGAGTCAGATGCAGACCAAAGCTTTTTCTCATCTCTTCTTACTCCCCACTCTGTCCTTGCATGACAAGAAATCTATACATGGGCAGCATAGACCAGGCCTTTGAGATTTAGTAGCTCATTGATATTGGTGCATGTCTTAATGAAAGCAGCCAGAACTAAATATTACTCAGTTCACAAGACCCACTCTGAACCTAGCTGTCTAGTTAACTGTTATTCCCCTTATCAATTTATACTCAGCCATTGTCCATATCCATATTCATAAATGTTGGCAAGATTCAGATGACATGACAGATTCAGGCGACATTGTTCTTCAAAAGAATATGTCGGCATAGAAAAATGGAAACTGCATTAGTGACATGATCCAATAAATTCTTCACCAGCAGCGCATCTCAAAAAGTGATCTTCAGCATTCCCCATGGGGGCAACTGGACACATAATATAGGTGCTTGCTCTATCCTATAACCACAGAAATGGTAGAGCAAAGAGTCGCATCTAAGTGCCCTGTCTCCTGCATGTCTTTCTGCCTAACCCCTATTGGAAAAACATCTCTGAATGTCACATGGGTCAAGTCTACTTTCATCATTGGAACTCCACCATGTGTCACTATTTACTGATACTGACATAAGAGACGACAATGCTCTGTGGAGTTAATGGAACACAAAGGACCCTGAACTTAAGCACCACAGTCACACAGCCCAATGTCCCAGCCACTCTGTTGTTAACAGAGCTGTATTCTTTGACTTTCTAAACAAACTTAATTTTTCCATTCCAGGATGCATTTGCCCAGGAAGCATTTGCCCAGGAAGATGAAATTGTAAGTCATTTTAGGGTTTATGTCAGACAATTCCTTAAAATCGATTCTCTGGAGAATAGAGCAACCAGGCAAGCCTCACTGACTTCTCCTTGGCTAAGATTGCTTAGCTATATACCCGCCTTAGTGAGGGTTACCATTGCTGTGATGAATCACCAGGACCAGGGCAACTTGGAAAGGAAAAGGTTTATTTGGCTTATATTTCCATACCACAGTCCATCACTGACGGAAGTCAGGACAGGAACTCAATCAGGGCAGGAACCTGGAGGCAGGAGCTGATGCAGAGGCCATGGAGGGGTGCTGCTCACTGGCTGCCAGCCCAGGGATGACACCACCACAGTGGGTTGGGCCCTCCCCCATCAATAATTAAGAAAATGCCCTACAGCTGAGTATTACGGAGGCATTTTTCTTAACTAAGGTTTCCTCCTTTCAGATAACTCTCAGTTGCATCAAGTTGACATGAAACTATCCAGAATGCCATGAAACTAATCTTTTTTACACAAACAACTACTGACTCTTCAAGACTTCCTTCCCCTTCTCCACTTGCTGGCTGCACCCACCCTAAACTGCCTTGTATGATCTTTACCTCATCCTACTGACCTTTTTTTTAAAAAAAGATGATTTTTAAAAAGAACCCTACACAACACAACAAATCCCCTGGGGCTACATAGGCCTGTTATAACAGAGTAGGTTCCCTGCACAATTAGCAATCCACTCAACAATTGAGGTGGTCTTTGGAGAAGGGCAGTAGTTACTAATTCTGTTTTTAAGGTATAGAATTCATCAACAGAATTCATATCCATATGTCAATAGCAGTTTATAATCTAAACATCAATTTCCTGATATGCTAATAGTTCTCAGCCATACATATAATTACCAAAGCTTAATATGTAAAATCAGCAGGGGAGTCTGGTTAGCAATGTAGACTTCTGGACCCACCTGGATGGATTCTGCTTCCTTCTGTCTGGGAAAGGAGTCAAGAATTTCCCATTCCTGCTATGCAGGTAACTGCCACAGATGGTCCACAGACGATATTGGAGAAACAGTAACCTAGACCCACATGGCTGTTTTCAGCCACAGACCATAATAAAGATTTTAATATTATCTGTTGTCTTACCTGGGGCTGCTGTAACAAAGTACCAGAGACAGGATGGCTTATAAACAACAGAAGTTCCTTTCTTATAATTCTGGAGCTAGGGAAGTTTAAAATCACAGAGCCTTCAGGTAAATGTTGGATTCAGGTAAAGACCCTTTTTTGGGTTTGCAGATGGCTTATTCACTACATCCTTGTTTGTCATCAACAGGATGGGGAGTGGTCATTTGTAAAGGCATTGATCTCATTCATGAGACATCTATCTGATTATTTCCTGATTGTTTCCCAATGATCTGATATCCTAACACTATCCAATTGGAGGTAAAGACTTTAACACACATGTCAGGAAGGGACACAGACATTCAGTCTATCATGCTGGGGGGGAGATAGGAAAATTCTATCTCAATTTTCAAAATTCAGTGCCATTTGATTCATATGCAGAGTGAGACCTATGGATCTACAAATTTCAACTCACCTGAGAAAAAGTCTCCCACTAAATGGATCACAGGAAGTTAAAACAGGAAATTATAACTCTGGTCTTCCTGGTGGTGTGGTGAAGTAAGGATCATAAGCCCCAAATCACAACCATAACACTATTTCTGTGCTGATGAGAGGTCTGTCAAGTCTATTAACATACATGTTAGGTAGTGGCTGCTGCCAAGCTTGATGGCCGAGTTCAATCTGCAGGACTCATGATAGAAGGAGAGAACAGACTTCCACAGATGGTCTCCTGACTTCCACAGGTGTTCTGTACTGCATACACATGCATGCACACGCATGCACTCACGCGCACACACACACACCCATGCACACACAATATGAGGCAAAGATCACTACCCTGAACATAAGTTGTGTCAACACATTCCAGGACATCAAGCCCTATCTTCATCTGGATCCCATGTCAAGGGTTGTCAGGGATCCCTTTAACAGTATCTTCTACAGTCAGCTCCCTCCCTTTCCTGATGTCTGTGTAGACTTTACCCATCTCTCACTCAATTCCTCTCAAACCATCGAAAATCTAACAGTGAGTTTTGTGTCATGATCACCCAGGGTGAATAAGAAGTCCAATGCAGGCCTGCTTCTATATGGATAACACTTCATCTCTGTGACATGGAGTATAGGATTTTTCTTTCATTAATTTGAGGGCTCCATCTTCAGGGTAGTGCAGACCTTTCAGCCCTATGTGGTAGGTGTCTGCCAAGCTGTTTTGTGAGTCTTTGGGGAATCCCCTTTTTACATATGTGAATGGGTTATTAGGGATTTATTTATATTTTACATTCAATATAAACATAAACAGTTATTTTATATTTCAGACTTCTTGGTCACTACCTCTAAAGCTGACCCTGGCATGACTCAAATACTGCTAATTTAATGAGCATTCTCTCCACAGTGGAGTGAGGAAGTGGGGGTTACAACTGAGGGAACCTCAGGAACCTCGGACCCCAGCACGAAAACCATTTTAAAGATATTTTCTTACTTAAAATGTATTGCTCTGTCTGTGGAAAATATCAAAACATCGCAGCTTACATTTTCCTAAGTAATTCATTACATTTTTTTTGGTTAGGTACATTACATATTTACAATTTTCAAATTTGTTTAACAATTTAGTGGTATGTCTTAATTCCTTCTTTTGCCTGTGTTAGCCTAGCTGCATACCCGGCGTAACGTTTGTTTTGTTTCTATATTTCTATTACTGTGATTTCCTTTTTCTGTATTTTGTAATCCTGCCGGCATTTTTTCTGACCCCTGCCATGCCAAATGACATCACCTCACTTGGATTTTGTTTACGTTTCACAGTCCTCAGACTTTAGGATTTGAAGAGGGAATCTGTCCTTGGAATTCTCTGTCACACCACCCTCCCTAACAGTCATGTCAGATAAAAACGAGAGGCAGCACAGTGACATACGGAGATCTTGGAAGTGTCCCTTGGTGCTTTAAAGACACTGGAAGCACCCGCCTGGGAGCTGCTCTCACCTTGAATGCATCCCTTTGTCCCGCGGCAGTTGCCTTTCTAAGTTAAGCCCCTGGGCCCCTAATTTGATGAATATGCCGGGTGTCTTTAAATATCATTATGCCCTGCCATCTCCCGGCACCTATTTTAGTAGGCACATAAATGCCTATCAGTCCCCATTCCTCACCACATTCGCTGCAATCTGATTTCAGTATAACATGCATGTGAAGTTATATATACCACGGGCCAGTGACAACAAAGTACCATAAATTTCCTTCTCAAAATCATTGAACACAGGAGCAGAACACATTTATTCAGCAAATGCTTGCTATGGGACACCGGCTATTACATCTGAGTTTGGTGGGAACCATAAGCAAATACAGTTCCACTCCTGAGGAAATCCTTAAGAAAAAGATGTGTTAATGGAACGTTCACACATCATACACTTAGGTAAGATGGCGAGTGCTTGGTGGGTGAATGAGACAGACAGCAAATGAGATTGAGAAGGCATCACATTTGGATTAATATGCTCACAGGGCAGTGATTGACACATCGTGAGCCTCTGTGGATATCATTTCAGAGGAGGGGTGGGACCAGGGAAGAGAGGGGCTAATGGTCAAGAAAGAAAGAACCAGAAGAAATCAATGAGTTGAGAACAGAAAACAGGAGGACATGTAAGAGGCAACTCATAGAAGCCAAGGAAGTACCGGAGCATCATGCTGACACCCTCTGCCTTCCCAAGGGGCTGTTGGCCTCCTCAGTGTGATCACGTGTGCATTTAGATGCATGTGTCTTTTATGTTTGGCCAGTTATTTTGTGACTCTGAAGACTCTACCCAGAGCCTCATACATGCTGAGCAAGTATTCTACCATGGATCTGAAAAAAATGGAGTGGAGGAGTTGAGAGTAGGAATGGGGAGGCTTATTAGAAGTCTTTCACAGAAGATGGCACATAGGTTAAATTGAACCAGTTTTTATTTTCTTCTTCATTTTTGAGAGTTTAGTACATGTATACAGTGAAGTATATCTAGCTCACATTTCCCCTAGAACTCCTCACATAGCCCCAATACCCTCTACCTGCACATCTTCTTTTTTAAAATAATACACTAAGTCCAGTTAGTGCTATCCATATGTACACATTTATGGGGCCATCCATCTGCTTGAACATGGGAAACCTATCTGTAGCCATGACATGTTCTCATTAAAAAATGACTCTGTTTCCCCTAGCAATGGTGGATTGCCCATAGCTCCTCAGGAAGGGATGGGACCTGGAGACCATCTGCCCCCTTCTATGCCAGTCTTATGGCTGGCTTGACCTTGTGTAGATCTTGTGCAGGTAGCCATGACTGCTGTGAGATCAGGTCCACGGCCATGCCATGTCACAATACTCTTCCTCATTCTCTGGCTCTTATGTTCTTTCTATGTCCTCTTCTGCACTGTTCCTTGAGCCTTGGTGGTGAAGGGATTAATATAGATGTTTAGGTGTGGGCACTGAACCTCTTACATTTCAGACACTTGTCACTTACGTATCTGTCCACTCTCTCCTGTCTATGGACGAAGAACTTCCCTGGCCAAGGCTGAAAGCAAGTCCGCACCTGTCCCAGCCAGAGTCTCTAAACTGGGGTTTGTTGTTGTTGCTTTATTTTGGGCAGTTTAGAAAAGTTAGTGATGGAAATGGGGCCGGGGTGGGGTGGGGTAGTGGTGGTGGTGATTCGGAGGTAAAATTGAAAGAGCTTTGCTGAGTAAACCTGTATGAGATGGAAGTAGAGGTGAAATGTGGCCTGAGGGTTTCTGAACTGGGGAACATCTAGGGATGGAGAACATTGCAAACACCAGATCTGTGCAATGACAATCTTGTTTTTGAAGTTGAATCTGTGATTCCTTTGGGACGTCCAAGTGAACATGCTGAACAGCCACCTAGCGGCAGCCCTCGCTCATTGGCTGTCAGTCTTTCTTAGAAAAGAGCTTAAAGCTGACATGGGGAAAAGGATTGAGCAGCCTCCCTGGTCTGACAAACTTGGCTTCTGTCAGATGGCCACTGCCTTGCTCAGCCATTCCTGGTAAACCTGCACTGGAGGACTTCTTACCACAAACCAGCATGCCCTCCCTCTGCACTCATGTTCTAGTTTGTGTAGCGATGACATTAATGATGTTTATATAACCTACTAATTATACCCAGTGGATGGGGAGAGCGCCATGTTGAGTAGCTTGCACGCTTCAATTCTAATTATTCCCCACTTTTTTTTTTTTTTCCGTACAGTAGTTAGTTTTCAGACTGATGGCGAAGATCTTGCTTAGGGCAGATGGGAAATGCTTATTATGCTAATCGAGTTCTGGGTTGTTAGTAGAAATTATTAAACGGAGACGTTGGCAGTGCCTCTGGTGGAATTAGGAGGTGACAGGGTAAAAAGCAGAGATAAATGACACTGTGACTCGTGGGCTGGGTTGGGCTAGGGGCTCCATGTTCAAGAGGAGAAAATTCCCATTCACAAGGGATCTACTTCCCACAGTGAAATTTACTAGAAGGGACCAGATATGATGGGAGAAGGAAGTCATCCTGTGTTTACTAATTCCACATAAAGTGTTGACCTCCAAACACAGTATTTTAACAAGAGAAGATATAGACATGTCAACAAAGAAAAAGGCCAAGGAGTAAAGCAAGGGAGTCTGAAGTCTGAAGCCTGAAGTCTACCTAACAAGGGAAGGAAGGAAAGGGATGGGAACCTAAAGATGGCAAACCGGCTGTGAGAAATCACGGTAGCTCTGACACTTCCCGAATGCCAGCAATTGATTATGTTTCTAGGAAAACATAAACTACAAACCGATTCAACCCTGAATGTGTTTACTACTTTTCATCCCTGTGACAAAAGAAAAAGAAAACTTAAGTGAGGAAAGATTCAGTTTGGCTCAGCGTTTCTCAGTGTTAAGTTCATGCTCCCTTCTCCGGACTCAGGCATGGAAGGTTGGGACATCGAGGCGAGGAGCAGAGAGGAGGAAGCTTATTTACCCCATGGAAGACAGGAGGCAGAAGAAAGATGGAGGTAAGGGACACGGTGCCTTTCAAAGGCACAGCCCAGTGATCCACTTCCTCAAGCCAACTCGGGCTCCCAATAGTCCGCTAAACTAAGACCCTATTAATGGGGTAATCTATTGGTTAATTAGAGCCCTGAGGACCCACTCATCTCAAACTCTTCTATCAGCAGGCAGCCAAGCAGGAGCCTTCGTGGTGGCCATATCCCATCTAAACAGGAAACAATATGAATGTCCCAATAACAAGGAAGAATTATCAAGCATAAGAATTAGCTTTAAGACATCTAAAACAAGGCAGTCTAAAGATCATTTTTTCTGGAGCAAGAGACACAAGAATTCAACTAACCGGCATCTGGATCAGGACTTTTGTTTTCCAAACCTTGACAGACCATCTTTTAGTTTATTTGTCTATGAATTGGTTGGGTTAATTGCTCTTTTGGTGTTTAAACTTTTGAATTCTTTGTGTATTGTGGGTATTAATCCCCTGTGAAATGAATAGTCAGCGATAATTTCCTCCCATTTGCTACACCGTCCCTCCACTCTGGAGCCGTGTCCTTTGCCACACAAGTCTCCCAAATCTGTTTGGTATTTGTTCTTATTCCTTGTGCTTTTGCTGTCTTTAAAAAAAGCCCTTCTTATGTCCATATCCTGAAGCATTTCCCCTGTATTTTTTCTCCAGTAGTTTCAAAGACTCAGGTCTTAAGTGAAGACCTTTGACCCATTTTTAGCTGATTTTTGCCCTCCGTGAGATCTAGTTTCAATCTCCCACATGTGGCTATTCAGGTTCCCCAACACTATTAGTTAAAGGACTGTTCTTCTTCTTATTATTTTTAAATATATAAGTATATATATATATACTGGGTACCTTTGTCAGGAGTCACAACTGTGTTGAGACTGTGTTTCATGCCTGTTAGTGTAGCTATCACCAATAGCATCCACAACAGTGACTGTGGTGAGGATGCAGAGAAGAGGGAACCTTCACACACGATTTCAGTGGGAATATAAACCAGTGCAACCACTGTGGAAAACAGCACGGAGGTTCCTCAAAAACTAAAAATAGAACCATTGCATGACTGCGTTCTAACACTCACGGGCACCCAGCAAAAAGAATCCAAGTCTGCACATGATGCAAAGGCCTGTGCATCCAAGTTTATGGTGGCCCTGTTCACAAGGCCTGTGCATCCATACTTATGGTGGCCCTGTTCACAAGGCCTGTGTGTCCATGCTAATGGTGGCCCTGTTCACAAGGCCTGTGTGTCCATGCTAATGGTGGCCCTGTTCACAAGGCCTGTGTGTCCATGCTTATGGTGGCCCTGTTCACAGCAGCCAAGATAGAGAATCAGCCTCAGTGTCTGTCAGTGGGAAAAGAGATAAAGATGTAGTGTATATTCACAGTAGGGTTTAAAACATGAAGGCAAATGGAATCATGTATTGCAGGAAAATGGATGAATTTGGAACGTACCCTCTTAAGTGAAGTCTCAGAGAAAACTTGTATGTTTTTTGTTTGTTTTTTTTTTTTTAGCATACATTTAATGTAGAACGCATCCTCCTAGTATCACAAAGTTAATAGTGGGACTGTGAGAGAAGAGGGAAGGGACCAAGGGGAACAGAAAGTAGGATAATTAGGGCAACAGTGTGACAGAGACGATCCAATTATAGTCTATATATGCATGGGAATTTCACCATGTGACCTGTTATTCTGTATAACTAATGTGCACTAATAAAAACACGTTTGCCAGGTGTGGTGGTGCAGCACTCGGGAGGCAGAGGCAGGTGGATCTCTGGGAGTTCAAGGCCAGCCTGGTCCACACAGGGAGTTCCAGATCAGCCAGGTCTATGCGGTGAGAACCTGTCTCAAACAATAAGCATGCCTTTTCTTTCAAACCTCTGGTTCATGGTAAATTTTTATATCAGTCTCAGTGGACAGCCTACACGTGACTATATACCTTTATTTATTTTCTTATTTGTCTTTGCTACTGTATGTGGATGGGTCTTAGTGCCTGGGTGTATGTCTGTGCACCACTTGCATGTATAATACCTGTGGTAGCTAGAGTTACAGATGGTTGTGAGCCACATGCGGGTGCTGGGTGGGTTCTCTGGAAGATAATCCAGTGCCCTTAGCCATCTCTCCAGCCCCAGCATATGCCTTTTATTGTGATAAAAGTAGCTCTCTGTCAGGATTGGACACACTAAGTGCTCCCAAAATGCTGCATGTTAAGCTGGACCCAGAATGGAGGTTGAAGTTCAAGCCCCTCAGGTCACTGAGATGTTCAATGTTAGATGAATCTCCTCTACTGCATCTCTGGAATGTGCTGAGAAAATGGCATTTCAGCTCCATGACAGTGTGACATCATGTATAAAAAGACAGCCCTGGTAGGTGGGAGCTAGCTAGCCCACAGTAGCCTGGAGTCTTTCACAGGGGCAGACACATCCACAGGCGTGGTACCTGAGACCATGCTGCCTGCATCTGGCCATGGCTCGTTTCATTATGCAGCTCAGTCAGAGCAGTACAGAAGCACAAGTAGAGCTAACCACATGACAGAGAGGCTTAACCACAGGTTTTTAAAACTCTTACATTGATCTTAGCCTATGAGGTGCTAAGAAGTGATTGGCTTTTCTTTGCATTGTTCCAAAGAAATAATGTCAGAGAAATAATTAAAATCACAAAGTGTTTAGACCACAGAGGGGGAAATCCTAAAAACTTTTGTATTAGCAGCTGGTGGAAATATACTTTTCCAGCAGACTATATTTGAAGAACCAAGAGCAATCAGAGCCAAGAACAGACAAAGGGACAGGTGTACACAGGCTACCCTGTGTTCCATGTATGACTGGGCGTCCTAGATCAGGGGTGTGCACACCGGTGGGTCACTTTCCTTAGTGTTTGTGTTGGACATGGAGAGTTGTTAGGAGATGGTCAAGAATCAGGACATGTGTGCTCTAAGTTGGTGATGATCAGGGCCTTGAGCATCCTAGGTGTGGCTCTGGGATGTGGAAAGGAGGGCTCCACCATGTAGGAGCTTGTTATCACCCTAAAAGTGAGGGGAAAAAAAAAACATGTAGCATTCTTCTTCTGCCAAACTGCTTCCATGGAGTGTGGAATAAACATTACACCCATGTGTGGGTATCTTGAACTCAGGCTCATTTCCATTCCCCTTGAAACCAGCTTGAGGTCAGAAACAGAATATCTGAGACCAGGTAATTTTTGAAGGAGACACATGTATTGTGCTGCAGTGGTAGAGGATGGTAAGTCCAAGAACTGGGCACTGTCAGATACTGATGTCAGTGATGGCAGCTCTCTGCTTTCATAGTGGAGTCTCCTTGCTACACACCCCCAAGGGGACAGATGATATGTCCCTGTAAACCCTCCTGAGGGGACAGGTGCTATGTCCCTATAAATGGGGGAGAGATAAAAGTTGCACAAATCCACTTTACTGAGAGTCTTCATCCATTCTTCTTGGAGGACCCTCCTAACTGAATCCTCTTCTCACAGGTCTCTTCTCCTGATCCACCATGCTAGTGATTGAGCTCCAGAATCTGCATTTTGGAGAGATGCTTTCACCCCCATAGCAGAGCTGAACTCAGCTCTTCCATCCAATAGTGAAATGATAATTTTTTTCCTAGTTAGAGCCAATTGTCAATGTGATATAGTCTAGAGTTAACTGAAAGTGTCTAAACTGAGAGGCTGCCTTAGTTGTATTGGCCTGTGGCTATGCCTGTGGGACATTTTCTTGCCTGGTAATCAATGTAGGAGAGCACATCCCACTCTGAGTGGTGCTACCCTAGGCAGGGGGTCCTGAACTGTTTAAGAAACCGGTCTGTGCAGGACCACAGATCAAGCCAGTAAGCAGTGTTCCTCCATAGTCTCTGCTTCAGTTCCTGCCTCCAAGTTCCTGCCTTGAGTGTCTGCCCTGGCTTCCTTCAGTGATGGAGTGTGACATGGAAGTATAAAAGGAAATAAACTCTTTCTTCGCCCAAGCTGCTTTTGGTCTTAGTGTTCATCACAGCAACAGAAAGCAAGCTAGTTCAAATGCTCTGTGGCCTCTGCATCAGTGAGACGGAAGAGAATTTGCAAAGGGGTGAGTGGTTGAGGAGCTGAGGGGCAAAGTTGTCTAGTGAGGTGCAGAACAGAAGGAACCTCCATTGGACTCAACTGAAGCTTTCTCGTTGAGGTGAATCTACGCAGTCACAGCTTGTGTGACTGACAAGCCTTCCTACGTGACAACGTGTCCTTCGGCGGGCTCTGCTGGGTCCCAGATTCATGCTGAAAGAGATTAGACAAGTTGACAATGGGCTGGGGGTTTCCTCACAAAAGTGTGTCAGGCTTTCAAGTTTGCTCTTAGCATTCTGCTTGACGATGAAGAAGAGTCATCCAGGAGGCAGGAGAGTCAGGGAAACCACTCCCATCATGCCTCACTGTGCAAAGCCTCTCTGGGTATGTCGTCTCTCGGTGTGACCACAGCACTGGCTGTGCTGCTTGATCCTGGGCACGGGGCACCCTCCAGACCTTGGTGTCTGTGAGTAGCCCAGGCTCTGGGTGGTCATCTCATTCAGAGGCTTCCCATGAACCTGTGCTAGCTGGGGATGAGGTGCTAGGTTTTACTATCTTCGTGCTCTCAGGGACACAGATGGATGAGCTGTATTTTGGCATTCTTCTGCAAAGCTAGAAGCTCCAGCTCCTGGTAACCAAGGTGTTCCGCTCTCCTCGCTGGTTACCATAGCAGTACTTCTTTGCACAGCATCCACTCGGGAGAGCGAACACACAGACGCCAGGCTGCTGCTCGTTACATTCCACAGGGCTCTTATCCTGTAACCGTCTCTGTGTGCTTCTCGCTATATGCGAGCCTCACGAGAGTCTAGAGCAACTCAAGAACTCACTTGAAAATGCTGTCAAAAATAATAGCCCATTCAGATTTACTGTCTAAACGGGGAACACACAATACCATTCTACTCAAAACTGGACATGTTGGAGAAACAGCCATTTATTGTAAGACTTTAGCACACTCCATCATTTCAAATCTCAGGCTTGGCGTGTGTGTGTGTGCAGTGTATTTATGAGTGTCTGTTTCCATGTCCGTGTGTGTGTGTGTGTGTGTGTGTGTGTGTGTGTGTGTAAGTAGTAAATCTCATGTCCCCCTCAATTGTCCTCTCCATTAGTTCTTGAGATAGGCTGTCTCAATAAATGGAGAGCTCCCTGTTTCAAGCTGCTGACCTGTCTCCATCTCCCAGCTCTGGGTTACAGATGAGCACCGTCTCACCTGGATTTTTGTGTAGGTTCTGAGGTCCTAACTCAGGTTCTTGGGCTTTCATAACAAACACATTACTCACTGAGCCACCCCCATTCATTCAAAGGGTGTGTGTGTGTGTGTGTGTGTGTGTGTGTGTGTGTGTGTGTGTGTATACCAGTGTGTCTATTGAGATTTTTCAGAAGGAAAGGGCAGTGGTGAAGGCTTTGTGGGGTGGGGAATGCTCTGAGGGGGACCATCAGGTATCTGTGGTGAACTCCAGGAGGAAAGGTATCTGCACGTACTGGATTGATACTATTAACTGGGTGCTATGATGTCCTCTGGCATGGTTTTCCAAGTAAGTCTATACATGTGCCCTTTAACAATTCCACAATTATTACTTTTAGTACTAAGGATTAACCCCAAGGTCATGCACATGCTAGACAAGTGCTCTTCCACTGAGCGGAACTCCTAGCTCCTGGGTCAACAATGTTAAGAAGTAGAAGTATTCTTTTCTTACAGATGGCAACAATCAGGACACAAGAATTTAATCTTCCAAAATTCTTATCACCTGACTCTTAAGCCTAGAGCGTTAACACCAGGCTACATCAGTCTTTCTGAGCTGATGGAGACCCTTTGGTCTCCTCATTACTCTGTTGGTCATTTCTACTCATGACAGATTAACTGTATATGTGAAAATCCCAACTCATAAGTGTACTGAGTCAGAGTAGTTAATGCTTAGCTCTTTGTATTTTTTCACTGTTGAAGCCCACGTACCCCATATACAAACAATGATAAAATATATCTGTTCTCTTCCTCCCTTCTACCCCCACCCCAGCAGCACCTGAACATATGATGAGGAGGAAGCTTTCCAAGCTCAGAGAGCACTCACGCCAGAAACCAACCTTGCTGTCATAACTACCTTGGGCTTGTGGGATGCAAACTTCGTTGTTTACGTCACATCTGTGGGATTTCAGTGTGGTGCTCTGGCTGACTAATACTCCAGCACCCTCTTTAAGACACCATGAGAGGCATATGACATCAGTGTATACATGTACAGTATTTTATGATATGCAACCTATCTGCTTTATAATTGTTCAAAATGTAAGTTTGTAGCTACAATACTGACACAAATAACAAAGGCTGAGAAACTTCACTTGCTTTATTCAAGCAAGAAGTTAGCCTAGACTCTGTGATTCAAATCCATTCATTTAAAAGAGTTGACACCAGAGAGAGGGTGTACCTGGCATGTCTTTGGTCAACACTAAGGCAGACTGCAACTGTTCTTTCTGTACTTTCACCCCTGTTAAAATCACCATCTTTACGTGTATCCCCAGATGGTACAATCCAGGGCTTTGTGTCTGCCTCAGGGAAGCCCGGATGTACATGGTCTTGGATCCTCTCAGACCGGGCTCAGCACTGTAGGGGCATCTGTGAACTGCTAGCACCATGTGTTTCATGCTCTGCCCATTCAGCACGGAAGGACCAGGATGGTCCCAGGGCTGTCCTCTTCTCCTGTTCCTTGACATGTCCTGTCTCTGTCACTAAAGCCTTCCATTTATCCATGTATCCTAGAAGCCGGTTCAGATTTCCAGCAATGTATTGACCATTTCTCTAGAAGCTGTTAAAAACATGCTTAGGTACATTTCTGGAAGTGTTTCTATGCACCTCTCCAAACAACTACCTCTTATGATTTGTGATTTTCCCCCTACATTATCTCAGAACTCCATTGCATACATGTAACCCAAACCACACAGACCCAGGAAGGAAGAGGCAGCTGTTTCCTCTGTAGATGGACAGAGTGAAGCTTCCCCACCTGTGGCATGGCAGCAGCATCACTGTGCTGGCTTTGGAGGAAATCTACATTCAAGCCCATGGCACTAGCTGGTGCACAGCCAGCAAAATAGAATACAAATATGTGTATACATGTGGGCATGTGTGTAGAGCACTTATGTGCTTATGTGTGGTATGGGGCATGTGTATGTGTATGCTTGCATGTATATGTATGTGTGTGCATGTGGGCGTGTTTGCAAGTCATTGTGTGTGTGTGTGTGTCGGTGGGTTCCTGTATTGCTCCAGCTATTCACTTGCTCAATGGCTGCCGCCTGTTTTCCTCTAGAACCATAGTTCCTCTAGAACTAGTGTCTTCTAGACCAAAGGCCTCCATTTGTGGCTTTTTCTGCTAAGTCACAGCATCTGCTATGTGTTCATGGTCCCTGTTATGAGTGACTTCTGTTTTCTCTGATGAAATCTAGAATGTTGAATATCACAGTATGCATTGATATATATCAATAGCTATATAAAAATTCAAAGTGTCACTTGAAGAATAAGAATTCAGAGAGAGAGAGAGAAAGAGACCAACAGACAGACAGACAGACACTGAATGAGGTGGTCTCAAGTACATCAACCCACACCACGGAGCAGGAAACAAGAGGTTTCGTCGGGGGATGGGGCTGGGCGTGTTTGGAGCAACAGATGTCAGCTTCTTCCTGCCCTGCAGGATGCTGAGCTCAAGCTTGGAGTTGACTTTCTTTAGCCGTCAAGCCTGCTGCATCGCTAAATGTTCGCTGAACTCCACTTACACATCTTACCTAGGAACCACCCTGGTGGCTCGTCAGTGCTGCTGTGGCCCCAAGACTGGGCAGCTGGGGATGTGTTCTGGCCCCCGAGAGAGATAAATCTGTCTTCTCAGAGCTGTGAGACCCTGGTATACATACGAGAGATGCCGAATGGAGATGCCAGGCCCTTGAGGGCCGTTCTCCGCTCTGAAGCAGATGGAAGTGGGAGGAACGTGGACTCCACAGGTCCAGGTCGAGTCGGAAGAAAAAAAAAAACCTGCCAAAGTCATGTCGTCTTCACTCCCTCTGGATGGTGGCAGAGCCCTCTCGAGTGCTCCACGGGTGAAAGGAGGTGTCTCAGAGACAGAAGTAGAAAATGCCACCAGAAGGCTTTCTCCCACGGCGAGCGTCTGCCAGTGGTTAGGTGGAAACCGTGTCCCCCTTGGACAAGCACAGAACTGGTATTTGTTTGTTTCCCCCAGTGAGGTTCCATCCTCATGGGGTCCCCACTTTCGGGAACCAGAGTCCCCTGAGAAAGGTGAATCCTTGCACACACTCTGGCTTGCCTGTGACACAAATCTCAAATGGTCTTATTAATAAAATCAAACCTGAGGCCAGGTATTGGGGTGAATGCTGGAAGATCAGAGAAGCAGAACAAGCCACAGCTACCTCACCTGGCCAGTTCCTCAGCTGATCCTGTTTCCTCAGACTGGATACCTCTCAGCTGAACTACTAAAAGCATAACAAGGCTCTAGTTCCTGGTTCTCATGCCTTAAATACCTTTCTGCTTTCTGCCATCACTTCCTGGGATTAAAGGCGTGAATCACCATGCCTGGCTGTGTCCAGTGTGGCTTTGAACTCACAGAGATCTGGCTGAGTCCCTGCCTTCAGAATGCTAGGATTAAAGGTGTGAGTGCCACCATTTTCTAGCCTCTGTATCTAGTGGATGTTCTGTTCTCTGACCCCAGATAAGTTTATTAGGGTGCACAATATTTTGGGGGACACAATATTACCACACTTTCCTCTTGTGGAAAGAGCCTCAACT
Source organism: Peromyscus leucopus (assembly GCF_004664715.2). Lineage (NCBI taxonomy): Eukaryota > Metazoa > Chordata > Mammalia > Rodentia > Cricetidae > Peromyscus > Peromyscus leucopus. The sequence goes on along the minus strand of NC_051081.1, from coordinate 55,451,682 downwards.
TTGATCAACCTGAACCCAAGTGTGTGAGAAAGGAAGGACAGTGGGGGCTCTCTGACCCTCAGCTGTGGATTAGCTGCTGCTTTCATTGCTGTGACCTAACTGCCAACAGGAAGTACGTTAAAGGGGCTCATGGTTGAAGGTGACACAGTCCATCATGGTGGGGGTTCCTGGTGATGGGAGGGTGAGGTAGCTGGTTCTATCATGTCTGCAGCTTTGAAGCAGAGAGAGAACACCAGTGTTGAGAGGGCTAACTCCTCTGACCCATTTTTAATGAGTCTGGGACACCAGGCCATGGGGATGCTGCTGCCCATGTTTAGAATAGAATTTTCCTCCTAACTTAAATATCTCTGAAAACAAAGCCAAAGACACACCCTGAGCTGCGGCTCCTACGGGATTTCTAATTCGGTTAACTTGGCAATGCAGCCAAACCGTCACAGCTTGCATATCTGCAAAATTTAGAGGTTACAGCCGTGGAGAAGAAGGGAATGGTAAATATCTGAAGGAAAAAAAAAAAAAAAACAGAAAAATGGAATTAACTCACCCGGGAGACAAACGTGTGTGGGAAGCTATTAGTGAGGAGAAATTATAAGGAAAGAATGAATGAAGGGAGGAGAATTCAAGTTACCTGGGAATGGATAGGCCGACTGGACTCAGAAATAAAGGAGCCCAATAGAGAGTTTGACCCATTAGGGGTCCAGTGAGATGCTTCACATGGGAAAGGCGCTTAACTCCAAGACTGAAGACACAAATTCAGTGCCTGGGACACATGATGGATGCAGAGGAACAACCCCTGTTATTTGGGCTCTGATCTCCATAGTGTTCCATGTCTCTCTCTCTCTCTCTCTCTCTCTCTCTCTCTCTCTCTCTCTCTCTCTCTCTCACACACACACACACACACACACACACACACACATGCTCGTACGCATGCGCACACAATTTATTTTTGAATGTAACTTAAAAAAATTTAAAGTTTGACACATGGTGAAAATATCAGAAATAGGGGCTGGAGAAATGGCTTAGCATTTAGCAAGCATACTTCTCTCATAGTGAATGAATAGTTCTCAACCACCTGGACCTGCAGCTATGGGGGACCCTCTAGTGACACCCAAATTCACATGCAGATACACACACACACACACACACACACACATACACACAATTTTAAAAGTAATTTGAAAAAAAATTACACTTGTATTTAAAAACAATTCTCAGAAATGACTTGCATCCCCATATAAACGTAGGAAACAGCAGCAGATGCTCTTTAACTGAAGGTACAAGGAAGAAAAGTGAGCCATGGCCCAGGCACCTATGTAAACAAACAAAGGTCCCTTCTTTCTGCACTCTGCAGTTAACAGTATTGCCTCGAATGCCCACATCCTCGTGTCTGGAGATAGATTTATTTAAAATGCCTATGCCTCACATATGAATCTTACAATAATCTGTTGAGTTATTTTACTCACTTATTCAACAAAATATGGATCGCATGCATACAATGTGTAACTAGTCACGGATCCTGTCTCTGGGAATATAATACTGAAATTGCATTTTAGAGGAAGGGCAAACTAATTTACAAATGAATGGGTAAATGGGTGAATGGATTCCACGTGGACTTTGGGACTGTAGTCATTAAACTGCCATTCCGTTTCTTCACCTCTGTCCCTTGCTACTGCTGCGTCACTGGCAAAAGCTGGTGACCAGCAACTCTGCATCAAGTCTCCCTTGCAAGCAGCACTGTTCTCATTTGAGGCTTAGCTCCAGGTCACATCTGTGGAGGGAGCTGGTTCGTGAACTGCAGCCAGCCGGATGTCTTCTCACAGCGACATCTGGGTGTTGCTGCTGAAGTCAGTGGTGATTGCATAGACCGAAGGAAAACACAACCTGGGTCGAGCCTTTGTTCTTCGCCTGCAGAGCCTTTCAATCTTGGCTTTATTGTTCTCCCTTACAATCTCCTCTTTTCAACCCCTTCGGCTCAGTCTGCAGATGTGGTTCAATTTGCTGCCTGGGACTGTTGTCGATGAAGGACAAGGACACCAGCTAGAAGTTTTCAAGGATGGGAATGAGCATTGGTCTTAGGCAAAGAAAAGATGGAGACCTGGCCATGGACGGCCACTACTCATACTATAACTGACAAGAAGATTACAAAACAGGTCGGACAGACCGAGAATGAACTGGTCTAGATAAGAGCTTTCCAAAGAGAGGGTCCCAGATCCCAGTCGGTCCTGAGCTGAATTTAATGGATCAAATACACTCTAAAAAGATAAGTGGAATGGAACAAAAGCAGACTATGTGTACAGCTGACCTCCACTCTTCAGGCTGAGAATCATGGCATTTTTTAAAAATATATAATCATGGCTTACTGTAGTTACCCTCCAGAACTTGTACAGGAATGGCTCCCTGGGTAGACCCTGCTTACAAGACATGATGAAAACATCTCCAAACTGTTCTCCAGACAAGGAGATTCAGATTTGAACACTGGTGGAGCATTACAGAAGGTACGACATGAATGGAGAAACTGTAGTGCATCATAAAGTCCTTAAGAAGTTTCCCACGTGAGCCCCGCGGGTAAGCCAGCATGGAGGCATCTCCTTTTGGGTCTCTACAGAAGCAGCAGGGAGATGGGAGAGCTGTGATCTCCACACACATCAGAGATCTCTGAAAGTCTGCCCGAGCCCCTGAATTAAGCAGGGAGGCTGGTGTGTGGAAGGAACGGGAAACAGGCTGGTGAAGGGAGACGGCCAGGAGGTGGTCCGAGAACAGCCCCACAAAGTGCACTCTCTGAAGATGGCGAATCATCCCCAGGAGAAAATCTCCAGCTGCACCTGTGGCAATGGTGGTCTGGAAACTGGGCAGCGCAGAGACTGGGTCAGAACCACTTGAGGCCCCAGAAAAGGATAATCCCTGAAGAGGGACTCCCAGAGACTGCCTGGAAGAACGTGGTGGCATCAGAAAGCTACTGAGCCTTTCAGGTTGAACTTCATTTAAGATCCTCACACACATTGGGTTCCTCCCGAGTTCTGGAAAATTCTATACACAGGATGGAAGGCGATCTAACCAGCTCAATGCTGAGCAGTCCAAACGGAGACACAGCAGTAATGTGAGCAGTCGAGAGTAACCGGAGCCTGGAACACCGGTGCTCAGGAAGCTGGGGTAGGTGCAGAGAGAGTCTGAAGACAGTGTGAGGTGCAGAGTGAGTTCCAGGCCAGCCTGGCATGCAAAAACGGTCTTAAACAAACAAATGGAAAACAGGAAAAAAAGCAAAAGAATAAAAAACAAACAAACAAAAGACTGTGAGAAACTTGACACTCTGTCACTTAGCATAAAAATCATGGTGTCTGAGGCAAATGAAAAATATTCAGCATTGTTTCCCAATTAAACCCAACAACAGAACACAACACAGAGAAAAGGCTGACTGTGAGAAGAAAAGCTGTCACTCAGAAGCACAGGCTGGCGGGAGGACACCGAGAGCCAACCGGACATAGTGGATTGTGTTGCAGGATGGTTTCATAGCAAGAGCGGGAGCAGAGAAGGGGAACCAGCTCAAACATGAAGCAGCAGACTGAGACCAGCAGTTCTCAACCTGTGGGTCCCGACCCCTCTGTGGGTCAGATGACCCTTTCACAGGGGTTGCCCGAGACTTCCTGCATGCCAGGCCAGGAGGATATTTACATTATGATTCGTAACAACAGCAAAATTACAGTTATGAAGTAGTAACAAAAATAATTTTATGGCTGAGGATCACCACAGCATTAGGAAGGCTGAGAACCGCTGCCCTAGACAGCCAGCAAATCTGCTGAGAGTCAGGGCTGAGAAATACCAGATGGGGAGAAGGTGGTGGAAGCGCGAGATTAAAAGGTACTGAAGAAAAAGATGGCCGTAGAGCCTAGAAGAGCTACATATTTGAATAGGCACTACATATTTGAGTCCCAAGAGATACAGGAAACCATGGCAATAGAAGTATTTAAAGTTAGAAAGGGAAAAGATATAAAGCTATTTTTTTTCTGAGACAAAAGATTTCATCTACATATTGAAAGTCTCCACCTTTTGTTAAGGAAGTTGATGTGGTAATGTCAACTTTGAGATAAACACTAATGAACTAGACAATTTTAAAAATAAAGAGGGAACCTGGCTAAAACACCATCATCGGGGTGAATAAAAACAATTTGTCTGAAGGTTCCCCCTGCCCCAAAACCTTTTAACACAAGAGGACTGTGAAGGATCAGAAGAAATGATGCTTAAGGGAGATGCGGGGACCAGTGACTTCACATCCGGCCAGTTCACCTTTCAGCTATCAAAACAAGGGTCAATACCAAGAGGTGGCCTGGGGCTTAGTAGCCTGTGATGGACACTGACTGCTTTAACTCTGAGGATGACATAGAAGCCTGTGAAGGCTCAGTAATGTAAAAAAAAAAAAAAAAATGTAAAGTGGGGTCTAGAGAGAAGGCTCAGAGGCTGCCAGTGATTGCTGCTCTTCAGAGGACCAGGTTCCCTTCCCAACTCCTACATCAGGCAGCTTGCCACCACCATGACTCCAATCATAGGGGATCTGACCTTCTTGTGGAGGCTGAGGGTACCTACCCGCACACGTGCATGCGTGCGTGCATGTGTGTGTGTGTGTGTGTGTGTGTGTGTGTGTGTGTGAGAGAGAGAGAGAGAGAGAGAGAGAGAGAGAGAGAGAGAGAGACTGAGACTGAGTGTGCACACTGACATATACATATAAAAATTTCTAGAAAAATGCAAAGAGGTCTTCCCGGCCATTAAGAAATGACAGCCCAAGGTGGGAAAGTGAGCCTGAGGTTTACTTCACTTGGAGTAAAGCTTTTGGATTATCCCCCTAGCAACAGCTAATTATCAAAATGTATCAGTTAGAGATTTTAAAAAAAAATAAGGCAATAAGACCACATTGAGCATAATGGCACAGAGTCAACGTTGACACAGACTAGAGTTGGGCCGTAGAACAGAGGAAGGTAACCAGGGGCAGAGGAACCAGCTCATGCTCCACATTACTCACGGCATTGAACCACTTGTTCATACTGTCTCAAGAAGTAGCCTTCAGTGCGAGTGTGAAGTCTAACATTGAAGGTAAATATCTGAAGAAAAACTGCCTGCTAAAATATAACAGGAAATGAAAATCACCAGCAGCTGGGTGTGACGGCACACACCTATAATCCCAGCACTGCAGGGGCTGAGGCTGGAAGATGTGAGTTTGAGACCACCATGGACTACGTAGTAAGTTCAAAGCCAGCCAAGGCCACATGGTGAGACCCATCCATAAACAAAACAAGGGAAGGGGACGTGGCCCAGCTGATAGAGTGCTTGTCCGGCACGCACAATGCTCTGGGTTCATCCCTGAGACTGTATGGTGGTGCAGGCCTATGGAGGCAGGAGGGTCAGACCTCCATAACACAGCAAGTTCAAGGCCAGCCTACACTATGTGAAACCTGGTCAGAGAACATGAAAACGGAGGACTGGTTTTATGTGTCTGTGCAAGATGAGGCAATCTTACTCATCTGGATATTGCAGTTAGGGGTGTGGGAGGTGAGATCGAAGCCCCTACCACTGTATAACATTAGTTAGGGAGGTATACTCTATAGTAGTGCAAGCCTGGCCTCAGTTCACAGAGCTGATGGAGTACAGAGCTAAGCCACTCTCCCATTCCTAAAGCATCTCCCATTCCAAAAGCATTTCCCATCCACCATGGACAGCAGCTTCCATTGGGCCTTTAAGGAATCCCTCATGCAGAGTTTTTTTTTTATCTTGAGAGTCAGCCTACACATTTGTACCTGCCAACTCCTCGCAATAAATATTATTATAGCAAATATTATTAGTATGTATCTGCTACCATTTTGTTTCTGTTATTGAATCCTGACTGATATAGGGTCCAAGTTCAGGCAAATCCACTTTATCAATAAATGCAAATGGCTTATCTTAAATATTATAGGAGTGCCAGGCGGTGGTGGCGCATGCCTTTAATCCTAGCACTTGGAGGCAGAGCCAGGTGGATCTTTGTGAGTTCAAAGCCAGCCTGGTCTACAGAGTGAGATCCAGGAAAGGCGCAAAGCTACACAGAGAAACCCTGTCTCAAAAAACAAAAACAAAAATAGAATATGGACAGGATCACAAAAGCAAGTAAGAATTCCAGTTGCATGTTGAATTTAAAAGACACATGGAACAGCATTGAAGGGGGCTTATTAGCCACTAATCAGATGAATGGGTGTCAGATGATGGTGAATGCAAGAATTATATAATTACCAGTAAAATGTCAAACAAAATGGAATTCACTCTCTAAACTGTAAGAAGCCAAAGGGGATCATTTTTTCTGTTGTTAAATCATTAATTCCACACTGAGACAATGTTTGCCTCTGAATACTCAGGGGTTTTAATCACTTCTGTTAACTGTTCTATCCAAAGACCTAGACTAACTCCTGACAGTGTAATCGCCCAGGAAATGACTTTGTCAAAACATAGCAGCAGTTCTGAAAATCTGACTATGAAATACGACACACCCACTGTTGATGAATTAGACGACACAGAGAAGAGGATGGAAAACCATCCCGGTGTGGAGCAATGGCAGTTCTCTCCTGCTTCTGTCCCACAGGAGCCATGATCAAGGAGATTTGTAAAGGTAGAGTGAGACTGTACCTGTCTGGCACTCTAGAAGGGTGAGTGTTAGGGGTGTGAGCCCAAGGAAGACAGGGGAAAGGCAGAATAACAAGGCTGCCCCAAACTGACTGCAATCAATAGTGCGTTCCCTCTGATAGAGAATTTTCTCAGGGAGAATACAAATCCATTCCTGCTGAGAGGAGAGAAAGGCAGGTCATCCATCCACACACTGGGCATGTAGCCGATGATCAGAATCCACCCCTAGGAGCTCTGTGAACTTACGCTTCTGGATTTTCATTGCCCAATAATGCCAAGGACGCCAAAAAGGCAGGGTGTCGGGTCCACCTCATGACAGCCAGAGCAGAGCGTTTCCAGCTGGGCTCTGCGGCCTTTTATTCACAGCAGACTCCAGTGACCTCAGGGGCATCAACTCTACTCTCCTCAGTGTCTTCCACAGACCCAGCCTCGGTCTAGCTCCTTCACACCCCTGCATGCTTTCACAGAGTTGTTGAGGAGGCACTGTGGTTCTGAAGGTCTATGACTTCATTGCTTCCATACCGCAAAAAGAAACAGCCAGAGACCTCTGGGGCCACTGTGGTAATATATTGTATACCCTAATAAAGCTTGCCTGGGGGTCAGAGGACAGAGCCAGCCACTATATTAGACATAAAGGTCAGGCAGTGGTGACACATGCCTTTAATGCCAGCACTAGGAAGGAAGATGGCAGGACCCAGAAAGGTATATAAGAGCCGGGTGGTGGTGACGCACGCCTTTAATCCCAGCACTCGGGAGGCAGAGCCAGGAGGATCTCTGTGAGTTCGAGGCCAGCCTGGGCTACCAGGTGAGTTCCAGGAAAGGCACAAAGCTACACAGAGAAACCCTGTCTCGAAAAACCAAAAAAAAAAAAAAAAAAGAAAAGAAAAGAAAAAAAAAAAAGAAAGGTATATAAGGTGTGAGTAAACAGGAAGTCTTTCTCTTGAGGCTAAGGATTTTGTAGAGGTAAGAACAAGGTTGGCTTGTTCTGTTTCTCTGATCTTTCAGCTTTTACCCCAATATATGGCTCTGGGTTTTTTATTAATAAGACCGTTTAGCAATTTGTGATAAAGACCAACAGCTACTTGGCTATCTGATTGAGGGAACAGACCAGAAGATGTGGAATCTTGCTTTCATTTCAGTCTCTTTTACCTGGTTGCTGCCATTAACTTCTCACTCCTTGTCTATTGACCACAGCAAACTTATCAAAATATGACATGTGTCGCCAATCTACTGATATCTGTACTAACAAACTCCATGGTACTATTTACCACTGTTCCTATCCCCAGGCAACTGCAGGTGGCCAGGAAGCAAACCTTGGAGAAAGACTGAGTGAGTAGAGAACAGAGTGTGTGTATGTATGTGTGTGTTCTCAGGATGGGAATTCTGTAGAGATGGACCACATGGATTTTCAGGCACAGGCAGGGAGAAGTCATTTCCCATGAAGTTTCACCACAAGCATTGGCTGCCAAGTGTATCCTAAAGTTAGAACAGGTAGACCTCATCCAACTTTCTTGGCCGTTCAGCTGCACCCAGGATCCAGAGGACTTTCAGCTCTCTGTCAGGCCAACTCATTTCCTGGCCACACAACTCCTTACATGTATATCCTGCACAGGCCAGGCTATAGCCCAGGAACAGCTCTGGACCCAGAACCCACCCTCACATCTGCAGGATGTAGACACAGGGCAGGACCAGTCTTCATTTCTCCAGAATGATTTGATGGCCTTTGAATGAGATGAAGGGGCTGAGCATGATGCTTTTAGCAGCCCCTTCTGGCATTCATCTCACAGTTCTAAAATTCCGTAACATCCCGAGGCCTACAGTAGAGTTGACTTGTGGTACACTGGGGTAACTTGTGGCTGAGGCTTAATTCAGACCACGTTTTGTTCGATCCACAGTTTTGTGAGTCTGCCGTGTCATATCTCTATAACGCTTCAGGAAAGTTGGAAACAAGCACAGCAAAACTCAGTATGCTCCACGAATAAAATTTTAGAGATAACACTGATATCTTCAGGACATGTTTTCTTAGAAGAAAGCAGAGGAATAATGAGAGGGAAATGGAAGTGGGAAAAATCAATTTTTCTCTGGGCCACACTGGAAGCCCATTGGTCAGGACCTTTCATGAGTAAATTAGTTTAATATGTGTAAAGGAATCACTCCCTGGCTTGAGGTTTCTTTATGTACAATTATAATAATTCCATAGGTTCAAATTCCCTATTTTGCAAGTGAAACAATAAAATGGAACACATGTAAGCTTTTAGAGAGGAATCTCTCGGAAAAAAAAAGCAAGCCACCAAGTCAGTTCTGTGCCTTTTTCTTTCTTTTTTTCTTTTCTTTTTTTTGCATGTTTTGGACTGTAAAACAAGAATATCTTCCAAACTCCCATCAGCCAGAGCCTGCGGTGGTTGAGGAGAGGAGGCCAGGAGACTTGGCCCAGGGGAGGCTATGTTCTTGGCTGTTGGATGATTCCCCCAGCTTGTCTGACTAGTGTTCTGTCTTCTAGCCCGCTGGGAGGTCTCGCTTGTAGTCACATCCTGTGGTGCCTGCAGGTCAGGAACGAACCCCAAGACTCGAGGTTAGAGCAGCAGTGACCCTGGCAGCTTTTGTGGCTTTCGATACTTCATGAGATGGTGTGTTGCTTATTTCTTTCTTCCTTCCTCATGGCTACTCTCGGCCCGGAACAACAGTTAAGAGGGCTGCAGGATCTCAGAACGTTACTGCTCACAGTTCTAGAGGTTGAGATCTTGACAGCAGAGCACTGGCTGGGTGATGTTCCTGGTTACAGATGAAAAGAGGAAGGCCAGGTTATCCCTGGGGCCTCTTTCAAAAATGGCACTAATACTGATGGTGAGGGCCCTACCCTCATAACCTAGTTCCTTCTCACAGTCTCCACCACCTCAAACCATCACATTGGATTGCATTTTCAGTGTATGGATTTTAGCTAGACCCGAATAGCACGTTCCTACAATGCTTTGAGATCACCTACAGTGACTTTGAGATAGAACTATATTAGAGGAAACCGTAAATAGTACGTGGGGGGCAAGGGAAGTACTTGAAAGGCCAGGTGGGGTTTGGAGGGTTGAGGAGCCAGTGGGAGGGTGGACATTGGAATTCAGGAACTGGGCTGTTGGTCTGGCAAGGTTAGTCTCCATAGGGATCCCCTCGATGTTCCATGTTATACTCAAACAGAGATGGAAGAATGTGACCCAGATGGGACAAGATGTTCTGTTCTCTATGGCAAGGACTCTCACAGGTGGCTGGTACCAGCAGCACCATCCCTTTCCCTGTGTTTTTCTGTAGGCATCTACATAGCCATTGGGGCCATGTCCCTGGCTCTTTATTGCTGAGATCCTTCATTCATTTCTCCCCGTGGACAGCTTCAGGCATGATCATGTAGGTTCTATCCAATCACGCTTGGAGCAGGCCCAGGAATCAGCATGTGGCACTTCCCTCCAAGGCACAGGCACAGATCCTGAGGACACAGCTTAGGGGTGTTTTGTACCGGGCACAAAGGAAGATGCTCTACACAGACACTCATGCCCTTTGATCTGACTCTCAGACTGTTGACACAACAGACCCCAAGGAAACGGGAATTTCTTCAAGAATCTTATTCTGGGAGAAGGGAAAGGTACCAGCTACAGGGGGAACGTGTCTCCCAAAGATTTCAGACAGTTCTACCGACTTGTCAGATCACCCTATAGAGGATACTGGAGCCCAGGTAAGGATGGGTTAGTGGTGGGCAGGACCACACCTTTAACCAGGAGTGCTTGACTGTGCACATTGTTGGCTCCATATTTCAACTTTGCTCTTACTTCAGGATGGAGATGGCAGATATGTTTGCTGGAATTCTTTGTCTCTTCTCAGGGTGGTCAAGTTGAATATTCTTTCTGCTTTCTACTTCCAATTTTGCTCTCTTAGTTAGATTATTGAGGGTGCATGGCTAGACCTGACATGGGGCACAGGTTGTGACCCTCCATATTTAATAACAGGAACAGAACCAGCCCCCTGTTCCATGTCCTGTTGCATGGGAGGTTTTTGAACAAGTCAGAGACCCATCAATGCTGAAGATTCAAGTGCAGACTGAGGGAGAGAGAGTGATTGTGTAGAGTGGGGTGGTAGGAAACATGTTTCCTTTGCTTATATTGTGTTTGAGAAGAGCCTTCCAGGAAGAGTCATCTGGAGATGAATGCATAGAGGGGAGTCTAGGCTGAGTCATAGCAAAGGTCCCTAGCTCAGAGCCTCTGGGCAGGTTGAAGATCCTAAGAATCCCAAAATGGCCAGAGCACTGATCAGGGCATCATACTGGGCAATGACTCGTTGATGGCAGTGTGTGCAAAACGTTACTGAATAGTATGTATGAATTATTCATAATCATGTTAAATGTATAGGGCTGGTGACATAGCTCAGAGAGTGCCCACTTAACATATGTGAAGCCCTGGGTTCAATGTCCAGAACACCACACACACACACACACACACACACACACACACACACACACACACACATTTTTTCTGTGCCTAAATTAAAATTTGGAGACCACACAAAATTAATAATCTCTAAGTTATTACAGAATTATTTGAAGAAAAGAATGGAAGCTGGAGAGAATGGATTTTGGGGCAAATATCCGGCAGATATCCTAACTAACTAGGGCAGTGGCAATTATGGCCTCCTTTCCTTGAAGTGTCAAAGCCATCTCTGTCCTGATCTAGCAGAAAGAATTCCCCAGTGCTTCTTCTAAAGCGAATGCAGTGAGGGCTTTCTCCATAAAGGCTTTGTACAGGGTCAGTGCAGGTCACAGGGTCTTGATACAGTCACCTGGGGTCTGAACCTGCCTGGGTCCCGCGGCATGAAGACACCAAAGGAGACTGCCCTAGCTTCTAGCCCTAAAGGTGTGTCCACTCTATACCCTCCCAGCCTTATACACAATGGCCTCTGATGTCCCTGGCATGGCGGCTGGAGACCACAGGTATTACAGGCCTCCTGCCTGGAACTGCCTAGACAACTATAACCCTGCCTGTGCTGGCTGCTTGCTGTCTAGAGGGTCATAGGTACGCATGCTTTAATTGGTCCCCAGGCCCCTCCCTCCTCTTCCTGTGCAGGCTTCCAGTGCTGAACCCTTGTGCCCATGATTCCAGTACCGTGCCCTTACACTCTGCAGCTGGGCCCCTGCTCTCCTCTGCACTGGGGACTAGATTTCAGCTTGCTCCTGACCACATAATTCCAGGCGACACTGAACCTTCCCTTCTGAAGTTGGAGGCCTTTCCAAACTTGCCTTTCTGTAGAATTCTCTCAGTTCTAGGAGACTGGAGTCCCCTTGTCTACTACCCTTTAACTGTGGCCAGGAATTCCTTGTATTAAACTTCCCTGTGCACGTTTCTTCTGTTGTGTCGCTTTCTTCCGTGCCCATCCCGCTGCCAAGATGAGTCCAGGTTTTCGAAAATCCCTCCACTCGCCATGGTCTTGACTTTTACGCTGTCGCTTCCTATTGTTTTACTTCGGAAACGAAACTGGCATAAAGATGTAAGAGCTAACAAACACAAAATAACCGACAAGCAAAATATTCTTGTGAATGTTGATGCCATGACATGAAATGACAGGAGTCACATTTGTCCTTTAGGGAAAACAGCATGGGAAAAGTGCTGTGGTCAGTGTCATGTGCCAGCTGGTCCAGGCTGCAGGGCCGGGATGCAAATACCCACATAGGCGTGTATGCTCCTTTACAGACAGCCGGCCAAACTCTGCTCACTGCTCAGCCTTACCTTTGACCCAGGCAAGTGGACCTAGGCTGTAAGAGCATCCCCCAAGCCAACCACAAATGGCTCTCCTTTCCTTCTGTCAGGCCTGAAACTCACCCAGCTTACTGTGGCATGGCCTTTAACGGGTCTTAGTCCCTTCCACATGCAACCCCACAAACCAGGGTGAAAGGTGATGTTGTAGTGTTTGGGGGGCAGTTCTAAAGTCCCTGGGCCTGTAGGTAAACAGCAAAGGGGGTGCCACAGACTAGGACAGAGAAATTGTCTTGTGAGTGAGCTTTAACTGGAAAATTCGGGAGTGCTGGCATGCTGTGCATAGTGGCCTGGGAATCTCAGAATTGAGAAGCTGTGATCAGCCAGGTTGTTACTACTTGACTGTCATAGAAAAAGTCTGTCAACTTACCTAGGGGCCAGAATAAACATTCTTTAAGTTTTGGGATAAAACAAATGAATCAAAAGGATTCTGTCCATAAAGCAATCCTGCTGACTGTATCACAAGGACTACAAGGAAGACACAACACCCAGCAAGACAGAAAAGGCTTGAACACATCATGGAACTTACAAGGAGAAACGGCACTGTGATTGGGGTGGATTTTGCCAGCCTTAGGAGGGCTTAGCTTTGTTTGAAAGAAAGAATTATTTGTAGTGTAAGAGAAGGCAGCCTGCCAAGGAAGAAAAGATTCTTGTTCTTAAACAAAAGAGTTTCACAGTGAAACCTGAAACAGGCCAGCGACACAGCATCCTCTCCAGCTGAGAAGTTGGCTGCCCCACAAACAGGGATGCTAGAAGGACAGCATCATGGGAACTGGAGGTCTAGGTCCTTCAGGAATGCAGCAGATCAGTTGAGGGGGGGGGATGGACTTGGCCTTGAGCAACTTAGGCCAGTATCTCTTAAGTCTCTTGCTCTTTTGTTTTTTCATTTGTGAAACCAGAGATTGAAATGAAGTCACTAAGCCACCATGGGCACGAGGAAAATCTGGGACATTCTTTAGAAATACTGACTCTCATCTTTGAAATTCTGATTCTCCAAGTAGAAGAGTTTTGTAACACCATGACTTATAAAGAAGCCAAATTAGGTTCTTGGTAAGACACCCATCGATCACTAACTCCTGGGTCAGTAGGTGGAAGCCTTGGGTTTAGAATCTAGAATATTCCTTTCATCTTGGTAACTCCAGATAGAGTCTCTACCTTGCCTCGTACACTAGGCAGAGCCAACCCTTACCTCCATTCTTCTAGCTTGTATTGATTTCTTCTCTGTCTGTCTGTCTGTCTGTGTGAAACCACTGAACTCCTCTTTTCTGATGCTCTGCTTTCCTCATCTATGGAGGGGTAACAGTCATGTTTACTATGCTGACTTGTGCTGACAGCATCTGGCCCTGGCCCTCCAGGGGAGACAGCCACCCTGAACTCCCCTCAGTGGCATGGTTCACAGTTGCCAGAAGCTTCCTCGTTCATAAGGCATCCACAGTCCCTCTTGACATGGGACTTGGAATGGAGCCAAAAGGTGCAGGAGAACAGCTGGGTTCCTGTGCACCTGTGTTCTAACAACTTCCAAAAGCTTATTTCTTAAATCAGCCAGCAACATGAGGCCTCCACTGCAACTCTAAAACTTGCTATTTCCCATTAATTTTTTTCCTTGATGATTTAAGAAAGTGAATGATTTGGGGTCAAATGTAGGATTCCAAGGGACTCGAAACAGCCTAGAAGATTGTCTACCATTGTTCTTTAGCAGCTTGAAGCAATTTGACAATTGCCTAATTTTAAAATGGGATTAGCTTGTGTGCCTTTGAACAGATTGTCATGCATTTTGGTAAGTAAGTAGAGGTTAGAGACACACGTGATCACACGGAATGAGGGAGGGAGGGAAGAAGCACGTGTAAAAAGAAGCTTAAACACCAGACGTGCGCTGCTTCTTCCGCACCTGGGGAGAGGGTCGGGATGCCGAGAAATGCCTCCTTCGTTTGCAACAGCCTGTCTCTGTTTCCTCTCTCTCTGGCTTCCTCTCTCCCACTCCTTTTCTCTCTCACTCTCTTGAAAGTGGTTGCGTTAAAACTAGAAGCTATCTCGTTGAGTCAACCTGATTTTAATAGCAAGCTGATTCCATAAATTCAATCTATTCCAAGATGGCTGTCGGTATGTGCTCTTTGAGGCCTCTTTCTGGTAGTTGGATAGAGTTTAAAAAGCCCAGTCATACCAGCAGCTCAACAGTCCCTCCTGTGATCTTCCTTGGCCTTGGATCATGGCTCAATCTGACATGCCACAAAGACAAGAATCTACATGGAGGCCCCCAGGGCAGATCATGCTTTTCTGTTTAGCTTTGTTACCTGTCATTGTCACACCCACTCAAGAGGTGGCCGGAAAACACACCAGGCATTCATGTTCCACTCTCTACAGTGACCTGCACTAGGGTCTGGAGGGCAGAAGGGATAGGTATGTTGTGCTTGACCCCTCCCAGATCAACAGAAACGTGGATCTGTGAACATTAGGCAGATGTACACATCTAAATGCTTGACTCGCTACGGTTATTTTTTGCAGTCTTTATTTTCATTATTCAAATGAGGTTCCTCCCCAACATACGTGAGTCTTGAAGATTGTACTGGTGTGTGATCCATTTTCATGCCAGAAACAAGGAAGCAGTTACAGGGTGGGAGAGTGGGGGAGCAGGCAGCCCAGTAACACTGACCTGCTCCAACAGTGGGTGACAGGTAGTACATAGGACATGCAGTCAGAAAGACCATGGGGAGTCAAAATTTCTGCTCCCCACACAATGAGCCCTTTCTGATTTCTTAGCCATGGTTCACTCAAGGTACCATAATGTTGTGGAACATTAATTTAAGATGTTAGTTACATTTGTTTATGCTCTGGAACATTTGTTTAATGATGCAAAGATACATTATATTCTTTCATGTTGCATTTGTTCATCTCTGTGAAGCCGTGTTACTTTGTCTAAAACACCCAATTGGTCTAATAAAGAGCTGAATGGCCAATAGCAAGGCAGGAGAAAGGATAGGTGGGGCTGGCAGGCAGAGAGAATAAATAGAAAAGGAATCTGGGGGAAAAAAGATTGGGGAGTGAAAAGAGAATAAGAAGAGGAGGACACCAGGGACCAGCCACACAACCATGCAGCCACACAGTCAGCCATGGCGTAAGAGTGAAAGTAAAATATACAAACTAAGGAAAGGAAAAAGCCCAGAGGCAAAAGGTAGATAGGGATAATTTAAGAAAAGCTAGCAAGAAACAAGCCAAGCTAAAGCCAGGCATTTATTAGAAAGATAAGACTCAGTGTGATTATTTGGGAGCTAGGTGGCAGGTTCTCCGAAAGAGCAAAGAACAAAGAGCTGGAAAAGCAAAGTAACAACCAACCACACCAGAAAAACAAGGTGTGTGACAAGAATGACTTCACATGACATATATCGCATGGCCAGCATGTCAGGCCTACTCAGTAACTGTTGGTTTTCTTTCTGTTCAAAGTAAAGAACAGATTTCTTCACTGCAGATTTCCTGTGTTAGTCTTTGAGACCAGGGCTGAAGACTAGAGACAAAGAGACCAGGCAGTCTCCTGCCTAGAGCAACCAATGGGTTCAGCTCCAGCCTTCCCCTCACCAGGAGCTGATTATGTGACCTTCCTGGGCTTCAGTTTACCCAGTTGTAAAATGGAAACATGATCTGCTTTCTCTGTGAGTGCTGTTGGGCAGGTGAAAGTGTCCATTTACCAGTTGCATACCACGGTGCCCGGCACATGGTCTCCTCTCCCATCATTCCCATTGCTACCCTTTGCATGTATCTGTGTGGCCATTTAGTTTGGCTGCAAAGCATGCTGTGCTCTCAGGGGCTTCAGTGTGGACTCTTTGATTTGTGACACATCAGAGCACAGCCAATACCCAAGGCAGTGCTGAACTGGAGGCCATACAGTGGTCTGTTTTAAATATATTAATTAAATGGCCCTCATTAACTGGATTGTTATGCTATTTCTCTTGGGATTGAAAGCCTCTGGATATCTTAGGGTTACCTTCCATCATGGAGCCCACAATAAAGTTTCATCAAGGCTACAGCTTTGCTCTTCTCTGCAGACAGGCAGGCAACATCAGGACTGGACACTGGACCGATCACTGGACACAAAGGGTAGCCGCTCCACATATGTTATAGTCAGTGTTGATAGGTGCATGTAATACGTAACACAGTCAAAATGAAAGCACTCCCAGAGACAACCTGTCATCTACTCCTTCATTTTATAACCATTGAATGAGAAGCAATGATTCGTCTAGAAATGACAATGTCAGGGCTCATCAAAACCCACCTGCACTGCTCTTTCCAGAACACAGCAGGAGGCATCTTGGTAAAGGCAAAGACCATAAACCGAGATGGAGAAGACTGGGGACAAATCTGGGCGACACCAATGATCTCTGCCTCCCGGTAGCTTAAGCCTTCGGAAGCTCGCTCTCTTTATCAAATGAATATAGGTATTAACTTCTTGCCTATAGTGTGGCTGTGAGGATTAACAAGGCGCTGTGTGTGAAAGCACCTGGCTCCAGGCAGGTGCTTACTGAACGTTCATTTCTTCCCCCATCGCAACAGAACTTGCATATTTATTGATGCTTAGAAACAGGAGAGAGAGAGAGAGCGAGAGAGATCGGAATGAACAAAGACTTCTGGGGGTGCAGCTGGCCCAGTGCCCCGCAGTAGGAGGTGTGCACAGGTGAGTGCCTTTAGGCGCCGACCTGGACCGGATACTGAGTACCAGAGCAAGAGAGCAATGGGATCTTTCTTTTCTGGGAACACAAATTAAGTGGCCAGGATGCTGTGGGCAATAGAAAGGAGGTTGTGAAACCCACAGGTGGCCCGGAGCATTGCAGTGACCAGAGTCAATGTCAAGGCTGTTTTTCCCTGGGCTATGCTTGCTGCCAGGTTGGCAGGGACCACAGCCAAGTCAAACAGGGCTGCATACACTCGGCACCACACTTGCTCCAGGCTCTCCCAGGGATGGCTTCGCCAGGCTCTGTGGGTCAAATGTTCACCTCATGTCACCAGGAGGCAGTGCACCTGTATGGCTATTATATGCCTGCTGAGAAAGCAGCCTGTCTGCTCACCACCCCCACCCCCCCCACCCCACCCCCGCAAGCCGCCGCCCGTCCCCTCACCAAAAACTCCTGGGTTTGCCTCTCTTTAAAACACAGAACTCTCACTGAGTGCAACTTGTCAAGCACTCCGCCAAGCCTAAACATTTGCCTTGGCACGGGGCCATCGGAACACAAGGAGTCGGTGCTGTCCCGGGCTGACGTGTCTTAAAAGAGCTTCACAAGTGGAAAAGGAGTGAGCTCATCGCTGTACCACGTAGACGGTTGAGTCTGAAGATTCAGATGAGAGGGCGATTTGTTAGAACCAAGGCGAAGTCCACTCATCTCACGGTGCCCTAGAATTTCAATAGTTCTTCCAGCACAGCGATCTCTCTACTCTGTGCCTACTACGTGCCAGGGCGCCCACACATGACTGCCGGACCCCGCACACAACGGTCTGCTATTTGGTCCCTTCTGTCGGGACGTAGACAGAAGCTGACGGCCGATAGGTGGCTTGCCATAAGCCCATGGGGCGAAGGTGTGATGGAGTCAGAGCTCAGATTAAAGGAGGTTTTCATGTGTTAGAAAGAGATCAAGTGGCCCCGATGATACCGCACTAGGAACTAAAGCAGGTAACAAAGAGACGAAAAGCCTCGTAAGAGGCCTAAGGGAAATGTGGCTATCCGCTTGGGCAGCTGCAGACAAACAGCATCCTTGAGCGGAGGCAGACGGACCGTGCGCATGTGGGGTTCGCCTCCCCTGGTTCCTCCTCACAGCTGCAAGGCTCCAGCCAAAGCGAAGTGCTCCCAATCGTTTTTTTCTGTACCCTCCTGCTGCTTCTGCAGTGGATGCTGTTTGGAACATCTCCCCCCAATCCCCGGTGCGTGCATATACATTCATGCCAAGGCTAGCGCTAGAGTACAGCCTTGGCTTTTGCTTCTTAGGTGCCATACACCTTGGGATTTTTTTTGAGACATTCTCATTGGCCTGAACTCCCCAAGTATCCTAAGCTGACTGATTAGTGACCCCCAGGGATCTACCTGTCTTCACCTCCCCACACTGGGATGAAGAACAAACCAAACCCAGTTTTGTTCTGTGTAGCCAGAATCTTCCTGCCTTGCCCACAGTCAGGACAAATCCTTGTCACCCGCCAGTCCCACAGCCGCTCAGACCCAACCAAGCAAACACAGAGACACATATTGCATACAAACTGTATGGCCGTGGCAGGCTTCTTGCTAACTTTTCTTATATCTTAAAGTAACCCATTTTTAGAAATCTATACCTTGCCACGTGGCTCGTGGCTTACCAGCATCTTCACATGCTTTTTGTGCTGGCGGCATCTGGCAGTCAGTCCTTCTGCCTTCCTGTCCTTTTATTTCTCCTCTCTGTTAGTCCCACCTATCCTTCTTGCCTAGCCACAGCCGATCAGGTTTTATTTATTGATCAATCAGAACAACTTGACATACAGACCATCCCCCAGCACAGCCAAGTGCAGACCATCTCAGACACCTGCACTCAGGCCCATGGTCCTAATCATCCTCTATGCGGACCTGCTGGGTAACGCCACAAAGAACCCAAGAAGGGCTCCCACAGGACATACAGAACATCCCACAGCAGTTCTGCTTTTACTGGGGCTTCTGGGAAACGAACTCATGTCCTCACACATGCTTGCAAGGTGAACGCTTTACTGATAACCTCAGCTCTTACTATTTTTTTATATTCACCATTGTTAATTCTAATACTTCCCAGAAATACCTCTGACCCTCCTGAGTCATGTAAAGCGCTGAACGTTTGGTTGTGTAGGTGCAGCTAACCATGCAGGTGTCCTAGTCGAGTCTCTGAAGATTCGCATCCACCCCGAGGCAAGGTGATGCGAGTGATGCCTGGAAGCATCACTTTTAGTCATGGTTAGAATCCTGGGCAGAAGATTCCTGGACCATGCCTTGGGGATACAGACACAAAGTTACAGATTCCTTTAGGAGGTTGGATATTCTGAACATCCTGCTGGTCCTTATTTCTGTGCGTTTGTCCTCATCATCTCGGGCTTCAGGCCATGTCTAGTCCTGGCTTGGCTAGGTGTGTGTTCTTGTGTGTTTTCTCTTTGAAAAATCCCTTCCTTTGATGAACATAAGCATTGTCCATGTTCACGGGGTACTGGATGATGTGTCAGTGAATGTGTACATGTGTGAAGTTTCCTTGGACATTTTGTGTGTGTGTGTGTGTGTGTGTGTGTGTGTGTGTGTGTGTGTGTGTGTGTATGTGTGTGTAAAGCATTCAAAATCCTTTGGGAATACACATCCAAAATTGCTCTCTAGTGTCACCCCAGTGTGTACCACATACAGGTGTTTCTTCTCAAGCTCCAGGCATCAGAGACTTGACAGGGACTCAAATATTTGTTGAGCTCTATATACTGCCATGCTTCCAAACTTATAGGCAAACGTTTGAGGGGAAATTACTTTATACCTTCCCTCTCCGGATCAAGTGACAGTGGGGAAGGATTTGGATGGAGTCAGTGGTGAGTGGCAGGAAGGAACTGATAGACCAGAGATTGTCACACAGTCACTTCTCTCTTGTGAGTGGCATAAGGTGACTGCAGCATCGGCAGAATATTCTGCCAAGAATAGGAAGTCTCTGCAGGGGAGGAATTGGTCCCTCTTTGACACACATACACAGTGGTTTACAGGTCAGTCTACATGGAGTTAGAGATGAAATTGCCTGAATCCTGAGACTCTGTTGCTTGACTCAGTTTCCCCTTTGGATACTTTGCCCTTTTAGATAGAACCAGTTAGGCATTTTGAGTGGTTATACAGCTTTAATTCGAGAAATGTTGATCCAGAAAAGACTTAAAATAAGACAATTATGCTTGTCCTCCAGCTAAGCTTCTGATAGTCCATGCATGCTTAAATTGACTAACTTTCATGTTCATAGGAGATTCCACAGAAGCAAAACCTAATAGAATAATACATTGCATGACTTGGAATCCAGTATCTCACAAGTGGGGTTTGAGAAGGTATCCTGAATCACTCATACAGCCTGTTCACACCCTCATACGACTTCAGACTGTGATACTGAGTACTGTGTTCACACTTTACAGGACTGTATCTTGTTAAACCCTCCCTGGAGACAGGGTACCTTCCTCCATCTCATGGACACAGCAGCTTCGTTCTCCTCTCCACCTTCTATTTACCCCTCTCTTAGTTCCGAAATGACTGTGAACTTACCATGTTAGAGGCAAATTTGAGTCATTTTATAAGCCATATGATTATCTATATGGGTGTTTCAGTGAGACTATTGCTAAGAACTAATCTGTATTTATGGAATCAAGGCATGCATGTCCACCAATGGGCAGGCCATGAATGTACCATATTTAGCCCATACCATAATATATCACATACTATATATCTTTATCATTTAACAAAAGGGTCATTTTTACTCAGCAACTTTTGCTATCTAACTGGACACCAGGGAATGCATGGAAAGATGAGATACTTAGACCTTTATAGCCCTCCATATTTACCCTTAGATTTACCCAGATATGCACAGCTAGGTCATGACAGAATGAGTCCTCAATTTTATGCTAGTCTGAAACAAGCAGAAAAAACTCAGGACTCCTTATCCTCTGGACTTTCCAAAAAGGTTTGGAAGACATGACTTTTGCCCATTAAAACCTCATTCTCTAGGAAAAGGACAAAATGAAAATGAGCAATTTTGATAGATCCAGCCATTACTACACAGGGGGAGAAAACTGGCTATGGAAGGTGTAGACTCAGAGCATGGATTCTTTGAATGGTCTGACAGTGACCAGTACCTGTTTCTCCATCAGGAAGCAGAAGTGAGCCTCAGCATATACCACTTTGGGTTGCGTGAGGATCACATGCAGCTGAGATTGGCTGTGTGCTCAGCGGGAGCCACAGTGCACGTGAATTCATGTGAGCACACAGCAAAGCTAGGTTCCGCCACACCCATCTGTCAACAGGATTGCACACAACTGATGCTGTACTTCACACCAGCTACTGAATCTTGGCATTCAATGACTATGAACAGCTCCACCAAGCAAATACACAGATGATCAGTACTAGGAGAATTGTTCCCTTCTTACAGCTTGACATTTATTAATTCATCACTAGTTTAATAAGCACCAATATTTATTACACGTGCAGCATTATGTGGAGAGTCAAGGCTCTTAAGATTGCTAGTAAGAAGGGGGCTGGAAATGTAACTCAGCAGTTAAGAGAACTTGCTGCAAGTTCAGAGCTCAGTTTCCAGCACCTACCTGGTGGCTTACGACCAGCTGTAGCTCTAGTTCTGGGTGATACAGCATCTTCTTCTGGCCTCTTTGGGTACATGTGGTACATATACATCCATGCAGGCAAAACATTTATGCACATAAAGTAAAAAATAAGTCTATAAAGAAGATTGAGGGGAGGCAGTGAGATGGCTAAGAAGGGGATGCTCACACCCAACCCTGATGGTCTCGGTTTGATCCCCCACAAACTGTGTGGTAGAAGGAGAAAATCACGTGCTTTTTAAGTTATCCTCTGACAGCCATACATATGCCAAGGTGCAAGCACATGTAAAGACATACACAAATAATAAGTAGATTTTAATAGGTGTTTCTCCAAGAGGATAAACACAGATTCTCACCATCATGAGTCATCATGGAAACACACATCAAATCCAGGCCGAGAGTTACAAAATTCACAATAGCAATTGTTAATGGCTGTGCTGAGAAACCAAGCCTCTAAGACCTTGCTAGTAGGGGTATGCAATGGGTCAGCCTCTTGGAATGATGGTATCACCATTCCTCAAACCCTCATTATTAAGGTAGCATGAGTATGTTAACCCATTTCTAAGTACACAACTAAGTGAAATCACAACATGCATCCCTTCAAAATCCTGAAATGAGTAAATTCTATGGTTTGTGAGACACATCTCTGTAATATCCTGCAAGTTAGTTTTCTTGCAAACGAGACACTGGGAAGAGGGAACTTTAAATGAATAATTGTCTCCATCAGATCTGTGGTCATGTCTGTGAGAGATTGATTGATGGGAGTGTGTGATGCACCCCTAGCGGGGTGTGCTTGGGTTGTATAAGAAAGGGAGTAAACAAAAGTCAGAGGGCAAGCCAGCTAGCAGCATTTCTCCGCGATGTCTGCTTCAAGCTCCTGCCTTGAGTTCTGCCTTGGTTGCCCTCAGTGAAGGACTGTAAGCTATACAATGGAATGAACCCTTTCCTCCTCCAAGTTAGTTTGGTCATGTTGTTTACCACAGCAGCAGACACCAAACTAGAAAAAAGGGTACATCAAATGTGACTAAACAGGGCAAATGTGTGGTTCACTGGTATGTTCAAAACCAAATAGAAATGAAAATGAGCAAGCTCATACATGAAACATGAAATGTCTTACAGAAGTAATGATGAGTTAAGCCAAGAGAACACAAAGAGAACACACTGTACCATTGTGTTGGCATGAGCACATGGATCTGCAGGCTGGAAGTGGGGTGAGTGAATGCTTCAGGGAGGAGGTGTGGGCCCCAGGCCAGGGCTAGCTACCCCTCCTGCTGGTACGACTCCGGTTCATGGTCTGAGTACCAGATACTTAGATGAGCTCAGCTCGTGAAATGACCTTAGCTGAGCCCTGCAGACTCCGCACACATTTCTCACTATAAGTTGTAATTCAAGAAAAATTTAAAACTCTCTATATGTCATACCACTTTATTGTATACCCTTGTTCTGAGTTAGGGTGGAAAAGCAGCCAACTGCACAAGATTTTAAGTTTGGCGACACGTTCTTTGTTGATTCAGCATAATATTTAAGAACTACATGCAAAAGCCTCTCAAAGCCGCCCAGATTTCTGGATGGAGAAAGTGGACTGAACATTGTAACTGCTTCTCATTCTGCAAGTACCCATTGAATTGGCAGTGAATACAGAACTGCGCTTAAACATAAGGAAGGGAGCCAGCCATGAGCCAGATATTTTGAGATATCCTGGGAGACAGAATGCAGACTGGATTGGATCAGATGGATAGGGGGAAAGAGAATGAAAGATCACACCCTACTACTAGTGAGGAGTGCATCACTGTCCAAGGAGTCCCAGAGAACCCCAAGATTCTGGTTACAGAACCCACAGGATGAAGAGATCTATGGTGCTAATAAGTAGCATGAAAATTGTATTTATACTGGCAGAGCCAGGCCAGCCTGTTCCTGCCTTCCTGCAAAGTCAATCGTGTAAATCTCTGGGAGATGGCTTTTTCAACTTCATTGAAATATACAGATCTGTTTCTGAAGTAGATAGGGGAGTCTGCCAGGGGTGCAGACCTATAGGATGACAGGAGATAAGGCAGGTGGAGTGTTCAGGGAGAGTTCCTGGTTCTCCACAGCAGGGACTGGAGAGGGGAAGTAGTGGCTGGTTTTCTCAGGATTTGGGAGCCACATTATTCTGGTTGACATTTCTCCAAAGACAGAACAAGAGCATCTGCTGATTTGTTCCCTGGAAGTGTGCTAGAGACAGTGCACCAGGCAGCTGGGAGGAAGGAGTTTCACATCTTGTTTTCTGAGCAAGCGGATGCAGAGAGAGATGACTGGCTTTGTCCACAGCAAGAGGTCCTGTTTTGTCCTAACTCTGCTGTGATCATAGCCAACATCCTGTTCTAATTTGCAGTTGAGTTCCTCCATTAGCAAAGGTGGCTGTGTATCCTCTATCAGATGTCTTCCAACTTTAATGTGCTACTCTTTAGAATCAGCTAGTTAACCTGACGCACCCATGATGGAATTGGCAGGTCACACTCACCTGGCCCATGTGGACTTGACCTTTGATTCCCGATGTTTCCTTTATAAGCAACAATCTGAAAGTTCTTCTGGACATGGTATCCTGAAGATACACTGGGATCCTGAAAAGTCCTCCAGAACATAGACATGCAAGGTAGAGCTAGCTGAAGGTCCCTGGCCACCCCACTGATGTCAGGGTTCACTTACGGGGTGTTGTCTTCCCTTTATTCTAAGGCTCATGTGTCTGTTTCCTCCTTGCTTTTGTGAAGGCTCTCACACTTTCCCACACCTGTTAATCCATACTCTTTGGTCCTCTAACAGGGTTTCTGACTCAACAGGAGCCTTGTATTTCTAACCAAGCCCCAGGCAATGTTGGCACATTTAGTTGGGACATTCAAGGAGACTCCGTCATCTTGGAACATGGAGTGAGAAGTACCCAGTGACTGCAGACCAGGGTCATGAGCCCTGCAGCTGAGAGAAAAACAGGTGTAGGTGCTGGAGGGTAAAAAAAAAAAGTGAGGTCGTGCCAAGTCAAACCTCTGCCAGTCTCATCTCTGCCAAAAACTTGAGCGAGGTCAGGACTCCGGCTGTCCGTGGGAAAGGAGGTTTTCATCAGTCACTGGAACCTTCCGGATTCTGGGAGCCTCCTTTAAGGTTGAGCAAAGACACTTGCATGTGGCATAGCTGGGATGCTCATGCCAGGTAGGAGTCCCATACATGAGGAAAGCCAGCTATTTGTAGGTAGCCACTGTCAGATGGTAGATGCACAAGCTACCTGGAAGGAAGTTCTGCACTCACAGGCAAGCCCTCTGCCAGGGTATCTGTGGAGTAGAGTTCCCTTGGTTTACAGAATGCAGTCCTCCAAATGAAACCACCACCATCTTCAGCAGATAAACCGCGCCTATTGTAAGAACCAATCGCAATCAAGCCTGTTGACGGTGGCTGTTTCCTTGTAAAAGGAGGGATAGGGAGGGTCATGGGAACCTCACCTGAGTTTCAAGCCCCCATGGCCTCCAGCCATTTGTATGTAATCCTGCCTTAACTGCACTTGGGAGCTTGGGGAAGGAGCAGAGATTGTCGGGGAGGATGACTCCGTCTATGTGGAATCTGGAGAAACCGTCATCATGCTGGGGGCACCTGCAGTGCTCCCCCCCAGCCCACCCCAGTGCTCCTGCCTGACTCCTCCCTGAGCACTCTGTAAGTAAGCCCAGAAAACTCATTGGTTCCCCAGGGTGAAACTGGCCTGTAGTTTGTTACTGGACCCTTATGAGGAAGAGTGTATGCCTCCTCGGGATGCTCATGTTTTCATTATAGCACTGAGCTGGGAGCAGACGAACGTTCATATGACAAGAATCATAGTTTTTCAGAGACTTTTCTGTTGCTCATCGTAGTTTTCTTCGTGCTTTTTCTCACTTAAAATTTTTCTTTAAGATTCAGCTGTCGTAATTGCATTTTACCTGGTGAGGTAAATGGAAATACTTCATAAATGTTAGATGTTTATGCTCAGTCCTGTTGCCTATGGGCTGCAGCGTCACTGGTGTTTAGGAGAAATTACTACAGAGTCCGGGGTTCTCATTCTTCTCATCTAGTTGATTATCTCCATCTCATGCCTCACATGGGCCTCTGGTTTGTTTGTCCATCTTGGAGCAAACAAAAAGACTGGCAGATATGAAACTAAACCTTTCCAGCTGCCACCGAGCCAGCTCTTTGGCAAGACCATAAAACATCTCAGTTTTGGCTTCCAGGGTTGACCTCCCACACTGATGGGAAATTAACATTAACTAGAGACCTTGAAGTTGCACGATATGTTCTCTCTCTCTCTCTCTCTCTCTCTCTCTCTCTCTCTCTCTCTCTCACACACACACACACACACACACACATATTCTCTCTCTCTCTCTCTCACACACACACACACACATACACATTACCACACACTCACTCCCACATATGCTCACCCCGCATACACACACCCCAGTTTTGTATGGACAATTAAAAAAAGGGAATATAGCCAGGCAGTGGTGGCACATGCCTTTAATCCCAGCACTTGGGAGGCAGAGGCAGGCAGATCTCTGTGAGTTCAAGGCCAGCCTGGTCTACAGAGCGAGAACCAAGAAAGGCACAAAGCTACACAGAGAAACCCTGTCTCAAAAAACCAAAAAAAAAAAAAAAAAAAAAAAAAAAAAGTGAATATAGCTAATAACAGACCAAGGCTCCATCTCCCATTATTTATCCTCTTCTACCTGAGCTTTTATTTAGTGGTTTTTTCTTTGTTTTTTGCTCCTATTCAATCTTCCTGTCAAACAAATGCCTAAAAGTATTGTAAACACTAAGGATAATCAGCCTACTGTCCACCTAAGTTTCCCCATTAGGCTTTGAGAAACTACCCAGCAAAGACCAAGTGAGCAGTGGCTGGCAGAGCCAGGCATAGTAGCAGAAGGTGATTCCTGCCCTGGGACCTGTAGGTTCTCTCTGAGGAAGCCCCTGGGAGGGCAGGCTTGTATCTGTGACTGGAGGTCTTTGAGGAAGCATCCATGGGACTTGGCTTCAGGACTATGAGCTTCCAGGTGCCATGTGTCTGTGTCCCAGACCCCTGTTGGCAGTGCAGTGATCCCTGCTGGGGCCTTACCCAGGCCGGGCCTGCATTTTCTCAGGTAAATACTCCCTGTAGACAAAAGGCCAGCTGGCCCCTGATGGTTGCCAGGCAGGCTTGACACCCCCAGGACTAATTTGGTCATGGGAGTGCTGTAGGGCAACATTTACTGGACCTGGAGCCAGCTCATAGAGCACACAGCCAGGCAAGTAGAAGCTGGTGGGGTGCCAAGAACCTCTGAGTGTGGGGAGAGGTCCTCCTGGAGAGAGCCGAGGTCCTCAGCCTCCAGCCCCTCTGCTCTTGCTGGGTAATGCCCCACTCCAGCATGCCTTTCCCTGGAGTCAAGTTGCAGACAAGGTCCCCAGAAAAAGCAAATGGGCATACAGGGAAAATTCAGAATCTTTTGGAAGGAAAAAAAAAAAAAAAAAAAAAGGCAACCTGGCACCTTTGGTTAACCCTGAAGATACCAGAGAGCTGCACCAGATCAGTACCACGTCTCATCCCAATGCCAGTCATTTACCCAGATCTTCATTTCATAAAATCCCTTTTTTAAATTCAGAACTGAAGACTTTATATAAGGTGAGACAGAAGCCAAGGTTTGTGAATGGTGCACACACACAGGGTCTGTGCAATCCTTCATCTCTGCCACAGGCTCAGGCAGCCATGGAGAATACACAGACCACTGTCAGTGACCATGCTCCTCCGTGGCTTAGTTTACACAAAGAGACTTCTGCTTGGACTCCACTCTTCCCACCGCCCATTAGTCAGTGAAGGCTAGCTCACACTGTCCAGTCCCTACAGCTAGAGAGATGGCCCTGAAGACAGACTTAGGGTTGTGCACAGACGTGTCACGTTTTATAGAAGAAAGTGGATCATCCTCAGAAGCTAAGTGACTCATATAGACACGTGCTATGTAAGCAGGAAAGCAGGGTGGCTGTGCTGACCCCCACCCCCAGTTCTCTCACCATAAGCTCCAGCCTTGGGTGTAACTCCAGGAGGAACAGGGACAAGGACTCTAGTTTATTTTTGGTTGCCAGCCCCCATGTGGTTTTTGAAATTCTGGCCAGTGCAATTGGATGGGAGAAAGAAAAATCCATAATGGTGTTAAAGGAAGCAGTAATAGTGAATGTTTGTGGTGACAGGGGCATATTTTACATGAAATAGTACAGGCAGCAGGAAAATGAGTTATTAAATGGAATCTGTAAAATATAAAAATCTACAGCTTCCATGTATAAAAATATGCAAAGAAAGGAGCATAATGCATTAACAGAATAGCAGAACAAAAGTAAGGCACAATTATATATATACAGCTATGATCTAAAATGTAAAAGTATTCCTGAGATGCAGAAATTCTTGAAGTACAAATTACAGTGTGTGTGTGTGTGTGTGTGTGTGTGTGTGTGTGTGTGTGTGTATGTTTGTTTGTTTGTAAGGCAGTGTGTGAATGCTCCTGTGCATTTACATATTTGTGGATGTCAAAGGTCAACCTCAGGTATATCTTCTTAGAAGCCCACCTTGGGTTTTGAGAGTGTCTCTCCCGGAACCTAGGGTTCACCAAATAGGCTAGACCAGTGAGCATCAGGGATCAGCCTGTCTCCACTTCCCTAGCATGTGATTATAAGCACATGTTGGGCCATCATGTCTGGCCATTTTCGTGGGCATTGGTAATCCATACTCAGGCCCTCATGCTAGCATGCCAAGCACTTGGCTGAGTGAGCTATTTCTCCAGCCCTGCACATTACATTTTAGTAAGAAGGCTTATCATAACATTTATAATTATATATTTGTATATATTTATACAAAAACAACTGTTCTTCCTCATAGGCAGAGTTGAGACAATGACATATGTATACATGTAAACAAGAGGGTGTGTGGGTACAGGATAACATGCAGAAAAGAGAGAATGAAATCAGGGTGAGGAAGGACTGAATGCAGGTGATGGACACAAGGTATGGAAGGGGAGATCAATCCAATTGATTTTCTAATTTTAATCCTGTAATATGTTTTTTTGGTTGTGGGTCGTGAATGAGTGCATAAAAATCTATTCAATAATGAAAGTGTAAAATCCACTGGGAAGCTCCATGGCTTCAAATTGCTATTCAAACAGTAGAGCGCTTCATTAGGATGTATAGAATGAGTCTGGTTAATTTTGGTGTATGCTTCTTTTAATTTGCAATTTTTTAAGATAATAAAGTTTATAAAACTCAAAATAGGAAATAAAGAAAAAATGTCATTATTCCTAAGAGTACAAATTTTGTGTGACAAAATACTGGAGATGAATGACTTACAAGCAGAAAAAGGTTATTTAGTTTGGAGCTAATGACCAGTTCCATGATGATTTGACTCAGATGCTGTTGAGCATGTGGAGAGGCAGAATGTGATGTGGGACCATAGTGAGTGAAGCCACAGATGAGAGGAATCTGGGAAGCAAACGGAGAGAAAGGAGCTGGAGCGCCAATATTGCTTCAAGAGCCAACTTCCTCTTACAGGTTCAACCACTTGCTGGCACACAGTACTCTGGAGAACATTTAAGATATAAATTATAAGTATAATATACTTATACAGTGTAACTCATCACTGTGGAACAATCTCATACTTTCTGAAATAAGATGACTCCAGTCTGAAAAACTTCCTTCCTTAGAAGCTGCATCATGGCCTGGTGACATTCAGGCTTCATGACATGACTGGGCCCTTGTAGGATTATGTTTTTCTTTCTATTATTGACTATTTTTTTCTTTAACTCAGACTTGTCTTTCATATAATACTTAATTTGATGAGAAATGTAGACAAGGGGGAGAAGTCCTGGCAATACCCATGATTAGGCTAGTCTTTAAAAATTATTTTCACTATGAAGAAAGTTAGCGAAATTTATCTATGAAAAATATTGTAAAAATTCTAACTATGACTTCAGTTTGGCTGTACCTAAAAATGATCCAATTGGGTGTGTCTAAGTGAGGCGCCCATGGCTCAATACCAAGCTTTCCTCTGGCGGGCACTGACGTGTTAATGATTTAAAAAAGATAATTGCTGTAGCAGGTGCAGAGAAGATTCCAAAGTCTTGTGAGCATTCTTGACTTAAACATTCTGAAGAGGCTGGAAGCAGAATATGAATTCTTTACCAGAAAATCCATTGAAAAACCTATACCTGTGTTTTGGGATGAATTATGGGACCACTTACATCAAATCTAAGAAAAAATAAAACTCATCACCAGTCTAAATTCTTCATATTTTCCTTTGGGTGCTATAATTCTATTATAATAAAAGCAAAAGAAAATAACTAATATGAGTCAACAATAACAATAACAGATAGCTTACTTGCAAATAAAAATGTTAGCTCCATACAAAATTCAAAACAACATAGAAACATACTATATAAAATTAATAGTTAATGCAAGGCTGTTGGGTGCATGAGTTTCCTTAAAAGCATGTTTTATTGATAATTAAAACAGCTAGTAATGTGAAACAGTTTATGGCAATGATAAAATTATAAAACACAAAGGAATAAATCTAATGAGATGATGACTTTATGATAACTGTTTATATAAAATTATTAGAGATTCAGATTATTAGAGATACAGATGGCAGGTGAGGCATTTCAAACAAACATTCTTAGAGGATAGCAATAGTCAAAATGTTGGATTAAATAAGAGAAATCCTACAGGAAAAAAAAATCCAGAAACTAGTGAGTCTATGTCATTTAGGTTAATCAGGATAAGATGTCTTGAGAGGCGGGTCATGATCAGATACTTTGAATAAATAAGAAAGAGCAGCAGGGTAGACTGTGGCATGAAAACACTACCACAGCCCCCCTCAGCCTGAACCTCACTTTCTCTTCCAGCTGGTATCCAAATGGTTGCACAGAGGTTGAACCTGACCCTGAGGCTGACCAGTCCTCCTGTGGATTTTGAGCTGTACTTAATATCTGACCTACTGTGTACAACCTCAGGACCAGACTGGGGAATTCTAGAATGCATTCCCCAAACTCAGAGAAAATTAAAAAAAAAATCTTTCAAGAGGTAGATAGCCAAACTAAATGAATGCAGTGTTATTCCTAAAAGTAAATACTTTAAAATATTATGTTGATAAAAACAAGAAAGAGTAAGTAGGAACCTGTCTAGAGACTGGATGTACTTTAAATCTTAAAACACAAGTCCATTGAAGATCTAAAATGGGACATGTGGAATCACAAATTTTCTGGGTCATCAGCTAATTCTAATAATAATTTTAAAAATTTAAATAGGAATTTGACATATCTCAGGAAATTAAGAATTTAATCTCAAACTAAGTTTAGTTTAGAGCAAAAAAATTAGAAAGTATCTTGAGATAAATAATAAATATACCATGGAAACAACTTATACAACACAGTGAAGGATTATTGGGGTGAAATCTCTGCCCTTAGAATGGTAGAAAAGAAGAAAGGTGAAAGGCAATTCACCACACACAATGGAAGACCTGAAAATGAGTGATCTTACCAAGAAGAGCGAAATTCTTCTGTGCTTTCTATTTCAGACCCATTAGTGGATCGGTGGACCAGCAACACCCAGCTAACTGCAGAGAAATGAACTTTCCTAGGCAGTATTAGCTGCATGAGTTCTACAGCCAAGGGTCATAACTAGGAAATACTGTGCTTCCTCTTTGAGATTTTGAGTAAACACGACTGACCACTTACTTACATTGACTGTGGACTGGAGACATCACCTCCGTTAGTTACTTCCCTGGCCACTGTGATAAAGTGTCCCAGGTCCCAGATTGTCTCATGTCCTCATCTCAAGTTAGTCATGCTTGAATGAAGCAATTTCATCCTCCGCAACTCACTTGTTCAGGTGTGTCTTGACAAACTTTTCCTTTACATTCTATGACTAGGTCAACAGTGGAAAGCTGTGGTCAGATGAACTGGTCACTTTCCTACCTAGTCACCCTCTTTTTGAACATATGTAACAAGGCAGGAGAAAACACAGAATCTGGGTCCTGGTGTCATTGGAGATGGTGTGGTAGAATCCATTACATTTTCTCATAACAACATGAGCTGTGTTAAGGGGTTGCCCCATTAGGAAGGTTGAGGAGCACTGTTATAAATTATCTCTCTCACTAATGGATGTGTCCTCTGTTGTCTGTGTCTGTCTCCTTAAATAATATTTCCAGGAGAACAGAGAGTAGTATGGGAATGGTAGGTGGCCAGGGACACTGGTGAGCTGCAGGAGTCAACAGCTCTGTGATCTGCAAACACCTGAGAAGTTGGCCGACCTTGCTGGGAAGTGGGGAGGCGGCCATCCTGAGCGGAGACTGCAGAAGCCAGTGTGCGTTTTGACAGGTGCCGGGGGCAATGAACCAGAGCGCTCTGATTTATTCTCCAGCAGATGTTCTTTCTGTTCTCTGACCTCTGTCCTGGGGACAGCAATTTAGAAAATGAAGGGGTGGCGGCCCATGATGCTGCCACCTACACTTATTTAATTGAAATGATCTCATTTGATGATGGGGATTGCAGAGCAGGAGATGGCTCGGAGTGCCAGCTGCCGCGTCTGCGGTAGGCTTTTCACCTGGACTCTGGGTTCCACGCTTCCATGTTCCCCTCTATGATTTCTTACCCATCCACATAAAACCTTCTCTTTGATCAGTTGATCCAGAAAAATGAAACTGGTGAGCTTCTGTAGTGACCATGCGTCTCAATCACAGACACCGCTGTTTGGATAGTAACGTTCCTTTGGATGTAACAGTCGAAGTTCAGCTATACCTCGTTTGGCACTAAGGACCAAACTTTCTCAACTTTGTAATGGAAGTAAAAATAGCTCTTCCTCTCTTTCCCACCCAAAGAGGTTACCACCTCCAGCCTTCTAGCTGACTTTTCTGAAGGTCATTACCCACACACCTCTGTAAACTATCCATACCTATCTCTTTCTTGATTTTTATATAAGCAATATCAATAACTGTCTACTGTGTAAAGCACAGAGGCAGCATTCATTAGTGGCCACCCCTTTTGTAGGTATTCATTCATATGCCAGGACACACACACACACTACATATACATGTGCACACACACATACTACATATACATGCACACAACATACATACTCTACACACACATTACATTCACACACACTATATGCATATACACTACACACACGTACAGTACACACATACAAACACTACACACATTACACATACACACTACATACACATGCACACACACTACATACACATGTGCACACGCACTCTACACACGTACTCTACACTCACACATACACTGTACACACTCACACACATGCACACGCATGCACATACATGTGCACACATGCGGATTTCTCCTTTGTTTCAAAGAGACTATTTCCATGAAGTGTGATTCTTGAGTCTTTTGTAGAAATCTTTCCCCTGAGGTTGACATGATTTCTTTGTATTCCTTTAGGTTTCTAAGAACCCGTAACTGACGCTTGCTTTTCCTCCCCACCAGAAGGTTAATCTCCTCTGAACATATTGAAATAGTATTTTCTTGCCGACACCCATTAGGAGTCTTCTGTCTTCCTCTCTAATGAGCCAGGCCTGTGAACTGCTGTTCTCATGGGGTTTTGCCTCACAACCATCCTGGGAATTTGCTTATTCACATGTTTTCCCTTCTGGGTTACATATTTCTTTCCTGGAATCCTTGCCTTCCTCTTTCTCTGATGAATTCCTCCTTTATTGGAGTGCATCTTCTCACAGAGATTTCATGGGAGGCAAAATTTTCAGACCCTGCTGTATTAAGACATTATTCTGCTTTTCTGCATAATGAAGGGTTTGAGTACACATGGGATTACAGGTGACTTTTGTCCCTAAATTGTGATGAGGTTACTCACCTCTGCCAGCTTCTTCTATTGCTGCTTCTTAAGGTGTTTCAATGACCTGTTGTAGACCAGATCTTTGTGCTCCACTGATCAACCCTCATAGGGATGGAGGTGTTTGCCAGTGCCCTCTCTTCCTTCACAGATCCATCTCACATGGTGGTGCCTAGTTGGAATGCAGTCAGGGGAAGGGAAGCATTCAGCAGCCACACCTTTCAGTGGCTACACCCTTCTCTCCTGAAGGGTTTCAGTTGTAAGGAGGCTCATGTGGACCAGGTTTCCACACACAGACACAAGAATTGCAGAAGGTAAGATGCAAAATACAGAGGTGGAATGCCAACATTTTTCTGCCATCACAATTACTGGTTTGTATTGCTCAGAACCAGGCCCATGACAAAGGCCAGTTAGATGGCTGTACAAGACACAGGTACAGGGAGGTGTGGTCCACTTGGTGGCTTTAGTATAACAACCTATCACAGTCTCCTTTCTGGGCCACTGTGTTATATACCCTTTACGTTTGAAGCACGCTCATGTCCTAACAAGATCTCTAAATCTCATCAGTTGACACACTCTGAGTCTGGAAGTCCATGTTCTCGTTATCTACCTATTTTTGTCTGTGGATTAGGCTGTGGGTGCTTCTGCCTTCCACTGAGAGAGTTGTGACTTTTCAAACAAACAGAACAAAACAAAACACCATCTCTGTATCTTCGTGGCTTCTTGTGTCTTAGCAGAGGAAATCTGTCTTGATTTGTCCCAGTTCTGTCCTTCAGAAGTCGTAGCCCTCTGACTCTGCATTTCCATGTTTCTTTGATCCAGCCACCCTGGGATTTTTTTTCCTTCTGAAGGATCTTTTCTTCCTTGTAAGAAGTAGGTCATGTTTTCTTCTTAGCATCTCTGTAAGCCTCTTGCCTTTGTACAGAGAGCAGCAAGCCCTACAGGCATCGCCCCCCTCTCAACAGGTTCTGCCTGCCTTGGCTCAAGCTTGGGCAACTCCTTCTCAAACCCTGGGAGTGTCTACTGTCTGAAAACCTCCGTGTCCCAACAGCGGCTGTCATGATTCTTCCTGAGAGAATCATAGGCCACATGAACAGCTTCGGTGAGTTCAGAGGTGTTCTTCAAACCAAGAATCTTCACTGAGTTGGGATCCTACAGGGTCTTCCACAGGACCTTGTGACCACATCCTTATCTTACTCTATACTACAAGGTTGTGAGAGTCTTTCACCTGCTAGAGAATCTAAACATGTAACAGCTCTGCTTCCCACCTGGGTAAGGCAACATTAGAAGCTGGACTTGTAGAGCAGGGAGTTCTTTCATTAGCCTGTCTCTGCCTTCCTGGGATGCACCACGTGGCATTAACCAAAGCCAATTAGCACTTGCAACATTATGCCAGAAACCTTATTTGTATTTGTAGGTCAACCTGGTAGAGTCCCTGATTATCTTCTAGTAGTTTTGCTGCATAATTCCTTACTGAACGATGAGATGCCATCATTTAAGCCCCCAGTGTAGTTATCACAGCACTCAGTTCATGAGCAAGCTCCTTGCTTTGCTGGTAACCCCGACTGCTGCACCTGCCCAGTGCCCAGGGCCCATGCCTTAGGACTCTGTGACAGCAATGTCCTAGTTCCAGACCACTTTCTCTTTCGCTCATCTGTTGCTGGAACAAAGCACCCTTGAATGGGATAATTCATCTCACTCTGTAAAGCACAATTGAGAAATAATACTGCCATTATTAGTTCAGAGGATATTCAATTTGAAGATGTCACAGGCTCTGTTTAGTGTGAATGGCGGGTGAGAATGAACACCAATCTATTAACACCATTCACTGATTTTGGGAAATTTGACACTCGAGAGTCCAGTTAGTTTTCCAAAATCTTCTCTCTCAAGTGTTAAGGCCTGCTGCTACAACCTAGAGAATGGTGTGTTCTTGGAAGCAGTGTTTATAGTTAGAGGCAGCTGATGGAAGATGGATGTACCTGGAACTTGGCAAACATGCTTGCCTGGCTTCAATCCTGTGGATGGATTTTCATAACAAATAATAAATAGAAGTTCTAGTTCCCACTGTCATTTCTGATACCAGTAATGTGACCTTTGACAGATACCTCCTGTGGCAAAATTATATTATTTCTTTCCACTATCTCTCCCCAAATTACCAGTCATTACAGGATTATCTGAGTCTTTCACCAGTTCATGTGGCATTGGGTTTACTCTCAAAAGAAAATGCAATGTTGGAGTTTGTGAAGACTCCTGGAGCAACCTGCACAAAATAAGTGAACTCATTTCAGGCAGTTTAATCTCTCTCTCTCTCTCTCTCTCTCTCTCTCTCTCTCTCTCTCTCTCTCTTTTGGTTTTTCAAGACAGGGTTTCTCTGCATAGCTTTGCGCCTTTCCTGGAGCTCACTTGGTAGCCCAGGCTGGCCTCGAACTCACAGAGATCTGCCTGGCTCTGCCTCCCGAGTGCTGGGATTAAAGGCATGCACCACCACTGCCTGGCATAATCTTCTCTTTTTACCCAATGTTTCTGTTTCATTTAGAGTTTGATCCTAAGGTAAACCAGTAGGGCTAAATGACTTCCCTGAAATTCAGCAATCACTCTGCATGGATTAAAGTGGTTTAGTTAATGATTATGACCTCAAGTTAACCATGTGAAAGTGAATGTTAAAATGTTGGTCAGGGTTGAAGAAAATGGTTATCTGATAGGTATGGTACAGTTTACACAGGGCAATTCAAGTGCCAATCAGTATCTCTACCTACTTAATTTCATTTTCAATGAGAGCTCATGTGCAGATCAACTAGAAATCTTTCAGGAGAACACAACCTACAGTGAGTAACTGAAAATCTCTCCTAACTCCTGAGAATAGTAAAGCATCTTTCCACTATGCGGTGGTGTGAATGGGAATGACCTCCATAGGTTCATATAGCTAAATACTACCAGTTAGTGGAACTGTTTGGGAAGGATTAGGAGTTGTGGCCTTGTTGGAGGAGGTTTCAAAGCCCCCATCAGGCCCAGCCCTTCTCTCTCTCTGAGAATCATGATGCTCTAAGCTACTGTTCCAGTGCCATGCCTGTTGGCTTCCTGCCATGATGATCATGGGCTAACCCTCTAAAACTGTAAGTCTCCAATTAGATGCTTTCTTTAATCAGAGTTGCCTTGGTCATTTTGTCTTTTTACAGCAGTAGAACAGTAACTGACATGTGTTACCAAATGGGCCCAGCTCTCCAAAGGGCATCTCTTTTCTGAGATCATGTGATTGAGGACAGCTTATTAGGCATGGACGTCAAAGAACCTCTAAGGTCCTTCTAAAGTCAACAGCATTGTATAACAAGCAACTACTGAGTGCCTTTTGGGGTGCCTGTTGAAAATGATGATCTTGGTCACATAACTTAAATGCTCTTCGTTTTATCTCTATGAGACTACTAAAGGATGAAAGAGATAGTGGATGGAAATAAACTTTGCAGCCCACAGGCTTTTATGAATCTTTAAGAATGCATTTTAGTTCCTGATTTAATTTATTTTATGGATAGCCCAAAAAAGGACAACTAGGTCTAATGTTATGCTAGTTTCATTATTCCAGATACTCTTTTATTTGGAAACATTAGTAGACTCTAAATTTAGTAGTTTATTTTTAATATTTTATACATGGTATAATATATTAGTAAACTATATTAATAAAGTATTTTAGTAACGTTTAACATATAACATGATCTATCAATAACTAATGTAATTATTTCTATATCAGCACATAACATAATCACATATTGATTTCTTTTTTTTTTTTTTTTTTTTTCAAGACAGGGTTTCCCTGTGTAGCTTTGCGCCTTTCCTGGAACTCACTTGGTAGCCCAGGCGGGCCTCGAACTCACAGAGATCCGCCTGGCTCTGCCTGGAGAGTGCTGGGATTAAAGGCGTGCGCCACCACCGCCCGGCCACATATTGATTTCTTATACTGACATGATACAGTATGTTCAATATTATATACACATTACATTTAATATATAGTAAGTATCTTACTTTATGGTATGTTAAATAGGTAGCATACCTTATATAGATAACCGCAACTTTTTCAAATTATGCTATCTTGTAAATGTTTTGCAATTTAATGGTTAATTTTTCTAAATCTTACTTTAAATGTATGCATAACAGTTAATGTTTGGCAAGTACTCATATTTCTACATTTTATTCATTTTGTTGTCATTTTCTTTTCTAGATGTTTATTTGATTATACTTTGAATTATAAATCAGTAAGTGACATAGGCAGCAATATTTTTCATATACAGATTACCATCTATGACCATTATTGGCCATTTTGGTGGTCTAGAATTCTAGAAGCTTGTGGAGTTGCTGGACCAAGGTTATGAACCAAAAAAAAAAAAAATGTTTTTATGGAGTTTATCAGCTCATAACAATTCAGACCTTTCGAGATAGAATTAGATATTTCTTTACCCAGCAGAATCTCTAAGGAGGGGAGATATTTCCAAAGATATTTTGAATTCACAATGCAAATACATTCCTACATTCCTTTAATGTACATGAAGATCACTAGAGAGCTACTGTCCAAAGGAGGCTGCTGGCTCCATAACACATCAATTTAAACCAACTACATCAAACAGAATGAGAATTCCAGTCCCTTTGCATCACTAGGCAAGCATCCAGTGCTCAGGAGCCATGGATAATTCATGGCAGGACTACAAAACTAGGCTGCTATGCGGTCCAAACTTCACTCTTTGGGTTGAATAGCTGGTTAGGACCAGCTTCTTGCAGATACAGAGACTGCACAAAAGTGCAGCTAGATAATTCTTTATCTCATTGATGAGCAGTCATGAAGGATATGGCTGGTAGTGCCTGCTTTAATGCATAACTTCAAACAATGCCTGTCCTTTCTCTATTCACTCTGTCTACTGATGTAGAACTCTCAGCTACCTCTCCAGTACCATGTCTCATGTCTGCCTGTATGCCGACATGCTCCTTGCCATAATGACAATGAACTAAACCCCTGAAACCACAAACCAACCTCAGTTAAATGCTTTCCTTTATAAGAGTTGCCGTAGTCATGGTGCCTCGTCACAGCACTGGAACAGTGATTAAGACATCACATCTTCTCTCCTTGAACAGAAGGGCTAAACCACTAGGGCACACATGCAGTTATGGACAGCACTGTGTAGGACTAGCCATCTGAGGGCTGTCCATGAACACCTTGGCTGGATCCCCCATTTCCCCTATGCATTCACACTCTTCATTTAAAAGAACTCAGCCACAGAGAATATCATTAATGCCCGAGTGCCTGCTCAGTCTCCCAGGCTGTAGAGTGACCTTCTAGACTTAGGTCACTTCACAAGTGACTTCATGCTCACTTTTCTCTTTTAATAAGCTAAAATGTGAAATTGAAACGATGCATGGTTTGTTCTAGAATAAAGTCAGAGTTGGGATCAGCAGATATACACTGAAAAAGAGATCTTGCTTAGGTGCTGAATTTGAGGGGAACTTTTGCAGATCCAAACAAAGTGTCAAATGTTTAGCTTTGCAACATATTTTTAACTTTCTAGGTGGTTATTTTTATTGATAATCTTGTCACTGCACTCCTCATGAGTACTTCTGACCTCTGCCAGCTTCTTGGGTGCATGCAATCCTAAGTTCAGATCATGGTGCACAGTGCTCCCTCAATTCATGTCAGGTTTAAGGTGTTCTGAGTTTGTTTTGGTGTCTTCCAGTGGGTCAGCATCATTGATTATGATAGAGGGGTGGAGCAATGTGTGGATCCATCTGGGCCTAATGTTACTGTCTAGTCCACACAACAAGCCATAGACTGTCCTGTGAACTGCTCTTACTGCCTTGGTTCTTGAATTGAAAACTTCAAGATATCAGCTTCAAGGGTCATCGTGTGTGGACACTGGTCAAGGCCCATTGCCAGTTGCTTCTAGCAGTCTTCAGTCTAGACTCTGTGAGTGAGACGGCTCTTCCAACAGCTCATGTTACTCAGTAAACTGGAAGACTTCAGTTTGGTATGGAAGGTCATTTTCTTCCCAGAGTTCAGGGTCTGAGCATCCAGGTGCCTTTGGGCGACTCATTTGAGAGGACTGGTGACTTTATTTTATTTGTTCTTGTTTACTTAGTCTCCTTTGCTTAGTGTATTGTCTTGGCTCATCTTGTAGTCAGCACAAGTCTGCAATCCCTCTGAAAATTCAAGAGTTTCCTAGCATTTTTGGAGCCATCTTATTTATTTTGACATGTGGGAGAGAAAGTGAGATATTTAGTCCAAAAACACACTTCTTTGTACCTACGCGCAACACAATTTATATTTGGGGGCAATATCACCCTTTATTGATTCTCTGTTTCATGTTTGTCTTTAATATACTCCATTGATCAATTATATTTTAATATGTATTTATGATAAGTTTCATGAGAAACGACCTTCTGTTCTAGGAAGTCTTTAATTTATTGAACAATTGGTAGAACTTTTATTGATTTGAGGCTTTCATTTTTGTCAGGAAATTTGTTTCAGTTTTACAGATACTCTTTAAAGCCAAAATGCAAGGACAAGGAGGAATAAAGAGAAAAAGAAGTAACTGTCATCTTTGTTGTACCTAAAATTGCTCTATTTCAAAGTCTGAGATCTGCAGTATCAATTTAATTTGATTGACAGAGATGTTGAGGCTGGGGGAACCTTGGCTCAACAAATATTTATTGTGTGCCAGGCTGTATAGTCCTGATGAGGATAAATGCTGAGAAGGGGTTCATCCTTTGGAGAATATATCTTAGTGAGAGGAAAGACCAGAACCAAAAATAAGATAGCCATAGCTAACTGATTTTGAGAACATCAACAGGTTTCATTAGATGGAATGAATAAAAAAGTTTGGGATTTTTGTTTGTTTGTTTTAAAAATGAAGAGAAGGGCTGGGGAGATGGTTTGTTCAGTGGTTTGGAGTGCTTGCTGTTCTTCCAGAGAGCCAGACTTCAGTTCCCAGAATCCACAGTGAGCAGCTTACAACCACCTATGACTCTTGTTCCAGGGCATTGAACTCTCTCTCCTGACCCCCTCAAATACTCCCATGCACCTCCCAACACACCAAAATAAGTCTTTAAAAGATGAACAGAAATGGAATCTAATGTGGAATGTTTAAGGAATATTATTTCAGCTGAGAGTCTAGACATTAAAATAAAAACAGTTATTTGAAAGGGAGACAAGACCCATCATTAGTGGTTTTCATACCAGGGTTAATACAAATCAAGAGGAAGGGAAAGAAAATTCAGCATGTTTGAGGGTCCAAAAGCGTGTTAACTCTGGGGGTGTTGTAACCCAGTGAGAGTATGTCACACATGTCCCAGCAGGCTCCACAGATCCAGATAATGCCTTGTATTCTGGGTCATGGGCAGAGAAGCACAAAAGGATGGTGCGGAATTGATGATGGTCAAAAGACCAATGAAAGATCTAGACAGGGGCAGTGGTGGGACATATATGGTTATGAAGGAAGAACAAGTAATGTGGTTACATAATGCACTAACATGATCCTACTCATAAAGGTAGATTAGGAGTTCTGGATACAGTGTGAACAATGGAATCCAATACTAATCTGAATTCAGACTGCAGAACTTGAGACAGAGAACAGAGAAGAAATTCAGAATATATTTTGAAGACATAATTGCTCAACCTGCACTTAGTTAAATTTTTAAGAGAAAATGTAAGAATTGACACAATCATAAAGGGTCCTCGAAGATAAAAAGAAAGAACAGAGATAGTCTGATATCTGGGACATTCCATGTTCCAGACCTGCAGTAGAAGGAAAGTATCTGGTACAGGAGTTGTTGGAGAAGTGACCAGACAGGAAGTTACCTGAAAGAGCATAATATTGAAAGGAGACAAGGGCTCCCTGTATTGGGTTATTGGTCTGAGTAGAGAAAATGAAGCCTGTGTCTGAGAATTACCCTCAGTAACCATGGAAGAGAAGGGGAGAAATGAGATGTGAACTCAGAAGAGCTGTCTTCTTTAACAAGAAGATACTTGTTAAAGGTGGAGGAGTCTAAGACAGCATTAGTGGCTGCTCAGAATGGCCCACCTGATAGATAAATGATATACTAGATAGCAGGAAACCATTAAGCAAGTGACATCCTTGGGAAGGAGAACAATGATGAGCATTAAATCCCCACTGGAAGGAGAGACACATGCTAAGAGGATGAGCCAACCTCTTTTTCACTGATGGGCAGGAGAAAGCTTTAGTATCTGTACAGAGACTTCATGGGATTGATAGCAGGGAGGCAAGGGATCTTCTCTCAGTTCTTCCTATGCTTGGGCATATTGGGGTACACATGAAGTGATGA
Source organism: Peromyscus leucopus (assembly GCF_004664715.2). NCBI lineage: Eukaryota > Metazoa > Chordata > Mammalia > Rodentia > Cricetidae > Peromyscus > Peromyscus leucopus. Next base: position 55,409,764 of record NC_051081.1, on the reverse strand, counting down.
CATGTGTTTTATAATAGGAGCAGATGGAAAATTGGTTCTGCGAAAGCATATGACTCTCGGCACATTATATCTGTTCAAGTATGATGTCATGAACTCTGTGAATCTATTCATTTGCCTGAATCCTGCTGGTATAGATTCAAGACCCATGCCAAAAAATTAATATCAGGACAACCAATCTGACATAGAATCATTCTTCAAAATACATTGACAGGAAGACCACCTCTCTGGTCACTCCACAATGGAATGCCTGCCTTAGCTCTATCTTTGTTGATGTTGCTTTCATGCCCTAGCATAACTAGGCTTGGCTTTTGGTATGCTTACTCCCAAACTTCAAAGCTCATAATCAATATCTGTTGTCCAATTTCTCCAAGAACCTCCCCATTCCATCTCCCCCAGATCCATATAGTTACCTACCCCTCCTCCTTAGAGTTACTGCTTGTTCTAATAACCCATGGCCTTTACCCACCTGTTGGACTCTGCCACCAATCTCTTCACCACCCTAGGCCATGCTGGCTTTCTCTTCAGGACTAGGTCATGTTACTTCCTATTGAAGTATGCAGCACATGATACTGGCTCCTTTACTCAAGGTATTTTAACTTTCATTTTATTTTCTTCCTGTATCCAATATTCCTTTACTTAGTGAACCATATTTTTTGTGGTTAAATATCATGTCAATTGAACATCTTCCTTAATGTTTCATACTAATTTTTGTTTCTTTTATGTTAAAAAATATACCTTGAAGGCTGTCCCTTTCTCACCCATTGGTATCTCAGCCTAGTCATGTGACCTACTTTTACAATGGCATGTTTGTAGCAGAGACTTTTGTTGCATACTCTTTTCATCTCCAAGATCTTAGATGTATGTGTCAAAGGCAGGCTGCTAGTCTAGTGTAGATCTCTGGCTCTCTGTAAAATCAAGACACCATAGTTTATCAACAAAGGGCATATAATGTGATCAAGAAACCTTTAAAAATAGTTTTTGTTGCTGCTATTTGAATGTGTGGGTTGCTCAGTCCTCTGATATAGCTCATCATAGTTGACAGAAATTGGTACCAAAAAGGAAGTTTTCCAAATAGTTACTTTCCAGTATTGTAGCTTTGACTTTTGAGATGAGTGTGGAACACTAAAAACACCCACGATCAGAGGGTTTTTGCAACCATGTGGCTCTCTGTGTACTGAAACAAAGTAAAACCACCATCCACGGTAACTCCAAAGGCAAACACCAGGGCTTTGGATAAATGATGAGGAATGGAGACTTCAGTGGCATAAGCTTGTTGCTAGTGGTTACAGCTGATGAAAGTCTATGAGAAAAGCTGAGTTCAGAAAGGAGTTGTCCAATTTGAAATCAAGGAAGATGATGGCAGGTCCGTAACACACTGACTTGCTAAAGGGTTAGAAAATGTAACTGATTCCAAAACTTGGACCTTTTAGACACAGGTTGATTAAAATTCAGTCCTGTGACAAGAACCCAATCAAGGGGGTCATTACATTCTTTGTTAAGCTTCTACAGTCTCCCTGAATTACATTCATTGGGAACAATGATTCAGGTAAAAAATTGGCTGGGCTGTTCCATGAAATCTACGAAGCTCAAAGTACCAGCAATTAAGTCTAGTAAAATCAAAATCTATGTCTAAAATTTTTTTTTGATATGGCTGTTAAAATCAAGTGAACTTCAGAGTTATATTTTCAAAGATCCAACAGTCTGGACTCAAATTGAGGCTTGGAGCCTCCATTTTTACAAAGCACATACTAAGATCTAGGCTAAGCCCTTAACACATACCCTCTGTTGACCTCTTTACAGGCAGCCAAGGAGCATAAGCAAAAGGAAGGTAGAGCCTCCAAAGGAACAGTTTACTTCCTGGATAAAGAAGAAAAACAGGGTTTGAAACAGTAGCATCTGTTAGTGGGAATCCAGGCTGTGTATTGAAAGTTACAGTTCATCTTCACCATTTTGTTCTTAAGGAGGAAAGTGGTTGTCTGATTTGCTTATACTTTTATTTTTTAGTCTGTGTTTTGATCAGGTAGAGGTCCCAAGAGCAAAATTTTCCACAAGCCAGGCATGAGGATTGGCTTTAAGAGTCTAGACTCTCAGCCTGGCATCCTAACTTCACTCTGGCCTTGTTTCCCCTGTGGAGAGAAAGATGCGTTTGGAAGTTAAAAGGAAACATGAATTCAATGTGTGTGATGTTTAATCCTCATTCTCAACTGGGTTTGGAGACACACCTCTGCTTCTAACCATAAGGGTATTTGTTGACTGAATCCTAAAGGTCTTACAGTAAAAACCTGGAGCCAGGTATTGGGGTAAATGCTGAAAGATCAGAGGGAAAAAACCACAGCTACTCTCACCTCTCCAACTCCTTAGCCATTCCTGTGTCCATGACTCCTCAGACTGAATGCTCCTGAGTCCTCAGCTGAAAGGCTCTCTAGTTCCTGACTCCTCACACCTTATATGCCTTTCTCTACCCAGTCATTTCACTTTCTATCTCAACCTTCCTAGTGCTGGGAATAATGGCGTGTGTGCTTCCCAAATACTGGGGTTAAAGGCCTGTGCCACCACTGCCTGGCTCTGTTTCTCTCCTAGACTGGATCAATCTCATGTAGCCCAGGGTGGCCTTGAACTCACAGAGATCCAGAGGGATCTCTGCCTCCTGAGTGCTAGGATCAAAGTGTGTGCCACCACTGCCATGACCTCTATGTTTAACTCTGTGGCTGGTTCTGTCCTCTGATCCTCAGGCAAGGTTTGTTTCTTAGATTACAAATATCACCACAGGTATTTCCAGAGAGATTTAATTGGAAGTGGGATGATCAACTCTGCATATGGATGGCACCATCCCAAGGGCTGGCTTCCCCAACTAAATAAATAAGAAAAAGCGTGAGCTGAGCACCAGCCTTCATCGATGTGATCTGTGACCATAGCTTTAGCCTCTCATGCCACCATGCCACCCCCACTAAGATGGACCACATCCTTAAGCCACGAGTTCAAATAAACCTTTACTTTTTATGGTTGTTGGTCAACTACTTTGACACAGCAATGAGAAAAGTGACTAATACAATATGTGGCTGGAAGCCAGACGGTGGGTGAACACCCACCTGGGCCATAGTTTAGAGCTGTCTGCTATGGATGGTCAGTGAAGAGTGCCTCCATCCTCATTGAAACAAATGAACAAGCAAACACACATGGCTGTGAAGATGCGTGTTGCCGTGGTTCATGAAGAGGGAGGAGGCATGATAAGGGTGGACATTGACCCTCCCGCAGGCCTGGGCTTAGCGAACCCTCTCTCCTACGCTGATGCTGCCTCTCTTCTAATTGTTCCCCGTGCGGCACACAGGCTTCTGTGTCTGATGTCATCCTCTTGCCTGGCTCTGCCTTTGTTGCCTGTATTGTTGGTGCCCCAGCCAGAAACTCATTGCCAAACTGTTTTCATGGAGTTTTCTCCCTGTGTTTTCTCCCCAGAGATTTACAGCTTTAGGTCTTCAGTTTGTCTTTAAGGCATTTTGAGTGTATTTTTGTGTTTTGTATAAGATATAGGTCCAATTTCATTCTGTTGCATATGAATATCTAGTTTTCTCAACATCTTTCTTGAAGAAGCTGTCTTTTGCTCATTGTGTATTCTTGGCACTTGGGGAAACATCTACAATACATAAGAAAAACTGACAACTCTATGGAACATAAAATAAAATCACTCTAAATTCAGACAAAGGAAGTGAGTAGGCATGGGCATTTGTCTCTAATGGACAGATAAATTGATAGGTGTCATGTCAATCAGGGTTTCCAGAGGAACTGACACAAGAGGAGATATATAGATACAGGTACTAATATAGTCATAAGAGAAGATTTACTGGGAATTTAGGAATTAGCTCATGTGTCTGTGTGGAGGAAAAGAAGCCCTACCATGGGTTGGAGGACCAGGGAAGCTGGCAGTGTGGCTCAGTCTTGAACCAGGAGCCTCTGGACCAGGGAAAAGGCTGGAATACTACTGTAAGATGGGAAGTCTGGACCTAGAGAGATTACTTATTGGTTAAGGGAAGCTGCACAATCATGAAAACTGAAGTTAAGATCTCAGTATCCACCTGAGAAGTTGTGTATCACTTGTCATGCACATACCTAGTATCCCAGCTCTGAGGAGGGCAGGGGCAGGGTAGCTGGCTTCTAACATAGCCAAGCAAATGTGAGATCCAAGTTCAGAGAGAGAGAGAGAGAGAGATCCTATGTCAAAGGGACCAGCAGAGAGTTAGTTATAGGAGACAAGACCCAACACTTGCTCTGGCCTTTCTTCATATGCTTGCAAACGTGTGCATGGGATCTCATGCACAAGACTCATGTGCACACACCAAAAGTCTGAGGATCCAGGAAATTTCTGATTCAGTTCCCGGAGTCCAAAGTTCAGACAACTGCAAAGCCTGTGTCCTGAAGAAAACATCACTGCTCCAGAGGAAAGAGCAAATTCACTTGGCCTCTGCCTATCATTTCTCTAGGGGCCCTTGGCTGACCCACATGGGTGAAGGTGGATTTTCCTCACTCTGTCTACTTTCAAATGCTGATTCTGTTCTTGGCTGTGACCTGGGAACCAACTCAAAATTAAAGTGACATGACCCAGATTCCAGAACATATCTTAGAGAACCAAGGGTGTCTCAGCTCTTGACAAAAAAAGAGGTCACAGACACAGGTAGGTATCAGCTCTCAGGAAGAACCATGGCTGCCCTCGAGATTCAGAGATGAAGACATATGATATTCAAAGTCAATGGGAAATCTACCCTGTTTGGTCCCTAAATTTGGAAAGTATACTTCTTGAGCAACGTGTTCCATTTCAGAGGTAATGAATGTAGTAAGAAGAGATCAGAGGAAACAAAAGTAAAAATAAACAATGAGCTTGAATTTCAGAAAACATGTTTGTCTTCACTTGAAATATTAGTTTCCTGTGTTTTGTGGGGACCGGGTCCAGGGCTTTTTTTTTTTTTCTTTTAATAGAACCTACACAGAGATAGCACTCTTATCTAAAATGATGTGGTATTTGCACAGAGCCTACATCATCTCCCACATTTCTTAAATTACCATGCAGTACTTAGAAAGCCCAATACAGTAGATGCGCTGTGGAAAGAGTTGTGATGCCATATTGTTCAGAGAGTAAAGATGGAGGGGGAGGAGACACTTTTTGAAAAATGTATTTTTTTTTCAGTTCATGGTTGACTCTTCAGGTAGGGAAACTGTGGATACAGCAGGCCAGCTGGATTTATTCATCTTTGGGTTCTTTTCTCTATAAAGATTTATTTATTTTTCAAGTATATCTGTATGTATGTATGTGTGTGTGTGTGTGTGTTTGTGTGTGTGTGTTTGTGTATGTATATGCATGTGTGTACATGGGCATTGCAGGTGCCTTCAGAGGCTAGAACATGATATCAGAGCTCCTGGAGCTAAAGTTACAGGTGGTTGTAAGCTATCAGATGTGGGTGCTGGGAGCCAAACTCTGGTCCTCCAAAAGACCAGCAAGTGCTCTTAACCGCTAAGTGATCTCTCCAACCTCTGCATTTCCTTTTGCTTAATTTGTAATCTGTTTTTATAGTCCTGCCCCTACTGAAGCTGGTGACAGGTCCTCTGTTGCCCACAGAGGTCACATCAACCTCGTCTTAGCCAATCAATACTCAAGATCTTCCTTGGCCTGGCACCTGCCTCTAACCTCATCTTCTGCTTCCTCGTCTCTCATATTCTATGTCTCATATCATGAGGAATTACCAGCATGCCGTGGGGCGATCTTTTCTCAATTGCCCCATTAACTCTTACCTTCTTCTCTATATTGTCCCCAGTGGATCTTCTGCCTCAGTTCTAACCCATTAGATTTTGGCCAAAAGGAGGCTTGTTACAGCCATACTTGGAGATGTCATGGCTGCTCGCTCCTCACTGGGTCTTAGTAAAGTTGCCTTCAGGCTGCTGAGATACCCACTGTGCACCAACCCTAAGATATGCATGCATCCTCTTCTTTAATCCTTAAACACAGACCACAGGGAATTCATTCATAGCACAGAGAAGCACATCCTCCCAAGCATGTTCTCCTTCAATACCACACATTGTATTTCTTTTTTTCTGTGGGAGCAATGTTGACATGCTCTAGCTTTCTCAGTCCAAGGCAAGAGTAGATCATGCTCATCAATACAACCCCTCACTGGGGCTGGAAAGATGGCTCAGGGGGCACTGCTCTTCCAGAGGGCCTGAGTTTGATTCCCCACACCACCTTTCAATGGCTCACAGTTCTATAACTCCAGCTCCAAGAGGATCTGACACCTCTGGCCTCTGCAGGCATTTGTGTTCATGTGCAGATAACCACATATACATAATTAAAATAAAATTAAAACAAAGCAAAAATCTCTTGGTAAATGCATGCTTCCAAACTTAGTCAAATGCCACTTCGGAAGGAAGTAACAGACAAAGCTCATTGGCACCTCTCTCTCTCTCTCTCTCTCTCTCTCTCTCTCTCTCTCTCTCTCTCTCTCTTTCTCTCTCTCTCTTTCTCTCTCTCTCTTTCTCTCTCTCTCTCTTCTCTCTCTCTCTCTCTTTCTCTCTCTCTCTCTTTCTCTCTCTCTCAAGTGCAATGAACTTTGTTGATGATAGTCAAGAAAGCAGGGTTCCCTAAGCCCCTGCCATTCTTCTAGGGCCTGGGGATAGAAACTGTGAAAGGAGATGCTTGGTGTTGGGGGCTGAGGTGAGAGAAGGATTCCTCAGCTGCTGAGAGCCTTTCTCTTCTTCTCATGTTCTGGCTGGGGTGATTGGTCCAGAGTGTCTTACTCCTTGGAGGCCATGTAGGTCACAAGGCTCACCACCCTGTTGATGTAGCTGTATTCCTTGTCACACCAGGAAATGAGAGCAAAGCCAGCCCCAGAATCACTGTTAAAGTTGCAGGAGGAAATCTGGTCCTCAGTGCAGCCCAGAAGGCCCTTTAGTGGGCTCTCTGATGCCTCATTCACAACCTTCTCGATGTCATTGTCCGTGGCAGCTCTCTCCAGGCAGCATGTCAGATCCACAACCGAAATGCTGAGGGTAGAAACACATTTCCATGCCAGTGAGCATCCCGTTAAGCTCTGGGATGACCTTGCCTACAGGCTTGGCATTGCCAGTGGATGCAGGGATGATGTTCTGGGAAGCCTCACAGCCATCACTTCACAGCTCCCCAGAAGGTTCATCTACAGTCTTCTGTGTGGCAGTGATGGCACAGGCTGTGGTCATGAGTCCTTTTCCAAAGCCAAAGTTGTCATGGATGAGTTTGGCCAAGGGGGCTGAACAGTTGGTGCCTCAACATACATTGATGACAATCTTGAATGCGTTGCCATACTTCTCATGGTTCATACCCATCACAGACATGGGGCATCAGCAGAAGGGGCAGAAATTATGGCTCTTTTGGATCCACCCTTCAAGTAGACCCTGGTCTTCTCCACAGTGATGAAAATACCAGTAGATTCCACAACACACTCGTCACCAGCATCACTCCATTTGCTGTTGGTGGGACCTTGCTCCTGGAAGATGGTGATGGTCTTCCAATATTTCAGTCTAGGCAAACCAATTTCAGTGATCAACAATTCATGTCTTATGTAATGACATTTTCTCCCAACATTAGACTTCTGAATCAAACTGGTTTGTTTAGATAGAGCTTTCCTATGAAATGCTTTAGAGAACATTTAGTAGAAAGGATTAAGGTGGAATGGTGTTTCTATAGGAACTCTAGTTCTTTCTGCTTTTTCAAGCACCCTAGACCTTCTCCCATCTGAGATCCCTTAGGCCATGCCAAGAAGTTCAGATCTGTTCCTAATGGTGATGAGAAATCCCTCAGCAGGTTGTAATAGGTGAATGATCTGGCCACACTTCGTTTTCAAAAGACCATCTGGTTAGAAAGTCAGAATGTATTTGAACAAAATAAATCTGGAGGAATCCCTTTAAGAGTACTGTGTGGTTTCTAGAAAGATTTCAGTCTAGTGAAGAGACTTTAACCCAAAGTGAAGTCTGGCATCTGCCCTCGGCTCCTGGAAGGTCATTTCTTAACCTTGGTTGTAATTTCTGATAAAATAATTTTTGTTTGTTCGGGCCTTTGGGTCATGTACACAGAACTTAATAGCGGGGTTTAGGATGGGGCTTCTGCTTCTTATAGTATCAATTGGGACCTCTGGATGGAATGGAAACCGAGGTCTGAGATCAAATTTTTCACTTGGCAATTAGGGTGGTGCTGTTGAGCTCCACAAACACCCAGAGCACTAAAGGTTGGTTGCATGGCTGTTGTTGGCAATTCTTGGTGAACTGCAGCCCACATCTTGTGCCCACAACCCTTCCAGAAAGGAGACCTGGCAGTTCCATGTTTGAAACTCTGGTGGGCTCTGCCCTGTAAACGTCTCTCTTGGCTGGCTGCACTATGTGTTCTTTATCTGTTAATACAGCCATCACCAATATGTCCCTTGGGTCCTTTTTGTAGCTATTAAAACAGAGTAGGACATGGAAACTTAGTGTTAGAAGATAAGGTCATCTTAGGTACTACCTTCTGAAATTGGGGCCAGGGGTGAAGCCAAACTGTTCCTTAGGGTTTCAGAGGTCCATCCATCAAGGAATTGAAGTGGGATTGATTGAGAATGGACACATAGCTGAAACTTTTGACAGGAGCCACAGGCAAGGCTTGGGGACAGGTTGGGCAGGTTGAGTGAGTGGAGGAGAGTGTGGGATACAACTGTCAGGACACAGGCAAACCGTTTGGGTTTGTTTTGTTTTCTAGATATTTTCCCATAGCGCTCTGAACAATCTGGGACATTTTAGATACAAAACAAATGAGAAATGAAGGGCAGTCTGAGATCATGGGGTAATTCATACTGGATGGCCAGAGTGGGAAATGATAGTAGGCTGAGAAAGGAGCATTAGCTAGCAGTTAAAATGCCTCTGGTTTTTAAACGCATCCCAGAAACTATTTTATTTTAAACAGAATGCATGTTTAGAATTCACAAATGGGTGGTCACTGTTGGTTTGCTACATGCTTTTAAAGATGGCTGAGGTGGTTTTTTGATAAAGAAGTTAAATATTTTGATCATTGGCCCCATCAAGCTGAGCTGGGGGTTATTGCTCCACTTCAAGTTCACATTATGTCCGTCTGTGTGACAGACTCCATCTCTCTGCTCTCTAACATCTGGAACCCCCACAGACAGCCTGAGCCAAACTTACTTCGAGGGCCAACTCCTTGTGCTGTGGCCTGCTTGGACCACAGGACTTAGTTTTCACTCGTTCTTTGGTGACCGTGGCAGTGATGGAAGCCTGCCTATCCGGGGGTTTTGGTGAGCCATATCAAGACACTGGTTCAGGATTCCCTTGCCGATTGATTGAGATTTTTTTTTTTCTCATTTTTATACTCTTTACTCTAGAAAATTTAGAATCCACATGCCTCTCCTTGATGAGCCTTCTGCATTCACCATTGTCTCTCAGGGACTGCCCAGCCACAGTGGTAAGCTGAAAACAGTCAGAGGGGTAACATTTGCTCCCACCTGTTATCGGAGATCGTTTTAGTGTTTGTAGTAAAGTGAAGAACACCACCACTGTGGAACACATTTCAGGACTACTTCTCAGGAAGGTTAATTATAGCACCAGGCGACAAACACAAGATATGGTGTAAATTCTATCTGTCAGCTACATTAATTTCTTCTAGTTGCATTCTTGGTCAGTGAAAGAAAAATCTGCTTTTGCTAATCTGTTAAAATCCAATTTCAGGAGCTTTCCAGTTTAAAAAAAAAAATAAAAAGAACTTTGCAGCGTTAGTTCTAGGTACACATAACAAAAATCTCCTGACACAGTGGTTGTTACAAATTCTGTGAGGCTGAAGTGATCCTACTGAGAGATCGCATGCTTTCCGTAAGGTGGGCACAGCTACAGCTGTCCAGGAAAGAATGGAAGGAACTTACTAGACGTGAATTCCTGTTCATCACAGGCCTGGTGCTGTGCGGTGTGCAGTTCCGTCATAAACCTCCTTCAGAAACTTGCCTGTGTGTGTAAAAAAAGAAAAAGCCACCATGAAGCCAGAGGAGGTTGGCCCAGGAGCCCTTCCTGTGTTTTGGGGTTTGCTGCATGTGCTATGTTAATAGGACTCTTTTGGTTTGCCTGGCCTTTGGGTCACATCTATAACCAAATGGCATGACCTGGGATGTGGGCTCTGGTGTCTGCAGAGCTCTGGAGGGGCTGAGACTGAAATCAAGTTCTTTGTGAACAACTAATCAGGACTATGTCGTTGTCCTTGCCACCAGTTAAGACTCTGGACATCTGAACGAAGAGGGAAAGTGAATGAACAGGCTTTTTAAAGCCAACTGCCCCGGACTGGAATGTCAACCTCGGGCAGTCTCTCACTTCTCTGAACTTCCGTCATCTCGTCCACACAGTAGGGCAGCAGCAGCCATGCCCCACCCATCCCCCTTGGTGCTAGATAGGTGTTGTCTATAGCAGCCCAGCAGGTTCTCTTCCTGTGAGGCTGTGGGCTGGAGAGCTGCCTGCAAAAGACAGCTCCTGTGCGAGTTTCTCCAGAGGGTATTCGGCTGCTGGGTTAGCACTTCACACAAGGACGACTCGTGGAAAAACCTATTCTTTTTGTCTTTGGGGACAGACGTTCCTAAGGGGCCACTGGAACTGAAAAGGGAGAGCCAGAAGCAGAGCTGGGCGCTGGCTTTTGGGTTTTCTGGATTTGGGGTTTCCTTAAATGCTCCCAGAGGCCGAGGACATTGTTCCATCTAATTCAGACGCTGAAGCATCATTGAGCAAATAGCCAAACCATCTCGAGTGGGCTCATTACTGTTGCGTCAGTTCTATTTAGTTAATGTTGCATTTTATAAAATCGTATTTTTCCATACAGTAATTATGAGTCAAAGACAAAGGGAGGAAAATGTAAACTAATCAGTGCCCACATAGCAAATGGCATACCTAAACAAAGGCTTATGGGCTCAGCGATGGCCATGGCAGCCAGCTTTCCAAGCCTAGGTTCTGAGTGAGCATTTCTCATGCTGACAGCTCCTCTCTTGGTTCTCTTCAGTCCTTGGGCAGAGTTAAGGAAGTTAGCTGACTGCATCTGGGCACGGAGGTCTGTGTTCCCTGTGGTACCATGTTTCAGCTTTCTGGACAGCAGTGTGGTCCTACCTCTGGGTCTTCACCAGCGGGCTCAGCTGCAAGGGCTCAGCAATGATCTGGCCAGCTTGTGTACCTTCCTACCCCTGGAGGATCATGGGGCACATAAGCTGTGGCTGTTAACTTTAATGGGAGCTGTGAGCGCTTCTGTGGTGATTTAGTCACTCATTGGAGACCCCGACAGTTTTGCTCTGACTTCTGAATTAGAAGCTTCTTGAATTTAGGCCATTAGGACTTCAGTTGCCTCTCAAAGTCATACACTACACCAGGCTGATCCACTCTGCTGAGTGGAATACTTTAATGGAATTTCCCTGAATCCAAAAGGAAGGGGCAATGTCCACCTTTTCATAGGCACTTCCATGCACAGGCATCTGAAGACTGGTTTCCTCATATATTGTCTCTGGTACCCCTCAGAGAAGAAACCACCATTATGATTGAAAGCAGCTTTATCTGTCCAGGAGATAAAGCAGTGAGCCCCAGATGGAGCCTTGGAGGCAAATTTCTGTGTATTCGTTTCTTTTGTGCACACCGTTTGAAAGGCCACCCATTTTCAAAAGCATCTGTTATGTCATCTCTAAGATTTGTCCACTTCCTGGATGGCCCTTAGGATTGCTGCCCATAGCAGATCATTTGGTATCTTCAAACAGTTCAGTCCACACCGATATTGTCCTTCTGCCAATTAGGCTGAGTTCAGGGAGGTGACAAGCAGTGAGTGATCTTCCTTTCCATGTACCCCTGGGTCTCTTCCAAACAATGATGCTGTGTGTGAGTTCAGCCTTAGGAGTGAACCTTGTTAGACACACCTTTCTGGTGACCACCCTTAGAGTTTCTGTAATCTGTCTTCGCAGTGAACTTGGGGCTTTTTATATCTGGGAAGGTTCACTGATATTCTGAAACTAATCTTGGTTTGATATATATTCATGTAGTCAGTGAGAAAAGCCAGCCAGAAGCAGGTATTAAAGGTCCTGAAGACACTGGACTAGACTCCCTGATTTACTTGTTATCCAGATAGTCTGAAAGATACATGAGGACCCCAAAGACAAACTCAGCTAGGTGTGAGGAATGTGCCACACACAAAAGTCTTGTGAAAATATGTATAATTCTGTACTCTTCTATGGGACTGCCATCATACAAGATGACCTCAGGATCCTTTCAGCATCCTAGTACACTATGACTTCTGCATGGAAAATATTGCTGCCTGTTCCTCGTGTCTTGCCTAAAAGCATGTTCTTCCTGCCCTACGGAAACATTGCCTGCACCTCTATGTAATGAATTTTCTTGCTGAGACCCCAGACTCACAGCCATGCTGTAACCACTTAGAATAGAACCTTCCATACCACTGTGCATACTTGTTGGTTGTTTCTACTCTTTTTGGGGGACCTACCACCCAGCTCCCAATAAATTTTTCACAGAGGCTTATTCTTATTTAGGAATGCCCGGCCTTAGCTTGGCTTAGTTTCTAGCCAGCTTTCCTTCAATTAACCCATCTATCTTTTACCTCTGGGCTTTCCCCATTCTTTAACTTCTTTAAATCTTACTCCCTGGCTTGCTGTGTAGCTGGGTGGCTGGCCTCTGGAGTCCTCCTCCTACTCTGACTGCTCAATCTTCCCCTCCCAGTTTTCTCCTATATATTCTCTCTGCCTGCCAGCCCCGCCTATCCTTTATCCTTCCTTGCTATTGGCCATTCATTATTAGACCATCAGATGTTTTACACAGGCACAGCAACACAGATTCACAGAATTAAACAAATACAACCTAAACAAAAGTAACACACCTTAAATTAACACTCTACTACACACACTCACCCTTACCAGCCATCCCATGGTATAATAGTGTCAGAAAATGCCCCCTTGTGGGATTGCAGAGGCCAGTCCAAAGGGCTTGGGGATCGCAAACAGTGTACATTTGTCTTAGAGTGCTTTACACATACTGTGATTGAGTGTGTGTGTGTGTGTGTGTGTGTGTGTGTGTGTGTGTGTGTAACGTACTTACAGTGTATACAGTGGCAGTTACTGTTTTCATCACGTTATCTCTGTCTACAAGAATCTCTGTAAGACACAAATTGTTGTTCCTCCTGTTTCAGAGACAGAAAGAGATTAGGAAATGTGCCAAGTAACAAGGCCAGGTTTCACCTGCCCCTGGCCTGTTTTATGCAATTTTACGCAGAGTCTTAATGATGCTCTGGCTGGCCTGGAACTACTTGCTCTGTAAACCAGACTGGCCTTGAACTTGCAAACCCCTCCTGCCTCAGCCTTTTGAGTGCTAAGATCACAAGTGTGCATCATAGAACATGAGTCCCACATCTGGTTATTTTAGACTCTTGACCTTTGAGCTTAACTGTGCCAAACCAAACAAACTATATGAACGAACACACACACACACACACACACACACACACACACACACACACACAAACACACACGTCCCATCATGAATTCTGAGACTGTTCTATGTGAAGGAAACCATGTGGTGGGGCATGGCTGTTCCATTTCATTCTCTTTCCTAGATTAAATGAAAAAATGCATTGAAATCATCTTGTAAACCATAAAATATTGTGTATCAAGTATGTCTATAAATGCACACATTTTTATACACATGAGTAAGAGCTGATCCCCCAGGAATTCCTAGCATCATGTGCCTCCTAGTAAAGACTTGGCATTTCTTGGGGTTCCTGGAGGGTGGGAACACACATATGTATTCACAAGTCATTAGTATATTCTGTTAATGTTTCATTGAAATGAACAGGACGGCCACACATGTCCATACACACATACATACAGGCTACTGTTACCTTTTGGGGGATGTTTGCTCAAAAGTCTGAGCTTGGTTAGGCCCCTGCTGTGACTTGGGGCAGCCTTGCACAGGTATGAGCGTTGGTGGGAACTGATATTCTAACTAATGGAGAAAAATGATAAGGCAAATAGAAAAAAAAAAAATCACAAAAATAACGTTGTTTGATCTTGGTTCCAAAATAATAGCTTGAGCAGAAGAGGGTGAAAGCGAGGTGCTTGGGTGGTTTAAGGAATGGCGGGAGGGGAGAAAAGGTCTTTGCAACACCCACCTCTCACCGCAGCCGGCTGTGTTTGGCTCCTGCCCACAGGAGCGAGGTGCAGAGCTGCCTTGAGAGGTGTTAGGGACCTGCTTCTGCAGACAGTGTCGTTGCAGAAGCACTTGGCCCAAAGCAGACCGGCAGGCCTCGTTGAAGTCTGCTGACTTCACCTTTATTCTCTTAACACTCTAAAGTGTAAGAACTGGAGCTCAGAGACGGGTTTTTCCACGCTGGTGGCTCGGTTTCTGTGTGAGCTTGTGTGGCTAGAATCCGCTTCCGCTTTGCTTGTCAATTTGTAATCGGCTTCTATGCTGAGCCGATGGGAGAGGCAGGAGAGGAGTGTGATGGGCTGTCTTACTGGGACACTGGGGGGAAATGGGACAAGACCCTTCCCGGGGCAGGAGAACACAGGCAAGGGCTTCCCATGACCTCTGAAAGTTTGCAAACTCTGAGCCCCAATCTCTGATCAATTAGCTAACTAGCTCCCCCTCTTGACACTCTCTTAACAGATAAAAAGTGCACAGCACTCTGAAGCCATGGTGCAAGGAGCCAGGACACAAGTCTCCGGCCAATGTTAGGAGCGTTTTCTTAGAAACTAAGACTGAAAGTCAACAACAAAAATAAAAACAAGATGATGCAATGAAACCTATCTGCATGCCAAATAACATGTAGCCGTCATCGTGTTGATGACGCATGGTGCTTCCCAGGCATCTTTTTCCTTAAAAGATACTTTGAAAGAGCCTGTAAAGAAAAGATCACCGATCTCCACAAAACTAGTTAAAAGTCACTTCTGACTTAAAGAATTAAAGACAGCAAGGGCGTTGATCACAGAATAAGATGCCACCCCACCCACTTGAGTCATTGATTTTTCAGTCTGCTGAAGTCCTTAACATTATTTATTCTGGCTACTGAGTTGAAAAATTTCAATCTCCCTTTTTTTGTTTTTTACATTTGTCTTAAACCAGAAACAAAGAACTAAACCAGGACAACAACAGGGATTTTTTTCCTTCACAAGCAACTATGCCACTCCACATTTTAGAGGACAATAGGAGAGATGAAGTGACCCAGGCTGGGATGGGGTCTCGCCCTCTCTGTAAGTCAGTACCTGGTTGCATATTTGAATCACGAAGAGCATTTTTATAAATCCTTGGTGTTTGGCCTCCATCTTTGAAGCTTTGCTATCTGAGGTCTAGTCTCATATCAAAGTCCCACAGTGAATGCAAATGCACAGCTGCCCCCGGGGAGCCAGTAGCCTGCTCACTGCGCATGCCCAACGCTGCACTCCGGCCCTCTCCTGGCTCCCTTCGTTTGCTCTGATCCGGGTCATCCTTGGCCTCCATCGTCTCATATTCACATGTGGCTAGCACAAGGCTTGTTGCGGTTAGCACACCAGTCATTGCCAACAGGTGATGGCATCAGCACCTTGACCCTTTTGCTGGCATGGGAATAAAGCTTCAGTTCTGTTAGGAGGGGCTACGACTTAGGGCGGAGACAACAAACATTGCTTTTTCTCATCGTTCTAGATACTGGAAGTCAAAGATCCAGTGTGGGCAGAGCTGCTTCTGGAGCCAGCTTCCTGGGCTTCTAACAGCTGCCCACCCTGTGTCTCCACATGGTCTTCCCTCTGGGAGTCTGAATCCTGATGTTTTCTGTTAACAGTTGTAGTCACAGTAGATTCAGATATAGCCTATGGGAATCATTTTACTTTACCTCTGAGAGAGAGAGAGACAGAGAGACAGAGACAGAGAGACAGAGAGACACAGAGACACAGAGACAGAGACAGAGAGACAGAGAGAGACACAGAGACAGAGACACAGAGAGAGAGACAGAGAGACACAGAGACATACAGAGAGAGACAGAGACAGAGAGAGAGACAGAGAGAACAGGTGTATATGTGTATGTGGAGACCAGAGGACAATAGATCCTCTTGTTTCCTGACTACAGGGATTATACTTGTGAGCCACCATACCAGCCTCTTTATTTTACTTGGGTATTGAGAATTAAACTTGGATCCTCATGCTTGCAAAGGAAGCTCTTTCTCAACAGAACCATTCCCTACTCCTTAAGGGCCCCTGTTTTCAGGACCGTTCATATCCTCAGGCATTGTGAGTTAGAGACTGACCCTGTAAACTCTGGGAGTAGAGTCAGCCAGACAAAGGGGTGTCAGCATTGGCAGCATGCATGTGTCCATGGCAACTCTCTCAGACCTATGACTGGAAAAACATATTAGAGAAATTGACTTGCCCAAATCACATTGAACCCTCTTCCTGGGCTCTCTTATTCAAATAATCAAAATGGATACCACTTCCTAGCCCGCCCCTCCTCTGTAGCTAAACCCCTGATGACCACTAGCCTGAAGAGTGTCCCCAAAGGCTTGCCTTTCAATCAGATGTTCACAGCATCACACTGCTTTCGCCCAGGGCCTTAGGAAGTGGGGAGCCCTCCCCCATCCTTCCGGCAGGTGGAGTAAGGGCCTCTGCTTCCTCTCTAGGTGTTTTAAGGTAACTCATTGTCTTCAGGTGCCCAGATCGCATGGGTCAAGACCGCTGGATGAAACACGCAGCTCTTCTTGACACTGGGAGATGAGGTTTTTTCTTTGTCTCATTTGCTGCATCTTTTGGATTTTTTATTTTTGCTCTTCTCCAAGTTGGACTCAAAATCTCATTGGTGTTTTTGCTTTGGAATTCTCCTTCGTTCCCTACATGGTTGCCTTGGACAAATTCCCAGTTTTATTCCTATAGGAAACGTTCTGGAAGATCCAATCTCTCAAAGCTTCTCGGGCTTTTCCCACACTCCATATTTCAGGTGCCACCCTTGCTTAGCTGGCTAGGTTAGGTTTAGGACTGTGAGCTTGTTTTTGCTTTCCTGGGCTTTCTAGAAATTTTTATATATGCTGAGTGAATCCTCCAATTAATGAGTGCTTCAGAATACACGTTTCAAGTTCTCTTCTATACTTTATCCTTTTAGAAATCTCAGCGTAGCATCAAGACTAAGACCAGTCCATCAGCAGCAGTAATAATGAAGCTTCATTTTGGGCTCTCTGGGGGCATGGACCATATGTCAGTTTCTGACATTGAGTAGCTACACATTCCAAGTCCCGTGAATGGCACTGAAGTAGCATGATTGATGTCACACTTCCCTGTCATTGTTGGAAGGGACCTGAGACCCTTTCTGGTTAGAAGTGACTCACATGCAGGAAACAGAAATGAACAGGCAGAGGGAACAGGTGTGATGGGGCGGAGCCAGGGTCAGTGTTAATGCCTATGTGCTTCAGTCGGGCTGCACACACAGGCTGTATTTCATTCTCTTCCACTTAGATTATCTGGGCATAGCCTGCATTTGAAAAATGAGCAGTGATATGGATGTTAGGATTTTTAAACACTGTTGTTTTCAAAGCACAGTCCTCAGACAAGAGCGTGTAGTCTGCAGGCAATGGGGGAGCGAGTCTCCCATAATAAAAGAGCTGGCTTGAGTTTCCTGATGGCTGGCCCCTCTCAACTCCTAGCAACCATCTGGATGTCTGCATGGAGGCCAGATTGCCTGTTATGTCCACCAAGTGAGTTGCTGTGCCCTGGAACAGCAAAATAGAAAACAGCAACCCGAGAAGCCTGTCACCTCCCTGTCATCCCTGTGGCAATCAGCCTTCTTCCAACTTTCAGACGTCGAGTTGGTCTCTGTGAATTTGGAGAATGACAGCTGTAGGGAGCGTAAGGGCACATGGAGAGGGTCAGGCAGGCAGATGCATTTGGACAAGACTCAGATGAGGTGGTGATAGGGCAGGGTTCCAGCTGAGGAAGCCACAAGGCGCCATCTCCAGGGTTCTCTGCACACTCACTTAAGAAAACAATACCTGCTTATTGGTTGAATAACAGTTTTCTTCTCCCACTATACTTTATTGAATAGAAGGTGGGTGTTTGGGGCCTTTGTCTGCTGCTCCAAGCTCTGCAACTCCTTCTCTTTTGTTTCTGAGAATGAGCAAGTCATGGAAAGGCTGAAAAGCCTCTTCATTTAAGAAAAGAGAGGATGCTGGCATGATTTGGCATTTAATTGGGGCTTGCTGCCTGTTCTGGATTAGTGGGTCCTCTCTTTCTTGGAATGTGGGTGTTGTGACTTTCAGGTTTCTTCCTAAGTTGTGATCATTTGCTGTGGGTTATTTCTGCAGCACTAGTCTTTCTACAGGAGGGAGCTCAGCTACAACACCACACCACAAATATTTCCTCACCTAAAATGGCAGCCACTTAGCAAATCGGTTGAAGTAATTTCACATCACAGGCCTGAGTTTTATGCCTATTCATAAAATACCCTTCTCAAAAGTGCCTGATGAAATATATTTTACAGGCTGCTACACAGGGTGAGCATCTCACTGATCATTTCGTCTGCCTGAAAACTTATTTACTAACTTTTTTTATTGTGATAACATATGAACACTGATCACCACAGAAAAGGGATGGTATACTTAGATAATTAATGCAACAGTCAAAAATCCCTAACTGCCTTCAGGATTTAGCTTGCAATATACTTTTCAATTGGACCACAGTGTGTGTGTGTGTGTGTGTGTGTGTGTGTGTGTGTGTGTGTGTGTGTCCGTCCTTTTGTTGACATAGGAAGAATTTGTGTGTCTCTCAGAGAAAATTCTCATGAGGTAGGATTGCTCCTTCTCGTTGCTGTAACAACATTCCCTAACAAGAACAACGTGAGGGAGGTGGGTGGTTTATTTTGGCTCACGATTTGAAGTTACAGTCCACCATGGAAGGGAGGTGTGGAGGCAGGAGCCTGAGGTAGCTGGCCACAGTGGATCTGCAGCCCGGGAACAGAGAGAGAGGGGCGTGCTGGTGCTCTTCCTGCTATCTTCTCTTTGTTGACTTCAGAATCCCACCTGTGGAAGGATGCTCCTGACAATTAGGAGGCATCTTCACACTTCAGCTGCCCTACCTAGACGCTCTCTCAGAGGCACATGCAGAAGTTGCCTTCTAAATCCCACCAAGCTGACAATCAAGCTTAACCTCCCAGATGGAGTCTAGCTTACTTACAGAATGGACACCTACTATTCTGTTTCCTCATTCAAAGGTTTCAGAGGTGTGGACACGGTCTGTGTGGGAAAGGAAGAGTTTACTTGAAAACTTATGCTAATTCCCCAAATGTGTCTATGAAGCGTCATGCTAGACTGACAGTAGGAAAGACATAGACTTTCTTCGATGAAACTCTGAGTATTGGTCACAATGTAGAATACACATGTATACATGTAAATATGCACATGTACACAATAGCAGAATACATGCACACAAATCCATGTGTGTGTGTGTGTGTGTGTGTATGTATACATATACTTATATAGAGCATAGTAACATTATGCAGTTACACACCCAACACACATGGGTATATACATGCATTAAGTAATTTGCATTATAGGGAGTTACATTTGTGATTGCCTACATTAACTTTCCTTACATTCAAACATAGCTCTTGATCACATTTTATTTATTTGTTTTGAGATAGAATCATGGGTAGCCTAAGCTAGCTCTGAACTCTCTGAGTAGCTGAGAATGATCTTGAACCTCTGATCCTCTTGATCCCCCTTCCTGAGGACTGGGATTACAGGCATTGACCACCATACCCAGTGTATGTGGTGCAAGCACTCTACCAAATGGACTACATCTCCAGCCCCCTGTTCACTTTTTACCCCCGATTCCTTCTCTGTTTAAACAGTGTGTGTTGGAGAGCACTACCCTTCTAGGAAGAATGCCTAGCTATCCTTTTCTATTCTACCTGCTAGGTCCTCTTCCATTTGAACTCAGGTCTAGAATCCTATTTTGCTATGTCCATGATTAAACTGGGCTACTCCACAGCAGGGGCTGTGCAATGATCGAATCTTATCAGAACCTTCATCTAGTGACCAGGATGAGGATGAGTTTGTCTCTGGAGTGGATGGACCGCTCTTGGACTCCAGAACTGCTCTAAAGTCTTGAGGTGGAGAAGGGTCCTCTACCTTCCAGCTGTATCACCACAGATTGGTCTGTCCTGAGTACCATAGTTCTGTGTCTGGGTGGCATTTGCCATTGAGAACTCTTAACAGGGCTTGTAAGAGAATGCCTGGGACCAGGGCAGTAGGTAGCACTGAGTAAGAGATGGGGGTTATCATGGAAAGAGAAAGCCAGGTTGATACACTCAGGGAATTGACAACCCAAAGGCCAATTAGACAGTTGAGGTTTCCATTTGGATAGGAGATGAGGGCTATGAAGCTGTTTGGGGACAAATGGGAGATGTACTTCAGCATGAAGAGGAAGGAAAATGTTCTCGAACACACTACTAAGTGTTGTTGGGTGCAGTGTGGTGAGTTAATAAAGTGTAAATTCTGAAGCTCCAATGTGAGAGGGAATCTCAACTCATCTACCAGTTACGTGGACCTGGGACAATCTCTGTAACTTTCCTTTTCTTCATCTCTAAAAGGAATCCAAATTCCTGCCTCCCCCAAGGGCTGTAATATGCAAAGCTGTGCAAAACATTGGGAGTGCTGCCTGGGATCTGAGACTGCACTGTGAGGATTTACGTATCGTTGCCTTACCATCACTGCCAAATTCTTCAGTTCTTAAGATGCAGGTTTGGGAGGCACTGCAATATAAACTCACAGTGAATTCCCCAATATGTCCATCAAGTGACCATTGTCCCAACTCCTCCAGCCATGAAGAACATACCTAGAAAACAATAAGGCAGTGACAAAAACTCTTTTATTCCATTGTTTCTAGCAGACGCATGTTATGTCAAACCCTGAGGCTGTGTAGGACAGGGATATACTTACCTTGCTGTTATAATGATATATAATTATACATGTGTGTGCGCACAGCGCGCACGCGCACACACACACACACACACACACATACTTGGCTAGAAAATTAAGTTGACACTAGGAGTCATTTGAAATATTAATGTAAAATGTAGTAGGTTAATTGGGAGTGACTATTACTAATGTGATATTAGAGTGGATTAATTAGTAATGACTGTTATTAATATATAATTAAAATATGAAATAAATAGTTTGCTTAGTTTGTGGAAAATCAAATAATATTGTTGGCTACAGATTTTGACTGATAAAAAACACTAACACGTATACTTAATACAAAAAAAATGCTTTATTCAGATAAAACACAAATCATAAAATATTCCCATAGATAGTTAAAGGTGCATGGTCACCCTTGTCTCCACTGCTGGGGCCTCAAAAGGGAGGAACAGGGGATCACCAGTTCCTTGTGATAATCCAGTCCTGCCTGGGGTCAGCCTGTGGCTTCCTTTCTCCAAACAGTGCTTGGATGTCTGAAAAAATGTCCTAAATCCTCAGTGATGAATTTTCAGGCATTCAGAACAGTTTTCCTTTTATTTAAAATGTCATGGTACAGCAGATTTGCCTAAATAGTTAGGCTGATGAAAGGAGTTAGCTTTTAAAAGAATTTTTACAAAATCTTTCCTATTCTGTCTTAATATTGAGAAAGTCTTCAAAGAGGCTTTTTCCCCCTAAGACAACTATGCCGTGAAGCTACATTTTCTTTTAAATATTAGTTAAAGTGCATTGACGTGTACTTAAATACTATTGAAAAGGTAGGATAATGTAGGAGGATATTTGTAAGGAGAGGGAAAAAAAACACCATCTCACTATTGAATAAAATTCTGTTCATTTTGGCACATTTTCTCCAGTGGGTTTTTTTTTTTTAATGAAGAACCAGTTTTAGGTTATAGTATTTATAGCATGAATAGTGTTTCTTCAGTTTTTATGCTGAAATAATTGTGACATAATTTTAAAGAATTGGAAATACCTAGGCCAACAGTAGGTCTTTGCCTCCCCTCAGCTCGTTCCAGGGAGGCATCTAAGCACCTGAAGAGCAGATTCCCACTGACCTTCAGGCGGTCTGGAGACCTCATTGTGAGTAATTAAACAGCTGACACTTACAGATGTGCTGGTATCTCACACATTACGCTGTGTCAGTGTCCGATGTGATAGGTCCTGTCCCCCACAGGCTTCTTCTATGTTTGAATGCTTGGTCCCCAGCCCATGGAGCTGTTTGGAAAGGTGGTGGAACCTTTAGGAGGTGGGGCCTTGCAGGAAGAGGTGGGGTCCTGGAGGCAGACTTTCTGGCTTTATAGCTTGGTATCGGTTCTCATTTACTCTCTGCTTCCGGTCTGCTGATGCAAAGTGACCAGCGGTCTCAGGACAGGACTCTGTCCACCGTAGGTACTCTCATTTGAAAAGGCAAGCGAGGACCCTGGACGGGGCCGACAGCTCACTGTCATTTGTACAGGCTGATGAGTAGAGAACCTGGAATCTAGCCGAGCACTCCTTGGCTGTCTGTGATGTTCTCTGGCTTTGCCACACCCTCCCTTTCTTGCCTATCTCTGGCACTGCCCCTTTTCTGTCTTTCACTCCATCGCTATCCTTGCTTCTTATCCAGGTGGAAGCAATGCTTAGCCTTTGTGAGACATCCTGAGTCTAATGAAGACAAAGAGCCTGCAGAGGTGCCCAGACTGGAAATCAGGTACCATTGGGAGCCCTAAGCATTCATTCCTAAGTTTGACATGGTTCTGCGAGACTTCGAGGAGATAGAATATTATGGTGCATAAAGACTCATTACTGAAAACCATGTTATGATGGAGGCTATGTGTCCATGATAGACCCACAGTGAGTGTGTGAGTTAGAAGGATTTATTTTATGTTTTAGAAAAGGCAGATTTGTCCTTGACTAGACATTTCAACCATAAGAGTCAGGAAGGAATAATTCTCCTTTTAGCTATGAACATAAATCCCCAAATTAAGAGACGGAAAACAGTTTGCTTTTAGGGAGTTTTTAAATATATGTTTCCCCAGGTGGTGAGTAACTTGTTTTATTAGATGCTGCCTTGATTTCAATGTGCCCTGTCTTGTTCTGAGTTTGACTCACTGACATCAGGGATGATGAGCAGGAGGCTACCAGGACCAAAGTCAAGGTGGAAATGGTGGATAAATGTCAAGACTGCAGTCAGCTACTGTCTGTCTTAGGATTTCTGTTGCTGGGACAAAACACCATGGACAGAAGCAAGTTAGGGAGAAGAGGGTTTGTCTGGTTTGCATGCCCCCCCCCATCCACAGTCCATCACTGAAGGAAGTCAGGACAGGAACTGAAACATGGCAGGAACCCGAGGCAGGAATCTGGAGTCTAAGTTGATACATCACAAGTAGATATAAAGTCCATTCTTTATTAATGACAAGAACTCGCAGTCAAAGAGGCAACTGTCCTGTTCCAGGTAGGCATTGGTGAGCCCTCCTACATTCTTCTCAGGAGCCCAATGTAGGGGATTTCTCCTGTGCCCTTCATCCACAGCTCTACTTGCCCAGGTCCCTCTTTACCTGATCCCATGCTTGGTGTTCAGAGCCATAGATTAAACCAAACCAAACACTCTTTTTTCAACTGACTGAGACTAGTTACCTGTGACTCTACTAGAAGTCTCATTTGTCCTCCTTGTAAGCCAGCTTCTTAGAAAGTCCTGAAGATTTCATCTCCATTACAGCACTCCAAGTTCACCATAACGCGCTCTGAAAACTGGTGGCATTCTGCAAACACCTACAGCTTAAAATATTCTAAGATCCTTAGTGTCACGGCCAAGGATAAGAATGGCTTTCTCAGGCTGAGAGACGCAACCGATAAAATGCTTGCTTTACAATCACAAGGACCCGAGTTCGATCCTCAGAACCTACAAAACAAAACAAAACACCCCCACATACACATACCGCAAACAAACAAAAAACAAAACATAAAACAAACAAAACAGAAAAACAAACACCACCACCAAAACCTGCTGAGCATATAGTGTCTGCTTGCGACCCCAGTGCTGGGGAGGCATATATGTGCCGATCTCTGGGGCTCATTGGTCAGCCAGCTAACCCTACTTGCTAAGATGCAGGCCAATGAGAGACCCTGACTCAAAACTGCAAGGATGAATGGCTTCCAAGAGAGATCACATTACCTTAAGTGGTCTGCTGGCCTCTACATAAAAGTATGAACACACATGTGCACATGTACTCATATAAACATGTGTGGCCCCCAGACAGGGTCGCACAAGTATGTCTCTCCCTGCTCATTGGGATTCTTCAAGCTCCTTGGGTTTGTAATCACACAGTGATGTATTTCAGCTTTAAGGTTCTGTTCATGTTTACATCTTCCTGACTATTTCACAGATATCCTTTATTTTTTGTTGGTGGGTAAATACCTGCAGGTTTTCACACCTGTTTTCCTTTCAGGAGAATGTGCATGTAAAAAAAAAAAAAAAATCAGGTTCTTTACTGACAGGTGGATGTTTAGCAAAGCTTCATGGTAATTAAAACCATATCCTAAATATTTAAATAAGCAACATAAAATATGAAAGTAAGTTTATATTCAATAATTTGCTACACATTATTCAAATATATCAAATGTTTCTTCTAAGTCTTTTGTTTTATGAGGGAGTTTGTCAGACTTCAAAAAGCCTGCCTTAGAAATTAAAGAATTTATAGGGTATTGGTTTTCTGTTAAAACTACAAAAATCATTAAAAATACAAATAGTAGCATATCAGTCAGTGGTCATGGATAAGTGACGATGATCTTTAAAATTTATGCAAGTATAACAGCTCCTTATTTCTGACTTTTTCTTTTTCTTTTTTTTTTTTTTAATTTTTGAGACAGGGTTTCTCTGTGTAGCTTTGCGCCTTTCCTGGAACTCACTTGGTAGCCCAGGCTGGCCTCGAACTCACAGAGATCCGCCTGGCTCTGCCTCCCGAGTGCTGGGATTAAAGGCATGCACCACCACTGCCCGGCTATTTCTGACTTTTTCAAAACAGGTAGTTTCCATGATTCCAGAGCAAACTAGGATGAATATATGGGAGTTTATAGAACTAGAATAAAATGGAGGCATATTAGGGAGCAAGAGTCTTCAGAAGTGACTCCCTAACAGGCTGTCTCCTTGTGCAAACTATAAAGCATGTGGTGTATACGTTCTGAGGGAGACAGCCCTCTGAGGAAGGAGAAACATGGACACTTAGCTGCTTGCATTTTCTCTTCTTCCTATTTCTCTCTAGCCATTTTGAATACTTATCCACCTGTTTCTGAGACATAAGACATGGAGATCAGATGTCCTTTCCATCAGCTAACCAGAAGAGTAAGAATGCCTCCTTTGGATTGTCCAGCCTGCTTAGCCATGTGTGCCACGTGCAAGTCAACAACAACTTAAATAAAATCAAGTCAAACCCTTTTCTCCCTCTGATAGTTCAGGAAAGATAGTTTTCCCCTGATAAAACAATTAGTTCCATTCATGTATAATACGAAACTGAGCAACGACACAGAAAGGACATGCCACAGATGCTGTCCGAATGCCCAGAGTAAGGAGGCTGAGCTGCCAAGCAGTCGTAATTCTCACTGGCAGACTTGGCCATACCAATCTTGACATTGGGTAAATTAGCCAGGCCGGGAGCAAATTAAAAAGAAGAAACAGGTGTGAGAGCACCTTCCTCCCTCCTGGGATGAATGCACTGTGTGCGGAAGGGCCATGCACCTGCTCCATTGTTTCTGAGGGAGAAAAAAATAGCTTTTAAGAGCAAATGCTCTCAAGCCTCAAGCCTCGATGGAGACAAGAGACTCCTGTGTAATTTGAGGATAAATGAGCCTTCCCCTCTTTTATGATGGGTTATATTCTATTAACTCTTTCAGGAAATGGCTTTCAGCCTCAATTGAAGCATTTAACTGCTGCTTGCTTCAAAAAAGAGATGAGAAGGGACTGGAGAGGGCATGAGATTTCTGGGATGGCTACTGTTGTCTGGATGCACCTGCACTGGGTGTCCCGCACACAGAGCTGGAGAACCCAGCACTGTGACAGGAACGCTTTCTGGAAGTCCTAAAGGAAATGGAGTTGAAGCAGTACAGCATTCACCATTCTTGCCATTCTGGGATGCTTCCAGCCCATAAAACCAGATTTACTCCTTAATGGTGAAGTCCTGACAATATGAGCGTGGCCGCCCTCCAAACAAGGGTGTTAACAGCACAGACAGGAAGTCCCATCCACCTTCTCATGCCTATCTCCTAACTGAGGGCTGCCCTAAACCCAGGTTACCCCATCCTCCAGCTCCTCAATGCCACCCAGCCTCCCACAGTTCCCTGCTTCTGCTTCTCCCGCAACCTGACAGGGATCAAGCGCCTGCACATTGGTATATACCAAGTCAAAGTCAGTCTGCAAGACCAGCGACAGCCCAGGATGGTGCAAGACCTGCAATGGCCTGGATTGGTTTGCAAATGATTTTTTTTTTCTTTCTCTGTCTCTTTGGCCAGGTCTTAGTTTCTGTCTGGGCAGCCTGCTTTCATTTCTTCCCAACTGTGATCTCGCCTTCCTCTAGGTAAGTTCTGTGTAAGTTTTCCTTCTAAAGCTGCTCAGCTTCCTGAAAGAAAACAGAGCTGCTTGTGCTGATTGAACTTGTAAGTGTGTTCTTCGCAGATGCTGCGCTTGAAAACAGTTATTATACCCCTCTCTGTCTCTCTTCCTCCCTCCTTCCCTCCCTCCATCCCTGTTTTCCTCTCCCCCCTCTCCTCTCTGTGTGCACATGCACGCTATTATATACACGCAGCTTGAATGTACATATATAGCTTGTAGTGTTGGTTCCCTGCCCCCACATGGGTCCCAGGATTAAACTCAGGAACTGAAATCAGGTCATCAGGCTCGGCTCAAGGCTCAAATGTCTCAACCTACTGAGCCATCTAGCTGGCATTTTATGACAGAATCTTTGAGATCCCACTGCCCCTCCTAGCCCTGATGCCAATGCCTTCACTGGATTCCTTAAGCACGTGGCAATTGGGTTTCATGTATTCATTTGGTCTTGGCTGCCAGAGTATCCCAAGCTGGCCAGGCAGACAGACCGATCCTCATCCTATGCATGTCCACTAGAAAAGGCAAGATGCTCCCTGGACACACAAGTGAATGAAGCTTTTGTCTTTGAGCATCGTTCTAACTTTTATATACTTTAAGTATATAAAATTATATGGCAAATGAGGATATTCCTGTAGGATCTTATGGCAGCCACAGTTATGAACCATTCAGTTCTCTTTAAAAACATTCTTCTCTTTAAACAGAAGCACTGGGCTCATGTTTTCCCAAGTCTTTTACCCATCAAAGCTCTGTGGCTCCACCCACTATTATGATTGAAGTATCCTAAGCATCTAAGGGCAGTGCTACTTTCCAGTGTTTCTGCAGTGATGGAGCTGCCCTTTGCCTGATCTAGCTCTAGTGCCATTCACTGGCTACATTTGGCTCTTGGGAGATGGAAATGTGAAAAGTAGCATTCTGTTTTTCCATCATATCACTTTTAATTAACTCACACTAAAGTGCACAAACGGCCACATGAACTGCCAGAGGGAGTCCATGTTGCCAGTCACAGATTTAGAGAAAAATGGGATTGTTTGATGAGGACACAGTGGAGACGACATGTAACACTTGTTACCTGGAATTCTGACAAGGACTTTGGGGGAGGATGTTGAGTTACAGGGATGAGGGAGGGGTGGAGTAATATGTTTACATTTTCAGGAGGATCTTTGTGGTCCAGACTCAAAGGGATCACTGCCCGATGGTGGGCTTTATTGTTAAGCTTGGGAGCGGTGGTTCTGTGGTAGGGTCCTTGAAATCATTCCCTTAGAGGAGATACTGAGTTCACCGAAAGGACTCACCTTAAAGAAGCAGCAGGCACCACTGTTAATCTCAGCAGTGTTGGCTCTGTGTACCTGTGGTGCTGCCATGGGGTCTAGGACAGGAAGCTTGCTGTTCCTTGTCCAACCCTCAGGTTAAGGTCATTGGAGTTTCTAAGGACAGAGGAGAATTCATGTTCTCTGGACTCAGTTTTATGGTGGGCAGGAAGAATGCCTGCTTGGGTCGAGGGGGACGATCATCTTTAACCTGTGTCTACAACCCCTGAGAATATGCAGTTTGGGGCAGCTGTCTTCCAATTTTTCATTCTTGCCTACCTGCTTGAGAAACAAGGATCTCCGGTGTCTTTGGTTAACGGTCTGCACTATCAGAAACACTTTTTTTGTTGTGGCCAAACCTTCAGTGTCTTTGACTCAGGGGCTGTGAATTCAAGACTCAGGATTATCCTTGGTCTGGTTTCTCTCACAGTGGATTCTAGAGATGAAAGGTATTACCTTTGAATCCTAATGGCAGTTCTAGATCAGAGGTCACGGTAACTAACTTACATGAGAATCCTCTGATATCATGTCCTCAATTTAAAGTCATGTAATGGTCCTCAGAGAGGTTGGAAAATCAGCAGCTAAGTGGTGTGATGTGCAGGAGCTTCACTATTTAGTCTGTGACCCCTGACCTGGGCAAGGAGGCTCAGCATTAAATTCCCTTTCAAAATGCTAAAGAGTAAGATTTATGCACCATAAGATTTGGGATAAAAACACTGTCATTGATCAAATCTAATAGAATCTCCCTAAGCAGAACTTGTGTCAATAAAGGTTTTACATTTTGTTCATTTACCTTTTAATATCTATTTGTCATGAAGACAGAGTGTAGTACAAATCTGAATTGGTCTTAATAATAAAAACCCATATCCAAATAAATGCTGAAAGGTCAGAGAGACAAAGGAGTAAGCCGCCTCTTACCTCACCAACTCCTCAGCCTGAAAGGGGTGAGCTCCTGTCTCCTCCTGCCTTATCACTTCCTCTCTCTATCACTTGCTGTCTCCACCTCCCTAGTGCTGAGATTAAAGGTGTGTGCCTCCCACATATTGAGATCAAAGGCATGAGATTCCACGTGCTGGGATTAAAGATGTGTGCCGTCACTGCCTGGCTTCTATGGTTAACTAGTGGCTAGCACTGCACTGTGATCTCCAGGCAAGTTTTATTTGTTAGAGCACAAACAAAACATCACTACAACAGAGTCTTGCTATGTAGCCCAGAATGGTCTGGAACTTGCCATCCTCCTGTCTCAGCTTCCAGTTGCTGGACTTCCTGTTGTGTGTAATGCTTCTAAGCTAAGGGGTTATGGTTGTAGCTTAGTTCACAAAGAGTTTGGCTAACGTGTACAGAACCCTGAGTTCATTCCTAACCCCACATAAACTGGGTTTAGTGGCCCACACTTGTAATCTCAGCACTGGGGAGGTAGGGGCAAGAGGTTTAGGAGTTCATTGTCATCCTTGGCAACATAGTGAATTGGAGGTCAGCCTGATTTACAGGAGACTATGTCAACTCATCAGACAAACAAACAAAACTCCACAAAAGGAAAAATGCTGCAAGCTCCTTCTACTTTTCAATGTGTTTGTAATTAAGTGTCTGAGATCAGAAGATGCTCATTGGCACTGTTGTATCTTTAGCCAGCTTGGCTAAATAGTTGAACCAAAGTTGCAGGGAACCCTAGACTTGCCTCCTGAAATCTGGCACTTGCCCCAACCTCTAATCTTACAGTTCCATGCAGATTGGCTGTGTTTGCCTCTGTGTCGATCTGTGTGTGTGGAGCCAGAGGCGGGAAGGTCAGACATAGAACATGTCCTCTTCTTGCTCTCCTGTTACCAACCCATGTTGAGCAGAGCCCAGGCAGGACTCATTCTAACATCCTCTCCCTTTAAAAGTCAAAATGGTTCCCTCAGCTGCAGGCAACCCTGTCACATTCCTTTTATTTCCCCCTGCTGGGGGAAGGAGAGAAAATTGAATAAAGATACACAGGGCAGTTTCCATACTTCTGTAATTTCCCCTGAATGGCTCACAAAGTGACTATTATTCTCCTCCCATTAAACACGGGGCCATCTGGGGCATAGAGATGCTGGGAGAGTTGAAATGTGACTGCACAGAACCCATTCTTTAGCCGGATTCCCGCTTTTGTGTTGTGTGGACGGGAAGATATTCAGAACTTCTGTGGGAGCGTCCCGGCATCTTTATCGCTCTCACATCTGCCGCTGCAGGAATTGATGGTAATGTTGGTTATTATGGTGGTGTCTTCCTCCACTTAAAACAAGGCCATCTGGGGTTTGTGTGGTATCGGATGGATTAGCATTTTTTTTTCAAGTACTTCTTTGCTTTAGTAAATATATTTTACAGAAATTATTTCAGAGAAAGGATTCTGATAATAATGATGGCAATCATCATAATAGGTTATTATGTGAGATACCCTTCACAAAAAGTCCCTAGCAAGCATATTCCAGGGCAGACAAGGCCTGGAGTCCAACACCTGGGCTGGCCTCTAGGCACAGCTTGGAGCAGTTACAGTGGCTCTGTGGGTTGTCTCAGAAGACTCTGTGGGGCTTGGAGGCAGAATCCAGAACACGTAGGGGTGAAAAGACCATTGTATACGGGGTCAACTAACTGGTCAAGGTTCTAGCCCCACCAGTGCCTGGCCAAGGGGTCTTGGAGAAATTTATTAAATGTCAACGTTTCCTATTTGAATAATGAACTAAAGAACTAATAGTTCCTGCTCTGCGAGGAGTAAATCAGATAGTATGTGTGCGAGCAAAGTGTGGCACTTCAGGAAGAACTCAAGAATGTCAGGGGAGTGCTCCCCTGTTCACAAACTCGGGGGCTCTTCAGTTTCTTCATTTCCTGACAGATTTGAACAATAGTAATTCATATTAAAAATGTGTGTTTAGCATAACTACAGACTGCATGTAATTTTAGCTTATGTCATAGTTAAGTGCTAAAAATTTGAGCAAATCTACTTAATCTTAATACGCGACTATAAAATGATAATAAGATTGGAATTGGTAGTTGTGTGGAGCTGGCTTTGAAATACCAACACCCAGCCACCCTGTTCTGTTGTCTGGATCAGTATTTATAGTATTTCTATGAGAAAGATATGACTCTGGTTTATAAAGAGCTTGTTGCATAATTCATCCAATGCAGACTCTGTTATATATTGATAAGTTTCTGATTTTGTGTGTATGTGTAAATAGTATTTACTAGAAGGATTTATAGTTGTTTGAGGACACTGAACTAAATTAAGATAGATTGTTTCCTAATAACATATGCTAACATATATTTTTACTTAATTAGATTTTTTTAAGATTATAAACCCAAATCTGTCTCTTTACACAAATATTTATTTTTCTCTATTATGTAGGCACATGCCAAGGATACTGTGTTATAGCACCATCTAGAATAGTATATTTTAATCTGCTTAGCAAACTTAAGAATTAGGAGCTCCGAATTCTATATTCTTGGCATCTCTTGCAAGATGAAAGACAGTTTGCTTTCAGAAATTATGCTGTGAACTACAGGCCTGACCAGGATGTGATGAGAGATGCACACAATATGGGCACAGGATGGAGAGTCACAAACATGAGTGAAGGTCTTGGAGTGCTTCCTTACAAATCCCTCCTTGCTCTGCTCTGCCACTGTGGACTGACTTTCCCAGACCCCCTGGTCAGCTGACCTTGAGCTCAGGGCTTCCATCTGACCTTCCCAACAATGGAGAGTCCTATCGGAAAATTAGAAGATGGGAGGAAGTGAGAAGCCAGGTCTGTATACGTTACTCATCTTGTTGTGACCAAAGACCTGAGAAGAAGCAACTTAAGGGAGGTTCTGACTGGCAGTTCTAGAGGGTACAGCCCGCACTGGCAAGGAAGGTATGGATGCAAGAGCACGGGGCAGGTGGTTACACCAAGTCTGTAATTAGGAAGCAGAGTCCAGACAGGAAGTGGGCACTGTCTGAACTCAAGCTCCACCCTCAATGACTCACTTCCTCCTGACATTTCTACAACCTCTGCTGAACGGCACACCATCTGAGGACCAAGTGTTTTTGATGGAGAACATTTCCCATTCACACTATAATGAAGCTCCTCTCCCCTTCCCCTTCAGGTAGTAGTTCCCAGACTTGTGTCATCTCCTACCACAGATGGTCTTTATGAGTTGAATTTTTTTTGGTGACATTGACTCCTGTGGTTCTCAGCATCTCCTCTTTTATTGCCCCTGGCCTAGGCAAGGTAGCAGTTTTCTGTCCCCATTGCTTGGTGACCCGATCTCTGAGATTCCAGCACTCCTATGGCCTATGGGGTTCAGTTTCCTGCACTGGTCCCCTCTGTTTAAGACATTGAAAGTGACTGTTTATTTTAGCCTTGACTGACACCACCATCATATCACCCTATGGTATGCAAGGCCTTTTTTACTAGGGCTACCAGAATTTCTCAAAGCTTGCTGTGGACATGGGGTCAGGGCTGGGGGACAAGAGGACAATAGCGGTAGGGCTATGCCAGCATTGAAAATTCAGCAAACATTAAATAGTGGTTCCTGAATTTGAGGCACCCATTCTTAAGATCAAATAACACTAACATGTTTTGAGTCTATTATTTTTTTGTGTTTGGATAAAATGTGGCCCCTAGTCTCATCATCTGTAGAGTCTTCTGTTGGCTAAATATGTGAATAAACAGATGAATGAACCAATCAGTCACTCCAACAACCAACCTATGAGTGAAGAATATTGAACAGGCAGATGAATGAATGAACAGATGAGGATTGAAGCATGTCAGTGGCCATAGGCTCTTAGCTAGTCTCAGCTATTGATTTATTTGGGGAAGTCCTTTTCACATCCCTGGTCTGCATTCCCATCTGTTAATGGAGAATTTTTACTGGGAGGATGGGCTTTACCGTGAGAGTGGATAGACCAGTTGAGGATGGCTTCTGTTTGCTCTCATGGAAAAGATGCCCGGCAGAACTGCTGTTACGGGCGTGCTTGAAGAATGCTAACCCGGCATGTCACCCTGGGTGAGCAGACTGGGTGTGGTATCCCATTTCTCCTTTTCACTGGGTTGGTTTATAAACAGCCTCACAGGCGCCATGCTCTGTGCAGAGCAGGAATGGAGATGAGAAAATCAAGCATTATTGTAATTACTGAATTATAAAATAAAGGCTCCCTTTCCTTTTTGACCCCCAGATCCTGTTCATTATCTAACTAGCCTGGGAATTCTTGAGGATAAGGTGCTCTGTTGTCACTGTTAGATCCTGTGTTGACTGAATGAGAAATGTTCCCCAAGCGCTCATGTCTTTAAGCACTTGGTCCCCTGTTGGTACTGTGTGGGAAGTCATAAAACATGGGAATATGGAGACTTGCTGGAGGAAGCATGTTATTGGTGTCAGGCTTTGACTTCAGACTTCTAGATTGTTTCCTCTGTTTTCCATGTATGATTGAAGATGCGATCTCTCAGCTTCCTGTTCCAGCCACATGCCACCATGCTTCCCTGCCATTATGGACTCTTCTTCTGGAACTCTAAGCCCAAATAAAGTCTTTTATAAGTTGCTTCGGTCACGGTGTTTTTATCACAGCAACAAAAAGTAACTAATACAACTCCTTACTACCTGATGTGGGTATTACGTGGACAAAATCATGAGGGTTTATGGTTAAATCTGATGTGTGGAATGGGTAGGCTTCAAGAACATGTAAGCTGGGATCTAATGCTAAATATAAAATGTCAGAGTCAGTGAACCTAGGAGCAGAGTTCAAGACAGGCACCTGGCAACAGGTCATTTGGTTTTGTGCATCTTGAAGGTGGAAGCTCAAAAATGGGGGAAACATTTATGGAGTGTTTTGTAGGAAATGATCTCGTTCCATTTTGCTTGGTCAGGGAGGGCTCTGTCAGTCAATGATGGTTAGTGATGGTTAGCAACAAAGGTGAAGAGGAGATGGCTATTTCCAGGGGAAATCCAGACTCTTGGTTCAGTCTGGAATAACTCACACATGTGAAAAAGGCAAAGGATTGGTCACTGACCGACTGAACACAAGTTCTGTGAAACTGTGAATGCAGGCTTGTGATATCAAAGAGTTCCTGCCTTTACTACTAAATACAGGGACTGTGATAGCCACACTACTCTTGGTCCAGCACTAAATCTACATGAATATTTCTCAAACTTTTAAAGAAAAGAATTCTAGTTTCAAAGGAGCTTGGGAAGGCCTGTAAAATATGAAGTCACTGATGAGTTTTTGGAATTTTACTAATACAAATATGTTTGTTTCACTCGCTCAAATTTATAACATATTCTTTCCATAAGAGCAAGTAATTCTAAAATGAGGTTGTGTGGGCATCATTCCAGTCAGGATTATGGATGGTTCCCCAGTCACATTGTTACTAAGTTATTCTTATCCTGTTAGGACTGTGGAAGATTAAAATGTCTTGATTCATATGTAATTATGAG
Source organism: Peromyscus leucopus (assembly GCF_004664715.2). Taxonomy (NCBI): domain Eukaryota; kingdom Metazoa; phylum Chordata; class Mammalia; order Rodentia; family Cricetidae; genus Peromyscus; species Peromyscus leucopus. The sequence continues at coordinate 55,375,448 of NC_051081.1, read as the reverse complement.
TGGTCTTTTTGTGCATATATCTGTTTAACACATGCACACGCATGCTCCTGTGTTTGCAGTTGTATCTGCAGGGTTGCATATATGGTGTGTGTGTGTGTGTGTGTGTGTGTGTGTGTGTGTGTGTGTGTGCAGATGTGCATGCATGTAGAAGCCAGAGGCCCATGTGAAATGTCTTCCTCCATCTCTTTCTCAGTTGCTTCAGACTGTAGCTTTTGTGACAAGACCTTTGGCTAAACCTGGGAGTTATTAATTCAGCTGGGCTGGGGGTTACCCTCCTCAGTGCTGGCATCGTAGGATGCACACCATCGCTGCTCACTTTTCCCATGGGTACTGGAGACCTGAACTCAGGTCCTCACGCTTGTGCCTAAGCTCTTTCCTGCCTGAGCTACTCTCGGCCTAGGCTTTTTTTTTTTTTTTTTTTAAGTGTGGTTTGTATTCCTAAGACTTAATTTAGGAATCATTTGCAAAAGCTTAAAATGCAAATGAGAAAAATTTTATTTAAGAATTATGCAACTTGTCAGAAATATCTCACTTTTCTTATAGCTAACCCAACATATCTAGTTATTGTCATAACTAAGTCATAAATTTAAAAGGTAGACAGAAAAGCCAAGGGAAGAGCAAACTGAAACAAAATCGACACAAATACATCACTGGAAGGCACAAAGTCACCTGCTGTAAGACACAGTCACACACATGCTTCGTTTTCTCTCTCTACTTCACAAACGGCAGCAACCCTGACAGTGTGGATGGCCACGGGGCAGTGGAACTAGCCCAGCCTCGACAGAGGAATGCCCGTGTGAGGCTGTAACAATGACCAGTACCAAACTGAACTTCAGGTAGCACAGATTCCTATAGAACCCCGGCCCTTCTGAAGGTCATTGGAGCTAGACCCTTCATGGGCAGGATGCACCTGATGTGACTTGTGTGTCCGTGAATGCACACTTGGACAGAGGTCACACCAGTTCCACAGCACGTGAGCGCCATGGTAAAAACAAATTCGCTGGTCACCCCAGTCAGTGTGTTGGGATTTGGTGAGAATCCAAAATTTCAGTTGTTCAGTGTGTGTGTTAAAAATACATTCTGAACTACTATTGCAGACACAGGCCCATCTCTCACAGTGTCTGCTCTACTTGAAATTAATTCTGAAGTTTTTCCATCTCTAGCACCTGTCTTAAATTGACTCTGAATTATTTTTGTGTGTGTGTGTGTATGTGTATTTTCTTTGTTTGGTATTTGGGATTGAACCTAAGACCTTGTACATGCTTGCAAGTGTTCTACCTACAGGGATATATCTCCAATTCTAACCTTAAAGGAAAAACTTAAAATTTTGATGCACAGAGAAAACTGCCCATCGATAGAGTTCATGACTAGCAATGCATCATGTGCCATGCTTCCTTTTGGTTCTTTTATGCCCTGTTATGACATGGATCACACTTTGACTTACCGAACAGGGTGGCTCTGAGAACCTCCCCTGGTCTGCATTTTGGTTCTAGCATTTGGATGTTGTAAGAAATTCTCAAGTCTGCAGGAGTAGCACAGACAGAGCAGCCTTGTCAACAAGGTCTGTGGCTTTGTGTGCTCTCAGGAGAGAGACAAGACTCTTCCTTCTGGAGGGAAGCCCAATTATAAGACAGCATCCATAGTAAACCTCAAGATATTTTTAAGGTTACTACTTACTCACCCAAGGAGCATCAAATAGTACTTAATAATTCTTTAATAATTCAATTCTAATTTTTCCTAAGGAAAAAGAGAATGCTGCTGTCTCCACATAGACAGCCCACGTGAACGATTGGAGTCTCTCGCTTGCTCGGCGTGTGTTTTTTCATTTATACGTTTACGAAAATCACAGCCATGTTTTTGTGTCATTTTTTTTTTATTTCAGTATTTTATGGTCATGTTGCAACAAATATTTTGCCCTATGGAACTGTAGATTTTTATTATAACTCCGACTTCAGGGTAAACAACACACTGTCTTCAGGCAACATGTCTGACTTCTGTCCACCTTTGGCCTCTCCAACTGTCTCGGGCTGTTCACGCAATTCATCTACGTTTAAAAATAAGGGATGGTGGCTTCCTGGAAAAGAAAACCTTTGAGATCAGCCAATAACTATTTATACAATTGCCAACTACAAGGTGAGAATTCCTGGGACATATTAAGCCTTTGCATCAGCTATATCCAGTGCCCATAGATCCACACTGGATGGCCAAGGCCTGCTCGGAGAGGCTGTCCTGAGGCCTAAGCCTCTACCAGCCTGGCTCAGGTGTCCACAGGGAGAAATGGCATTTTCATAGGTCAAGCACAGGCTTCCTCCTCGGCTCCATAGCTCCACAAGAGTTCAGCTTCCTACCAGCTCTGTGATCAGAAAGACAGGAATCGATGTCAGAGGCCTTGGTTCAATCAATTCCAGGGTTGAGTAGTGGGCAGGACCACGACCTGCAGGATCATGGCTTTGGTGCTATGCTTTCCAACATGTTAGAAGGTGATTGCATGTGAAGATAAGGCTGCTCACGGGAAGAGTTGGACAGGGCTGAATTCGTGTCCTTAGAGAAGAGGGACACAGAGACACGGGCATCAGAGGGCAGCATCTCCTGGCCAGAGAGGCCGTCTGTCCCCAGCACTTGGTAGCTGTTGGAGTTCCAGTCCCAGAACCATGTATCAGCTCATCCCTGCCACTCATGCTACCTTATCTGTGGCGCTTCCTAATGGCAGCCCCAGCAAGTAGGTGCCTCACAAGTTAGTTATTAGAGGGGTCAGCGAGGCACTTGGAAACCATCATCACATTGTCTGTGACATCATGACTTTGGTGCTGTGGTTCACCCAGAGCCTTGGATGGGTCTCCATCTAAGAGCAAGGTGTTTGACTGAGTGCAGGCATGTGTATATGTGTGTGTGAGAAAGCAGTGTAAGTTCATGTGTATGAGTATATGTACATGTGTGTGCACATATGTATGTAAGGACATGCTATATATATGTGTATGTATGTGTGTGTTTTTATCCATTTGTGTACATGTGTAAAGTGTAAACACATGCATTCTTTTATACGAGGGTGTTTGCATGTCTACAAGTGTATGTGTTTTTTGTGAGTATGTATGTCCATGTGTACAAGTATGTGTTAATGTGTACACATACATATGTTGAAGCATATATATGTGTATGTTTGTGCACATATAGAAGGAGTGTATGTACATGTGTATAACTATGTGTGTATGAGTGTACATGTGTAATTTGTAGGAAGGAATGTGTGTTCATGTATGAGTATATACAGTGTATGTGCATAAATGTATATGTGTATAAATGTGTGTTTGCATGTGTATGCTTATCTGTACATGAGTATGCCTACATATGTATAATTGTGTGCATGTTTACATATGTATGTGTGTAGATGTGCATGTGTGTACTTGTGTTTGAGTATGTGTAGATGTATATGCGTGAATGCATATGTATTAGTATGTACACACATATATATGTATATATATGCATGTATTTGTGCATGTATATAAGTATGTGTCACCTGTATGAACAAGTATAGAAATACATGTACATGTCTGTGTGCTGCATGTGATCTTTCCATTTCATAGCGTTGTGGTAGATGATTGAGTGCTCAGTTTGTATTTGACTGAGGAGTCAGGGCCCCTGGTTCCACACTGTGCAGGTCTCTTCCAGCTCTGGCAACATGTGTAGGATTGTGTGAAGACTGGAGAGTGTATTCTTATGGACACAGGACCCTGTTCTCAATCAGTGGCAGCAGTGGAGGCCTCTGAACCTGGAGCAGATGCCCAGCATCTCAGGGCTGCAGCTCCGACCAGGCAGGAGAAGGGTTTTCCTAGGACAGACCGGGGTGCCGATGGCCCTGTGTACATGGTACAGTGGCTTCCGTCTGTAGGCAGCCCATCTTGCAGTGCACCACATCTCTCACGGAAAAAAAGTTTTTTTTAATGTAGTTTAATCATCCGCTGCCATACGATTAGCATTTTCAAGTGGATCCGAGTTAGCAGAAGCAGATGGTTTATCTCCTCGCATGTTCCGATTTGGACTCTGCGCCTCGCTCTGCCCTTGCAGCGCTCAAGGAATCACTCCAGCGCTGCGCACTGTGTTTTGACTTATTTAATGTGGACTGCTTTCCTGCAGTAAACACGATTACCAAATACTTTAACTCAAGAGCTTCTGCTTCCTCGCTGGTGTGATTGGTCACACGGCACTCTCTGTGCAGTGAGGGAGAAAGGGAGAGGGAAACCTTCACACACAGCATCCTGCAATGCTCTAGCTGCCAGCTCACTCCTCTGAGTGTTCAGAGTCCACCCTTTCAAATGAGGGCAGAAGAGCAGACAGTTCCCAGAGCTGTATCACGTGATCACACAGTCTGCAGCCCAGAGACAGACAGATGCCCCAGGCATAGGCTGACCTGGTCAAGGCAGAAACTTCAGACACTGAAAGGCTTAGAGTCGACCTCTGGATAAAGGTCACAGAGCACTCTCCATGCTCACACAGAGGAGTAACAGGGACTCACAGAGCACCAGGCCGACCCTCGACACACTCTCCTGCCCCCCTTTCTCTGTAGCATGTATGAACCGCTGAGGTGGGTGGGAGTCTCAGTGATCTTTGTGCAAAGCCAGACCCCACAAATGTTCAGTGTTATCGAGGGGCAGCACCAAACCCCACTCCCTAGATAGCCTGGCCGGCAAATGACAGCGTTCTGTCTCATCCTGGTTTCTGTGCTGTGCAGACTGCTTGTGTCCCCCAGGGGATGTGACGCCCTTGGGGACACCTGCCTTCTGTGCTCAGTACTCCTCCAGTGAAGTGAGCATTTCCCTTCTGACAATGGGGAGCATTGCTTTTCTGCATGCCTCTGCCCACTCTCCAGAGCTTCCAAATAAGCATTCATACTTAACCAACATGCCACATACACACAAACACACATATACACGGAGTACACACACAGCACAGCACAGTACACCCACACACAAAGGTACATTCATAGGTGGCTCATATACACATATATGACATCCATACCCCACATAACATACGACACACATATGCATTTACATATAGCATACACTATATACACATATATCACATCTGCACCATAGACAACATGCTACATAAAGGTGTGTGTTCAACACACACACTATATATATATGTGTGTGTGTGTGTATGTTTGTATGTATGTGACACTGACAACTGTACTCAACACAACACACCACATCTCTCTCTCATACACACACATGCATTCACACACAGCGCATACATACATATGTGCATGTACACATAGCACACATTGCATCAGAACATATATAGCATCCATACCCCCCTCCACACGCATAAGCACACATGCATATACATATAGGCACGTGCACACACTACACATACATCATTCCCAATCTGGGACCACCATATTAGACTCTGCCTCCATGCTAGCCACAAACCTGAACAGACCATGCGAGGTTTTTGGTGCCTTGTCCAGGACTCAAGTCTACACTAACCCTTGCTACTTTCCTAGAGGGCAGAGACTGTGAGAAGAGGCAGCAGGAGTCATAGCTTAACCCATCTGTATTTGACCTTCCTGGTTTTGCTTCCCTGTGGACTCCCCCTTATTTTTCTTGACACCTTAGAAGCTCTAGCGCCCTTTGATCTGTGTCCAGCACAAGTGTCCCGCTCTGACTTCCTTTACTCTCGGCCAGTTATGCCTTCCAGTTCACACAGAACCAGCACCCTGGTTAGAGCAGACAGTTTGAGTTCTATAGGTAGTTCCTTCTACCCATCAGTCCTCACTCCCAAACGCTTTCTTAAAGCTTGCCCCAACCAGCTCTTCCTAAGACCAGAGGCTGCGTGTTCATGCCTGAGCCCAGTCCAGGTAAGGAGTCACAGCAGCCTGGCTGCTTTCTGACAAAGAGGCACAGACTATGTATCCTCAGGGTCTTCAGTAGAACACTCAACCCTCTGCCTACCTGTTACTCAGGGCACCTTCCAGGTACGCCTGTTAATGCCCTGGCTCACTAAGCACCAACACAGCATGGGATTACATGCTGTAGCATCATTCCTGGCAGCTCTTAGAACACTTTCTATACTTCCAGGGTCTCTCTCATCCTTCTTGCCAGGCTCAGTTAAATAGACACTCTGGATTTTGTTTAAGATGTGGCACAGGGTTGGTTAAGAAACCATCAATCAAATCACTAATTTCCCTTTTTGATAGTTGTGACCTAGATGTATGCCCTTAGTCAGCAAATATCTGGTCCAGATTTTCACTGATAGACTCCTAGATAAGATACCTAAATTTCATCTTTAAGAAAATATCACTCTTTTGTTCAAAGCAAGTCAGATGGGTCATGTGCTCTAAGGTTGAGAAAATAGAAACCCAAGAGAACAAGAATATCAATTCTCCATGATCACATGATAGCCCCCTGATGCCTCTCTACTGTGTCTGAAAGCCAGAAGAAGGGGAGAAGAAGGGGGAAGGAGAGGAAGAAGAGGAGGAAGAGGAAGAAGAGGATGAGGAAGAGAAAGAAGAGGAGGAAGAAGAGGAGGAGGAAGAGGAGGAAGAGGAGGAAGAGAAGGAAGAAGAAGAAGAAGAAAAAGAGGCGGAGGAGGAGGAGGAGGAGAAAAGAGCTCTCTTTGTTAGGGAATTGGCATCTACACAATCACCTTTACAATCATCTTTTAGCCAAGACCAGAATGACTCTAGCTGTAGGTTATTTTTAGTAAAATTTTTATCAGTTGCTGTATACTTTTTTCAAGCTACTTTTCACAATGCTGGGTGCCATGGGTTTAATAAAAATGACATTTGAGAGTCTAGGGAAAGAGAAAAGACAGAAGTCATTATAAGAGCAATTTGAAGGCTTTGCCTTGGGTGGCAGTGGTTGCCCTGGATTTGTTTCATGCCTTGACTCTGCTTTCTCCAGGGACATGTGTGGACTTATGTTCTTCATTGGGAGAGTTAGGCTACACGTAAATGATCTTTCAGAAAAGTATGAGAAACTTCCACAGTGACTATTTCTCTTGAAATTTGTTTACTGCTCACTCTAATGTAAGGCATTGAGAGTTTTGGATATAACTTTTATGACAAGTTGTGCATACGTGTGTGTGTGTGTGTGTGTGTGTGTGTGTGTGTGTGTGTGTTGTGCATTTACTTGTGTCTATAGGGGGCAATAAACAAATAGAAGTCATCTAGTCCATGGCCCACTAGTTTGGCCAACACACTTAGCTGTAGGAGTAATCCACAGTAGGTCCCAAGGCCCCTATAGTCCCCAATGGCTGATGTGTTTGTGCAGATGTGTCCCTTAACATCCAGTTGACTGTTCTAGCATTTACAGATTGCTTTATACAGATCCCATTTGATAGCCATGGCTTGGGAAGTCTACTCAAGTGAGTGAGTGACTCAGACACATATAGTCAAACACATGAATGCACACTGTTTGGATTAATAAAAATATCAGAGCTGGTGAGAGCGAGAAACCCCAAGTGATGTTATTCCTTCTTGTCTGTTCAAGTCACTGTGTAAGGAATGTCCTTTGCTCTGTGTCATGGTTTGTTCCTTTTCTGTGGCTCTTTCTCATGAGCATGGAGTTTGTAATGTTTAAAAATTCACTGCCCCCTCCCAACTTCAGCCTCATGCCTTTACAGTTTCTGAACAATAAACCACTGGAAAGTCTCCTGCTTATTCACCGTGACTAACTTTTCATGTAATTGCACATCCTTACTACACTGAACTCGTACCCACACTGAGCATCTTAAACGCCTTTCTCCTCCTTAAACTATGTTCCTACCTGGTGTCAAAGTTGTGTCCAAATTTTTTCTTTCCTTCTTCCCACTGGCTTTCTTCCTAGAGCATTTTTTTCTGATTCCCCCTCCTTTCTGTCTTCTAGACATGGGTAGGGAGTGTCTCCCATCTCAGCACCTGTCATTTGGACCACACATTGCTGTACTGATAATCCTGAATGTCTGTTCCTATCCTCACCACGTCCTCTCCTGAATCACACATTCAGATAGTCAACTACCCCTCGACACATCTCTCTTAGAACTAAGAGGCATCTGGATGGGGTGCTTCAGCCCCACTTACCCCTCTCATCATCCCTGGCTTCTTACTGTCTGAACCATTTCAGGCAAGGGCTCTTTCATTCCTCCATTTTACAGGCTGTGCCTCTTTTTCTTCCATACCCTGTTTTTAACACTTCAGCCAACTGAGTCTCCCTTCAAAATATCCCCCCTGCCCGGATGTGTGACCGTGTCCTGTCACTCAACCTGTATGGGTCACCGTCATCACTCTGAGGCTTCCTGTTTAAATCCCTGGTCCCTACCACCAGTTCTTACCTGTAACCCTTTCTTACACAACAAGGCAGTTTGTGCTTAGTGGTCTCTGACATTTCCCTACTCTCAACTGTCCCCTGCCTTACCCGGTTGGCCTCCTCCTTTGCTGGCCTCATTCCTGATCTCTTCCCTTCAGCTAGGTTGATTTATTTCTACCAACCCTCAATATACCAAGCTTGTGCCCACTGAACAACTTAAGATACTTATTCGGTAGACTAGTCACCTTGAGGTGCCTTATTGGATCCCTTAGACTTCTAGTTAAATGTTGAGGTTTTCTTTGTCACCTTGTTTTAGTTGAACTTTATGTCACTTGATATTAGAAAAGGCAACAGGGTATGAAGGAAGACCATAAAAGGGATTCCCAAACATGGGGGGCCAGTTTGAAATAGCCTCATAATTTTATTGATGTCTTTATTTAGCTTTAATGGGTTGCAGTGCATGCCCTCTGCTCTTCATTCAGGTCTTAATACTAATCATTTTAATTATACTTTTATTGCATTTTCTGTGTGTCCCCCTGGTCTGAAAAATAGGAATCCAGAAGCAGGTCTTGTTGTTGGTTGTTTAATTCCTAACATCTAAAACCATGTCTGGCTTCTAGCAGACAGTCATTAAATCTTTCTGGAATAAATGGGTGAGTGAGCAAGTAAATTAATGGATGAGGATGATGACTTCAGAATAAAAATAGGCTCATATTCCAAGTTTAAAACATATAACATAAATCTTTTAAAATAGTTTAAATAGTTTACAATTTTGAAATCTAATATAGAAACAGTTGGAAGAATTAACACTGGATAGAGCCCCTTCATTTTTTTCTTGTTCCTGTCTTTTTCATCATTTGCCATCGGATCATATAACATGTCTACAAGCTAGAAAATCAGAGACTATAGAGGCTGGAGAGGTAAGATGTGCTAAGATGGGGGGGTCATGTAGAGATACAGGAAAAGGTGAGAGGTTAGGAAGGATTCTCAGATCTCTGGGGCCAGTTTGCAAATCAAGTGCTTCCTCTTGTGACTTTTCTTCAGTCTGAATAAACTGAAGTGTAGAGGCTGAAGCTTCAGACTAGAAAAATTCCTCATCTTGCCTACCCCAGGGGCCACTGAGGTGGTGTGAAGACATGGGTCAGCCTCCAGTACAGGAAGATTAAACAAAGGAAGCTGTGGGACTGTGAGTCACCCTAGTTTATTTGAACATCACCCCTGCCACTTACTCAACTCTGCAAAAACAAAACAAAACAAAAAACAAAAAACACCATGGAGATGGACAAGATGAGACTTCTTTCCTTTAAGATGCTGCAGCCCAGTGAGATCAGTGTGTGAACACACACCTATTACCCTCCAAAGGCAAATGAGATGATAGACAGAAACAAGTTGTCTATGGAAGATGAGAGCTTGGGTGTCACCGGTTGTAGCCAAAATGGAGGAGAGCCCGCAGGGAATTATGGGGAACAGGAGTGCTGAGTGACAGTCCAGGAAGAATCATACCCCTTGAGTAGACTGTGGAATAGAAGGTAGAGCTGCTCAACCATGGGAGTAGATGCTATGGTCTGCAGATGAAGTCTCCTCTAAAATGCACATTTCCTACAGACTTGGTCTACAGTTGGAAAACCCAACCATGGGGAGGTGATTGGATTATCAATGAATGAGTCACTTCAAGGATTTATGATTTAACAGTGTGACTAGCTGGTGTTGAAAAGTAAGAGACTTTGACATTAAAGAGTAAATGGCCTGGCAGGAGGAAGGATGTCAGTGAGACTTGCCCTTGAAGGTGTGTTGTGGTTCCCCATCTTCTCTCTGTGTTTCCTGGGTACCCTGGAGTGGGCAGCCCTGTCATACCAAGCCCTTTCCTCTGTGTTAGTCCCTTCCAGTCAGCCACAGCCCAGAGCAGTGGGATGGGCTGACCAAGGACTAAAAATCTAAAATCTCCAGAACCATGAGCCAAAATGTGTGTTTACTGTTCAAAGTCGTTTATCTCACGGACATTTTTTTTTTTTTTTTTTTTTGCCACGGTGACCAAAATCTAACAGAAGGGATGGCTGACAGCAATTCCCATCCTGAAAAGACATGGAGACTTCTGTGAAGAAAAGAGTTTAAGACTTAAGAAGTGTTTGGGGACCCCGTGTGTCCCAGTTGGGGTTACTATGGATGTGATGAAACACCATGACCAAAAAGCAAGCTGGGGAGGAAAGGGTTTTTTCAGCTCATGTTTCTACCTCACAGTTCATCATCAAATAAAGTTAGGACAGGAACTCAAACAGGGCAGGAACCTGGAGGCAGGAGCTGATGCAGAGGCCATGGAGGGGAGCTGCTTACTGGCTTGTTCCCCATGGCTTGCTCAGCCTGCTTTCTTATAGAACCCAGGACGACTAGCCTAGGAATGCCACCACCCACAATGGGCTGAGCCCTCCTTCATTAATCACCTAAAGAAAATGCCCTACAGGCTGGCCCACAACTTGATCTTATGGAAGCATTTTCTTAATTGAGGTCCCCTCCTCTCAGATGACTTTAGCCACATCAACTTAACATAAAACTATCTAGCACATCATGAAAAGGATGGAAATCTGCCTACATGAGACAAACACTGCAAGCTTGTGTGGAGGCTCTGTGGCTGGAAAAACTGACACATCCACACCACAAAAGCAACCAACTCATGCAACACCGGGGTGGGGGAGGATTCCTCAGTAACTCAAGATGCGGAGAGATGACATCTGAACACAAGTCCCACGGACCTAAAGTGGGACTGCATCTTTAGGGTTATGAGAATATGAGGTGCCTGGCACTGCCCACTGTGGACCCCATGCTCTGCAAATACTGTGGCATCCCCGCTTCTGTTTGCATGGGATGGTCCATGTAAACAGGAAGTTGTCTGATGAGTTTGACACTCACCCAAGAAAGGAAAATGAAGAGTAAGCAGAGAAATATGAATTCAATTCTAGTTCCTACTGGCAGTTCTCTGTAACATCCACAGGAACTCCTCCACCAAAGAAAGTTAGGTACCAAGACTTCATGAGCATTATGGAGGCATGGCCTGGACACAAGAATGGACTTGTTCTCACTTCTGTCCCTGAGCTTAAGGCAGAAGACGCCCTGAAGCCAGCAGGGTGGGCAGCACTTTGCTATTACACCAAAAGGAGCACATAAATAACCAGGGAAGCTCAGAGAGGCCTCAGCTCAGAGGACCCATTGGAGGTGACATGGGGGGGGGGTTCCTTAGCCAAAACTGACCAGCCATACCCAAAGGAGAAATGTGTATGGGTTGACAATCTCCAGAAACAGGCATGGCCATGGCCAGGGACATCTGCAGTCAGCATGAAGTTTGGTTCCCTGGCCCATGTTTGAAAAACAGATGTCACCTATCATGTTTCTGCTTCTGTTATCTGTGTGGATCTGTCAGTGTGGGGAGATAATAATGTATCCAAGGACACTAAGCTCAAGAATTAAAAACCAGAAAAACAGTGCACAGAGTGAGATTGGGTTTGAGAGACGAGCCAGTTTAGTAAGGGAACTTGCCACTTTCTACATAAAGTTCAGAATCTGACTCAGGTAATGGTTGGATGTGAGCCAATAATTCATGCGTAGATCCTCCTGGACACTTGCCATCATTTCTCATTGCAAATATTGAAATAGAGGCTCAGTGACACTTCTGACTGGTTCTACTGCACATCATTGTAAGTGGGATTTGGGTGAGGATTGAGGTCAGACTTCAAACTCACCTCCTAGGATTCTAGACTTTCCACATGGTCCCTGATCTTTCTGTAATACTCTTCAAAAGGACAACTTCCTATAACTGCAAAGGTACCTTTGTTCTATGGTTTCTATGTAAGAGAAAGACTTTTTGGAAGACTCTCAGCTAGAAAAAATTCCATTTGGTATACCTTAGTATCCTATGTGTGTTCTATCCATCATCTATCTATGAATCTATGTACGTATCTATCTATGTATCTATATATCCTCTATCTATCTATCTATCTATCTATCTATCTATTATTTATCATCTATCATCATCTCTCTATTTTCTATCTGTAATCTATCTATCTCTCATCTATCTCTATCATAATCATCTATATCTATCTCTATCATCTATCTATCTCTATCATCTCTCTCTCTCTCTCTCTCTCTCTATCTATCTATCTATCTCATTCTAATAGAAGCAATGAGACTATGGAGAGTGGATGGGTAGCGTACTGAGAGGAGACAAAGTTGGAAAGATGAGAAGAGGGATTTGGTGCAGGGTATTACATGCTACATGTGACCTGTGCTGTCAATGCTCTGTAAATATCTGTAGAGCTTTCAATAATGGTGGGTGTGGAGGCCCACAAAGGTTTGCTAGTGAGATCTGAGCTTGCTTCACCCAGCAGAGCTGCATTAGAGTAAGGCTATCTTTGCCCTGGGTGACCATACATGGGGTTGAGATTTCCCTTCTTACCCTATCCCCCAGAAGAGTCCTTAAGATGCTAGCTCAGACTTCCCTGGGTCTAACACTGTCTCTAAAGAGTAGAAGAGGAGGTGGACAGCTTGAAGCTGAGAAGTAAGGGGGAAAACAAAGAGATGAGAGAGAAAAAAAGAGGAGTTGAATTCTGTGATGGCAACCAGAGACCTCTCATCTAGGGGCTTAAAAGACTCCACAGTGACTAACCCCCAGAAGGGGTGCATTGTGTCTTTTCATTGTGAGGGCAGTAAAATGACTGCCAGGAAGTCAGAATCTGGGGTCAACTTCAGTTCTTACATACCATCTGTGTATTCCATGGGAACTCCACATATGATCTGCATGGTGAGCTAAGTCCCCCAAGACATATGGGAGGCATTTTGCATTGAAAAGCTCTTGAGACGCCATCCTCCAGAAGAGTTACAGTGGCCTTGCTTTTCAAAAGGCCTCTGTGGGTTGTGCAGCCAGAGCCCTTGGGAGTCTTATTGCCCCACAAATGATCTTTATAGGGCTGTTATCTGTGTCCTCCAGGTAGCTGATCCTCCCCTGCTTAAAATTCTCTAGTGAGATTCCAGATTTGTCAGGGTGAAATTCAAAGTCTTCATCTCCTCTGTTACCATGAGCCCCTGCAGGCCTTTCACACTTCTCAGTCTCCTCACTGTGTATAATATATTGTTCTAGCATTTTCATGGATGGATTTGTTCGTGTGTGTGTGTGTGTGTGTGTGTGTGTGTGTGTGTGTGTGTGTGTGTTCATGTGAGTACATATTTGTGTCAAGGCCAGAAGATAACCCATGTGTCCTTCCCCTCACCCCTGACTTATTTTTAAGACAGGGTCTCTCACAGCCTGCTATATAGGCTAGAATGGCTGGCCAGTGACCTCAGGTGGTCAGCCAGCCTGTCTTCCTTCCCCATGCCTGGGACTATAAATATTTTACCACTCCCAGCTTTTGAATTCAGGTCCTCATGATTGCAAGGTAAGCACTTTATGGCCCAAACTGATGTCCCTGCTTCTCTTCCTGTTATGATTATCATCATGATTATTATAAACAAGATCTCACCATGTAGCACGGGCTGGCCTGAAATGTGTGATGAACACCAGGCTTGCCTCAGACTCACAGGGATTCTCCTGCCTCTGCCTGACAAATGCAGGAATTAAAGGTGTATGCCACTACACTCAGCTCTTCATCTTCTTCTTAAGCCCCCTTTATTATGTATTCTCTCTGTTTGAAAGATGTCTCACACCAGTCCCCCACCGTTCCCTTTGTTCCCTCTTCTTATCCCTCCACAACCTTTGACACCACTGAGACATTGTTGAGAACTAGAAGCTGCTTCCAATGAGACGTCCCCTGGGAGTGAGCTGGGCCGTCCCTGTTCTTACAGAAGCCTAGGCTAGTCCCTGTCCCTGCTCTGAGTTCTATTGACATTGATTGCTTATTGGTCTTTTTCCAACCTTGTGGTCACTTTGACTTGCATATGTCGCCAGTGCATCTAAACACAGGGTACAGCTGGTGACCCGAAGGAGATGGCCAAGGCTTGTTACAAAGAGAAAGGACAGGACAAGATAGAAAAAGAGAGCTATGAAAAGGAAGTAAGAGGAATCCAGGTAAGCTGGTGTTTTAATAACGAGGTCCCTGCACCCTCACCCCTAGCTTTCAGTGTGGAAACAAGGGAGGCACAGAATGCTACCCCCGACCTCTTGCCTCCTCGGGCTGCGTAGGAACGGTGCTAACCTCAGCCTCGGTGATGTGACAGATCTTCCTGGAATAACCAGAATCAGTGGGGCTGGGCGTCTCTTGCCCACACCCACTGCTGTGTTCGCTTTCTCTGTTTCCTGTCTGCCCACTCACGTTTGCTTTGGTGGCTTTCTCATCAGCGAGGCTATTTTCTTTCACAACATATGCTTATTTTTTATTTTACCCATCCTTCTGAAATGCTCAGATCTCTCTGACATTTGTCAAAATGGTTTAATATCTTTTGTTTTATAGATTCACTTCTTTAGAGGATAATTGGGCAGGAAGACCTGCCCTTGCAATTCAGGGATGCAACCACCAGGTGGCAGGATGGTGCTCAAACTACCAGGCCCAGCCTATTGGCTGAATTCTGTGGGAGCGAGGGGTCTACCCTATGCAAGAATGGCAGCCCCTGCAGGCCAAGTCCAGGATGAAAGGCGCAGGGAGAGGAGGCATTCTACTCCATGAACCATTTAATCCCGAAAGTGGAGTGAAAAAATGTCCTCTGTGCAAATACCCGGGGGTCAGCTTTCTGGGAGACCCGATTGCCATCAGTGGTGGCCTCTCCTCTCAAGTGCTCAGGACACCTAGTAAGGTTTTCTTCAACCCGGTGGGATGATGTCTTGATCCGACTTGGTTGGGGTGCTCCATCTCCAGAGTAGCTCTTTCTAAGCAGCCTTCAGCACTGGTGTGTGTCACTGATGTCCGTCCCAGGAGATCTTAAAGCTACTTCCTCCGAATTTGCCCCCTCCCCCAAGATGCCTGTCAGAAGAAACCAAAAGAAAATAAAAAGGCTGTGGTGGCTGTGTTCCATGCAATGTTTTGTTCTGTTTCCACCAGAAGGGAAAGATTCGAAATGTCCCACCACCTGGGTCCACTTGGTTTGCCTGAAGTTAATTCGCTCACCAGCTGTCAGGGCTGCTTCTGTCCTTGGGTGAGATTTGGCTTGCTCACCCACTCTTCTGGGCTGCAACTGGGCCTGGCCTCATTAGAAGCCATGTGGCCTCCATAGCTGGCACCATTGCTGTCCCTGGAGTCGACCCGGATTACATCAGCTTCCTCTGATGGCCCAGAGCAGATTTCACACTTTTTCCTCTTTCAAATGTGTGCTGTTTGGTTGCTGCCTTGGCTTCCCTGGGAGCTGCTGCCGTGGTCTGCAGACAGAGGGGCTGCCGAGACTCCCAGTGCTCTGGTCTTGGTCTTCCAGCTAGAGTCCAGTTTCCCAACCCACCACCCAAGGGGCTTTCAGGTGTATGTGTGTCGGGGGTTGCTTATAAAATACTCTTTCTGCTCTAAGTTTTTGCCAAGTAACCCAGGCAGATACTATGGATGATGGGGTTTTTGGCAAACTTATACACTCCATTTTTTCTAACAGATGCCTGGAAAAGTCCCGAGAGTGCATACTGGAGGGTTTCTGTGTTCAAAAGGCTGGGCAGCCTTCTATTGACTTGACCTGCACCAGGTGGAAGACACACAGAGAGGCCTTCTCATAGAGTTAATGAAGCTGAACAATAACTTATTTGGATTTTCTATCTCATTCCTGGGTATCATTTAGATGGAGAGTTGGTGAGGAAAATCTGTTGCTGTAGCATGGGCTAGTCCAGCCCTCACCAGACTCCTGTAAATATTCATGTCCTGTTGAAGAGATATGAAAAATGTGTACTGCAAGAGACACAGCCGTTGCCCAACAGGTGATGGAGACTCAGAACAGTGTTGTTCTAGATCTTTTTAGATCTGAAAATTGACTGCTCTGCTGTGGAGCAGTTCATGTCTTTCCTGCGTCTGATTTTTTTTTGTTTATAAAAGGGAAACATGCTTAGTATAGACAACTCAAAGAGGCAGACAATGTAGAATCTGAATTATCTTTGGCCCCTCAGGGTCAACCTCTACTAGCATTTGGATGTGTCTCCTTCTGGTGATGATTGTCAGAGACATTTCCAATAGACAGGCAAATAGGTCCACAGATAGACCAAGGCACAGTTAACTCTTCCTCTGCTGTTCTAAATTTAAGAGTCTTTCTTTTCTTTTCTTTTTTTTTTTTTTAACACAAATGGCAGCCACAGGGTAGAGCTTGGGTTCTCCCTTCTGGGACCCTCATCACTCAGAATATCTCTGTGCCTATGGCCTCTGTGCAAGGACAACTGATCTGTACATGCATGACGCGAAAGCCAGTGTCAAGATGCCTCATGCATCTCCCTGCAGAGATGATGAGAGGAAATGCAGGGTCATGTTTGCACATTCTTAGAAGAGAAGAAGTCATCTTGTTTGCTTGACTATACTCCTTACGCCATTGAACCTCTTTCGTTTTGGTCATCTGGGGACAGGTTTTCACCATAATTCCCTTTTTAGCCAGTTACATATTTTATTTCCACAGTTAAAGATTTGACATTGTTCTCTTCTGAATAATAGACCTGATTTTTCCAGATGTATAGATAACCTATATATTTTATACAGATCTTGAAGCTTTTCCATCTTACCCTGAGACGTGAGAAGGCAAATTCTCCTTTCCTGGTTCTGGTGGAGAACAGTCCCCTCCCACCTCCCTCTCCACACAGGACCATCAAGAGGCTTTGGTCAAACAGGAAAGTCAGCCAAGTGCCAGCTTACAGAAGGAAGTAAACCGGCAAGCTGTTAGTGTCCTGACCTTCTCTGGAGTGATTCCTCCTTTTCCCTCTCTCTTTAAAACTCAAGTTCAGAAGAAAAGGGCAGGTTTTCATCTCTATTCATATTTTCATATTCTTTGCTGAAAATTTACTTATTTGCTTATTATTTATGTGCATGTGTGTGTGTGCAAAAGACATATCCATTGCCCATGAGTATATGTGTACCATGTGTGTGCAGGTACCCAAGGAAGCCAGGCAAAGGCATTTGGATCCCTGGAGCTGTGGTGACAAGCAATTGTGAGCCACCATGTGGATCCTGGGAACCGAATTTGGGTCCTCTGCAAGAGCAGTTAAGTGCTCTAAACTACCGAGTCATCTCTCCAGCCCCTATCACTACAATCTTATAATTTGATTTGATTATTTTGATTATTCAAAAACTTCTTTTGATCTTATTTTAGGAAATCTTCAAAGAAACAGTATATAAAGAAGGTGCTTTTGTTTCCTTTTAGAATTTTTTTCAAACTTTTTATTATTGATTTGTGCTTTTGTACTTTCAAACACATATCTCAGGCATCATAACCACCCTCACTCCCAGCCTCTCTCTACCATGATTTCATTACAAGCCTCTTTTGCACATTTATGTCTATTATATTTGTGACCCACTGAGTTTAGCCAGGGTCATCTGTGTGATCATGTGTTTGGAGTCACGCTCTGGAGCCTGGAAGATTCAGCACTGGGTAGACAAGATAAGCAGTTTCGCCTCTCTCAGAATCTGCCATGGCCAATGTTCATCTTAAGTGGTAGGCCCCATGTGTCCTTCCCCTTCTGGGACTGGTTGTTGACAGGTCTGGGATGATCCTGTGTGGGTAACTGCTATAGTTCTGAGTTCGTGATTGCGATGGTTGTGTAGAGTCTAGAAGACAGAACTTGGCAGCTCCTCATCCTAGTTTCTCACTCTTACACACTTCCTGTCCCCACTTCCACAAGGTCTCCTGAGCCTGAGAGTGGCAGTTTATGCATCTTGTTTCGAGCTAGGCCTCAACTGACACGAATTAACAGCACCTTTGGCAGCCACGGACCTCTGGGTTTACCACCTTTCACTGCGAAGAAAGGCTGCTGGAAGTAAGGATAAGAGTCACTTTAGCCTACGTGTGTGAAAACTTGGAGACTTATAAAGTGGTGTGTGTCAACTTAGATAAATAGGATGGTAAGTTCCTTACTTGGGACTACCACCTCTCCAGGCATGGGTTGTTGACCAGGCCTTTGGGACCAGACCTGAATTCCTTCCTATGGAATGAGTCTTTCCATTTGGAAAGTGGTTGGTTACCCCACAACGGTCATGCCACTGTTACACAGGTGGGCACATCTTGTCTGGCAGGTTCGTTTCATGATTTATAGAGCTCACAACTGTATAGCACAGTTGAGGCCTTCCTCTCCTCCACAAGCCTTCATGGCACCCTCCCGGCACCCTGAAAGCCAACCAGCAGAGATGAAGCATCCATTCGTTTCCAGCTTGCTTTCTCTACATTGGGCAACTGAAGAATGTGACATCATCAGCAGTAGGGTCTTGTCCTCTAGTCTAGTGGGCCACAGAGAGGACTATAGGAGCCTACATTATTTGGGGAGCTTCTGGGGCATATCTGATCAAGAGTACTTAATTTTTCAGAACTATTTTAGAATGAAATCATTTTAAGTAACATAGCTTTTAGATTTATTTGGCCTCCTCTAGTTGCTTAGAAGATGAAAACTTTCATTGGCGTAACTCTGCATCTTTCAGAAGATTTCATGGAATAAAACTTACTGTGTGGTGATTAGCCATTGATATATAAGTGTTCTTCAAATCAATAATGAAATGCTCCCTTTTCTCCTCTTCATCTCTCTAAATCTTAACCCAGGTCTAAGCCCAGACCCAGCCTCTTACTTTGCTCTAATTAGCCTTACAACAAGAGCTCTTGCTCTTCTTGTAGGCCATGTTATCCTAGTAAATCTCCCTTGGCACAAAGCAAAGAACCAGCCCAAATGTCATGAAACTGTCCTGGGGCCAGTATTTCACTTTTTCTATTAGCTTCATTCAGTATGTGTCCACCCAGCTCCATTGTTCAGCGTTTCATTAAGTTCCTTGTAAGTTTAGACTCTGTAAATTCATGTAGTTGTGTGTATTTATAGACACACAGCTGGGATGTGATATATATGCTGTTGAAGAGACGAGAAGTGGAGGACGTGAAACAACCAGGTGTAAACAGAGAGCTTGACTCACCTTCCACCAGCCTGCAAAAGCTTATTGTTCGATTTTCAGGAACTTGGAAGTCAGTTGCTGAAAACATGGCCATTATTAAAAAGTCAAATGTGTTTTTGTTCATCTCCTTCCAACTTTGTATTCACTGACATCCTATCCCATGGTTAGAATATTTATCCTGTGGAAATTGGCAGCCACCACAAAACACAGCTCATCTTATTTCACTGTTGATTTACGGGGCTTAAGAGAGGGTGGAGACAATATTAATAATACAGAGTAAACCTAAGCACATGTTACGTGTGTACCCCCCACATTCTGAAGAGTAAGGCGTATTGAAAAATAGTGTTCTCATATTCAATACTTTTATTCAAGTAGGCAAAGAAGTCACCCACATCACTGAACAGTGAATGACAACATGGCATGCCCAGTGATGAGATTCTGATGTGTGTACAGGTGAGACTGGGAGGTTTTGATTTATTGGGTCTACTTTCGTGTGAAAATAGTGGGTGACTTAGTGATAGGTAACAGATCTCAGCAAGTAAGTTCATGCGATATTATTAACAGAGAGGAGCGCAGTTTCACTTCCAAAAAGTGGCCATAGATAAAAAAGTTAGCCTAAAACCAGTGAGAGCATTTTGTAAGAATCAATTGTATGGAACTGATAATGAAGCATATGGCATATTTTGGCCCCTGTAATTCATGCACCATTCATCCTTTATATGAGTGAACTTCATGATGAACCGGTCTGAATGTGTGTGTAAGTACCAGCCTCACTCCTCTTTGCCAAGCTCGCTCTCAGTCATCTACCTGCACACAATCATCTATACTGCTTACAAGTTGCCCTTGTGAACTCCAAGCCCGGGAGTGGATGGCTATGGCTGCGCTCACTGCTGGCATGCTCTCCCACCTTCTCTTCCTGGTACCTAAGGAGACACACATTTGTTACTGTTTTCCTTCTTCAGAATGAAGGGCTACTCATGGTGGCCTAATTTGTGTACTGTCTGTAAGATGCCTGGGCATGCTTTCCTTCCCCCAAGAACATGAAAGGACAGCAAAGGCAGCTGCTTCGTAATACCCAGCTAGGAGAGGAGACACACGCTTTGTAGCAGCCCCTGGGAGTCCCACACAGCATTTTATAACTTAACCTACTATGGTATCCAGTCTGAGGTTTCTCACATCTCCATGATAAACTCTAAACTCTCCTATTGAGAAGCCCAGGACATGGATCTTTGTCCTCAAACAGAAGATATTTAAAGAAAAAATTAATTCATATTTCATAAACAAATGAATCCTTCATCATGCCAGAAAGCTATTGCTCAACTCTTCCTGTAAAAGGACACCCCCGCCATCCCAGGATGCTGGTCATTGTGTCTTCCAGAAGACACATGAATCTTCATGCCTGTGTTAGGGACAACACCAGCCCCATGGTCACTGCCTTTGAATGAAATCACAGAGGACGGAAGTTCAGCTCAGCAGAGGCCTGAGCTGTGACAACATTCCCAGTTGCCACATGTGGCCTTGCTTCTAAACACAGCATCCCTGAGAAGACAACTGAGGAAAAGTTCCCGATTTCCCCTCAGTCAGATGCTTGCTGCGGGGTTCCTGTCACCTTCCCTGCTCTTGAACCCAAGCCCTGATCCTCTCCTCTACACAAGATGCCCACTTTTGATGGCTAAAGAGTTTCCCACAGAGAGCAAGGTGATTTGACGTCATGAATAAAGAATGGCCCCGATGGAATTCATTTATCTTGATTTAGTAGGTTTAAATACAAAGAAAGATGAAGGAATCCGCACAGGTTATGTGTGCGCTAATGAGATAATCAGGCTTTAATGAAAACCAAGTTATTAGTTAATCAGTTTAGCTTGATAACGACTGGTGTGCTGTGGAAGAACAAGAATAATTAAATGACACTTAAAGGTACAAGAAGGGCGTTAGTTGGAAATTGATGTGCCCACAGAAGGCTCCAAATGGACGACTTTCATGGTCCTCTCTATGTTGCCATGGCAACTTACTTTGGTAACTCGCATATCCTCGGTGTAGGAAAACAAGGGGCAGAGTGTTCTTAGGAAGGTGCAATCCCCTTTAAGCAGATCTATAAGCATCACAGATGAACAGAACTTTCAACATTCCGCCATGAATATTCATGAGGTAAGTTGTTTTTTGTTGCCTGCCTAGTCAGCAGTCAGAAAACACATGGTGTGTGTTGGCAGCAGCTTTCCTAGGTAGAGGGCTATGGACTGAGGCAATGGCAGGAACCGGGACCTGTGAGGCTGACTGACATTTCCATCTGCAGAGAAGGCTGGTAATTAACAGGAAGGAGTGTGCCTGCAGCATCGCACCATCTGCTAGGGGAACGGCTCAATAAGAAAGGCGCTGGATAGCATCTCAGCAGTGGCGCGATCTGGTTCCGACATGAGGCCGGGCATCTGTTAGCGGAGGAGACAGACTATTAGGAAATTCGACTGGGAATGAACAACATGGAAAGAGTGCTCTGACCTAGCCCATAAAAGCAACTCTGTAGAAACGGCGTCTTTTTATCTTACTTACACAAGTCTTTTGAAAATGGTTTGCTGAGGGGCCGTTACGGATCTGTTTGAACTAACACAATGGATTCAGAAATGCTGTTTGATTCCAACATGAAATTCTGGGAATCGGGATACAGCTGTCATCTTTTGACAATAGAACTAATTTCAGAGCGAGGATATGAGGTTAAATTCCTTCTTTTGTTGTTTAGATTGGGGAACTGGGGGGAGGGGGCTGGGGGAGAAACAAAATGATCGTTTTGAATGTCATGCAATTCAAAACTGAAGAGGCACAAACCCAGGATGCCCTGACAGAAAGTGAGCAGGTCAGAAATCACTCCACATTCCAGCACTTCTTCCAATTGCTGTTTGCTTTTTCTATACTGTCTGCCCAGTGCAAGCCTTAGTGGTCTTGGGAAGTCACACCTCTCACCATGGCTTGGCCAAACTCTGCACCTACCAGCATGGCGCTTTGGGATGGGTGATGTTAGTGTTTGGATTCTGGGTCTAAAATCAAATGTAAGTTCGTGATAGAAGTAGTAAAGTAACACATGCTGGGCTCCTATGTCACCTCCTAGAGATCCCGGAGCACATCAAGTTTTCTTCTGTAAGGAGACTCAATTTTGTGAGGGGTCAGCATAGAAAACTCACTCATATCATCGGGTTATAGACTGGTGTCATTTTCAGACTATAAATGTGTTACTGACCTTTCAGTGACCAAGGAGAAACTTTTGACCTGAACTCTCTCAGTCAGGTGAAAGATTGGACCTTGTAAACACCTTCCATATGATCAGGACCATAGACTCTTTCTCAAGGTCCAGCAGATGGTGGATGACTGGAAGATGTGTCTTTCTATGTGTGTATCTCTGTTACTAAATCAGAGCCATCCAATGAGATGTGCTGAGACCTCATGGCACCATATGGAACTGAAGAACACAGAGACCTTGGAATTTAAATTCATCGGAGAAAGACGGACACATGCTTCAAATTTGGAATGTTAGTTTTTGTTTTTTTTGTTTTGTTTTGATTTTGGGTTTTTTTTGTTGTTGTTGTTTTTGTTTTTTTTAAAGAGGTCCTCTTGTGGATGCTGGTTATCCCGCCAATGCATTCTGATATATAAACGGCTGGTGACAAACTTTTGAAATGTCATTGATGTTAGAAGAAAGAAACAGGTTAGCATTAAATGTAATACAGTGAAAATATTTTACCTAGTTGTAAAGATTTAGCATCAAGGTCTCCAGGGAGATAGGGAGAGGAACTGATTGGTAGCTCATGTCAAATTCCATGGTCTAAACAGTCTCACTGTGGCCAAGTCCGAGCAGAAGGTGGCTGCAGAAGATGGGGTTGAGAACAGAGGCTTCTGAAGCTAGGATGCAGGTCTGTGAAGCCCCCTGACTTCATCTCTAAGGGACGCAGGCACGTGACTTGGTGACTTCAGTTAGTGAACTTGGCCCTATTCCTGTGCACTAAGAACATGCCTAGGCACTGACACCCCACGACAGCCATCCATGGGCACTGAGTCATGTGATCTCCTGTATAACCCTGATGGTGCAGGCAGACACTGAGATGAATTATATAATACAATGTAGGCTGCACCATTTCATCTATGGGAATTGTGTTCTATGTATTCACGCTAGTAGGTCTCTCACATTTTAGGAAGTTGTTTCTTGATGTGAACCTGCTTATCTCGGGCACGGAACCAGCTGTGGAGAGCCAAGCATTTCTTTGTATTCCTCTTTCTATTCTGTGCCGCCAGCTGCTCTGGTGCCTTCCATCCATCTCTACTCCATCGGAGCACTGTCTCAGAGTCTTCCCTCAGATCTCCTCCTGACCGCCCACAGCTGCTCAGACTGCATCCCCAACCATCTCTCTTTTCAGTGAGGCCTTGGGCCTGGCTTGCCCTTTGCAGCACCACTACAGGTCCCTGGGTTCCAGGCTGTACCCTAGGAGCCCAGGCGTGCTGTAGGATAACCCCTCTGTACGCTGTGAATGTGTTTTATTACCATTGGTTAATAAAGAAGCTGCTTTGGCCTATAGCAAGGCAGGATAGAGCCAGGTGGGAAATCCAAGCAGAGCTACAGGGAGAAGAAGAGCAGATTGGGAGCAGCCACTAGCCAGCTACTGGAGGAGCAAGAAATATTAGAGCACAGGTAAGGCCACAAGACATGTGGCGAAACATAGATTAATAAAAATTAATATAAGGTGTAAGAGATAGTTAATAATAAGCCTGAACAATGGACCAAACAGTTTGTAATTAATATTAAGCCTCTAAATGATTATTTTAAAAATGACTGTGGGACTGAGTGGGACAGAAAAGCCTCCGTTTACACAGGCACCATCACTTACTAGTCACAGCATATGCTGGTGAACTAGAAAAGCCAGTTCTGTCACTAGGCAACAGAATGTGCCCTGGCCACATGGGGAGTCGGGTGGCATTGTAGAATGATTGAAAAGGGCAAACTCCATTTCTAGAAACCTCGTGTAAGACAGAAGCCAATATTACTGAGTCTTACTTGGTTCTGCCATCAAGAGCAGAAACGTCATTATTCTCAGCAGATTCACACTAGTGTTTGTGTAGAGCAAATAATCCTGGTTACAAAGTCTGTGCACTTTCTAAGCAGCCATGGCAAAAGAAAGTCACCTAATAAACCAATAAGTAGGAATGTTGTTTCTTGGGGACAGTCACAGGTTTCTTGAAAAGTAAAAGTCTAAATTTCACCATGGAAAAAAATGGTTTGGAAGGGTGAAATGGGTGAGCTGGGACCCAAGGGTGTAAAAGGCTTCCTCAAGATGAAGATTGCTGTTGTACCAACTACTTTCCTGTTTCTGTCATAGAGCATCAGGGTCGGAAGCAATTCCTAAGAAGGGAGAGTCTATTTGGGCTTACAGTTCTAGAAGGATGGGAGTCCATCATGGCAGGGAATTGTAGCAGCAGGCAGCAGGCATGGAGTCAGCAATAGAAAGTTGAGAGCTAACCTCCTGAACCATAAGCATGAAACAGAGAGAATGAACTGGAGATGAAACAAGACTTTTATCTCCAAGTCTGCCCCCATTGACGTACTTCCTGTGACAAGCCTCCACAAACATCACCACCAACTCAAGGCTAAATGGTCAAATGTCTGAGACTATGGAGACATTCTCACTGAAGCCACTACAGCTGTGTTACTGAAACCCATCATCACACAAGGGCCTGTTCCCTCCCCTGGGTGATAGCAAAACTCTGATCAAAAAAATCAGTAATTTGTATTATTTTGATTGTTGGATTAAGGGCTTGTATTGACCATCCCAACTCTCCTACCTGTGTATATTTACCATCTGGGCCTGTTGTTAAACATCCTTGATGTTGATGAGACAAAAGGGGTGGCCTTCACTTTGACAGTAATGGACCAATGATGGTCCTTTCAGTCATAGCATATCAAATGCAGAGGACCCCAGGTCCACAGTGAGAAGCCAGGAGGAAAGCCAGTATTCAGCCAGAGGCATCCTGGCCCACTAACCATGCCATGCTCAGTGAACATGACATGCCAGGCAGCCCATTATGTGGTGCAACTGGAACCAAAGAGAATTCATAGCCATCAGGGATAGGGTTGGATGCTTCCTGGATGTCTTCTCTCTCTGTATCCTCCATACCACTATACGCAAAACCTAAAAGCAAGTTTGATGCTAAGATGTATACCTTGGGGGCCAGGGAGAAGGCTCAGAGGTTAAGAGCACTGGCCACTCTTGCATGGGACACAAGATCAGCTGCCAATATTGACATGACACCTCACAACCATCTGCAACTCCTGTTCTGGGGGATCCAGTGCCCACTTCTGTCTGCCATAGGCATTGCATGCATGTGGTGCACATTAGTACACACAGGCCATACACCTGTACACATAAAATAAATACTTGTAATAAAAAAATTAAAAATGTGTACCTTACTTGTTCACTTTTGATGAACCAGAGTCTTTCTGTAATTCACCAAAATGTATGTAAGTGCCTAAAATATGCCTGCTCCCATTGTAGCTCTCCAAGGCAGTGACAAATTAAAGCTTTTACATGCACATCAGAATGCTGTGCCTAGATGAATTGCAGGTATTTTAGGCACTGGTCAGAGAGGGGTCTCCCATCATTTCTATTTGACTAGGGACCTAGATATGAACCAATGGAAGTATTTACTCAGCTGTTTGGAGAAGGGGGGCCCCTGTGTAGGAGTATTCAAACATGTCCTAAGGTGGTGGTGTGGAAGGACCTCAGCTGATGACGTACGGGCTGACCCACCTGTCACTACCTTGGTCAGCACATAGTGGCAGCTGACAAATCCTTAGCAATCATCCTAGACTATTGAGTATAGGAATCCAGGAACAAGGGCTCAGAGACCACCCTGGGATGTCTGCTGGTAGGAAGCAGAGGCTCCTGGGAAACTTGATGCTGCTGCTGCTTTTGCCTACTTGCAGTCTAATCTAATCTAATGCAGGATCCCTAGTCCTCAGATGTGTGGGAATGAGCTTGTCCCCGGCCTCCCATTCTGCTGGCTCGATTCTTTCCTTGTGAGGTAGTGGTTCTGTTATTTCTTCTTCTTCTTATATTACATCTAATTTACGTAGACTTTTCTCATGCTTGAGGTTCTTTCCTTGCTGCCAATTAAATGGTCAATAAGAGTTCAAGAGAAGGGTGAGGTTGACATGGAAAGAAAAGCAAAGAGAAGAGCTCCTCTTGCTCTATTCAAAACCACAGTCAGGTGGTTAAACTATTTCCCTCATCCCTAACATCTGTGTGCACACTTGTTTAGCTGTTGAAGACCCATGATTTTAAATGTTCAGTTTAAGTCTCTGTTTTACTTTTTACCACTAGATATTCTAAAACCCTGTCCCTGTGTGGTTGGTTGAGCTTCTCCGATATCGTTTTCTATGCCCTCATAGTATTTCATTACGAAGCTAATTAGATTTTTTAAATTAGACCTCTGGTTCTAAACTTTGTTCTTATAAAAAGAGGTTTGATAAATGTAACTTTAGCTAAATTTACTGGCGATTGCATGCTTCTTTTATGATACCCTTCTAAGGGTAGAATTGGTGACTCTAAGCCTTTGATATCAATATCCTGCCCACACCCTGTGGAGAGTTAACTTATTATGAAATTATCAGTCTAACAGCTGCTTATCAAGTGGTGTGGTGGGGCATGGTGCTCCTGCGGCAGGCAATGAGGGGCCCTGTCAGAAGGATCATCTTCATGTCATGACCGCGTCACCAACACAAAGCTGCAATCTCATGATCCCATTGATCTCATGATACTGCAACACTCCTGACTAACCGAACTGCACACTGCAAAGACACAGGTCTACATGTATCACTTTACATACCAGCTCCTCCCATTGCCCTCCCACTACAAGAGGGAAACTGTTATCACCCAGCTCACAGCAGTAGAAACAGGTCTATGACCATCTTTGCCTTTGTCAACAACATGGAGCTTGGGGGCGGGGTGGGTTGTAGACTGACCTTTAAAAATCTGGTCTTCACATCTTCAATCAAGCATGTGAGGCATCTACTGGCACCTCACCCCCTCACCCCCAAAGCTGAGCAATTCTCAAACTTCATTGGGCTCCAATAGATGTTTAATGTCTGGGGTGGCTGTTGTACCATGGCGTCTTTTATGATCAGAAGGTGAATGATAATGTGGTGTAGAGCATGGCCAGGTGTTCCTTGTCTTGCAGCCATGTTCTGTGACTCAACGGGAATGAAGTCTTGACTGGCCCATGGAGACTTTTGTGGGGAGATGGTAATGTTGTCAGTGGCGGAAGGATCACTTAGGCTGAGTCTTCTCTCTTTGCAGAGGGTGATCCTGAGAACAGCCACTTTAAAAGCTGTCGGTTCTCTGACCATGGGGAGGAAGAGAAAGTGCCATTGCTTCTGGGCCCCAGCCAGATCTCCCACAGGGATAAAGAATGAAATAGCAACTCAGAGTGTAACCAGCTTGCATCTTTAGAAGTCAGTGGGTTGCAGTGTGCCTTTAGAAGTGCAGAGGTCGCCGGTATACCTCTATCCTTCCTCTTCCAGGCATGCACCCTGGAGTTTGCAGCCACACTCCACAGGGAAGACTGTAGTGGAAGTCTATGATGAAGGCGTTTTGGTGCAGACATAGATAGGTATGGAGCTTAGCATGGACAGCCATAAAGCAAATGTGGCGAGATCCCCACAGACTTGTAGGACTGCATTTGTGGTATACAACACAAATTCACACTCCCAGTGCTGTTTGCTGTTGATGGACGAGGAGAAAGTTCTCCACAGCTGGCAGAATGGGCAGATGCAGCTCGCCCTGCCCCCTTCTCTTCCCCTCCACCCTCTCTCTCTCTCTCACTTCTATTTTTCCGCCAGCAGGTTCCCCTCAGCATTCAATCAAGGGCAATATGTCCTCAATCAACATTTTTCGTTTTTTATGCAACACTGTCCTTTAAAGCTTTTTGCAGCTGGTTGGCAACTGAATTGCTGCCAACATCCTCCGAGAGCTTCCCCTCTGTGTGTGCCCATCCACCGCCTTCCCAGGGCTCTCTAAGTGCCCTGGAGGTGACTTGAGCGGCGTGCATCTGAGCCTGTCCCCAGGTTGTGAGGGCTCAGAGCTGACTGTTTCCCTGAGCCCAGTCCATCTGTGAGGCAAACCCAGGGCAACCAGCACATAGTGTGATAGAACCAGGAAATGGGGACCATTTCTCCAGGAAAAAAAAAAAAGAGACAGAGAAATCCAGGGTCCCATTTTGGATTCACCAAACATTTTAGAGGCTGCAGAAGAACTGAGGGAGAGTTCTTGTACTGTATCCACCAGCGGAGTGAACTGGTGTGAGCAGTTCTACTAATCAGGGTTCTGTACAGAAACAGAACAGAGAGAATGGAGGTGTGTTGAAGGGAGATCGCAGATTGGCTTCCACAGACTGGTCAGGGGAGTCCAACCATGGCTGTCTTCATGCTGGAAATGCCGAGAACCCAGTAGTTGGCTCAGTTCATGAGTCCAGATGCCTCTTCAGTGTCAAGCCGGAGCTGAGGCTGGAGGATTCCTGGAGAGCCACGGCTCCGCCATCTACACGAGAAGCCGAAAGACGCTGTGTTCTGATACCGCTGAGAGAATGTTGGCGGCAGCAGTGGTGTAGATGAACTCACCTGAGAGGCATGAAGGCAAGCAGGCCAAGGGGAAAAGATCTTCCCTCAGACCTCCTTCTGTCTGAGCTGCCCTGGAAGGTGACACCCACATTCAGGATGGGCCTTAGCACCTCAAATAACCAGAGGAAGACGACCTCTCCTAAGTGTGCCCAGCAGATTGCTTCTCACTTGACTTCTGGTCCCATCAAGTTGACAATCAGAACTAACCAGCACACCTAATTTCACCTTCCTTTTCTTCAGGCAATAAACAATATCTATAGTCAGTTTTCAGTCAGTAGAAATTTGGGTGAGTTTCTCCACATGTGTTGTGTACCTGCACAGTCTTAATGTTTCCACCATTTGCCTTGGAGTCACGGCAGGTTTATGAGACTCTACAAGGCAAGGGCTGGCTGCCGAATGACTCTCCACCTTATTTTCAGTGGCCAGAGTCCTGGTGAGTGAGCTCTAACCTGATGTGCTCAGGAAACTCCCATGAGCCCTCTACACTGAGAGCTCTCTTGAAGCCTGTTTCCAGCCGAGACTCTGAGCATGAGGCCCCCTGAGAATTGAGTGCAGATTCAGTCAGCGCCCAGGAACCCGGGATTTCTCTTAGACAAAAGCCATTTGCAAGAGGCTCCATGAATCTCCTAACTCTGCACCTCAGGTAGGAATAGCTGCCCACCCAGTACTTATCAGTGCCCCCTAAAGTGCCATACTCTGGTGCACATCTTCATGCAGCCTGGCATTAGGAAAGGCCAGAGGGTGACAGGACCAGAGGATTTGTAGGGACCACAGAATTGGACTGTCAGAGCTACTACAAACCCTTAGCTGTGCTTCTCCAAATTTCATAACTTGAGTGAAAGTACAACATATGCTCCTGACCTCATTAAAGGTTACATAAAGGCCAAATATATCACTCTCCACCTCAAATTTTTACTGTATAGCTATTGTTTTTTAATCAATTTTTAGTAGGATATTTAAGATGAGAAAAATCCTCACAAACAAAAACAGGGAAACAAATAATAAAAACAATTCCATTCCTACTTCATTCCTTTCCCTGACTTGCTGCTTCTCCATCTCAGCACAGACACCACACACACACACACACACACACACACACACACACACACACACACACACACACACATATACAGGAACTTGACTGTAGACACACCATGCTCACTTGGGAAATGAACATGGGAAAAGCCCAAGAACCCCACCAGGTTGGATGGACAAACCAAACAGCGAGCATGCTGAGCCCTGGGTTCCTGGTGGATGCTGATCTCTCTACACTACTTATGCCTGTTCTCAGTTGGCTTACAGTTACAGTTGTTCTGAAGAAAAGATCTAACTGTTCTAACCAACCACTGGTTACTGACTGCATCTAGAGCCCCTTGGAATTTGCTAAGTAGACAATGCTTAAAAGATCACCTCAGACTCTCATCGTGACTGAGTAAGAAAACCACCAGAAAGTAGAAGACATGAAATTCTTCGTCTATAAAAGACCATCAATCCAAGCCTGATTAGATCCGAAGAGTTTCAAAGGCTGATCACGTGAGAGGCAGAAAAATGCCCTGGAAAACTCAAGATTCCTTGTTGGTCCCTTGTGACCCTGTGAGCTGCTCTGTGGGACAGACTGAAATAATCAAAACTCAGTGTTGATGGAAATGACACAGAATTGAGGGCCAAAAAGTCTTTCTCACCAGCTGTGAGAACTACAGAGTTATTTAACTCTCTGATGCCCAGATTTCCCATCCACCAATGGGGCTAGGAACTCCAGGTGTGCTCAGGGTCTAGAGTCTTCAGCAAAAATTAACTGCATGATATTTAAGGTCTTTTTAAATGACATGTACATGATAGGAACTAATAATCAGGTTTAAAGGCATAGATTGGTATTCTTTTGGCTTTGGTCAAGGTAGTATTTAGTATATTATAAACTATTATAAACTATGCAAACAGATGGAGCAAATATATAAAGGTAAGCCACAGGTGAGCAGGACGACACACCCAGTGCTATAATGAATGCTCTTCTTAGAAAGCCAGGACATTCTGTAAGCAAAAAGCAAGTAAAATAAGAGGCCATTTAAGAAAAGCCACTAGAATCTCAATCAATACCTCTATTGGTTTTCTAGAGGAATTTCTTCCTACCTGGGGGCTTTCGTTTGCAACATATTAACTATCCAATGTTGACAAATATAACACTGGACTTGTCTGTTTAAATTTGTGCGAGAACTCTACAGCTCTCCTTATTTCAAGTTGATTTTTTGCTATTTTAATGTTTCTATGGTAGAGAGCAGACTGGGGGGAATCAAGCTCCCCTTGTCCACATGATTCTTTTTGCCAAGTGTTTCCTTGATCCATGGACATCTCTCTGAATGTACACAGGGAACATTTTGGTTTTTCTGTTCTTAAATCCATTGTGTTTTCTATCCACACACATGCCTGACTTGAGATGTGGGGGTCGGTCTCTCTCTCTCTCTCTCTCTCTCTCTCTCTCTCTCTCTCTCTCTCTCTCTCTCTCTCTGCTATAGGAGTTGCCCACCATTCTGGCCAGATCTGCCATGTAGTTCTCTCATCTTCAACAATTTAACATCGGACAAGATAACGTTGTCACTGGGGCTGGCTGTTCCCCTGTGGGGTCTTTTGACTTTTTCCATTCTCCATTCCTAGTTCTCATATCACTTCTTCTGTCCTCCTGGAAGAGAGACAAGTATTTGCTTATCTTCTGCCTCTTGACTTCATTCTCCAAGAAGGTAGGATCCATCCGTGGATGCCTCGTGTTCTCCAGGGCTCTCAGGCTAACAAGTGTCATGGGGTGTCTTTGGGTCAGTAAGTATTAAGTTACTGCCCAAGCTGTACTTCAAAGTCCATGTCAATTGGCTCACAAACTTGTCTGCTACCGATGTGACATCTCTGACCATCTGTGCCCATCTGAGCACAAACACCTAAACACCTAAACACCTAAACTAAGTAAGTTTCTCACCTGTCTGTTGTGGTAAAAGACCATAAGCAAGGCAACTTATAAAAGAACGGCTATGGTGGCTTATGACTCCAGGGGGCTAGAGGCCATACGGCAGGAACAGCATGGGGACAGGGATGGCCGCGGGAACAGGAGGCTGGAGACGGGGAGCCATCACGCTGGCCCTCAAGCACAAAGCAGAGAATGCGCACAGGGAATGACACAAAGCATTGACATCTCAAAGCCAGCCCCCCAGCGACCGACCGGCTGACTTCCTCCAGCAAGCCACGCCCCCTAAACGTTCCCACAGGGCACCACTGACTGAGCATCATCAGGTGTTCAAGTACCCCGGGACATCACATAGAAACGACCGTCATCACTAACTCCCCTGCGCCTTACCGGTCAGGAGAAGGAAGATGCCCGCTCTGGCTTACCACATATTTCAATAAGATCAGTTAACTTGAAATCTGTAAGGAACAAAGTTTAAATCGGATCCTGTAGCATCCTGTCTTCTTCCCTTTCTTTTGTTAGAATTTATCTGAGCATTGATCCTTGAAAACATTTAGAATGTACTTCATCTGGATAGAGCTAGCAAGTTCTGAAACTGGGTTAATTTTTATGCATACACAGGCGCAAAAAAAGATTATTGAAAACCTTCAAAGATTTTCCTATGTAAGTTAATTAATTTATTGCACACACACACACACACACACTATGTGTGTGTATGTGGTATATGTGTTCAAATGTGTGTAGGTGCATGTTTGCATGTGTCCTTGTGGATGTCAGAGGTTGGCATCAGGTATCTTCCTCGAACACTCCAGTTTGTTTGCCTAGGCTGGGTCTTTCTCTGGACCCTGAGCTTGCGGATTTGTCTAGTGGCTGTAAACAGCTTGGTCTGGGGTCCCCTGTCTCTACCTCTTGAGCTCTGAGGTTACAGGCAGGCTACCATGCCCACTTGGCTTTTATGGATTCTAGGGACCTGAACTCCAGCCCTCAGGCTCACACAGCATGTGCTGTGTCCACTGGCTCATCGCCCCATCTCTCTCCTGCAGTTCTTTTAATAGTGCAGAAATCACATCTGCCTTTGACTAGAGGACAGTGTGTGGGCATCGTCCAGAGCATCTACCAGCTTCATTGCCTTTTATAATGATACCTTCTCACCATCCACATGGCTGTGACTGATATCACCCTTCTCTTCTTGTTGACCCCTGTATTCTTTATCCACCTACACCCAGCAGCAAACCTTCAGCTGAAGTTATCTCACTCCCCCTGTTTTGAATTCATTATCCGTTTATTCACTGATTTCCCAGGGTCCTGATATACTTGCTTTGTGTAGCTTTTAGGTAGAAGGTGTTGGATTCAAATCAGTATTTGATTCCAAAAATGGTGTCCATTTTCAACAAGAGTCCCCATCCAGGGAAGCACAATCTGGTATGGCTGCCTACTGCAACCTTGACTGGCCTAGTGCCTGGCTTACGGCAGGAAAAATTAGTACCAAGAAAGTCTTTCCTGCTCATCTATGAGAGGGGAGGGGCCCTGCTCAAGGATTGGCTGTCTCCCATGAAGAGGCACCTGACAGCTCAGTTCTTTGGGAACACAATCAGGTATGGCTTTCAAATTCTCACTTGGGACACTGTAGCCTTGAAAGGATGGAATTCCATCTGTGACCTACATTCACTGATGTAGTTTCCTTGGCAAGTGCATGTGACTAGCTGTGGCCGCTGCTTGTTTTCTTCCTGGGTAGAGATCTCTGAAAACTGTCATCTGAGGACTGTTATTGAGTTCTGCACTTAAGGTTTCGAATCTAAAAGTCACCAGCTCATTATAGACATATTTATTCCCTACGAGTGTTTTTTGGACCTAAACAGATGGTTTGGACACCACCCAGGCTAGTTTAGTCAGATCTTTTTTATATCCAAACAATATTTTATTATCATGATGAAATTGTGGAACATAACAAATAATGTAAATGCTATTTTTTGGCACTTAGAAAATTTCCATTTAAAAAAAAGTCACCAGAATTAAATTCTCCAGGCATTTTAATATGGATATTGACTGCTTTTTTATGTGTCCCAGCAAATATAAAAGTCAATAACTTGCCAAGATATGTTCAAGAGAATGGGTTGTACCTTTCCATGGGCTTGTGGCATCATTGGATGCCGCTCATTATTTTAGCCTGCAAGTAAATACTGAGGACATGAATGCCATTTTCATAACAGTTCCTTCCCTCATAAATTCCCAGATAGCATGGGAAGGAGAAGATGAACTCACTTTGAGCCATGATTCTAAGCAGAAAGGCATGAAGAGAATTACAGGGGCACAGAGAAAGGAGGGGGCAGAGCTGCCGGCTGGCACAGATTTCTGTGGCACATTGTAAGGTTCTTAGTCCCCACCAGCACCTGAAGAGACTTCAGTTCTTCCCTGTGAATAAACCATTCGTGGGTAATGTTCACATAGAACTATAAGCAAAGATGCATCGCTCGTACAAAGTGGCCACCCACACACCTGACATCGCCTCCTTTCCCACGTGCTATAGTTCAACTCACACCAGAGCAAATTCAACACCATTATCAGGTGATGAACACCCAGTTTCCACCGGAGACACTTTTCTATCAAGACGGCCCTATTTTCTTTTCCTTCCTTCGTTGGATTTGATATAAAGTTTTGAAGTTTGTGATTTTTCTTTCTCTCTGAGAAGAAAGGAACTCTAGAGATTACCATGGTAATGTGGTCTTTTCTCATTGTGTTCAGGGTACATGTACATCCTGGAAACATAACACCTTGAGGAACAAGGGAAAACAGCACATGTCTCATGTGAAGCAAAGGCAATCCCATCCTTTTTTTTTTTTTTCTTTTTCTTCTACTTTTAAAATGTTCTTTGGTACTTAAGGTGTACTTAATTGAGGTGTTTGGATGCATGTCACAGGTGGAGCTTGATTAGGCTGCCTTCAGTGGCCATGGGATGCACCTTGCCCAGCACTCTGCACCTCTAAACTATGTATACAGCCCTCTGCTGACTCAGGCAGGTGCCTCCATTGGTGGAGATACAGCTTTAGCTCCACCCACTTCATGATGGAGTCATTCTGTTAAGTGATCCCCAGATCTGCTCATCACCTCTTCCTTCCCAGTATGCCTCCGTGTCTCAGGATCCGTGCATTACTGGGAATATCATGCTATTGAATCTTTAAAATATCTTTCCTCTTTCAGGAAAGATCTCCCTGAAAACCATACAGACCCACAAGTAATGGAAAGCTTAGATTCTTCACGCATTTGCAGACTCCCATTTCTTTGTGCTATTTTTTTTCACTCAAAATGTTTGTGAACATGGGCAATGTTGACTCTTGGACAAACACAGCTTTGGGGTAATGGTAAAAGGCCAGTATTGAAATTCTATAGTACTTCTTAGATGAGTGAACTTATGTACTTCTGGGAAGAAGACACAATGGGGAAATTTTTTTTCTTTTCAAAGGGCATCTTAAAGATAGCTAGTGTGGCCAACTGCAGCTTCATTTCTCATATTATGCTCCACAGTAGTTTGAAAGATTGCAGTAAAATGTATCACAAAGGATTTGGAAGCTAACTCAAGATGTAGATTTTAAACAAAATAGGTAGAGTAACCAGACACAGATCCCTGGGACTGTCTTTTCAGGCAACCCAGCCTACTTGATGAGCCCCAGGCTAGTGAGAGATCCTGCCTCAAACACAGATGGACACCACTTAAGTAATAGCACCTGAAACTGTCCCCTGACCTCTACAGTCAAGAGTACACATGTGAACACATGTGTACAACACAGGTTATAAAACTCATTCAGAAATACCAGATTCTAAAATGTGAACTTCGAAAAATCAAATCAGGGCATCACTATCCTGCAAAGTGCATTGCTCCATAAAGAAATGTGTGTTTGCATGGCATGTTCCCATCTCAAAACCAAGTGCAGATGGAATGTGGCTCCCTGGCTGGGGAGGCTTGGATGTGTAATAATTTTAGGATTGTTCTTAGGAGGCATATCTTAGGTCTATGGTGTTGGCAACTTTTCATGGTCATTAACAAAAAATATATATTAAGAATATTTCAGTAGCCCAATTTATTTTCCAAGCATGCAAGCATTAATCACTTTTGAGGAAATGCCCTTGGCAATATTGTATTATTTCAAATACATTAATGGTAAAAGAAAAATGAATCAGCTTCTACATTTCTTTCCCTGAATTTCCTAGAAGTTCTGCAGCAGAGGGGAACCTGTTGCTCATTTAAGCACCCATCTATCCACTGGCTTAGTATGTATTTTCTCTTAGTTCTTCTCTTAAATGTATACCCCCCCAATCATTATAATCATAAACTCTTACTGGGTACTGTGGCTAGATGTGGAGTTGTTCTCATATATAAACCCTGTTTCCTCAACATGTGTGTGTCCTGAGGGTACACAGACAGACACTCTTCTAGAGGGCCCCCCAAGTTCACCCTGGAGCTCAGTGATTTGCTGGAAAGAATGGCAGAACTCAGAAGTCTGCTGCTGTCCTGACAACAGCCAAGGGGTGTAGGCTGAATTCAGCAAAGGGAAAGGTAGATGGGTCAGCATCCAGCAGAGTCCCAGTCTGGCATCTGTAGATCCCATGACACTCAGTCAGTCAGCAATGATGTGTGACAACACAGAGGAGTGTTGTCAGTCTGGGATGTTCAGCTCTGCTGCATTATCCCAGGTTCCTAATGGGGTCAACCTCCAAGTGATTCAATAGGCATCCTCTCATCATTGATCATTGATCAACTCAGGCTCCAGCCCCTCCAGAGCACAAATCAATTCAAAACGACCCATGACTAAGGGACACAAACCCAGGAAGTTCATCACAAGCTCAACTGTTAGTCTCAACTATCTGGCATGGTCCCAAACCTCAGATGCACAATGATGCTCCTATGAAGCAGTACCTCGGCCTCTCTATCAGGAGCTGGTCAAGGTCCTGTCAATGGCCAGTACTGAAGGCCTTTGGTGGGAGTGGAGCTTGGGCTACACCGAGCTGCCAAATAACCATTAGATTTCCAATGTCTCTTCTTTTACTATTGTGTGTGTGTGTGTGTGTGTGTGTGTGTGTGTGTGTACATAGTATGCATGTGTATATATGTATGTTTCAATTTGTTAAGGCACACATAAGTGTGTAAGTATGCATGGACATGGGTTCCCATGTGTGTACAGACTTAAGGTGGATGTCCTGAATCATCCAAATAAAATAATTTTTAAAAGTAGTTCATATGGCTACTGTGAGAACTGAAGGACATGTATGAGATTGGTTTCAAGAATGGTGTTGAAATTGCATTCCCTTTTTCTCCCAGTAGGTTTCTCCAAAGTATTTAGGCACCTGTAAGTTCTGTTTATTAAGAAATACCCCATTTAACAGGACGATTTGACCTGGATTTGCTAAGCACCTAAAGGGGGTGAGTGAGTAGTGGGTGCAGTTTGAGAGTAAGAGCTCAATTCTGACCTGCAGATTGAAGTGGGTGAGTTGAACAAACCGAGCGTTTCTAGTAACTAAGTTAAAAGGATTCACAGGGCTGCAGGGTGTGTGTTGCTCGGTGGGGTGCCACCTTCCTCCTAGCTCAGGCATACAGCTGCCATCAGCGAACCTCAGTGCATCCAGCTGTAAAGAGGGAATAATTCTGTGGAGAGCGGTAAGGAAGCAGCTGGGTCCTCCCTCTTTGTCTCTGGCCCCTCTGGAGACCTTTTGAGCTGGGTCCCAAAAGGCTCTCAGAAACCCCACTATAGAAGATTCTAGAAGTCCTAGCCTTAAATCCACTCCTGTCACAGAATGATTGAGACTCAAACAGGGTTAAGTCCTTTCTTCTTCTTTTTTCTGAATTTTACCTGGCTAAAAAGACACTTCTAGGAAAACTCTAGAACAGTTCATTCTGCCCAGATTAGCCCTCGTCTCCCAGTGGTTCCCCCAAGGTAGTTTATTCTCCCACTGCCCTGGTCTTACTGAAGTAGCAGCCTATGAAGGGGCTGGGAAATCCATGGGGTCATTTTAAAATGTGTAAGTCAGCCTTCATTCGGGGTGCACACAGCCATCGCAATGAAACGTATTTGAGGGGGCTCACATTATGTTCTATTTCTGACTCATGGATTTCTGACTAGGATTAACAAAAGATATATGCATGGGGGAGGGGGGGCGCGGTTAAAACACTTTTATAGACAAAGCAAGGGAAGAAGAGAGTATGTGGGTCCTTAGGGGGCAGCACTGAGCCCCAGCATTAGGGCACATTCCACTTGGGGTGATGTCTAATTTTGAACCAAAAGGGGGGTTTCTTTCCATATATATATTGCTTGTCTCAGTCATACCACTAATTATTTAGTGGTCTTTCAAACCTTTTGTAATCCCTACTGGAGAAAGCCCTGAAAGATATTAATTCTTAGCCATGTGCTTCATAAATGAAGGCCATTCTGCTATCCTTAATGACAAGGCTGAGGCAGCAAGATGTCATTTGCTTTTTTCTCCGTTTTTAAATTGCTTTCTAAATGAACTACAGCTGTGAGGGCCAGGTGCTGTGATCCCTTTAGAAAGATCAGGAAATGATGAAATCCAAAATTTCAAAGTGTGATGGATGTCAGCTCCCGATTTGGTGTGTGTGAGGTCACCCCGTGCACCTGGTCCCTTCTCCACAACAGAATTACTTTTCTGTGGAGGAAAAAAAAAAAGAAAGAAAGAAAAGAGGGAAAGAGGGAGGGGGTAAGAGAGAGGAGAGCGAGCGAGCTCGGGAGAGAGGGAGAGGGATGCACATGTCGAACTAGAACGTGACAATATGAGAAACCGTTTATAATTATCTCTTTGTTTGCTCCATATCTAGATGGGGAGAGGGGTGAAATGTGCCTCTCCCCACCCCCAAGCCCTGGAACATCATAGGTACCCATTATGGCCATGGTAAAGACAGGATTGTGTGAATCCCAGGGTTGGTGTGGTGGCAACCCAGAAGCCCCTGGGAAACAAATGGCATGGTATAGTGATGGATGTGTGAGAGGGAGGGTCGGGTCAGGGGTGCCAGCTCAAGACTCCTTTTCATTTAATGAATCAAATCAGTACCCTCTCCTGCCTGGAATACTGTTTGCTCTGGGCTGTCTGGGGCCAAATCTGGGTCTGGAATATACGGTGAACAGTCAGCAAAGGGTAGACTCTGCTGTCCACAGTGACCCAAGGTGAAGAAGACTGGCTTGCTTGCCTAGGTATGTGTTCTTTGGGGCGGGCTTGAGGCAGTAGGTGAAATCTCTATATGAGCCTGGTTCTGGCAGTCATTCAGCAGAGGAAATGGGGAGAATCGTGCTTACTCTCTCTGTGTGCGGCCCCTCCCCCACACACTGGCACAGCTGGATGCTTCTCAGGCTCAGGCTTAGTTTCTCTGGGATGTGTGCCCAGCGCTGCCTCAGAAGGAACAGCGACTCCTCCAACTCCCATTGCATTTCTCCTCAGCACCACTTTCTAGGACTTTGAACTGGACTGCCTCCTGGGGCAAAGCAGGAGGCAAGGCTGACCGGAAATCTCCGGCCCTAGAAGCTACCCTGGAGAACTGTGTGTTTAGCCTCTGAAGGCTGGCTCCCTTTGCCTCTAAAATGGGGATAAGGGCAGGCGGGGAGATGGCTCAGCAGGTAAAGGCGTTTGCCACCAAACTGGACAACCCCAATTTAATTCCCAGAATCCACATGGTGGGGTAGAATAGACTTTCATTGCATGCGCGCGCGCGCAACACACACACACACACACACACTCTAAATAAACAAAATGGGGGTAAATTAGCATAGTGTTTCATACAGGTGATAATGTATGGTGGGGTGAACCCTAGGACAGGGTTTTATATAGACCAGGTGCCGACAATAGACTTATCTCCTCTGGAGTCCCTGTGGCCCTTCTCAATGCTCCAGGCTGCAGAGTGAAGAAATTTCAGGGAGTTAGGCTCGAGGGACAGTGGCTAGTCCCCAGTTCTGGCATTTTCTAGATAGCTATCTTTCTGTAAGTATCTTAACCACTGATGGACTTGGCTTTGGCATTGGGGGCACCCACTGTCTATGTCAGAAAAGATATTACCGGATGCCAATCTTGTTACTTGTGCTAGAAGGTGCTGACTTAGCAAAAATTCACCAAAATCGTGCCTGGGAAGCAGGTGCTATAAAATTTCTTCCCACCTCACAGCACCTCTTTCCATCACCTCTGGGTGTGTGGCATCGTCCTCGTTTCTGCAAAGAGCCCCGATAGGCTTGTATCTTGGAGAGCACGGAGCCAAACACAAGAAAATGGCCAAGCAGGAAAAGTGGAGACAGGCTATGGCCTGGGACAGGTAACTATGGCGGCTGTCTACAGCACAGGTCCTTTCTGGAGTAAGGAAGTATGAGGACTTGATTCTTGGACTCTGGCACATTCCTATGAGGGTGGCATAGTGCTGTGCATGCTCACTGTAAGATCACATCTCGTGAAGTGTGGGGTGAGAACACACATTTCAGCATGCTTTGCCCAAGGTCATGGACACATGCTCCAAGGTCGAGATGGCCCACAGGACATTTCTCAGCGTGTTCAAAAAGTGACAGAGGAAGGCTTCTGTACCTACGCCCCTAGCAGCTGACAATCCCAGTCGCTTTCTGCATCTCCTCATTGGCCTGGACACAGTGTGTGTGTGTGTGTGTGTGTGTGTGTGTGTGTGTGTGTGTGTGTGTGATCAAGTCGGTCCATCTGTGGGATCAGCTGTACACACTCTCCATTCGCCTCAGAGCACATAGGGAGCAGACGGAGATAGAGCTGAGTCACTGGTAGTCCTGTCTGTGGGGACCCGCTGCCCCTCCCTCCACACTGGACAGATAGCCGGGTGGCCTCACCCTTGTGTGAACCCTCCATGAAGTGGCCTATAGAAACTGCATTTAAATTTTACAAGACAGCTTAAGCTTGCAAGCAGGTGAAAGACCTCCATTTGTCTGGGACACAGATTTTTCTCTGCTCTCCCAGAAAACCACCCAGAGGACCTTTAGATATGCAAATGCAGATCAAAGACTCTTCCAGAATGGGTTTAAACTGCTATGGAAAACACCTTGGATGGTCCCTGCAGACGGGGGTGGGGCTGCATTTCTGTGGGTTATTTTCTCCTTAAAGAAACACTTGTTTCCAGAGGAAGGTGGACCTTTAAAAACTACTGCTGATTTCAGAGGGTGGTATATTGGTATATGTGTGTGTGTGTGTGTGTGTGTGTGTGTGTGTGTGTATGTGAGAGAGAGAGCATGTGTGAGTACATGTGTGTTTATGTGTGTACTCGTGTGTATACATGTGTGTATGTGTGTTCATGTGTGTACATGTGTATGTGTATACATGTATCTATGTGTATTTGTGTGTACAGATGTATAGGTGTATGCCTGTATGTGTGTGTATGTGTGTACATGTATGTGTATGTTTGCATGTGTATATGTGTATGTATGGATGTGTATATGTATGTGTGAATGTATATTTGTATATGTATGTATACATGTGCCTGTGTGTGTAT
The DNA here is from genome assembly GCF_004664715.2 of Peromyscus leucopus. Classification (NCBI taxonomy): domain Eukaryota; kingdom Metazoa; phylum Chordata; class Mammalia; order Rodentia; family Cricetidae; genus Peromyscus; species Peromyscus leucopus. The sequence goes on along the minus strand of NC_051081.1, from coordinate 55,334,065 downwards.
GTGTGCATGGGTATTTGTGTGTGTGTGTTTGTGTGAGCATGTGCATGTATGTATGTGTATGTGTGCCTGTGTTGTTCATCTCTAAATCATGGTTTGTAGGAAACAGAGACCCCTAAAGCTCTCCTAATAGACATGGACACCTGCAGAGGACATCCTGGAAGCTGGACAGAGACGAATACTAACACTGATGTGGAGCAGAGTTGTTCTTGCAACTTTTACAGCCCTGGGTGTCCCTTGGGATAACTGGCTTCCCTAGCCCTGCGTGTCCTGTGAGCGGTCGCGGATTGCACGGTGCTGTCCTTAGCATGCCATCTTACCACTGTTTCAAAACCATTTAAAGTGCAGTGCAAGAACTGCAAACCCAGCCCAAGCACAAGCCAGCTGTGATCTTTTTATTATTATCTCTGTTCTATTTTTTTTAATTTATTTATTTTTATTTTATGTACACTGGTCTATGGCCTGCATGTATGTCTGTGTGAGGATGCCAGATTCCCTGGAACTGGAGTTACAGACAGTTGTGAGCTGCCATGCAGGTACTGGGAATTGAACCTGGGTCCTCTGGAAGAGCAGCCAGTGCTCTTAACCACTGAGCCATCTTCCCAACCCTCTCTGTTCTATTTTTATACTGTTAAGTCTGGAGGTTGGGGGGAGGTGAAGACCGAGGTGGAAGGTCTTTAACAACACAGGCCTTGTAGTGGGGTCTGAAGTAGACAATTTGGGGCCAGAGGTGAGAGAGCAAGGGTGTGTTTTTCAGCTTTCTTAGAGGAAGGAGGAGGTATTAGCTGCCAAGGAGGCAGGCTCAGTTAATGCTCTATGACCCAGGTAGATGCATGTGACTTGGGCTGTGTGGCATGGCTTATTCTTTCTTTGGATAGGGAACTGGGGCCTGTTTCACATGGGAGCCTTAGGGTGTGAAGGTGGTCATATGACTACGTATGACCCCAACCCCCTCCAGGTGGTGGGGAGTGGAGGAATTGGGGGGGGGTGAGGAGTGTGGGTTAGAGTGCTGTGTGGGAGATTTTCCTGAACAAACATCTGCTCACCCAGAGACAAACCACAGTGACAATTTCACCAAAGTCCAACTTGGCAAACCAGTGAGCTTCCTGGGTTTATTTACAGGAGTGGGGGTGAGAGGTACTTAGAGTAGCAGGGACTCAAAGGCATGTGTATCGCTGAAAAGCTCACCCGGCATGGAGGCCCCTGGGTCAGCTGCAACACTGGAGCGCTCTGCATGACTTGGGGGCAGCTCCAAAGGCCAGAGAGTCCTCCCCAGGCAGTTTGCTGTCAGTACCTTGGGGAGGGGCCTTGTGGATCTCCAGTTTCACAAACCTTCTGAGACTTGGAGTTGTTTACTCGGTGAGTCTCCCGAGCTTCTCTCTCCCCACCAGGAGTGAACACCTCTGTGTTGAGGAAACTGCTGTACAACCTGGGGTGGAGAGGTAGAGAGATGGCCTCTTCCCAGTTCACAGCTATCTCTACTCATGGCCCAAGGGGTCTGGGTGCTTTAGCATAGTGGATAAAGACACCATCTCCCTTGGGTACCACATCATAATGTTGACTGAACTCACGACAGACTCTGAGTTTAAAATGCTTTCTTAGAATCAAGTATAAGACCGTATTTCTCTCTATTGTCAACTTACCATCCATCTGTTCTCGTCTTTTCATGACCCAGAGCAGGGCTTGAGGACAAATCTATGTCATTAACAGCCTTACCAGGGTTGACAATGATGTATTGATCCTCATCTTTGGGGACAGAATCTTTCATCCAGTGATAAATCCTTGCATGTTTCCCATCACCCAGAAGACTGTGTGGATACCAAAAAACCACTGGAGATCTTCAAACTCTCTTGTTAGAATTCATATCCATCTTTGTCCTCAGAAAATCTGTCTGAAACTAGCAAAATTAGAATTGCAGTGACTTTACCTGTAGATAGATAGATGATAAACAGACAGATAGATGGATGACATCATCTCTGTATTCTGTCTACTCTCTTAAGTTCCTTGTACACGTGTTCTCATTCAGAACATATAGTAACTCCAGAAAGCTAAGGAAGATCATCTCAGTTACTGCTGTTCTAATGCTGTGATGAAACACCATGACCAAGACAACTCATAAAAGAGAGCATTTCATTGGAGAAAGTTAGTCTGTGATCATCAGGGCAGGGAGCATAGTGGCAGGGAAGGCAGGTATGGCAGTAGAGTAGCAGCTGAGAGCTCACATCTGATCCACCAGTGGCAGGCAGAGAGAGAAAGCTCAAAGACACACCTCTCCTCCAACAAGGCCACACCTCCTAATCCTTCCCAAATGGTTCTACCAACTGGGGACCAAGCATTCGAATACATGAGACTATGGGAGCCATTCTCATTCAGAGCAACACAAAAATAATTCCCTCCTGCTTTACATGTGAGAATCTTGACTTTCACCATGATCAGTTTTAATGAGAATCAAAACAGTTGGGACTCATACAACCACCCACTTCATCCGCGACTTTAATGTTCCCAATTCTACCCTCTGCCTGTAACTGTCACCTAAAATCAGTCTTCAACTTGGCTTGTACTAAATTATAGTCCCACCTTGGGATCCCGAGGTTCTACCTTCCTCAGCACCTACCACTTCCCGGAAATCCCCTCTTCAGACCAACACAAGGGTGCCGGCCCCATTGTTCTCTGAATCCACCCAGACCATGGAAGGGCTCGTGCCTACAGAGATGACCAGATCACAAGGAAGGCAGGTTGGTGGTGTCACCGTGTAACAGCAGATGGCATGGCAGCTGCTTCCACTATGTGGGGTTCTAGGTGTTTCTCTGATAGAGTCTATCTAGATGGATCTAGAGTCTATCTTCTAATCCTTTGGCTGTCAACAGTGGCCCTTATCTCTCTTCCCCAGCCACGCCTCTGTAGCATGCCTCACCAGTACACTAGCCGTCACATGTGCACATTACACTAGCTGTCACATGTGCACATTACACTAGCCGTCACATTTGCACTTTACACTAGCCGTCACATGTGCACATTACACTAGCTGTCACATGTGCACATTACACTAGCTGTCACATTTGCACTTTACACTAGCCGTCACATGTGCACATTACACTAGCATGTCACATTGTACACATTACACTAGCAGTCACATTTGCACATTACACTAGCCGTCACATTTGCACTTTACACTAGCCGTCACATGTGCACTTTACACTAGCCATCACGTGTGCACTTTACACTAGCCGTCACATGTGCACTTTACACTAACTGTCACATTTGCACTTTACACTAGCCGTCACATGTGCACATTACACTAACTGTCACATTTGCACTTTACACTAGCCATCACGTGTGCACATTACACTAGCAGTCACATGTGCACTTTACACTAGCCGTCACATGTGCACATTACACTAGCTGTCACATGTGCACATTACACTAGCCGTCACATGTGCACATTACACTAGCAGTCACATTAGCACTTTACACTAGCCATCACGTGTGCACATTACACTAGCAGTCACATGTGCACTTTACACTAGCCGTCACATGTGCACATTACACTAGCTGTCACATGTACACATTACACTAGCAGTCACATTTGCACTTTACACTAGCCGTCACATGTGCACATTACACTAGCAGTCACATGTTCACATTACACTAGCAGTCACATGTGCACATTACACTAGCAGTCACATGTGCACATTACACTAGCAGTCAGTTACATGTGCACATTACACTAGCAGTCACATGTGCACATCACAGTGCAGCTCTCTGTCCCTTCCTCCTGTGTTCCAGTTTTCAACAACTTAACATGTGACACCCGTAATTACGCAGAATGCTCCAGATGTGGTTGACTGGCACAAAATTATTTCGCTTTTTGTTCTGGACCTTATTTCCAAGCGTGTCTACTGCCTCTTCTGTACTACTTACTTATGTCCTCCTGGAGATACTTCTGATCTCCAAAGCTCCAAACCAGAGACCTTTCTATTTCCTACTTGGAGTGAGCAGCTCATTTTCTTTGGATCTTATCTCTGTGCTACTGATTGCGCTAGGTGGGATTTCATACTTATCCTACATAGATTTCATCTGCAATTTGCCACATAATTCAGTCCACCGGGCCATCACTACTTTAATATATTTGTTCTTTAAATTTTATGTATCACATGTACATGGTTTATGTCAACAAAATTGTCTCTGTCTGTCTCATGGTAGATGAGGAATGAACCCAGACCTACATACACTCCAGGTAATTACTGCACCACTAAGATTGATTCCTATCCCTCTACCCGTCTTTGCCTTTTCTTTTGTGGCCAGGTGTTACTAAGTTGCAGAGGCAAGCCTTGACCAACTTCCATCTCACTGCCTCTGGGTTCCAAGGCCTGTGCCACCAAGTCCAACCTTCAACGAAGTTCCTCCTGAAACAGAAGCATGATTCCTTGTGACTTCCAACGTACCTCTGTCTGCTCTTCCTTACCTTTCTCCTTTCTGCAGTAGGACCTAGTGAGATTGGGCCATCCTGCTGGTTTGGGCCCCTGAGACATATAGCAACACAACAGGTCCTTTGTTTCTAATGAATGAAACAAGTCTAGCAGAAGGGCAGCCACCAGTAGAGGAAAACTGGATAAGATCTTACTTCAAAGATGCTCCAGATTTAGAGAAATGAGGATTATTTTTCTCCTTTTTGAGAAGTAGGTAAAAGTTGAAGTTGCATATAATTACAATGCAATGTATTATGTATCAGAAAACACTTGCGTTCGGAACTCCAATTACTGAAGAACCAAGAGCTTCACTGCAATTAAGGAAATGAAAGTTAAAGAGAGAAGGTGCCAAATAAATGGCCTCTGGGAGGTGGAGAATGAAGACGGAGAGGAGGAGGAGGAGGGTGCCACTGAGTATGAATGAGGCAACTGTATTCATACGTCAGTTCAGTCATTCATTTAACAAATACTTGTGGCCCTCTGCTATATGCCAGGCAATTCTGTGAGAACAACAGACAACAATTCCTCCCTCATCAGGATTTACAGAGAGGTATGAGATGTGGTGAATGATTGTCAATCAGGCATGAGGGCGGGGTGCTTAAGGCATCTGAGGAAGGATGTGAAGGCCAAAGCATTTGGTGCACATATAATAGGCAGAGAAGGGGCAGATAAGTTTGGAGGGGCGCAGGTGACAGGGTGTGTTTGGGGCTAGTCTTCTGGGCCACTCTAAGAAGGATGGTTTTTTACTACCAAGAAACAGGAATTGTATAGCAAGCTTCAAGAGAGAAGAGGGACCATGTGATTTGTGTTTTAATAAAGTTAATCTGGTTATTGGAGACCGAGACAAGGGCAGAAGTAAGAAGAACAGTTGATGGGTGTATGTGTGTGTGTGTGTGTGTGTGTGTGTGTGTGTGTGTGTGTGTGTGAATATGGGGGCATAACTACTCTAAAATTCAATGGCATATAACATCAGATATTGGCTACTGCTCTTCAAGTCAGCTTCACAGTTCTGGCTTGGCGGGGCTCACTCTGTTAGCTGGATAGGCCAAATGGGCACTTCTGATGCCTGTGGCGGGTTTTCCTCATATGTTTTCTGATATGATAGCAGTATGTTGGTCTGGAATGGCCTTGGTTAGAACCACTAGGTTTTGCTTTAACAGGGTAACCTTGTCTGACTCACATGCCATGACGGGATTTTCAACGAAGTGAGCGATTAATCACAGATCCAGAATTTATGCTGAAGTCATTTTAAGCATTGCACACCTGGTTCCGTTCTGTTGCAAGGGGTGACAAGTTTCTACCTCTTTGTGAGGTCTGAATGGTTCTGTCACTTCCAAATTCATTTGTTCAAACATGTCACCCAATGTGCTATAACTAAGAGGTGGAGTCTTTGAAAAGCGATGAGAAATTAGTGTTCCGATAATAGGGCTTGAGGTGATCTGGTTGTTGCTTCTGCTTCTTTGCCATGCGGGGACGCAGCTCAGGGGCACCATTTAGAAGGAACAGAACCATCCTGGTGTCAGACCTGTCTGCTCTGCATCTTGTATATTCCAGTCTCCAGAACCTTAAGAAATACATTGACTTTATTTGTAATTCACAAAGCTTAATCTCGTAGCAGCTGAACAGAACAGGACACCTCTCTGAAGCACATGTAAAGACACTGCTAAATCCATAAAATCCGCTGGAGGTGTTGACTGTTTTGTCCTCTTTTATAATAGGCTTTATTGCTAGCCCAGCAAGTTGAGAGAGGCTCTGACAAGATCAGTGTCAGTAGTGGGAATTAATTAAGGTCGCTGGGCTTTGGAAATTGCCTGTAGGTAATAAGTGTGTTAGAGGGAGGTCTTAAGGATGGTTTTATGCAAAGTTTTGTCTGCAAACTTAGAAAGATGAGCTGCTGTCTACAAAGATGGAGAACAAAGAAAAGAGGATTTGTAAAAGACAATGCTTAGGTTTGTACTTATGGAGATGGGAGGCTGACTAGCTATCCCAGGGTACTGGTTAGTCTAGGGTGTAGAGTGCATGTGTGTGGAATTCGGGGAGGGGAGGCCTGTGCTCTGCTGATTTAATTTGCAGATAGATAGACTGCATATAGAGGATGGTGAATGCTGAGGTATTTCTGGAGATCCACAAACAAGAAACAATGAAAACACTGAGACTTTTCCAGGCATGGGGTCTAGGACTTTCCAACAGTAAGTAAGAAGGAGGACAGAATATTAAGAATTAGGGAAGTGTCTAGAAATGATTTTTGTTAGGAAGAAGTATCAAGGTAGGAAGTTAAAAGAATATGAGGTAGGATCACAAGGTTTAAAGGGAAGCAAGAGATGACACTCATAGAAGAGCTAGAATCACCATTCATGGGAGAACTTAAAATTCATAGATGTCTCTATAAAGATGCATGGATTCTGTTGGAGGGAAAACTGTATCTATCCATGGTGTTCTAAGTGCAACATGTTTTTAATCTCTGGTCTCATGAACCGAGAAAAAAAAAGAGGCCCCATCTTCCAACCACAATCCACTCCAACAGAAACATTCTGAGCAAAATGTTCTGGAACAGGAAGGTTTCACAAGCATCTTGGACTCTCACCGTGCCAACTCCAGGAATCTTATGGCATCTGGTTCTAAAAGGATCCGTGCTCATCAGCAAATAACCAACTGCCCAGGGACTGTGTCTGTGCCTTCGTTTGCTTAAGCTTGAGTTTCTGCAGGCCTCCTAGGATTGCCATCGTTGAGTGTCACTTCCCATGGCTTCTGAGATGGGGTCATGTGCAGAGTCAAGACCCCTCCAAGGCATCGCTGTTTTCTTCTCTATTGAGGAACACCGGTAGCTGAGCTCCTGAGCCGGAGAACTGAACAGCTGAGGGGTGGAGAAACAAATTTTCTGCAAAGGACCAGCGATTTAATTTTATTCATCCTGTATCAAGTTTCTGCATCTCACAGTTTGGGCACAACAGGAGGTGACACTGTTAACTGTTGCTCTTTTCGCTTCCTCTTTTTCCCCCTCACTGAACATAAACATATCATTACACAGTTACACTCCACTATATTTAGAGTTGATTTTTAACTATCTATTAAACCAAACAGGGAGGAGGCCTGGCTGCTCTACCTGGAGCCAGTGGAACTGCTGGGAGATGGACTCACTAATGAAAGAGGAGGTAGAGACTGAGAGGTGTTTGGCCAACCACCATAGGCTGCCTGGCGCTCCTAGGCAGATCACTTCAGACAGCGAGGGCCAGTGTCCTATCTAAGAACCATCCTGATCAGCTCTCATAACATGAGCCTTGGCTTCAGTCTGCTGTGTAGATAGAAAGGACTTACGAGGTATTCAGTATCTAGAGTGTCTATCATAAGCATTCCATTCGTTAAAACCACAACTGGAGGTTAGGTAAGATGCCAGGGACCAGAGGGGACCAGAGTGCCCTGCAAAAATCACAAGTTTGCTTATTAACGTTGCTCAGTGCTACCTGCCAGGTTGTCAGCTGGGATGCTTATGGGCATGTCAGCGTGGAAGGCAATGAGGAGATGTGTAATACAGGAATTGTCCTGGCTTAGGTCATCCTCATAGCCTTGTCTCATTTCACCTACAGGATCTTTCACTGTTATCAACATGAATAGTATTGCTATGGGATGTTCTGTATGGCAAATGTGTTAATAAATAAAACACTGATTGGCCAATAGCCAGACAGGAAGTTTATATGGGACTAACAGAGAGGAGAATTGAGGGAACAGGAAGGGAAGGAGAGACTGCCTGCAGCCGCCGCCAGGACAAGGAAGATGTAAGGTACCAGTAACCCACGAGCCACATGGCAAAGTATAGATTAATAGAAATGGGCTGAATATAAGAGTAAGAGCTAGACAATGATAGGCCTGAGCTAATGGCCAAGCAGTTTAAATAATATAAGCTTCTGTATGTTTATTTTATAAGTGGGCTAAGGGACTGCCGGGGCTTGGCGGGACCCGGAGAGAAAATTCTCCAGCTACATAGTATGACAAGAACAGCACACACAAAGCCATCATGCTCACTCAGAGGATAGTTTTTCATACATCAACTCTGGTGCTGATTGTGACTCTGCAGGATGTTTCTTCCACCTCGTGATGTAAGAAACCAAGAGTTGGGGAAAGTGAGAGCTTCAGTGTTGAAGAGATAAAAGAGATGGAATGCTCAGCCAATGAGCCGGCTTTGACAAGTCAGCGCCACAGACCAGAGAAACCCTGAAGGCCTTTACCTGAGATGAGGACCAGGGATTAGAATTAGACCAAATAAGTGTGGCTGATGAGGGGCTTTAGAATAATTTGGAGGGGGTTGGGACCTCTGAGGGTACAGGAGGTACATCACCAAGTTGTCACATACTGTCTGTTCTTCAAATTCTTCATTATCCCTTTTGATGAAATTTAAACACAAAGGGATTCATGGAAGTATGTTTGGGAGGCCACAGTGAACCTTCATAAGCAATGTCATGGGGACATGGTTATTTACTGAATTCCTTCCTTCCTTTATTAATTTATTCTTTCCCTCCCTTCTTAGTTCCTCCCTCCCTCCCTCCCTTCCTCCCTCCCTTCCTCTCTCTGTGTAACCCAGACTGACCTCAGACTCACAATCCCCTTACCTCAGCTTCTTGAGTGCTGAGTATTTTGTCTTATTTGAAATTTAATATTCTTTGTCTTCTCATCCTGATATATACTTGCCTCTTCTAGCCTCAAAATGACACGTTAGAAACTTCAAGTAGTGGCAAGGACCTAAAAAAGCTGCAGAGCTGAACAGCGCTCTTATTTAGAAAGATATGTTTAAAAGTTTACACACCAGACTTTTTATGAAATGTTCTGGTCGAGAATGGAATCGTGTCAAGTTGGTGAAATAGCCCTAGAACTCCAAATCTTCTGAGCTTTTTTTCCTGGAAACAGAGTAGCGTCTGCATGAGAGCTGAGGCAGTACAGGGAGGGTTTTATGGAACGCTCGTAGCTCCCCATTCTGAGTGGTAGTAATCACATCTATTTTAACTTGATGGGCTGAGGGCTAAAATTTGCATCTTTTCTTCAGAGTGCATTTTTATAATCCTTTTTAATTGCTTTATGTGTTTTTATACTTTTTGGCACTTTGGTGGAGGGGTGTACATACAGTGATTTATAAAATTTCATTTTAATATGTTTTTAATTGAAATAGAGTTACATCATTCCCCTCTTTCCTCCATCTAGACCCCCAGCTATCCTCCTTTGAACTCTTCCTGAGTCCCCAGACACTTTTAAGTTGATAGCCTTTTTATGTTATTCTTACATATATACATGAATATATGTATGTGCATGTATACATATATATATATACATATATATGTATATATATGCAACCTGTTGAGCCCATTTTTTGTTGTTTATGTGCATATGGTGTCAAGGCTGACCCCTCTGCAATGGACAGCCAGTAAGGGGCGCATCCTTGGAAGAGGCTAACTCCTCCAACAGTCATTGTCTTGGGAGAGGCCTCACATTTTTTCCCCTTTCCATGAATATATCCACTGCTAATGCTATTGGTCTTGTCTTTTTCATGTAGTCATTTCTAGAAGAGGCTTCCTGTATTCTGGCTCTCACAATCTTTCTACCCTATCTTTGACAGTGTTCCCTGAGCCATGGCTGGAGGTGCTGTGATGTAGAGGCATCCATTGGGTTTGGGCTCCCCATGATCTGGTGACCTCTGCATTGTGTCCAGTCGGAGTTTTCTGTGAAGGTCTCCATTTGCTGTAGAGAGAGGCTTCTCTGATGAGGGGTGGGAGCTACAAGTGTCTGTGGGTAGAAGATTGATAATGTAGTAAGGAATTGTGCTGGGCTAGCAAAGTGGTAGTAGCATGTTCTTTTCTAAGGTCTGTGACCCCACTGGTCCCATGAGGCTGGCTAGGTTTTCAGTTTCAAGCATCATTCCTCTGCTGTTGAGTGGACCGTAAGTCCAATTAGACAACTCCTATTGGCTGCCATTGGCATGTGAGTGTCCCTTGTTGCACTTTTATGCATATCCTGCCATGCTGGTAATTGTCATGATTCCTGGGTATTGCAGCTAGGTCAGGCTATTTGTTTTCTTCCTTTGGCACCTTGCATGGTTTTTTTTTTCCCCCCTGGAACCTGGGGAGCTAGACTTCAGCTCAGCTCAGATCTCAGGTCAGATCCAGCTCCAATCACCCCAGTCTTGTGTCCTAAGTGTACAGTGTCTTCAACAATGGGGGCCTGAGAGGTGGTTACGGGCTACCTGTATATTGTTTGGGGATTCACTTGCAATACCCAACCGTTCTAGAGGTTTCTCATGCCTGGGACTGGGGTTTTTGTCTTTCTTAGGTTCTTGTTGAGAGTATTGTCAGTCCAAGTAGCTTAATTTCTTTTAATATTTAAGATGTGTGTGTGTGTATGTATCCACATTTGCATTGTGTATAATTTAAAGTAAACATAGACGAATATGATCCTTGAAGTTTTATCAAACAACCTTGGTGTTATTTCTCCCTTGTCCCTCCTTCTCCTCCTGTATTGACCTCCCTCCTTCCTCTCCAGTAGGAGCCCCCTTCCCATTATTCCTTTCCCATTCGTGTCACCTGCATCCTGCTATTCTCCTTCCTATCCCCACCCACACCAACACCTATATATCCTATATATCCCACCCATATATCCTATATATCCCACCCATATATCCTATATATCCCACCCATATATCCTATATATCCCACCTATATAGTCCCTTTATTCTTTCCTGGTTTCTGTAGTTACTCGGTGCCATGTACTCACATCTGAAGATTTGGAGCTAGAAACTATAGATGAGAGAGAACATGTAGCATTTGTATTTATGGGTCTAGGTTACCTTTCTTCATACATACTTAATACAACTTTTCTAGTTCCATCCATTTATCTGCAAATTTATGATTTCATTCTTTTGTTACAGCTCAATAGTATTCCACGGTGTACATGTACCACATTTCATTACCATTTATCAGTTAGAGGATATTTAGGTAGTCTCCATTTCCCAGCTATCGGGACGCTATGAACATTGCTAGGTAAGGATCAGTGGGGAATGATGACAAGTCATTTGGGCATATGCCAAGGAATTAGGTATAGCTGGGCCATACGACAGATTTATTTTTATTTTAGTAAGTTTGTTTGAGTCTCCATCTTGGTTTCCAGAATAGCTGGACAAGTTTGCATTTCCCCCCAACAGCAGATGAGGGTTCCTCTGTGTCTCTAACCTTGTCAACGTTTGCTTTCGGTTGTTTTGTTGATCTTAGTCATGCTTACAGGGATGAGATAAAAATCTCAAAGTTGCTTTAATTTGCATTTTCCTAATTGCTAAGGATGATGAACACTCTTTGAGCTATTGCTTACCCAGTTTTTATTTCTTCTGTTGACAACTTTCTGTTTAGGTCCTTATCTCGTCTTTGAATTGCATCATTATTTCCTTTGGTCTTTGTTTTCTTAGTTCCTTGTGTATTCTGGATATTAGTCCTCTGTTGGATATAGAGCTTGCAAGAATTCTCTTTTACTCTGAGTTTCTTCTTCAACAGATTGACTGTTTCCTTGGCTGCTTGGAAGCGTTTGAGTCTTATGTAATTCCAGTTGTCATTGCTGACCTTAATTCCTTGGCCAATGAAGTTCTGTTCAGAAAGTCTGTCCCTGCTCATCTTACAGGGCAATGCCCATGTTTTCTTCTAGCAGCTTTTGTGTTTCAGGTTTCCAGTAGAGGTCTTCGGTTCGCTTGGGTCTAATTTTCATTCGAGATGATAGATATGGGTCTAATCTCATTCCTGCATGAGGACGTCCAGGTTTCCTAGCACCATTTGTTGAAGATGCTGTCTTTTCTGTAGTATATGTTTTTTTGCCTCATTGTCAAGTATCCGATGGCTGTAGTTGTGAGCTACTTGATGTGGGTGTAGGGATCTGAACTCAGATATTCTGGAAAAGCAGGGAGTGCTGTTAACCACCAAACCATCTCTCCTGCCCCCAGAGTATATTTTAAAGGCCTATCACACCCCCTTGTGTCAAATACATTATCTATTTTGTGCCAAGGACTGAAGATTCAAGCCTGAGTTGTAATTCCTAGCTTCTTCACAGTTTATCAGAAGAGCTCAAAGATTTGGGCTTTCCAAACTTACGATAAATGTGGGCCTTAGTCAATCACACTTAAAACTAAATGGTGGTCAATATCAAGGATATATGCATTCTAACTTAATAGATGGCAGCTAATCAATAAAATGTATCTGCTATGGAGCATGACCACATTAAAGAATCTGTTTGAGCATGAGTTTTAGTCCTAAGATGCTGGCATTTTCTTGGCAAAACCCTAGTACAGAACAATCAAAACAACCTAAATTAAATAGAATGACAGGAAATATGAAAAGAATAAACAGATTTACCTTTGCACTGTAGCGTCTCAGAAAATAAGATGTAGGCACTTTCCCCCCAATATTTTAAATGAGGAGTTTTTATGTAAGAAGAGAAGAGGGCTCAGAAAAAAATATTTTGTGAAAGGGAAGAGTGGAAAGGATGGGAAGAGAAGGAAGACACGTTTGCAAAGGGTCAGAGTCAACAACTGTCGAGTAGATGGCAGAGATGGGGGTGCCTCAGAACCACAAGCCTCAGCATCCCAGAACAATGCAGCATCTTCTCACTTTCATTCTCTGTCAGCAACACTACTGTTCGGTTCACCAAGCTTCTTCCTTCTTTCGCACTTCCTACACTTTCTCTGGTATCTTTGTGGCCAGCTTTTATTGTCTTTATATCTGGCTCATTGCAAGATCCTTCTCTGCAAATCAAACTAGCTATTATGTAGCTGGAGTTTTCTCCAGTCCTGCCTAGCACCACGGACCCCGCAACCACTTATAAAATAATCACTCAGAAAGTTATATTAATTAAACTGCTTGGCCATTAGCTCAGGCCTACCATTGACTAGCTCTTACATTTAACTCAGCCCATTTCTGTTAATCTATATGTCGCCATGTGTTCCGTGGCTTTACCTGTTGCCTTTACATGTTGCTCCCTGGATGGCAGGCTGGTGTCTCTCCCAGCTTCCACCTCCCAGCCTCTCTTCTCTGTTTGTCCCGCCTATCCTATACTTCCTGCCTGGCTACTGGCCAATCAGCATTTTATTTATCAATCAATCATAGCAACACCATTCCTTCTATGATTTTACATTTGAACCTATGTTTGATGAGCCTCTATTCCAGTTTCACTCTACCTGAGGTCCTTCTCACAGCCTCATGCTTCTACCGTGTTCACTTTTCATTGTGAACATCTGCTTTCTGCCTACACAACTATACTGACATTAGAAAAAAATCTAAAACAACTGTGGCTAGAGAGATGGTGCAGCAGTTGAGATCACTGGCTGTTCTCCTGAGTAACCAGTTCAATTTCCAGCACCCACATAGTGACTCACAAACATCTGTGATTCCAGTCCCAAGGGATCTGTCACCCTTTTCTTGTTTCCTTGGGCATTGCACACACAGGTGGTGCATAGGCACACTTGCGGGCAAAGCATCCATACATACAAATAAATAAAAATTTTAAAAATCTAATTATTTACACTTAGCTTTGCAATAGCTAGACTTAAAAATTTTTTTATCTAAATTCATGTACTCAGAGATTCTGTACTTAGTGATCATATACACTAGAGGTAAAACACATTTTCATCATTCTAGAAAGTTCTATTATCTACTATCCCTTATGAAAGCCTTGTGGTGTTTTGTTTGTTTGTTTTGTTTTAGTCTAGCTATTCCGTATCTCCAGGGCTCAAGAGGATACTAGAAAATGAATATTTACTCTGTGAATGGTCCAGCTTCATGAAGCAGATGGATTATATACAGTAGGAGAAATAATGAGATTGAATCCAATATTGGAGGCAAATACTGAAAGAACTTATGTCCATGACAAGCAGGATGACATTGGTCATGGCAGGTCAAATGGATTTCTGATGCAGAATGGTGTGACTAAGTTTCTACCTTAACATGGTTCTCCCAATAGCAGGAACCAGATGATCATATCAGGAGAGTTGGAAAAGGAGAGAACTTCAGATTGCACATGTAAGTCAGAAAAACAGCCACCTAAGAGTCTCATTGGCTTCAGATGCCACCAGCCACAGAGAGACCTAGTTTGATTTTTGGCTCACATTGCATGCACTACATGACTCTGTTCCATGTAGTCAATCAGGTACCCAAGGATCTGGAAATCCCTCTGTCTTTTGTCCACACAATATGGAATATGTGACTGCCTTTGATAAGGGCAGAGGAAGGCTGGTACAGGTTCATATTCCATTTTTTTTTGCTCTGTTTCTGTGAAATATCACCCACTAGTCGCATCTATCTATCTACTAAACTGAAAGAGTTAAGTGTAGCAAAGATATTTATTTACTGACTTATATACTTTCAGACTTAGTCTTATACCACTGTGAAATTGAATTTGGAGAAAAATGTACAGAGTGAGTCACAGGGCTCTCTGAACTTTCCTGCTCTTATACAACTACAGTCTCTCTATAAGTAGAATCTCCAGAGATCCTGGTGTCTGCGTAGAAAGAAGTCAACCCACTATAGTGGTAAATGGACTAGGCATAGCATCCCTGGAGAGAAGAAATAAGGAAATGATGTCATTGTGTGAGTCCAAAGTGAGCATGTGTCAAAGAGCATAGACCAAAGTGAGAAGGGTGGGCTTCATCCCGGCTCTGAGTGACCTCAGATTGTAATGTGTGAGACATTTAACAAATTGGCATCACAATCCAATGGGATGTTTGTGGTCTGTAGAGCTAAGTAATAAGTACTTGTTTTCCATTTCTTCCTTCTTCCTTTAAGATTTCCTTTCATGGCTAGTCTTGAATGTCAGCTTGATAGGACTTAGATTCAGTGTGAAAACACACCTTTTAGTGTATCCCATGAGAGTATCTCCAGAAAGGTTCAACTGAGCAAGAAAGACCCACCCTGAGGTGGGCAATACTACCCCATGGGCTTGGTTTCTGGACTAAATAAAAAGGAGAGAGCTGAGCACCAACATCCATTGCTCCCTGCTTCCTGGCTGTGACGTGATGTGACAGCTGCTCATTCTCCTGATTCTGTGTCTTCCCTTCAGAGCTGGCCTGCACTCTCAAACTGTGACCCAAAGTAAACCCTTCCTCCCTCAAGCAGGGTTGTCAGGTATTCACTCACAGCAACAGGAAGAACAACAAGGACTTTGCCTTTTGTATAAACTGATGACGTGACTGCTCCACGGCATGGTTAAGGGGAAATTTTTTATTATAGATATGGAGGGTGTTGAAATCTAGAAGAGTCCAGAGTAGAGAGAGAAAGAAGTAGACTGAACAGGGCCAGCAAACCGGACATGGCCAGGGCTATCCATGAGAGAGGGGAGAAGAGCAAGGATAAGGAATAAAGGAAACACAGGGAGGGAAGCAGGAGCAGAGCAGAGAGAGAACATAGCGAGAATAGCAGGGTTATAAGGAGGATAAGTAGCTGGGGTGGGGAAGGAAACTCATGATCTGGAAGGAGTTAAGGGTAGGGGAGGAGGTAGGAAGAGCCAGGATGTGGACATGAAATATGTAATAGATGCTTATGATGCTGAGGGACCAGCATGGAGGCCAGCATGGGCTTTGATATGCTAATAGGTGCCACAGGTAGCTATAGGGCTCTCTGCCAGAGGTTAAGGGAAATTTCTCATTCTGGGTAGATGGGAACCAGTTTCACAAGTCCCCAAGGAATACTGGCTTTTGTCCAACTGACAGAAATGCTGCTATAGTTCAGTTGGAGCTCATTTCTGGATATTTGAGTAGCCTTTTGGGGTCTGGGGAATTAGAGTTTCCTTTGAACCTGACTGACACCTCTAATCTCTCTCTGAGGTTTTCGGTATTCATTAATGGGGTGCAGAGGCATGTAAGTTAGTAAAGCACTGGTTACATTTCTGTGGCTGTGATAGAATACCCCAACAAAAGCAACTTAAGGAAGAAGGAAGAGGTTTACTTTGGCTTATGTCCTATGGAATCCATTGTGCATGGTGGTGTAGGAGCAGGAAGCAAGGTGGTCACATTTCATCTGCACACAGGAAGCGGAGCAAGAGAACAGGAAGTGGGCCCGGGCTATCATCCCTCAAAACCCATCCTCAGTGAAGACCTTTCCCCCATAGCACCACCAGCTGGGGACCAAGTGCTCAAACACACAAGGACAAATGTCATTCAGATGTCACTGCAGATGTTATGGCAGGAGCCAGAGACTATTCCCAGTAACCTTCAAAGCTAGTTATAGGTCCACTGCCATTGAATTTGCTACAGCTTTTAATTTTCTTCATTTAATGACAGACCCATGGAGGAGGGATCATAGTTCTTCTGTGTTTTTGCAAAATGCTCTCAGGGAGGTTAACATTTGAAAACAGGCTACAAATGGCACCTCAAAGTGTCTTAAGAAATATGAACACATTAGCAGTAACATACTCTTAAGTTTACATGCCTCTGGCCTTTCAGTAGGTAGAATATCATCAATACTCTATCCAGTGACTGAATACTAGACTCTATGGAAGTGACTGTCATCTTTGCCTGTGACTGTAAGAATTAGGCCATGCTCCCTTGTTGGAGATGTAGAGGACACAATAAAAGCTGTGGTCAATGTGGAGTTGGCAGCATGTGGACTCACTCTTGTTGCCTTAGTTCTTCAGAGCTAGTGACGCTGGGCAGGGCTCACCAGCCCCAGAGTACTCTGTTCTTTTAAGGTTGAGCCTGCTTTCTCTTTCCTTCATTCATAGTAGGTGACTATATTCCCTGATCAATCCATTTCTGGTAAATGTCTGATAGGTGCCTCATACTATCCAGTGGGCAGGTCTAGGTGTCAGCTCTGTATCTTGCCTCTACGGGGCCAAGAGCCCAGATGGTATTCCAGCCCTATAAATGCCTCCCAAGTCAGGACCAATGAACTCAAAGACCTTGCTGAATTTTGCAGAGCTTCGTCGTCTCACTCCTTGTCTCCTGTCTTGTGCTCTGTAGAAACCACACTGGCCCAGGCTGGCATGACCCACCGAAACTGGAAGGGTATAAAGTGCATGCTCATCTAACCACGGAGGAGAAATGGCCCTCACAGCACTGCTGCCGTGTCTGCTTCCCTCTAGTGCTCTCTCACTTCCAGAGCAGGCACATGTGAGCCCCATGCTGGACCTGGCTTCCATGAGAAGAGGGAGTGCTGTGGGCAGCACACGGCGGATGCTGCCACAGCAATTCCACAATACATAATGTATGACACAGCAGCAGGGGCATGCCTGGCTTCTACTGGAGTGCCAGGGAGTCCAAGATGAATTTTCTCTCTCTCTTTTTAAAATCTCCCCCTTACACAGAAGCATAAATATCACCAACACGGTTCTCACGCTGTAGCCATGGCCTTCCCACCAGCCATCACTCACAGGATAATGGAACTCTGATGATATTAGGGGTGTGGCAGGGAAGTCGATGAGCTGTTTAGTCACTCAGGCAGGGCTCAGAAGCTCTGGGTTGGCGCTGTAATGGGAGAGTGCTTGCCATAAGATGGGCTGCCCAGATTTTTAGTTTTCGGCTTAATGGCTGATTTGATGACTGTTTTACTTGTTTTTCAAAGACAATTTGGACTCTGTGCTTTCAAAGGGTCGCCACTGAGTATCCATTTCATATGGTGGGGAGCCATTTTTGGTGCTACTGTGTGGAAGAGTCTATGTAGATTTTGCATTGGGGAAATTAAAAAGTAGAATACATGATTCTTTTTCTGTCTTAGATGAGGTGGTGTTGAAATCCTAGTTGAGTGTAAGACTTGGGTATGGGACTTGGTCTCTCAAGAGTGTGATGGGACTGCCAATGTGGAGCTTGCGTAAGAACAAGGTTCCCAGGTCACCTTTGCAGGCAGAAGCACAGGGATGTGGGCCAAATCTGTTAAGTTCCTCAGTCAGAAAGTAAAGTGACAACCCAGCTATCAAATCAGATCAGCTCAGTACACGCTGCTAAGAACCACAGCAAAACTTTTCAAGTCTTTCAAGATCAGAGATCTGAAATACTTAAAAAAAAAAAAACCAAAAAGTTTTATTAATAAATTTGTTCTTTGAGAGTTTTATGCATGTATATAATGCATTTTGAGCAGTCTGTCCCCAGCTCTGTCCCCCCGTCTCTCCCACCTCTATCAATTGCCCACCCCCACCAGTCCCTCCCACCCCATCAACCTTTCCCATCTCCTATCAACTTCTTCCCTTGCCTACAAATTCCTTTCCCCTATTCATTGGTTTTGTTTTGTGATCCAGCAGGGTTGCCTGTGGCTATAGGTTTGGAATTATTCACTGGAGCCTGGCAGACTCACCAGTGGGCATACAACTGAAGTCTGTCGGCAGTCAATAGTTCAGCAAAGAGCAGTTAATTATTTAAAATTCTTATCTACCATCCATTATATTGTTGACCATGCAACAGAATAACAGAGCTTTGCAGCTAGATGGGACTTGTGTTTTACAAAAAGCAACTGGACTCATGCTTTTTCACTCCCTAGCATTCACAGCCACCCCTGGAATGTTCCTTCCCTCCATCCTTTCTATTTCTTTTTTCCTCCTCTTCCTCTACCTTCTCCTCCTCCTAGTCACCATCATCATCTTCTTCCTCCCCCCTCCTCCTCCCTATTGATTGAAGCCAGGCAATATGCTGGGCAAACACTTTACCATGAGCTATGCTCACCCCCTTTTATTTTGAGACAGTTCTCACTCAGTTCCTCTGGCTGACCTTGAATCCTGAATTTCATGGAGGTTTTGAACTTGTACCCTTGGTCCTTCCAGAAGCTGACCTCACAAGTCTGTGCCACTAGGCCCAGCTTCCTTTTTTACTCCTTCCTGAAGGGCATTTGTGCCAACACCCTTGGTTCACTCTCAACAGTGACAGCCAGGAGGACTCCTGGGGAAGTGAGCTGGTCCAGTCACTGACAGTTTCTCTTCTATGTGTGGTTGTTGTTCTATGTCATCTCAGCAAGGAACAGGCAAGGCAGTGGTTGAACTCCCAGCCCAGCAGTGGCTTTCCCATCTGCTCATGGGAGGGTATGTCTCAGTCTTGACTGGTGCAAGATGTAAGAGGTGTGACAGTCTTTTCCAGAAAGAAAACTTAGTTTACTATAGCTGTATCTAATTGTGTGAGAGAGAGAAATGATTTGTTTCTATTCTCATTTGGTAGCCATACAAATGTGAGGAGATATTGGGTTTTCATTTTATAGATGAAAGGACTGGCCCTGACCCAGGGCCCAGCGCTGCTGAAAAACAAATGCAGAGGTTCACTGGAAACAAATGAAACAACTAGCTATTGTTCTTCCCTGAATTCTACCAACTCAACCAGCTTCCCATGCACAAATCCCAAAGAAGTGTCCTCCATAGTCTCAAGTTGGTTTTGGGGAGGGTTAGGAGATATGGCCTTGCTGGTGGAAGTATGTTGTAGGAATTCGATCCATTCAGCCAATGGCATTGGGGTATCTAGCTCTTTGGGGCGTGGTCTTCTCTGAGTACATGAACAAATAAGAATGGAGGAGAGGCATCAGGCTTTCTCTCCTGGGTGGTCAGAGAAGGAGCATGCAGCAGAAAAGCATGGCTTGCATTCGGTTCCCATCGCTGCCGCCCTTGGGCAGAATGGCAGGACCACAAATGACAGCTGGATTGGTAGCCGCATCTACTTTGTTCTGTGTCGTTAGTGTATCTTACTGATTTCATTTCCCTAGTAAATTTTACCTGGTCCATTACATCAGTGTCCCACTTTAGAAGAATGCCCCTGGAGAAAGGTTTGAGAGTTTAAATCCTGACCCTACTTCCAGTTCATACTGCTTCTTGCTTGCAGTCAAAGATGTGAGCTCTCATCTTCTGCTGCTGTTAGCTTCCTGTTCTGGATCCTCCACACCATGATGGACTCTTCCCTCTGGGACCATGAGTCAAAGTAAATGCTTCCTTATATAAGTCACCTTGGTCGTGACATTTTATCACAGCCACAGGAAGGTAACTAAGGCACCAATCTTCCCATTCAGAGGTCTTTATAGACCATAGGAAGATCAGCTTCCTATGGCTGTTAATATTGATCAGGTGACAAATGGTATTGATGTTTTACTCTGTCAGGGTTGCCATCATTTGTTAATTTGGAGTGTGCAGTGAAACTCCCCGATTCAGCCACACCCATGTGGGAGATCCTGCACACAATGATTAATAGGACTTCCTTTCTATAGAACACTGGGATGCTGAAGATTGAGAGCCAGTCTTGGGTTATCTTTAGTTCCCATAACAGCAATTTGTGGGCAGCCCTTGAACCTGAACTAACATCCTTTTGACTATTGAGTAAACCTTTGGAATATATTAACTTAGCAGACTGTCAGCCTCTACCAAGCCTACAGCTAAGATCGTCATCAGAAAACATTTGGGGTCTATACTAGAGACATCCCAGCTAGATGGAACATACCTGCCCGATGTTTTATACCAATGTATTTGGTAAACGATTTAGGACTTTCTTTTGTTCCACGAACATAAAAATTGCACGGAACTGCTTCTGTGATGGAATATTTCCTTTGGGGTATTCTGGGCTATGGCCACTCATATTGCTTTCAGAATATACTTTCTCTTACTCACTTTGGAGAAAGGACCGTGTTTCATATTGACACAGGAAGAAGGGCTTGGCCACTTTTCAGTTCTACATAGAATAGTAGGTGATCATTTTATGTTGAGATCACTCTAAGTCTCTAGGAGCACAGAGCGAGGGCTGTCCTGGAAAAAGAGACACTTGACCCTTTTCTCTTTATGGCGTTTGATCATAAAAGTAACTCGTGGTACAGAGTTAATGAACATTCCCTTTTGGAATAACTTTATTTTGTTGAGGGGGAAAAAATCAGTTAAATTTAAAATTCTGTGGAGAAAAACTCACTTATTATGGAAAGAAGAAATCTGCTGAACCACCCAAAAATAACTCAGGCAGCTAGCGTCCTCCAGCTTGCCTGAGCTACTGATACACTTAGTTTACTACCTCAGTTCCATCTGCTAGAGGTACCTGCTCTCAGATGGGGTGGTATTTGCTAGCTGAATTAATGAAGAATATAGCATCTTTGGAAAAGTACACCATTTTTGATGCATTATTTAACTTAGGTTGTTCACCACAAACTTTAGAATTAAATATACCAAATAATACTGAGCTCTTAGGTAAGACAGACCAGTCCCACAGTGCCTGACAGGCTGAAACAGAATAGAAATTATTTGAGCACTAACTTCTTTGTGAGCTAAACAAGATTCATGGGCTAGGAGTCTAGACTTTAGTGAAAAACTAGGTATTTTTCCAGCATATCAGTGAGTCTTACTGTGTATCATTTGTTCCAAACCTGTAGATAGGAGAAAAACTAATACGCTTGAATGCTTTTACAATTAAGTATTTAGGTGATGTCTGAATCCATGCAGCAGTGGAACTGGTTAGTGCCCTTGCTGGGTGGAGGTAAAGATGGTACCATGGGGGGGGGTGTCTCCTGGAGCGCTCATCTAATTGGGCAGTGGCCCCGTGTGTATTGAGAAATCCACAGAGTCTATTGAATGGGCCAAGGAATTTATTAGGGAGTAAAACTCACCTCAGCACAGGAGATTGATCCTAGGGTCTGGGAAAGCTGAGCTATGTCCCACGCTGATCTTCTGCCTAGTCCGAGATCTGCCTGGTCCGTCCTAGCATCCAAACCACGTGGGAGCAAAGAAGAGCACCACTTACATGCATCCCAAGTCTTAAGGGTCCCTTGTGGCTTGTACTTCAAGGTCATAGGCAGGTGTAGCAGTTACTTGCAGCCTCTCTTGGGACGGTGCTTCAAGGTCATAGCTAGAACAGCTACCCACTACACCAATGTAGTGCTTGGAAGAGTTTGGGTGTGAGCATGTGACTCTTTCAGTTGGGGGGGACAGCAGTACTCATCTCCTTGGCGTAGTGTGAAGATTAATTCTGTTAAATACACAGTGTCCTGACACAGTCTCTTTGGAGTGTGTTCCACATCCCAAAGTGTCTAAAGGGGCCAAGCAGTTAGCAGGGGTCACCCTTCTGGGTGAGCGAGAAAGCAGTCTTCTGTCTTTCTGCAATTGTGTATGATGGGTGGGCTTTGGAGAAGATTGCTCAAGCTCAACCTCATCTCCTCTGATTCTGCAGTAGTCACAGCTCTCAGACCAAGGAAGATGGTAGAGTAACATGGCGGCCTTGATTCAGGCTTAAATAGCTTTCATTCACTGTTGCTATTGAAGAGATTTTTGTTGTGGTGGTGGTAGTGGTGGTGGTGTCACCATTTTAGACTCATAAAAAGGACATAGCTTGGGAGGGAGATCCTTGGTGTGATTTTAGCACAGAACAACAACAGGGGGACACCACTTCTTTTGATTGACACACAGAGCTATTTGTAAGATCTGAGGTGACTTCAGTGCTACCCAGACTGAACTGGAAGGCTTTCAAGTTTTAGGAAGGCCATGTGGTATACAGCATGGGAATCAGCAGTGGAGGAGAAAAAAAAAATTAGAGGCAAAAGTCTTCTTCATATCCACTTTCACCCCATGGCAACCCTCATACTGCTGTTCCAATGTACCCTGGCAGGTGGTCTGTGGGGAAAGGAGATGGACCCAAGACAGCCAGATATGAGTGACTTCCCAGAGAAAGAATGGGGTGGAGTGCAGAGGCACTGATGATATGAGAGCCTCTCTGGAACTGGTTAGTGCCCTTGCTGGGTGCATAGTCCCAAATGGAGTTATGCTTAAGCAACATTTGAGTACCATCCCCTATCATGAGCATTAGACATCCTGAGGAGCCAGCCTGGTGGACTTGGGAAGGTTACTAAGGGAATCCACCATGGCGATAGATGCACAGCATAATGCTAACAAGGGCGAACACTAGACTCTTTAAGACTGACATGGTCTTAGAAAATCATTCCCTAGCCAGTTGGCTTACCTTTCCTTCCTTACTCATTTCTGTTTTGCTTCTGGAGGGGTTCTAAGATTTTGCACTGTGTCCCTGATATAATTCTTGTCGCTGTGAAAATTGCAACGGAACCTGAGATACGGTCATTGGCTTTGCAGAACTTTCTCCTCACAGAGGCAACAGTAGGGTGGAGGCTAGCGCCTGCACAGAGACTTGAAGCTTACAGCTCTACACTAAAAGCTTAAGTAACAGGCCCTGCCTTCTAGGGCTATACCTCTACAACAGCACTGTGATGCCTCTTGATTGTGGCAGAGGAAAACCAGAAGAATCTGGAGCATAGAACAACCCATGAGCATTTATCCCCCACGTGGTCCTTTTGTGCAGAGGTATGAAAACCAAATATCCAAATTGCACTTCTAGGTTTGAGCTGGCACATGCAACCATCATGTTGCACATGGCAAAACTGGACATCTGAGAAAAAGATCCTTTAAAAAAATACCACACAAAGCTGTATGAAATAAATAATACATCATTCATTTTCCACCTCTGGACATCTGGAGTCAGAGCAGCCATTCTGTGACTTTGAGGATAAAAGTCACCCAGAATAAGAACAAAGCAAGAAAGAATGAAGAAGTGTGATGGTGATCAAAATGTGTTGCATGCATCTAGGAAAGTGTCCTAAGAAAACTGTTATGTTGTGCAAATAGTATTTCCTAACAAACATAGAACTACAGTGGAAAGTGTCAGGGAGTCATCAGACAGGATTGTGAATGCCAGTCCATTGGAGTGAGTACCACACAGTGGTATGTGTGTCATGAAGAGTCGTCCCTCTTCTAGACTCAGACCCTCTGCAGGCTGGGTCCAGAAGATCTAGCACTCTGTTAACCAGTTTCTTTCTAGGGCTTGGAAGACTAGCACATGCCTTCGGCTTTTTGTTTTTCCTAGTCTGGGATGGAATGTTTGTGCTAGGGGGAACTTGGGATTCTATGACTTGACAGTGGAGGAAATTGAGGCTCAGGAGAGGGAGACACTTGAGCAGGCAAACAGGACCATGGTCTCAGTGGCTTGGTTGACTCCTGCCCCAGGCCCCTTCCCTCTCCCACAGGAAAGCCAGCTGCAAGGAAAGTCAGAGAGGGTAGCTTTTGACTGGGTCTCCCAGCTCCCAGAGCAGCCGCTTGCCCATAGGCAGCATTGTGGGTCACACACAGTCTCTGCTGGTGGCAAAGAGGAGATCTGGAACTGGAATGTGAGAGGGTGAAGGAAGGTCAGGGGGAGTCAAGGAGGGTCAGAGAAGGCCAGGGAGGGAGGCACTGGGAAGCAAACACAGGCCGCCAGGGCCACCCCGGGTTAGTTAATCAGTAAGCACAGCTTAAGGAAGGCACACTTTTTAATGTAGGTGGTTAGAACAAGAGTGTGAGACATAAGCAGATACAGGGTGTGGTTGACATGCACAGGAACAATGCACCAAACTGGGGGAGGACTTGCCATGGGTAGAAAGAATGAATCGGACCCTGGATTTGGAGCGATTATGCTCATCGTGAGTGTGTAATACATGTGTGAGAGAGATGGAGGCTAGGGTGTTGGAGGGTATAGGGAATCAGGACACGAAGTCAAGCTTATGGGACAGTCTCCAGATTGGTGAGAAGCTGGAACTCAAATGTCCTCCTACCTTCTGTTCTTCACTGTCCTCCCTGTGAAGGGACAGTAGTCTCTGCCCATGGCTGTGTGGCCTGGCGGCACCTTCCAAGAGAAAGAACACAGGCCTGCACACCGTCCATAAAGCACTGTGCCTGTGGCTGCCTCAGCTGGTCTGAGAGGAGAGTGGAGCAAGCAGGTCGGTCACTAAACCCTGAGGTTGGCCTGGAAGACAGCATAAAAAGTGAGCCTCGGATGGTGTTGGTGGCAGAAGCGTAGGGCTCCTGGCTCGCTAAACCTCAACATGTGGAGCCCTCTCAGACCCTTCTGTTCTTATTGTCTGATAACCCACCCAACTCGATGCAGAGGTTGAAGGCGACATCACAGTGCTGATGGTGACTAGGGTCAGTCTGCAGCCTGGTGGGAGAGGGCCTCAGGCTCTGCAGGCAGGAGGCAGGGCAGGCCAGTCTCTGCGTGAGCCCTGTTCTCTATGGATGGGTGTCTGTTCCCGGCCTTCCCTCCCAGTTTTCTCTGTTTCTCTTCCCTTACTTTCTCTCTCCCAATCTGTCCCCATGTCTAAAATGGAAGAATATCCCAAGCCAGCCATGCCGGGAAGACGAAGCACAGGAGCCGCCTCTCAGAGCCGGTATAAATACTGGCTCTAATTATAACATTAATATGGCTGGGATCATGAAGCCAGAGACAACCGACATATGGCGAAAGTTGCGGGCCCCAGAACTGCAAATGAGAGATGCTTTCTGAGAGAGAAAGCATGTTGCCCCGGAAACCAGGCTGCCCTGCCTCACCCACAGGAGAGTGCTGGGCTCTGGAGCACAATGTGGGTGTGGCTGGAGAGGGGACCAATGAGAACTGGGCAGGGACTGGTCCCACCTTGTGACTCTGCCATTGGCAACCCCCATTAACTTATTTCTTAGCACAGGACCCTATACACGGAACAGGGGAAGCAGAAGGCAGGCTTCGGCTCCAAGGCATTCAGAACCCTTTGAAAGGGGTGCAGCATGAATTCCAGTCAGCTGGTACAGATGTGAGTCATGGCAATGGCCAAGCTCTAGGCACAGTTGGCAGAGGAGACCTCTTTCAGGGTGTTACGAGCCTCAAGGGCTCTGAGGTTGGCAGGAAGGTAAACTGAGACACTATATGGAACTTATTTTTTCCTCTATAGGGCACTGTGGATATGGGGCACCCACCCCCGGGACTGAACATGAGGCCCCACAGGCCTACGACTTGCTCCCCAAGCTCCACGGTGGATCTTACTATGCCCACAGCCTGGGCAGGAGATGCCCCACAGTCCTCAGCACAGTTCCAGGGCTCTCACACCCCCTTCGGAGCTCCTCCCTTGGATCCCCAAACCTTATCTAGGAAGAAGAGCTTCCCTTTGAGAAATGAAAGTTCTTACCCAAGAAGTGTCCCTAGAGAGAGCAAACCTCTGCTTCCCTTGTTCAGGCTGGAGCAGGGTCTTCAACACATTTCAGAAGGGATAAAGTGACATGATTTTCTGAAAAGCAATGGAGCGCGCGTGGGTGTACGTGTGTGCGCACGCGTGCGATCTTCAGAAAGTACACGCACTTCAGCCAACATTGAATTCTTTCCCCTGTAGTCAGTAACCATGAAACAGCCGTGTTGCCAAAGACGTGTACAAGGCAGCAGAGATGGTCACTACCTGGGGGAAGCCTACATTGGCTGAGCACCAGGTTCACCATCAGAGGAAAAGACAGAGCCATCAGGCTGCCTGTGCAGTAGAGAGGGTTGGTCCCTTTCACTGACACGGTGGAGATTTACTGCTACAATGCTATGCGAGGCCCGAAACCTCTGGAGCCATGTCTGTGTTGAGCGTGCGATTGTTATATATAGCAGGGCTGAAAAGGTCAGGTGCTGTGTTTTGTTTTTTTTTTCCATTCTCTCTGCCCCTTTCTCAAATTTTAACATTGATCCTGCAGTATTAGTAATTAGTAATAAGCAATGAGCCTTCATTAGTAGTAAGTCTGTTAATCACAGATCATGAAGAGTATCACAGGGAGACCAGGCCTCCTTAGCTGAAGATGGTGAGGAGAAGGATCAGGATGGGGCCAAGAGCAGCATCAAGCTTGTCTCTTGGGGCCCTTTCTGGCACTGAGGCAGCTCATTCTTCTTCTAGTAGATGTGAACCCGGGACCTACTGTGTGCCAAGTAGTTACTCACTTTCAAACGAATTTATCTAAGGCATTGTCCCTGTGTGTTATGTGGCGCTCCCTTACGAGATCATGGAGTGAGCTATAACTTCTGATCAATTTGGTCGGGAAGTAACTTCTCGTCTTTCCTCTGGCCTTCGTTTCTCCAAAGCCAGAGCGGCCCACTGACCTACGTAGTTCCACAAACTTCTTCAGAGGCCTGTCCATTTGCCGTTGCCTGTACCTCGCCAGCAAACACACATCCCCCTCCTCTCCACACACATATGCATTCGCAACCACGCACATGCATGCAATGCAGGTGTGCACACCCACAGCACAGGCATCCTTGAGCTCCCGGGCCTCCCTGGCTAAGCTCCCTCAGCCATCAGCTGCTGTTTATTTCTTGGCCTCCTCATTTGGCTCCTGGGAGGATGTTTCAGCAGACTCTTCAGAGAGAAAGGGAAAAAATACAATAGCTCATTAAGCTAATGACCCTTAGCCAGGCTGGCTGCTAGCAAAAAAAAAAAAAAAAAAAAAAAAAAAAGAAAGAAAGAAAGAAAAAAGAGAAAGAAAGAAAGCCCAGCAGGCAGGGACAATTGCTAGCTTTCCACTGCACTGCGATTGCCTCCATGGAGGGCTCATTTGTTCTCCTGTCCTGTTGTTTCTCAGACTAAGAAGCTTGGGGAGGGTAGCTCTACCTGCATCTGGGGAGAGGTTTCAGACTCCACCTGTCACCCGAGAGTCGGTTTCCCCTGGAAAACCACCACAGCAGTGATTGGGGTAGCAACAGAGGAGATGATGTTCTGTGTGTGTCACCCTTCAGGGTTCAGATGCTCAAGCCTTTGTCCTTGAGTGACTCAAGTTCTGGTGTTAGCATTCCCAGAGAACAGGAGCTTGGAGATGGAGAGATCAGCCGATCGTCTGAATTCTGGAAAGCTCGGGGTAGAGCACAGCGCCAGATTTTTGACTACACACATTTGTCCACATACCATCACAGTCTAGGCACATGGCTTGCTGATTTCTGTGCAGTCTCCAGACATATGAACCCCCTGTCTCCCTTGATTCTTGCCAATGACTTAACTGTCTGGCTTGTCTTTAGTGTTTCAAATCTTCATATGTGTTTCTCGAACAGTGTTGTTGTCATGGGCCTGAGGGAAGAGGCTTGTATCAAGTCCATGTGTCCACTTTGTTGCTTCTTGGGGATCTTCAGTCCTTGTCTTTCAGATTTTTTGCACTGATTCAATGAGAAGACAGGGCTTTGTGACTCTCCCGAAGAGTCCGATGTTCTAGAACATACACAGACACTCTCTGCATTCAATTCCTTCAGAAAATTTGGAAGACCTGAAGGGATTTAAGAGACAGTGAGGTGGAGGGAAGACTTAAAAACACAAAATAAAAGAGGGGACTGACACAGAAGCCTGTTAAATTCTGTTAACCCAAAGGCTTACTTGTGAATTTCCTCTCGGCCAAACCCAAGGAGGAAGTCCACTCCTTACATTAACCCTTCCTCATGGCTATCTACTGAATGTCATGCTACAGGCTAGGTCCTGTCCTATGCACTTGTCATGTTCAGATTCATTTAATGTCCAAGTATACCTTACAGGGCGAGGGGATAATTATGCTATATGTCAAATGAGGGAACTGAGACAGCCACATGACTTATTCCTGAGTAGATTGAGTGAGCATTTCAGTGTGCGTGCTCATATTCCAGAGATGAACCACACCTTCTGAGGAAAAAGTCTACCATTGACCTCCACAAACACTACTTTCCTAGAATAAATAATATATCCATAATTCTAGCACATGGATTTGGAAAAGTCATACATATATACATATAATGAGGGAAACAAAACAGTCTCCCCACTATGAGCAACATGGTTTCTCTGGCAGTACAGTACTGACTCCCTTTACTAAGCTCCCC
The DNA here is from genome assembly GCF_004664715.2 of Peromyscus leucopus. Lineage (NCBI taxonomy): Eukaryota > Metazoa > Chordata > Mammalia > Rodentia > Cricetidae > Peromyscus > Peromyscus leucopus. The sequence goes on along the minus strand of NC_051081.1, from coordinate 55,305,007 downwards.
AAATCTGTGGACGTGATTGGACATGCCAAGGGTATTCCATAAGAATAATAGTTGTGAGGGCTAAAGGAGTCATTCTATGAGAACAAATGTCAACTTTGTAGGTCCTTCAGCACATGATGAAGTGATCTCATTAACATGTTGCGAAAGGCTTTGAAAAGTCAAGACTGAGGGATGGAAAGAACATGGTTCCCATGATTTTGCTGTGCAGATAGGCATGCTCCATGCCAAGCCAAGCTTGAACTTGACCTGCCAAAGCCATAGGGTGGCATCTCTCACTCCCCACTTAAAAGAGGGCACTAGAGACATAGAAGATTTCCAAGTCATTTACTATTTGCTTTAACAGAAGCCAAGTCACCAATACTTACTTCTTGGGAAGTACAACAGACCTAAGTACCGTAAAGAGGAACAACTGAATCCACTTCAAATCTTAAACTATGCACACAGCCTCTTGATAGACCGTCTCTAATATTTTAATGGGCATTTAAAAAAAACAGATAATAGGTATTTTGTGTTTTGTAGTATGTGGCATGAGGCTGTCGTAGGACTTTCATTCTGAGAAACAGAGAATTCACTCATGTCAAAGACTTGATTCTTCATTCCCCTTGTGTAGAATCTCCTGTCCTGAACTTTGGGACCAGCTCGTCTTAACCACATCGTGTGACTCTAAGTCAGTCAGCATTGCACATACTGGCTGGGTCTTTGAAGGACCCTTACCCTCCAGGATGCTCCAATGCAATGCAGTCTGCCCCCTCTCACAGATCACTTCCTGGGCTGCTTGGCCTAACTTGGCTTGTTTGCTCTTGTATAATATTAAGAGAACCAGCCTCAATATTATACACCCCAGGGGCTCAGGAGAGAGAACTACTAACGGCGAGGACTATTTTCAGGAAATATAATCTCAGCACACCGAGCTCTATAGTCCACTTGCTTTAATTCCTCTGGCATAACATCCTTTATACACAGCTTCAGTTCTGTTCTCATGTCTAGCTCCTCTCTTGCCTAATTTCTCTATATTTATCTACTGTCCCCTCTAGGTTCTATCTTAATTCCTTCATCTAGTTCTGTCCCTTCTAGGTTCTCATCTATCTAGTTCTTTCCCCTATCAGCTCCTCTCCCGTCTCCTTCTCGCTCATCTGGCTCTTCCTCATCTTCCATCTCGTTCCTCTAGTCCTCTCTTTTAGCCCTTCAATCTAGTTCTTCCCCATCTCAGTTTGTTCCTCTCAAGTTCTTACCCATCTAGTTCTTCCATTCTCTTTTCTCTTCTCTCCCCGTGCCCTGGAAGTGTCGGTATATAAAGGGAGGGTCCGAGCTAAATTGTGTAAAGCTATTACTTAATGTCCACCTCTCCTAGGTGGTGTCTCCTTGTGGAATTTACCATAAGTTAGGAGACTTGCATGTGGGCTGTTATCATTGTTAGTCCACCTGGGACTAACAATGGGCGCCTACCTGGGTGGTGTTTCCTGTAGTCCTTGAAAGTGGCCAAGGGAGATAATCTGATTCCAGAGAAAGCCTTTCCTGAGGCTGTTCTCCAAATACCTGGAATGTGTATGTCCAGAGAGTGATCAATCTACACATTAGTCCTTCTTAGGGCAAAGTCAATTGGAAAAACTATGAAGGCACACATGATTTTCATAACAGAATACAGCTGATATATAACAAGCCAAGTAACACCAAAAACTCCTTGGGATTTGGCTTCTTCTGGAGGAATTCCCTGATTCCTCCAGGTAGTGACTTTGCCATAACCAGCTGAGTTCTTATGATAGATTCCTGCGGCCCACAGCAGTTTGCCCTATGAAATCTAGCAAGTCTAGGTGGCAACTTCTGTCCATTTGGGCACTGTAGTCCCCAACCCACCTCTGCTTCTTTTTCTATTAAAACAAAAATTCTAAAAATGCTATAATGGATGCCCAGAAGCTTAACACTAAAATAAGAACTGCTGATCATTGACTCAGTCTATTTTAATTAGAAAGAGGCTTCACAGGTGAAGCTGAATGACTTTTGTATTTGCAATGGGACCAAAATTCTACCGAGTCATTAGCTGCAAATTGAAGCAGACATTTAAGACACTGACAAATATCGAAACTAAAATTACACAACACCTTTTAAACTATAACAACTTGAATACTATTGTGCATCTTTTATATGTGAAATAATTTTATTTGGAAATTGCTGTAATTCTCTGTCCTAATAGATTTTCTTTTCTCTTTCTTTTTTTAAAAATCACATTGGATAGGAGTATTGGGTGATACCAGTACACCAGACAGTGTTCTCAGGCTCCAAATTAAAATGCAAATGCTTCTAAAATTTTTTCCATGTAGCTTAACATTTCATTTATATTTTGAATAGTTAAAATTTTTCAGAGTAAAGTGACTTCCTTGATTACTATCAATACTTCTTTAAATAAGTTTTTTCTGAAATGTTTTTCCTTCCTCTACCAATTGGATCATATTTATTTTATCACTCTGTCAAAAATGTTATGAAGTGCATTGGTAATTTTTCTGGTGTGTCAAATGATAATTGTATTGCTATGGGTAAGATTTTATATGTCAAAAATTAAAATGTATGTATTTCTGGTTTGTATTTGCTGGTATTTTAAGGTCTATTTCACTTTTAAGTGTGTGTGTGTGTGTGTGTGTGTGTGTGTGTGTGTGTGTGTGTATGTACATGTGAGTGCAAACTCCTGCAGAGACCAGATGTGTCAAATTCCAATGGAGCTGGAGTTAACTGTGGTTGTGGACCACTTGGCATGGATGTGGGAACCAAACCTAGGTCCTGTGTAACAGTCCTTAACCCCTGAACTATCATTTCCAGCTTCCTCAGTAATATCTTATATGGAATCTTTTTGGAATGTTTATCTATTGTCGTACATCCACCTATGAGGAGACTGATAATATGGGCCCAAAGGTAAGCAAGGCTCTCCTTACACTCTAGTGCAGACACAGGAATACAAAGACAACAGCGAAAAATGTTTGACAAGATGAAGGCTATATACTTTAACTGACTAATACAGACATAGGTGGATCTTGATCTCTTTTCCCATTCTCCCAGATATTAAAAGCCAGAACAATTCTTGTTCTTGGTCACTTTACTCCTGCTGCATAGGTCACCACAAAGCTCCCAGGTTTTCAATACAGTTCTAGACATGGCTGCAGTGGCTAATTCCACCCTCATAATTCACAAGGCCAACAGCCTCCTTGGCATTCTAGCTTAGGTGTCTCACAGCTATCTCAAATTACAAGACCTCTTTTATGTAGGTTTCTTGCCTCAGTAAACATCTTCGCCATACAGCTAGTTGCTCAAGACAGAAAACTGAAATTTGGTATTGACTTCTAACCCTCTTCTATGTCTAAGATATACAATTTACCAACAAAACACATTAAATAGGAGAAATATATGTAATGCTTTACAATCCAAGAAGTAGCATCATTTCTTATAGCACATACCCAGAAAATATGTATAAGGGAAGAAAGTTAAAAAAAAAAAAAAAAAAAAACACTATGGAATTTGTAAAGTAAATGGAAAATACATGCAGAAATCTAACTGGCTTTTAATCAAATCTACTAAAAATGTATGACTAAAAAATTGCAAGGTGCCTTTAAAGCAGCAGTCTGGAATGCTGTGTAGGCGAGCATGGCTGTAGTGCCTTGGTGTTTTGAACATGGTGGACTTCAGAGATACATATTTGAATGAATTAATGAATGAGTTCATTGTTATACAGTAAATTGAATCTGCTTGTTCACTCTGCTCCAGTGAACATTCGAAAAATCATTTTAAAATGACTGTCCATACCATTTTAGCATGCTGCGCTGGATGTTTTGCTTATTACATTTTTGTTATTATTACAGGCAACACTACAATAAAATCTCTATGTGTCTGGATTTTATTAGGGATTTTATGTCTGTCTTTAGAATTGATTCCTGTGACCTAAACTATTGACTGAAAGGGGGAACAAATTCCTTCAGACAACGTGTACGGAACAAGGGTTCCAGGGTCCTAGCTGAGCCCTCAGACCTTCTTCCTTCCACACACGTTCAGTTACGAATGCTCTGACCAGGAGAGACAATATGAGGGCTGGTGAGTATGACTCTGTGTTCGGCCTCGGGGCCACTTCATTCATGAGCAATGCCTAGCAACTGGTGGAAACAAGGACCCCTGAGAGGAAGTCACAGAGCCCTAACCAATGGCTCACACAGAGACTTCGGTTCACTGGCCACCCTCAGAACATAAGACTCTGGCCGGTAGACACCTTATAGAATATCTGTTATTGGGAAGACTCTATCTATTATTTGTGGGCAAAATATAAGCATAAAGCCCCCTAACTGTCCTCTGTTTCTTTGTAGATGATTACAATCTGATTAATGAAAATATAGCCATGAGGAAATTAGCCATCTAAATATCCTTTACTCTGGGAAGTTAGAGTCACTTAGAGAATATGAAATAAAAATAAAAACAAAACCCCAAAACATCCTACATTCCACCTGAGACCAATTAAATCAGAACTGCTGGAGGTGAGGTCTGGGCTCCTGTTCTCTTTCAAGTTTTCCAGTCGACTCTTTTGCAGCCTGGGCCGAGTGTTCCTGCCATCTGCCCTGGAGTCCTTATTTGTCAGGACTGCCAGGTCCTCAGTGGTGCAGGCTGCCAAGGAAGGCTTCACAGGGGCAGTGTGACTTGACTTGGACCTCAAAGGAGATGTAAGTTGGACTGAACACAAGGGTGATGTTATACATTACAGGCGAAAAGAATGGCGCTCACCAAAGTAGGTCAGAGAGAGAGAGAAGAGCAGATGTTGCTGTAGGCAGGAGGGCTGGAAAAGGAATGACTTCAAACCAAGTGAACTGAGGAAAAAAATGAGAAAAGACAGTGTGGGGCCCAACTTGACTTGAAATGCTGGAGTTTTCAAACTGGTGGCCCACAGCCCCCACCAGACCCATAAACATGTTTATGTGCCTCATACCATCATTTTTCATTCCAGGCAACATTTATATATCTGAGGAATTTCACAAAGAAAGTCAGGCCTGCCAACTCTAGGCCATGGCAGGCAGGAAGCAGAGTCCTTTGGGTGACAGTGCTCTCCTCACCCCCACCTAGGGTGTACTGGGTGTACACACATGCCCACTGGCTTGTTCCTGGAGTCATTGGATTCCTTACTCCTATTTGGCACAGACGGTGTTGGGGAGGCAGTGTGGTAAAGACAGAGGAGTATGCAATTGCAGACCCATGACAATCACTGCAGCTTCTTCTCAGGAGGGTGACCTGGGACAGCTTCCCTGACCATCCAGCTACACTGTGGAAGTGTGAACACCGAGGACAGGAGTCTTGTGCTCGATGAAGGCAGGGTGAACACTGAGGTTTGATGACTCAAACTGGAGATGGCTTGATCCTGCCAGCAAGTTGCATGTCTTGCATGCATGGAATAGGTAGGTATTCCATCTCCATAGGTACCAGCCCTAATGAGAACAGAGAGCATTTGAAGAGAAAGACACCTTAGATCAGTAGATTCTACTTCTTCACTGTTAAATAAAGCATGTGTATGTGTGTGTATGTATGTATATATGTGTATGTATATATGCGAATATCTATGTGTATTTCTATATGTGTATATATGTGTATATGTATATGTATCCATACACACACACACACACATATATATCACATACACACATGGAGCTTTGGCCCAATATGTAGCCACAAAAATGTCTTCTTTGTTCTCTCAGGGCTGAAAGAGCTACTGACCTCACGCTACTCCACCCTACTAGGGAACCAACTTGGCCTCAGGAGCCTGGAGTCAATCTTTAAAGCACACTCACATGCCACAGATTCTGAAAAGATGTGGTGTGCTCCATCCACCTGGACACCCAACTTCTGATTTGCCCCCTTCCTTGACACGGTATTATTTGCGGTCTGGGGCTCTCCAGAGCTCAGCAGAACCATGAGGTAATAATTGTTGGTATCGTGACTCATGCTCCTCAAGTTGCTATATCTTCTTTTGATGCTAAAATTCTCATCAGGCCACCGCTGGGATCTCTGAGCGCCTGAGAAATGCTGGCTAGCCTATCCTGGTGAGCAGGAGCAGTGAGGGCAGGTGGGGGTGTGGTGTCATGAGGGTGGATGCTGCACGTTCACAACCCAGAGACGGGAACACGTGATTCGAGTGTGCAGACAGACCACTCTGTGGCCCATGCCTGGCATGTTTGCCCTACCTGGGGTGATTCTAGACTCTCTCTGTCCAAACAGCTTCCAGCCTATGCTAAGCACTTTGTCCTGGATCCATGCTTTGAGAACCACTGTTCCACAGCACTTAGTCAAAACAAAACTAAACCTCCAGTGAGCCGGGGAGGGAGCTCAGGCCACCGTGGGGACTCTTATTTGGTCCCCACTCAGATCTGTTGCTTTCAGTCATGGTTGAGGAAGAATTGGTAATGTGGCCAGCACTTGGAACTGTGGTCCTCAGGCAAGAGCATCCAGCTACAGTCAGCTCTGGCATCTGTGCTTCTTCTCACAAGTCTCCGCCAATCTTTAGTATCTCAGGGTAGCATGCCTCCCCTAGTGGGAGTTTTCCTGGATCTCCTCTCCGACTTGGGACTTTCCCAAACATTACAATTGGAATAAGCCCTGTCCAGCATAAATCACCCCGGCAGTCACCTGCCTTCCTCATGGGCTCTTACCAGCATCCTCCCTGGGCCTGCAGCGTACCATTTGTGTTACTCACCTGCCACACCCCGGAAGATGACGAGTCTGTAAATCTGGGCCAATACAGGTCGTTTGCAAAAGCATCTAAAAACCTCATTTTAGGGCTGGAGATTTAGCTCAGGGTGGGGGGAAGCATTTGCCTAATGTGTTTGAGACTCTGGGTTCTACCTGTAGCAACAACAACAACAACAACAAAAACAAAACAAAAAACAACAACAAAACTCAGACTCTCCTTTTACTTTCATGTATGTCCCCAAAGAACACCATAGTAAATTATGACCAGATCTTGTCAACACACACACACACACACACAGAGAGGGGGGGGAGGAGAGAGAGAGAGAGAGAGAGAGAGAGAGAGAGAGAGAGAGAGAGGGAGGGAGGGAGAGAGAGAGCGCAGACACAGAAACAAAGAAACTCATATCCATCAGTGGTCATTTGAAAGAAAATGGCCCCCAAAGGGAGTGGCACTATTAGTAGGTGTGGCCTTGTTGGAGGCAGTGTGTCACTGTGGGGGAGGGCTTTGAATCTCATATATGTTCAAACCATGCCCAGTGTCTCAATTCACTATTGTTGTCTTTGGATCAACATATAGGCCTCTCAGCTACTTCTCCAGTGCCAAGTCTGCCTTCATGCCCCACCATAACAATAACAGACTAAACCTCTGAAACTGTAAGCTGGCCACAATTAAATGTTTTTCCTTTAAAAGAGTTGCCATGGTCTTGGTGTCTCTTCACAGCAATAGAAACCCTAACTAAGACAACATCTACTTAAAAAACAAGAACCACTCCCCAATAGATAATCTGAGAACAGAATAACCAGAGGCTCTAAACACAAACCAGATTCTGAAGGAACTTTGATTCAAAAGAGAGGAAGCATTTTTCAAAGTTTCTCTTTTGTCTTGAGCTGTGATAGTATAGGATGGTATAAGACTCCAGGCATGTGTGAATGGTGTGTGTGTGTGAGAGAGAGAGAGAGAGATAGAAAGGGGGGGAAGGAGGGAGGGAGGGAGGGAGGGAGGAGAGAGAGAGAGAGAGAGAGAGAGAGAGAGAGAGAGAGAGAGAGAGAGAGAGAGAATGAGAATTCTGTTTCTCTCCTTGGCTCTGACTTCCATTTTGTATTACATCATCTGTATTAAGTCTATTTGGTGAGATTTTTACAGATAGAATGAAAGGGTATTCGTGATATGATGTTTCTGATCATCTGCAACGCACCAACATTATAGGACCACATTCTTGCATCTCATTAAGTTAGAAGATTAGTTATCTGATTATTGGGGTGCAAGAACTTCTCTAGACCAGGGGACCAAGCATGTCATATGTTTTAAAATACTTGACCTCCTGTGGTTTTTCCAAAACTGCTATAAATGATCACTGCTAATGCATTGAGAGGAACTTGAACTGCAAACATCTCATTAGAAGCCTCAACCAATCACCTCCACTGTGCCTGTTATGAACTCTATCTTATTTCTCTCTTTGTCTTTGTGGGGTATACTGTTTACAATCTTCAGGGGTAGATATAAACATCAGAACATATATATCAGCACTTTTAATTTCATATTGTATTTGCAGTTGGATTAACTAGTGTAAAGTCACAACCTATCTAATAAACAAGAAACATTGGGGTCACCTGTGTACCATTAAAGGTAATTTGCTACTTAATTCTTTTGGTAAAATTGAGACTGTTGGGCTTACTGCTCCTTGTTCAGAGAAGAATTTCCAGGACTATCATGTTACAAGAAAGCATCAGCAAAGGTCAGTTTGGAAAAGTTTGGCAAGACAAATGATGGGGAGAAATGGCTGGGAATATTTTCTCTTCTAGGGAAGAATGTTCATGGTTCCGAGAGACAGACATTTATCAGACTGTGATTGCTCCAAATCACAGAAAAGGCACACACAAAAAAAAGCTACAGGGAACCATGACACCTAACAGTGACTTTGAAATCCTCAAAAGTTCAAAAGGATAAAGGGACCCCACAAAGATGATTCCACATGGACTATAATAAAGCCATTAAGCTGATTAACACCATCAAAAGATTGACTTTGGACTATAAACTACTCAGGACAATTTTGAGATGGCTAGCTGAGATGATCCAGCCTGACAGACTACTTGAACAAGGACTTGAAACAAGCCCTGCACTTTCTCATTATGCAGAGACTGGACAAGTGACACAGGACTTGACAATTAACCCAAAATTTTTCTTTTCAGGATTCCCTAAAGATGTCTTTGCTCCCAGAAAGCAGGAAGTAATAAAGAAAATGACGCCCACATTCCCAAGAGGTGGGGTGTGTGTTTTTTGGTCATTCAATGGCTTATGGATAATTGTCATTGTTTCTGATGGTTGGTTACAAGTTGTTAATTGTTAATGGTCAGGAAACAAAGCTAAAAAAGGATATTAGATTCAGAGTTTTTGTTTGAAAAAAAGAGAGAAAAAGGAGAATATAGATATGAGGTAGATTATTGAATCTACTCTGAAAAAAAAGATAAAGAAATAATAGGATAAATGAGCAGATCATTGAATCTACTCTAAAAAGAAAAAGGGGAAGATATAAAAATGACAAAAGGTAGATTACTGAATCTATTATGAAAAGAAAAATATGTATATGATAAGATAAAAAGGTTAATTATTGAATCTACTTTTTAAAGGGAGCTACTTGTTTTAAACAGGAAAGTAATGAAATTTTTTGTCTGAGTTTATCAAATATTACTGAACTAGACATTGTTAATGTAATTCTTGACTGCATATATTGTATATAGACAAAAAAGGGGAAATGTGATATTGTGTTCCCCAAAATATTGTGCACCCTAATAAACTTATCTGGGGTCAGAGAACAGAACATCCACTAGATATAGAGGCCAGAAAATGGTGGCACTCACGCCTTTAATCCTAGAACTTGGGAGGCAGAGATCCATCCAGATCTCTGCGAGTTTAAAGCCACACTGGAAATAGTCAGGCATGGTGACTCACACCTTTAATCCCAGGAAGTGATGGCAGAAAAGATATATAAGGCATGAGGATCAGGAACTAGGCTGGTTAAACATTTGGCTGGTTAAGCTTTTAGGCTTTGGAGCAGCATTTCAGAGGACACAGAGGCTTCCAGTCTGAGGAAACAGGATCAGCTGAGGAATTGGCGAGGTGAAGTAGCTGTGGCCATTTCTGCTTCTCTGATCTTCCAGCATTCACCCCAATACCTGGCTCCCAGGTTTGATTTTATTAATAAGACCCTTTAAGATTCATGCTACACTCAAGAAGAAGAGGAATTTTAGAATGTGTTGTCGAGGCTCAGTGGTGCTAAAGAATGTACCCCATCCTAAAATGCAGCTGACAGCATGTTTTGGGCAAATCCCTTCAAAGCCACTTCATTTTCATTACCTAGTATTTTAAGAGTAATTATCCTTTAATGTGATCCGAAAATTATCCTCAAAGCTAAGGTAAATGCTGGCTGCTTTTGCTATTTGATTTCTTTATAGAATCACTTAACTAACAGCTGTAAAAAGCCAACAACAAAACTAGTCCAGAAGCGCAGAACAAAAAGCATTGTTCCCAAAACCAACTCCCTTCTTTCACTTTGGGGGCCCAGTTGCAGACAGATTAACATACAGGTATGAGCTGGAGGTGGGAAGACTATAAAATATCTCACTTCGGTTTCATTCACCTCCCCACATCAACTTTGGTTGTTCCTTTGTAAACTTATTTATTTATTTATTTTTAGCAATTAAGTCCTCAGCTGACAGCCTGTGGCAGATGTCATTCAAACTGCGGCAGCTTATTGGGTCGTTAGCAGGATAAAATCAAGTAGCCAATCTACTAATCCCTTCACAAGGAAATAACTTTCCGCATAAAGACTGGAACTTATGTGGCCATTAGCAGATGCTCCATCGAGCGACCAAAAATATACACATTTAAATTCTTAAGCACAATCTATGAACACCACGCAGATGGTTTCCAAGAAACTGTACCTAAATTGATTACGATAAAAATGATCTGCTGCGATTGTTTCTGTCAAAAGGGAGAAGAGAATCTGTCCCAATGTGTCGCTCTGCCCACTCATGCAGAGAACCCAGCTGCTGGGACAGATGTTGCTCTAAGCACTTTGTTTTAGGGTCATTAAAATGGTTACAGGGGTTAGTCATTCAGTGTTTTATAAATTGTGCTTACTAGCTGAGCTCAACAGATGCGACAAAACTTGTTTGTGGTGGATCTGAGGCAGACTTGCACAGCGGATCCACCCTGGGCTTCGGTGCAGAAATTAAGAATAAATGGGAAGGAGCAATTGAACGGAGATGAGGCCAGGAATCCTGGCACGTCTGATGTGGACGGCATCTTCACGTGGATCTGCTTATAGCGCCGGCTAGGGTGCTTCTCTGACTGTCCCTGTGAAGCGGTCTCAGAACCACGTGTATGCTTGTCCATCTACGGAGTTTGGGGTCTCATTATTATGCTGTGTAACTGCAGAGTTTAAGCCAACCACAACCTGTACTGCTGCAGTCCCTCGGATTTTACTAAGTATTGAGGCAGATCTTCATAATGCTCCTAGAACCTTCTCCTTTGAAGATGGATGGTTTCTGAGCCTTTCCGAGAATATGTTTCGCTGTCTGTCACATCAGGTTCTATCCATAAAGCTATGCTTTCTCATTATGATGACACCTAGTATACCAACCCAGACCCAGAATTCTGCCGAAATCAGTCTCTGTGCAATGGTGGCCTAGGTGTGAGTCTGGGAGGATAGCTGTACCGTGAGAACTGCCGGCCCCTTCTGACTATGGTTTAAACAAGTAGTCTTACCTCCCCTGAGGAGCTGGGGTACAGGTCTGGCTTCCCTTGAGGAGCTGGGGTGCAGGTCTGGCTTCCCCTGAGGAGCTGGGGTACAGGTCTGGCAAGTGGTACACAATAGGAAAATCATCTTCTAGGAAGACAGTCTGATCAAGACTGAAGGGAGAAGAGGACTAGACCACAGGAGATGGGCTGCAGATGGGCCTAGGGAAGCCGGCTTTCTAGAGTAGCCTAGCTACAAGCAGCATGAAGGAAAGCTGCTTTTCAATGAAAGTGAGACAGGTAGAGGCAGGGGCTGTGATAGGTAGAGTCCTGCAGAGTTAAAAATCAAGAAATAAAAATCATAGCTATAAATGAAGGCAGATGAGCAGACAGTAAACCCAGTATTTTCACATCATTTGGGATGGAGTGTGGGTGTATGTGTAAGGGGCAGGGGTGCTATAAAGAAAGGAACACGTTTGACAAGGTCAAAATTAGGTATAGTGTCTCCATACTCTTGGGCAGCTGAGATCCTTACAGCTTAAGCTCAGAATTTTGGGTAATAGACATCTGATTTTGAGATTCAGTAGAATGACTCATACTACTTCTTGGTTAATTAGTGTGTGGCCTACTTCATATTTCTAGAAAACTACTTATTTATGCGGCAATACTGAGAATCACAAATCTTTATCCACCACATCTTCGGCTCTTCAGGAATCAGCTGGAAACCTCATTTATCAGTCCTTCACTCAGAGTCACCATCAGACATGCCAAGAGTAGGTTCCACACCCTGTTCCCTGTGTAATAAAGATCCTGAAATTCCAAGATGGCTGACTTCTTCCTCACTCTCCTAACTTCAGACAAAAGCCTGGCAGCTCAAAAGGCTTTGTAGGCTTTTGTTTCCCACCAGCAGGCCCCTGATGGGCTGGCTCCAAAAGTCCAAAGCCTGCTCAGGACATGTCACACAAGAGTTGCTGCCCAGTCAGTCACCACAGCTTTCTTCAAATTGACCAACTCTGCATTAGGGGAGGAAATTCTTCAGAGGCTTTAAAACCCCCAGATCTCAAGAGGAAATGAGATTTTTCAGCTTCCCGAGGCCCCTCTCTGCTTGGGAGAGAGTCTTCCTGTGTGCCTGCTGCAAGCCTGTGCTTCCTCACCTCCATACATGCTTTTCTTCAACTGCTGATTCTGTCTGTGGTGACCGAGGGTTCTCTGTTGCTACCTGCTGTGCTTCGGGTTTTTCCTGCCTTTTAATTGGAAGAGAAAACAAAGCCAATCAGGACCCCTAGACTGTATCACTTTCTTGCTCACATTTCTCTCATTTTGTTTTCTTCTGTGGCAGAGAGAATGCACAGAGCAAATTGGATTCTATGAACAGGAACAAAACCCATGGCAGAGAGGACCACACTCTTCAAGTCAGCGTGTGGAAGGGGAAATGGACATTGAAGGGCAAACATCATGCCACAAAGTCCTGGCTCCAGCAGCTTCCAACCTTGGTTCAGGAAAAGAAACGATGATGAAATCCGATCCCAGAATGAACCTGGTGTGGAAATGAGTGTCATATCTGGCTACTGCAGTGGACAGTTGGATGGGAACCAGTGTTTCTGGTATCTCAGCTCATGTCGCCGGTGTGTTGGAGTCTAACAAGGATGCAATTCTCAGTCTGTTCTAGAAATAATCTGGGCAGGTGTTGGTCCCTTTTTCAGAACAAAATGGTAAAACTACTAACAGGAACATTTGAACAGCTTCCCAAGCAAACAGGTCTCCTGAATGGGTCGTCCTTGTAAGGTTTGAATTGTTGCTCCACTGATCCTGCCCCATGGTTGGTGTGTGGTGGGACACAGACCTTTCTCCCCACATTTACCAGACATTGTAGAAGATGTTTAGCCTGTCCGACTAAAAGTTGTCTCCTATCTAATTACCATAGAGTAGGTAATGTGTCCTCAGTTTGCTAAGAGGCTGTTAACTTACCTAGTCAAGGTGACTTTGATGCGGGCGTTGGTTATGAGTTTGTGAAACAAACTAATACAATCTACATACTTCTCATGGCATTTGTGATCCAATGAATGAGGTAGTTTAAAGGACAGCTTTAGCACCTCGTCATTCTTATGTTTATCATTTGGTAAGGTATTGACACGTTCCCACATAATTGTTTTGTGGAGTCACTTACATTGCATTCACTCCTGTGTTAGGACAACCTGGAAACAGAGCAGCCACAGCCAAAGGACCTCAATTTGCCCAACAATTTGGAGTAGTGTCTGTGCTATGATTTGAACCACAGGCTGCCCTTTGGTCACGTGTGACCTTCAATGTGGGAACTTCTGGAGATAGCCTCATGGACAGTCAGGCTTTGGAACAACCAGAAGTGGAATACCAATGGCAGTGGGATGGCTGCTCCTCCGATGAGCTAGGCCATTTCTGAAGATGCAGAGGTCACAGAGGGCTTTACCTGTGGGCCGACCATTTATGATTCTCCAACGGATGTAGCCAGGGGTAATTATTGAAGGATATTTCTTCGATATGATTAAGTTTTGCTAAAGGGTGGGATTCACTTAACCAGATGAACTTTGTTCCATGTAAGAAAAATCTTGCCTGTCCTTCTGTTTTTATATCCAAGGCTATCGTGGCGGTCAATCTTCATTGTAAATGTGACCTAATTGAGAATCACTTAGGAGACACACTTGTGTGTCGTGAGGGCATTTCTAAAGACCTTTAACTCAATAGGGAAAACTCACCCAAGTGTGGGCAGCAACCGTCTCCCAGGCTGGTATCCAGGACCCATGAACGGGAGAGGGTGAGCTGGACACTAGGCTTCATCTCTGCTTCACGTCTGAAGACTTTGGTGACCAGCTGCCTCAGGTCCTGCTGCTGCTTGTGCTCCACACCATCCCCATCACAATGGACTCTGTCGTCACACAGGAAGCTAAGTTCACCCCAGCTTCCTTAGGATGTTTGTCAGGCATCTTCTCACAGCAACAGAATAGGAACTAATACAGAAATTTCCAGATACTGGAGTGGGCTTAAGGATCCCAAGTCATTTTCTCCGCATTTCCTTAACTTTTAGTTCCCAGAACCCTCAGTTCATGATTATATACCATACTGGTCACCAGATTCAACTTCCTTATTTTTATCAAGAATCTAGGTTAAGAGAAATCGAATTAATGTTTTCTCAGCATCTTAAGCCCTGAGACAGTATTCCATATATAATATACAGATAGTGTGTATGTACACACACACACACACACACACACACACACACACAAACAGATATACATCTATAAATGGAAATGAGGTCATCCAGAAGTATTGTCCAGTAATACATTTTTTTTTTATCTTAGCCTGTTCTTTCTGCTGTCTGTTCACATATATACACACACTCCATGAAATGTACTACACATGTTGATGCCAGAGTCGATGGGATGTATCTGGGTGGTCTGTTCATCTCCTTTCTGTTCCCAAATAAAGATTCCAACTTTCCATTTTCAAACTCTGGTAGGGCACAAATAGTGTGAAATAAGCCTCACCTTATTATTTTTTTTTAAGATTTTATTTATTTATCATGTATACAGTGAGTGTTCAGCCTGCAGGCCAGAAGAGGGCACCAGATCTCATTACAGATGGTTGTGAGCCACCATATGGTTGCTGGGAATTGAACTCAGGACCTCTGGAAGAACAGCCAGTGTTCTTAACCTCTGAGCCATCTCTCCAGCCCCGATAAGCCTCACCTTATGAGAGGAGAGCATTAGCCCGAAATAGGTCAAAACCACAAGATCAGACATGTTGTAGTCACTTGACACTGAGGAGACTGATTCCTTCTCTATTTTTGTTTCTTCAGTTTTAAGCCATTCTTTCTGGGTGTTATGATATTGTTGAAACATGGGATTTTCACACAGTTGAGTTGGCTCATATACATATATATGTATGTATATGAGTGTATATATATATATTTATTATATAATAGCTTTATATGAAAGTTATGTATATATAGTTAGGTATGTATTATATATATATAACTTTTATATAATAAATCACTGTACTATCATAGTATTTTAAAAGGAAGTTTAGAAGTAGAGAGAGGTGTAAAACACTCTTAGTATTATGTGGGTACTCTGACCTGAGTTCAAACTTTTCAGCCTTGAGATCTCTACCAACTAAGGGAGCTGGACTCATCAAGAAGTAATTGCAGCAGAGATCAAGTAACCCTCCTTGGGTATTTATCAGCAGTTCATGGTAGCTAGTGGAGAAGGGCTTATGAGACACCCCCTTCCCTGGAATCTACAGTCAGCTAATGGTTGCTGGTTGTTGTGGGAGACATTTTCTTCAGTGGCATATCTGTTGGTAAGGTGTCCATGCTCCTGTAAATAATCCCTGACCCATGTTCCTGTAACTCCAGGTAAACTCACTGGCTCCCAAATATAAGATAGGAAAGTTGAAGGAGAGGAAAGGGTTCAATGAGAGCGAGAAGGGAACAAGAGAGGGTACTGGAATGTGAATACGATCAAAATACATTTATATGCATATATGAAATGTAATAATGAAACCTTCTATTATGTATAATTAATAGATGCCAACCCATAACTTTTCATACAAAAAAAAGGAACCTTCATTATGACGAAATTGGGGCTGGTAAGATGGCACAGGAACTAATGATGCCTACGGCCAAGCCTGAAGACACAACCCGAGTTCACTCCCTCTCAGGTAGGAGACACACACTGAGTCAGTTTCTCAGCATTTGTAAAGTGACAAGGCCTACGTGGAGACAAGCCATTAGTGAGTTCAGAGTCTGCAAACAGTGGACTGGTATTGGGATGCACCCCTTGAATACTCCTAACAGCCTGAGATTTCCCGCTCCTTCCCGTGACCTCCAGTTCAACTCTGCTCACACCATGCTCTTCTGCGTGTCCCATCTCCCCTACTGAATCCCGATTTCCTCAGAGGCAGTGACTGAGTTCCGCTTTGCTCTCAGTCTCCTCTACATGCCACGGCACAGTTTGTCTTGCCCGGTAGGCGCTCAATCAACAGCGAGTGAATGGTAATCAAAGGAGATAATTGCAGCCTTCACTTTGGAGGGAACCATGGGCCTAAGATGAAACAGCTCCGGATAACAAATCGACACACAGAGGTAACAGATGGTAGTGGGGTTTAGCTTCGGCATGTGACCCGTATTCGAGAAATATGGTGGCATAAGGGCATGCGTTGAGAGTATTCACTCTGTAACTGTGTGAGACCAACATAAAAGAGTACACAGTCTTATTTATCGGAAAGAGTGTCACACTTCTAAAATATAAGGTCTCAAAAAAGTGCCTGCTTACGGAGAAATAGACAAGTCAATCGAGTTTGTGGAATAATCCACCAAATTATGGCCCATTTTCCCCATACACTGAGAAGGTCATATGGTCTCCATTTGGCAATTATTAGAGTATCATGCAGCCATCATTTTTTAGTTATATGAAAAATCCTAATTTAGAATATAATTGATGTGGTTTCTATGGGTAACACTGATTGGAACAGGCCACCAGGGGACTTGATAGGATTGCTCACCAAGTAGTCCTTGTAGATAGAGGTGGTGACGACCAGGATGGTGTACAAGGCAATGGATAGACAGATTTGTAGAGGAGCACATCGTAATCAACGGTGGGAGGAGCCAGAGAGATGCTCAGTGGCTAAATATCTTCCTATTCCTGCAAAGGATCAGAGTTCAGTTCCCAATGCCTGCACCTAGGGCTCACAACTGCTAATAATTCCAGCTCAGACACCTGCACTCACATACACAGAACCATACACAGACACACCAACACGTGTTTTCTCAGACAGAGGTGGGTTGAAGTTTCCAGGTAGATTAAACTCAGTCCTCCCTCACCCCATATATCTAATGGCCAAAAAAAAAAAAAAAAAAAAAAAAAAAAAAAACTAAAGAGAGAAATGACATTTGACTCATTCTCCTTTTGGCATTTCCACATGTGACCTTCCGTGTGTCAGATTGTACTTCAAGAGAGCCGAGTACTCCAGTCGGTGTTCCCATTCAGTAAGGGAGGGCCAGAATCCAGATCACTGTCAATGTATCATTTCCCACCGCTGCGACAAAACATCTGCTGGAAAAGCAACAACTTAAAGGAATATCTGAGTATTCTGGTTTGCAGTTAAGGGAATAAGGTCGTCATGGTGGGCACAGCACAGCAGCAGGAGCTAGAAGCCAGCTGGTCCCATGGCACCTGTACCCAAGAAGCAGAGGATGAGCTAGATGTGGAGCAGCCCCAAGTGACCCTCTTCCTCTGGTGAGACTCCACTGTCTAAACATCACATCACCTACCTGGTGGTGCTACCAGCTGGGAATCAAAAGTCCAAACACAAGATGAGCCTATGGGGGATGTGCTGCATTCAAGACAGAGTGGCCAGAATGTGTGTCCCGTCCCGGCCCTACCCCCTCCCACCCCCCACCCCTGCTTCCCTGCTCAGCCCTTCACAGCTGATCTGAGGAAACCACAGAAGAGGCTCAGGCAGAACCCGGACTAACAGCAGGATTAGCACAGGTAAGGACCACTACTATGTCCCCCACTGCAGTACGTGCTTTTCCCTGACCTCATCGCTTCTGCTGGCAGCCTTCATGTTCTACCCAAGAAGGTGATGGAAAGACGGACTCCTTGGTCTTCCCTCAAGGCTGGCATGCCAGTCGTTGGTGCCAGAAATGTCATCCTCCCCTACACACTGGTGTATCATTGCTTCGTGTGCAGCACTAAAGTAATTGTGAGGTACTGACAAGCGCACTTATCCTTTACAGAATATTGACCTAGAGCATTTTCCAATGCAACAACACAAATACACATAAAAATGCCCCCAGGGACCCCCTGGTGGTAGAATCAGAATCCATCCCTGGTGCATGAGAAGGCTCTTTGGAACCCACTACCTATGATGGGACACCTCATGTAGCCTTGAGGAAGGGGGAAGGGCTTGGACTTGCCTCTACTGGAGGTGCCTCCCCACGGGAGGCCTTGCCTTCTTGTGGGGGCGAGTGGGAGGTCAGTTGTGGGGAAGGGCTGGGGGGTACGGGAGGAGGGAAGAGGGGGATCTTTGATTGGTGTGTAAAATGAAAAACGAAATTTCTTAATTTAAAAAAATGCCCACAGATAAAGAGATTGCAGATTTTTTTTAAATTCCTATGAAATGACTCAATTCCCAACCACCTCATTATGTTTTCTTCTCTAACTTTTGAAATAAAGGAAAAAAAGTTATCATGAGTTCTAACTGAATAATAAATGTCGTAAACGAGCATACGCAATGCTGCAACAATCAGAGAGAGGCGAGTGTCTTCTGTGCTTCACTCCTGGTTTAAAATCCCTTTGCTGTTTCCTATTGCAGAGAGTAAACAGAAACCAGGGTAGGACACAGTCACTAACCCTCTTCACTGCGGGCTACCGCGTATGAAAAAACATGCCGAAGCTTCTGTGAGTCACATGGACAGTGTGAGGCGGCCCATGGCACACGGTTCGGAACTACAGCCCATTTCTCTGATCCCTGAAGATCTCCGGGATTGACAACCAGAGACAGATGGTCTGTTGCCATGGCTCCGGTGTGAGGCCAGAACCTCCACCTAGGTGAGCCTTCTACTTGCCAGGCTTTCATCTGGGCCCCCTGCAACGCATCCCGAGAATGTCTCTGCCAAAGGGACTCTGAAGACAGGAACTAGGGGTTGTGGCTGGAGGACAGCTTTGAGCCTGGCATGACGACCTTGACGTATGACCTGGGGACAGATCTGGATGGAATGGAACTCTTCCAATGGGCTGTGTGCTGCCTGAGCCTGGAAGGCCTGGCTGGGGGGAAGGATGGCTTCTGTTCCTTTGGCACAGTGCTCTCCGCTTCAGCATTTCTTTTCCCATTAATCACATTAAAATGGTCTGAGAAGCGTCATTTGCTTTAAAAAAAAAAATAAGTAAAGCTTGTTAATAACGTAGGGGAAGGTTATGTATGGGGAAGGATATTAAAATAATTAGAGCACAGTCATGAAGGCGATAAGTTTCTAGGGCTTTATATACCATCGTATATGTATGTAATTGTATATCACATATATAATATCCATTATAATTCCTCCATTGAGGATATGAAATAGAAACCTATGAATTTTCAACATCTTGCTATATAATAGCATAAAATCTTTTAATATCTTTCAAGAAAAATGTGATAAGGAAGTTTGGGGAGTTGCCAAAAGTCCCCAAACTTTTTAAGTAAGATCAGTGAGGCAGTCAGATGCTGGAGTGATAACCTAGAAAATCTGTGGTTTCTATGTTTAGAAGAAGTGATATTTGTGAATATTTACCACAGCGCTTATCTGCACTAAGTTCTCAATAACTGGCTGACGTGCCACACACTCAACTTCAGAACCCAGAAGCCACTGGGCATCATGTGCGTGCACACTCAACTGTGGCTTGCACACTGAGATTTCTCACCTCTGCCATTTTTCTTTTGGCTAATTCCTGAACTTATACAGAATCCTTTTGAAGAAGCCATCCCTGACTTCAGCATGCCAGTCTTCAATTTGCACACACAACCCTTTCTGACGGATGAACCTTCTCTCTAGTTATCAAACTGCCAATTCTTTGAATCTAATTTGCAGTCTCCCTACACTATACTGAAGCCATTCACTTCCTGATGAGGAGCTAAGTAATACAATTCAAGTACAGTTTAAGATAAAAAGTGGGGAGACCTGGTACAGCTCTTGACAAAATTATCCAATTTTACTTAAATTTTATATATGGTACGAGGTAGGTGTGAAGTTTTTTTTTTTTTTTTTCCCTTGACTATCTGGAAGTTTGAGTACAATCTGAAATACATACATTTTATTATGCAAATCATACTTTCATTCAAGTAAAACTTAAAGAGAAGGAAAGCTGCTGTATGCGTTCTGCCCATTCTCTAGCATTTGCCCTTGTGTTTGGGCTTCTTTGGTGTTTGTGAGGAGAAGGGTATCTGGCTTTCTTGGTGTTCTCCCATCTTTGCTTATAACCATCCAATTTCGTTCACTGCAAAATGCAAAAGTAAAATAGTATTGTTGGGATGGGAGTTGATCTAACAGTTATTTGTAAAGGGCAAACAAAGCAAAAGAACCTTCCTGGGGCCAAGATAGAAAAATGCTCTTGCCAGAGCACTGTGAACTTGGCCATGTGTGAAGGATTTTACTATTTTAAAGCCATGTTGGCTGACTTATTCTCATTGGTAATACCAAACATGTTTAAAATTTAGCTTGAATGTGAATTACCCATTTGTCTAAAACAATTTGAAAAGGCATTAAAATAAAAGATGTGAGAACTTGAATGCTAACCACTGAAGTAATGGGAACCACATCTTTACTCTTCCACTAAAACAAATGGAAAAATAGGCAAAATATGTGCAATTACTTTTTCAGATATCAGCCAATGGTGTGTAACTGTGATGCCTGGGATGAGAAACATGAATAGGCTGAGTCTTAGGAGAAAACTGATTTCCTTCTTAGAGGTGCCTAACCTTGTTCTTGTTTTACAGAGACAGAAAAAGTCAGACCGATATAGCACATCTTCATCTGGGATGCAGAGATCATAAAGTGTGATGATTATATACAAAAAGAATTCCAGAATGAGTTTTGAAGAGTTAACAGCTATTCTGACCAAAGTGCTGCAAATAAATTGTATGTGTATGTGCATGTGTGTATATACATGCGTGTATGTTTGTATGTGTGCATGTGCCTGTATGTACATGTATGTATGCAAATGTGTTTGTGTATATATTCATGTGTCCACTCACGTGTGCATGTGTACATGTGTGTGGCTGCGTGTGTGTGTGTGTGTGTGTGTGTGTGTGTGTGTGTGTGTGTAGCCCCCATTGAATCTGCTGCTGAAGTCAACTTTTCGTGTATAAAGTTTGGACATAGCAAAAGACAACAGCTATAGGCTGATTGATTCCCAGAGCACATACAAGGCTGACCTGACTGAATACCTGGAACATTCAGAGACTGAAATGAACACATCTTAGGGAAAAAGCTAAGTTATCCCTTGCATAAAGTTTGGTAGATTTTTTTTAATCTTTTCTAAGAGAAATTAAAATTGAGCTCAAAACAAGCATGATATTTAAACACAAAGACACAGCTAGAAACAGAGAGACAGAGACACAGACACACACCTCTCATCTGTCTCAATGGTCTCACTAAACAGAGTCAAAAAGCCTTTAAGGAAAAACACAAATAGACATCCAATGCTCAATGACACTAACATCACATTGTGCCACCCATGAGTCCATGACACATGCCCTTTTTATTTTTTAATTAGTCAAGGAAAAGAGTTGGTCCAATCAGCTGTCATGAGACTGTCTAATCAAGCCTGTAAACCTGTGCTGTGGGATGGTCTGTATGTCAAATTGCTCTGATTTGTCAATAAATAAAACACTGATTGTCCAGTGGCCCGGCAGGAAGTATAGGTGGGACTAACAGAGAGAGAACAGAGAAAACAGGAAGGCAGAAGGAGACACTGCCAGCCGCCGCTATGACAAGCAGCATGTGAAGATGTCGGTAAGCCATGGGCCACGTGGCAAAGTATAGATTTATGGAATGGATTATTAAGCTAAAGAACAGTTAGCAAGAAGCCTGCCACGGCCATACAATCTGTAAGCAATATAAGTCTCTGCATTTACTTGGTTGGGTCTGAGCAGCTGCAGGACTGGCGGGTAAGAGAGATTTGTCCCGACTGTGGGCCAGGCAGGACCAGAAAAACTCTAGCTACAAACCTGTTAGTGAATGTGTGTTAAAAGATTTAAAGGACAACATGAACATAATCATTTTAATAAGTAAAGCTTTATGATAAAATTTCATGGGATGTCAAATCCTGAAAGTTATCTAAAATGAAAAATGTTCCTCAGGATCTTAATTTCAAACTAAATAAAACAAGAAAATATTAAAGTTCTTGAGATCTAGGTGGTAGAAGTTACACAAACTGAAACACAAATAGAAAATAAAAATGCCTGAAAATAGTAAGAGAATCTCAGTGTCCTGTGGACAGTAAGAAATTATAGAAAAAGGAGAGAACAATGTTTTTGTTTTTGTTTTGAAATTTCTTTTTATTTCTAAGAAGTAACCTCAAGATGATATTTTGATGAGTACACATGGTTTAAAAAAAAACAGATTGACAGGGAATTTTTTTAAAACCTTCCAGCACATCTTTTTACAAGTAATATTCTGTCTGTTTCTGTTTTGAAATGATTAGATTATGGAGTGAAGGAAACTGTTCCTATAAGCTCCTAGGAGCTCATGGACACTGGACTGACAATTAGGGAGCCTGCATGGGATCAACCTAGGCCTTCTGCATATGTGTGACAGTTGTGTAGCTTGGTCTCTTTGTAAGGTTCCTAGCAGTGGGATCAGGACCTGTCTCTGGTGCTTAGCTGGCTTTGGGGAACCTATTTCCCATGCTGGAGAACAATGTTTCAAGAAACCATGAGTACAGAATGGGGCAGCTCTGTCATACCCACTTCCTCCCAAGGCTCAGGGATCATTGTGGAAGACATAGAGGCTGCAGATGATTTCCAGGTACAGCAGGGCTGCTGCACACATGAGCTAGCATGTGACAGCATGCATAAGACCTGTGCAAACTGTAGTCAGAGCAAACTCCAGAGTGAAGAGGGGAGGTAGCCAAGAAGCCCCACCCCCAGCTATTGGAATTGATACCTTCTAGTGGAGGGAGAATATTTATTTATTTTTAAGAATGTATCCCTGGTAGATCAGCCACCAGGGATTTCACTTGTCTACCTCTCCTGGTTGACCAGAGTGGAGAGACATGCCTTCTCTGATAACGTGATGAAGTTCCTACTATTTCTGTTCATGTCTCTCCCAGATCTAAAATGCTACACATATGAATGCTTTGAGCCCTGGAATGATACTCAAGATGCTTCCGATTCTGGATTATCAGATTACAGAAGTTTAATTGATGATGTTTGGGCAAATATCCCACATTATGAAAGACTCCAAAATTTGAAACCCTTCTGGTCCCAAGCATTTCAGATGAGCTGAACATCACTCACCCCATATCTGAAGAAGCTAGGATAGTATTACTATGGTTTTTTTTTTTTTTTTTTTTTGGTTTTTCGAGACAGGGTTTCTCTGTGTAGCTTTGCGCCTTTCCTGGAGCTCACTTGGTAGCCCAGGCTGGCCTCGAACTCACAGAGATCCGCCTGGCTCTGCCTCCCGAGTGCTGGGATTAAAGGCGTGCGCCACCACTGCCCGGCTACTATGGGTTTTTAACATAAAAAAATTTTCTATCAATTGAACAGAAAAATCAGTTGCATGATTCAGGTGTCTATACAGAGCTATGTTAAGCCCTAGAGCACCTGGAATTTTCCTAACAGAACAACTATTCATTTAATTCCAAATACAGTTTGCTGGGGGCATTGTTCAATGGTAGGGTATATGCCCCATGCACCTTGGGTTTTGTCCTGGGCACAGAAAAGTAGTAAGACCTAACTCATTGGATGAATGAATGGAACAATAATGCAGGTGAATTGTTCTGTTCCCAGAAGAGTCTTTCCCAGCCTAGTTGAATTCCAACCATCTCAGTCAATGTGTCCAAAACTCTGACACAGGAAATTTCTATTGATGCTAAGGTTTTTGTCATCTGAGGATTGATGTGCAGCCATTTCATCTGAATTGAAACATCCCCTTCTGGAGGGAGATTCATGAGGACTCATAACAAAACACAACTTACAAGGCTTGGGGAAAACAAGCAACTCACAAATTTCACAAAGTTCATGAAATGAACGAGACTCGCAAAACCCCTTCCCCAAAGATGTATCAGTACCAACATTGGGTAGAGGAGACTCTGTTCCGTCAAGCTGGCTGCAAATCCTGCAGGAAGCTTCAAGAATGCAACATTCACAAGTTCTCACTCATGTTGGAGTGAGGTGTTTTTTTTTTTTTTTTTCTTTCGGGCCTTGAGTTGTCCATGCTCCTGTAAGTAGCTCCTCAGCGATACTCCTATAATTAACCCCAATAAACTTAATAATTTGAAAAGCTGTGTGTGAGTGGAATCTTTGCTTTGATCTATCATCAGTGCCATATCTGGGGAAAGCAGATATCCATTCACATTTCCCCGGGAAGTCACATGATAAGATATGCATCAGGAAGTGAAGATTGTATTTAAACTCCAGATTAAAGGGAGATACCATCCAGTCTGAAAGAAGATCCCCAAGGGGTCTCTTCCTCAGAGCACAGAGAATTGCTAAACCTCACTCACTGTAGGTCTCCTTAAATGTTGGAGCGCAGCAATTATGGGAATGGGGTTTACCAGCCGGTTATTGGTGATGGTTAAAAGGCCTATGTCTGTGACTTGAAGAATGGATTTCCCAAGCCTCTGTAGGCAGAAAGTCCTCTGAAAACAATTTTTTTTTTGTCTGTTGCCACATTATAATCACTTGTCTCATTGTTGAAATTCAGTTTGAGAACAAAATAACAGAGGAGGAGAGAAAAGGGGTTGTCATGTGCAGATGCAGATGTGCCACTGGACTATTTCAATTTCCATTCACTCTTTCAGTTGTCTCAAATCAATGGTGTTGGCTAATGTTGACTTTCAACTTGATAGTGTCTAGAACTATCAGAAAGACGCCTGTGGGTGTGTCTGTGAGGTTGTTTCTAGATCGGGTTAATTACAGTAGGAAGACCCACCCTGAATTTGGTTGAAACCTAAATGTGGCTCATTCCATGGACTTAGGCCCCAGATTGCATAGAAAAAGCCAATGAACAGAGGCACATCACAGCGCTGTGGATGCACTGTGACTGGCTGCCTTGTCTTCTTGCTCTGGTGGACTCTGTATCCATACTGTGAGTCAAAATAAGCCCCTCCTCCCTTAAGTCACTTCTGGTCAGGCATTTGATCAAAGTAATGAGAAAAAAATAACTAATGTAAATTATCTAAATAAATAGAACCTATGAATTCCAACTCTGGAGCTGATTTTATCTTTTTTTTATAGGTTGATGAAATTGCTGATCACTCCTTTATAAATGGGTACAAACTATAGCAAAGAATTGGATTTCATATGAATTTTCAAAGACTCTTAGTTTATATCATGATAAAATAAGAACTACCTAAATCATTGAGGACATACACAATCCACTCACCCCCACCCCGTTGTCATGGTAATTGTTTGTTTCCCTCACTGAGAGTCTGTGAGTGGGTTTCTGTCCCCAGAAACTTCTGGGATGTCAATACATCTGGTCCATTGTCACACCTTTCAGAGAGAATGGATGACAAACAGACCACTTCTCCCTGGGACCTGGATTGAGTGCTACTTGCAGTAAGGGACACATGCAGAGAAGGATGCTGGACTATAGCCCTTGGGTCTACAAAGTCATGTAACTGCTGCAGAACCACCCCTTTAGGCTTAAGGACTCCAAGCTGTATTGTCTCATTGGCATTTATTTGGTGGTAATTTTTTGAGAAAATTCTTTGTTGTGTGAAAAATGTTTTTTGAGTTAACAAAAAACTGAAATGTGCTAAATAATGAATGTCCATGCTTAGCTTTCTCCAATGTCCTCCATTATGTGACTTGCTAGGATGGGCTATAGAACTCAGGGTATACCTGATATTCAGCTAAAGGAGTTTATTTTTATTTCCTAGAAAGACTGTCTTCAGCTAAAAATGTAATTCAGGAGTTGGATGCAACTGCACTTACTTTACATTGTTCTACCTGACATGGAACAAGTTATTGAATCTCTTTCCCCCTAACTTTTCCCATCAACAAGTGGGAGTGGCCATCTGCATTAAAGCCACTAGACGGAGAGAGGAACACACAGAAAGTCACCTGCTTACTCTGGAGTTCAGTGACTCCCAAATACCCCATCCTTACCACCATGTAGACATTTACCTTGACTGAGATGGTCTGTCTACTCAGATGATAAATGAGTATACAGTGATGATAACAACAGTGATTACCAGTGAGGGGAGGGGCTGTGTGCACTTCTGACACTGTGGCCGGTTCTCAAGTTCAGGAAATATCAGCTAATAATCTAATCATAGACCTCTCTGAAGCAGCTAATGTCTACCACAGCATAGATGATAGGAATGGAAAGTAATGGATTCGATACAGATAAAACCAGTAATTTTGTACTCAATTAGCTACTTAACCAAGTGCAGAAATAAACACTAGTCTTGAGAATAAACCTGCAAGGGGCTGTGGAGGTGGATACGGTGGTCACATGCTTTCTACACACTTGAGAATTCATGAAAAAAGGTCAGGGTTGGGGGTGTGCATTTATAATCTCATTGCAGGGGAGGTGGAGACAGGTGGACCTCTAGGGCTCACTGGCCAGCCAGCCTAGCCAGACCAGTAAGCTCCAGGCAAAAATGAGAAGCTGTCTCATAATACAAGGTGGAGAGTACCTGGAGAGACACCTGAGGTTATTAGTCTGTGTCCTCCACAAACTGTACATGCACCTGTACCAACACACACACACACACACACACACACACACACACACACACACACTATATCTGACCAGTATATCTAGTCATTTCATTCAAAGGATGTGTGTGTGTGCATGTGTATATATGTGCCTGTGTGTGTGTGTGTGTGTGTGTGTGTGTGTGTGTGTGTTGGTGCAGGTGCAACATTCTATAATCAGCTGGTTTTCCCAGCACTTAAACAGGTCAGGGATGTATAAGGCAACCACTTCATGGAGAATTTTAGAGAACAGTGCAAGCATTTGACCAATCACAGCCTGGGCAAGATGACTCAGCAGTGTTGGCATCAGGTAACAACCCTAGTCTTGGGCACACACATGGATTGGACCTTTTAGTTTACTGGTGAGGTTTTGAGACAGAGTCTCATGCATCCCAGGTTGACTTTGAACTCACGGTGTAGTTGAAAAGACATTAAACTTCTGGTCATCTTGTCTCTACTTCCAGAGGAACTAGTATTCAAGAGTGGGCCCACCATGCCTGGTGTATGCAGGGCTGGGCATCAAAACCAGGGCTCTGTGCATGCTGGGTAAACACTTTCCCAGGTGAGTTACATGCCGAGGCCTTGGTTCACTTATCTTGACTACACATTCCACACCCTTGTGATTGTCTCTCCCCCCCCCCCCGAATAAACAATGTCCCTCAGTAGATGAATGGGATATCGACACCATATGCTAGTCAACAGTTTAAATTAACAAAATTGCACTGTAGGAATCAATAGCATAAACCTCGCTCAAACATGTGGTCTTAACAAAAATAAGAGTGGAAGAAAATACATATGCAGTGTGATGTCGTTTCTAAAACATTTTCAAACCCCCCAAAAAAATACATTTAAAAATTCCTCATGATAAATAGGGACCATTTCAAGCACTTGCCTAGGAGCACAAACGGCAAATGCATAACAGTGATGACTTCTAGGGAAGAATCGGGAGAAAAGGATCAAGCAGCTGAGGAGTGTGTGTGTATTCACACAGAGAAAGTACAGGAATGTGGTTCGGGTTTCAAATGGACCAGTGGAAATGATACAGAGGTGTTTGATTAGTTTACTCTCTATTCTTTTCAAAATGTCTATAATAGTCTGTAAATAAGCAAATAGATGAATAATGTTACTTGGAAGGGATGAAAGCTCAGGTTTTACCTTGGCTGCCACAGAGACAGAAAAATCTCTTTCTGTTCCAGCCCTTCCCTGCTGTCTGTCCTCTGTCATGTATAGGAAACGCTGGACCATGCCTTTCAATAAAGTGACACATGGCTGCCTTCGCCTCCAGAGAGAATATCACCCCAGAAGCAGCCCATTGAATGCAGTTGTTGAATTCCACGCTGTTTTCATAGGGCCTTTGGAGTTCTCAGATATCCCTGTTAACAATGCAGGCATGGCCGTCAGCACATACCTCCTGCTCTGTGTCACGGGTCTCACCATTACCATCCCAAGGAGCCCTCGACACCTCTGTACCATGGTCCAATGCTCTGAGTATTCTGTTTCTTCCAACTGAGTACCTATCTGTTAATGGCAGCCTGATATTACACAGTGACCTAATGATGAGAGGAGTCTAAATGTGTTCCCTCCCACAGTGTCCCCTCAGCAGCTCCTGGAGCACCAGCACAAGATGTACTAGATTTCTTTGCAAGTTTTGTTGCTGTTTAAATCTGTTTGTTGAGACAGCCTGTCTAGTCAGCCCAGGATGGTCTTGAACTTACAGCTTTCTTGCCTCAGCCTTCCAAGTGCTGGGATTACAGATGTACCCTTCCCTTGTCTAAGTAGATGTATTTATTTTAACATTTCTATTGGGGACAGAGGGGTAACAGTCCTGATTTTCCCCACATGACAGGAAAGCAGAGGACAGGCTGAGGGACTTGCTTCCTTCTCCAGATGAAGGAGACTTTCTCTAGCTGCCCTGCACACTGTGAGGGCTCTTCCAACCGCCTGCTCCGGCTTCATGTCTCTGATGTAACCTTATTTGCTTGTTCACATGTCTGTCAGTGCTTCCTGGAGTTACAGGTGGTTGTAAGCCACCTGACCTGGGTTCTGGGAATTAAACCTGGGTTCTCTGGAAGAGTAGTAGTCCAACCCCATTTCTGTTTACTCTTGTAGAATGGAGCCTTTCCAGGCACGGAGGAGCTGACTCATGTTTTTCCTATGGGGTTTTGTTTATTCGATTTGTTTTGATTTTCAATTATCGTACAAAATATTAGGTTTCAAGATGGCATTTTCAAACAAGACCTGTTACTGATATTCTCCTCCCCCTCACTTCTGCCCCCTTCCTCCAGCCTCCCCCACCCGAGTCTCATCTCCTTTCATGTTCTGTTACCCGGCCCTCCACCTTCCTCAGAACCTTTTTTCCCCCTCTCATAGTCCCTCTCTAGTTTCTTATGATTCATTTCAATGGAACCTCAGATTCAGCCACCCTGTTCAGTATTGTCCCTACCTCATGTCATTAGCCCCAAAGCAATGCAGCCAGGACCAATAGGACTGAAAGCAGAACAAAGCCTTCTTTATAGACCAGCTATCTCAGAGGTATTGTTACAGACACAGAAAGATAACTTTTCTCCAGAAGGGCATGTAAGGAGCACAGTAGTCCCACAATACCTCCAGAACAGCTCGTGCAGAGAGGTTATGGACCCCGGCATCCATCTGTCCAGCTGTGATGATACCATGAGGGTTATTCTGAGGGACAATGAGTGGTTCCTTGCTGGTCCATTGAGTGTGTGGGCACAGGGTAAGGAGAATACCCTAGTAGTCAGACTGACCTCTGTGTGGACAGGACATGCTCCTTACCATTTAGAGACAACTGTGGCCTCTGGGTCTGTGTCGAGCTTAGATGGAGAGGTCTGGATCCCAAGTCTGACCTTAACATACATGTCCACATTTTTGTAGAACAGTCAAGCTTTCTGATACTGTAGCAAGATACCTGAGGTTAACCCACATTATGAGAAAGGAAAAGTTGGCTTTGGTTACCTGGTTTCAGTCCCATGACTGTTGGAGCTATTGCTTGGGGCTGTGGTGACAGGAGATCCACACCATGACAGGAAGCTGCTCGTATGAGGGCTGAGATACAGGAAAGAGATGATGAAAGACCAGAAGACCCTCTCCTAGACCCCACCTCGAAGCTCTCACCACTTCCCTTCCCTGCAGGACAAGAAATAAAAATTGCAACATGAAAGCCTACAGGGGATGCTCCACATCTGAAGTACAGTACTCTGGTAACCAGCTTCCTTTCATTGTGGAAACATCGCGTGAGATGCACCTCCCCAGAGAGGCTGTGGAGTTTAGAGACGTGTGTGAGTGAGTGTATGTGAGTGTGTGTGTGTGTGTGTGTGTGTGTGTGTGTGTGTGTGTGTGTGTTCATGCAAGAACTCATAGAGGCAGAGCAGATCCTCCAAGGGCCAGCAGGGTCACAACTGCCAGAGTACAGGAGAAGAACCTAGGAGCAGGGCTCAGTCCTAGTCCCCGTGTGCCCTGTGAACAGCACCCAGCTGGGATGGGGACCCTCGATCTTCACCTTCTTGACCTTTAGTCTAGTTACCATCTGTTCAATACTTCTATGAATGATGTTTTTAATTAATCCTGAAAACAAATTTCAAACATGGCAAGAAAATCTGTCACTTAAAAATAAGCCAGAGACCAACAATAACAAGACACGGCTCGCCATGGAGTCCCTCCGAGTGCATCAGATGTGACAGAGGAATTGAAGACACAATAGCGGATTCAGAGAGACAGGAGCTGTGGGCAGTAGGGATGTTCTATGGGAAGTGAGGTGTGTCCTGGCTTCTCCATTCATCTTCTCTTTCTTGAACAAGAGACTGTCCACGTGTGAAGACACGTCTCCTCCTCACTTTAATGATGGTATATGATGGGAGTGATGTAAGCAAAGGGGATCTTTCCTTGGAGCAAGTGCTGTGTGTGCCTCTTCTTTCTCCCTGCACCAGCCTGATCTCTGCCATGAATAGGCAGGCTTGGTAAGGCAAGGGATGACATCTGCTTGCTGAAACCAGCTCCTTAGACCCCTTGGGTTTGTCAACTGAGTGGAAGGTAGGAAAGTTCTAGATGGGAGAGAAGTTAATTCTAAGTGGGCAGATGAGCCTGAAGTGCTCTTTGTACCCCTGAGCTTATGTCTGTAAAAAGCTGGGATGGACGGACGGATACACAGACACATGGATGGACACACACGGACAGACACACACGGACAGACACACACATACACACACATACACCTATGATTTTACACAAAGAGAAACTGAAGCTGGTGGTCTCAGTGAGCCTCCCACCCCACACCAGGAGCTGTAGGGAGAAGGGGAAGGCAGCCTGCACTCTGCACCCCTCCATAGGTCAGCTGCACCTGGGACTGCAGGCATCCTGCACCCCACGCACCCCCCCCACACACACACACACACCACCACAGGCCAGCTGCACGTGGGACTGCGTAGGTGTGTTTTTCTCCTCTTGTTGATTCGGTTACTGAAAAGAACTTTTGATGGAGACCACATCCTTTGACAGAGTATCAGGAAAGTTTATTAAAAGTGGTTCAGAGAACACAATGAAAGCCCAGACTATCTGATTTGACTGTGTTTGCCTGACTCCTTTCTCTGTCACTGAGTTATAAACACACCTCCGCAATCAGCTGTACTTTCCCTCTTGAAAAGACATTTCAGAAAGTGTGATAAGATAGCAAGCAGGCCCTGCTGTGATAAATCATGGTAGAGTTCTTTACCGTAGCTCGCCTGAGTTCTCATCTGCACGAAAGCATGCCTCACCACTGGTCACACACCCCCAACGCATGGCCCAGCCTCTGACGGCTCCCAGGAATGTGTCCACCAAAAGGAGCAAAGAGCTTTCAAAATGTCCTTGCCTTTGATTCAGACTTTCTTTTTTTTTTTTTTTTTTTTTGGTTTTTCCGAGACAGGGTTTCTCTGTGTAGCTTTGCGCCTTTCCTGGAACTCGCTTTGGAGACCAGGCTGGCCTCGAACTCACAGAGATCCGCCTGCCTCTGCCTCCTGAGTGCTGGGATTAAAGGCGTGAGCCACCACCGCCCGGCCTGATTCAGACTTTCTTAATAAAGGCATATTCTTACTTCTTCCCTGACTTATCTCATCTTCTTCCTCAGCTGTTGGTTTGAATGTAATTTCTCTTGGGTTGTTTTCCTCATGTTCAAAATCTGAGCAAGAGCTCCCTTCAGGCCTCAGAAAAGCTCTATAACCTTTGACCTCTACCTCTGCAATGACCCCATCACCATCACCGGGCTCTTGTCTTTCTCAGCCAGTGATAGGAGTCAGGTGGGGTATGAGACCAGTGTGTTCTCTCTCTCTCTCTCTCTCTCTCTCTCTCTCTCTGTGTGTGTGTGTGTGTGTGTGTGTGTATGTATGTGTGCGTGCATATGTGTGCAGGATGTCAGAGTATACATGTACATATGTGCACATTCTTGTGTGGAGTGTGAGTGCATACTTGAAGGTCTGAGTACAGTCTTAGGCATCATTTCTCACAATGTATCTTGTTTGAGGCACTATCTCTTCTTCACCTCCATGCCAGAATAGCTGATGTCTGAGTCTCCAGGAATTCTCCTGTCTCCCCACATGAACACTGGAATTATAGGCATGTGCTACTATGCCTGGCTTTGCTGGGGCTCTAGGGATTTGAACTCAACTCTTTGTCCTTGTGTGCCTAGTGCTTTATCACCGAGCCATCTGAGACCTATCTCCCTATCTGAGACCATTTATATCTTATATGCCCTGGTCTTGCCAACAGCAAGCAAGCCCACAGCAAATGTACCAGTGCCTGTTAATAAAGAATATAGAAATGAATCCATGAAGGAAAAGTGTCTCTGCCCAGAAAAGTCTCTAGGAGAGAAAGTGAAAATTGCAACCCAGACAGATCTAGGAACAATGCAACAATGCAATCCAATACTGTGCAAATGAGCAGAGCAGAGAGCTCGGCAGACAGACAGAGGCCAGAGGAAGTGGCCTCGTACCACTTCCCAGGGGAGGCAAAAGGGAAGACTGGCCTTGATGAAGCAGGGAGGGGCTAGGTCCAGCCCCAACGTGGTATGCCAGCCTGTGTTGACTACCCAAGGGAGGCCTTACCCTCTAGGAGGAGGGGATGAAGGTGGGGTGGGAGCTGGTGGGGTGGGGGAATGAAAGAAGGGGAGGGAGGGGGAACAGGGGTTGGTATGTAAAAGGAAAGAAATTTTTTTTAATAAAAAAAACTTTAAAGTATATAAATAAACATTTTTAAAAAAAGAAAAAAGTTGGGCTGGGTATAAAGCTGGGGTGGGTATGTATGGCAAACCCTGTGGCTGGAAGACAGTGTAGCAGTTCTTCAGCTTAGCTGAGCATTCTACTTCTTGACAGTTGAGTGAGACTAGAAAGAACTGGAAGCAATTCTGTTGAAGTGGAGAGTCAAAGAAAACATATACATGTCACCAAGGCCATTGGTTGATAGCAACGTGAGAGCAACAGCTCCCAGCAGCGGCTCCTACGAGCTCACCCATCAAGAGATCGATTGATCCGCTCCCATTTCTCATCTTTGAAAGGGGTGTGGCAACACCTGCTTCCCAAGATTTGCCTTAAAGATGAAATTAAGAGCATGTGTTGCCAGGTGTGGTGGTGCACGCCTTTAATCCCAACACTTGGGAGGCAGAAGCAGATGGATCTCTGTGACTTAGAGGACATCCAGGGCTATGTAGAGATACACTGTCTCAATAACTAAATAAGTAAATAAATAGAAAACAAAGTACTTGTTGAATGACCTTGAACTCCTGATCTCCCAGCTCCAGCCCATGAATGCTTGACTTACAGGTATACATTATCACAACTAGTGTTTTTGGTACTAGGGATCAAAGCTAGGGCTTCATGCATCTTAGATGAACCCAGTTTCTCAACAGAACAGCCTCAGATAAGGACCAAATGTTGAGATCCATAATCTTGTGAGAAACACTTCACATTCAAACCACACCAAGAACTTTATGGCCAGAGGTGGAAAGTAACAGCTTAGCATAGAGTGCTCAGTTCATCGGTAGTGATGTTGTGCTGGGAAATCTCATTACTGAACAATAGCTCTGCTTCAACATCTCCCACAGGAGCCAAAGACACAAATGATGGTCACTTTGCAACTAGTGTTCCCAGTTTTCACCACTGACCTTAGGCAGGAAATGTGACCATGAAAGGGCCAATGGGGAAGCTCATAGCATTCATTCTCACCAAGTGGAACCAAAGATGACCTCCTCTAGACCCAATGCTCTCAGCACTGTCTATTGGGCCGTGAAAGTGTCAAAACAATTGTTAGAAAATGATGCTCTCACTCTCCAGAGACCCTGTATCTTCAAATTCAAACAATGGGAAGGAATTCAGAATCGTAGGTGCTTACAGAAACATTTCCAAATATTTATTCCAACCTGAGTTTAACTTGGGCCAAAAAGCAACAGTAAACCCAGCCTGGGTTAGATTAGTAGTCGAGTCAAGAGCACAACTCTTTCCTCATTGTGTGCATGTGTGTGGTAGATGCACTAGTCTAGTTTGCCATTGAGCTCCCAGGATCCACCTGTCTCACTTCCTGACACTGGGGTGATACACACATGTGGCCATGCTCTGTTTTTACATGGGTGCTCTGGATTTGAACTCAGGACTTCTTGCATTACACTCGCTTCCTGTAATGCTGCCCTCTTTCCTTATAAGTTGCCAAAAAAAAAAAAAATGAGTGAAAGGAAAACAAACTGGTATCAAAGCACGAGTTTGAGCAAAAGCTAGCTTTTTCACTTTCATTTTCTAAGAGGAAAGGTCTCAGCATGAGTTCCTGTAGCTACAGAGGTTAATACCTGGGAAGATATTTAAGATCTCTGAGCGAAATTAATCCTGTGAAAAGAGAGGGAGGCCATGATCCCAATTCTTCTCAGAGCAGCAGGAGAGCAAAGGCTCTCCTAAAGGGATTAGATACTATTTTATAAAGCCAAAATGAGTGGACTGAAGTCCCTTCCAAAGCCTGCCAGTGATGGGTCATTTACTTTTGTAAAAACACTGGACAGAGCCATCTCTCCCGAGGCTCAAATGGGAATAGCATTCAAATGAAAACAGAAGTCCTCACGAGGCAAATAATTCAGAGTGCAAAATATACAAAAAGTATCACCCTCTCTGATAGAAACAGGAAAACTGAAAGAGATGTTTTTGGCTTCATATATTCGTTTATTTGTCTATTCTCTAAGCACTCTGGAATAACCGTTAACCTCAGTAACTTGGTTCTGTGTTGGGGCAGTTCTTGGATAAGCCAAACCTCTGCCCTACATGGAAGAACACAGGTGTGGTTATGGTTAACACAGCGGCATCACTCAGACACTGGAAGTTCAGTGCCCTCTGTGTTGTGATGTCATTTGGGACGGGACACCACAGCTCTCTCCACAGACTGTGGTAACCACTGCCCTGCCTAGCTTTATTCGACAAAAGCTAGAGTCGTCTGAAGGAGGGAGCCTCAATTGACAAGATGACTCCGTAAGATCCAACTGTAGGGCATTTTCTTTTGTGGAGCATGATTTGGTCTTGCATACAGTGTATACAGAAGATGGAGCATGGTTTATTCTCACATGTGGTATATATGATAGGGCAGTGTTTAGTCATACACACACACATTATATATACATATACATACATACATATATATGTGTATGTGTGTATATATATACATATATAGAGAGAGAGACATGGATAAACTCTGATATGTGCTGAAGCAGAATGAACCTCGAAGACATAATATGAATGAATAAATCAATGAAACAAAAATAAAAGAAATATAAATGAAGAAAGCTGGTCACAAAAAATGAGAAACCTCATATTCCCACTCCATGTAGCAGCGTAGTAGTCTAATTCACGTGGAGAGAGACTGGACAGGCATAGGCATGAAATGAATGGTGGTTAATAGGAGCAGGGGACTGTAGGTGGGTGGTGATGTCTGGACATCCACAAGAACGTCCTTAATGCCAGTGAGAGGAAGTTTCTAAATGGTCAGGATGGCCATTTTCATCTTAAGTCTGTTTTACCTCATAGAAACAGTATTGCAGAGCTTCAGAGCACTACCACAGAGAATAGCGGGCAACTGGAGACAGGAGCAGACAGGAGGAAGGGTCAAGGGTGGCCTAGGTCACCCAGGAGCTTTGATGAGAACAGCTTCAGTCTAGTTGGCAAAGGCAGGGAGAGTTTATAGACAGCCTCTTCTAGGGATATGTCTGCAACAGTAAGCAGATATTTGCAAATGCATTAGAGAGAGTGAAAGGTAAAGGAATGCGTGTGTGCGTGTGTTGAAATATTGATAAGGAAAAGAAGGTAACATTGAGCAAAGACAAGAGGGATGTGAATAAAGAGGCACAGTTTTACACTATCTGTGTTAAGGTCTGGTCCAATGTCTTAGTCAGGGTTTCTATTGCTGTGATTAAACACCATGACCGAAAGCAAGCTGGGGAGGAAAAGGTTTATTTTGTTTATTCTTCCACATCATAGACTATCTCTGAGGGAAGTCAGGACAGAAACTCAAATGGGGCATGAACCTAGAGGCAGGAGCTGATACAGAGGCCATGGGAGGATGCTGCTTACTGGCTTGCTCCCCATGGCTCGCTCAGCCTGCTTTCTTATAGAACCCAGGACCACCAGCCCAGGGATGGCTCCACCTACAATGGACTGGGCCCTCCCCCATCAATCGCTAACTGAGAAAATGCCTTACAGCTGGATCTTATGGGAGCATTTTCTCAATCGAAGATTCTTCCTTTCAGATGACTCTAGTGTTTGTCAAATTGGCATAAAACTACCAAGACATCAGCGAACATTCAGAGGAGTCCTTACAGGAGGGAAAGAGGAAGCAACACAAGGTAAAAAACGAGGTGAATGTGAGCACATTCAAGCATGGGAGGGTTTACACACGGAGAGGCTTTAGACGCCAGAAAGAGGGGCTGCTCTCCTTGGATCACTTCTCCTTCATCACTGAAGGAAGGAAAGTCCTTACTTCCCAGCAGCAGGAGCCAGTTACTGT
Source organism: Peromyscus leucopus (assembly GCF_004664715.2). NCBI lineage: Eukaryota > Metazoa > Chordata > Mammalia > Rodentia > Cricetidae > Peromyscus > Peromyscus leucopus. The sequence goes on along the minus strand of NC_051081.1, from coordinate 55,268,103 downwards.
GGAAGGCATAAACAGCATGTGAACAGGAAATTGTAACCTGGTGAGCGAGGAAGCAAAGTTTGTAGGGAGATGCAGGAGGGGAGGCAGGAGGGGGGGAAATCCATTAGGCTCCTTCTGAAGGGCTCACAAGTTCATAGCAGTCATTTGAGAAGTTTTAGTTAGCATACAAAACAAAGTAATGGGTTTCACTGTGGAGTTCTCTCTCTCTCTCTCTCTCTCTCTCTCTCTCTCTCTCTCTCTCTCTCTCACACACACACACACACACACACACACACACACACCTGCACACAAACACACATACACTCACACTCATATGACCACTCACACTCTTATGCACACACACAGACACACATATACATTCACCCACACATACACTCACACTCATATGCACAGGGACACATGCTCGCACTCATATGCCCACTCACATTCATATGTACACACATACACTCACACTCATATGCACACACCCCACACACTCTACTTCTTTACTTCCCACTCACTGTCCTTCCTGATCTCCTCTATTCTCTACTGTTGGTCTCCTTCCCGCCTCCAAACAGCCCTCTTCCTGCTTTCTTGTCACACATCGTCCAGTGATGCCCTTATGGGCCATCCCCTGACTCCTGCAGACATTTTCTTCTCCATCCTGGTCCCCCTGTACTATGACGGTGATGAGGAGGACAGTGTGTGTGCATACAAATGTGTCAAATTACACCTGTGCCTGAGGAAGGCCTGGCATCTGTGTTTCTGAGTTTGGTTTAATTTGTCTACTACAGTGACCTCCGGGTAATTGTTTACCTTCCAGTGCTGCCTTGACTTCCCCCAATGACCGAGTGTGGTTCAGTAGACCCTTTCCTTACCTGAGCTGCTTTTAGTCAGAGTGTTAACCAGAGCAACAGAAAGGAAACAGGGTTAGGTTTAGCTGTTTGGTCAGAAATGAAAGAATATGAAGCCCAGTATCAGGTGAAATTAAAACCAAAACTATTACTGGGTTTCCAGAGTTCTGCTCCTCCACCACCTGTTTCGGGCATTGCAGACAGAATACTCTGCACCCACAAGATGCATTCTTTGGAATAGCGGCTTCCATAGGCTCAAATTTCCCCAGACAATGAGGAAAATGCCCAAGAACAAGAAAGCGTTACTGAGAGTCAGAGTGACCTGTGCCTCTCCTGCTTAGACATGTCTGAGTGTGACTTCAAATTCTGTCCTTGGCATGCCTCCCCCTCCCCCACCCTCCACCCCCACCTTCTCATGAGCCCCTCCAGATCAACACACACCCTGTCACAATCTGACACATACAAATAGCTCAAGATCTCATCTCAAAATAAAATGTCATTATTTTTCCAATGTAGCTTTTTGTATCATCCCATCTAAAATTAAATCAATCTATTTGTAAGCATGATATTGCATATACTGATGGAAATGATTCTATTTTTAAAAGATCCACCTATGTGTCAAAAATACCATATACAAAGTTAAATGACAAGCTGTGACGAAAATTAAAATTACATATCCCCCCAAATCCAAAATATATGATGAAAACCAGAAACACAATAATGCAACTATGGACAATACATATATAAAAGACAACCGCCAGTGAGAAATGAAGTGCTCAGTAGCTGTGCAAGCATGTCTGTGTGCCAAGCCTAAAATCATAGTGCGGTTATAATCATTCTTTGATCATGAGATAATAATTTAAATAAATTTAAGTAAAGCATTCCTCCTTGAACCTTAAAAACACCAAGGATGTATGCATATGCAATTTTATGAGAGAACCTAACATTCTATTAAACGTAATTATAGCTATAATAGTAACCCTATTTATAGGAATGTGTCACAGACCAGAGGGCCGGGAAATGGCTCAGTGGTAAAGGTGTTTGCTGTGGGGTCTGAGGATCCCAGTCCGATCGTGGGACCCACAGCCTGCTTTCTTATAGAACCCAGGGATGGCCGCCCCTCACAATGTCCTGAGTCCTCCCCCATCGATCACTAATTAAGAAAATGCCCTACAGCTGGAGCTCCTGGAGGCATTTTCTCAATTCACGTCCCCTCCTCTCATAACTCTAGTTTGTGTCAAAGCCCTGTTAGGTGGGATCAACGCAAGTGATTTCACCCAAGGCCACCTTCCGCTCTGAGCAGCTCTCTTTTCTCACACTAAAAACATACTGGTCTTTCTTACCACCTCCAGCTATGTCCACATCTCACCGTTCCAGATCTGTCTTTCTAACAGTGTCTCTGGGCTAAAAGAGATACTTTGCAAAAATCTCTATTTTTTTTTTCAAGTTTCAGATCCAATCTATCCCCTTTGTTTTAACAAATCAGGCTTGACCCATACCGTGCCTTGTTTTCTCCCTGCATTTTGCTCCTGGCAGCATCTCCCTGAATGTCCTCCTTGCCGCAATAAAAGCTTTGACAGAATAGAAGCAATTACACACCAGGAAGCCCCGATTCATGGAACATTTTGACATTCAGAACTACATGCCTCGTGTTAAAAACGGCGTTTCAGAGACTGCCTTCTCCGTGCCTTTCATGAGGTGAGTGATACATCACAACCACTGTGAATAAGGAGAAAATGATGGTGGTAACAGTGAGGACCACTCTAGTCACACCCTACCACGGCTTTGGCCAAAGGAAAGAAGTGCAATCATTCTGTCATCTCTCTACCTCGGATTTGAACTTGGAAGAGAAAGCAAGCTGAACAGGCTTTCACTGTGACTGAATGTGATGGTTAATACTGTCACCTTGTCAGGGTACAGAATCACCTAGGAGACAAATCCCTGGGGACGTCGGTGAGGACGTTTCTAGATTGGGTGAATGAAGGAAGAGTTCTTGTTTTTTACTTATTTTTTTTTGGGGGGGGGCGCCACCCAGCTCCCAAATAAATTCACACACGGAGGCTTATTTTTACTTGTGAATGCCCGGTCTTAGCTTGACTTAGTTTCTAGCCAGCTTTTTTTAACTTAAATTATCCCTGCTGTCTTTTGTCTCTGGGCTTTTCCCATTCTATTTCTAAATACCTTTCTTCGCCTCTTTCTCTGTGGCTTGCTGTGTAGCTGAGTGGCTGGTCCCTGGAGTCCTCCTCCTTCTCTGGCTCCTAGATCTCTTTCCATTCCTCCATCTCTTTTTTTCCTCTCCTCCCAGATTTCTCCCTCTGTATATTCTCTCTGCCTGCCAGCTCTGCCTATCCTTTCTCCTGCCTTGCTATTGGCCAGTTCTTTATTAGACCATCAGGTGTTTTAGACAGGCACAGTAACACATCTGCACAGTTAAACCAATGCAACATAAACAAAAGTAACACACCTTAAAATAATATTCTCCTACAGAAAGATCCACCATGAGTATGAGCAGCACCATTCTCTGGGCTGGGGTTCTGGCCTGAATAAAGCTAAAGCCAGCCGAGCACCAGGTTCAACTCTCTCCACTTCCTGCCTGCAGATGCCATGTGACCAGCTCCCTCGAGCACCTGCCACCATGCGTTCCTGCCTTGATAGAATGTATTCCCTAGAAGACTCAGCTCCAGCAAACCTGTCCTTCCTATGTTGTTTCCAGTAGGGAAGAATGGTCACAGTGAGAAAGAAATACCAATGTAACACTTCATGCAACTCCCGTTCTGCTTAGAAACAGTTAAGCACAGAGTCTGAATTAACTGAACTTGCAGTCTTAATGATGAAGACATAATAGCAGCTTAGGTTAGCACTAGCTGCCAAGACTGACAACCTGAGTTCAAAACCTGGCATGTACACAGGGGAAGGAGGTAACTAAATCCTGAAAGCTATCCTCTGGCCTCTACATGTCCGTTCACTTGCACGGGTGCGCGCACATACACACATACACAAGAACTATTTTAAAAAATAACTAGAAACAATAGTAGCTTCTAAGTGTTTATGCCAAGGAAGGCAAGGCAATGTCACTTTTAGCTCCCCCCCCCCCCCCCCGCTGAAGCGAATCTGCCTGTCTTTCTGTTACTGAAGCTCTCCAGGTCTGACGCACCTGCTGGCTACCTGATGGAGCCCAGCTGAGGTGATGATTGCCCAGGCACCGGGCACATCCAAAAGAACAGCCTGAGCCTGGCCATGCCATAAATCACTTCCAGGCCTTTGCAGGTGCAAGCCAGGCAATTTGATTTTGATTACTCTTTCACTCTAATACTCAGTAAATAAAGTCGTAAAATGAAGGGGCAGGGAGAACCCCGGATGCTGATGCAGAATTAAGTGCTGGCATGCTCCAGTCCTCATCCTGTTCCCCTTTCACATTTTAAAGACATCAGCTGGACAACATCTTGACCAGTAAAAACCCGGAAAGGCCTGGGAGGAGCAGAACAAAGCAGATTCAGCATCCCACGGGAGGAGGAGCGAGAGCTGTGTGCGGGCCACACACGTCGTTATCACCATCTCTGTCCTGCGTTCCTTTCTGTCAACTGAAATTTCCCATTTAGACAAAGTTAAGGTGGCTCTGTGAAACAGCAGAGTTCTATAGCCTCAGAGAGAACAGGAATTGTTTAAGGCAATTGAATTGCTTCTCATTCAACTTCTGAAACCATGTGATGACATCCACGGGCATGTGGTCTGGGGAACCTTTAGCAGATTGTCTATTGGCCACATGTTGCCCCACAGCATCATGGGAAATTTCACCTTGTGAACTCCGGCTGATGCGCAAGGACTGTGGAGTAGAGAAAGAAAACAGAGCCCGACATTCCAAAGACAGAAGCTTCTGCGTTTGAACTCAGTGGACACCCAGAAGTCCTAATGATGTCTCAGGGTCTTGTTTTTGTTTTTGCCATGTTTGGAATCAAACCCAGAATTTTGATGTTATGTACGTGTGGCACCACTGAGCTGCACTCCCAGTCCTGAAATCCGAGAGGTACTTTTTTTTGTTTTGTTTTTATTTTCAAATGAGGACTTTCTCGATGTGATAAAGGGTATTTATTTTTATCTTGCACAAATAGCATTATGCTCCATATTCAAGCTGGATAAGAGTTGGGTTTTTCTCCACCAGGAACCAGAAATGCTAGTCAGAACAATTAGTCAGGAAACACAAATGCAAAGCATTCACACAACAAAAGAGGAAGCACAAACACCTCCTGTGGCTGAGCACACCCTACCACATTCATAAAACCCTAAAAAAATTATAGTATAGCAACCATAATAATGGATTTACAGGCAGTTTGCAAGGTACACACCTATGAACATCATTTCAATATGCCAGAAAAGAACAGCTGGATTACAAAAAAAAAAAAGAAAATTTCATTTGCCATAGACTATAAAGAGAATTTCAAAAACGTAGAAATAAATTGAACCAAGATGGCAAAAGACTTGCACACTGAAAACTATTTTAAAACTTTGATGACATAAGCTAAAGCATATCTAAAGAATTTCAAAGACAACCATGTTTGTAGGTCGGAAGAATCCATACTCTAAAATACAAATACTACCCAAGTAACTGAATATTCAATATACTTTCTATCAAATCCAAGCACCCATTGGCAGAACTATGGCGGCTAAGATGATATTATTAGGGAATTCTCAGCATTGCTGAGTGAGAAATCTGAAACATAAGAGAAATGGTCATTTGTTGTTGATTGTTTTTTACTCTTTTTGGGGGGCCTACCACCCAGCTCCCAAATAAATTACACATGGAGGTTTATTCTTAATTATGAATGCTTGGCCTTAGTTTGGCTTAGTTTCTAGCCAGCTTTCCTTAACTTAAGTTATCCCGACTACCTTTTACTTCTGGGCTTTTCCTGTTCTCTAACTTCTGTAAATCTTACCTTTACTCTGTGGCTTGCTGGTTGTGTGGCTGGGTGGCTGGGTGCCTGGGCCCTGACGTCCTCCCCTTCCCTGGCGCCTTCTCCAGCTCTCCTCCCAGATTTCTCCCTCTGTATATTCTCTCTGCCTGCCAGCCCTGCCTATCCTTTCTCCTGCCTTGCTATTGGCCATTCAGTTCAGTTCTTTATTAGACCGTCAGGTGTTTTAGACAGGCACAGTAACACAGCTGCACAGAGTTAAACAGATGCAATGTGAACAAAAGTAACACACCTTAAAACATTCTACTATAGTCATTTATCCTTAATTTCTCTCTTGGGCCTATTAATTTTTGATTCATTGAATGAAATGCAAAGTGGAAAATTATCAAGTTTCACTTTAAATTAAAGATCTCAAGAATCCAAAAAAAAAAATGAGTGTAGAAGTATAGTTTCTTTTAAACTATGTAAAAGTGTAAAGAGCTATTTAATCAAACCTATACTGAACTTAAAATATGCAAATACATGTAAAATTATGCACAGTCTATCTCAAGAATTTATCATAAACATAATCTAAAAGAAATATGTTGATTTCATATACAATGGCAAAAGACTACCAAAAACCACACCATTTTAAAAGAGAAAACAGTCGGAGGAGTCATAGGTCCCAACCTCCAGATCAGCCTAAGGACAGACACACAGAACTGAGAGTCTATAAATAGCTCACATGACTCTAACTAATTGATTTTTGGCAAGGGGACCAGATCTATTTATTGGGGGGAGGAATGGAATTTTTTTTTTTGTTTTTGTTGTTGTTGTTGCAAATAGTACTGAAATTGAAATTTCACTTGCAGAGACTAGTTTGACCTTCCACAAAGACCTTTCACATCTACAAAATTGACTCAGATAGATCTATGTCATCAATATAGAGCAAAGTTCACAGACCATTTAGGAAAAAACATAAAAGTCATTCTCCCTAACCTTGGATTTGTCAGTAGATTCTTAGATATAACACCACAAGAGCGATGCCAAACAAAAAGAGGTGGCAGACTTCATGCAAATGCAGAACAACATCGCTAGGAATGTTACAATCCATAAGAGATATCAAGGCACTTTCAATACATTTTAATATATGAAGAGAAGTTCTTCTAAAAGGACAGTAGTAGCTTCCAACCATAATACATTCTGGAAAAGCAGAACCAGAAGCAATAAAAAGAGCTGTCCGTCACTGAGAGGTGAAGGAGGGGATGCACTTGTGGGAGGTAGGAGGACTTCTGGCTGCTGCATCTGCCGCTTCTGCTGCTACTGGGATGGTAGCAGACACATCGAGTGGAGTTTGGAAGAGAAAGCCATACCATATAAAAGGAGACCCTTAATGAAAGCATCGGCATTAGCTAACAGTAAATACCAACAATGTGGTGAATAAGTTCGTCAGGTTTGACCAGCGTGGCACACCTTTGCAGGAGGTCTAGTCACGTGATGAAATGCCACCAGAACAACTTAAGGGACAAAGGGCTTGCTTGACGTAAGGTTCTTGGGGAAGGCAGTCCTTCACTGTCAATGAGACCGCCATGGAGGCAGGGGCAGAAAGTGGGCTGGCCACATTACACAGCACTCAGGAAATAGAAACAGGAAGTGAGGTCAGGCTGCACAGCCTCAAGACCCTCCCCCAGTTCCTTCAGCAAGGCCGCACCTTTACCACCATCTGGGGACCAAGTGTTCACACCGAGATGAGGGGGACATGACATTTCACACTCAAAGCACAACACTGGGAAGAGGAATCACATTCTACTGATTCATTTTTTCTTCTATAAAACTAAGATTACTCTGAGAAATAATGTCTGGCAATCAAACCCAAACCAAAACATAACACAAGTGACAGAACTGAGGAAATAGAAACCTGATCATAATAATCCTTTTTTTAGATGTTTTTGTAGTGACCCTTTGAACTCTATCGCTGTCTTCATTTTAGTTTTAGAACGTGTCACAATCTAGCACTTAATCCTTCTGAAAATGTTTCATATTGCCCATAATGTGTGAGCTCGCTGTAATCTTCGCGGTGCCTTTTTGCCCCTCGAAATATCACACCACAACAATTGCTATGAATATCAAAATGAAGCAAAAACCAATTAAACACGGAGCCAACCAAACAAGAGTGGTTTTCCTCCAAACTCAATCCACATGTCGGTCTCTTGGAGTTAGTCCCACTATTGACTGTGAGCTGCGTATGTCTCTCATAAAGCTGATTTTGATCAAACACTTTGTTTAGTTTAGTTTAACTTGGTGCTGTGATCTGTGGCTCTACCCACTCGTTCCACTAAAATGATCCAAACCTCTGCTTCTTATTACACGACATCATTGTAGCCCAGAAAGTCATTCTGTCAATAAGTGATTGTTACTGCAGTAAAGATTTATGTGTTTTTCCAGTGCGAGCTACAGTGATGTAAAACTCAAGTTACTTTCACATGTGGATATTGATTTGCAGACTCAAGGACCACGTTATGGGATTATAGTTCCCCTTTGTGAAGGGGTTGCTAACAGTTGTTTAAACATTTCGTGGTATCAAAAATGTTCTGTATTTCGACTCAACCTACCTCCCTAAAGCCTCCCCCTGCTGTGGCCTGTTTTGGGTTATAGAACACAAATATGCAAGTATCTTCAGCAAAACTATGTTCATGTTTCTTTTAGGATTCAGCCATACAAAAATGGGAGAGCATGTACAGTCTTTGTTTTATGATTCTCCATGGTTCTTTAAACAAAGTCCAGTGTTTTCCAAAGCTGTTTGCTGGATGTCTGTTTGATGCTCTCAACCGCTCAAAGCCCTGGGAACCGGATGGACTTAGACAGTCCTGATGTTACCAGGAGATGGACAGTAAGTGCAAAGCTGAGTGTGAGCAAATAACAGACTGCATGGAAAAGAAGGGACATTTTCAGAGAAAGGAACTTGAGGGTGAGATGCTATTATCTCTAAGGAGGTAAATTTTCTTTTTTTGTAATTTGATATACTGTGTGTGTGTGTGTGTGTGTGTGTGTGTGTGTGTGTGTGTGTGTGTTAGGGTGTGTGTGTGTGTGTGTGTTAGGATGTGTGTGTGTGTGTGTGTGTTAGGATGTGTGTGTGTGTGTGTGTGTGTGTTAGGATGTGTGTGTGTGTGTGTGTTAGGATGTGTGTGTGTGTGTGTGTGTGTGTGTCATGGTACACATGTGGAGATCAGACAGCACCATATGGAGTGGTTCTCCTCTTCCACCTTTGCATGGGGTCATGGAATTGAACACAGGTTTCCAGAGTTGCAGCATGTGCCTTTACATGCTGAACCATCTCGCCAGCCCCAACGTCAACATCCAGGTAGAAACTGCGATAATGAAGAGGTGTTGAGATGATGGAGAGATGTTCGTGGGTGGCAGAATAAGGCACGGGTGTCCAAAGACACAGATTGAGAAAGCTCATCTCTTACTCATAGTGTCAGTAACATCAAATGGCCAACATTTCTATGCAGTTTCCCAAGTCAGAATTCTCCAGAAGATGGGATGAGAGCATTCAGGAGGCTGTGTCACAGGAGAGAAAGTCCAAGTGCAGAGACTCTCCACCTCTGACAGGCAGAACTCGTGACCTTGCTTTCTCAGCTGTGCCCTTCAAGTGTTTCCCGTACACATGCTCCTGTGAGATACTCTCCAACAGCCTTGTTCCCAAAATGGATAGACACCATGCACTAGGGAGAATGGTCCTGCCTTGGCCCCATCCTTCACTTCTACAACTAAACACTCACCATGTTACATGAAGGACGCCCGGCAGTACACCTGAGGCTCCTGGGAAGGTGGCACACAGAAGGCCTAAGTAAGACTTCCATCAAGTTGCCCACTGTGGATTCAATAGTTGGGCTTAATGATTTTCTTTGGACCCATTGAATGATGGAAATCCATGTAAAGTGTCTTGTTTGCCCACACTGCCAGAAAGATAAGTGTGGCATGTGTTTTCCTTCCAATTGCTGAATAGTTTCTCAAGGAATAGGATAGGGAAACATTCATAGGTTTTTTTTTTTTATAGATGATCTGTGGGGCAGAAACCAGGGTAGGGTAACTTCATTGTTTATAATTCTTTTGTCAGTCAAGAGGGAGGAGATGGCAACTTTGAGGACATCCAACAGTTGAAGAGCTGCACTGCCACACTGACTGTTTGGAGGGGAGGCTAAGCATACTTGGAGAAAGTACAGGTCATTGATGTCTTCTTGTCTTCAGTGTTGTGGAGGGTTTGAGCTAGTTGTTGCTATAGGTGGTGATGGCAGCAGCATTGGTGATGGTGTGTGTGTGTGTGTGTGAGTGTGTGTGTGTGTGTTGTTTTTGTTTTATCAACTTGACACAACCTAGAAGAAAGATCCATTGAAAAATTGCCTTGATCAGATTGTCCTGTGGTGATGTCTGTGATAAACTGTCTTGATTGGTTATTGATGTGGGAGGACCCAGCTCACTGTGGGTGGCACTCTCCATGGCTAGATGGGCCTGGGCTGTGTAAGAAAGCTAGCTGAGCAACCCAGAGCACAAGATGGTGATTCGTCATCCTCTATGGTTTCTACTGTGCTTCCTACTTGAGTTCCAGCCCAACTTCCTTCAGTGGTGGACTCTGACATAGAAGTGTAAGTGACACTCTTTCCTTCCCTAAGTTGCTTTTGGCATGGGCATTTATCACAGCAACAGAAGACATCCAGAACATGCACCTTAAGACTGCCACCCACGCCCTCAGCAGTGAGTAAGCTCTAGGAGGCAGAGATGCTACTTCCCACTGCAACAGTTGGGGCCAGGCCAGCTGCAGTCTTCAGTAGATGGACTCCATGTGTAAAGCAAAACCTTTCAGGCTTTCTTCTATACTTTTGCAAAAAGGTTCCAGCTCTGTTGGTATTCCATTTACAACCAACACTCTCAAGAATGCGGGATGTGAGATTTTTGTCTTCTTGTAAACTAACAGGTTTAGTCAGCCACAGTTTTACTGATGCTATAAAAGCAATTGGACAAACATATAAGCATGAGTGTGTGTGTGTGTGTGTGTGTGTGTGTGTGTGTGTGTGTGTGTACGCAAGATGCTCCTGAGTCACAAAGGATGGCTATACCAGAATGCGGGCATGTCAGGTCAGTTGCTGAAGCACTAGCCCTCCGACAGCAATACGCAGAGAGGTAGGTGACCCCTGACAATATCATGCCAGCCTTTACAGAGTAACTTCTTCAGAAGCCATCTGAGTGTTTTACAGTGGACAGTAAGCATTCACTTTGCTCCAGAGAGAGATGCTGTTCCCATTGCCCAAGGCTGTTTACACATTCCTTGAGATAATGTTCTGATGCTCCACAGTCCACACCTCACTCAGAAAATGTAAAGAAACACACACACACACACACACACACACACACACAAACATGGCAAGCTGTCCCCCACCAAACTTCATGGTACAAGATAGATCAGTAAAATGTGTCTGGAGGTCCCAGGTGGACACCCTTGGCAGAGTTGAAATGATAGAAAAAAGCCAAGTGGTTGGAGCTAGAAGGGAAGAGAAGACAAGTCAGAGGCCACTTCATTATCCTTTAAGTCCTGACAGGAAATCACAAAGAAAACAGAAATTCAGTCTCCTGCTTTTTACTTTGTGAGGTGGAAGTACCGAAAAAGATTTACTCGATCATGCAAAATGCCATTAATTTAAACACAGGTGCCATTTATGTCTCACCGTTTCTGCTCAAATCAAATCTAGGGTATTCTACCCATTCTGTGACATAAAGAGCAATGATTTTCTCTATTGTAGAGAAAGTAATTGCAATCAAAATGGAGATTCCAGGACTCCGGTTCAATAACATGTTGATGATATCACCTGCTTTTCATTTCAGATTAATCAGTGAGACAGGACTCCAGTACCACCAAGAAGGGGGCGGTGAGGGTAGACCTCTACCTTGGTGCTAGAAGTAAACTTCCTTCATGTTGCTGAGGGTTGGCTTGCACTGCAGTGCTGAGGATAGACCTGCACATCACAGCTGAGGGAAAACTGATACCACAGCAACGAGGAGAAACATCTATATTGGTGCTATGAGGAGACCTCCACCATGGACCTGAGGATAGACCTCCAATGAAGAGAAACATCTACATTGGTGCTATGAGGAGATCTCCACCATGGACCTGAGGATAGACCTCCACCATGGACCTGAGGATAGACCTCCACCATGGATCTGAGGATAGACCTCCACCCTGGACCTGAAGACAGACCTCCACCACGGACCTGAAGATAGACCTCCACCATGGACCTGAAGATAGACCTCCACCATGGACCTGAAGATAGACCTCCACCATGGACCTGAAGATAGACCTCCACCCTGGATAGACCTCCACCATGGACCTAAAGATAGACCTCCACCATGGACCTGAAGATAGACCTCTATCACAGTGCTGAGGATAGACCTCCACTATGGACCTGAAGATAGACCTCTACCTCAGAGCTGAGGGAAGACTGATTGTTGGCTGAACTGAAGAAATTAAGTCATCTGTTCCCCTTACTTAACTATAGCCACAATTTTAATAAAGGAGTACTCATTATTCCTCAGCACTTTGAAAACTAATATTTGCCACAGTAAACTTTGGGAGCAAGAATTACAGCGCATTATAACCCTGCCTGTATTACGTTGTGACTGAATCGATTGTCTGTGTAGTTGTTCAACTTCATACTCGCATTCCCATCCTTACTTAAAATAATGATTGCACGAACAGACATGAGATGCAAGGCACAGAATGCTGTCTGAGTATTTCCAGAGAGGAAAACTGGTCTCATCTCCGAGTGGCAGTGTGCCTGAGATGCCTGCACAGTCCCAGCCCCACCGAGGATTCAGAAGGGCAACCAACCTTTAGAGCAGAAGAGAGGGCTATTTTTATACCGCAAAAGTCTTGGTTTTATGTTTATTTGTAAAATCCTGGCAGCTATTTTGAGATGTTTCTGAGTTGCAATAAGAAACATTATGTCCATGAATTTGAAAAAAGAGGGAAAAATTAAAAATAAGAACGATTTTAGCGTATGGATTTTTTTTAAAAAAAATTCAAATTCATTATCAAACAGATTTTGATATTCTTGTGTGGGTTTTGTGTAGGGGGATGTGTCTCTCCTTGCTGCCTGTTTCTGGAAGATGCTTAAGGGGGAAAAATAACAATCTTTTTAAAAGATTCTGTGTTCTAGTTTTGCAAAGTACATTTTTAAACTTGTTTTAAAAAAGTTTGTCTGCAGAGATGATGGCTTCACACCGACTGGAAAGAAGAGAGCTAGAGGCCAGTGGGATTCTGGGGTTCGATGCACCCTAAGAACAAGAGCAAAGACTTATCAGAGGCCTCGGAGCCAAGTGAAGGGGATGGATAACCTAAGTTCTTCAGAACAGCCAACATTTCCCATCAGCGCTGTAGCAGAGGTCCAGCCTCAGCGCTGGAGTAGAGGTCCAGCCTCAGTGCTGGAGTAGAGGTCTAGCCTCAGCAGTGTAGTGGAGGCCAATCCTCAGCTCCATGGTGGAAGTCTACCCTCACTGGCCCTTCCTTGGTGGTGCCAGAGTCCTGTCTCACTGATTATCTGAAATAAAAGCAGGTGATGTCATCACTGTGATACTGGTCTTCTCTGGATCTAAATCTAGACAGGCACTTGTGTGGCTTCCAGGGGGGTCACTTTGTCTTTCAAGACCTGGATTTGACTTTAGGTTATGAACCCACAATGAGTTAGTAGATGTGTATTTAAGAATCAAGGGCTTGGGAGATTGTTTAGCCAGTGATGCTATTGCCAGGTAAGCATGGGGACCTCCAATACATTCAGAAAAGCCTGGCGCCGTGGTGGCAGGCACCTGCCATCCCAGCACCAGGGATGTGGAGACAGGTGAGTCATGGGGGTTTATCAGGCAGCCCTCAGTTCTGTTAGGCAGCCATGTCTCAAAAACAATTTGTACAGCTCTAAGGAATGGATAGGCGAGACTGACTCTTGGCTTCCATGGGCATATGTGTACACACACACACACACACACACACACACACCCTTGCACTCAGAACCATGTACACACAGAAATCAATATCATTATTTAGTGGGCATATCAAATATTGTTTTAACTTCTATTATTTAACCTGAATACAGTCAAGGTACCAAGCTTCAAATCAACCCCTCTTAGGAGTGCTGTGGATGAGCATGGGGGACATATTTTCCCCATGAATAAATAGATAAAACAAAGAAATACCACTTCCAACTGAATGGGGCTAAATCTAAAATTAGCTCTGTCTGGCTTCTAAGCTCACCCTTGTTTTGTTATTCTGCTGTACATCTTTGTTGTCCTGGACTCATCCCTACCCTTAAAAGGCAAAAAAAAAAAAAAAAAAAAGGAAAAAGATGAGAGTGAAGTCCTGGCTGGTAATTCCTCTAGAATCTGTAGTTTTCACATCCGATAGTTTCAGTGTGTGACACTGTATAAGGAATGAGGAGGAATGTGGTGTTTCCCATGCAAACTTATTGCGAAGGTACAGCCCATTTTGCATCCTCCTGCTGACCAGTAAGCTGCAAGGCAAACACCATTTGCCATGCCACCATTACCAAGGGACGTGATCAAGCAAACCCTTTAGCACTGTTCTGTGGTTGACTTGCTCTCAACACTCTCAGGGCATAATTTGGCACCTGTTTACATGTTTGATGTTCGTACATGCTGAGACCCTATGAGGCTCAGATGATCAGAGATAACACTGTGTGTTGATTTCAGATTCAATAGGCATTTTCCATAATCGATTTTAGGTATTGGCAACATTATGCAGTTGAACTCAACAATGTACCTAATGCTAATGATTTTGAAATTCCAGAGAGGATAAGGATCATGTAAATGTGATGGTTAGTGCCTGTTATTAACTTGACAGCATGTGGGATCAGCTAGAAGGCAGGTCTCATGGCATACCTGTGAATGATTTCATATGTTAGGTTAACTGAAGATGAAGACCCACCTTAAATACAGATTACACCGTTCCACGGGTTCCTGAAGGAATAAAGAAGAGAAGGCAAGCTGAACATAAGCATTATTCATCTCTCTCTGTCTCCTGACTATGGGGGGAACGTGACCAGCTCTATCAGCACCTGCTGCCCCATCTTAGCCACTGTGATGGACTGTGTGCCTTAGAACTGTGAGCCACAACCATCCCTTCCTTTGGTTAGTCATTTTTATCACAGAACGAGAGGAATAAACAGAGGTTTCCTGTGCAGTCTGAGTCTGGAAGTGCCGCACATAGAGGAACGTGGTGAAGAAGCAAAGGCACTAAAGCTTGCAAGATGCTCAGCTCTGCCGTGGGAATCTCACTCCACTGCTTGAGGCCAGCTGACCGCCCAGCTCTGTGAGCTGGGCAAGGTGTGTTAGCAACAAATTCTTTCCAGGGTTGCAGAACTCTTTGGTCAAACTCGCAGTGGGTTAGGATTTGAATCTAAAATGGTCATGAAGGCTCCCGGGGTAAAGACTGAGCTGCCTCTAATGGACTAGAGCCAATGCCATAACCCTTTGCGTCACCACAGGCCCACAGAAATGAGCCCATCGCACCTAAAACTTCTGGAACACTTGTCCAAGATAAACCTTAACTCCTTTAGTGTGTTTCTCCCTGGTATTTAGTCACAGCAATAAACACCAGACTAATGCACAGACTCTTGGCCATCTGATGCTTTAATTTCTACTTCAGAACAACCTGAGTAGCCAGTTTTGCAGAGCCATTGACCTGTAGAGCTGTCAGCTCACAAGTGAGTGTCACTTTAAGATGCTAAGTTGGTGCCCATTTGTTATTCAGGAAGAGAAAACGAATATCCCGCGTCCTTGAACTCTGGAGAGAAACGGAATTAGCCCTTACTGAGTTTGTGCACAGGCCGCCGAATGGTTGTGGATGCTCTCAATTGTGATCTGGTTTGGGGGTCTTAATTTCAAGCAGTTATGGGAGGTCAGCATTACCATCCACACATCACAGGGTGCTGGAACTGAGACACTTACATTTAGACAGAATACCAGTGTCTCACTTAAGGAACTCAGGTGTGGGCTGGAGTTTAAAACTATTGCTGGGGTCTTCATCCCCAGCTTGACATTCTTCCACCTCGAGTTTGCAAATGCCACAGTCCAGGTTCTCTGCATGGCCTAGGGTGGGTACTTAGGTACATTGATCACACTGTATGTGCACAGAAAAGTACAAATAGAAATATCCACACTTATTTTCAGGGTAATGTGGCTAAAAAGAGTAGGTTTTAAAAGCAAGATTGCATTCTGTAGGCAATTGTTCCTTTATTTCTATCATTGTATGTACACATAAATTGTGTATCTATATATACATACTTTACATATGTAACATATATACGATATACATGTTATTTATTAACATGCACACACACACAATTTTAGAGATGAATTCTTAGTCCTCGGAATGGTAATTACTGTACAGCCTAGACAGGTCTGGAACGTACAAGGGTCTCCTGCCTCAGCCCCTCCTGTGCTGGGGTCCCAGGTTCACACTCCTGAGTGCCTGGCTGCTTTTTGTATTTAATTGCCCTCGTTCCCAGCAGGAACATAGAGGAATCGTGTTAGTCAGGATCATTGCACAGATGAGAGAACAGAGGCTCTGGAGGTCAAGCTACACAAAACTTGGTAATGGAATTCTTGACTCTCAGAGAGATCCATCAAACCCTTTATGCTCACCAGATGCCACGTTCTCTGAAGTGGGATGTCTGGGCTTGCAGCTCCTCGTGGAGATGCAAGAGTTTTCTCTTAGCCACTCCTCAAGCTGTGAAGGTGACATCATGGTCAAAGTCTGAAGAGGAGGACCAGTGAGAGGAGGGAAGAGTGAGTCTGAAATACAGCTGCAATGAGCATCCCATTATAGCTAGAAATATCCCTCTCACTCGGGGGGCATGCTGTGTGTGTGTGGGGGGGGTCCCAGGCAGGGGTGGTGGCTGGCTGTGCAGAAGTCAGCATCTCTGATTAAATTACCATCAGGTCACTTTCCAGAGCATTAATGAAGTACTTGGCATTGCAGTATCCACAGCATTGTTATGAAAAGGTTGTTCAAAGGGCTGAACGTTGTAGAAAAATGATGCTCCATGTTTATAGGACTGTGAGCCTTGCACAGTTCAGTGGTGGTCCTGCAGGAATGTGCCTCCCTTACTTATAGGACTGCTGGCATCCAGCAAAGACTTGGTTTGTGGGTTGTTAGACTCAGTTCTTTTGAAATGGTGGAATACAGTAGACACAGAGCACATAGGCACTATCAAGGAGGGAAAGGGTTAATGTGGGTGTGGAGACCACAGGAGGCCCCTGTGAAACTGTGGAGGAAGCAGTGTGTACTTCTGTTAAGGTTTCCAGAGAGTAATGGGGCTAGGAGGCATGACTTCCAGCAGAGCAAAGCTGATCTCAGGTTGGCTATTCTGACCTTACTGTCTTTGGAATTCTTAGTATCTGTGGTTAATTGATAACAGCCACTATCAAAGACACTCATGCCCAGTTCCCAGCACCTCGGAAGGCAGCATGCACATTGCAAGGGCCTTTGCCAGTGCAATCAAGGGATTTGTGTTGGGAAGAGTGGCCTGGACTCTCTGGAGATATCGTTGAGACCACACAGACTTCTACAAGGATGGGAGGAAGGTCAGAGAAGCCCACGTGTGTCTGGAATCAGCAACTGGAGAGACAAGACGAGAAGCCAATGAATGCTGCCGCTGACAGAAATGGGAAGGTACAGAAACAGTTTTCTCTGGAGCTTCCAGGAGAACTTTCTGCCAAGACCCAGCTGGAGCCTACATTCATTATTTTCCTAGTTGCTGCTACAAAACACCTGACAAACGCAACATAAGGAAGAGTTTGTGTTGGCTCATGGTTGATGAGACGATTCATCATGGCTGAGAAAGCATAGTGAGGCAGCTGGTCACATTGCATCTGCAGCTGGGAACCCGAGCGATGAATGCTGGTGCTCGGCTCACTTTCTTGGTTCGTGCATGGTGCTACTCACATTTCCATTCTATCTTCCCTCCTCCATTACCCCAACTCATTCACAGACTTACCCAGAGATTTGACTCCTGGGTGACTCTAGATCCTACCAAGTTGACTGTCAATATGGACCATCACTGAGGCCCACAGGTTTACTTTATCTTTAATGACATAATTCCATAACTATTTAACTAACTAATTTTGAATTGATTTCAGACATTCAACTTTCCAAAGTTCATGGATAAATATATGTTGTGTTAGGCTGCTACCTCTGTGGTAATATGACTCAGAAGGAACAGGAAATGTCCCTCCATGACTTTATCCCACAAAGACCCAATCTGATTTGTCTGTTTTGTTTTCTCAGCTGACTTGAAAGCAAAAGAAAAATCAAGTGAGGGGCTGGGGAGAGATAGCAGAGGTTTGAAGGTGGGAGGGGAAAAATGGGAGGAAGAAGAAAGGAAAACAATGAAAATCAAAGGGAAAAACCAAAATAAAACACTCCTCAGGGAAAACACCAACCAAACAGAAAACATACAACCCCAAAAGCTTTTCATTTTTAAAAAGTGTGTGTTTAAAAAGAGTGTGTGTGTGTGTGTGTGTGTGTGTGTTACCTGAGCATAATTTCCTGTAGAAGCCAGAAGAGGGCATCAGATCCCCTGGAGCTAGAGTTACAGGTGGTTGTGAGCTGCCTAGCAAGGGTTCTGAGAGTCACACTCATATCCTCTGCAATAGCAGTTTGTGCTCTCAACCACTAAGATATCTCCCTAGCCTCAACCCCTTGAAAGTTTTGACCAGAGCACTCCTCTGTGTGGTTTTCTTCAAAGACAAAGAATTATTGTTTGTTGCTGCTATTACGGCAGATAGGGATGAGAAATGCATCCCAAAATGGTACTGATGCAGACCTTGTGACTTTCCTTAGTTAATGGTACTAGCTTTGCTCCTGAGTAACATCTTCCCAGTTATTCTTAGCAGCTCAAGCCTCCCAGTAAGCGCATCCTCCAGATATTATAGGATGTTATGCTCCAGATATAATGCTCCCTGTCCCTTCCCAACCCTGTTACTGCAACTGCCTACACAAGGATGAGAACTGTCTCAGCTCTAGTGCCCATCATCATTTCTACACTGGCCAGTGGTCTGCAAATAACTTCCCTTAGTGCTGTTGCTAGCATGACATGGCATCTCTCTTGGCTTCGCTGTCCTTTGTAATACTATTGGACACCTATTGCATATATGTAAGGAGATTTCCAATGAATAGGTCCTGGCTCCTCCCTCTTCCTGGGCTTCCACATGCCGGCCATTTCTCATCCAATAGCTCTAGCAATGGGTGGTACCCTTGATCTTGATGAGTGGGCTGTCATGTCTACCTTTTTCATTCCCTCCTCAAGAAGTTTTGAATTGTGGAGCATTTTGCATTTGAGAAGGAGAATGGGCCAGAATTGGCTGGTCCCTTGTGGATATTAATCTTCCAAGAACTTTGCCCTCTGCTCATCCACCTCTTTATTGGTTCCTGATTAACCCAAGGCGGGGAATGGTAACAGTGACACATACTCCTTTCCTAGTTTGCTCATTTGTCTTGGTTTTGTAATGGCAAGACCTCCAGTGAGTGCTCAGTGATACCAGGGAGCATCATGTCCTCATAGGTACAGGAGAGGCATCCTGGCAGATTATTGTCCCAAGTAAATACTCTAAGCCATCACGAGAATCATCAATCCAAATCTTAAAAAAAAATGTTGACATGGGAAGCAATTTTGCTGAAGTACATCAACTAGGGTTGCTAGCTTTAGCAAATAAAAATACAAGGCACCCAATTAAATTCAGATTTCAGATATATAAAAACACTCATTTTAGTAAAAGCATGTCTCATAATATTTGAACATACTTATACTAAAAATTATTCTTTATTTATCTGAAATTCAAATATAACTAGGCATCTTATTCTTTATCTACAACTCAAATGCCAACTTTATAAACAGCCCCATGATGTGTGGATTGGATGATGGAGATGGAGAGGTAAGTAAAGAAGTAAAGCATATCTGCCTTCCCCAGGGAAAAGTCCACATAGCAGGGAGGGAGACGACGTACCAATGTTAAAAAGGTCAATGGACATACTAAAATGTTATAAAGCAAGGACATTTGAGTTTTGGCTATTGGGAACTTATTTCAAGCTAGGTACTAAGGCACATATAATTCACTCAATTCTCAGAGTACCCAGAAAATAGACCCTGACTACTACTGTAGTTTGGACCTCTCTATTCCCTCAAATGCAAAATGTTCCACAATTCAAAACTTCTTGAGTGCTAACACAAGACCACAAATAGAACACTTCATACCACGGAACTGTTCCATGGGCAAAATTTTTAAAAATTGTGGATAAAATTACCTTCAGGATCTATGTATAAGATGTGTATGAAGCATAAATGAATACTGTATTCACAATGGGTCCCCTGCCCAAGACATGCAAATATTCCAAACTCATAAACAGTACCACGTCTGAAACACTTATGGTCCCAAGCAGTTTAGATGAAGAGTATTCAACCTGTACAGGTAAGGACACCAGAGGGATAATTGAACTGCTAGGATCACGTGACTAGCTCAGGGCTGAGGCAGGACTCAGGCATGGGACTCTTAACCACTGCTCACTGCAGCTCCCCTAACAGTGTGAGAGACAGTGTGCACAAAGCTAAGCAGGCTCACAGTGTCAAAAGGAGGTGGAGGGGAGGTTGGCATTGGGTCTAGAAGGATAAAGAGCAATTTGCACATGGGTAGAAGATTGTCTAGGTTTGGTGAGAGAAGAACGGGAAACAGTGAGAACAAAGGCCTGAGGTGTGAACAACACCATAGTTTGGGGACCAGGGAAGAGACATATGGAGAAAAGCTGGTGCACAGAAAGCTAGCAGGTGAAGCTCACAAGAAATGAGGGCCAAACAAAGATGTAGAACTCAAGCTCTGGATGCTGAGAGACGGCAGTAAACACAACCAGATCCTCATTTAATGGATGGTTCCAGCTGTCAGTGAGGAACAAAGGTAACCATGGAAGACTAGGCCAGTGCCTGTGAATTGCAGAGAGGGGCCTCTCAGATGGCGTCTCAGCAGAGACAAGGCCTGAGGACTCTTCTGTTGAGTCTGGTGGGACCTCCGCCTTTGTTACCACCAACCCAGAGCCCACCAGCTTAGAGACTCCTGATCACCCCATCCCACCCTACAGGAGAGCAAGCTCAGTGTACATATCCCTGTCTATGCCCAGAGCGAGACTCTGGCAGCTTTTCTATAAAAATTCCTCACTAACCTTTTACATGTTGAAGGAACTCTAAGGCAGAAGGAAGCCAAACATGAGGGCATTGAAGACTAAATCCTAATTCTGGAGAAAGCTGACTCTCTGTCAGCTTTCTTGTTTGCAATGACTAAAAGCAAAAATATGACAACTCATATTGTCACTGTAATAAATTACAATTTGGTGAGATAAAAACACAACGGATGGAATCCAAAGGAATATGGCTTGAATTAAAGCTTTCACAAAGCAGTCTCTGTCTGCTCCATTCCTCAGTGCCTTAGACCACGGGCCAGCCAAACACAGCCTCCCCTTCCCGACCCTACACACGCACACCAAGGTCAGGGCGAAGCACCACTGACTCAGTGAACCGAGGTCTTTCCTTGGCATCGTTCCTAAGTTCTTCCCCAAACTGGAGAAGAATCCGCACTGCAAGCCAGCAGAGTGCTTTTTAATAACTACTACACAGAGTTAAAAATACCCAGTCATTGCCCACTCGCCTCTTCTTGGAATGGTCCTGGCATTAAAATATTGCTTTTGCACAGTGGTTTTTTTTTTCCTTTCTGGATATTTTCAGTCAAGAGATTTAAATTTCTTCTTAATATTATGCTTGCCTTGTATCCTTGTATCTCAGAGTGGGGATGAGCTTGACTGTAGGACTCTACTTGGAGCAAGTCAGCAGGCATCTGGGATTGTTGTGGCTCTTCTCTGGAGGCTGTGGATCAAGAAGGCTGTCAATCAAGGAGGCTGTCAATCAAGGAGACTGTCAGTCAAGGAAGCTGTCAATCAAGGAAGCTGTCAATCAAGGAGGCTGTCAATCAAGGAGACTGTCAATCAAGAAAGTTGTCAAGCAAGGAGGCTGTCAGTCAAGAAGGCTGTCAATCAAGGCAGCTTTTAGAGCCCAGGCCTGGACTTGCAAGGTTCAGGAGGGGCACCTGAATTTTTATCTTTATCACAAATGAATCTTTGTGCAACTCTCCAGGAGCTCAGGTCTAAGCTCCAGGAGTTCAATCAGATAGAGGGACAGTATTTGTCATTTGTGTTGAAGAAACTCAAAGGCTGATTGATTTTCTAAGAGAGTCTAGAGGATAAGACCCGCCATGCCCACTGGCCCTAGATCAGGGACACCGGAGAGCTGGAGTCCTCCAAAGTTGAGTCCACGCAGTGATTGTTGAGGGTGTACCTCCCTTTCTCCCTGCTGTCTTGGCTGTGAGGATGCCTCTGTCTGCAGCCGGCCCCTTGCTGTCATGAAATGACAGGAAAGAACAAAAATAAAATGGAAATTCTGTCCTCCATGGGTGCTATCGACCCCCTAGCCATTCTAAACATAAGTAAAAACAGCACTTTTGATTAAAGCCCTTCACACTGATTCTCAGGGACCGTGATGCTCTGCATCCTATGCCACAGAAAGCTGGTTGTAATGGAGCAGCTCTCTTTGGGCCATGTGGTAAGGAGATTATTTAGATCGACTTTTTAAAATACTCAGAATGTTTAATTACTATTCGATAATATGTCAGTGTAAGTCACGGCAAAGAACGGATTGGAATTCATGTTTGATGCTTTTTAAAGACTGTTTCACAACTTTGTAGGCATTTGACCATGAAAAGCCATGTTCCTCTGAGCATTTTGTTATTGATTCAACTATTTCCCAAAGTTCTCAGCTCAAAGCCATCCATCACTTCACTCTCCCTTCCCTTGTTCTTAGCAGGCCTCATGAAGTCAGTCACAGAGTGGCGACTGGAATCACTGAGTACTCTCAATGAGTACTTCCTCCAGTCACTGGGTACTGTCTCCAGCCACTAAGTAATTTTTCTGCTTCCTTTCCTTGATCTAAACTCCTCCGTGCTTTATTGCTATTTCCCCTTTCAAACACTTCTGGACCCAACCTACCCACCTCTCTCTAATGCCCCATTATAACCAGCAACCTAACTTCTGTGTGACAAGGTCCGCACTGGAAGGCACTCCCAGACATGGCCTCCTGCCTCCTGCTTCCTCCCTTGGGAGCTGCAGACAGCATTGTCATTCACACACTGCCCCCTCAGCACCAGGCAAGGCATGAAGACAGCACTCCCTGGATCAGACACTTGGTCCACACCTTGTCCCAGCTTATAAATGAGGCAAACATCATCTTTTTTTTTTTAGGCCTGGTCCTCAAACCAGACATTCATCCGTGGCCAGATTTGGTTCCTTGTACCCAGAGATTGAGTGTCATTCACAGATAGTGCTCAAGTACTTCCCAGAATGGATACCCACGTCACCCACTGAAAACTCAGTTCAAAGTGAGAAGCGATGCCCAGGAATGCCAAATGCAGCTTCTGCGGCTGTGATGCTCAGTCTGAAGCTGAGACACCTTCTGCTTGTCACAGCCCTGCCCACACAGGCCCTGGATCCATCACCTGTTGTCCACCTGCCTTACGGCCCTCACCAATGCTTGCATAAGCCTCCCGTTTGCTCTCTAGGGTGTGGGCTTTACAAAGTGAATTCCTCAGTCATGTTCTACACAATAAAAGCACCCCTTTTTTGGGCTGGAGAGATGGCTCAGCCATTAAGAGCACTGCTGCTCTTAGAGGCCTGAGTTCAGTTCCCAGCACCCACATGGTGGGCTCACAGTCATCTCTAGAAGGATCTGATGCCCTCTTCTGGCATGCAGGTATATATATAGGTAGCGCACTCATATACATAAAATAAATAAATCTTTTAAAAAAAGGCAGCCCTTTTTAGTGAAGTCAGAATTTACAACTCTGGAGTTATCACTACAAAGCTTGATCCCCAAAGCAAAAACAGGCAGAAGGAGAACACAGTCCCTTTTGAGGCGCTCTCGTTGTCAGCGGGGTGTTGGGACTTGGGTTTTATTTTTTTTATTAATTCAAAAAAAATCATACTGTTAAGTCCTCAAGCTATATCCTCACCGCCAGCCTCTCTTCTGAGCTCTCTTCTTGCAATGTCCATGCATGTTCACATGGACGTCCCGATGCCTCACCATTTCCCCAGGCTTGAAAGCACTCTCCTCTCTCTACTGACTAAGACAGCCATCCTGTCACCTGGGCTAAAGTCATGGTCATCAATGAATCTTCTCATATTCCTGTAGTCCACAGTGACCAATGGTTAGTGCTCCATAGCTTCTTGGTTTTTTTTTTTTTTTAAATTTTTTTTGTTTATTCTGTGATAGTTGATTATGTTTGTAGTGATGATGAGTGTGTGTGTAAGTATGAGTGTGTGTGTTGTGTGTGTGTGTGTGTGTGTGTGTGAGAGAGAGAGAGAGAGAGAGAGAGAGAGAGAGAGAGAGAGAGAGACTGAGTATGTGATGATTTGAGTTCAGGTGCCTGCCTGCAGAGGAGGACATTGGTGGTTCTCTGAGCTGTCTAATGAGGGTGCCCGAAACCAAACTTGGTCCTGTGGAAGAGCAGCCAGTGCTGCTCAGCACTGAGCCTCCTCTCCGGCTCCTGCATCTCCACTCCTGACTTGTGTAGCCTTGCTGCCTCTTTCCTGTTGTTCTCCTGTTATTCAAGCCAAGGCGAGTGTCTCTGATCTACACTTTCAATAGGATCCGCAGACAGTCCTGGACATGTCTTCTTCCCATGCCTTCACTGTCGTGATCAGGCTAGAAAACGTAATTCCCAAACAGAGACGAGCTGTACGACCACGTGCATGATTTCCAGGAGGATCCGGCAGACAGAAAGACGGCACGTGCTCAGCTGTCTTTCTGTCTGTCTCCTGTTGCAGAATTCATAGACGATCTCCTCAGCATTGTTTCCTCTAGTAATCCCACCAGCCCTGTAAGCTCCACGGCGTCTGTGACTGGGGTTTATTACTCGGTCCCACAAAGGAGAAGAGACACCGGTGCACTCGTCCTCACAGATGTCACTGAGTCAGAGGGAGGCACAAATAACACGGCTACTGTTTGGCCCTCTCCCCTGTGGACCTCCGTGTGTGGGTGTGTGCGCATGAGTGCAGTGCTGGCAGAAATCAGAAGACTGAATCCCCTAGAGCTGGACTTATAGGTAGTTCTGAACTGCTCACGTGGGTTCTGTGAATCAAACTCTGGTCCTCTGAAGAGCCGTATGAGCCCTTAACCTTTGAGTCGCCTCTCCAACCCTCCCTGAGGATGTCTACACACATTCAGTGCATTAGGTCCCTTGGTTGGACAACAGTATTCATTTCCACGCCATCCAGCAGTAATATGTGTGGGAGATGGAGCTGAGCTTCTGTCTTTGCTTGACGTTTCTGTCACCCAACAGCATCAGGCAGGTCAACAGAAAGCACATGATGGACAAATAGCCACACCCTACTTTTGAGAAGTTTAAGGCATGATCTGACACCCAGTGAGCTATTCCAGCTCCACATACTTCAAGGATCACAGCCTCAAGGTGGTTACAACAGAGACAGCTATCTACACACAAATGACAATCTTGGGAAACCCGAGCCCGGAGTTTACTTTGACAAAAATTCAAGTGTTTGGTGTAGCTGTAAAATACAAAATAAGTTGCATGTAGCTAACTCAATTCTTGCATGAGTCACAAGGTGTTAGGCTTAAAGTCAGGTCTGGGTTTGAGAGAACATTCAAATTCTTCCTCAAACGCCTTTATTGGGACTTAGCTATTATGGAGCACAAGCTCTTCAAATATCTAACAGGAATTTAACCCATAAATTTAACCTCTGGATGATACCACAAAGTTACTAAGCCGGCACATATTATTATTGTATGAGTGACTAAGTAACATCTTGAATATGTTTGCTGGAAGAGGATCTGTTTAACAAGAATTACAACAGACAATCTTAAGTTTTGCTTTTTGTTATAGCTTAATATGTTTAATTCCTCAAACATCCAGAAAAAAAAAACAGGAAGAAAAAAGAAAAGACAGCAATGAGCAGGTCTTGAGCAAAGGGATCAAGGTTTGTGTTAAGAATTGTGTGTATAACCACTCAGAAGCAGAGGTTGGCTGATCTCTGTGAGTCTGAGGTTAGCCAGGTCTACATAGTGAATTCTGGGACAGCTAGGGCTATGTAGAGACCCTGTCTTAAAAAAAAAAAAAAGAACTGCCTGTGAATCATGACCATGTGGTTCAATAAAACGTGTGTGTGTGTGTGTGTGTGTGTGTGTGTGTGTGTGTGTAGGGTGAGACAGAAGGCTCAGTGTTGAACAGTGATTGTTCCTCTTCTGGAGGAACAAATTCTGTTCCTGGCACCCATATCAGGAAAAGTTCACAACCACCTGTACTTTAGATGTTCATTAACCAGATATTTGTCAACTCTGAGGTCTTATGGTTTGCAGGACTGTGCAAAATATGGGATAACATATGACTGATCAAAATCATGATCTCTTATCATTATTAGAATGGTCTCTGGTTGTTTACAGAGGCCTGGGCATGTAGCAATGATCATAATGTCTTGCATGTTTTCATGAAGAGTTCATACTTGGCTACTTGACTTAATAACCCTAATGCAGCATCCCTCACCTCTAGTCTACTATGGTTAGAGAGTTAAAGACAAGTATTGGGGACTCCCATTGCCTGTTCCATGTGCCAAGTAGAGTGAGCTTGGAAAACACTGATGTTTTTCAAAGACTGTGACCAACACCAACTCTGCTTTCTCAGCACTAATGAGCAATGACTCTGGGGAAATATTACATTAAAATATAGATGCTGGATAACAAATATTAGATAGAGCTTTCCACCCTCCTTCTAAACTTAACTTTTTTCATTGTACCCATTTAGTTCAGCTTGTTGTCGTAGCCCGAAATTCCTTTCCTAATGTCTGCTCATACCTGAAGGTCCCCAGCACTTTTAACTAAAGTGATTTTCTGAAAGCCAATGAAAGGTGCACTAGACCAGAAATGGAAATTAAGGATGTGGAAATTGACACGTTCTTCCACCTGAGGAACTCAAGGAAGGAAAGAGAAAAAGACAAATAAACAAACAATGTTGTTATGATTGATCTTCATCCTCAGTTGGCCTTGGCATCCTAAGAGATTTGTCTCTGGGCCAGTGTATCAGAGAGTTTAAGTGAAAAGAGAAGACTCCTGATGAATGTGGGCAGAACCACCTCAGAGACTAGGGTTCTGGAATAAATAAGAAGGAGGAAGCTAGGAGAGTACCAGCATTTCTCTCTCTCTCTGCTTCCTAGGTGTGAGCAAGATTCCACCACGAGAGCCATGAGCTCCTCCTGTTGCCAGGCATTCCCTGGCATGGCAGACTCTAGCCCTGAACTATGAGCCAAGATGAACTCTTCTCTGTTGCAAAAAGAATTTCTTGTTAGGTATTTGGTCATTGCAATAAGAACAGTCAGTAGCACATTGCTGTCATCATGGATGCAGTGTAGAATCTTCCAACAGAGGCTGTCACACAGTGAGAAACAAGGAAAGGGTAAGTCCATGGAAATGAGAGAACAATGATGGGCTCCAGTGAGTACAGCAGGTGTTCAAATCTCAGTGTTGAATTCCTCCTGGTCTTCCCTGAAGCAACTGCATTGTGAGGCAAGAAATTCCCAGCTGCCATTGAGAATATTGGTTTTCATGAAATTCTTATTTTACAAGTATTGTCTGAGCAAACTTCAGTGAGGCCCTGACTTAATTACCAAATAATAATTCCAATGTTTGGTAGTAGGAAAAAAATAGAGTTTCAATGTCATGTAGATATTTATAACAAACAATAGTGCTTGATGTAATAGACTCCAAATTATTCTCAATTGTCCTATTGTGTGAATTATTTATGAACTTTTACACATCTGTAAACTCAGAATAGACCACTTTTAACCATTCCATACATAGGACAAGGAAAAATAAATAAATAAAAGGACCAAGTATTTGCCCATGGGATCCACTCATAACTTATCTACTCTGTTCAACATTAGGTCTCACATGTACAAAATGCAATGTTGTTTTTTTTTTTTTTTTTGTTATTGTTGTTGTTTTCATCCCAATAAGCCTCTCTGCGACATGGCAATCCAAATCAGACCAAATTAGGAAAAGGCCCGGTTTAATGGGTAAAGCGTTCCTGGTGATCCCAGGCCCTGCAGAGAGGAGACAGGGAAGAGAGACCAGAAGAACCACGCATCTGTTTTCCGGGATGCAGCTTATATACCCTGTGGGAGTGGTCTTGAGCCTCTCTGGAGGAGGAGCTGTGCTTGGTAGGCTTTGAAGGGGTGGGTTTGGGGAAAGAGATGGGAGAGGGGAGTTGAGGTGGATCTTCCACCAGAACATTTCAGACTCTTTGGATATAGGGATAAAGCTCATCTCAAAATCTCTCCTTTGCTGTCAGTGTCTCAAGGTCCACCTAAAAGCCACATTCAACTGACAAGTCAGAGCTATACTCATGGCAGAGGTTGCAAGCTTTCAGGGTTCACTCTTCTAGTCCTCCAAGTCTTCATCATTCAATAGAAGAGCAACATATGCCATTTATTTAAATAAAGGCTGACACATATAAGCAAGAGAGAAGATCCATTCCCAAGCTCCAGCCATCTTTGCTGTATGGAATAATTAACCCATCACATCCTGAACTTAGCATGGGTGGAAGGAAATGGTTAAGTAGCTGGGTGCCACATGCCACACTATGGGCAACTGGTCTTGTTCCCATCTTCTTTTTCAACAGATTAACGAAGAACCAGAGAGGAGAACAGAACTATTATTGAGGACTTACCTGGGCTAGGAAGTAGGGCACAGTCCACCACTACAGTGTTCTGAATATACCGAGCTCTCCTGCCCTCTGGCCTCCTAAGACACCATCGCAAAACTATTTAACATGATTTTAGTTTTAATCCCTGAACACACACTTTCTCAATGTTTTCTTTTCCTGCCAAAATAATGTCTTCTCCAACACTTGTAAGTATTGGTGTTAAGTGTAAATACAGGACTGAACTCTAAGAGTCCTTGGCTGAGGAGACAGATCAGTCATTAAAATTCTTCCTCTATATAAGCATTGATGACATGAATTTGATCTCTGGAACCCATTGTGTTTGCTATCCCAGTGCTAGGAAGGCACGGACAGATGGATCCATGGGGCTCATAGGCCAGATAGCCAAGCATAATTTACCAATCTTGGGTCATTGAAAGACCCTGTCTCAAAAAAAATAAATAAATAAAAAAATAAAAAATAATAATAATAATAAAAAAAAAACCATGGAGGGCAGGTGTCCTGGCTAGTTCTATGTCAACTTGACAAAAGCTAGAGTCATCTGAAAGGACAAAACCTCAATTGAGAAAATGCCTCTATAAGACCCAGCTGGAGGGCATTTTCTTAATCAGTGATTGATGGGAAGGGCCCAGCCCACGGTGGGTGGGGTCATCCCTGGCTGGTGGTCCTGGGTTCTATAAGAAAGCAGACTGAACAAGCCATAAGGAGCAAGCAGTAAGCAGCACCCCTCCATGGCCTCTGCATCAGCTCCTGCCTCCAGGTCCCTGCCCTGTGTGAGTTCCTGCCCTGTGTGAGTTCCTGTCCTGACGTCCTTAGACAATGAACAGTGATGTGGAAGTGTGAGGCCAATAAACCCTTTGCTCCTTGCTTTGGCCATAGTGTTTCATTGCAGCAATAGTGACCCTAACCAAGACAGCAGCTAAAGAAACCTAGTGGATCTCTGGCCTCTACATGCATGGACACATGTGCATGAGCACACACTCCTGAACATAGAACACATATGTCCCTGTAACTCCCGGGCATGTACACACATAGGCATACATACTTCCTAAACAAAGAGATCTTACCTACTCCCTTGCTCCTAAACATTCATTCAGCTCATGTGTGTCAAGAACATGCAGGGCTAGAGGAACACAAGAAGGGAAGCTGCTTGCTCTCTCTCGGCTTTCAGAGGGCTGCTGGAAGAGACACACCTGTCATGCATGGAGGTGTGAACATCAGACCATGTGTTTAAAAATTGACATGGATGAGACTGAGAGTCAAGACTCAGCACCACAGAGATGGTTAAGTGTTTAAGAGCATGCACCGCTCTTACACAGGACTTGAGTTTGGTCCTAACACCTGCATAAGGCAGAATTCACAGTTACCTGTAACCCCTGGGATCCAATGCCCTCCAGACTCTTCAGTTAACTATGCACATGTTGTATGTACCCACGCAGACATGTATATATACACAGAATCATTAAAAAAAAAATCAAAGAGTCAAGACTCCTCACTCCAGAAGTAAGACAGAGTCACACTGATGGAAAATTCTAGGGGTGATTGCCTAAGATCATTTTCTTAAGAATTATGTTAAGTATGATAAGACTTGTACAGGAATAACTATGTTTTTTGTCTGTTTGTTTTTGTTTTTTCAAGACAGGGTTTCTCTGTGTAGCTTTGCGCCTTTCCTGGAACTCACTCTGTAGCCCAGGCTGGCCTCAAACTCACAGAGAGAGATCAGCTTGCCTCTACCTCCCAAGTGCTGGGATTAAAGGCTTGAACCACCACCACCCAGCATGGAATAACTATGTTTTACCTTCACAGAGATTTTTTTAATAGAAAAGAATTTTACATTGAAGTGTCAGTCAGAAGAAAGATCTATGATCTGGTAGAGTTTGCACCTAAAGACTGGGGTAAGAAAGTATTGATGTATGCTCCTGGAAGGCGATCTGAAGACTAGCACATCCCTACTTCCAGAGTCTGATGTTCATTTAGTAGTCACCGGTTCACCAATTCCCAGAGTTTGTCACCTGTCTATCATAATCTTTGCTTGTCAAAGAGTTCAGAATCAGCTTGGTTTCCCTACAAATGCATAATGCATTTGATGCAAGCATAACTCATGTGGTCAGTTCTGACTGAGCCGGAGATCCCAGATCTAACCAAGCTCAGTTGACCTGGGTGAAGGGTATCAAGGAGCTTTCCTGGAGACTAGCCAGTTTTTGGAGGGCTGAGGAAGGGAGAATATGCTGGGCAAGAACATGTGGTCCCTTTGTCACAAGAATTTGGGGATTGGGGAAGGGGAGAACATAAACATGCCCCTGAGGAAGTACTGATACTTACAAGTTCGGAGATCCTTACACATGCCTTCCCCATGATGAGCTGTGAGAAAAGCCATGGAGGCAGGGTGAGAACCCTGGATAGTGTTCTTGTTCCATGAGAAGAGAGCTCTGGACAGGCCTTGTGGCTACAGAGCCAGGTGTCTGTCCACCTCTCTAGAACCAATATCTTAGTCAGCATGAGAACACAAAGATGGGAGGAATCTCTGAGTGACTGCGTTGAGCAGCTGCTGCAGCCCAAGCTTGTCTCACACAGGAGAGAGAAATAATCCTCTGTGTCATTTAGCCACCAAACTTAGTTCTGCTTACTACAGAACCTTGATTCTGATTCTTAGAGGATCTCAATGCAAAGTGAGGGCTACATAAAGCTTGGGACTACTGAGTGGTCAACCAGGCCCTACATAAGATGAACTGCAAGAGATTCAGAGGCATACTAGGTCAACCCCACCAATAGTTCATACTTACAAGAAGTAAGGAACAGCTCATAGGGAAGAAGATATTTCTCATTTGAGAAAGTAGTGTAACAAGGCAAGACACTGAAGATTTCCTTCATCTTGTATCTTTGCTGAGGCCAGTTCAGATTTAACTAAAATTTTATCTCCTTGATGGAGCATCCCAAGGAAAATTACCCAACTCTATTCTAGGACCAGAGGCCAAGATGCCCCAGCTAATTTATCTTAGCTTCTGTTAAAATGTCTGCTTATAAAGAATATCCCCACCCCATTTAGCTAACTGCTTGTATTAGCTTCTGTTAAACTGCTTGCTTGTGCAAACCTCCCCTTGTAGCTGCTGAGATGCCATGTGGGTTTCGCCTTTAAAAGTATATCTTGGTCTAAAAGTTCAGACATAGCTTAATGTAGTCCTAGCAGGCTAGAATTAAGACTTTCAATTGGCTATAAACTGTGTCTGAGTGGTCATCTCCAGTGGGATCCCTATAACAGGGGTGCAGTGTGAGCCCACATGTTTTCTAACAGTAAGGCCCAGAATAGAATGAAACTCTACTCTTGCAAATTCCTTAAGCATTCACTCCATAATATTTGACTATATATGTGAGTTTGCAAGTAACTACAAACATTTTCAGGTTCAATATAAAAAATCTATTGACATTGATTCTAATAGTATTAATACATGGTGTTAGATGCCATCCACACACCAGATGGACTGAGGCCATAGGCCAGAGTAGCTGATGGTTCTGAGGAAGTCCCTCATGAGAATCAGCAGTAATCTATACCCTGAAATAAGAAAAGGTAAAAGCAATTGCCTTTACAGAGGTAACTGACTAGACAATGATCCACCTCCCTTCTGGAAGTAGGTGAGAGATCCTATCAGAATGTGCACACACTGGCCAGATACATAGATTTTGAATTCATGGTACTTGGGAGCAATCTGGGAGTCTTAATTCTAAAACATCAAGATAGGAACTGAGTTCATTCCCCAGCAGTTCATAAAACCAAGCATGTTGGCACCTGCCTGTAATCCCAGTACCCAGAAGATCTGGACTGAAAGATCAGGAGTTTAGTGCCAGCCTGGGCTTGAAAAAATGATCAACATAACAAATAACATACAGCCATCAAATTGACTCAAAGCGAACCCCTTCCTCAAGTGTGTGCCCTGCTCAGAGACAAAAGTGAATACCAGCCTAACATAATTCACAAAGCTAAGGCATCAAGGGAAATAAAGCTGTGCTGGAATTTATCACACAGAAAGAGCACAGAAACCAGTAAGTGAAATGCAGGCTGGAGGAAAGGGTTTGATGATTGGGCAGAGAAAGGGAGCTAACTAGTGTGAAGGCAGATATGCAGGCATTGTGTCAAGTTTAGCAGAGTGTGACATAAGGAGAAAACAGAGATAAAAGCATTCTCCATGGACGGTTGTATTGGCACATCCCAGAAAAGCTGATAACAGAATGAGTGGGGAGGGGCCAGGTCACCATTGATAAGGATGGAATGTAGTTTTCAGACTCAAGTCTCTGCAATGCTCCGAAGGCAGAAATGTAGCATCCGCTAGGGAGAACTGGAAGAAAGAGAGCTTCTATAAGATGTATGTGCTAAGCACATGCAAAAGATTAAAGCGAAGAGCTTACTCATCATTCTCAAAACAATGAGGAAAACGGACAATTCAGCTCCTCGGAACAGCAGTTTAGACTGATAGTTGTCTACCAGCCACAGATAAAGACTAGAGAATGTGTCTTTAAAATGGGATGAGATAAAAATGCCTAAGTGGTGAAATCATATAAACAAAAACTACTAAGAGCAGAGCAAAATGTGAAAATAGGAAGAGCTACTTCAGATGAACCTTATTTTTAACAACTCAAAAACCCAATGGGATTTTCAGTTCAAAAATTGATAATGGTTATCATTTTATTAAGGAAGCCCAAGAGAATGCATCTCAGCAAGAGAGAAAGTTTATCACCAATGAGAGGACTTCATATCAAGAATGACAGGGAAAAAATGAAATAATAACTATGAGTTAAAAAAAAATATCTTATGGCTGAAACTCTGAGAAAGTTATATTCGGGACAAAAATCACATCCAACCTGAGGTGGAAGGAGGATGGGGGAACCAGAGCATGAGAGGAGCGAAGATTTCCTTTGTACTCTGAGAAGGCGAAGCCACTCAAGCGTGGACTCTGATAAATATGCAATGATAATACTGGAGAAAAATGGAAATAAGATAAAGGAGGTATCTATGCAGAGGGAGCAAAGAAAGGGAGGAAATTCACACAACCCGGACCCTGACAAGCAAGACTGTGTACATAAACAGGAAGGGGTTGAAACTGTGTTCCAGGTAAATGATGGAACTTTCCAGTACAGGCATAACTGAGCTCACTCTATAGAACATCAGCAAGAGTTGGCTTTGGCTGTTTTACAGAGACAAAAGAGTATAGAATCATAAAAATACAAGCAACATTATCTTCAGATTTAATTTGCTCAACGACTTCAGTCATTCTTCCCTGGACTTAGAATGAGGCACAGTATGTGCTTGTGTGAATTGTGACACATACAAGCATGTACATATATACACATACACATACAAACATACAATACATATACATACTGCAGTCAACACTTTGCCGTCACACTGAACAGGCTTCTCTTCTTTCAGGATGCCTTAGGTGAAATCAAATAGATCCATTTCTAAATCAGAGCTGTCCAAAGCCCAGACAATAGGAGCCATACAGAATTAACTCCTCATGGGCTCTCAAGGGACTCAGGTGTCTAGTTTCTGTGCACCTGCTGGCTTTCTGCATACAACATCTCATCACTCTGTGTGCTGTGGCCAACACTTTTGTTGGCCTCTCTCTTTCTCTTTCTCTCTCATTTTACATCGGAGAGATGATTCAGCAGTTAAGAGCACTGGCTGCTCTTCCAAAGGACCCCAGTTTTGTTCCCAGCACCCACAAAGTGAAGAACTCTGTAAATCTACTGCCAGAGGACCTATGTCCATATCTGACCACTATGGGCAAATATACACACAAGGTACAGAGACACATATGCAGGTAAAATATTCATACTACAAAATAAAAATAAGCAAATCTTAAAAACCATTGAAGTCCTGAATTTACTTTTACAGCATTAAAGCGGGTTAAAGTTTGTTTTGTAACTTTGGAATTCTACTATACTTGTGGTAAATGAACCTTCTCTGTGGTATAATCAGGGTGGAGTGAGGATTACATGAGCTGGCTGGAAGAGAGTGGACCTGTCCCAGTGCAGGGGGCTCAGACAGAGCCTTGTCCACACCCTGTGAGGAAAAGCTCCCTAAAAAGTCTCCCTGGAGACTTGAGTATTCAGAAAATCTATACTTTACCATTAAGGCTGATCTCAATGCGCAGCAGCACTTGTGAGCTCAGGATCCATCACATCTCCCAGCTCCACCTTAAATATTCAGCTGTCGGATAAAGTAATGCTTATTCTCTGGAGAGCGTAGGTTATATTTTTGTATTAAGATCAAAATTTCACAACTCCACAAATCCTGTGAACATGTTGCTCTCGAGTAAGCCACGAGACGCGGACTGCTTTATTTTGGTATCTACTGAGACACTACTGTCTGCCAGTGGGAAAATTTTCTGTAATAACAGGGAGTCGGCACTCTGCCTCCTATGTAGATACCTTATAAACCTCAACAGCATAAATGGAAGAATTAATGCTAAGCAATGACCACCACGCTGTTCCAAGGTCCCAGAGTCTTTCTCTCTTTCTGTCGATTTTCTTCTTGCATATTCTTGCTATCTTCTTCACTGGTGTTTCCCTTCTCCCAGTCTCCCTTCACACCTCCCTCCTCACCTCTCTTGGTAGAAATTCCAGCTACACTTGGTGCCAAAATAAAAGACCAGAGATGTAAAGACTATTAACATCTTATCGGTGGACACTCCTTACACACAGTACTGGTTTTCAAAAAGATACTTTCATTACAAAGTACAGTGTACATAGAACACACTCCCTTCTGGCCCCAGCCCTCTCTTTCTCCCTCCTTTTTCCTTCTCTTAGTCCCCTTAGTTTCCCTAAGACAGTTTCACTCAACTTTGACCCGACAAAATTCCACTGTGCATGTAAACTGCATTGCCCTGTCCATTCCTCTGGTTTTTTTAGTTCCATAACTTGGCCATCATGAATAGTGATGCAACAAGTGTTAACATTCAAGGATGTCTGTGGTCAGATCTGGAGATCTTTGGATGAACGCCAGAGAGCGCTGTACCTAGGTCATCTGGTAGAAGTATTTTACATGATTTCTGTCTTGTTTTGTTTTCTGAGGAACCTCCGTAGTGATTTCCTGGTGGCTGGAATAGTTTCCAGTACCATGAGCAGTATGCAAGGGATCCCTTTTCGCCTCATCCTTCCCAGCAGTTGCTTTTTGTTTTATTTTCCTAGTGACAGTCATTTTGACTTGGTTGATATAAATTCTCAGTGCAGTTTTGTGTTTTTGGTGACTGTAATATTGAATATCTTTCATGTTTCAGGATATTTATATTTCATCTTTTGAGCAATGGACATTTCACCAACTCATTTATTGACTACTTTGACTTCTTGATACTTAAATTTCAAGTTTCTTTAAATATTCTAAATAGCAGTCCTCTGTCAGATGTGTAGTTATCAAAGTGTCTCCCACATTCTACCAGCTTTAAAGAAAACTTTGGGTTTAAGCTTTTAAACCCAAAGCATCTTGTTCTTGGGGCTGTATAGAGGCTCATATGATAAATCTCTGTCTCCATACAAAGATCAGGTATGTGTGTCCTTCATTAGAAGACCTTCAAATCTAGGAAGGACATTTCTCAAAAAATTGAGTCATGGTTTTATTTCTTCATCCATCCTTGCACCCAAGCATTCTTCCATCTATTTATTTCTTTAACATTGTTTTTTATTATTAGGATCAATTTTATTACAAGGTGTTAACTACCCCTAAACCCACTACATGTCAAATGTGGTTTTATTGCTGAGGGTCACAATGTGAACAAGACACAGCCCACGCCCTTACAGAGCCCTGTCCTCTCAAGGGTCATCATCCTGCAAGCTCATAGTCTTTTGAAATTCTTCTAGAACACTGAACAATATAGGAGAATGCCACTATAATTAACAGTACTTAGAGGGTGAAGAGTCATGAATGCATCAATTTGTGGTAACAGAGGATGACCATGGGAACAGAGAGGGAGCAGGTCCTCTGGAATTGGCCGATGCCATAGTGGCATAAGTCTGTGATAATACTGCCTAGAACTCACTGGGAGAAGAGACGTGAGCAGTCTTACACAGAGCCTGCCCACAAGATAGAAATATCACAGAGTCAGCTAGCAGCCTCATGCCCTGAGTGAGGCCAAAGGTGTGGTACAGCGGCTCTCCGAATTACCTTACCCTCTGCTTGCTGCAAGCAGACGCTTTTCTTGCAGGAGTTGGCTTCTCCTGCTAAATATATCCCTGTTCATCTGCAACAGCCACCTTCACAAATGAGATGCAGAATGTTCCAGAGAACATATGTCCAGCAACTTCTTTAGCACCAGCCTCAGAAACTGTGCAGGCATCCTTTGCTCTCCCTTCCCTCTCTTATGCTTCCCAACACCCCAGCCCCCCCCCCCACCCCCACGTCCATCAAATATCAAAAGCCTGCCGCATGCCTACAGGACAGCAACATTTCCCCCCTAAGGTCTAGAACTATAAATCCCACATCTTATTGAGCACATTGTAAGGCCCAGGAAATTTAGTAGAGAGCTTTTGCGAGCGACCTTTGCAACTGAGTGATTAATGGTGAACCGTGACATGAGCTCACAAGGCACTAATGAAATGAACCGATGGGAAAATGGGTGACCATATTAGTCTGTGGCTTGCTGGGAAGCTTGGAAGACAAGCTAAGAAAGTCCACTTCAGAGGGGCCCTCCATTTCCTGTACTGCAGTGAGCAGGAAGAAAAATTTGGAAAGGGAATTCTACTTAGAGTTGGAGATGGTAAAGGGCCCAGACTCTAGACTGCTTCATTTCTAGTGTAAATGGTGGCATGAACTGAGTCCCATCCCATCTGTGTTCATACCCTGAAGCCCTTCCCTCAGATTCTCAGACCACGATCTTACTTAGGAACAGGGTGTTACAGGCACGATCACCTTGGACGAGCTCACACAAGCGCAGGCCTTTTGCTTCACCCAGTCTGGCTGGTGAATAGAGAAGACACAGAGTGGGTCACAGGGGAATAGACAAGAAGTAAAGTCAGAGCCTGGTGTGGTTCTTCTCCTGGAAGAGAAGCAACCTGCCCACTGACATGAAGGAGGCCAGGAACAGTGGCCCTGGAGCTACTGGGAGAAACCAACCCCTCCAGAGTGGTGGGACAGCACATGCCAGTGGTTCGTGTGGCTTCCACTGTGGCACCTTATTACCATAGCAAGTAAATTCAGACACCGATGAACTCAGACACCCATACTACAGTATGCTGTTAATTGCTGGGGGTAAGTGTTTGAAGCACAATTCTGGAATCATCCACAACAGAAGATTGTCTCCTTTAATAAACAGATACTTTTTCAGAAATTGAGAAAATTATTAGCACATTCCAAAATTCCCCTGAAATAGGTACTAAACATTATTAGGAAGCCCATCAAGGCTAACCCAGAATTCTGTATACCTCATTAACACCTTCAGAGAGACCATTAATTAAATCCTGGACATGACAGGATTCTGAGCAGTTGGAATTTGTGCTTTAAAAATAGACAACTTTTGTTTCCTCCCTGATCTGAAATCTGTGATTTTGTCTGCGGCACACTTGTGTCTGCGACACACTTGTCACGCACTGTGCTCTGTCTGTTGACCCTCCAGTTCTGAGACCGTGGGAAGAGGAGGCTTGTCTTCTGGAGCGGACACTGGAATGGGCATTGCTAAGGGTTCTGACAAAGTGGAGGGTCAAATGGCCTCTTGCTCCTGGTTGGATCTGCCCCAGTCAACTGGCAGGGGATGAGACTGCTTTTCAGAACGATTCATTAAGATCTGTTTCCTAAGTGTTAATGCAGAGGATGTGTGTGTTGTGTTTTTCATTTGTTTTTGTTTCTTCGGTACAAATGGTGAAGAATGGATTTGATCACTAGACATGACCTGGTTCTGTTATTGGCGACTCTGGGGCATAGAGAGCCAGCTGGATACTGTTTGGTGCCGTGTCCCTCCGAACTACAATGTCTGTGGTCTTTCTCTTCCTTCACACATAATTGTCTCTGAATGAGAGAAAATAGAGGCTTTCCCAGCCTTCTTTAAGGCACATTAGGAAACCCAAGTAAAGCCAGCTGTATCACTCCTGGTTTTGACTATAAGTTTAATTCGGGACTGGAAAGATCATCTCTGTCATTGTTATTTTTTAAAACTGAAATCCAGGGACATCTGCTAATCTTGCAACTTCCTTGAAATGTTGTCATCCCGCTGATTGCTAATAATGTGCAATAAATAGTAAGTGCTAACTGGATGACTTACACGAATCACATGTGTCCTCTCTGACCTCAGGGTCTCCATCTGCAGAGGAGGGTGTACAAGCCCCCTTCAGCATCTTCGTGGTGACATCAGACCTCAGAGAAGGTGCAGCATTAGTGTTCTTCGGGGGTTTGTGTGCTAACTAACACCAAAGGAGGGAAGTGTCAAATGGGTACAAAAATGTCTGCAGAATCATGGAAGATTGGAAAATACATCAAAAAAAGAAAAAGTCACCTAAGAGAGAGAACAGGCAGCCTGCCTGCATGCCCAGCAGAAGTTGTCAAGAGAGGGCATGGAGCTGGGCACCATAAGAGAGGGCACCCACAGACAGAGCACATGGAGCATCCTGGGCTATCTGTAATTGTGGACCATGACATCGACATGTACACCTCTTACCTCATAGTGGCCACTAGTACAGGCAAAGAGGAAGGAGCTGGGGAAATCTACGGTCCCTTCCTGGGCATGTCCTGTGTCCAGTTTCCTCCATTCATACCCCACCTACACTGTAATTGCACCATCAGCTGAGAACCACGTCTTTAGCTCACAACTTCTTGAAGCACATTTAAGATCAAACCACAACAACCCCGGCCCTTTGCAAGGAAGTCACTGAAGGACACGCTTCGCTGAGGCGGTTTGAAAGGGGTGCAAGGTCCACAAAAGGGGCGATGGGTGACAGATGAAAAATGATCTAATAGAGAGAGAGATGCTCAGAAAAATCCCAAGAATCTGCTGAAGATATATGCTGGAGCAATCAAGAAAAGGTGATTGACTGGAGAATCAGAGAGAGAGAGAGAGAGATACAGAGAGATAGAAATAGAGAGACAGACAGACAGACACAGGGAGAGAGACAGACACTGAGAGAGACAAAGAGAGAGACAGAAAGACAGAGACAGAGAGAGACATACACACAAAGAGACAAAGACAGAGAGAGACAGAGAGAAAGAGACAGAGAGACAGAGAGATATCAATTAGATAGAAGCAAAAAAAGTAAAAAAAAAAAAAAAAAACACCCATGAGCAAGGAAGGGAGTTCAAGTTTGAATATAAATCTTTTTAGACACCATGTGAAGTGACTCAGTCCATGCTTGGATGGCCCTGCTTTCTCTATGTTGAGCTATCGTGTGTGTGTGTGTGTGTGTGTGTGTGTGTGTGTGTGTGTGTGTGTGTGTGTTTAGTGTTGCACCGTGGCTCACATGGGGAACATAAATCAGATTACTTATATGCTGTGTGTATTTCACCTAGCAAAGCCTCCTAGGAAAAAGCAGCCATAGAGTAGGCAGCGACTTGGACTCCAGGAGGGTGTGGGACTTCTGCAGGTGGATTATAAAGGAGGTTTGCCCGAGGAGCAGCAGGAGAACTGAGTCATTATTAGTGAACATTCTTCATATCCATATGAACATGAAAATTCCAACACGAATACCTCTCCATGCCTGGAAATGCGACTCCTCACACATGAATGTTGCTGATCCTTTGGGCATTTGCACTTTCGGGGTAACTGACAGTCTTGACAGGCAGGTTTTCAGTTTGCTGCCTGTCCGCCTCGTCCACCTCCTCAGATCTCCCCGGGTGTCCCCCCCCCCCCCGCGGCTGTCCTTGCATGTTAGGTGGTCCTGGGGAATTTATACACATTAATGACATTAAAACAAAGCTGTCATCAGTGTGGAGATCTTCTTCTCTGCAGAATATTCTTTAAGCGTCTGACTATTAACGGATCTTGGCTCAGTAGCTTTAGCTTTTCTTAATCTCACAGTGCCCTGAAGTTTCTATTTGGGGGAGTTTGTGTGTGTTTGTGAGAGAGGGGGGCCACAGTAAGGGCCAACTTCATTTTCCCACAAGCATTTATTTTTGTAAGGAGCTTCTGGAAATAAAAAATCTTTACCCGTGCATGACCTATTTGCAGTAACGACTGAGCCCGTCAGTGTCTCCTGTCAGTTCTTGATGTATTTATGACTTCTCTGTTGTCTTCTTATGAGGAGACTGCTGTTACAATAGGAGCTCCTTAGAATATTTTAATATTTGATAGCACAGATCCACCTCCGTTATGCATACGTTCCACATTGTCCTTGGCAATGTTCACACATTTACTCTTCTATATAAATTCATATTCAATTTGTACAGTTTCCAAATACACCCTAATTTGTAAAAGACATTTTATTAGACTTAATTATTTATTTGGGAGCATTGATATTTTAATTTGGAATAAAACTCACCATTCTTAATTGTTTTCTTTGTGTCTTTGCATGCAATATAGTTGGCTTTGTGTGGGATTTACATATTTATCGTTGTAT
This sequence comes from Peromyscus leucopus, assembly GCF_004664715.2. Taxonomy (NCBI): domain Eukaryota; kingdom Metazoa; phylum Chordata; class Mammalia; order Rodentia; family Cricetidae; genus Peromyscus; species Peromyscus leucopus. The sequence continues at coordinate 55,226,972 of NC_051081.1, read as the reverse complement.
TTGACACTGTCTACTTCAAAGTTATTTCACTATGCTAATAAGCCTCATTTGTTACTCTTCTACTTAATTCTGTAACTGGTTTTGGAAAGAAAACGATTCTATGTTCCCCATATCCTGCACCTTATGGAAATGATCTTATCTGGCGCGTTCATTTTTATTTAAGCAATTCTGTTCTCTGAACGTGTAGCAGTGTCTGTAAGAAACGCTTACAGGTGCTCACCCTGTGAGCTTGGGTTTCACAACTGTACCACACAGACCTTCCAGCCTGGCAGGTAACAGCCATCCTCTTCTTCACGCCTCTCTTTCATGAGATTTTCCTAAGATTTCTTTCTCGGTGTGATATAATGTTTGCTGTGGAATTTGACAGACACTCTTTCCAAGCCCTTGTATTTTCAACTTACTGGAGTGAAGTTTTCATTAAAGACTAGCACATGCTTTCAATTGACTTTGTTTCATCCCTTGGGTCTGTTTCAGGTCAAGCTGGACAGTGTCCAGTTTGGTCTTCCTTCACTCTTCCATACTGCCTTCCGATGGGTTCCCTTTGATGTCCTCCATCGTGTCTGTGTGTCTGTGTGTCTGTGCTCCCGATAGCTGCCCATCCACACACTGGTCCTGTGCTGTGGAGCAGATGTGAGACCCCATTTCTAGAGATGCCCAGGCCCATTCTTCAGACACCTCACCTCAGACCCTAGGAAACATTTGATCAAGCAGGACTGTCAGAATCTCTTATTTCCCACCAAAACAGTAGATAAACTCAAAGTTTGGCAAAACACATTGATCATCCTCAGTCAATAAAACACCTGACCTTTACCTTTCAGGGTGACAGTCAGGAGGGTGTGTCTTCTTGTCACATTGCTTTGGAGACAACTGGGGCTAGAAAGGTGTAAGCTAAGAACTGTGCAAACTACCCATTTCTCAGAGTTGCCCATGCTTTCCTAGTAACCTCAGTCACATTAGGAAACATCTACACTTGTGCGGCAAGTCTCTCCAGCTCTATGCAAGGCCACACTGGGATTTTGTTATAGGATTAAGTTGTGCCCTAGCTATCTGCTGATCATCACTGGGCACCAATGCAAAAAGAAACAAAAATGGAATCATAAGATGTCTCCACATTTTAAGATTTTATTTATTTTCATTTTATTGTTCTGAGTTTTTGCCTATGTATCTTTATGTACACCATGTGCATGTTTGGTGTCCACAGAGGCCAGGAGTGCAGATCACTTGGACTTAGAATTACGAGGAAGCTGTGAGCCACCGTGGAGTTGTTGGGAACTGAACCTGGGTCCTCTGCAAGAACACCAAAAGGTCTTAACCCCTGAGCCCTGATCCTTCCACATTTTAAAGGAGTAATTAGGGAAGGCTTGTATCATATCGTAAATGTCACATGCACAATGGTTTTACAGAACTTATCTATCTCAGAACATTGGGGCTAGAAGTGATTGTGTTCTGTCTGTCTTGAAATGCAATGAGTTATTTTGCTGAACAGAGGGTGTTACATAATTCCTGAGTTTCAGTATTGGCCAGGGCTGGCTGGGTGCTCGGGCTCCATGCTTTATTTTCATGCCTTGCTGGATTCTCGCTATCACTTGCTTCCTGTGCTGCCTATGTGGGCATTTGATCCGACCGTCATTGTCAAATACCTTTGAGGAAACGGCAGTCATAATTAAGTCTAGACACATGTAAATACGGATCACATGTAGGGAATGGCTACTTCAATACCTGTAAACAAATTTGTTTCTTCTCCTGTTACAAATTTTTGTTACCTGGTATATAGTCGACTCCTGGCAAAGAATCGCCTTTGGAGACTGCACCCCAGGTCGACCTGTGACAGGGTCAGGGGTTGATTTTAACTCTTGAATCCTGGAATGATGTACCAGAGATAGTAGCAAAGGGGCTTCTGGGTGTTGATTTTGATATTGTGATGTGGAAATCCTCAAGACCATAGTCTAAGCGGGGGTTTTATTTTATTGTAGGCTACTTAGCATGGTTTTGACATGGTTCTAGAAGTTTATTAAAAAGACAGTTAACGAAAACCTTTGGAGTATCTTTCTGATACTCACTGTTGCATTTTGAGAAAGGAGTGCTAAGCCCCCAGTCCTGTGCTGTTCTTAGCCTTCAGGCCCTGGAACTGCATTCTGCCCAGAAGTCTGGTATCCAGTGTATTCACAGAGCCAGGGGTCTCCTTGTCTGCCACTCAGGGAAGAGGGAGGAGAAGAGCAGTCCTCTATGACATCACAGCCAGGCTGCAGAACATGTCCTATTGTTGACTGGCTTCTGGCTCCCTCATTCTGCGTCTCTGCTCTGCCTGAGCCAGGTGTAGTGGAGATAGGCCTTTCTATCCCTGCTCAGGTTGAGGAACTTGGTTTCTTGTCTAGGAGGTGCTGTGGTGGAGAGCCGCCTGCCTTTGAAGTCTCAGGACTAACGGCCCTTCTTTCTGCTCATGTCCCTGGTAACCCTGGACTCCACATCAGTCCTAGCTTAGAGCTACAGTGTCAGCCACACTTCTCTTTCTTCTACAAAAACAATACCTAAAGCAGATCATATTTTTTAACTCTTTTATGATATATATGTAATATATATGATGTATCAAATATATAGTATATATAATACATATGATATATCAGCTATAGATCATATATATGTGTGTGTGTGTACATTGACATAAAGATCAGGGTAGGGTATGCAATCTCTAAATTTTCATATTCTTTGATCTATGCAAACAAAAATTTCCAGGAGAAATACAGACTGTATGCCCAGTGGCTTTATCCTCAGGTGTGTTCAAAAGGAAATCTCCCAAGCCAGTGTGCCCAACTGTCTACGAAGTCCCGCATGCTCATCTGAAGAGACTCAGTACTCTGTTGTTCCTCAACAGAGCACAGATGTGTATAAAGTGGGCGTCACGTCCTGCCTACAGAGAGACACATGTACACATTCAAAGTGCAGGAGGCAAACTCCAGGGAGGGTGGGGCTGAAGACCTGCATGGATTTGATAGACAGCGACAGCAGCTTTTCCTATGATCCAAGTGAGTGTCGAGAGGTCGGTGGATTGTTCTGAGAACAGAGATGACACCTCAGGCCATGAGTGGGTTTGAACCCAGCAGAGGTCGGACAATGGGGTACTGGGAATTACAGACTCTGACTATCAATATTGGTCTTTCCACACTTTACTGTGTGGTGTGTGTGTGAATGTGAACTCCTGTGCACACGTGTTTCCATCTAAGAATCTTGGTCAAGTCCCTAATCAAACACTTTCTTTTATAATTGTTGCTGTGGTTGTGTCCCCTCACAGCAGTAGAGCTGTACCTCAGCCTGGCCCCTTCCCTCCTGCTGGGGTTCTAACTCTTGGTCCTTCACATAGAGGAGAGGTTGACATCGGGCATCGACCTCAATCGCTCTCTACCATGTTTCATGAGACTGAATCTTATCCTGAACCCAGAGCTCACTGGTTAAGTAGCTTCAGGGTTTGGTTGTCTCTACTTCCCTGTCCTGGGATCCAGGTGCATGCTGCTCCTTCTGGCTTTTTTTTTTTTACAGGTTCTGGGAGATCTAACTCATATTCTCAAGCTTGTGAGGCAAATACTTTACTGACTGAAGCATCTCCCTGGCCTCATTGTTTTCCCCTGACCTTGAACCACAGTGGACTGTCCCTTTACAAGCACCCCACTTCACAGTGAGTTGCAAAATAAAGCTGATGCTAAGTTTTAATTTATTTGTATATTTTTACGTTAATTATATACTGTTTTCTAGTGCCTTTCATAGTTTGAAACAGGATTTTGTTAAGAATTGGAATCACTGGTCCGTTCAGCTTACTGATTCACCATCCAGGAAGGTTCCCTAGATTTAAAACAGTAAGGCAGAGGAGAAAACACACTCAATATGAATTCTTATATTCTGTTTGTTCCTAATGGTGTGAAGGGTATGTGTGGATCCTGTGCCCAGTCAGGTTTGTCCAGGGGATTTCCCTGAAGATGTCACTCTGTGAGTCTTTCAGAAAGAGCATCTCATCAAAGACAGAAGTAATGGGTCCGAGGGGTGCTGTGATACCCTCAAACACTCAGGTCAGCAGCCACTGCCTCCAGAATGTTTTCCCTTAGGTCAGTGGGAATCCTGCTGTAAGAGAAAGGCCCTGGCAATCCTCTCATCTCCCCAGATTAAGTGCTCTGAGCCAGCTTCTCCACTGGAGTATCACAAAAACCTCCCCAAACCATAAATCTTCCAAGCTCGTCTCCAGACAGAGCAAGCGCTGCACCCATCAGCACTTTGCTGGGCATTTGAACTCCTCATTACTGACATAAAAATAGGAGAATCAGGAAAAAGGGAAACCAATTTGGAATTCAGAGCCTGATAAAATATCACTTGGGGAAGCTAGAGAGAACAATGGCTGCTTTGTCCTTTCTCACCCCATCATAAGCTCAAGTGGAAAACGGGAGCATTTAGATGAGAAATGATCTCCCAGGGCCAATCCCCTGGACAGCGCTGTGAGATTTTAAAAAAGCAAAGTGTGTTCCAATGGGTTAGCCTGCACTATTTCCATGTTTCCCACTGAAGTCTTCATGGCATGATCTGTGAACAGCGGGTTCTAAATAAATGATGGATGAATGAAAGAGGGAATAAAAAGTTTATAAAAGAAGATAGAGTCTGAAATGACACTTCTGAGACTGGCTTGGGGTGACGTTACAATAACAACTAATAAAAATAGATGTAAAAGTTCACTTTAAATAACGCCCCTTTCAAATGAATCAGCGTTCCAGGGAGGATGCTGAACCAACCTGTGCATTTCATTTCTCTTGGAGGCCACTTTGTCCTCTACTTGAAGGAGAGCAAAGAGGCAACTGCCATCATTTTTAAAGGCTTCTGCTATGGCCTGAATTATATTTTTAAATGAGCCCCTAAAGCCGCATTCGAATGCATTGCTCTCACTTGCTAAAGCATGCATCCTAGTCTCCCCATGCTCCCGAGGAAGCCACTGCTTGATTAACCTGTGAGCAGATCTACTGGTTCCTTAAAACAAGAATCTCTGTTGCAGGTACAGCTGACTCGAAGGGATAACCTCTCTATGCACGACCTCCTTGGAGGTAAAGAAAAAAGACAGCCCTGAGCTGGAGAGGGGAGAGCAGAGATCCCTTTAGATGACCAGTGTCCTGTATGCAGCCTGCCTCCTTGCATCTTCTGTGATGTGTCTTACTGGAAAAGCTGCAATGAACAGCTTGAGGCTGGGGTTAAGGTGGCGTGACGATCAGTGCCGTTGTTGCCAAAGTTTAAACCTGAGGTAAAAAAGAGTGATCTGCTGTTTGTTATTGCTGGAGATGACAAGATTCTATGTGTGCATTTGGTCACTGTGACCTTTAGTTCTGTGCCCAAGGATTCAACCAGCTGTGATAAAGAAGATAAGAAAAAGAGGACGAGGATGAAGAAGAAGAAGGAGGAGGAAGAGGAGGAGGAGGAGGAGGAGGAGGAGGAGGAGGAGAAGAAGAAGAAATGTTATATATTGAATAAGTATAGTTTTTTTTTTTCCTCTTGATCCCTAAACAGCCCAGCAACAGGACTTTTCCATAGGATTCACAGCATATTAGGTATTGGAAATCATGCAGAGATTGTGAACCATACGTGAGAGGATGCATATAGCTTCCGTGCACATATTGAATCTTCTTGCATACATGAGCACCTACAGATTTGGGGTTCCATAGAGGTCCCAGACCAAGTCTCACACAGATACTGAGGCGACTTAGCCTAATGATGGTGAAAATTATGTATCCGTACCTACCAGACCCTCATCCAGTAATGAATTTACAATATATTATGTCACCAGATTTCAGCTCAAAGTAAAGAAATACCGTCTCCTTGCAAAACAGATTGGTTTTCTTTTTCGCTATTTGGGGGCTTACTGGATATAATCATCTGATTCCCACCAGACCCTTGAAATATAAAAGCAAACCCCCATGAGTCATCTATTAGTAGTGCTCAGTGTTTTAGGGTTGCTAAGAGCTGGGGCCACACAACATGACACTAACCTGTGGTGACAAGCAGCACATCCCATAGGTGACTTATTTTGCCTATCTGGAGTTTCCCTGAATGTCTGCAAAACCAAGTAGCTAGACTATGAACTCCCCAGGGACCTCCTATCCTCTAACACATAGCCATTTGGCAGCAGTATTTCCTAGAGTTCTGGACAGGATGTGTAAAGCTGATGGGATTTTCTTTGCTTCACATCAAAGGTGGTTTTGCCCCTGGAACTCCAGGAGACAGCCCCTCTGAGTCCCTTTGTAGTAAGCCTTCCTGATATCTGTGATGAGGGAGAAAAAAGCAAGAGGCTAAGACAGCATCTGCAGGTTCACAAGGGCTCAGTCCTGCTGACAACCCAGGCGAGTCTTGTCTTTTCCATATCTCAGTACCTGAAGCTGTGTTTTGCCTTCTTGTTTGGTGACTTTAAATAAAAACTCACCTGTCAGTTGCTTTCTGATTATCGTAGGAGGAAATCACTCAATTTGCCCAGGGAAATTGGAGCATGTAGTCTGTCAACCAAAACATTTCAAGGGTTTTTGTTTGTTTGTTTGTTTGTTTGTTTGTTTGTTTGGGGCACAAGGGACATGGAAGTAAATCTGCTGAACTTCTTCAAGTAGAGTAACCTTTTCCTCTGCTCTCAGGAAGACAGATGGGGAAAGTATGCACATAATGATACAACAAATATAAATGTGGGGGAAGAAAGAGAGTAAGCCTGTGGTGGAAACAGCCATGGAGACGCACTCCTGGCCAGGGTTTGGGTCTGGTGGGGTATACTGAATGAGGGAACCAGTTCCCCTCCCCCTACTCCTCAATTCCCTGCGTCTTGCTTTCTGTTGCCACCATACTGAAGGCTGTGGTAAGGATGCCATCCAGCATCCCTCATCCATAAAGCAGATAGTGGAATATTTAAAGTGAGTTACAGATTAACTCCTAGGAATAATGGAGACGTCCTTAGGGTAACAGCATGATGTTGACACTCTCTCCTCTCTTCCTTATCATTTGACACAACCTCCTCTTCCTTATCTCATACCTCTGAATGTTCCAGAACTTTCCATGCCATTAGGGTGGCTGCCCCTACCTAATGACCTATTTCTGCTGCTTCTCTCAAAGTATTTCCTCTTGGAAAGTCCTCAGTGACACACAGACGAATCGAAACACATCTAATTAAGCTCATGAGAAGAGAGTACCTTGTCACCACCATGGTCAGGTTGAGTTCTGCCCTGACATTTCAAGGCATTGCCAGTGGAGTTAAAAGGCATTTCTCTGCTGGCACTGAGCTTTCTAAAGCACAAATTCGGTTATCAGGAATTACTGCAGCAGACATAATATGTATCCCTGGAATGTCGATCCAGGTGCCGAAAATTGCAGCCCAGTAGGAAAATGGTGTAATCTGTGATTCCATCTGGCCCATGAATTTCCAGTGGCCTTGCTTATAGATTGTCAGAACTGTTCATTAAGTTTGTTTTGAAACCAAGGGCTTAATATCTGTAATTTAGAGGGCTCAATAGGCAGTTAAATTGAGTGAAACTATTTTTGAATGACGACTCCAGTTTCAGAGAAAGAGCGGACATTGCAGCTCAGAAGAGCCGCATTTTGAGGCAGCACCAGGAATTCAAGATTATTTATAGGCCCTTTAGAAAACGGGCTTCGCTATGCTAAGTTGAGAAACTTTTCCTCCCTCCTATTAAAAAAAAAAAAAAAGCTCACAAAAGCCACACACTGACAAAAGGAGGCATTTTTATTGCAGATAGGTTATTGGCCACAACCATGGAACACTCAGTGGTCCAAGTGGAGCACAGGCCGGTGGTAAGCTCTCTCCGTCTGATTTGAGACTGACTTTACATACATAAGCTGCCATGAGAAGGTGTTTCCACAGTACAGCGTATGCAAAAGAGAGACTCTTGTGTGCTGAGCCTGTGATTAAAATCGGAACTCCTTATCTACTGTGCTTGTAAGCATGCCCAAGCAATCTCAGAGACATTGAGTTACCCATGGGGATGGTATCCACATTGAAACCACAGGGAAGGTTCTTGGATCCAAAATGTAGCATCAAGCTACAGATGTAAATTGTGACATTTGTTTTGAAGGGTGACATAGAAAGGTGATGTAGACAGAAGGAAAAAACCCCCAGAACAAGTGAAACATGTCAACAAGTCCATCCAAGTGAAAAAACAAAACAAAACAAAACATAGAGCTTCATGGGCCCTGATGTCCCAAAGGAGAGTCCCAATACACATTGAGGATCAGACATTGGCAACTAGTGTTGTAAGGGTTGCAGTCATGGTCGTCCACAGATGCTGTAGTTACTTGTCTTGTGTGTCTGGACACATGACAACAGCCTGCTTAAGGAAGGATTATTTTGGTGCCCAGTTTGATGGCACCATCTGTGGGGTGGGGAATTCAGGGCATCAGTGTCTTGGGGAAGCAGGGAGCAGCGCATGCCGACACTCATCATCCTTTCTTGTTTTTGTTCAGTTCAGGACCCACAACATGGAATGGTGCTGCACATGGTCAAGAGGGTTCTTCCATCTCAGTCAACCTAATCTAAGTCATTCCTCACGGGCATTCCCCAAGACTTGCTCTCTGGGTGAGTCTAGATCCTGTCAAATTGACAGTCATTATTTCCTATGATAGACATCAAGCAGGTCTAACCTGGTGTAGCAATGAATGTCACTCAGTCTCTAATTCAAATCATTCTCCCCTTCTTTTGCTTAACACGGATGGTTTTTCCCCCAGGGAAGTCATGGGTTAGACAAAAGAAGACAAAACGGCACTTATAAAATCTGTCCGGGCAGCTGGCTGATACTCTTATGACTGAGACGATAAGTCAGCTGGGGATTTCTGTGAAAGTTTGCTTTCCTGGAATGAGTGCCACCTCTTTAAAAATAAAGAGAAAATCCACTTTCATCTTCTGCCTTCCTGAAATGAGAGCTGAGGCTGGAGACAGAGTCTTGCTGTTTTGCTTAAGAAACCATTACTCAGGATGATAGGACAGAATGGAGGGAGAAACCCAGAGCTGACAGCATGCGGGCTGGGAGAAAGCATAAAGCCACCTGGGGAGATTTCATCAGAAAGCACCCCAGTGAGAGTGTAAGTTCAAATGACTACTGAGGAGTTCTAAGAACAGGCTGGGGAGATGATAGAGTGTATCAGAATGCAGATCCCCAGGCCAACGTCAAGGCTGACACAAATGGCAGCTGACCCGTGATTTCAACACTCGGGAGGCAGGGATATGAGTTATAAATGCTTGGTTGATAGCTCAGACATACTAACTAGCTGACACCTCAATAACCCATAATTATTATCTCTGTTTAGCTATGTGGCGTGGTACCTTTTCTCAGTACAGCACTCTCATCTTGCTCCTCTGAGTTTGCTGGGGACTCCTGACTCCACTCTTCCTCTTCCCAGAATTCTCCTAGTCTGGCTCTCGCACTCAATCTCTTCCTTGCCCAGCTATCAGCAAATCAGCTTTTTTCCCCTAGCAAATGAGAATAATACATATTCATAGTGTAGAAGAGGATTGTTCCACAGCACCACACTACACAATGGGTATACGTACACATCAATAACAAGGGAGTTACACACATGGACTGACTTTGGTGGATCTCAAGGGTTCTGTGGATGCCGTTAACAAACCCTCAGTTACTGCACCCATTACTTCTGTTGTGGTGACCAAGTACCTGGTTGGAGTCAGGAAGTGTTTGTTTTCACTCACATGGTTCAGTGAATCATGGCCACATAGTAGCAGCAACACAATGTAGCTGGTCACATGGCATGTGTAGTCAGGAAGCAGAGAGACATGCATGCTGGTGCCCAGCCTGCTCACTTATTATATTCATTCTGAGTTCCTGACCCATGGAATGGGAGTGTTTACATTCAGGCTGAGTGTTCCCTTCTCAGTTAACCTATCTCAATAATCTACTCACAGACATGCCCAGATTCTAAATTCAAGTTGACAATTGGCACTGCCCATCACAAACATACATGCTAGAATTCTACTTATTAAGTATTATTAAGATGACAATGCTTATGGATAGAAAAAAAAGATAAGTCTTTCCCGGGACCTAGGGTTAGAGACCGTGCAGGGGTGGGGATCGGGATTGGCATGGGTGACTCTGAAGGAGTTCCTGGTGGCGCAGAGTTCTGCATGTTACTGCTGAGCTTGTTGTGTGTTAGGGAATGAACCCCACACAGAGACCGGAGATGCTGGAGATGTGCCACATCCTGCTGTCAGCACTGGACAGCACCTCCTACAACTCTTGAGTTATTTCAAAGTAAAACAAGTGGTGAGCTATAGAGCCACCAGCCAGTGGAGAGTAAAATACATCCTACATCGATGGCTGGGGTGATGTCTCCCTGTCAAGAGAAGAGCACATGTTGCTCTTACAGAAGATCTGGGATCAGTTTCCAGCAGTCACACCAAGTGCCTCACGACCACCAATAACTCCAACTCCAGGAGATCGGTGCTCTCTTCTGGTCTCTGAAGGCATCTCCACATATACCGTGTACAAACACTCAGGCCTCTACACATATGTATAAAATAAAATGATAAATTAAATCTTTTAAAAGGAGATAGATGCATGGATGCATTCTGACGCAGCAAGCACACTCAAGCTGTGCTTGTGGGCAGCCTCTCTGGATGTTCAGATGCACACGCTGTCTGTGACTGGTCCTGGATGAGCTAAGACCTTCACACCTGGGCACATTAGAACCAAGGCCAGATGCACGTCTCCAATCACTGAGCCTGTCTGTCCACCCAAAAGTGCCCGTGGGAGCAGAGCTGCCGTCAACAAAACACCAGATTCCTGGTCAGCTGCTCCCTGGGCTGCTGGGGCACCATCGCCTGTTACTTTTTAGCTGGAGCTCACTCACATGTCTCCTGTTTGTCTTCAGTTTAATTTATTTCACAGCCATTGGACACAAATTACGCTGGGCAAGTCCTCAAGTGTCCTGTGGCCACTTGCAGAAGCAGTCAGCAGATGCAGAGTGGACACTGACTGCCTCTGGCTCGTCTTCAATTTTGTGTCTTCCCATTTTGCTAGAATGTGGCTGGTCAATAATCTATGACTCTTGAAGAAAAACAAAAAGCTATAAAATAAACAAGAAAACTACCACGTGTGTACAATTCTTTGAGTTTTAGTTTTGGGATCAAACCATGCACAAAGATGTCCATAGTCAATAATAAATTTAAAGTGCACACAAAGTATTTTCAAAGAAAGCCATTATACAAATTGCATGTGTGTGCATGCAAGTGTGGTGTTCCTGGAGGTACAAGGTTTTGCAGGTACATATGCAAATGTGTGTATGTGCAATATGTGCTTATGGAGGCCAGAGTTCAACCTCAGGTAGTTCCTTAGGAGCCACTCACCTTGCTTTTTGAGATAGGGTTTCTCACTGACCTTAGCACACTGAGCTAACTGGTCTGTGAGCCCCAAGGATCCATCTGTCTTTGCCTCCCAAAGGCTGTAATTATATAGCAAGTACAACTGTGTCGAGTTTATATTTGTGTGGGTTCTGTGCGTCAAACACAGGTCCCTGTGCTTGTGTACCACTACACTGTTTCTCCATGATATATACTTTAATTTATCCTTAGTTATAGTAACCAGGCAACAATACATTTAAATGTGGGCTGAAGGAAATGAGAAAATCTCTGTGTACACCATGATTATATCCATATATGTGTCTCTTTCGCAAATAAAAGACAGGGAAAACATATGAATCATTTACCTGGTTTCTGTCATAGTGTCAGTAGTGTAAGACTCCCCACACCCTCATTCTTCTGACTGATATATTAGAAATTATGCAATGAACACCATAGTAAATATACACATTGTGATGAGGATTTTAAGCATAACAAGGTGACATCATCTCTCTTTCAAATATACAAACATCCTAGAGGTGAGTTATTTCTCTATTTTATGCATTTATAATAGCATTAGTCTCTCTTTCTCTCTTCTCTCTCTTGTTTGTGTGTGTGTGTGTGTGTTATAAGTGTGCCTGAGTTTACACTCATTCTTGAAGGCATGTGTGAAGGCCAGAGGTTGACATCTCTATTTTGCCCTGGATCTTGCCATTTTGTCTAGGCTGGTTGACCAGTTAGCTACCAAGATCTACCTGTCTCTATGCACCAGCCTTGGGGTTACAGAATCACTCCACCAATGTGGCTTTTACATGGATGCTAGGGGTCCCAACTCAGTTCTTTATGCTTCTACATCAAGCTCTTCAGCACTGAACCATCTTTCCAGCCCCAGGCCATTCTTTCTTCATGGCTGTTCTCAAAACTATGACTTTAAAAACATTCCACATCAATATACTTTATAGTGATCTTTTTTTATTACGTATCATTTCAAACCCCATGGATTTTTACCATTCCTCTATTGATGAGCATTTTGACATTGTAATTGTTTTGTTATTACAAAGTTCTGTAATAAACACTAAAGCAGAATTATTGTTGGCTTTTCAGAAACCTTCTGAATTGCAATTGTATTGATTTCTATGGTGGGAAACACATTTGTAAACAAAATCGTGATCATGTCAAAAAAATCAATTATGCATTCCACAAAACATTAAAAAGAAAAATGTTCTTTGGACAGAAAACTCTAATCATTTTATAGTGAATATAAACTCAGATTATTTTCAAGTGTTTCAATATTCTTTAAACATGTTTTTCTTTGTTTGTTTGTTTTGAAATCATGTCTCAGGTACCCTAGCCTGGCCCTAATTGATGATTTTGAGCCCCTGATCTTCTTGCCTCAACCCACAGCTTCCTGAGTGCTGGGGTTACCAATATGTGACACCAGAACTGTTTTATGGATGAATCCATAGCATATAAGAAGTCTGGTTTCATAAGGATGTGAGAGCTTGGTCATCATTCTTTATTTCTTCTCAGGAGTCTGGACCTTTAAGAATGGACCTCGGCTGACTTCACTTCTTTCCTGCCTTTTGATCCTGCTTTGCACGTCAGTTCAGCAGGGAACTGTGAGAGGTGTCCTTGTGAAGTTGTGTAAGCCATAGCTTTATTACTGGTGGTTTAGAGTTAGCCATGACAGGAGTCCTTGTACTGGGGAGGATGGAAACCCTGCACACAAAGGTTTTATGTGTTTGCTGTCTTCGCTTTTGGCAAGTCTGCTATCAAATTCATCAGCACGTGATTCTGCATGGGTACGCTTGTGTGCTTGTGTTTATGAACACACACACCTAGATCTTTACTTTATCTGTATTATTTTCCTATTCTGGAAATATTATAAGATGCAAATGACCAATAGCATGTATTTTCTGTTTCCACAAGTGAAAAAGTATTTGCAGAATACACTTTATCTTCTTCCAAAAATGTATTATATGTATAAAATACTGACTTCAAAAATCTAAATGTATAAGAAAAACAAAAATATTGTAAGAACTAAAGAAAAATGCATGTGCTAAAAATTCCAGTTCACAAATTCACTGTGACTGAGGATGGAGCATCTGCACCAAGTCTCCCAACAACCACAAGAGAAAGGAAGCAGCTTTTTTATTTCACGTCATTATCTGCTACCAAATATTGACTAAAAGGATAATATCTTTCAGCACCAAATAAAAGCTTAACATTATATTTCATCACACACTGGCCATGCAGACTGTTTTCTATATCATTTTTTTGCCCTGGTTTCATGAGTGTGGCAATTCTTATAGTCTTTGACAATGCAATGAAGCCCAGAGAGAGCCAGAGCTTAGGGCCTTGTCATTGATCTTCCCTGTTAGTCACTAGGTAAGAACCATAGTTGGTTCTCATTCCTCTGATGGATTCACTATTACCAGGTGTTATGTTACACTGCTAGCCTCGGCTACAGTGGTGAGGTCTACCTTGAAAGTTTCATTACATTTATTGATTGGTCAACGAGTGTGTGTGTGTGTGTGTGTGTGTGTGTGTGTGTGTGTATAATTTGCAGGAGTTAGTTCTCCCCTACCACAAGGATGCCAAGGACTGAACTTGGGTCACCAAGTTTGGCAACAGTTGCCTTTCCCCACTGAGCAATCTCACTTACAGAACTTTCATAAAGCAGACACAAAAGAGCATCGGTGCGGTGATTATTTACACAACACTGAAAAAGCAAAGGCCATGATTGAAGGCATGACTAAGGAATGAGAGCCTATGAAGGCTCACTAACGTGCTACATGCTGTCCATGGTTCAATAGGAGAGAGATGAGAGATCAGGATTTTGGAGCCCTGTGACCCTGTGCTCCTGAAATCCACACCCGTCACTAATTTCCTCAAGTGTTAGTTAACTAGCTGGGCTTTCAACACCCAAATGGGGGACAGGTCAGGTTCAAAGCCAAACTTGCCGCTTGAAGACTGGTCCACAAAGCTGAGTTAGAGTCATGTGAGGTCCCAGTCTACACATGGCAAGGTTTCCTCACGGTGTGCCATTTGGGCCAAATGGGGTTTTATTTGAATGAATATTATCCCAGCCTCTTGGCTTCCTGGGCAACACAGAACGCCGATCACACAAGGGCAGGGGTACTGGTTTGGGCTCAGGTGACTAGCAGGTACCTCCAGGCATTAGTGATGTTCTTTTTCCCTGAACTTTCCTTGCTACGTGGGGGATGCTGCACAGACAAGATTTGGTTCCATCCTTCAGACCTCAAGAGAACAGTACACACTGAGGTGAGCCGTGACACATAAAGGACTCTGTGGGAGTCAGCCCAGGGAACTATGCAAGGAGGGTTTCTTTCCAGGGAGCTGGTGCAGAAGAGAAGACAGTGTACAGGAAACCTGGGAAGCTATGGTGACATTTCACTAGAGATGGGAATAAAACCTAGCTGAAATTTTTTTTTTCCTTATTCTGTGTACAAGTGCCTTTCTGGTGATTAGTAACAATGCACAAGCCTCTGCAACAACAATCTAATTCGTATAATGCTAAATGAGGTAAAAATGAATGTGTGAGTCCATGTGTTCACTGTGAGTGGATTCCCTGATCCCAGGAGCAGAGAGGAAGCTCCAAAGGGGCTTCTGGAGGAGACAGCACCTACTCTGGCTTTAAAAAGGAAAAAGAAATCCTTTTTAGGGATGTCAAGAAATGGAAGACCCAGGGAGATGTCATTCTAAACTAAGCTCAGAAGAGTAATGAGCCAAAATGGTAACTGTGGAATGAGATAAGAGGGTGGTGAGGGTGGAAGCTGTTGGCTCATTTCCCCACGTCTGACTCTAAGTCTCACATCCTGTCCTAAGTGAGGGGAGACACCCTTGTTATCTCTCATTCTGTAAATCAAGTCATTTTGCAAGTGGCTACTTCCTCTGACTATCCTGCACCTGGAGATGTTGCTCAAATGTCCTCGGAACTGAACAGTGTCCGGTTCATGGAGAGTACCTGGGCAACTGGGTTGTTTGAATGCAGTGGAATGTCCCTTGCTAAGTGTATTGAACTTCGTAAATACCTATTATGTACGTGTATGCAAATGTCAAAAAATAAATAAAAGTGTTAGTTTAAAAAACAACAACAACAACAAAATGCTTGTAGATGCCACCACACGCTGGCCTCCTTATGTCATTAGAGATGATCCAACGTGGCCCTAACCACGAGTCTAAGTAAGTATGGAGAAAGCGGCACTTGGTATAAGGAATAAGTGGCCCAGTCAGTTGTTCATGATGAGAGCGAGCAATGCCGGAAGAATGCTGTGTGCCCCTGTATGGCCCTCACTTTCTTCAGGGTAGGTGTGGAGACACCTGGAGAACACAGCATCAGACATGTGGCATACCCCTTCAACGTGCTGAGGGTGGAGCTCACTGCCGCTCTTCCTGCTTCCACACCCCTCTTCCTGAGTCCATCTCCCACATCCCCCACACCTGGACACCAGCACAGGACACCAATGGACCCAGTGCTTTGCCTGCTCTCTTCCTGCCCTTCCCGGTCGGTCCTGGAATGTGTCGGGCTGTGCTGGCATCATGCCCTGCCTCGAGGCATCCTGAACATCGCTGCTGAAGACCAAAATTAGCTGGGACGGGTCCATTTGACAGTCACCAGGGCCAAACTGGCACCTGCAAGCTGAGTCACTGACTTTTAACTGTTTATTAAGTGGTGACAGTGACAGCTAAATAGTGTAGAGGAAGGACCCCTTCTCTGCGTGTTCCGGGAACGAACGTAAGGCTTTTAGAGAACAAGGCAGAGGCATTACCAGAATGGGAGGCGCTGCCGGGGAGGGGTGCAGGGTGAGCACCAAATTGCTCTTGTCTCCCTTCCATCTGAGCAGATGGTTCCTTGGGAGCACATCCAGTCGGGGGCTTGCTTGCCCCTGCAGCTCTGGCCTCAGGCTGTCCCATCACTAAAAGTTCTGAGCAGCACTCACAGCTCACGTAGCAATTAAACAACAAAAAGCACCCTTGGATCCAATGGACACCGGGTGTCTGTTCAAACGTCCCAGCATGAGTGGCCCTGATCACTCTAGAGAGACAATACGTCTGTAGGACCCCGCATGCTCCTCCCACGAGTTTGGATGGTGTTGATGAGCCCAGGAACTTTTTCAGTTAACTTAACTGGTTGCCAGAGGTATGGAAACCTGTCTGTGTTATCCAAATTAGAGTGAGTAGAAGTGAGTGTTCTTGGCCAGGAGATGGAAAAAACATCTTCCCCAGAGTCAGCCTTGACACACACAGCAAGATAGGGTGGAGACATATACATGGACAGAGACACACACATGCATAAACACACATGTAACCCAGGCACACATGCATGCAGACCCACACACAGACCCACACAGACACATGTATGCTTTTGCGTATCATGTGTGACCTATAGCAAATTCAAGCAGAACTTCTTGCCAACACCTAAGTAAGTGTAGAGGGATTCCTTCCTAAAACCTGAACTAAGCCTGTAGTCCCTCAGCCTGTGTCTTGGGTGCTTGCAGGATTGTATTCCATCGCGGAATAAAGGAAGATAACAATGGTCCAAGATCAGCATCCTTAGAGAATCATCAGAAAAGCTTCCTCCTGCAGCAGAGAGAAACAAATACAGAGACCCATAGCCCAATAACATGCTGAGAATGAGAGACCTTGGAACGCTCAGCCCTAAATAGGGATCAGGAAACCCTGCAGAGGAGGAGGCAGAAAGAGTGTAAAAGCCTGAGGAGACAGAAGATACCAAAGGAACAAGGTCTTCTAAACACCATGGGACTGACACACACATGAACTCACAGATCACAGAGACTGTGGCAGCATG
This sequence comes from Peromyscus leucopus, assembly GCF_004664715.2. NCBI lineage: Eukaryota > Metazoa > Chordata > Mammalia > Rodentia > Cricetidae > Peromyscus > Peromyscus leucopus. The sequence goes on along the minus strand of NC_051081.1, from coordinate 55,209,777 downwards.
TGCAGGCCTGTGTGGGTCTGCACCAGAGGGGGTCCTAGAGCTGACAGGGGAAGTGGACATAAGCACCCACCCTAACCCAGAGGCTATCTCCAAATGATAACCACTTGCAAATGGAAACTGAGTGTTCCCCAAGGAATCTGACTTGAGAAAAACTGCTCTTCAGGGCAGGCTACATGACCAGCATGGCCAACAGAAAATGAACTCAGTGGCAGGTTTGGAAGTTCCTTGTCTCATAATGTCATCTCAGGGCTTTTCCTTTCTTCTCTATTTTTTAAATTTTAACATTTTTATTTCTCTCTCTCTCTCTCTCTCTCTCTCTCTCTCTCTCTCTCTCTCCCCCCTTACAGGTCCTTTACATATACATAATGGCTTCTGGTTTTGTGTTTTTTATGGGATACCTGAGTGTGTAAATGAGGGGGTCTCTGCATCTATATCTGTTTCTTGTTTCTTTTCTTGGCCTCTTTTCCTTCTGTTTGTCTTGTCCCATTCTGATGTTTTGTTTTATCATTATATTATAATGCCTTAGAAGCCTGTTAGTTTTCTAATGAGAAACAGAAGGGGGGGCGGTATCTGGATGGGAGAGAGGTGGGGAGGGGCTGGGAGGAGCAGAAGCAGGGAAAAACCATAATCAGGATATATTATATGAAAAAAAAAATTTCCAATAACAGAAAAACAAAAAGATCAGTGAGCTGATGCTGGGTTTCTCAGTCTCAGCACTGGTGACATTTTGGGCTGATTGATTCCCAGTCATGGAGGATTGTCTGCACCACGGGGAAGCACAGAACACTGTCCTCTGCAATTGTAACAAAGGTGGCTCGAGGCTCTCCTAGTTTTCCCTGCAGGGCAGATTTAATCCCTTATTGAGAACCAGTGCATAGAGTGATCAGAAAGGAGAGAGAACAGGAGTTATGCGTGGAGGACATTGACCGGATGCTATCATTTATCAACAAACCTGGAGAGGGCTCCATAGATCAATAAATCCAGGCCTGCTTTCAGATTTATAGGGTGGGAAACCAGATTAATCCAGCAGGATGCATTTTGGCTCTATGCTGCTGTGAAATGCCATATTAAATTAAACAAATTCTGTGGCTTTCTTCTGAGTCAAGGGGAGGGGAAAAAGGAAAAAGGATAACACATTAAATTGCAGGATATTAATTATACAGAGCTACATATCGGATGTTATACATTGAAGGAGCTAATTTCCTCCACAATGTTATTATTATTTGTTGCTGGTGTAGTATCGTTGATGTAAACACACCACTTTATAAATACTCCCATAAAGTTTATTGCTCTTACACGAGCATGCCGTGTAATTATGTATTTACCTTCTAATAAGTGATATGAAAGGCACAGCTCACTCTCAGCAAAAGCCGTGCATTCGCAATTATCCGACTTCCTAAAAATCTCTGGGTAGCAACTGAGCTGGGAGGTTCTAGAAACAGAACTGATATGATCTGAATAAACAAGCAAATTCTATTTTTGTTATTTTTTTCCCCAGCTTTAAAGAAATAGGCCAGTCTTTCTCAGAAAGTTTCACACTGTAGGGTATTTTTTGGAGGAGGGGTATTTTTGGGTTTGTTTGTTCCTCCACAGGGCTGATCCATCCCTGTCAAGCCTGCAAAGTGTGCTGCGTGTGGGTGGAAAGGCAAACCACACAGAGCAAGTTTCACTGCCATAGTCAGGTCACCTTAAACATTGCACGGCAGTTCTTTTCAAAAGGGAAAAAGTGAGACAAGAAGGACACACACACACACACACACACACACACACACACACACACACCACACACACCACATACCCATGCACAAATTTCTCAGCTCTAGTCACCCAAGACAGCAAAAGCTCTCCCTGCACCACACAGAGATGGAGGAGGGGGCAGGAAGAAGGGAGGGGGAAGGCAGTGGGGCTCAAGCTGATGGAATAACCAGTGACCCACACCATGGACCTGGACTAGATGGCTCCTCCTCAGACACACTAATACAAAGTCCTTTGGGACGTCGGAGTCAATCACTGTGTTGGTCAAAAACGTTAGCAATTTGTTGGGTTTTCTTTTTTCCGATGCCCACTGTCTGGAGAGTTAAACACCCAGCTGTCTAGAAACAGTTCTTTAAAAATGCATTGCCTGGCTGGGCAGCAGTAGGGCACGCCCTTAATCCCAGCACTGGGGAGGCAGAGGCAGGCGGATCTCTGTGAGTTCAAGGCCAGCCTGGTCTACAGAGTGAGATCCAGGACAGGCACCAAAACTACACAGAGAAACCCTGTCTCGAAACACACACACACACACACACACACACACACACACACACACACACACACATACACACACAAACAAAAAAAAAGTGCATTGCTTGTTTGGATAAACAAACCCTACAGAACAAACAGATTTTCATTTCTGTGAGGCTGGGGAGCTCAACTTGTATCATCTTGTGGCCGCATCACTGACGTGGTAAAGAAAGCGGTTCTAACATGGCAGCCCCAAGTCTGAGGGCACCGAGGTGCACAGGAACTATGAAGAGGGTGGACTCTCCTGTGCCCCAACAGCAACTCTGCACATCCCGAAGGCAGAAGCACATAGCAACAGAAGTCACTGATTTGTAGACAACAGCAATTTAAAACAAGAAGGAAGAGATTTGACAATGAAACCCCATCAGCTAAGTATTTTTTTAACCAATCTAACATTCTTTTTCCTCAATCTATTCTAGAGAGAAATTTATTTTAAAAAATTGTTCATATACTTTACCCTGGATGCTATGTGCATAAATCATTTTTGTGTCCTTATTCTCTGTTTAACAGTAGATTATCTTGTACATTTTGGGGTGGTTGGGGATCCAAGCCTCCTGCAAGATGTGATATATCCCTGACCTGAAATGGTCAGCAATTTTCAACCACAGAAGGAGAAAGATGGGAAAGGATGGAGGCTGTGGCACAGACGATGGGTCTTCTTCCCGCCCTGCCTTTGACAGAAGACTGCCAGCTAGTAGCTCCCTGCAGGTATTCTAAGGCTGGTATCTCACTCTGCTGAAAGTTCCAGGTGGATTTCAGTACTCTGGAATAAACTGCAGGAATTTACCAGAAACCTGATCACCTCAAAACCGAGATGAACTAAATCCACACGTATTATTTCAAGAAGTGTACTTGTATGGAAAATAATGTAAAGCAAACAGTTTATCTAAATCTGAGTATGGCGGCCCTGGCCTGCATTCCCAGCACTCAGGAGGCAGAGGTAGGGTGTTGTTTGAATCTTAGATGATCTTTTAATAAAAAACCCTGAGCCACATATTGGAGTGAAAGCTGAAAGATCAGAGAAGCAGAGCAGCCGGCCACTAGTTCTTACCCCTACAACATCCTCAACCTAAAGAGCGTGAGTTCCTGTTTCCTCATGCCTTTCTCTGCCCAGCCATTTTACTTCCTGAGATTAAAAGCATGTGTGCTATCTAAGCAAAGGCATGAGCTCTCAACTGCTGGGATTAAAGGTGTGGGCCACCACTGCCTGACCTTTATGACTCAGGCAAGTTTATTAGGGTACAGAATAGATCCCCACAGTAGGGTGATCTCAAAGTCAGTGCCTCCCTGGAGAATGCCTGCATGGAGGCATTCTCTGAGAAAAAGTTTACCAAGCAAAACCTTCCATGAAAAACAGAAAGCCATCCTAGTGCATTGAAAATGTGACTGGACAGGATGGCTTGTGTGCAGCTTGGGCGTTGATGCTCCATCTGAGGAAAGCTGCAGCCAGAGGGGCGTCATTGCAGAACTGCCCGATGCTCTTGATTTAGTCTCCCCTTCCTGGAGGCGTTTGCCCTGTCCTTCCCCGATTTCTTTGCCTAGGGCCTGTCCCACACAGGCTGTTCTCTCTGGAGTCCATTTGACACCTCGGTAGGAAGGGCCATGCTTCTTAAAACTTAATTGTGAGATAACCTGTGCTTTTTACATTGTCACGAAACTTACTGGCCTCCTCTGGTCTCAGCAAGTGGAGATGCATGAACTGGTTATCAGAGTTACACACTTCTATCAAGCTTGGCCTACAACTGCTGCCATAGATAGTTTAACTGCGCTCTAAAGGTGTCTCTACGCATAGTGAACTGTAATCTAACCTGACACATAAACAGACTTCAACCTCCTCTTGCTACAAGCCACAAGTCCTAAGCAGTCAGTTATCTAAAAACTAAATAAGACAGCCTTGGAGCTATAACCAAGAGGGCCAAGGGCTGTCTCCTCACCCACTTCCTCCTCCTCTGGACTGAGGGCTTCCTTATCTCTAGATATAAATGGAACCTGTTCACGATAGAGAAAGGCATCCTGAACCAACTATCTGTTAGCAGGCCTCACAGAAGGACATGGAACGCTCCAACCCCTGCCTCTCTGCCCCGTCTCTGAACCACTGTGGATGGAGACTGCTAGGGAGGGAGTTGCTAATACGTCAACCGGGAGCAATAAGAGAGGGTTTTCCAGAATGCTGCCTGCGATGCCTCTTAGGCTCACATACACGGCCCTTGCCAGGGCTATCTGTTGAGGATGCGCTGACGGTATAGTGAGGGCCGAGATCTCCGTGAGTGCTAAGAGATTGTTCAAACAAGAGTGGGTAGAGTGGTCAGCTTGCTCAGAGGGCAAAGATGAGGGTGAACTGGAAAGCCAAAGAGCTTCAGGCTGTGGGAATGAAGTGGCAGGCGATGCACTGAGGAGCCAAAGAGAGCTTAGACCACTGCGGGAGTTTAAAGAATGTCAGTGGGGTTCCCCTCAGGTGGACAATGAAGTCTCAGGGTGGGAGACGTCCCAGTTAAGAGCAAGGACGGTGTTAATGGAACATTCTTTCAGTCATGAAGAGCCCAGAAAATTAACCAGGAACCAGTTCATCAGGATCTGATAGTACTTATAAGCCTTTGCATTTTGAGGAAGGAGGAACTCTGGTTGGTATGTAAAATGACAAAAAAAAAAAATTAAAAAAGGTTGCATTTTATCCAGGTGGGGGCCTTCATGTAGAGTAAAGGGGTACCCAGGAAAAAGAAGTGAGTCGTGTCCCCTGAGTGAGCAACCCCAGAGGTCACTACAAGTCTGACCTACAGTTAACTCTGGGCCCTCAGCTTTCCGCAAGCCCTCCTGTTTGAGACCCTGATGTCCTTTCATGCTTAGCTACCAAATGACTTCAAGGCTAAGATGCTAATTAATAAGCTTAACAAATGGAAGGAGGAAGAGAAGAGAAATTACTTGGTAGTAATGACAGGTCTTCTCTTTTTTCCTTTTTCCTTTTTCCTTCTCCTCCTTCTTCCTCTTCTTCTTCTTCTGCTCCTCCTCCTCCTCCTCCTTCTTCTCCTCCCTTTTTTGCCAAATGATGTTGCTATATCAGTATAATGTCTTTGTTTCTTTTGAGCCTAACATACAGTCTTCATTTTAAGTCTGTGTTTCCCAAATTATCAGGAAGTTGCCAAGAAAGAAAAACAAAATGCTGTTATTCATTCCACAGGTCTCACTTCATGAATGCTAGCAAATACGCAGTGAATTCTCTTTGAGGCATTTCTTCTCCTGAGTGGGTGTTTCACTGCACTGAACTCAAATGATGTTCAGAATTTGAATCCTACTTTTCCAGACAACTTCATACCTCAGAGGCAGTTTTCTTATCAATAGAAAGGTTTGGTGATCGTCATTTCATGGTAGAAGGCATTATTTCCCAAGAACACAACAATATAGCGGCCCCCAATTTTGTTGTTATAAGTCACCCATGCATTTGTATTTTCTTGCCTTGTTTGTTTTGAGACAGGGTTCCACTGGCTGGCTTGAAACTCTGTAGACCAGGTTGACTTCAAACCCATAGAGACCCACCTGCAAGGGCTGGCTCAAATGCGTGTGCCACCACACATACCCTTTCCTGGTGGTTTGGATTGTTCCTTGGGGACTGAATTTGAGACATGGATTTTCTGCAGAAGAAATAATGGTATATTTAATTTATTTTGTTCACATAGCCTTTTTTTTTTTCAAATGGATCATAGCAATTTATCCACAGACCCAGCCTCCCACAAACAAAACCTACTGAAGAAGTGGAGGCGACTTGCCACATACCCTTTGATCCCTAATGCACAAGACAACCCCAGCCTGAGCAATGCATAGGCTGCCGCTGTCCATCATATTGGCAAGTGTGCAGGGAGAACTCTGCCCAGAGCAAATTTACATCTGTGGGTGGTGTGGGGTGCTGTGGCATCACCGTGCTCCAGAAGCCATTTCAAGAATGTTTTCGTAGCAGCCTCGGAAGCTCGTGCTGCCTGGTGCAGACTGTGAGTGTGTCTTCTCATCAGCAGAGCCAGGGCTGTGTTGTTCACTGCCTTAGCTACAGGCAGAGCAGCATTGCTAGACTATAGCATGAATCTTAAAAGTTCTTATTAATAAAATCAAACCTGAGCCAGGTATTGGGGTGAACACTGGAAGGTCAGAGAGACAGAACAAGCCACAGCTAACCTCACCTGGCCAACTTCTCAGCTGGTCTTGTTTCCTCAGACTGGAAGCTTCTGTGTCCTCATCCCAATGGCTCTCAGCTGAGCTGCTGCCTGAAGCTTAACCAGCCAGATGCTTCTTGTTTCTGGTCTTCATGCCTTATATATCTTTCCTTTCTACCATCACTCCCTGGGATTAAAGGCGTGTGTCACCATGCCTGGCTGTTTCCAATGTGGCCTTGAGCTCACAGAGATCCAGAGGGTTTCTACTTCTGGAATGCTAGGATTAAAGGTGTGAGTGCCACCATTTTCTAGCCTTTGTATCTAGTGGCTGTTCTGTCTCTGACCCCAGATAAGTTTATTAGGGTACACAATATTTTGGGGAACACAATACCACCACACTAGACACTTCCTAGTAACATTAGGGATTCGTGGTACCCAGAGTTCCTCGACTTTTCACACATTGCACCTGATAGTGGCACAGCTTCACTTCTGAATTTGCCCACCCGAGATCAGGGAATGAAGGTCCCAGTCAACTCCAGAACCCAGGCAGTGTACTTTGACTCCACCCCTCCGGGGTAGGCAGTTTGTAACTCCTGACAGACAATTCCCCATGTGTAGGGCTGTTTCATTGTAGCATAGTGGTTAGTTTTATTCATGGTTGAGCTGAACTTGGACATGGTAGTGGGGATCACAAGCCTGCCTTATTGGGTCCTTAACAGGGACCTGCATGCACACAGGAGACGTTAGAATTCAACAAGCTTCTGGCTGAATAGCAAATGGCAGAGGGAACGTCTCTGTCTTCCTCCTGAGTCCTAGCTGTGATGGTTGAACACATCTTTTCCTTCTGGCAATGGTTCTTTCTGGGTTTGCTCGAAGACCTAAACCTAAAGGTTGGGTCTACTCAAGCTGGAGTGGTTAGGGCTGAAACTGAGAGTTGTGATGTAGACAGTGCAACTTTCGGGAAAGCGGTGTGAGTGTGCATTCTGTAATGAAGCCGCCGGAGAACTGAAATCACGAAATGACTACTATTCACAACCCTTCAATTTTCCAAGTAATTGCTTGATGGTTTCTGGAGCTGAGCAGCCACTTTCTGCCCATATTTTTAAAATTAAGATTTCTATTTGTAAATTTCACCAAGATCTACAGATGACCAAAAGATGTTGGCATCAGAATCTGAGGGTTCTTACAAACATCGGGCTACGAGTAAAATATTAAAACAAAATTTGGAAACTTTCCTTAATTTCAGAAGCTCTCTGTGGCCCAAGGTGACAAACCATATTTTGGCTTTGTAAAGAGCTAAATGGTAGCAGTTCCAGTCCGACCCTTCAGACATGGCATGCAAAGGCCGTGAGCCAACCCAGTCTTGTCCTTGTGTTTCTAATTACAATTTCATGGGCACACAATCACACCCATTTGTTTATGTCTCATCTGTGGCTGCTTTTATCCCTGCGAAGGCAGAGAGGAGTAGCAGGCATGAAGGGGAGAGCCACGTGGCTTAAAGAGCTTAAACTATTTGCTGTGAGACCCTTCTCGTAGTTTGAGAGCCCCTTCAAGTCAAGTGTTCTATTAGCCAGAGTCAGGCATTGGCGGGTATTTGGAATAGAGCTTCCTCTAGTCCTTATCCATCTGAATATATTTTATTCCTAGACTCTGAAAATAATGCTTCCTCATTTTCTTTACCTGCACTAGAGAGTACCTGGGGAGATAGCCAGGGAGAAGCTCTTGCCACAAATTCATGAGGATCCGAGTTCAAATCTCCAGAACTCAAGTATGCCAGGCGGGCATAGCAGCCCTTGCATGTTTCCAGCCTGGCAGGCAGAGACACAGGATCCATGGAGCAAGCTCTCTAGACAGAACAGTCAGACTAGTGGCTCTGGGATTGACTGAGAGACCCTACCTCAAAGACTAAGATGGAAGGGTGATCCAGGATGACTCAGTATCAACCCCGGGCCTCCATATGTATCCACCCATGTGCAACCATATCCACACACTTGAAAGCACACATAGATGTATGCACCTGGACATACAAAGAGAAAAGAGAAAGAATGAATTTGAAAGCCGCATTGAAGGAAAGAAGTAGATCAGATGAGCTCTGTATGGAGAAATGCGGGACAGATTTGTCTGTTAACCTCAGGTTCTTTGTTGTTGTTGTAGTTTTGAAAAGCAAACACTGCTCAATCAATTCCCTAACAACACAGTGGCAGAACGTAAAATACTCCCTGGGCTAGGAAGGTCAAACATCAGCAGATGAGAAGCTGTTTGGAGGAGATACAAAAGTAGGAGAAGAACACTTAGGAGTCTGAGAAGGTCTCACACCCAAAACAATTAAATTAGAATGTGCCCAGAACTCCTAAAGAACCTCTGGATGCCACCCCACCCCCCATGGTTCCATTGTGAAAATGAAATTGCAGCCCCCAGGATGAAAGACGCTGCAGGGGAGAGGCAGTCCTTTAACTCTGGTGGCCTTTCTCTTTCAGTCTGCCCTGTGAAATGGGTGAGATGGAGTGAGATGGAGTTCTCGGGTTATTCGCGTCTGTGACTCCGGGTTCAGTTCACTCGAATTAAATTAATTTCCCCCGCAGATGACGTGTGGGACAGCATGGGACACTGTGACACCTGTTTGAAAGCCACTATAGATGGGGAAGACAGAAGAGCAAGTGGGCTCATCACCATGGGGATGTGGGGAGGAAGGCTGGCTTTGCATTGCTGCTGGGTAGCCCAGGACCTCCAACCGGTCAGATGTCCGGTCACCCATCCCTCCAGCCTTCCTGGGTGTCCCCGGCCCTGGGGTCTCCCTTCTACTCAAGAGACAGTAGCTGAGCATGTGTTCCCAGTCAGGCTGTTCAGAGAGTAGAGGGAGGCCTAGAGGGAGGTTGGTTTCTTGAGGAAGAAACAATGTCAGGACAGACTCGGGCTCTCTCAATTACTAGCTGTGAGAGACAGGGTTTATTTTTCATCTCTAGGCATTAGTTTCCTTAGAACAAGCGGGACAATGTGCAAGTCTGCTTAAGGATCGTGGTGAGGCTTTAATAACACTGTATGTGAGAAGGACTTAGCCAAGTTCGGGGCTCAATGCACGTCAAATAGAAGGTAAACTTCTAATCATTTTTGTTATAATTACTATTTTTTTAAGGTGTGTGTGGATATGGGAGCTCATGTATCACAGTGTGTGTCTGTGTGTGTGTGTGTGTGTTGTATACATATGTGTGTATGCATATGGGAGTTCATGTATCACAGTGTGTGTGTGTAGTCAGAGGATAACCCTTGGGTATCAGTACTTATCTTTGTACATTATTTGAAATAGGCTCTCTGATGTCTAAACCAGGCTCCCTTTCCCATGAACTTCTGGACTCCTTGCCTCCCATCCCCATGTAGGGTCTTTGGGATTGCTGATGCTTGCACTACTGTATCCAACCGTGTTCAGTGGGTTCTGGGGATCTGAACTCAGGTCCCCATACTTCTTTAGCATGTGTTTTACCCACTGAGCCATCTCTCTGGCCCTCACAACTTTTTCCATTATGATAGTTCAGCATGGCTCTCAATGGTTTTGCACTGTTTTGTCAACCAAAGACACCTCCTTGGATTTATGTTAATATTTGAAGCTTTATATCAGTAAGATGCTGGCTTAGTGTTCTATTGCTGTAAAGAGACACCATGACCAGGGCAACTCTTTTAAAAGAAAGCATCTAATTGGGGCTGGCTTATAGTCTCAGAGGTTTAGTCCACCATTATCATCATGAAGGGGAGCATGGCAGCACACAAGCAGACATGGTGCTGGAGGAGGAGCTGAGAGTTCTAAGTCTGGATCAGCAGGCAGAGGGTGAGAGACTGAGCCTGGCATGGGCTCTTGAAACCTCAAAGCCCATCCCCAGTGACACCCTTCCTCCAACAAGGCCACACCTATCCCAACAAGGACAATGCTTCTCATCCTTTTAAAGAGTTCCACTTCCTAGTGACAAAGCATTCTAATATACAAGCCAATAGGGCCATTCTTATTCAAACCACCACAAATGGCAAGATGTCATTTAATATCAGCTATTTCAGGCATTAAGAATAAGAGCAGAGGGATCTTGTGTAGCAGTATATACACATACTCCAAGTTCTTTTCCACACAAGAGCACATAGCATCCCACATGCAAGTCATAATAGTATCACACAGGCACATGCCCATAAGCAATATATGATATTGTTTTGAATTGTTTCAAATTCCATTTAAATGGGACCCTATTAAATGCATGATGGAGGAGCAGACTGTTTATGCTCAAGGTTATATTATTGAAATACATTCATAATTAACACACTTGCAAAACAAGTCCATCCATTTTCGTCATATTTTACAACTTATAATTATGACAAATGCTATCCTATCATACATCACAAGACATCTGGTTCATTTTGAACATAGTGTATTCTAGCAAAAGATGTTCTGCCAATAAATAATGGACATTCATATACATTACCTGTGTACAAGTTAAGGAGTCTCATTACCTTGTGCACAAGTTAGAGAGTCTCAGGATATTTATGCAAGCATGGCTACTATAGAGCATGAGAGTGTCTTTAATTTCAGCTTGCTTGTTTGGCTCTTTCTCATCCCCTAGATTTCTGAATGATGGTGTGTCCTATGGCCCAGTCCTCACATGGCTTCTCTTCTCTGTCTCTACTCAGGGAGAATTATGTGGGTTCCTGTCTCCATCCTAGACTTAGCCTTGGCAGTCACATTCATAGAAACACTTGCTCACCTACTATCTCCTTGAAGACACCCACAGGTGAGACCAATATCTGCAAAGCCTGACCTTTGCTCCATACTCCTCCGAACCTTTCCCCAGTCTTCAGGACATGAACAACTGGAGATTCCATTCATCCAGCTAATAATTTAAAAAGTCACATAACATCCCACCTCTATCACAAATAACTTAAGCTCCCCCTTCAGACTGGAGTCATGAGCTAATTGTCTCCTCAGCATCACTCCTGGCCCAAGCCACGGACATCTCTCTCCCAGATTATTGCAACCATTTCTTAGACATTTCCAGCACTTACTGTCCACAGCACTCTGCTCCCTGACACCATCTCACTCTAAAGAAAAGCCAAATACCCCATGGAGTGGCAAAGCAACATGAGATCCAGACAGTGTTACCTCCCCCACCTCACCCCCACCAGCCCATAAATCTCCACCATCCTCCTCACTGTTTCTAACATTTTAGAAGTTAACTTTCTGTATCTATGGAAATGTTATGAGACTTCCTCACAGTTAATGATATTTCTGATGCCTGGCCATTCTCAGAGCTTTGTAATAATCGTCTTGGTGTTTGAAATCTCTGTCAGAACACAGAGCTCATGCATGACAGGACATTGCCTCCGCATGTAAGGCGGCCCTGTGAGTACTCTGAGGAGCTAGCTGTGATTGCTTCAATGCTGCTCTACGGGCAGGGCTGGTGGTGACCCCAGAAGCTGAACCAGGCCCAGTCAATGACTGCAGAAACCAGAGAGAGACTGTGAATGAGTGAATAGGGTGAGGGTGGAGGTGTGCACAAGGAATACCTCATGAATGACTATAACCCTGTGGGAATCAACTTCCTGTGCTCCAGATTACCCAGCCTTCATCCAAAGAGACTGACAACCTGGATTTTAAAACGTTAAATAGTTCAATATTAAATGTTTTTAATTAATTCAAATTAGTGAAGAAAGGAGATCTTACTGGCTCTAAATAAAACATCTCTAGGCCAGGTAAGGACTATAAGTTTGCGGTCATTGGAACAAGAGAATGAGCTTGTGTTTTCTCTGTGCATTTTAATTTCTTCATACCAATTTCTGGTTGCCCTGCTGAGCCATGTTGAAACTTTGATACCACCCATGGCCACATCATTCTAGAGAAGAGGAGAAGGTAAGGGTGACAACTGAGTGCAAGTCCACAGAGCCTGGAAGAGGTCAGCTGTGAAGACAGACCATGAACTAGATCAATGCAAGTAACACCCTAGTGAGTGGGAGCTTTGCTTCAGTTTACTTCCCCACCCCACTGTCTATTACAACTGAGTGCTATTATCTATCTCCTTGTCTATTACAGCCAAGTTCTACTATACATCTACTTGTCTATTACAACCGAGTGCTATTATCTATCTCCTTGTCTATTACAGCCAAGTTCTACTATACATCTACTTGTCTATTACAACCAAGTGCTATTATCTATCTCCTTGTCTATTACAGCCAAGTTCTACTATACATCTACTTGTCTATTACAACTGAGTGCTATTATCTATCTCCTTGTCTATTACAGCCAAGTTCTACTATACATCTACTTGTCTATTACAACTGAGTACTATTAAATATCTCCTTGTCTATTACAATTGAGTTCTATTATACATCTACTTGTCTATTACAAACAAGTTCTATTATAAATACCAGGGTCCAGTCTCCACAGGAATTCTCATCATAGAAGGAGGACTAAGGGTACATCTCAGACAAGTATGCACAATAGTGAGTGTGGTGTGAGGGGGCAGGTTACCTGGCACTAAGCATTGCCCCACCAGCATCATACCTGGCACCAAGCATTGCCCCACCAGCATCATCCACAGTGGGAAGTGCCTGCTCCCTGGCTCCTTGCATGAAAACAGGCATTAGATCCATCTGTTATTGAGGGGACTACATGAAATTAAGGCACCCGACATTTACTGAACACCTTTAAGGCAAGCAAGACATCACAGAGGAATGTCATAGATATCCAAAGAGAAGACATCTAGGCTGCAAGGCTGGACAGCTCAGGCCCTGCAGACCAGCCCTGAGGAAATAAATAAGATATCCACAGGCAGGAACACTCATGATATCATGGAGTTTTCCACACACAGGGGTGGGGGTGCACAGATCTCTCTGGGGATGCACTGAGATGCCCAAGGAAAAGCTGGATTACTTCAAGTCATCTGGGCAGAATGGGGAACCTTTCATCAAATCTGGTGCTATCTTCCACTATCTACAGGATTCTAGCTTCCAGTATTACAGGTCCATGGCCATGTACCTTAGAGCGCACTCTAGAGAGCTGTGGGCTGAATAAGGCAGTGTAACATAGGCACTGGGTGTCTGGACTGGAGCTGGGACCTCCAGTCCACACCTGCGTTGACATCACCAGGCCTCACCTGCCCCAGCGGAAGGCCCGAGGATCTTGAGGCACTGGGGGCGGGGGCCATCTGCTCCAGCCCCACAAATGAGTCCTTCTCCCAGAGAGTGAGAGCCCGCTGATTAAAATGCAGCCCGCTGCCAGAGGGCGAGGCGCGCAGCTGGACAGCAGCTTCTCCCGAGCATTTGCAAAAGCCTCTCTCACAGCTGGAGCGACAGTTGCCCCTGCGCCACTGGCCGGCCATTGTGAACTGCAAAGAGTCCTTCTTTGGGCGGAAGCAGAAGTTCACCCAGCTGTCAAATATTTGAAATGTAAAAAGCCCAGGGCACTGGGGGAAGGGAGAAGACAGAGACCACGTCAGAGGAAATGCAAGCTGCCCAGGGGTGGAGGAAGCCGTGGGCTGAGAGTTCACTTTGAGCAATCAATAAGGCCTCAGAGTCAGAGGAGTAAGACAGTTCCGGAGAGGGCAGAGCCGCCAGAGGCTCAGGATGGCAAGAGCCAGCCGGGGCTGGAAGCTGCTCAGATTGCCTCAGCCCCAGTTGGGACAGTCCTGCTGAAGGACAGATGGCATTTCCTGGACCCTACTGGGTTGCTCCCCTCCTACCGACCGGGTGGATCCTCTGCAGGACACCTGCTCTGGCATCGCACTCCACATTCCCAGTCTGTTTTCCCTGTGAGGCTGGGACCCAAAGCACCACTTCGGGTGTCAACCTATACTGCCGTCTCCCCGCTTCCCCTTCCTGTCTCTGGGTCACTCTTACTTCTCCCCTTAGCTTTCCCTGTCCTCTGGGCAGCCCTCACAACAAGCTTGGGGGCCAAAGTCCCTTCCTTGCTATCACAGGTCACACAGCACAGAGCACAGAATAGTCTTGCTTAGATGGGCAGTTCTTAGCATTTAAAAACTACATATTAACTACCTTGCCGGCACCCTTATGCCATCGGCTAGAAATGGATAAAACTGACAAATCTAGTGAGTTCCCAGGCCCAATGCGGGCAGGCTGATGAACACCAAATGCAGCTATGCTTACATCTTCTACCCCAGTTTTCTGTTCCCTAGAATCACCTGAACAGACTTAGCAGGACAGTCTCTCTTGGGCCGCAGAGGAAACCCTGAGATGTGCCCTCACAAGTTAGCTTTCAATGGCAGGTTCTCTTGCTGTCATACCTTTAATGGACTTGTCTGCACTTGCAGCCTGCTTGCTTGGTGGGTTAGTCTTCCTTCTGTTCCTACATGGAAACCAAAGCAAACCTCTTTGCCTTTGGGGTCTTTGCTGCTGTGTGTAAATAATCAGGTTTCTTTTTATCAAAAAAATAAACAAACAAAAAGCCATCAGACCCCTCACTATTCCCCCAGAATGGAGACCCTGCCTACCCTCAGCTATTCCCAGGATTGGGCATCCGTCTCCATCCTTCTCTACCTGGAGCTGCTACCTGTCACTTCCAGACTTTACTTACACATCTCACCCTGAAAGGTTGGCATTCAGGAGGAAAGGGGGGAGCAGAGATCTGTCACCCATCCCCGCTGAGGCTGAGCTGAGGACCACATGCTCAGCACTTCAGGCCTGCAAAGCAGACCTGCCCTCCCTTGAAAGGCCCTTAGGGTCTTTACAATGTCTGTGCACCCCAGAGGAGCCACACCTGCAGTCCTCTTGGGAATGTAACTCCTTTTATCAATGAAATTCGGACAGGAAAGTAGAAACAGACTGGTTGTTCTTTTTAAAACAGAGTGGAATTTAGAGAATGATAGTTTGAAGGCACTGGCATCCTCCGGTCCCAAGAATGACTACTCAACTCCAGGTGTGGGAAACACTGGACAAAAATGGGGAGAAGAAAATGCGGTTCTTGGAGAGCTAGAGCTCAGGCCCTGGGATGGGAGCCTGAGGAGCATCTAAGCCAGAAGGAAGAGTGCCATGTGACGGGGGTTATGATTCTCAGGAGGAAGATGATGCACTTGACTGTAGAGATGGGAAGACCCTCAGTGCTGAAGGAGTAGTTTCCAGCAGGTCCTTTCGGGGGGGCGGTGTGTGTGTGTGAAAGGGGTAACGGTGCTGCCCATGAGAGCAGACAAACCCATCCTTTTATCCCCCTAGCCTCACAGTGACACAGTAAGGCAGAACTGACCAGGAAGCCTCAAAGAAGGAGAGGGGAGTTTCCTGTCTCAATCCTCCCAAGGGTCACAAAGCCAAGCACAGAGTGGGATTTGGAGCTGAGACTCAGTCGTTTGCCTGGTAGTCTCTTATAGCCTCCCTCAGAGCCTACGCATGATGCTTCTTGTGGCCATAAGCCGACATCCACCTGAAACCCAGCATGGAGAACTTGTGCCTGGTTCTGGAATAGGACACATACCCATTTGAGAGTGTCTCAACTGAACTTTACAACTCACCACTTAGTTAATAAACTGGAGAGTGGGGCAGGATTCTATGTTACAGAAAGCATCAGTTACATGTCCGTTTTCGTACTGTGTATGGCACACTATGAAGGCAGTGAAGAGGAAGAGATGTCACCCTTTTCTATGACGTACATGTGACTCAAGGAGGAGAAACTGAGTGGCCGATGTAGAACTTCGCACGAAGATGCAACAATGGAGACACAGAAAGTTAGAGCTGGGTTCTGCACAACAAACCAGCCAGCTAGAAAATAAGCAGTAAGGTCGTGAGTAAAGACACCCAGCTTGGGGGTGGGGGGCGCTGCCCGTAAAGACTCGGGGCTATAAAGTAGGGGAATGTGCCAGAGACAAAGGGTGACGTTTCACTTTCTAGGTGTTGAGAAGGGGCCTCTTGTTCCCTGGCCAACAGTGTGCGTGTGTGTGTGTGTGTGTGTGTGTGTGTGTGTGTGTGTGTGTGCGCGCGCGCGCGTATACGTGTGTGTGTGTGTGTGTGTGTGTGTGTGTGTGTGTGTGTGTGGCATTCATGACTCAGAATGTCATAATTATGGTTGATGTTTCACTCTTTTGTTTCTTTATACAGAGAGAGGAAACTTTCAGCTCAAGTGACCAGTTAGCAGAGTGATGATCCTAGAAAATGAAATGGAAAAGCCTGCACTTCCGAGTGAAGGCAGGAGAGCAGTTTCTACAGGGTTTTATTCAGAGAAAACGGAATGAAAAATCAGGGCACAGTGATTTGTTGGATATAAATGGGGGTACAAAAAAATCAACTATATACATACATACATACACACACACACACACACACACACACACACACACACACACACACACACCACAAATTGATGTATAGCCCCTTCCCGAAAGCTGTGAGAAGTCACCACGATTGACAGGTTTAGGATGCCCTTAGGAACCCCAGGTGGAATGAGGGGACTGGGAGCTGGGGAGAGCTCAGGAGAGGAGCCCTGGGGTGTGCCCTGCTCTCCACTCCACAGAGCAAAACATGTCAAAACGGCTGAGTATGACCGGCCATACATAAAATATCTCTTATGTGTATTTATTTAAAATAAAACTCCTCAGATGATTAACAAGCCTTAGACCCTTGTCCCAAGGGAGCAACTAAGAGACGCTGTAGAGGGTACTTTCTGTAGAGGACTCACCTTCCCCCGCCTGCTGAGTCCCTTATTTACAGCCACATAAGATGCACCAGTCACCTGAATTTTGTTGCAACGCAGTGACATCTAGTGTCCAGTCTAGCTAACACCAAGCGATTGTTCCCCAGGGAAGCATTCACTTGTCTTGGAATCCCTTCTGGCCTGGACATCAAGAACTTTGAATCAGAAACAAAGTCCCCTGACCTCCTCTTGCTCTAGCAGGTGGAGGAAGTGTGTATACAGAAATACAAGAGCTCCTGAGCACAGACATATACCAGCACACATGGGGTCCGGGTTCACGTGACCAGTGCCAGTCAGAGGCTGTGCTTAGAAAGAAGAGTGCGTCTGTTCATCAGTGGGTGAGAGTCTCCTGGGATGGTTTGTGTTTGACTAGGGGTTTGGGTAAATTGTAGTGTAATTATTAGACTTGGATTATCAGCTTGCTTGAATTTGTCATTAAATTTTTACAAATATATATATTTACTTATATAACATTCTGGGCTGAGATTGCAAGACTGGTTTATAGACATATCCTGAATGGTTAGACTCAAATCGACAGAAATAAAGCATGTGACTCGGCCTCCAAACACACTCATAGCAGTTGAACATTATGAGCCAGTTCACTAGAGGTTAGGTAACCCCTAATCTTGTCTTACTGCTTTCATGTGTCTGTGATGTCTTCTTAAGCAAGACACTTGAGCCCATAAGCCACACTGAAACTGAGCCATGATGCCAGGACTCCCCGGCACGTTTTATCCAGGCACACAGTGAGTGTTTTACATCTCTTATCCTGTCCATCTTTGCAGCTCTGCTTTCAGATATGCCTTGCTCCCTGCATCCTCTGAAAGAGGCAGGTAAGACAAAGAGAAACGAAAGTGAATATGTAAATGGTCAGTTTGTACATGGCAGTCCCGTGGGTAGAGAGGTGAGGGGACGAGGCCTTGGCCCTGAGCAGGCTCTGGGCAGACACGGGGATTGTCATGAATGCTGAGCATCATCTGGATGCCACATACACCAGCAAATGCACTATGAACTATATAGGCCTGCTCCTTCAAGGAAGTGCAAGGTAATACAGTTTGGTATATCTGTCTAGCTTTGTCTATATTGGTGTCTGTCATCTACCTATATTATCTGCCACCTATCTATCTTCTATAATGTTTTTATTATCTACCTATCTATAATCTATTACCTATTACCTATCTACCTATCATATATAATGATATGTAATATATTATATATGATATATGTATATATATATATAATCTGTCTTTATCCATTATCCCTCTACCATGTACCTCCCTACTATCTGTTGTTTTATCATTTATTGTCCACCAACTATCTTTTTATATCATTTACCCATCATCTATATATTTATCGTCCATCTACCTATCATCTATCATTACCCTAACATGAAGAAACCATGGGTTCAATGATGCCAGAATCTAGAATTCCAGCACTGTGATTATTGAGTTTGATGGACTCTAGCATGGAAATATGAATCCTAAATGTTGTATTCGAACACACCACTTCCTGTCTCAGCTCACTGACCAGGTGAGCTTTCCAATTTTCCTATGATAAATTTTATCTGAAATTAAGATGAAAGCACTTCCCCCCATCCTTCCCCACCCTGCACTGTGTGGGTGAAGAAATGGGCTCCTGGAACTTGGTTGGTAAATGGTGACAGGGTGGCCTCTGATAAGAAAGCTGGCCCTGCTCGGTGACCAAGGAGGAAGATCTGTGTCCCCTTTAGCCAACAGCTCAGCTTTTCACACCCCCAGTGCCCCCAGTGTCCTCCATTTGTGTAAGTGTAGTGTGTACATTCCTTTGATCAATTTTGCAGTATTTCAAATGATCAATCCTTTAAGACACCAAATCTCCCCTCGAGAACCTTTTTGTGTACACTGGTCTCTCCTCTTCATGATTTGCGGTCTCTACAATGGTTACAAGATGGTGCTGTTTCTGTGTCTTGGCCCCTGAGAGTTGGAGTGTGTGACCCACCCCGTGGGAAACAGTATCTCGGTGGGGTGTGGAAAACATATCTGCATATTGGTTTGTGGACCACACTCAGCAGTGCTGGTCTGCTTATCCTGATCCAGGGGTTCACAAATATCAACTCATTTGTTCTCATGCCAGCCCCCCTCCCGCCCCAAGGAGGTACAGCTGTTAACTTTCCAGATGGGCGTGTCTTGGTGGGGTGTCACTTGGGGTAGCACCCGCCAGCACCCTAGCACCAGGAACCTTGTGTTTAATCCCAGTACTGCAGAAAACAGACTGACACAAGAGTATACAACGATGCCAGGGAAGGTGGCTCATGACTGCAATCCCGATGAAACAGAAGCTGGGGCAGGAGGATCACAAGTTCAAAGCTAGCCCGAGATACATAGGGAGACTTTATCTCAAAATGCAAAATGAAGTCACAAAGTTCACTCCCACCTCTACCTCTCTCTTCTCCCTCACTGACCCAAGTTAGTGAAGTTTCTATTGCTTTGATAAACACTATGAACAAAGCTACACAGACAGGGGAGGGTTCATTTGGCTTACACTTCCCAGGTCCTAGTTCATCCTTGAGGGAAGTCAGGGAAGGACTCAAGGCAGGGACCTGGAGGCAGGAACTGAAGCAGAGGCCATGGTGGGACATTGCTTACTGGATTTCTCCTCAGGCTCTTTTTTTTTTTTTTTTTTTGTTTTGTGTTTTTGTTTTTTGAGACAAGGTTTCTCTGTGTAGCTTTGTGCCTTTCCTGGAACTCACTCTGTAGCCCAGGCTGGCCTCAAACTCACAGAGATCAACCTGCCTTTGCCTCCCAAGTGCTGGGATTAAAGGTGTGTGCCACCCCCACTCCACCAACCCCCCCCGGCTGTCTCCTCAGGCTCTTATTCAGCCCTGGGATGACACTACTCACAGCAGGCTAGAGCCTCCCACATCAATCACGGATGGAGAAAATGCCACACAGATTTGCCTACAGGCCAATCTGATGGAGATGTTTTTCTCCATTGAAGATTCGTATTTTTTCCCCAATGATGCTAGTTTGTGTCAAGTTAAGAAAAATCTTCTCTTTCTCTCTCCTTCCCAACCCACATGCCTGTTTTAACACACACACACACACACACACACACACACATACATATATACATACACACACATACACACACATACACACATACATACACACACATACATAAACACACACACACATATACACACACACATACACACACATACATAAACACACACATGCACACACACACATACATAAACACACACATGCACACACACACATACATAAACACACACATACACACACATATACACACACACATACACACACACATACATAAACACACACATACACACACATATACACACACATACATAAACACACACACATACACACACACATACATAAACACACACATACACACACATATACACACACACATACACACACACACATACATACACACACACACACATACACACACATACACAGGCCATGTTGTCCACACAGGTAGCAAGCCTTCAAAGTGCTGAGGGGGCTCAGGGGCCATTTGCTCTTATACACACTTAAAAAGTATTTTTATTTTTATGTACCACCTTAATACCGAGTTGTGTGTTTCATTTCTTCTGTCAAACACCGCAGTGATGCTTCCAGGGTGTAAACTGTCCTGGAAATACTCCACCCAAATCCTTGAAAGCAGCACCATTTCTCCCCACTCGGTTTTACACAGTGCTCTGCAAAGCCTCCAGGGTCTCTTGGAGCATCCAGGGAGAGAGGCTTGCTGCTGGCGCACTGCATGGAGCACAGTGATTGATCTAGAACAGAGGCTCCGCCCTCAGCCCTTTCAGGGGTCTGCAGAACAAGTCAACGCTCCTTAGGCTCCATAGCGTGCTTCACACAGCTCCAAAAGGCACTAGCGCTCTCTCTCTCTCTCTCTCTCTCTCTCTCTCTCTCTCTCTCTCTCTCTCTCTTTCTCTCTCTCTCCCCCCTCTCATCTTTTTGTAGACTGGATCTCTCTACATAGACCAGGTTGGCCTCGAACTCACAGAGACCCTCCTACCCACCTACCCACGCAGTTCCTAATGTGTAGTCTTTGCTCCTTTTGCAAATGTCTCTGAGCTCCTTTCCTTCTGCTTTTGATATGGTCCCAAATAAGACCCTTCTCCCTCCACTCCTGGCCCTCCGTGCCTGCCCTGGCACATCTCTTGCTTCTACCCTAGCCCAAGGTTAGCTCAGCCTTTGCAGCACCTGTCACCTGACCCCTTGGTCACGTGCCTACCGCTTATCAGACTGACCTAGAAACTCTTCGGAGCAGGAAGCTGCTCTTACCTAGTGTGGCAGGCTAGGCTCCCAGGAAGCAGTCTTCTAGATGGGGTGTGAGCGGAGACTGTTCATCCAGGAGCTCCCTCTGGATACACCATGTAGAAGAGGAAGCCAGGAGCAGTAAAAGTGAGAAGACCTCAGAAGCGACAGAACCAAGGGCTGCTTCCTCTCCTGAATGGCCTTTAATTGGAAGGAGTTCTCCAGGCCTTTTTCCCTGCTATCTAGGGACATGGCATGACTTTGGGCAGGGTCCCATTTGCTAGCACATTCAGCCCAGGGACAAGCAGAGCTGTCAGTAGAGAGGCCATTAAATTATAAACAGGGCTCTTGAGTAAATAGAAATGCCAATCAAAAGTGTTATAAACATGATGAATATATCATATTCTAAAGACAGACAGCCCAAAGTGGCTAGACACAAGAAGGAGATGCAACGATTATGTAAAGCATGTGCGTCTCCACTGCCTACCCTGTGGTGCATTGCCCATTGCCCCCTTGAGTGGCTGTGTGGCTTGTAGAGAAGCAGTGTAGGATGAGGTACTTCCCACTGGTTATGGGCACGGATGGGTACCAGTGTCTCACCTGCCTCTGTTCATCATCGTGAGATCCTGAGCTTGGCTCTCATATGGCTAGTGTAATCATCTCAAGTCACAGGAGTGGTGGGGAAGACATAGGAACAATGGAAAGTAGAGGTGAACCCTGGTTGTATGGAGCAGCAACAGCCCTAAGACAGCCGAAGACCCCTCACAAGCTCCATGCCCCTCCCAGGAGGAGCCTCTGTGGAGGGGTGGTGTGTGTGTGTGTGTGTGTGTGTGTGTGTGTGTGTGTGTGTGCTCAAACCCTAATACAAAGTCAGTTCTCCTTAGCCAGATGGCTTTAGTCTCCTAAAGATGATTGGTTCCTGGGCAATGGTCCTATTTGTGAACATCTGACAGCCCAGAGGGGTTCTCATCTATAGACCACTAACAAGATTAAAGTGCTAATTCAAAAAGTGCTTATCTGGGACAGTTAGGCAGCACCAGCCTTGTGCGACTGTGACGGCAGTTGTGTGTGGTTGCTGAGCAGGAGTCTTGCATCCCCTTCCACAGCTGTGGATCAGATCAATCACATTAGCTGGGTTTGCAGAAGCAATCACAGGCTCCCCGGAACAGACGCTCAGTCACTGGCTGAGGCCGGGCTTTCTCTCTTGCATTCTGTCTGCAAGTTTAATACCTACTGGCAGGTGGAGATGCTCCCGAGGTGCTCCTGGCCCCTTGTCCTCACACACAACATGGGGTTCCACCCATCCCATGGAACTTAAGCATTTTGATACAGTCAATTACCAAGAGGGGGGCCGTAGCTAATTCAAGTGGAGCGACTTCTAATAAAAAAGGTAAAAATTGGCTGTCCTCGAAAAGGCGGCGGGGTAGAAATCACACATCGACGTTAGCTGTTCTGTCACTAAATTATCTCTGTGGGGCAGGCAGACCTGATAAAGAGAATTCATTTCACACACGCCTCGGCGACATAACAATAGAACTCAGGAGCTCTCCCAGTAGAGAAAATTTAGACCCTAAAGGAAAAGAGCCCATGTTAAGTCTCCTCACAGCATCTAGGGGCAGGTGGCCTACCTGACTGTAACCTCAGTGCCTTGTGCAGGTAACCGTGTGTGCTCTCCACCAGGCACCATGGCTTCTGCAGGAAATGGACTTGTGCCGGGAAGCAGCACAAACACCCGGTCATGTGATGCCGCCTGGTGACCTGTAGTGTTCAGCACAGTCCACCCCCGTGACGCGGTTAAATGGCTGAAGGTCCCCGTTTGTTTCCACAGGCTGAGACTGAGTTATCTATTGAGCAAGTGAAAACTCTCTTCCTTTTATACTAGGGTCTCACAGTTTATTTTCTAATCAGACTTGGAAAGTGGGAAGCAGAAGGGGGGGGATCTACTTCATGTGCTTGTTTCAGGTGCTAATAACGATACTACATCTGGTGCTTCGGATAACATGATGAGAGGTGTAGCTGGTGAGGTCAGGAGTAGAAGCAAGGGCTAAGAAGGCACTGGGAACAGAGGTCATGATCCTGAAGTAACATATAACCAGCAGCCAGTAGTTGGCCTCTGCTTTGCCGTCATTACAGATCTAATTACGCAGTATTAAGACTCTACAGTGATGCATGAAGGAGTTCTGAGGTAATCCCCATCAGAGGGGAGAAAACAAGGAGAAGAATGGTCCCCTGGATCAGGGTTCAACCGACTATTCCAAGCCCTGAGTTTTAAAAAATGTCATAAGGGTTTTCAAGGCAAAACCTCAGCGTCCTCACATTCACCTGCTGATTCTCTTGCTTGTTCACCCCAGTGAACTGCTCCCGAGTCCAGGGTACAGCTGGTGGGGACATATGGGGCAACCCTTGAAAGACTTAGCCTGCTCTAGCCAGCTGATCCATGGCCATGAGGAGAAGCCATGGACTCTACTCAAGGGAGCAGGAGAAACAGTTCATTTTAAAACAACATGAAAAGGGGCAGGAGAGATGGCTCCGGGTCACAGTGATTGGTACACAAACATGAAGACCAGGGTTTGGATCCCCAGCACTCACACAAAAGCTGGAACCCCAGCATTGTGGGGGTCAGAGACAGGAGAATTGCTGGTGCTGACTGGCCCTCAGCCCAGACCCAGGGTCCAGTGAGGACCTTGTCTCAAAGGAATAAGTTGAAGGGTGATAGTGTAGGACAACCAAGGTCCTCTTCTGGTCTCTGTGTGCACAGAGGAGCATGTCTCTCTTTCTCTCTCACACATGCACATACAAACACACACACACACACACACACACACACACACACACACAACAGAGAGAGAGAGAGAGAGAGAGAGAGAGAGAGAGAGAGAGAGAGAGAGAGAGAACGAGAGAGAGCACAGAGCAGAGAGAGAGAACAGGACGTGGGGGAGGCTGCACACCTCAAGCCCCAGCGGTGCACTTCCTCCAGAAAGGTGCACCTCCCAAAGGTTCCATGACCTCCCCCAGCAGCAACCCCAACTGGGGACCAAGTGCTCAAATACCTGAACCTATGGGGGACACTTCTCATCTAAATCACCACAGCATTTTAGAGGTCCCCAGTCTCCATAGAGAGTCAGATGTTCCCTCTTAACTCACACATCTAATGCCCTCCTCCCCAGCAACAGCACCAAGGCCCAAGCTAACAGTACCCACTTACGAAGGAAAGCCACACTTCTAACAACCAGCTCCTGGGCAGTTGTTTCCTCCAAATAACTGATAAACTGGAGGTCCCGTGCTGCTGCCTGGGGACTCTCCCAGCACCCTAAATAGTCTACAAAAACACCCGACAACCGGAATAAAAATATCATTCTACCCATAACACTGCTATTAATTAATACCCTGCCTTGTTTCAAAACAGACTTTAAAAAACACTGTTTATATTGCTACAAATCCCGGTGAAATTTGGCAACATTTTTGTTGCTCTTTCAGAAAAGATAAGCGATCCTAGAAATCTTTTTCTGCGGTGATGGTTTTTCTGCTTGCTTTATTCGGCTAAGTTTCCTGCAGAAAACCAAAACAATCTTCAAGCACTTTAATTCTTCATTAATTTTTTAGAGTTGGCACGCTAAGTTTCACTGTGGGATTTCCAAACACACTTTGTTCCTATTCGTCCCTTCTCTCCCTCCAGCCTCCTTCCTATGTGGCTGGGATCTCATTTTCCTTTCTTCGCCCCACCCTGGCCCCAAGCCTCGTCTATGCCCTCTCATGGTCCTCTTTGTAGATTCAGCACATGCATATACACACACATGTATGCGCGAGCGCGCGCATGCACGCGCACACACACACACACATGTACCAACACACAGAGACATACACACACACTTACACACGCATATACATTCATTTAAATCTAAGGTCCACATATGAAAACACAGTATCTGTCTTTCTGAACTTGGCTTATTCCACTTACCATAGTTTTGATGCCAGTTGCCTCCACTTTCCTGCAAATGTCATGATTTTCTTTTTCACCGTGACTCAATAAAATTCCATTGCCGGACTGGAGAGACAGCACAATCAGGAAAGTGTTTGCTATGCAATCATCAAGATCTGAGTTCAATCCCCAGAACCTTTATAAAAAACACAAGGTGTGGGAGCATCGGCCTATGATCCCAGATCTTGGGAGGGGGAGTCAGGCGGCTCCTGGAGCTCTCTGGCCTGTCTGCCTAGCCGAGTGGCAAAGCTCTAGGCCGATGGGAGAGCTGGTCTCCAAAGACAAGGTGGACGGTTCATGTGGCTTTCCTCCCAGGACAACTGAGGCTGGCCTCTGGTTTCCTCATACATGGGCATATACATGTATACACACCCCATGCATGTGAATTTTTGTTGCTCTTTAAATAGTCTAGATATTATTATCCTGTCTGGTGCTTAACAAATTTTTTTTTTCTTTTTTCCATGTTGTTTGTCTTTTCTATTCTGTGGACTGTCTTCTGAGTTCTGATTTTGGTGATTACTGCCTTTGTCATGCAGTAATTTATTTTTTTTTATAATTTTTTTATGTTATATGATCCAAAACACAAGGTAACCATGATGACCTGAGTGCACTGATGACATTTTAGATATAACAGCAAGAGCAAAATCTGTGACAGAAGCAATTAATTCGGCTGCACCTCACTGAAGTCAGTTGTTTCTACTCCATGAAGACACTATCAAAATCATCAGTAGCCTGGGCATGGTAGCACAGTCACTGTCCATGCAGAGGCAGAAAGATCACACATTCAAGACTAACCTGGGCTCCAGAGTGAGTGCAACAGAAGTCTGGAAAACTTAGTGAAACCCTGTCTCAAAATAAAAAGCAAAAAGGAGCTGGCGATATGTGAGTGGTGGAGTTCTTACCTTGCATCCAGAAGGCCCCATGTCCAACCCCCAATACTGATAGATGGAGGGACAATGAGATAAAGAGGCAGGTATGTAGAGAGAATCTACAAAGCACAAATTTGAGAGAAAATATTTACAAAATAAATATCTAGTAGAATGCACTAGTACAAAGGATTAAAAGAGAATATTAGATCAGGAAGATTTAAAATGGGGTGCCAGAGCTGAGGGGAGAGGGGGAGAGAGTATAGGGTAAATAACACTAAAGGACTTTTGGAAAGATAGATAGATATACCACAGAAGCTTATACACACAGAGGGAGAGAGAGAGACAGAGAAAGAGAGAGAGACAGAGACAGAGACAGAAACAAAGAGACAGAGAGAGACAGAGAGACAGAGACAGAGGAGAGAGAGAGAGAGAAAGAGAGAGAGAGAGAGAGAGAGAGAGAGAGAGAGAGAGAGAGAGAGATTGATTCAATGGAGCTATACTATAACAGGGCAAAAGTGCCCTTACTGGACATCAGAGGAGGCTAACAAAAAAGCCAGTGCCAGGTATGAGCTATGGTTTTGAAGCTGTGGTCAGTGAGGTCCTACAGACCCCCAAACCCTACAGGCTATTGCTGTTGCTCTTGGCTACTCTCCAGAACTTGGTGGTAATACCCTATTGCTGAAAACAACACATGCTTGAATCATAGAACATAATGAAATCAAGCTGGGGACTTTACCCTTAATGACTAGTTTTAATAGTGCTAGAAGGGTGCTATGTAACTGACCAGAGGAGAAAAGAAATCATCGGTCATACACAGATATAGACCTTGAGAGCTACATTAATGACTCGCCTGACAAGACATGCCCACGAATGCGGTAGTGGCATGAACATCACGGGAGTAACCAACCACTTCCTACCTGAATTTAAGGCCAGTCTCACAAGATGAGACTTTACACCTGGTACCATTAGTGGGCCAAGGACCTATGGCTGAACAATCCACAGACCCAGGGGAGAATCTACTATCATGACGCTTCTAAGTGGACATTGCATTAGACTGACTCCTAATGACTTCCAGTTATGCTAATAGATCATTGCATCTCTCAACCCTCATCTGAGAAGATTTGATTAGCAGTAAATGGTGATTAACACAAACAGAGATTCAAAAAACTTGCAACAGCACAGAGAATGAGAGATTGAAGAATGCTCGGCAATAAAGGTAACATAACAACGTGTGTGTGTGTGTGTGTGTGTGTGTGTGTGTGTGTGTGTGTGTGTCACACATGCCAAAACCTTGGGGATTATTCCAGAAAAGGGAACACAATGACCGTGAAGACCAGAGACAGTGGATGACTACAAGAGAACATTACCTTATGGACACAGCAGGACAACAATATATATATAAACTCACAGTGGTTGTGACAGCATGCACAAAGACCATGCATGTCCAGGACAGACCAAATCCTAGCATGGGGAGCAGAGGTGGGCCCACAATCTCACCCCTGGCCATGGAGCTATTGACAACTGTCACACTCTCTGGGAGAGGAGAGGGGGAGATAATTGTGTTTAAGTGTATAGCCCCAACACACTTACATAGTTCGGTCACCTGTGCTTCAATGGAAGACCACCCACCCAAGAATAGTCAGGAAGCACACATTGGTCTTGAGGGATTTGAAAAAGAGAAAAAAAGAGGACACACAGCTAGGTGGACAGGAAAGAGAGTGGACTGGGGAATAGTTTGGGGAGGAGATGAATATGACCAAAGTGTGTTGTATGAGACTCTCAAAGAACTAATAAAGTATTTGGAAAGGAAATATCTAAAAAAGAGCTGCCATCTGAAACATAAGGAACTACTCAATGAAAGGGCATGCCAAAGTCTTTAAGGAACCCCTTGCTGAAGACGTGGAAGTAGCCCATAACTGTGAAAAGATGTACCCCATGAAAAACCCAACAGAACAAAAGGAAGATTCTGTTCTCCATGCACCAAAGTCCAGAGTGATACCCAATTCAAACCCTGGAGAGAATATAAAGCAATAGTAACTGTCTTCTCTGCTGCTGGGAAATCCAAATGGTGCCATCACCTGGGTAAACAGTTGGGGATTTTCTTAGAAAACTGTGGGCACTCTAACTGTGGGAACGCACGATCTCACTCTTGGCAACCGACTCAGTAAGTTGAACACTTAGGTCTCACAAAATGTTGCAACATAATATTTGTACAAGCTTTATTCATGGTTACCCAAACTTGGAAATGACCCAGACAGAGGTCCTTGATTAAAAAAGATAAACAGACTAATTACACAGAGACACTGTCTATTATTTTAGATGAAAAGTAAATGAGTTATCAAACTGTGTCAGACGCAAAGGCATATTACTAATTGAAATAAACATGTCTGGAGCAGCTATGTATTATAGGATTCTGGCTCTATGGCATTGTGAGAAAGGGAAATCTATGGAGACAGTAGAAAGATGAATGGTTTCAGAGATGGAGAAAAAGGATAGATGAGAAGAACCCAGAGCACAGAGAGTTTTGGGGGCTGTCAAACTCTGCCATGTAGTGTTACTGTGGTGCGTACTTGACATTATCTGTCTTTGTTACTTTTCTATTGCTATAATAAAACACCATAACTGAGGTAACATATAAATAAGAAAGCATTTAATTTGGGGTTTACAATTTGAGAGAGTTAGAGTCTATGAGGGCAAAGCCTCAGAGAGCTCACTTCTGTATCCACAACATGGGGCAGAGAGGGTTAGTTAACTGGAAATGAGTTGGGATCTTGAAGGCTCAAAGCCTATCCCCAGTGACATACCCTTTCCAACAGGATGACACCCCTAATCCTTCCCAAACAGTTCCACCTACTGGGACTGAGTGTTTAAACATATGAGCCTATGGGGGCATTCTCATTCACACCACCACCTTATCTATTCATCAAAAGCAACAGAATAAATAGATTTGTGGGGTAATGATATGTCAATATAGATTTATCAATTGCAACAAATTCACTGCTGTGGTGGGAGATTCCCTGATTCCAGCAGATGTTGGGGACTCTGTACCTTTCAATTTTCTGAGAACCTAAATATGTTCTGAGAAATTACATTTTTTTTTCAGGCGGAAATGGATGACAGCTACAGTTTATGAACACAAGACAGAAAGTAAATGAGAGACAGCAAAGGCCCTCACACAGTAGCAAAATGGATTTCAAAGAGAGAGTACAGAAATTGACAGGCTGCACTCCTGGAACTGAACCAGAGTATTCAGGCATGGGATGTGGAAGTGAGCATGGATGCCAGGGTGGTTCCTGGGTGAAGTGCTATCCTAATTAGTCTTATTAAATAACAACATGGAGACAGATATCAAAGGTGGAAGCTGAAAGATCAGAGCAGCAGAGCGGCCAGCCACCAGACTTCTTACCTCTATGAAATCTCAGACCGAATGACGTGTCCTGTCTCTATGAAACCTCAGACTGAATGGGCCTATCCTGTCTCCACCCACCTTATATTCCTGTCTTTACCTCCTGATGCTGGGATTAAAGGCATGAGCCTCCCGTGTGCTGGGATGAAAGGCGTGCACCACCATTGCCCAGCTCTGATTCTCTTCTAGACTGATTTAATCTCATGTGTAGCCCAGGGTGGTCTTGAATTCCTGATCTTCCTGCTTCCTCCTCCCAGGTGCTGGGATTAGAGGTATGGGACACCACAGCCTGGTTTCTGTGGTTAACTAGTGGCTGGTTCTGCCCTCTGATCTCCCGGCTAGCTTTATTTGTCAGAACACAAATATCATACAACACCTGGACTCTAGGACTCTTGCTTGTTTGGAACAACAAGCTTATTGTTTGAGCTTATGATAGCAACATGGTCTCAAAGCTGCAGTGCACAGCATGCTGGGAATTTATTAACACTCTGTATTGCACTAATGTAGATCATTCTCAAAGGAGAAAAAAATGGCATGCTGTACCAAACATATTCAATTATTGAAAGAAATGTCGTTAGGGATTTAGAAAAATTTTCCAGAACCTTCCTTGCTTTGGTGTTGCATTCTAACTACCACTGACAGGCTTGACGCTCTGTGCTGAAAGCTGATGTTCTCACTTGCTTACACAAGACTGGAAGAGGACACTTCTCTTCCCCATATCAGGGTCCAGGCAAAGGGAAGTTACCAACAGACTTAGCGAAGGGCCAATAGGCATCCTGTATTCAAATGTGTTGTCTCTCTCTTACCACAGTGGAATGGAGTATCAGGAAAGCTTGCTCACTGGACACTGGGGCTGCATGAACTGTGTGTGCCACAGTGAGAGCCCCAGAATGCCTCTGCCTAGTCTCTCTGGAAGAATCCTGAAGAGCGCGTTGTTAGCTTTGGTTGTCAGCCTGACCTAGAAGCACCCGGAAAGAGAGTCTCAAGGAGGGGTTGTCTGTATTAGATTGACAAAGTGGGTAGAGACTGGAAGAGGGGTTGAGAAAGAAGAGCAGAGGACAGTGACGGCGGCAAGATCACCTGACCATCCTGGGATCCTGAGCTAAGCCAGCCCTGCCTCTCTGACCGTCTGCTCCTCCCACCTGGAGTGAGGACACCCTTCCTCCTAGACGGTGAGAGAGAGGTGTTCGTGTGGAGAACCTTCTGCAGCTCACAGGGGCAGCAATGCTGCACAACTCTTGCCCTAGACTTGGCCTTCTGCACCTGTCTTCTTCCCACCCGCCATTTTTCCCAAACTACATTTTAACTGATGTAAACCTTCTACGACTCCAGCACCTGAGAGTCCCCACCACCCTGTCCAGGCAGCGAGTGACTCCTTCACGCACGTGGCACTGTTGTTGCTAATGTTAATTCTGGAGGAAGGCAAAATTATCAGCTCATATAAGATTGCAATTATTACAGTGAGTACACTTCATAAAAAAAAAATGGCCATGTTGCTTTCTTCCTGGTGGGTTGTGAAAGGAGGATCTCTCTCTCTCTCTTTCTCTCTCTCCCCGCCCCCTTGGAGGAAAGAATTCAGTCAAGAGACACGGGCATTTACTTAGCAGAACACAGTAAGCACTCTGAAGAGAGACTGGAGTGGGCTGCCCCAAGGTAGAGAACAACCCAGTAAATTCTGCACTGTATGGTTTAAAGGTGTTTTTATGAATATTGTGAATATTTATGAAGAAGATGAACTATTCCAGGTGTAAGGAAACCCTTAATCTCCAAATTATGATGGAACAGATCTCCTCCAGGGGCTGATTTTTCCCATGATCCCCACACAAAGGGGAGGTGTCAAAACCACACTGCCGGTGATAGTATAAAGTCAATGTCAGCTCTCTGAGGACGTAGGGCACATGGGTGGGAGAATGTCCTACTGCTTTAGTTTCTGGTATCCTGGGAACAGCCTGTCTGTAGTCTCAAGGATGCTTTAAGGACAGACTCAGCTGCAGTTTTCCTCTTTTCCTTGTGTCTGTTTCTTTGTGTACTTGGTATCGTTGGAGCCCATTCCTTTCTCTTCAGAACAAAGGAAGGTAAAGAGAGTGGGAAACCAGAATGCAACAAGACCTTTGTTTCCAAAATTAAAAACCAGTCCTCCAGCACCAAGGCTGGAATGGGATTGTGAGCAACTGCAGTCAGTCCTAAAATATGGTCATGGCCTCTTCTGGGCAGCCACCAACCCCTACAGCGCTTGCATTCAGTGAAAGTAGCACATACTGAGACTTAGGTGAGATCTGGACCGCTCTTAGGCTGAGGCAATTTCACATCATGGTATGGCCTGAGAAATACCAATCCAGATTTGGTTCTGCTCCTCTGGGGTATCCTGGTAGTTTCTAGTCACCTATTAGTTTGCAGTGAGAATGGCATTCCACTCCCTCCCTCTATCCTGGTGCTTGAAAATCTACCCCAGAGAACAAGGCTGGTAATTAACTCTCTAATGAGCTCCAATCACTGCAGCTAGTCTTGCTAGAACATTCCTCTAGACAGGTAACCCACAAAGAGAGTCACAAGGCTGAAGAGTTCAGTATCTGAACTCAGGATTGAAAAATGACAGGAATCCTTGGAGAACTCTTTGAGAAATCTCAATAGCCATCTAGGTACATCTTTTTGTGCTAGAGAGATTGCCCAACAAATGGGGGAGTGAGTCAGTTATTCAAACCAAGCTGATAGTTCTTTATGATAAGCTAATAAAGCAAGTTTCCTTTTTATCCTTAAATGTTTGCATTTACAGCCATCAAGTGATGTATTTCAGGACTATTGAGTTTGCAAAACTCATATTCTCCAATGTAAATATTCAGGAGCTCATTGGCTGCCATGTCTGCTTTATTTCTCCATTGCCTCTGAAGACCTTCTGTTGGATGTTACATCAAGAAGAAATGGCTGCTGGTTACCGTATTTAATGACCTCATGATGTCACACTCCATGTTCAGGGTACATTGTTTTGGGTAGGTCACAAGCCCTCCTGGGGACACAGTGTTCTTACTGTACAGATAGATGAAGGAGCTAGCCCATGCTGATAACACGTGAGTGAGAAAGTACCCAGTGTGTTTACTGTGTCATGTGCTACCATTTGCTGGAGACACTGTTCATCACCTGGGCTGTCAGAGGCACACTGTGTGTCCTCTGTTCCAGAGACCAGGTACAAAAACATTTATTCCCAGAGACCAACCACCTTACATTATCATGACTACCCAAGTCCAGTGTACTACAGTTAGTGCATCGGTGTCTCCTTGGGTTAGTCAGGCCCTTCAGCCTCCTGAGGCCTCACTTCCCATCTGACCACGGGAGATAAGAAGACACCCCAGAGCCGTCTGTCGTGTGGAATAAGATAACGTGTATAAATCCTGAGCACAGCAGTTAGCCCCTAGCACAAGCTCAAAAAAATGGAAAAATCTCCAGCCAGGTCCCAGGGGGTAGAAAGCAAGAAAATATAACAATAAAGGAAAAGGGTTTCAGGGGTTGTGGGGGGGGGAGCAAAGATGGATTGCCATTCTTTAAATAAAACCAGGGAGCGAGGTGTGAGAAAACTAGAGAAATGCAGGGAAGAGAGGGAGGCATAGCTGGAGGCATTGGAAGATTCTCATAAGTAAAAGCTCCTTTTAAAATATTGGAGTTCTTCCATATGGGAAGCTTGGGGAGAGAGGAGAAAAAATTAAATTAAAGCATCCGAAAGTATATTATAGTTTTATCTCTTTGGCTCTGCGATTTCAGAAATAATATAATTCTATGGAATGCACAGTGCCAGAGGGTTTTGCAGAGTAGCGCCCAACAGAACGGGACCGAATGATGTCAAGGAAGCCTCTATAACAGTTTTGTTTTATTCATTTACATAAATCACATTTACCGTAGGTGTTTTATTCAAAATAAAGTTTGGGAAAAATAAATTGAACAGATGAACCTAGGCAAACCTGGTGATTTTTTTCACGAGTACTGTTTGATGATAAAGGCATAAAAGCATAATGTGGTATCATTTCACTGAGGCACAATATGGATCACCCATATGGAGCAGAAGCCGATAATGCTGCAGAGAAGCAAAAATAAACAGAGCAGATGCACTTGCAAAATCAAGTCTGCACCCACCCCTGAATTACCTGCTTGGTGCTGGAGAAGTTTCTACAGAACTCAAAACTGGCTTTGAGTCACCTTCCCACAGGGACTCACAGGAAGCCACAGATGAAGTCTTCCGTGACCAGAGACAGGAAGAGGTACCCTAAGTATCACATGGCTCTCAAGGGAGGAAGAACCAGAACCTGCTGGCTCCAAACCTCAAGCCACATGGAAGCCTCAGCCCTCAGTTCAATAGCACGGGTTCCAACCCCAGTTCTTCCGGTTGCCAGGCGAATTCCATTCTGGATCTGTAAGCTCCTCAGAGGCAAAGTCTTATGGAGCAGTAAGGACTTAATGGGGATGATGAAAGGTTTGGCCAATAAAATACAAAGGAAGGATAGTACAGAGCCAGCACCTCAGAGGCAGGAGACTACCCAGAGTGGCTTGTCAGGGAGCCTTTCCAGGGCATACAGAAGGAGGGTGTTACAGGGTGCTCTCACTTTCACAGAGAGGTAAGGTGTTTGGGGAACCCAAGTATAGTATTTAATAGAGTTCTCATAGAGACTCCTATCATGCCCAAGGTTAGGCTAGCCTTAAATGACTAATGAACAATGGGCATTCAAACCTTCCCAGTTCTCCTCCCATTCCATCTGTTCGGACTCAAGCCAAGCCTGTGAGGGAGAAGTGTCCCTGGGCAGCCAGCCCATGCTGACCATGGAGGGTGCTTGGGTCAGCCAGGATAAGACACATTTTGTTTAACCCCACACAGGTGGCTACTTCCACATGCTGACATCTTTCATATTTCAACAGCCATGAGGCATGAACCCTGGGCCTGGGGGTGTGGCTATCTGGAGAAGAGATGAGGCAGAAGTAGCAGTGAGTAGCAAAGGATCATCAATTGCCTGCGATATGTGAGGTTTGGAGCTCTTTGCCGGCTGTGAAGTGCTGAGTGTGGTGTGCTGTGTTTTGGTCTTGTATCCAGTTTCACACCAGAGGAACATTCAGTGGCCTCAGGAAGACCTAAGGCCGATGAGGGGTCTCAGAGCAGTGTTTGAAGGCTGCCTTTGGGGATGAGCTCTTCTGAGGCCCTCCCTTTACCTGACCCACCACCTTTCCATGGGAGCTATCCCCACGCCATGTGGAGAGCCCAGCAACTGCTCACATTACTGTACTTTAGTGCTTCTTTGCACATCCTGCCAAAGGTGTGTGGCAATTCTCTTAGAGGAAGCATTGACCACTCACTTCAGAACAACATAAGCAGATGTGAATACAGGAACCTAACAATGGGGGTTTGCAGAAGCTGGAGGCCAGGGGAAACCTGGAGCAGACAGGAAGCACTCTGCCTTGCCCATAGTAAACTTGGTCATATGGTCAACAGCTGGAGTATACCACCCATGGCCCCTGATGTCATCAAGTAGTCACCCATCTGCTCTGTTCCCAAAGCAGCCAGGAAAAAAATAGCGTCCCACGTCCCACACACTCCAGCTGTCCCTGACATCCAGTGCTCAGTGATTTTTTTTTCTAAAAATAAAATGAAATAAAGTCATCACTTTTCCAATCAACATGAACACTTATTTCATCAAGAATGGGGTGGGACAGGAGCCATCGTCCCAAAGCTTTGTGTAGGCTTGTCCAAAGTCACGACTTCCTGGGAGTTCAGTGGCAGCTTCATATAGTGAGCTGCTGGCCTGAAGTGGAAAGAAGAGCTGTGTGCTCACCTGTTATGAGCTGTGTGCTCACCTGGAGAAAATGGAGAGAGGTTATTTTGACATCTGAGTCCTGAGTGGCCACTGTGCGTGGGGACGGATCATCGCTTGCCTCCTGGCTCAGTTTATCTTGAGTCACATTCTGGGTTCTGTTACTTCTCATCTGATCCTCAAGCACCCCATCTAGAATGTGGACATATGTCAGTTTTCAAGAATAGAACAGACAGCTATTTGCAGAGATGCAGCCTTTGGGTACGCTGGCATCGTCTCCAGCCAACTTCGAGTTTAGAGGAAACACTTCCCCTTGGACTTCAAGTTGAAGAACAGAAATGACAAAAGAGAATCTGTCACGGAGCAGGAAGGAAGTAGCCTGCTTGCCCACCCACCATGGCAAGCAGAACCTGCCCCCTCCCCAATTGACCCCTCCCACCCTCTCAGCAGGTCTCTCTGTTCTGTGGATCATCCCCTGGCTATGACCTGCCATGCATGGATGCCCAAGACCGTGCCAAGGAACTCCTACTCACTAGTCCATTTCATCAGGTGATTCTTCTAGTATCAGCAAGACTGCATAGACATGTCTGCAGGCAGTGAGTTGATGAGATGGTAGGGATGTGACCCTCAGTGTCTCCTCTACCAGGACATTCATGTTTATTTAAGAAATACTTAGCACAAGTCATGTATCAGCCACTAATTAAAGCAGCTCCCATAGACAAGCTGCAGATCCTTTCCACAGAAAGGGTAAACTGAGACAAGCAGAAACAACCTGGAGTGTAGATAACAAAACCAACCAGCACCCAAACCAATGGAGCCTATCTCCAGATTTCTAACTCTCTGTGGATGCATGACAAACATCTTCAAGGCAGGAGAGCACCCTACATCTCACTCATCTCTCCCCTGTCCCTGGCCAGTCCAGTGAGTTACTCCTGATACAGAGCAATGCAACCTTCACAAGTGTCTGTCAGCACAAATATATTTTTGAGTAAATGGTCACCTTGAGGCCAGTTCCAGGAAGGGCCTTTGTGCCAGTGTATGACTGAATCAGAGAATACTGTGACCTGGGAACACTATAGAGCAGGTCGGGTGGCCATCAAGAAACCTGCTTTGCAAATGTACAAACTGACGGCCATGGATTCAGGGAAGTGGAGGTAGAATGTCTGAACAAAATGGCATTTCGGGAAATCAACAGTTCCACGTGTTAATATCTTGGGTCAGTCTGAAACTAGTGATTACAAACCAGCACACCTGGGGTATCTGAACAGGTCTCAAACCTTCTGTCCAGAAATCTCCTGAGAACAGAAAGCCTAGGGCAAGCCTGGTTAACTGGTCCTCTGAAAGAAAGAGGCTCATGGCTGCTGCACTGCCCCATTCAAACAGGAAGACATAGACTAAAACACTGTGATGCATGCAAAGTCCCATGAAAGTGGGCACATGCAGAGCCCTGGCATCCATCTGTCAGCAGACACATGCTTGGAGCCCCAAGACCCATGAAGAACATAGGAACCCACACAGCTACCTACACAGAGGTGAGCAGGCACTTTTACTAATCCAGAGCTTTGCCAAGGACATGGGGGATTTATGTGCTTGATTCTGGAGGGTCGGGATGACAAGATGGCTGGCCATTGGTCAGCTGAGCTACACAGTGCTGTTCTTCTGAGCCTCCACCAGCACGTAGGGTGGTAGCACCTGTCTTATTATCTCACATACCCTCACAGTTCAGAGAGCACTTACAGAGGAGGTCATGGCCTCACAGAGCCCTCTCCTTATTCTGAATTCTTCAGTGTTTCTCTGGGAGAGAGTAAGAGCAACCTAAGACCTGGATTGAAACT
Organism: Peromyscus leucopus; assembly: GCF_004664715.2. Taxonomy (NCBI): domain Eukaryota; kingdom Metazoa; phylum Chordata; class Mammalia; order Rodentia; family Cricetidae; genus Peromyscus; species Peromyscus leucopus. Next base: position 55,172,540 of record NC_051081.1, on the reverse strand, counting down.
GTGAATGATCATCTTACAGATTATCCAGCAAGGAAAGATGACATTCATCCTGGGGGAGGCACTGATACCTCAGACTCGCTTTAGAATTAGCAAAACACCAGTGCCACCATTTCCTTAAAGATTTTAAGAGCTATTATTGCTCAGATTAAACACAGCCAAGTCTTTGATGCCATCTTACAAACTGTGAAGTACTGTAAACCTGTGATGGGCTACAGCAGTTTCTCTCAAAGTGTTCTTCTGAAAATGAATCAGCTGTGGAATGGCCACAGAGCACCGATGAACCCAGAAGTGTCTTTGCAGTGTCAAGGTGGAAATACACTCAACGCTTCAGGGCCTTTGTACACAAGGTTGTATGAGGGACAAATTGAGAGAGCACCCTCGGGGCTTTTATGAACTGCCAACTGTATGCAAATACATGCCCAGAATCCTCAATAAGAAAGGGACTCATGGACACATAGCAGCACGCTTATCCGACCGCTTTAGGATGATGGACATGGTTGGCTGATCCGAACTCAGATCTTCATGTTTCACAGCCAAACACTCCAGGGAACGAAGCCATCTATCTCCCCCACACCTTCAGCCCTTCCTGAAGTGCTAAAAGCCTTCAGTATATGTAAATGTCTCCATCAACAGAACACAGATTTCAGTAGGGTGTTGTTACCCTCCGGAGGTGAGCCCCGGGTCCGAGGGATACCTATCACGCAGGTCCTCAATGGGCTGGCCACACGCACCTGTCTAGCGCAGTTCTCTTCAGGAAGTCCCTGACTCCAGTTGCAAGGTCGACTTTGTTCTAACACTCCCGGTCTCCCGAACTGGGTAGTTGATGAAGGTCATGTGAGGACACCAATTTGCCACAGGGTTTCCTAGAGCAGAGCAAGTAGCAACAGCCAGAGGAAGGGTCACACATGTTTCTGATACCCTGTGGGTCTTAGGAACACCCACGTCCCCACAGGAAGAGCAGCAGGCATGAGACACAGGAGAGGGGGACGACATCTGGGACAATGTCCTATTTACCCACACCCTTCTGGCCAGTTCTTGCCCCTTCCCTCCCGCCTTTCTTCCCCATCTCCCCGAGAGATGTAGGATTGGCACTAAGTACCCCTGCCCATCTCCTCTTCCTCTCATGCGTCTTCACACATCTTGAGACATTCGGGTAAGGACTATCTGTTCATCTCAGAAGCTCCCGCAGCCCCAGCATGTGGTTACTCGATAATTTTATTGTACCTTTCAAAGTATTTTAACAAACATGAAACTCTAAAATTACTCAAGTCTCAATTATCATAATACTACTAAAATAATCCACCAGGGACAATAAAAACAAGTTCCTTTAAGGGTGCTTAAATGTAAATGAGGAGTCTGCAGCATTGTCGTCAAGACAAGTCTTATGTCTCCTTTTAGTTATTAATCTGGTAGAGGAGTGTGCCGAGTCCCTCACAAGTTTGCAGACAATGCTAAAAATGTCACAGAACAGAAGACATCAGGCTGATGGGTAGACGGCAGCAGGAAGATTGCTCAAGGCGGGCTGTGGGTGGAAGTGGCAGATGAGTTTCAGTGTGGGAAAGTGCAAGGAAGTGCATTGTGGGAACATGAGGTCCAGATAATTCTCCCCTGGATGTTGGAGGACTGGCACCAGGTGGATAATCTCAAGTTGTTAGGACCCTTGCTGGGCACATGCAGACATGAAGACTCCATTTGTCCTGTTTCATAGAGTACACAAAACAGTTTTGTGTTTAAAAAAAAAAAATCACCAGGACTATGTGTCTGTATCAGACAGGAGCACGTGAATGGTTCAGTTACACTTACATGAATGCCTACCAATGAGACCATTTGACCTTCCGTCCCGTAGCGCCAAACCTAGAAGGACAATCGCCCATGTAACCCAGTTTGCCCTATCTTCCCTGCACTGTTTTAAACATGAGTGCTGACTGCTGCGTAGTGTGGGAAATCCTTCAGCAAGGACAGACAGGGTGAGAGGATGTTATGTAACCCGGGGCTGTGAATTCAGCATGGCATTTGCCTCTGGGTACTGTTGAGCATGTTCACCATCCCCATCCAGGAAGTGTCTTTAGACTTCAGATTCTCCTAGACACAGATTTGCTTCTCTTGGAGAGAAATGAGAGAACATTTTGCTTTATTTATTTTCATGGTTCTGTGAAATTTTATGAATTTTGTAACTGCTCTTTTCTCCCTTTTCTCTATTAATTCCAAGGAAAAGGAAGTAAAAAGTCAGTTTTGGAATGCCCATAGAAAGAATTTAAGGGACAAAAAGTGAAGCATTGTTGTAATCAGCCTATTAGCTTAGTCTAAACTGACCAGACTGACCGTAACAAGCCAGCGTTAGAGCTACAAGCCACAGTTATCACAGCCACATGGACTCACAGACCCCCACATGATCCTCCATGTGCTGATATGGAGCATGCTACACAGTTATCACAGCCGTGTGAACTCCCAGACATGCTCATGGTCCTCCCTGTGCTGCTATGGAACACACCCAGGGATTCAGTAAGGCCCATTCTTACCCATGTGCCCCACTTTCCACCTTGCACCGCTCCAGATCCATGTCCAGTCTGATTCTCCCGACTTTGGTCTGGGGCAATGTGGATATGTCTGGCCCCTGCAGCCTTGAAGCATTTTCTTCTCTGACTGGTCTGGCCATGTGCAGGGCACTTCTGCCCAGGAGATATAGTTGGTGGCTTCTTTTATTTTTTCTCACATTGTCCATGTAAACTGAATTATGATCCTGTATACCACAGGAAGCCAGTTTAAATGTATGACTAGTGACCAGACACATCTTTTAACATAATATAAAAATGTTGTCACTGGGATACAGGGCCATAGAATTCAGGGAAAATGTTGCTTTCTTTACTACAAATAGCTATGTTTTTAATATTACTCATAGGAACAGGAGAGTGACCTAAAGCCTTGAGCATGTTTGGGGCTGGAAAGAATGTATCAACACAAAGGAAAGCTATTTCAAGAAAACGATAGATTGGAGATTACAACAGGAATAATCCTACAAACCCATACCTATTATGTTCATTGCTAAAGTTTCCCTAAGTGAGGGCAAGGCATTCACCACCATTTTACAAACAATAAACTATTGTCCATGCAAACATTTACATTTCCTTACTGGAACAAGGATGAGTTTTGAACAGTGTACAAATCAGTCTCTGACCTCTATTTTTTCTGTATCTTAAATATTTACTTAAAAATTCAATTCAAGTTCAGTCACCTTGAATGTGTCACTTGGCCATCTCTAGTTTTCTGGAAGCAGGCAATTGTCTCACCTGAAGTTGATGACTAGGTAATATATGAGGGGCGTTATGGGTCTAAGATGTTTGACTTGAGGAATTCACATTAAAATGAACAATATCTAAGCAGATAGAGAGACATGGATAAAGATGATATAGATACTACTGGGTAATGCCATCCAAAGTCAGCAGGAACTCTTGAATTTTATCTAATCTAAAAGTTTCCCAGTCAAAGAAACTAAACGCACACACCTAGTTCATGGGGACATCGGAATTCCTAAGTCAGAATATGATGACCAGTGGTTCCAGTTCAGGACTTTTCTCCAGAAAATACCTCACAGATTTGGATTCAGGTTTGCTCATTACTCCCTAGGTAAGAATGTGAATGCAGGGGCTGGAGAAATGGCTTGGCGATGAAGGGTGTGTACTGCTCTGACAGAGGACCTGGGTTCTATTCCAGGAGCCAGGAGCCGTGGCTCACATCTGCTTCTATCTCCAGTTCCAGGGGGAGTCTGGTGCCCTCTTCTGGTCTTTACAGGTATGTGCACTCATATACACAGGTCCACATACACACATAATTTAAAAATAATCAAAATAGATCTAAAAACAAAGGATGTGAATATTAAACTTGGTAGTTTAGACCACAATGACAAATTTCCACACAAGGAAATGATTCATTAAGGAATAAACGTTTGCTCTTTGTGTAACCCTTTGGAACTCATTTCTTTTCACCAGGTAGGGTCTCTGCACACACAGACTTGATGTCCTTTCTCTGAAACCACAAAATTTGGAACAAGTAGCCTTGACTGTAACCTTTGTGGAAGACAGTCACAAATAAGCTTCCTTCCCAACACCATGGTCTTCTCACTAAGGTCAGTGTTGGACCTTTGGTTCCAACACTGCAAAAAATTATTTCTCAGTATCTAAAACAAAAGACCCAATTTTCCTTCCCTATTTTGACAACATTCCCCTGACTCTTGATTTTTTTCTCCTATAAAAAATCATTTCCTTCTTCAAATGTAACTTCTCCATCACCTTCATGGATTTGACAAACTGACCACTATCTGTCCTTCAATCACTGCTTTGAATAATGTATTGTTTGTCCAGTTGGACTTTGGTGTGTTTTGGTCTGATGTTGGCAACCTATTGGGGGAAGTAGGTGCTTCTACATGTCTTTACAGGAAAGGTTTATACAATAACATTTAATAAGCTATGGGGATATCTTGCATAGAAACTGTAAGATATATATTATTCAGCTTTGGTATCTCTCAGTTGAGAGCAAACAGCCCCAAATGATACAACATTTCAGTCCATGATACATCCCTTTGATCCCCATTATTCCAGCTTCCAAACTGACTATTCAACCTTCATTGGCTTCTTTGTCAGGACTACTCTTTAAGGGCCTGTCCTAACATGTTCCCACTCGGTAAAGTCCACCAGGGCACCCAGGAGAGCATCAGAGCCACTCATGAATATTTCTGGGAGGATGCCCATGAAGGAAGGGTGATTGTGCTGAGACACACAACACAAGAAAGAGTTGACAAGGGAATGGAGTTGAGTTGAAGTTGATGGTGTGAGTAGAGGAAGAGCACTCATACTTTAAGAAATGGAATAAAGACTAGATTTTAAGGGTGGAGATGTAGCAGTTCAACCCCCCAAAGAGGAAACTAACTATCCTTTTGCTGAGGACGCCTAGAAACCACTGACATCTTTCAGTGTGGAAGAAACATCAACCTGGCACCTTAAAGAAATTTGAAAATCTCAAAAACCTTCTGAGGATGTCTGGTTGATGGGAATTTCCATTGTACAGTTTCACGGCCACATTCCAGACCCTTCCACCCGTGTTCTTTCACAGTTTGCCTGAGTGCTCTTTAAACATCGGTGTTGTCTCAGACTCTGCTCTGTCCTTCCCCATGCACAATGCCTCGGCAATCTAACCCATCCCCATGCTTAACTTCCAACTTACACACGGTGACTCCGAAATTTTGCTTTGCTTAAAACTCTCCTTGAAGTTCCAGACCTCCGCATTTAACTGCCCCGTTGGGCCCTGCTGATGCCCATAATTCCAGCTATAACAACAACAAAAGGCACCCCAGTTTTGTGCTCCCGTGCCCATCCCTTTCATCACAGTGAGAATGTCAACAACTCACAAGACTCAAGTCAGGAGTATGGTCTCACCTTCCCCATTAATGTCCCTTAGTGTATACCCTCCCACACATCAAATTAACAACTAAACCCTTAGGGATCCAGCTTCAGGGAGGGCTGGGGCCTTTGGGCTCATTATCAAAACTTTGTCTTTTCCACTCACAACTTTAACTTTATTTTCTTCTCATAAAATTTGAAGTGAAACTTTAAAAAAATCATTACATTGTTTGAGAATTTCATAAATGCATATAGTATGCTTTGATTAAATCTACCCCAAACCTTCCTCTCCAAATTCTACCCCACCACCAGTTTCTCCCCAAACTTTATCTGCTTTTTTTTTCCCTTTTTTAAAAATCTACTGAATCCATCGAGTGCTGTCTCTGTGCACATGGGTGTAGAACCAGCTACTGGGGCATGGGTCACCTCTCAGGGGCAACATCCCCGAAGAAAACTGATTCTTCCACCAGCCATCAAATGGCCAATAGCTTCTCAGCTTGGGGTGGAGCTTCCTCCCCCTTTCCCATTGCATGCTGGTGCTTGGGCTGGTTTGAGGTTGCCCAGGTCTTACGCCTGTAGTCAAAGCTGCTATGAGTTACACATACAAAGGTCGTGCCATGCCCGGTAAATACTGTTTCGAGGCAGATGTCTCCACATCTGACTCTTGTAATCTTTCCACTTCCTTTTCTACAGTGATCTTTGAGCCTTGTTGAAGGCGATGTATGATACAGATGTCTCATTTAGAGCTGAACACTACACTGTCTTGTTCTTCCATGCTGACCAATCATGGGCGTCTGTAGCTACCGGCCTACGTAGAGCAAAAAGGAGATTCTCTGATGAGGGTTGGAAGATGCTCTTATCTACAGGTATAAGGGTAAGGCTTAAGGGGTGGCTTATTTCTACGTCCATTTAGGAGAATACCAGTACTAGACTTGCCTACGACTTACCCACAGGTGCAGTGAATGTTTTAAATATAAAGTGTGAGTGAGTTTTCAGTGAGTACCTCTCGTCACGGGAGAGTTTCTTCCGTGCCTTTGACTTATCCACAGCATGTGGGTTTTACTTCTGTCCGTCTTTCATTCCAACTTCTCCCCTTCTGGGCCCTCTCATGCCAGCTACAGCAAGCCGAACTTCTTCCTGAAGTAGCTGGAGGACTTCCAGAGCTGCAAGGAGCACTCATCTGGACGTCCATTCTTCACACTTGGACCATCTCTCTCCTTTCCCATATCTCTTGAGAAATTCTTTATTGCTGACTGTGAAGAAAGAAGTGACCATGGCCCACACAACCACATGCATCTGAATTCTGTGCTCGGTCCAAGAACTTCACCCCCTGAGCCTCTCAGGCAGTGGTTCTCAACCTTCATGATGCTGTGACCCTTGAGTATAGTTCCTCATGTTGTCGTGACTCCCCAACCATAAAATTATTTTCATTGCTACTTCATAACTCTAATTTTGCTACTGCTATGATTCTATGAATCGTAATGTAAACATGTGTGTTTTCTGCTGGTCTTATGTGGCACTTGTGAAAGGTTGACTCCTATAGGGGTTGCAACCTATAGGTTGGGAACCAATTCTCTGAAGAATTGTCTGATTTCTTGCTTATTTGTTTGTTTATACAGGGTCTTATGTGGCTCAGGCTGGCCTTGAGCTTACTATGAACTGAAGAATGACCTTGAACTAATGATCCTCCTATCTCCATTGCCCCTGGGCTGGGATTCTAGGTGTACATTGCCACACCCAGTTTATACAGTACTCCAGATTGGACACAAGGCCTCATATATGCTCAGCAAGCACTTTACCAACTGAGCTGTAGTTGGTTGATACCTTGAACTTAACTTAGTAATACTATGAGCTAAGGTCCTGGGTAGATTCACCTGAATTTCCACCCCACAGAAACCATGGTATCATAAATGATGATTATTGTTTGTGGAAACTTATGCTATAGCCATAAACATCGAATGTAACCACTCATACAAGATTCTCCCCTCCCCCAATTTGCACATGGAAACAGACTCTGAGTGTTCATTCTTCTGAGTCCCTGTTTCTAGAGAGTTCTGTGGATTCTGAGCTATGGAGAGCCAAATGAAGATAAATTGGTTCAGAAATACCTTGTGAGGAGTAAGCTCCCTCCACTAGGAGAAGAGGCGACTGCTGGTGTAGAGGAAAGCTCCAACTCTGTACGGTACACTCAAGGCCTCCAGATTGCTATGGCTTCTGTCAGTGACACAGCTGGTTCCTGAGGAGCCAGAAGTGGAACCCAGGCCTTCCCACTATCTCCCAACCCAGGCAAATGTTGATGACATTCTCCCCACCTCTGCTGAGTTCAGGACAGACCCCCACTCAGTTGACATCACCATCGTAGCCTTTATTTATTGGCCTTCCAAGGTTGAGGAGAAGCGAATGGAATAGGATCCAGTTTTGCATGCTTATGTCACACCCGTGGTGTTTTGTTTTGTCTTGTTCCATGATAAATTAGTAATAACTTCTCAGGCACATTTGGCAAGCCAATGAAAAATGGGTTTTCCCAATGCACTGAGCAAACACCATCTTCTGCTTGACTCTCTCCCATACCCCACTGGCTGCAGCACAGCCCCGGTTTATTGACGGATGAGCTGCAAGCTCCATGTGAGTGATTGCTTCATCCATTACGCTATGCTACATTTCATCCAACTCTGGCTGCTTCCATCGCCCAAAGACTTATCGGGATCAGTTGTTTCAGGCTCATAAAATATACATGACTTAGAGGGGGGGAAGATTATTGTACCAAGAACTCCACCAGCCTTTGAAGCCGCATCCTTAGTTATTTGTTGAAATTCATTTCATTTTCCCATCATTACCCCAGTGCGTGTTGTGTCTCACTACAGAACAGAAATATACAATCTGCTCAGTAAGGCAGTTTGTAAGGAGCTCGTGTGAAACAATGTTTTCAGTGTTATTGTTTGCTGACTGTTTTTTCTTTTTCTAAGAAACTACACCCATAAAACAGAAAAGTTTGTTCGGAAGTATGAATTCTAAAATGAGCCTTAAGAAAAAAAAAACAAACAAACAAACAAACAAACAAACCCACCTGATCTAAAACCTTAATGAAGCCATCCTGTCTTTATCAATACACCGCCTACATGTCACACTGTAGACATTTTAAAGGGGAAGGATGGATGAGGTGTCTGAAGCTACACAGTTGTGAAAATGCACGGAAACCAGAGGCAGGGCTTGGAGTGCCATCGCTTACCCTTCTAGATGGGCTATGAACCTTCTGTGACAGGGCCTGTGGGTAATTGAAGGATGGGTACTTCTGCCCTATGCAAGAAATCACAAAGAGGTGCAGGAATTTATCATCCCACTTTCATTCTCAATGAGGACCACGGGGACTAACATCCCTCTCAAATGGCTGCAGAATTCATCAGAGGGCTCTTTCTGCATGGAATCATCTTTAGATTTGGATGTCCATGTGGATGGGCAGTAACTTCCCTCCTTGAGTCCTGCCTTATCTCCTTTGTGCTACCCACGCCACTGTATATTATTCCTGCTAAAATTATCTGATGGATGTCATCTCTCTCTCTCTCTCTCTCTCTCTCTCTCTCTCTCTCTCTCTCTCTATCTCTATCTCTCTCTCTGTGTGTGTGTGTGTGTGTGTGCGCGCGTGCATGTGCACACATGATAGGCTGTTTTATTTCTGTTCTTCAAAACAGGAGTTATGACTGTGCAGTTATAGCTACCTGTATGCCATTTACTTTCCTTATGGATGTCCCCTCATTTCTTCTCTAAAATGACAGGAAAAACATTCCTGTGTGAACTGCCTGATAAGCCTATTGGCATACAGCATGTGAAAACACAAAGTTCAGTGCTTATAAAGAGTTCAAATTTCCATCCAAAGCTTAGTCTGTGCAAGAGTCTAGAGAGCTCCTATGCAGGCATGCACAAAATAGCTCAGGCAGGGTCTCTGCAAGCTGATGACCATAATAGGAAGGCTGTGGAAAAAGCCAAAGCTGAGACCAGCAAGAGGAGGTGCGAGATGGATGCAGCTCCACGTGGAGGGGATGCAGAATGGTGCAAGTTTCTAGCAGAAGGTGCCATTTCAGTTGGCACTCACAGGATGCGTGGGGCTTGATGCAGAAATGGACACACTAATCCAGGATGGGAGAGTCATCTGCAGAGCATGGCAAGAAGCAGAAGTGAGGCTTGGCAGCCGGTCCTTCAGCGGGCTCTGTGTCCTGAGGGTGCTCTCCTGCTTGGTCTTTTGCTGACGTGCCTCTTTTTGACCTGTAGCTCCGCTGGTCACCCAAGGGCAATCCTGATGGCAGTAGCATCGACACCACCGGAAACTTGTTAGAAACAAAGCCTGCTGCATACCCCAGTGTGCACCTCTGGGTTCTCTGAGTGGAGTCTAAAATCCGTTCACAAACACTCAGGTGCTCCCTAGTCACCCTGAAGTTGGAGTGCCACTTCGGCGGTTGAGCCAGGATAGCCTGGAACTAGGGAACAGAGCTGGGGTCAGCACAGAAGCCCCAGGCCTGGGGTCTTTCCTGGCTGTACTGAGAAGGGATGAGAGCGGTTAGTAAGGGAAGTAGAATGCCTCCCCACACACACACACACCACACCTGCTTCTGATCTCTATCTGTGTCTACTTGGAGTCAGCTCTTCTTGGATCTCTGCCTTTACTGGACATACCGAACATGAGGGATTTGAATGACCTTTTCCTTAAGAACTACTCCAGGTTGAACACAGTTAGCCCCAAGTACTTTTCCATATACACCTAATAAAAAGGCATGGAGGAGCGAAGTCTGGACTCAGTAACACAGCACACTCTCAATAAATACTAAACGAATTTATCAGAGGCACTTGAAAACAACCACTCAGACTTCCAGAGAGTCATGCATGCAGAAACTGAAACACGAACCAAACAGCCCCTAATGGCTTAAAACTAAACCAGCACCCAGGGTGAGGGAGGCCGAGCGCAAAGTCACTTTCTGCTCGGAGCTTTCACCACTGAACACATCAACACACGGCGAGTGCCTTGCAGGCTCTTCTGCAGCACAGCCGCATCCTCCTGCGCTGCGCCGTGCCCTGGCCCTGTCTTCGCGCCACCTGGGGCACCTTGCTGGCGCTGACTCGAACTCTGGTATTAGCACACCTGTTCTGCCACCTGCCCCACTACTGGTCCAGTTCCCGACATCACAAATCCCAATGCCGTCCTGCTTCAGATCTTTCATTTGTACCCTCAACTCTCTCTCTTTTAATCCTCAACTCTCTATCTTTTATCCTCAATTCTCTCTCTTTTAATCCTCAAGTCACTTTCTTTTATCCTCAATTCTCTCTCTTTTATCCTCAAGTCACCCTGTGTCTTGTGTTCCCTTTGAATATAAAGGTGTAGCTAATTTAAATCTAAATAAGTATATTTGTCTCTAAATGATGTACCTTAATTATGTGAATCATATATGATATTAATATTTGGATGATAGACAAATGGAGGACAGATATATGATAGAAAGTAGATAGATTGACAATAGATAGGCAGATGATAGATGAAAGATCAATAGATAGATAGATAGATGATAGATAGATAGATTGATAGATAGATAGATAGATGATAGATAGATAGATAGATAGATAGATAGATAGATAGATAGACAGATCATTCCAAATGCATTGTGTTCATGCCTCCCTTTGGCTTCTGAAGGTGAAAAAGGCATGACTTGACAACACCATTCCCATGTGCCTAGGGACCCCAAGCATCAGACTCTTGTGATGCCTATCAGCAGTTACCTAAATGTCTCGGGGGTCATTGGCTGTAACCAACTTTAGAAGGTCATATGACTCATCTTGTAGTCCCCTTTCCCAGTGCTTGGGACAACCATGTGATGAGGTAGCCTGGAGTACTCAGTTAAAGAACCATATTTTCATATCGGGCTCTCTTGATATCCTGCCTCTAGTGCTTCCCAGAGACACAGGAGCAGATCTGGAGTCTGTGATATCAGAATGAACTGGATCAGATCTGTGCCAGGGTCCTTGGGCCAGCAGCCTAAGTCTCACCTGAGAGCAGAAAGGGAAACTCGGCCTACTGAGTCAGACACTGACAGAACTCTGCAGTGCAAAGTTAGGTCCAACTTCAGATGCTGATGGTCACACTCAAGGGTGGGAGGCATTGTCCTGAAGTGTATTTGACACTAAGTGATCTTTCACCAGGGTTACCCATAATCCAACACAAGGAGCTAGCTTTCAGATTCTCCCTTTGCCTCAATCTCTCCCTCTACCCTCCATCCCCTGACTCTAAGAATTCTCTGCTCTCCTCCCCTCCCTTCTCCTCCCCTCCCCTCCTCTTCTGTCCTCCCCTCCCTTCCCCTCCCCTTCTCTCTCTCTCTCTCTTTCTCTCTCTCTCTCTCTCTCTCTCTCTCTCTCTCTCTCTCTCTCTCTCTCTCTGTACCCATATATTTACATCTCTAAGGAGAGTAGAATTTATCATGACATCCTTTAATTTTGAGTCAGGGTTCATTTTGTAGCCCAGGCTGTCTTCAAACTCAAAGAAATCTCCAAGAGCTGGAGTTAGAGGCATCAACTACCATCCCCAGCAATAATAAGATAATAAACATTTTAGTATATTTATTGTGAATCTTCTTTCCTACCATAATCCAATAATGTCAATCTTTTTCCCTCCTGCTCTCCATGACTGCTTCTCCCTCACCCCCACATCTAGTACCATGCTCTAGCATTAGTGGGCTATCCCTTCCTGTTCTTATGCAGTTGATATAGAAACCAGGGGGTGGAGCCATCCCCCTGGCCTTGGTGATCTGGCTGAGAAGTCTCCCTGCCTGAAAAGTCTTCTTCTTTCCTAAGCCACTCATTTGAAAAGGAAGGTTCTACCGATCATGTAGCTTTAGGTTTATTTGTCTCTGATATGCTGCATTTGTCTTTAAAAGCAGGAACACCTAAAGTAAATACAGAGATGGGTCCAGAACCTGCAGAGACCTTCATCCTCAAAGCTTAAGAGGGAAGCTGTTACAAGAACCTCACATATAGGTGGAACCCCTATTCTGTGTTCCTGAGGGGCCTCAACTGAAGGCAACTTTAACAGGTGCTGATTCAACCAGGAGTTAGAAGATTGACCAGGGTGTGGGGAGAACCAGCATTGATTACTGGAAACTAAAAAAAAATGTAAACTTTTGTAGAATGGAGACAGAATTTCTTCTTGTGCCTTTTTGGGATAAAATTTGTGTGGGGAAGAACTGAGAACAGCCATGTTGCTGCTTTGTCTGCTGTGAACGGTCACCTTATGTCCTCAAGTTTCTTTTTCTCCTAAGGTTGGGCACAGCAGATGCTGGATAAATCAAGACAGACCCCACATTTTACGTCCCTCAACTCCTACCCAACACACTAGCCCGGCAGAAATCTGTGCAGTTTCTCAAGAGCGCCCTGAATTTGCACATATGGTTTTGACTTGACGTCCTAAAATATCTTTGCCTCTTTTATTTGACTATTTCTTGCTTGGTCTTTAAGATATTGTTGAAGTGTCCTTCCCATTATGGAACCTCCCAGCACCCTCCCACCCCAGCCTGTCCTCAGGATCTCTGGCGTCTTTGATAGCTATTGCCATGTTATACTGTTCCTGTTTAAATTTATGCCCCTCCAACTGGACTGCGAACTCTGTGAAGCCAGTGTGTAACTCTCCCATTATCCCAGCCCTGGCAAATCTTTGTTTTGTAGTTCCAATTGTATAAAATACACATAAAATGAAACTTGCCATCTCAACCATTTTTGCATGTACAGTAAGCCTATTCATGGTATCCAACAGTCAGCTCTTGGAATTTGCCCATCTTGCAATGCCCATGAAAAAGAGTTCTCCGTTCCCTCTCCTCCAACTCCACAGAGCCGTTTATTCTCTGCAGATTTTACTAAGTATCATACATGAGGGTCATACATGAGGGGGAAACACGGAACATATCTGAGATTGGTTTGTTTTCACTTAGCAACATGTGCACAAGGATCATGCTTGTAGCATACACCGGAACATTAAAACTGTCTTCTTTTCAGGGGATAATACCCATTGTGGACTACACTATGTTTATCCAACCATCAAACAATGAATATTTGAGTAACTTCTATTCTTGGCTAGTTGACCAATGCTGCTATAAAGTATCTCTATAAACTATAATTCCAATTCCTTTGAATACAGGCACACACATGCATGCATGCATACACACATATATATGCACACATATACTTGGGGAATACACATTTTTCAGGAAATTACATATAGACATGTATATTTCCATAGTAGGTGCAATATCTTACATTCCATTGAAAGTATGCAGGATTAAGGACTGAAAAAAATAGTTCAGCAGTTAAGAGTGCTTGCTGCCTCTTGAGAGGATCTGAGTTCTGCTCCCCACACATATGTGAGGTAGCTCACAACTGCCTGTAACTTCAGCTACAGAGAATCTGATGCTCTCTCTGGCCTCCTTGGCAACCTGTATATATGTTTCATGGGTGCACAAACACACACATAAATAACAATAAAAATAATTGATTTTAATAGTATACATATGCCAGTTCTCCCACACATTTGCCAACACTTGGTAGTTTTTCGATAGTAGCTAACCTAGTGAGTATGAAATATTTCTGAAAACCTTTTAAGAGATGATGAACAGGAGTCATTAGATGGACTTGAAGCTCACGTCTGGTGATGTTCAGGTAACTACTTTCATCATGGGCAGAGGGGGTCAAAATGGCTGACCAAGGGAAGTTTCTATCCTCTGTGTTTTGCGAACGTGGTGCCTGCACTTGTCAGATCAGTATCACAGCAAATTCTAAGGAACCATACTTAACCTGTGACATTGGCCTTGCCCAAGACAGGCAGCCGTGAGTGGGGGGATTTGCCAGCTGCAGACTTACATGCTCTGCAAGGCCCCCTTCTTTATATGAAAATCCCTGAACACCAGAACTCCATGGTGTGAGAAGACCTCTCCAGAAACTAAAACTTAGGATCCAATCAGAGGATTTCAAGCCCTGTTACCTTATCTTCTCTCAATATGACATCTGTTCTCCAAACTACTGACAGGCCTCCGTCCACCCACATCTTCCAGCTTTCTATATAACCAATATAAGATAATACCACCCAAGTATACCAAAGACCAAACTCTACCCTATATGCTGTCCATATATTCACTCACTGTTTATAAGAGACACCAAAATAAATTACCATTAGCATCATCACCATTGCAACCATGGACTGAGGAAAACAGGTCAGATGGGTAAGTTCCTCAGGCATGTACATTTATGGAAATGTAAGCACAGGTGGCCTGGATCCTCTAGTTCACTTCCCTGGATGAATGAAACACCTGGATTCTGTTTAATTCCAAAAAAAAGCTCCTATTTGCATCTGTCATGATCTCAATCCCCATTCACTCTCTGCTCTGCCATAATGTAACTGTCACCTCAAATTGTCCCTTTGTCTTCCCCAATGCCAAGTCTGAAGGCTCCATCCTCTGCCCCTGCCCACTACCCTTTGCACACATGTCTGACAGTCCACTTCCATCACTGCACCAGGAATTAATGGTGACCCCATTACCATCAAGCTACACACCAAGTTAAATCTGTGGGCATCAGCCATGTCTCCTTCGTTCTGGTTACAACAGGACTAAGAAGAAGGATGTTCAGGTTTGTAGATGTAATCATTCCTTTCCCATTCCATTCCTGCTACCCTGGAAACAGGCTCGGCATCAGCAGCATGGTTACAGGACCAGGGACTGTCCTTCCTACCCCACACTCTTTCCCCAGCATCAGCTTCATTTAGATCACCCATCACCATCTCCTTGGTCTCACTCAACAAAAGAAGTTGACTGAGCATGTCTGTGGATGTACATCATAGCAGCCTGTCATTTTGCTGGTTCCGGACAGTCCTTCTACTTGAACCAGGGAGGTAGGATGGAGTTGGAACTCTGACAACCACCAGAAGGGCTGGACTGACCCAGTCTGCTCCTGTGACTAGCTGGGCAAACACAGGGACCATCTGATTTATCTTACCTTTCGCTCTCTTTTCTGTGAAACACGGACTCTCCCTCTTCTGAAGGCTGTCTATACATGGAAGCCGAGTGCTCCGGGAACACAGAGTAAGCCTAAGATCAAAAGTCTGCTTCCTCTTTGGCAGCATCTGTAAACAGAGCCACAGCCACCTTCCACAGGTGGGTCGACAAGCCTGTGCATGTCAGGTGGAGGCATGCATTGCTCTCTCATAGCTTCCTATGAGTTGCTTAGACAAGAGAAGCACACAGAACATGGCAGGTGCTTCTGTGCCTCCATGTTCTCATGTGCACTTAGGGTATACCTAGAGGCAGAGGGGTGGGACCTTACCCCTGGGGATCATCTTATGGAGATGTGCTTGGCCCTTTTTCTCTAGTTTCCATCCCCCCAAGCCCAATCCTTTGCAAAGCTACTCAGGTACCCCACACAGAGTCAATGCTATGGACAGAGTTGTGTCACCCCCAAATGCATGAGTTAAAGTGCCAATCCTCAATGTGGATGATAGAATGTGTGGGTAGAGATTTAGGAAGGTGATGGATGTTTAAAAAAGAGAGAGAGAGAGATCAAGAATGAGGCCAGAGAGTGCTACTGAATACACCTCCCCCCCTCCTTTCTTGGCAAGCATACCTAGGAACCCACACACAAACACACAGAAAAATGGAACTCATCTACAAACCCGGAAGAAAGACCTCATCCACACCTAACCACTCTGGTCCTTGATCTTGGACTCCAGTTGTCATGGAATGCATCCAAGTTTCGGTACACTGTTAAGGAAGCCCAGACTGTTAGCAGTCACAGCTATCTTTTGAAATTAGTTGTCTCTAGTGTTTAAAGCTCTATGGTTCTCTGTGGAGAACCCTACAGAATGAATGGTGCATCTGAACACAGGGACCCATTTTACAGTTACAGAAACTCGAGTGCCTCCTGTCTACAGCCACTCGACACAGAAAAGGCACATGCAACCCAGAGTGCTGAGTGCTGCCTCCTGAGAGAGAGAGAGCAGGGGTCCAGAGCTGGCAGCCAGAGAGTGATGAGCTCCACATGAGGCTTCTCCTCCTGTGGCCCAAAGAGCCTCATTCACAGAGAGGCCTCTGTAAATTCGCTCTATTCAGAAGCTATCTACAGCAGCCACAGAAAGGGTGGCTTTAGAGAGAAAAGACCTGAGAGTTCCAGAGTTTAGGGGAGCAGAAAGACAATGTCATTCTCCAAGGCTTCTGTCACAACTTCAAGGTTATGGTATTTTCCAAGGTGACCCCTCAGTTATGGTAATTTCCTGCGAGAACTCATGAGGATATTTATAGCTCACACACTTGAAGGAATGTAATACTCCCACACTGTGCGTTATATCAGGGAAAGAATACGGACTAAAGCCATCTGCTAATTTTTATTGTCAGCTTGATTAGATTAAAACCCATCCGGAAGGCATGCCTTTAGACACTGAATGCCTTTAAAGAGGCTTCCTGAGAGGATGAAATCCCTCCCTGAATGAATGTCGTGCCGCATGGGTTATGAGACTGAATAGAACTGCTCCCTGCTTCTGGATCTGCTCAAACATGAACAATCAGCCTGCCACCTACTGCTGCCACAATCACGAGCTCCTCCCTCCACTATGCCCCCCCCCACCCGCACTGTGATGGCCTGTACCCTAAACTACCAGCAGAAATAAACCCTTCTTACAGGAAGTTGCTTCTTTGAAGCTATCTGGTCATGGTGATGAGGAAGTTAACTATAATGTCAGCCATGGGAGCACGCTCACAGGGCAGAGTCTCCCTCCCCCTCCCCACACAGATAAGGCCACTCCACAGTAGATGGTTCAATGGCTATGAGCCAACATGAACCATCACAAGGGGTTGATTTTTTTTTCCAGTAAATCCTGGGGTCTCAGAAACAGGAAGAGGGACCCCGGGAAACTGTATTTTGACTCATTCTCTTCCAGAGTTACACAGAGGCTCTTCCCTCTCCCTTAAGAACAGTGACCCTCAGAATTAATGGGGCGATTTCTTCAGGGTTGGGGCTGCTGCTCTGAGGTGGGGACCCTCACAGGACTGCCTCCCTGTCACTCTCAGTTCTGTGACGTCTGCCCCCGAGTCCCGGAACCTTGATGATGAATGGGGCCATCAATAAGACGGAAGAGAGTTGGAGCTCACTAGAAAAGTGATTTCTCAGCATGCAAGATGCCCTGGGTTTGGCCTTTTGCACTGCACAGACCAGGCCTGGTAGGTCTATACTTAGCCATTGGGAGATGGAGACCAGAGGATCAGAACTGAAAGTTATCTTCAGCAACATTTCAAG
This sequence comes from Peromyscus leucopus, assembly GCF_004664715.2. Classification (NCBI taxonomy): domain Eukaryota; kingdom Metazoa; phylum Chordata; class Mammalia; order Rodentia; family Cricetidae; genus Peromyscus; species Peromyscus leucopus. Next base: position 55,154,841 of record NC_051081.1, on the reverse strand, counting down.
TCTTAGGTCAGCCTGGGCTAAGAGAGACCCTACCTCAAAACAAACGAACAAAAATGATGAAAGGTCTTAGGGGTTTGATATCTCTTTAATTAGCTGAAAGTAGGATTAAACTGCCTTTTAGGGCTCCTACGTTGAGTCATGAAAAATTATTTTCATGAACACACTGATGCCAGTAGGCAGGCAAATTACACAGCCTAAATGAACACAGTACAAATCCTTCTCTAAGTTAAGTACCAAACTAGAACCAAATAAAAGTGTTTTGTTGTTGTTGTTTTTTGTATATGTAATTTAAAAAAAGCATGCAAATATTTTAAACCTAAAAAAGAAGCCAGCACATTATGGAACTTGCTCTCTGTGGTGGTGGCCACTGCAGCAGTCACTATGTGGAAACAGGCTCGCCATCTGCTGCGAGGAGGCAAAGGTACAGAATGCAATGTGGCAGACACCTGGTACCTGCAGGCTGATGCCTTGGCAGCCAGATGCTCTGTCACAGGGCCTGTGTTCTGCACTTCTCCCCATCTGATTACATCAACACTGCAGCATCTCCTGTCACCACAGAAGGATGCGAGAGTAATATGCAATAAGAATACTGTAGCGCTCAGGAGGCAGAGGCAGGAGGATCTCTGTAAGTTTAAGGCTAACCTGGTCTACACAGTGAGTTCTAGGTCAGGGAAGGCAATAAAGTGAAACTCTGTCTCTAAAAGGGCAGGGTTGGGGGATAAAGTAGTCCTCCCTGAGGACCAGCTTTCATAGCACCAGAAGGCACCATCCAAGTTTCCAAAGGAGGGATGGGAACAACAGTCAGAGAGCTATATTGCCTACAAACCACAATAATGACCAGCATGACACAATTATCCTAAGGGTACAGAAGTGGTATCCATACCTTGGTGGGAGCCAACAGCTCTCTAGGTGGACTTACGACCCACATAACAAGAGGGAAACTGTGCCTGGTACAGGAAACCCAGCCAACTACCCAGGGCCAGTGAAGTGATGGGTCTGGGAGAAGAACCTGCAACTGTCACTTTCCTAACCCAGCATGATCCCCAACTGCATTCTAAACATTTGTCCTTGTACACACAGGCAAGTGCAGTCCTCAGCCCTCACCCAGGAAGAGTTCTTTGCGACATGGAGATCATGACAGATAACCACAACCAATCGAAATGTTGAGATGTGCAGCCCGATTCCAAAGGATACATCTAACAGAACAACACCCGTACTAAGGCTCAGGAAGAGTGGAGAAGAGCTAGAGGCTCAGGGAGTTTCCTGTGAGATTACGTCAGGAGGTACAGCCATACAGTCACGTCAACATGACTGCCTCAACATGAGCTGAACAAGGATGATAATAACAGGCCTACTAAAGTGGACAGGGGGCAGACCATGAGGCCTCAGCCACTCAAAAAGAAGTGCCAGCAACTGAGTAATGTTGATAGTGGGAGAAATAGTCTTCCTCAAAGAAAGGCCCATGAGTTGCTTATCCGCTACCAAATGGTCAGCCCTGAAAACATACGTGCAAGTAACGATACATAGATGGAGCAGATTATGTTTAGGAATATATATGGATATATGCACATTCATATATATGCACATATATACACATATGGACATAACAGCAATTAATGAGAAAAGAGGCTATAAACTTGAAAGAGAGCAAGGAGGAGGTGTGGAAGCAGGGAGGGGAAAGGGGAAATGGTGGCATATACTATAATCTCAAATACAGAATAAATAACTTTAAAAAGAAAAGAGGAAAGGAAATAATACAGTAACATGAAAGAGAGAAGGAAGAGAGAGGGGGAGAGAAAGCAAGAGAGAGAGAGAGGAAGAGAGAGAGGGAGAGAGAGGGAGAGAGCGAGGGAAAGAGGGAGCACATCTGCACACCTCTGGCTACAGCACATTGCTTTAATTGTTCTAGTGTGATGTGGATCCTTTATAAATAAAAACTTTATTAGATGGTTCCAGGCATCCAGTGCCTGTTTCTGGAGTTGCTGAAATAAGGTAACGATGAGGAGAGAACGCTACTAAGATGTTGGAGGCTAAGAGTCAGGCCAGGGGCTGGCAAGGGAACTGCCTCTTCCTGTCAGCTGTCCTTTCTCTTCAGCTCCTGGCACCCCAGGCTTTCCTTGGCTTATGAGGCACCACTCAGATTTAGTCACAGCCTCCACCCTCACACAGCCATCTTCAGGTCACCATCCCTCCCGGATTACCTGTATCGCCATGGCCCTTGTTTTAGAGACGCTGGGCACGTCGGTTAGGAGCACCACTACTCTAAGACATCCTGCCTTTGGTTTAGTAATATGAGCCTAGTTCCCAAAAAGGTCACGTGATGAGATGCTGGTGGTAGGAACCCCCTGACACCCCTCTGTGTCCTTGCCTGGACGGGGTGATCGGGACTTCGTTTCTGGGTGTTTATGTAATTTAGGTCTTAATCCACCAGCAGGAGAGCGTTTTTTTATTATTTTTATCTATTTGTTTCTCCTTTGCCACTTTAAAAAAAATGTACTGTAAATCTGAAGCTGCAGGCAGAGCCTTAGGACAGTTCCCATGGACTTCCTCTTCGGAAAGATGCCCCCTCTCGAGGGCCACGTAGAGAAGCTGGGCAGCTGCGAGCACGCACTCCACACGGTCATTTCCCATGCATGTCAGCGGCAGGAATATCTCCAAAGCATATGGAAGGCGGGAGATGGAGAGGTGTGCCTGGAGCCAGGATGAAGGGAAGATCTCAGGCGTGTGTGTGGGGGGGGAGGGGCACAAGTCGCCAGCAAATCCCCTCTCGGTGGAGCCCCACCAGTGAGGAGGCTCGACAGACAAGTGGCGGGGAGTAAACAGGACATGGGATCTGGGCTCGTAAACTGGACAGGTTGTGGCTCCAGATGGCAAGACAGAGAAGAAAGGGAACCGTGAGCAACAGCAGTTTTATTCGGTTTGAACATTTACAAAGTTTTCTTTCATTATTGCTCCCTTCTGGGACTCCAGCTGAACAAAGAGTTCCAGGGCAGATTCCCCAGGGAGTCCATCCTTGCCAAAAGCTGGTGGCTGAGTGTGTACTCAGTCTGGCCAGCTCTGGAAGGAAGGTTCCGTGGGACCCAGCCGACAGGCTGGCAGGACATGTGGCTTGGACTTTCCTCCCTCAAGGTGCTAGTGCTCCGAGTGAGGAGAAAGAGACAGCTGGGCTGGGAGTCGCTGTTTCAGCCCATGGTCAGCCGGATGCCCTCGAGACACAGCATGCAGTCCAGCCTGGCAAGATTGTCCATGCCACTGGCCAATAGCCAGTGAACACAGAAGAGGCCAGGCATGCTGGCAGAGGGTATGGGGAAGGAAAGCAGGAAGGAAGCTTCTGAAGTATTCTTTGGTAAGATGAACTCCCAGAGCACATCCATGCCTTGGAGCTCTTCCCCCACCCTCACACCCCTGTATGTAGCTTGTAGGAAGTGTGCAAGATAAGAAGTACAAGGATGGAGGGTTTGTGGTCTGGCTTGGGCCTTACCGAGGATGCTGGGAACCCAGCAACATAGCTGGGGTCCTCACAGCCTTTGCATCATCCAACGCACCCTCTTCTGGAGAGAGAGGACAGAGGGGTACACGTTGACAGGATAGTTTCTGTTCTCCCCTCAAATACACATTTCAAACCCCCATGGTAAAGTTTTCTTGCAATTCTGGATTTGTCTTCTCTGGCCAAGGCCAAAGCACATCACATTAATCCACTTGGAGGTCAACAAATCAAGAATGAGAGCCCCAGTGCTGATGAGCCCAGCGAGTAAAGTGCTTGGCTGGGTTGCTGGAAGCACTAGATTTGAGCCACAGGACCACATGAGCCAGAGGTGGTGGTACTGCCTGCAATCCCAGCACTTAGGTAGAAGCAAGAGGACAGGAAGTTCAAGGCCATCCCTGGCTACATAGAGAAATCAAGGCCGTCTGGACTTGTGATATGTTGATATATTGACAATGTGATATATTGCCTTAGAAAGAAAAAAACAAAACAAAACAAAAAAAAAAAAAAACAAGGAGCCCCCCTTCCCACCATTTTCTCTCAGCTTCCAAAGGGAATACAACCACCTGTTATGAGTCCTGCAGCATGGTGGTGACCCAGCTCTTTCTCTGCACAGGAAGTTATCATCTGCACCGGCTGCACTCCATTCAAGCACACTGAGTGGATGGATGGCAAAGCACACTGCCTCCTCCTTACTTGGAGTTTACAGAATTAGTTTAGGCAAACTGCAGGTCTGGCAGGTTTTCTACTATCCAACTTAACTAACAGGATATTAGTGTTTCTCCCAAACCTGAGGTGCTTGATAGTACAAGAGCAGTGGGACCCTGTGAGAAGATAGCTGAGCTGGATGCCAAGTGAGATAAAGGTGAGTCTTTCACCAACAGGTAAACCGTGCAGCCCCACTCAGTGGCTTGTGGTATCTGGGTCTTCGACTCTGCTTCAGTATGGAGGCTTCAGTGCAAAGTCACCATGATGGCCATTGTGTACCCAGGGGATATGGTCTTTGACTTGAACACAAAGGTTCCGGTGCTAACTCTAGATGCATAGGCTATGTTCATCCACAGAAGTACCTTCATCATGGGCTAGCACCTTTTCTTCGGTCATGTGAAATAACTTTAGACACACAGTCATCACATTTTGGCTCCAAGAAGCGTTTGCTTTGGGACAACAAAAAAGACCACCTACTCAAATAAACTATTTTCTATGGTTCTGTAGAACAGTCCTATCTCCTCCAAATGTATCCCATGATAGACACTTGTCACTGGCCAGTATAGTTCCATGTGTGTCCCTTCAATGTCTCTGTGTTCCTAATGACAGCCTGCTCATAATCAGAACGCAGTGACTGCTTGCTGTATCACCTACTTGGGTTACCAGGGAAACAAACATGGGGGAGGGGAGGAGAAGGTATCCTCAATTAGGGACATCTAGGCCCTGGACAGCAGTCAGCATGGTTGCCCCAGGCAGGGCCTGAGTTCCAGGAACCTCAGCAAGGCTGAAGCCCTGGCGACCAGGGGTGAGTGAGTGCTGGGTGAGTGTCAGGGTTGATGCTGGATGGAAAGGCTCCTCATCCGGAAGCCACAGATTCTAAAACAGTGTTAGTAATTTTAATTGTATCTCTTTTTATATATGAAAGGCATCTCACTGGGACAAGGCTTAAAGAAAATTCAAGAACAATCCTTCTGGTTACAAGGTCAAGAGGCAAGCTTGAGAGAGTGGACACTCTTGGGGACAAGAACACAGGCCCGTAGAAGTCTCTGGTCTGCAGACCATGGTAGACCCTTCAATATGAGGGCAATGCAGGTGGACAGAGCTCGGCACCATGTCCCAGGTCTAAGCCAAACCACCACCTTTGAAAGGGCTCATTCCTCCATTCAGCTGAAAACAATGAGCTTCCACAAAAGCCATTGAAAATGACCAAATCCGTTTGCTATTATCCAACCAAAGACTACAGAAGTCTCTGAGAATTCCAGAGTAGCCTCAGGTAGCAAGTACCATCTCCTGGTACCCTCTGACTCAATAGAAAGTAGAGACATGTTGGCCCCAAGGCCAGTGCCCAACACTAGACAGGATGCACGTCTATCTTCTGCATGACACTTATTTTAAAATGTCATTGCTGGGGTCACCAGACCCAGGTGTCTCTGCCTCCTCTATGCTCTGCTGTCTGTGGGTCTTAGAAGGTTACCTCCCTTGAGATCCTCCAGTGGGCAGCAGGGCTGGGGTCATCCTGCTCTGACACCTGCGAACCCTCTAGAGAGACTATCCAGTGAGAGAAGCTATCACCAGTTCCATGTTCACATGACGAATGTGTATGACGAGCCAGCTGCTGGGTGACATGGATGCTTTTCCAACTACAGCAGAAGGGTGGCCAGTTAGAAGCCATGTCCTCACTCCACATAGAGGAAGCAGACGTCTTTAGGGGTCAGCCACCCCAGGGCCACACACGACTCAGAAGGCCAGGCAGCTTCTCTAGCCTGGCTCCCCAACTCCTCACCCAGTGGCTTCAGCTTGGATGCCACCAAGGCACGGAGCCTGGTGCGCCGTGGTGAGGGCCCAGCCCCCAAGAAAGCGTCCCCAGCCTCTTGGCTAATTAAAGGTTCACATGAGGTTGGAGGTTTGGCATTAAGCTGCTAAAGCTTTTGACATTTGTCCAGCTTAAAAATAATCCTCCCTTGGTTGTGTCAGGGATCTTCTGGCTCCCGCCGTTGCCGACAGCAATTTGGTTCTGCTTTCTCTGTCGCTAGACTGGCAGGGTTTTGGCCCAGAGCAAAACTCAGCAAACAAGACAACCAGAACAGATTGGAGGCGAGAGGCGGTTTCACTTTTAGATTCCCTTTCTTCATCCGATCCTCTCCCCGCTCCTTTTCTTTCTTCATCCTCCAACGTGTTCGGGGGCAGCATGGGCTGTGAGGAAGCGGAGTCCTGTCCAGTGAGCAGCAGGGTTGAGCACAGGAAGCCTTCAGGCTCTGGCCAGCCCTGCAGTGTGTACATGGCCAAGTTGAACACTAATTGTGTGAGCATCGTGACAGACACTGGTGATACAAAGAGAATGGGGTGCGGTGATCTGAACGAGAAATGTCCCCCATCGTATGGAGCATTTAAACCCTTGGTTCTTGGATGGTGACATTGCTCAGTGAGGTTTTGATGGTGGAGAAAGTGTGCCGCTAGGGACTGTCTCTGAGGTTAAAAGCTTTACGCCACTGCCCGTTTGCCCTCTCTGACCTGATTGCAATTGAAGACATAAACTCTCAGCCATCCTGTTTGCCTCTTGCCGCCATGCCTCACCACTCGGATGGACTCTTTCCCCTCCACTCCCACCCCTCTGAAACTGCAAGCACAAATGAACTTCCTACGAGTTGCCTCGGCTGTGGTGTTCTATCACAGCAATAGAAAGACCACTCATAAGTGGGTCCGGCTTCCACTGGGCTCCAGGGACAGAGCTTTGGGGACTGCTGCCTTAGGAAGCAGACACCAAGGAAAAGAAGGACAAATGTGGGCGGCCACTACAGCCTGGACCCCTGTCTTATAAGCATGAGCCACTGTGCACCTCTGGACACCCTGTCCAGAAACCCACACTAGGAAGCATCTGCACCACCCTAGAGAAGTGGGTCGGTTTTGCTTCTTGCCGTAACCAAATAACTGACAACAGGCAGCTTGAGGGAGGAAGGGTGTGGGGGTACACTCTGTCATGGTGGGGAGACACGGCAGCGGGGTGGATATGTTCATTTTGCCCTTGGACTCACCGAGATGAACACACACATTCTGGTTACAGAATCTAGTCCCCTGTGTGTGTGTAGTGGTGGTGGTGGTGGTGGGGTGTCAGCTTGAACCCACCTCCCTTACTCCGTCTAAGCCTGAGCTCCTTGGAAGATGGAGCTTCTCAGTCTAGAGAAATGAAGACCAGATTGTGCCATAGAAAGTGTCAGCCCGGGATTTGGTGACTCCTATGGATGCCACACCTCACAGCAGCCACATTCCCACCATCACAATTGTACCTGTAGTCCCGGCACCAAGCCAAGGTCCTCTCCTCATCTTCCCCATGAAGGACCATGTATATTTATGCCTGCTGTTGCATAGCTTGGTCATCGTGTGGAGTCTTAGATTTGAAACATGCATGCACACATATACGTGATTGCACGCACACACGCGTGCACGCAAACACACACACACACACACAGACACACACACACACACAGCATGCACTCTCAGAAACTATATTATTACAACCCAGGGACAAAGCAAGCAGAGTGATACTTTCAGTCACACAGAAAGCCTCCCTGATGATCACCTGGGAGAAGCAGCTGTAGAGTGGGAGGAAGAGGTCTCCCAAAGAGGAGGCCCTGCGCCTTACAGGACTATAAGCCCTGGGCTGTAAGGCCTGGGCTGAGACAGCCCAACAAAGCCAGGAGCCTTGTCCTCATGAGCCAACTGATGGTTTACAAACGACACACTTCTAGGGGAGGGTAGGCAGGGAAGCCTTTCAGAGTGTGTTGTGTCCCAGAGGTGGTGTGGACAGCGGCCATCTTCTGTCTGGCCCCACTCTTACCGAGCCTCTATGTACCTCCATGATTCGGTCCAATGCACGCCCCTGTAAGATTTCCAGAGGACTGGAGGCACCATGTTCCACAGGAAGCGCCGGGAGCCTTCAGGCCCTGGCCAGCCCTGTGGTCTGTGGGTGACCAAGCTGAACACTAATTGTGTGAGCATCGTGGCAGACACCGGTAATACAAAGAGAACACAAACACCACCTGCTCAGTGCTCCAGGGCCAGGAAAGGCACTTAGATGCTAGAGAATGAATGAATGAATGAATGAATGAATGAATGAATGAAGCATAGCATAAATACAGCCAGGAAGATGAAAACCTCACTCTAGCCTGCACCTCTGGGAATGCAAAGAGCTATGTAGTGCAAATGTTGCTTGGTCCCACTGCCATGCTTATGTGAACCCCATGCACTGTCAGAATCCTCCATCCCTTTACCCTTGCCTTCTCGTCCCTGCTGTGGCTTGTTTTCCTCTGGGTTCATCTAACTAACTCTTCCCTGAGCTTGACCACAGGCTGTTTCTACATGGAACACATCTGTCATGCCCTGCTATGACTCGAATCCCTCCTTTGGAAGAAACAGTGTGGAAGTCTTCCTCCTCGGGACCTAAGGCTTCCATTATTTTCACTTGTAGTTGAAAGCTCGGATTCAATTACACCCACGCTGTTCGCTCCACCACCAACAATAGAGGACACGGTTGCTCTTGGATCCACAGCAAAGAGTTGGATGCCCCCTGTCAGCCGGCGACTCTCACGGTGAGGATGCAGACTACAGGAGTTCCCAGGGAGGCTCACAAGAAAACTTTCTGTGGAAATACCACCCTGCTGCCTTGGCTATTTATCCACTAAGAAACCAAAGAACTGGATGGTGGGTTTCGAGAGGATTTGTTCTCAACATGGGGTTGCAACCTCCCCATTGGGGGCCAAGGGACCTGTTCACAGGGGTTGCACATCAGATACCCTGCATATCAGATATTTGCTTTTCGATTCATAACAGTAGCAAGATTATGGTTATGAAGTAGCAATGAAAATAATTTTATGATTGGGGGCTAAAACATTAGGAAGGTTGAGAACCATTGATTTAAAGTCACAACTAGGACTTCTGACCCTCCAGGACCTTCTGACTTTACCAGTGTTTCCTTTGAGTATTCTCCAATCCAAGGAATGAAATTTGTTCCACAGTAGAAGCTGTGATAGTGATTTTTCCCCATAACTGGGACAGAATACCTCACAGAAATGACTTCAGGGTAGACACAGTCCAGCACAGTTAGGAAGGAATGATAACAAGACCAGCTGCTCATATCTTGAAAACTGTACAACAGAAAGCAGAGGCTAAACCCAGGGTTGGACTATAATCTTCCAGTTTGCCCAATAGCAATCAACTCTTCCAGCTAGGCCCAACCCACTAAGGATTCCAAAACTGAAAAAAGCAACATGAGCCTGTGGGAAACCTTTCACACTGCCGCTGTAATAGGAGAGAGCCAGACTGTCAAATTTGGGGAGTAATTCCTTGGTAGGTTTATATAATAATGCAATGACTATAAATACCAGATTTCAATGCAAGTTACCTCCAAGAAGACTTGCTGTCAAGACTCTGCTAAAGGCTTGTCTAAGGCACTAGGTAACAGAGAGACATAAATCCAATTGATTGAAGGATCCATGGGAGGTTCTTTGGAGGGACACAGTATTTAAGGTGATCCCATGAGGAGGAAAGCAAGTAGATCGATGCCTCTGCTAGGAAAGAACATGGATCCTGAGAATGAGGGAAGAGCACACAATCGACACCCAGATCCCAAACTGGGTCCAAAACCTTGTTCTTCATTCTAGAATCTGGGTTTACTCTGAAGGCTGAGGATGCTGCTGGTAGGACCAAGCCCTTGTATTTCTGAGTCAGTGGTATCACCAGGCTTCTGTAGGGTAGATCAAGCTTCAAATTAAGGTGGTGGGGAAATAGTGGAGTCTTGGAGAATAAGGGCTTCTCTAGCCAGCTAACAATGGACCAGAACTAACTGCTCTCCAGCTCCAGCAGGTCTTTCCCATCAGGAAGCATCTGCTGAAAGCCCAGAGCTAAAGTTGCCCGTGGGGCAGCATGTGGTCATACTACTTCACATCAATGGTTTAGGAGGCTAGGGCACTGTACTCCAATTAGCACTCTCCTGAGCTGGCACATGCAAATTGCACTAATTTTTTAAAAAGTTGGGCTAAAGTTTAAATTCCCCCATGAACATAGAACAGACAGAGGTACTCATTACCCAACATCATGTCTTCTAAGCAGATAAATAAAGAGTAATGATGGACTAGTAAGTAAAATAATGAAAGTTTCATTACATGATAATCTCACTCCCTTGATTCCTTTTTAAGTGTGCCCTCTCTCCTCTTCCCCCCTTTCTCTCTCAGCTGGGGATCAACCCCAGGACCTTATATATTAGGCAAACACTGTACCACTGGGCCATATCCCCAACTTTTACATTTCTCATCCCCATTGCTTAAGTTTGAAGGGCATTGTTTTTGAAATTCACCTCTTCCCTCAAAGGTTGGTAAGTATTGTGTTACACACCCTCATCCGTTGGCTTAGCTTTCATGGTGATGTCTTAAGCCAGAGGGATTTCTTTTGTGTGTAGTATGAGCAGTTTTTGGTATCACTTTTCTTGGTATCACTTTGGCTCTGTTTCATCACAGGTCTGTGTCTGGATACATTTGCTTCCCTCTCTGCTCTGTTATTTCGCATTTTCCTATACAAGCATCATCTTTGTAATGCTGGAGGCCTCAGCATGAGACCATGCCCTCTCCCCAATGACTTTGCTCTGTAATATTTTTAACATAGCAGCAATTTTTAATGGCAAGAGTTGATGCGTTGGGGTTATATTTATGTCTGTGCATTTCATCTTCGTATTTTCCCAAAGTTTATTATGGTGATTGGGATCTGCATTTGACTCTTATGTAAGGATTTTTAAAATCATTATATTCACCAAATTTGCTAAGCTTTTATAATAATATTGGCTATTTATATATAAAAGTTCATGTGTTTACTATAATAAATCATCAAATATGGACAATTATGTGATTTTTACTTTCTAGTCTGTAATTACTTCTTTCTTGTTTTTCTGCCTAGAGAACATGTATGACATTGGATGGTGAGTGCTCTTGTCTGTTCTGAATTCAGAGAACATTTGAAAAGTTAAATCTTTACCCCACAGTGTAATATCCCTGATACACTGGAAATGTTCCTTTCCTTCCAATTTTGTCAATCATTTTAATAAAGACAGATGCCAAGTGTTAGGAACATTTGCTGTATATTTATGTTATTTTTCTTCTCACATATAAGTTGTAATAACAGAATTTAAGTGTTGAATTAAGCAATGCTTTCTGGAAATAAACTAACTTGTTTACTATGTTATTGTTTTTATTGCTAGATCTAGTCAATATTCTGTTTAGGTGTTTCCCACATATATTCAAGAACAAAGTTAACGTTTATTATGTTTTTCTTGTACTAACTACATATAGTTTTGATGTCAAAATAACACTGTCCTCACAAAATGTGTTGGGAAGTGTTCCCTCTGCTCTGGGAAAGTTCAGCAAAGACTAGAACATTCTGTTCCTAGGAGATAAAGATTACTCATGAAAGTATGTAGGCCTAGTGTCTCCCTGGTGGAAGTATTTTTAACTTCTAATTCATTTCCTTTAATGGCCATGAAACTATTCCTTACCTCAGTTCTTTTTCAGTAAAAATTGGAGTGTTTTTTTCCTAGTAAGTGTTTCATTTTGTCCAAATATTATCCTAATTCATTTATACAACTGTAGTTAAAAGTCTCTTATGTCTTCAATCTCTATTGTCTACTCAACAATATTCTCTTAGATTCCTAATGTTTTTCTATATTTCCTATTAATTCCTACAGAAATAATTTATTATAAATTAATTTTGAAATTAATTATAAAAAAATTATCATCACAGAATCATAGCATTCCTGATGCAATGGTTACAGCCCAACTTCCAATGAAGTCACCTCTGGGTATTTCTTTTCTCTGCTGTTTTCTTTTCTTTCTTATTTTTTTTTAGTTGTGTGATTTATTTTTTATAGTGCACATTTGCTCTTCACCTCATTTATTTTTAAGCCTTGTTTTAAAACTTTAATGATCTAAGTGTGTAAGCTTTTCTCTAAAAGTGCTGATGAACCTTTTACATTTAGTAAGATTGTTTCAATGGTGTGGTTCTTAGTTTCATGATTATGGAGGCCTCATGGACCTGTGGGTTGTCATAATAACTCATAAGTGGGGCTGACTTCTCTCCCCAGACATCGATAACTGTCAGAGGCAATCCCTTCACTGTCAGGTGAGGAGAAGAAGGCCCAGTGGCCGCCCAGTGTTAATGGTAGGTTCCTGGTGCTGCTCTACATGTATGAAACACCAGTACCGAGCAATCCGAGACAGACTCGTGATGTGCCACCATATATAAAGGACAACAGGTATTTCAGGCAGACTTTGCAGTAAGACCTCACCCATTGACACGCACTGTGACTGCAGACAACCACATCAAGAGCTCGCTGGTCACTCTCAGGGCTGCCTCCCTGGAGACACAACACTTCTCAAGCTATCACCATGACGTCTTTCAACCCCAGTTCGCCCCGCATCACCGCAGCGATGATTTATTCCTAAATTTCAAACTATATTTTTCAGACTCATCAGCAGTCTTAGTTTGAATGGCACCTGCACAATTAGTGCAATGCATGGAGTCAACACACACCCCTGGGATCCCTTCAGAACGGGGCTTCCGGCCTTTCTCACTTCTCAAGGAGAACTCCCTTTGATCCCTGGTGCCATGCATCTAGGAATGAGACACTGATGTGTGCTGAGGTCTTAGTGGAGGCTCCCTCTGGAATGTAGTACTCTTGCGAGGAGGTTAGACACAGATAGACATCTCAGGCACCTGATATTTTTAGATAGCTATATCCAAAACTTTCACTTTTCAACTACTTGAATGCCACGTGGAGAGAACTGGATGAGCCTGGGCTGGTGTTGCACCTGCGTGTGCTCATTTTTTTCATCTATTTCCAGTTTGCGATCTCTGTGTTCACACCTGCCGAGAGCTGGCGTGCAATTCTTACCATCCGCTGCTCAGAACCCCGGCTGATTGTCAGCTTTCTGTGCAGGGCCCTGGGTTTCCTTGTGTTCTCCTTTCCTCTTACCTGGAGCAAGCTCTGCTGCTTTAGAGGCCAGCTTAACTGTAACATAAGCCGAGGAAGAACAGCGCTAGCCCTGAGAACACCCCGATATTTTCACTCCTACAAACTGACTCAAATTCACTTTCAAGCTACTAGACAAAGTGGTCCTTAGTGATTGTTTAGAAGTCATTAAACACACAGCTGATCAGAAAGGGGACAGACAAGCCCTCCTTGTTAAAGTCCCCTTGAAGAACTTCTCTGTCACCGAAGCTTCCTGTTACCTACAAGCTGTATTGGGATAGAAACCACATCTCCCACAAACCTACTCTCTGTCCTCTCCACCTTCAATGACACTCATGTTTACAAAATAGCCATTTGTCACCCCAAGGTCAAAGCCAGGAACACTGCTACCCAAAACACAGATGATAAATCCCTGAAGGTCACATCTGCTTGGTGAGCATATCTCCAGTGGCCGAATGGCCAGTTTCAGCAAAGCCACCACATGGGGTGTCCAGATGAACTCAACACATGGTGTGAGGGCTATATGAACTTACTAGACTCACTCCCTGAATTATGTCAACTAGCTTCTTCACATCTGAAGTGGGTGTAATCCTGGGACCACTCCCCAGAGTTGTGACAACTAACCATAATCCATTCTGAACAGCACCCTAATACACAATCATGTTCAACAAAGACTTGCTGAATACATGAAATAGGAATGCATAGATACCATGATTTCATAAATGAGTACTTGCTGTATTTCCTTTGAATTGATTATCTTCCTTTGGCAACATTTTGATATTCCAGGAGCCTATACACTCTTGTTCTGTGGCACATCAATTTGCCACGGGATAAAGTAACAGAAAAAAAATGCCACATGGTTAGGAACCCTGACTCAGTCCTCACTCTTCATAATCAGGTAGAAGTTCACATGGAGTTGGTTTTGTGGTTCAACCTTGTTTCAAAAACTCAATTGCAAAGTCTAGGGGTAGGAAATGGAAACTTGGAATGTTCCCAAAATACATGTACGTATATTTTAGAGTTACATGGAAGGACAACAGATCTTTTACTTATAATTATTTTATAACTAAGCTTCCTGCATAATGGATTCTGTGCTTTATGGATGGGTAATTTAAAATCCAATTATCGCCCATATACATCAAAATAACACATTTGATATTTATATTTATCACAGATCTGCCATTTAACACCTCCATGTTATGCTCTGCTTTCTTTCATTCCAAAATACAGTCTACAGTCCAATTTTTTTAAGTGGGTATGGTGTTCGTATTAGAAAACCAGTTTGTTCAATGGAACGTTTATTGGATTTTGTACCATGTGGCTTACATACGTGGTACCTACCTAGCCTAGAATGTGCAAGGTGCTACATATCCTCACAGCTATTCCTATGGTTCTCTCTAAAGGCTTTTACATTTTTATTTTATGTGCATGGACATTTTGGCCACGTGTTTATCTGTGCAGCACATACATGCCTAGTGCCTGAGAAGGGCAGAGGAAGGTATAGGACCTGATGGAACTGGAGTTACAGACAGTTTAGAGCCACTGTGTGGGTGCTGGGAATTGACTGAGACCTCAAGAAGTGTAGCAAGTACTCTTTACCACTGAGCCACTTCTCTAGCCCATTAAAATCTTTATTACATTTATTTATTCTGTGTGTATGACACAGTGCATGTGTGGAGGCCAGAGGACAACTTGTAGGCATTTATTCTCCCCTCCCATTACGTGGAGTTTGGTGGCAAACACACTCACCTGCTGATCTGTCTTGCCAGACATGTTACTGCTGTTCTTACATTAGTGTTTATGATTTTGACCACTGCATAAGAATTGAAAAGACAGTTCTGATTTGTTGAGTGAATTTACTTATGTATTTATGGTTTATCGACACCAAGGAAAGCGTCAAGAGAATAAGGTATAGAGCCCATCCCAGACTCCTGCACATCAGATAAGGAGGTAGTTGGTCAGGAGAGGAGATGGCCTCTCACCAACAGACCCTCCTGAGGAGGAAGCCAATCTGCTGAGCAGTGGGCAGAGTGGCTGCCGCCCCACCCCTCTCACACTGGTCTTTCGAATGTGTTGGTTCGGTTTTACGACACACTAATCCCTACAGAAGAGCTGCACATTCTCAGAATGAAAATATAAGAACCACAGTATATATTTTTTTCCATAGATGGTTGTATCTTTTACAGTTACTGGATTTCAGGTCAATTCCAGATCTCCCCATACCCTGGGGCTGAGTCTTCCAGCTCAGATATGCCAAGAAGTCATGAGGCACCAACAGCAGACAGACTTTGCTGTGATTCTATACCTCCTCTGCTTCAGAAAGATAAGCAGACTACTCACAATAGTCTTTCTTTCTAGTTCCAAAATCCTACTGTTCCTTCAAGCTGTTCTCTCTTGTTTATTTCCCTGAAGATGAAGACTTCTTCTATCATTGGATTCCAAACAGGACTTCATGAGCATCCAGAGACACCAACCTATCAAAGATGACTTATTCAGTGGCCAGAACAGAGAAATGAGAGCAAAAATGAGATTTATAAAGATGGCTACATCAGAATGTAAATGGATATATGAAAAACATCTAGAAAGAAAAGCCATGTAATTAAATAAGAGCATCTTTGTGCAAAAAAAGATGCATTTTAATGTCTTTCTTAAATAGGCAGTGGACCCTCTATGCATCTAAAGAAAGTCATTGCCTGTGCCACACACAAGGCCACCAATAGGTAACTTCCTGTGACTAGCCTCCTTAACCAGAAGAGATCTCAGACACTCTACACCTTCTAAGAGGCCAGAGCACTTAGAATCAAGTTGGATCCCCAAACAAAATTGTGGTGATATATTGTGTACTCCTGAAGATCAGAGAATAGAACAAACCGCTAGGTTAAACATTGATGCCAGGCAGTGGTGACACACACCTTTAATCCTAGCACTCATGAAGCAAAGATATGTGTAGATCTCTATGAGTACAAAGCCACCCTGAACTACATGAGATTGACTCAGTCTAGGAGAGAAACAGAGCCAGGCAGTGGTGGCACACACCTTTAATCCCAGTACTTGGGAGTCACATGCCTTTAATCCCAGCACTTGAGATCTCATGCCTTTATCCCAGTATTTGGAAAGTCATATGCCTTTAATCCCAGCACTAGGAAGTAAGTAATATGGTGGGTGGAGAGAAGTACATAAGGCAGGAACTAAGGCTTTCCAGCAGAAGCATCCCTTTCAGCTAGAGGCTTTTCCAGGCTGAGGTGTTGGTGAGGTAAGAGGTGGTGACTGTGGTTTGTTCCTCTGTCTCTCTGATCTTCAGTCAAGCTTTGTTTGATACACCACACAAAATGGGAATATATATCACCACACAAAATGGGAAGGGCTTGTGGGTGGTCTAACCCAATCTAAGGATATACAGAAAAGTGTGATGGAAATCACTAGTTAGTAAGCTAATTTCAAAATATAGTGTTAGGGGCTGGAGAGATGGCTCAGGGGTTAAATGCACTTGATGCTCTTCCAGAGGACCCAAATTCAATTCTTAGTGCCCGTATCAGGTGGTTCATGACCATGTGTAATTCCAATGATAGGGACTCCAACTCCTTCCTCTGGCCTCCAAGGAATCCTGCACACACATGATGTCCATTAACTCGTGTTCACATACACATGAAAATAAGAATTAAATAAATCTATTTACTAAATATCACTATTAAAAATATTGAACAGGAATTATCCAGGATAGATGGACAATGTTGCTTTTGGAAGACATGGGTTATTAAATGAAAATGGCAGTGCAAAGCATGGGATGCCTCCCTATGAGCTAATTGATCAATGAGGTGCCAGAAATCTCCAAAACAATGGCTATTGACATTGCTCTTGGATTCACACATGATTACAGAGTAAAAGCCTACTGCTGAAGACACCACATGTGTTGGCTACAAGACACAGAAAAATCAATCTCAGACAGACCAGGAAACTTCTCCCCTGTTGGCTAGATTGTATAGTGCTGCAAAGTGCTATGCAGACTGTTGGGGTGGGGGAGACAGCACTGTGCTTGCTAATGCAATAGTGGTATGGCTGTTATGGAGTAACTCGCCACTTTCTGACTGCATTTGAAGCATGCTCCAATAGGATGAAATGTCATGCCTGGTATTGTAATTCTGGTCAAAAGCCCATGGCTAGGAAGGTTATAGGCACTAAGGTAGGACATGCTATTGTTATTTTTGCTAAATGGGCATGACGTCAAAATAGCTTCTATCCTTTGGCTTCTATCCATAGACCTGGCTACTCTCAAGCTTGGTTATAAACACTTCTTCTTGCAGTGTGTAGTCAGGGTCAGGTGCAGAATAAGAGACTGAGTGTTCAGCCCTAAATGTAACACCTACATTAACCCTCCAATACTTCAAGAGCATAGGAAGCATTGCAAAAGAAGATATAGAAAGAATTTGAGAGCCAAATGATGAGGAGGAGTGCTGGGGAAAAGGCTGTCGTCTGGACATGGCATGACTATTCTAGTTAGGAACACACAGCAGCTGTGGTTAGCCGCACCAGACCTACACAAGATCAAGCCAGTCACGATCCTAGCACAGATGGGGTAGATGATGTCCCAAGTGAGGCAGTTGATAACTATTAGGGAAGGGAGAATCACTCTTTGTGGAGGATGTGGCCACTGGCAGGATTCCCATGATCCAGTAGATTGGCCTCATAATCATGCACACATAGGCACCACTACCTGGACTTTAAAGACATGAAGCTTGGAATGTATGTGGGGTGTGTTGGAAGGTATGTGGAGTGTGTTGGAGGGACATGGGATGAGCTGGAGGGGTGGGGGTATAGTTATGATCATATTTCATTGTATACATATGCAAACGTCTAAAAAATAAAGACAAATTTTAAACTATTTTTAAAAGAGAAGAGCTTTGTCTTTGGCCATCTTTCTATAGCTCTCATTTGAAGCTCGAGATGGCAGTTCTTTTATCGGTCCTGCACCTGTACTGCAGAGTACGGTACGTCCTGCGGTGACTTCATACACGTGACATTCCCACCACATTCAGAGATCCTTTTGTCTGTGGAATCTAAGAGAATGAGATTGCCAAAGCTTGTGCATATAATCTGGAAATAAATGTATGTGATATGTGATGTTTGTTCGTGTATTTATTACACATGCATATGTCTAGACAGACATAAGCACATTCTTCAAAATTAATTTTCCAAAATACTTTATAAAACCCCATTTTCCTCTTTTGATTCTGACAGGAGCTTGGTCCCTCCACAGCTGATAAACCATCCATGTCCGTCTGTCTTCCACCTCCTTGCTGCAGCGCCTTGCCTCAGCCACAATACAAGCTGAATATATGCCTATGCACATGGCATCCCAAATTATAACCTCCCAGTCTCGGGATTGTTTGCAAAGGGCTAAAAATTGCCACACTCATAAAAAAAAAAACAAAACAAAACAAAAATGGCAACCTTGTTTGCCTTGCCAGTCTGTCAGAGCTTGAAAAACAAACTTCATACCAGAAAGACAAACATACACAGCAAACAAGGAGGCCGGGCTGCTGACAAAGCTGAGATCGTTTCCAGGCCAGCGAACAATGGCAGAGAGCACAGCCTGATGGGTATGGGAACAAAGCTGGCTGGGAACCCTGTGGGAAGATGGGAGGTTGACCCCAGGCCCAGAACTCAACAGCTGAAACAGCTGTGAGCTAGCTGCCCTCCACACCCCGTGGCCAAGAGTTCACAGAATTGATGCTGTGCTACCTAAGAATTCCGTTCTGCTTAATCTTCTTGAGTCAAGGCCAAGGGGGAGGGAGGCCTTGGTTCCCTGGGACTCCTGTTTCCTAACCGGATTCCCCTAGTCGTATAATGCCAGGTACTCGCATACACACATCCAAAAGACACTGAAATCCCAGTTTCTCAAATCATTGTTGGAATGAATCAAAGCCCGTCGACTGCACATTTCCTGGAAGGCTCCCTTTTACAACCTCTGATGAGATACAAAATGAAAAGGCGACTTTGGCGGAGAACGATAACAACAGTTTATATTAATATTCCACAGGAATCCTTTCTTCCAAGGACTCTAGAGAGCCTGCGAGGAGATTGGATTCTACCCCAGTTCTAGTTCCAGCAGGAATAAATGGCAGAGCCTGGCAGCCTCCTTGCAAACCTCAGCTCTGTTCTCTAGAGGATGAGAACACGGAGCCGAGCTGCAGGAACCACAAACCTTGGCCTTTGTTCCTGTATGATCGGCTGGGCAAAGTTTAACAGCTGCTGGACCCGGAAGTGTCAGGGCAGATCTTGCTACCGAAGGCTTACAAGTCAGTCACCACTTACGGAAGTTTGGATTGTGGTGGGTGAACTCAGCAATGCAACAGCACACCTCTGATTGGCAATTTCTGTTTAACAACCACTCCAGTGGCCTTTTCCCTCCTGTGATATTCTGGGGTTGGTATTATTGTGCCCATCGTTTCAACCTGGCCGGTGGCGGAGCCAGTAAGCTAGGATTTGAACCCGGTCCTTTCTGATCCCTGTTCCTTTGCCTTGTTTTGTCCCTGCTGATGCATGCTGACCACCCCCACCCCAGTGCCCAGCTGAGGCAGAATCTAACATTCGCTAGCCCATATCAGATTCATTTCCCCTCATTATGCCAAAGGAACAGGACTCAGAACTGTTAAAAATTCCTCATTTCTTGAACTTTGGCACATTCCCATCCTTACTGATCCAGCCTTTCCTCCATCTTCCCTCACTGCTAAGATGTCTCACCCTGCAGATCCTGTGTCAATCTCTGCATGTATCTCAGGGTCTTGGGCACCGATCTAGAAGATGGCCTGGGGGACACAGTGTCCAACAAGAATGTACACATAAGCAGGAAACGTGGCCTGTGTTGTTCTTTGTTTCCTTGATTAATTCTCTAACTGATCACATATTACATGCTATGCAGGGGTGCAGACAGACTGACCACACGCCTCATTTTCCTCTGGTACAGTGTTTACAAGGATCCCAGGTACTTGCAATCAAGAGAGTTAATGCAACCAGCAAAAGCAAAAGTTAAGACTTAATGTCGGTGCCTCTTTTTCTGTCTCAGGCTCCGGCTCTGTGCCTGGCACTAGGATTATCAAAACCTGGTCCAGAATAAGGAGATGTGAGCAAAATACCATGGCTGGCTCCCCTTCTTAAAGTAGAAAATACAGTCTCTACCTCAAAGGAGAAGTATTGGCGAGGTATTGGGCTGAGCAGTTGAGTTTAACAGATTGAACTAAATTTAATTTTCCTGCTGTTGGAACTAAACGTGGAGTGAGTGAAGTCTATGGGGAGGGTGTCATGCTTCCCCCCAGCTGAGTGCTGAATATCAGTCACGGAAAGTCCATACAACATGGCATTCTGGAAGCATGACAAACATGTCCTTGTTTCTCTAAAACTCAGCCCTTGTTTGAGTAGGAAGCTTCCACCTACTGGAAACCTCCTGTGCCCCATGGCCTGGGATGAGCAGGTAGCAAAACTCTTGTATACCCTCAGACAATCTGCATTTGTCATGGCTGGTTTGGTTCTAGGATCCTGGACAACAGGTGGGACATTCTGCCACATAAGGGCTGTGGCCCCCAGTGTAGAACAGCACCTCAGGGAGGAAGAGTTTTGATGGAGGGTCTTGAAAAAACAGAGCCAAGGCCAGTCTGCTTTGCCCTGTCCTTCAAGTCAGTCTTGATGTGTTCTAGGGAGTCTGGAAGGACAGGGGTCCCAGATGATCAAAATCCCACATGCACCAGTGTCCACAGGTGCTGTTTCACTGTGATGTCATACACGTGTGGAGGGGGCTTCCATCAATGCTCCAACTTACAAGTAAGGGGGGTGCTTTGCTGGAATGAGGTGGCACACCAGAATCACCTAGGAAACCAGCTGAGGACCTGGGCTTTGCCCTCGAGCACAAGCTCTGGCCTCTGGCTTCAGGCAAAAGGGAGACCAGCTGTCCAAGGCAGCTGATGCGGCAGCATGAACAGGAGAGTCCGGGCCCCTCTCCCACATTCCTGCTAGAAGCAAGGAGGGTCCATGTTGCCTGCCAGCTCAGCCTGGATGGAGCCCGGCCTCTCTAGGGTTTCCCTGCTCGCCAAGCTCCCTCTAGCATCTCAGAGAAACCTGTGCAGCTCATGTCAGAAGTCTGGGCTTGCTTCTTCATCTGGAAAGTCCAAAACAGAGCTAGCTGTGTCCTAAGATGCCATCCTCTCTTCCTAATCCCTTTCCTCCTCCTCCTTCGTGATGTATTCCGGGAGAGGAGAGGGATCCCGTATCCTCACGCTTATCGTCCAAATTTTGTCCTGAATCCTTTCTAGTAAAGGCCTCAGGTTTGACACAGAGGCACCGGAAGAAAGGATTTTCCTCCCTCTGCCACTTATGCTAGACCTTTCCTGGAGGCAGTGGGCAGACAGCAGACCAGCCCCAGCCCCAGTGCTTTAGCTAAGGAAACCTGAAAGGAATTCGTGCAGAGCAGTCCCAAGGAAAGCCACCGGCTTGCATCTCACGGTCATCCCCTGTGTCTGGAGAGACCGGGCAGCTCCCATTGCAGTTCATTCTCATTTCATTTTCCCATGAATCGTGTGGACTAGATGTTCCGATCCATTCCATGAATGAGGAAAGAGTGTGCCCAGGAATTACTGAGTCCTTCCACAAATATTTACAGGATGCCAGACGCACGTCTATAGAATAGATAGATAAGTCACAGATTGATTGCTAAAGTCAATCTGAACAAGCCATGGGGTTATCTTATTTAGAATCTCTTTTTTTTTTCTACTCCACACAATCTATTTTGGATTGAACTGTCCTATCCGCATTTTTTTTTTTAAAAAAAAATCTATACATTGAAGCCCTAACTCAGAATTTTAAGATGTGACTATATTTAGAGAGAAGGCTTTTAGGGAAGTAATTGAGTTCTAGTGGCGGGGGTGGGAGTGGGGGTTCTGATAGAATAACAATATCATCTTCATAAGAGGAATACATAAGACACCCACAGAGGAAATGCCAGGCCAAGCCAGGCCAGGAATCTGGTCACATACAAGCCAAAGAGGGAGGCTTCAGCTGAAATCAAAATAGCCAGTGCTTTGACCTTGGGCATCTAGGATCCAGAACAAGGAGAGAGTAAATCTCTGTTGTTTAAGCTCCCAGCCCAGGGTGTTTTGTTTTCACAGCTTAACAGACAGACGTCCTAGCTCCCTGCCACGGTTAATACATGTCTGTTTGACAAGGCCCTGGGATTCCAGAGAGACAGACTGGCTTTATTCCTTCGAGATTTGCTGTTCAGATTTCTTCATCCCATAAGTGCCTGCCATTTGCTGGGCCTCCTGCTGACTCTGGTAAGACAGAGATGGAAATAGCCTCCTCCTGTCCCCAAGTAGATGCTGTCTAGGACAAATTGGGTGGATAGGCAAGGATGCTTTCCTACAGAAGGGAAGCTCAGAGGTACCAGGTCCCTGTGTGGTCAGCCTGGAGCAGAGCGACTGATTCACTGTGAGACTGAGTTTTTCAGGGGAGACTTACAGAAAATGAATAATGAATGCATTCTTAGTGAGAGAGAAAAGGAGTAAGAGAAAGCAGGAGCTCCGAATTCCTTAGTCTGCCTTCTTAGCACTGCCTCTCGCTTTGGGGCCATTCTCACGTGAATCTGCTCAGCCTCACACTGGGGCATCCCACCCTAGGCCTTGTTGAGAGGCGTGCAGATACTGTGGCGTCCCTTGGGACACTTCTCCGGCTGATATGGACGCCTCCTTCCCATCTGCTCTCTAACACATAATCCCCCCTTTTCCATTTCAGCTTCCCTCCATACTCACTTCCTCGTGGCATCCTTCCAGGCCAGGCAACCCCTCGTTTGACCCCATCACAGCCTCTGTAGACAATGATTTGTGGCCCATGGGAAACATTGTCCCCTTGGTTTATTTATATATATTTATATATCGGATCCCCTTTATTAGTACATTAGCCTCTAGCAACAACCATGGCTTATATGACTTTATCTTTCAGGATATGAGAATTTAACTGGGTATTCTGTCTTCTGTTGGGTTGATAAGCAGGTGCCCTGCTAGGAAATGGGACTGGCCAACTTACGAGGCCGAGTTGGGGTCCCACTTACTTGTCTGCAGGCAGTTTGCAGCTTGAATCATTCCCGTGTTGTGGTAGGCATGTCTGTCTCCCTCCCCTTGTTCTCAGTCCTGTGGTCAGCACAAGAGGCAGAGAAGATATGGAAATCTCAAGAACTCAGCAAGATTTTGCACAATGGAATCCTAAGTGTTGAGAAGCATAGAGAAAAGGGAGAAAAGACTTGAAAAAAGATCAGAAAGTAAAAAAAGCCAATATGGACTTGGCCTTCACCAGAGATCCACACAGCTTTGGGGACAGATTTCCTAAGCTGAAACTTGAAGGGAAATCGCTTGGATATTATGCCACCCTTCCCAGAATTTTAAGCAGGGGCAAGTGAATGTTTCCCCAGAATCCCCTATCAATTGCAGCGACTGACATTCACGTCGGTCCCGTGGCACCTGCTTCCACCAAATGCTAGTGTTTAACATTTCCCACAGTGTTTCTAAACTCGAATTTGCTCACTGCTACCAGCTAGGAACAGATGCACCAGAGAAAACCTATTTGAAAGTGGGTGGCTTATTATGAACAACTGAGGGTCTATAAAAAAATCTCAACAAGAGCTGGAAGAAAAAAAATTAAAAACTGCCAGAAGCTCAAAAAAAAAAAAAAAATCTCTTCCTAAGCAAACAGAAGAGTTTTCTGCAAACCCTGAAAGTGTGGAGGGGCCTGGTCTCAGTAGTACTCTGCACCTTGGGATCAGTTCCCTGAAGTTTCCTTTTCATGAGTGCAAAACTGCGTTACAGCCTATATTAGTTAGGGTTTCTATTGCTGTGGCAAAAACACCATGACCAAAGCAACTTAGGGAGAAAAAAGTTCCTTTCTGCTTACAAGTCTTTGGTTACCCTCCATCACTGAGTGAAGTCAGGCCAGAAACTCAAGGCAGGAACCTGGAGGCAGGAGCTTACACAGAGGCCATGGAGGGGTGCAGCTTACTGGCTTGCTCCCCATGATTTGTTCAGCCTGCTTCCTTATAAAACCCAGGACCAGCAGCCCAGGGATGGCTCCACCTACAGTGGGCTGGGCCCTCCCATAATAATAATTAATCAAGAATACGCTCAACAGATTTGCCTACAAACCAGTTTTAAGAGGCATTTTCTCTCTGAGTCCCTTTTCCTAAATGACACCAGTTTGTGTCAAGTTGACATAAATCTAACCAACACGACTGATCCCTTGTCAACTTGACATACAAACACATCCCTATTATACATTTTCCCTTCTTGTCCTCACAACGTCACATTAATATTAATATAACAATATAAAATATTCTAACGTTTTAAAGTGCCACCATCTTTAAAAATCTCAACATGTAAAAGTCCCAAATATCTTTGAAAGTTCAATCCCTCCCTAGAATTCCAAAGTCAGTCTTTGGAGCTCCTGTAAAATAAAAGAAGAGTTACAGACTTGATTAGGTTTTTGTCAAGTTTACAAAACCAACAGGGCCTGGCCTGGCCAAAAGCACTTCTTGAGGCCCAGAGGAGTAGCTTCCCAGAACCAGCTTTCAGGGCACTGCCAGATGAACCGGCTGCACTTCCAGGGCACTGCCTGATGAACCGGCTGCATTTCCAGGGCACTGTCAGATGAACCGGCTGCACTTCCAGGGCACTGCCAGATGCAAGGAAGCAAGTGCATCCTTTCCCTGCCCCGAAATTCCTCATGCCATGGGAGTAGCACAGTTGCCCTGAGTGTAAAATCGTGCCCCATCTCAATTTCCTGTGACAAAAGTCTCTCTGTTGCTCAAACAAAAAGTCATAAGGTTCATGGACTATTGAATATGTATGTAGCTACTGGATTTGTTGTTGGGGGAGGGGGGTGTTGCTGATGTGTGTGGATGTATGTGTGTCTGTGTGTGTGTGATGTAATTCAGACTGACCTTGAACTATCCAATCAGTCCAAGATGACCTTGAACTTCTGATTCTCTTGCCTCAACATCCAGAGTGCTTGGGTTCTAGATGTGGACCACCACCACCACCACACCCAGCTAATGGGGGGGGGTTGGATCAAAGCCAGGGCCTCATACTTACTAAGCAAGCTCTCCCCCAACTGAGCTACATCATCAGCTCTAAGTATGATGAGTTTGAATTTTGAAGGCTGTGTACCCAAAATCTCATTGGAAAGAAATATACAGATCATTGTAACTGGTATATTGGCTGCATAGTAAAATTTTAGTTATATTTTGTTAAATAAAATACATTGATAACTTCATGTGTAGCTTTTCCACAGTGACAACAAAAAAAATTAAAATTATACTTATGGTTGTCCTGTACAGCTCCTTTCAAAATCAAAATTTTTAGTCTGAATTATTTTATCTTATTGAAAACACTGCATGAAACATCAAGTCCTCAGCCTTTGACAGAAGCCCCAGAATTAACAAAAACGCCCCGAGTCATGATGGAGGGAGCAGAATTAGTCAGCATCGTTGGCAGCCGAGGATGCAGACAGCTGCTTCTGTCATACACTGGGCCTGCCCTCGAGCTTGGATTGACTTTATACCCTAGCACAGGTTCCTCACATGTTCTCATAAAATACACTTAGCGACCCACACTCTTTAGGCAGACATTGTCATGGAAGCTATGGTTTCAGCATATGCTATGGAACCATTTTGAGAGTCTCTGGTCAGTCATCTATCCCTTGAACATTTTCCAAGCCTTTTCTAAGCACCAGAAACTGAACCCTAATTATAGAGGCAATAAGGGTAGGAGGTATGACACAGCAGTTCGTGTTGAGCAGAGAAGATTCCTAGACCAGTGTGGGTGATGGTGGGGAGACTCACAGTACTCCATGGCAAATGGTACCTACCAGGTAATGTCTTTCAGGTTCCAGAGATAAGTCACCGTCAGGTGCTACTGTAGATGGACCCAATGTCAGGAGCAAGCTAACCACGGGCCAGAGGCATGGTGCCTCACTGGGTCCAGGGCCAGAAGCAACTCTTGATGTGACAGGGTGAAGAAGAAAATCCCATGAGAACAATATTCCACAATATTAAGATGTGAGTCATTCGCTGGACTCTGAGGTAAGAGATTATTTCTGGCACTACCAGGGACTCATCTCATGGTCCTCGGTCTTTAGTGAATGGTGATGTTCCCTTGGTGGCATTTTGTAGGGATTGAGGGAAAAGCCAGAGAACCTTTGCTGTACCAGGGAAGACAGGGCAGAACAGGTGAACACCGGGACTGACGGTAACGAGTGACTCAGGCCATGTGGCAGATCAGACGTGGGGTTGTCAGGAGGCTCCCGGGCTCCCTGGGCTCTCTCTTTCTCCCAAGCCAGAAAGTCAAGCTTGGTCCTACGTGTGCCAGGCAAGCTCTTCTCTAACATTAAAAGTGAAAGATATTCTGGGAAGGGAGGCGTAATCCCACACACAGCTCCTGTGAGAAAAACGTGGTCTTCTCAAGAGATACTAACAACTGGACTCCCACATTCAGAAGGAAGTTTGACCTCTACCTCAGACCACGGGAAACTAACGTGGAGCTCAGGAAGGAAGTTTGGCACAGCAATCCCAGTGCTTGGAAGGTAGAAAAGAACAACGGGGATGGATGCTGGAAGATCGCTGTGACTCTGAGGCCAACCTGGATTACGGCATGAAACTTTGTCTCCCCACAATGATGACAAGGAAGAAGAGGAGGAGGAGGAGGAGAGGAGGAGGGACAAAGAGAAGAAAGGAAGGAAAGAAAGTTACGGAAACAAAAATTAGTTCGAATGCATAAAGAACTAAATTATGAAACTTTAGAAAACAAAGGCATAAATACTGTTGGGTTACACAATAGCTCCATAGATATGTCATTAAATGTCAAGCCCCAAACAAAACAAATAGAACTTGGCCAAAATGATGGATGTGTAGACTCCAAGGACACTGCCTGCCACCAATGTGGGAAGAGAACTGGGAGAAACAGAGAACCTATTTGCAAGTCACAGTCATCAGAAAGATGTGAACTGAAGGGCAGAGATGTGTGGAATAATGCTGACTACCAGGCACAGAGTGACATTTCACTCCTGAGCCCTCAGCAGCTGTGATACCCTGCACACATAAGATTGGTCCCATCAACATTCTCTCAAGAAGGTGGAGGGACTCAGGGCCCCCACCTCCCCCTAAGGATCTATAAGCACTTAATGATTGCTGGGGGAGGGAGAAACATTTCCTCAGTGGTGTGGCCCTTGCCAGATGTCTATGCTCTTGTAACCCCTTCTCCCTCGTGCATATAAGCAGCCCCAATAAAACTCATTGATTATCTACCCCCATGAAATAAAAGACAGGGAGGTAGAATGGGGACTGTTTGGGAAGAGAGCAAGCATAGATAGCATCAGCAGGGGTGAACGTGGCTATCAAAGTACAAAATACATGTATGGATATACAGGAAGGTCATAATTAAACACATTTCTCTTGCATGATACTTTTAAAGTTTTTTTAAGTGAAAAAAAATCACAGCATGGCATCAGTACCACTCACTATGTTGACTATGAGCACAAATGCAAACAACAACCAATACTCGTTGGGATCGGAAGAGCAGAGTCTTCACCCATGGCTGGTAAAGTTGCCTTGTGACAATCACTTTCAGTTTCTGAAAAGTTAAACCAAAAGTCACCATAGGACCTGGTCAGCCAGCTCCTAGAAGAATTTAAAAAAAAAAAAATACATATGCACACAAATGTTCCCCACCGTGTGATTCAAAATGGTCAAATGTGGAAACCCCACCTCCATAAAGCGGCATCTTAGTCCAGACCCATAGGAATGACACACTGGTGTGAGCTATAACACACACACACACACACACACACACACACACACACACACACAGCAAAACTGGAAAGCAGTAAGTGAAAAAGGAAAGATTCAGACGCTTGTGTCACATGGTACCCACTCACATGAGATCGCCGAAGAGGGCCACGGGGTCATAACGGAGTGAGGCTGGGATAGAGGTGGAATAGAGTGACCCCTGAGGGACATGTGGCTAATTTTGAGAACAAGAATATTCTGGAGTTAGGTAGCACTGATAGATGGACAGCTTGGACAATTTTAGGCTTTATGAGGGGGGTTTCATAATATATGATTATATTCCAATGAAAAAGAAAACATGACTTCTAATGCTTGAGGTATGGGGAGGCATGCAGGCACAAATGGGAAATCTGGACACACACATGTGTATATACACACATACATATATGTATATACAAGCATGTAATGAGCACCTCCTGCAAGTTACTCCCTTTTGAGATTTCATATAAATGCACACAATATATATGTGCATATTCTTTACTATGAATGTTTACAAAGTAACTAATGCCCACATGGCGAAATGGAAAAGCTGAAGCCCACAGGTCTGTCTAAACAGAATGAATGGGTCAACAAATCTAAATAAAGCTATCTCTATTCCTACTGAATCCAGTGCAGACAGTCTTTAGATCCAGTTCACATGGATTGTCTTCAGGGTCATATGTATACACCGCTGCTTCCCAGTCTCCTAAATATCTCTGCAAAATGTAGCAAAAGGCAGTTTACCTCAGAGAAGGGAATGAGTCCACACCCAGCATCATGCCTTTTGTAGCCCTAGAAGCTGTAGAGCCAGCAAGTCACACAGAGTGACTGTCTAAGAGATGAAACAGGCCCCTTGTTGGAGGCCTGCACACGTTTGTGCTTTGGGTTTTCATTGACCATAGTTCTCATGTGGTATATGAACCAGCCTCTCAGGTATTGTTCAAGGTCTGTAGATGTGGAATGCCAACAGATGACATTGGGTTGTCTTTATCCTTCACACTAAGGAGAGCTCAACACACTAGGTGAAAGCTAGCACAGAGATCCATAACTGCTCAAAGTTCAGAGAACAGATAATTGTGCAGTCTCTGGCACCAGTGAGTACATTCATAATAACCCCTGCACCTAAGGCTCAGGGACCATTTCAGAAGAGGCGGCAGGAAGATTGTGAGGACACCTGCTGTGAGGTGTCTTTAGCTTCCTGTGTGACATCTCAACAATAAGGCTGTCTAAACAGGACCTGCATGATGATTATAAACAGGAATCTTAAAGGTCTTATTAATAAAAACAAACACGTAGCCATGTATTGGCGTGAATTCTGAAAGATCAGAGAAGCAGAACAAGCCACAGCTAACCTCACTGTGCCAACTTCTCAGCCGATTCTGTTTCCTCAACTGGAAACCTCTGAGTCCTCAACTGGAATGGATCTCAGCTGAACTGCTGCTCAAAAGCCTAAAAGCTAAAAAGCCTCTAGTTCCTGGTCTTCATGCCTTATAAACCTTTCTGCTTCCTGCCATCATTTCCTGGGATTAAAGGCATGTGCCCTTCCTAAGAAAAGACATGAGATCTCAAGTGCTGGGATTAAAGGTGTGTGCCACCACACCTGGCTGTTTCCAGTGTGGCCTTGAACTCACAGAGATCCAGACATATCTCTGCCTCCCAAGTGATAGGATTAAAGGCATGTGCCACCCATTTTCTGGCCTCTATGTCTAATTTAGTGGCTGACCCTCAGATAAATTTATTAGGATACACAAGATATCAACCACAATGATGACCACACCAATCAACATCCCAGTTTCCATGGGGACTCTCATAAGGCCCCACCCCTGAATGAAGAGCTACAATCATCAATGACTACTAGGTGAAAAAAAGTCAGTTTTCTCCAGGCATGAACCCTGAAGTGGTCAGCCCTAAACACATACACAGACAAGCAGCACCAACACCAAATGGACTCAGTAGGGAGGTATAAACATTCATATGTGTGTGTATTAATATATGTATATGATGTATATGAAAATAAAATTGAAAAAAAGCTTGAATTTAAGAACAAGGGACATTGGAGAAGTTGGAGGAGTAAAAGGAGGGATAGAAATAATATAAATAAAGTACTCACAAATAAAATTCTCAAAAAATATTAAAAAAGCATTTCTTTTAAGTGAGAGATACAAGATGAAGCCCTACATTCTTCCATAAAACCCCAGGACATCTCTGAAACCCCACACAGTACAGGCACATCACACACAGTTATACCAGTGAAGCACCACCCTGGTTAAACGACCCAAGAGCAGCATTCCCCAAGAGCAGCATTCCCCAAGAGCAGCATTCCCCAAGAGCAGCATTCTGTTAAGTGTCTCTGCTGTGGCTCAGTGGTTCTAGTGTCAGCAGATCAACCAACCTCAATAGTTCTCTGAACCAAGGCCATCTGACCACACACATTTAACTGTAGAGTCAGTCATATTGTGGGAAGGCAGAAATGACATCAGAAAGTACGCCAGTAGACACCAAGAAGAAGCCATGGGATGGGGGCAGCTCTGCAGAGAGGCTTCTGGTTCACATTTTGCTTTTACACTGAAAAAAACCTGTGGTCTGGATAGGAAGGAATGACTAATGAGTCCAAGGCACAAATGTCACCCTCCTCCTCACAAGCCAAGGCTGAATTCTCCAAGACTAAGACAATGCTAAGAAGGGAAAGGGTCCCCGAGACAAGGTCTAGATATGAAGTTCAAAGACCTGGGATGGGCAAGCACCCTATTGGGTCACATTACAGGATCATGAATGTGCAGTGACACCCTGGCCTACACAGGAGATGGACAAATAAGGGAGGGAAGACTCCAGGAGCTTTGCTGAGCCTCAGCTAGTGGCTTGAGTCTGCACACTCATGCTACAATCAGCTCAGCTCCTAGCTCTAGGAAGCATGCATCCCCAAGGGTAGCAGAGAAAGTTGCCAGGTCTGGGGAAGCCTTTTCCAGAAAGTCTGATGCTTGGTCCTGCAGGTGAAGACAATACCAAGGTAGGACAAGGTCTAATCAATGGTCATGCAAGGCTCCAGCCCCAGGGACAGTGAGTTGGCCAACACCAAACAACCTTCCATGTTAGCCAGTCCAAATTCAGGGCAAAGCCTGAAGAAGCAAAGACCAACAGAAGCCAGGGTTGTCAGACTCAGCAGGGGTGTCCGCTGATGCATAGAAGGCTAGCAAAAGAAGAACCCGAGTGGCTTGCTATAAACACACTGCTTGGAGAGGCAGGATGGGCACCAGCCCAGCCCCTGCATTTGAAGTCTACCAGTTGGCCTAGGTATGCAAATCAAGGTGATACTCCGCTAGAATTCAGACCGACATCTCTAAGACACGGATGGCCATCTCTTCCAAGAGAGGCCCAGTCAGAATAAGAGTGAAATTGTGCAAAGTCGTCATCACACAGGGCTCCTTAGCTGCTGAAGGAAACTGAGGCCAAGGATGCTAACAGCCTTCCTCCACCTCTGGGCTCTCTGCACCTGGCAGAGCTCAATCACAGTCTCATTTCATTTGACCTTCCTTGACACACACATGAGGCAGAAAGTAGAAGAATGTTGATCTGCACAGAAGAGGAAGCTGACTCAACATGAAAAGACATCCCTCAAAGGAAGAGGGCTGGTCAGTACAGAGGTGAGGGCCACTGCCTCCATTCTCAAAGAAGCTCATAGCTAATGCCTTATTCCAGTGACCAGACTCCTGCCCAGGAAGCAAGCCAATAGCATTTCCAGGGTCACATTTACATGGAGTGTGTGCTGGAGGCATTTATATGCCTCTCAGCCAACAAGTTGGGCTGAACGCCTTTCCTTGAATAGGAACATAAATTGCATCGCATTAACTTTTCTAGAAAAAAAAAAAAAAGAAAGAGATAGAGTGAGAACAAAACATGCTTTGGCTTCATCCTAATTTAGCTCCTGGATCTTCCTTTGTATCACTCACTAGGTGTGATCGGCTTTGAAAAATGCAATTGCCAAATTGAGACTCTCTAGGAAACTCTTTCTTGTATTTTTTTTCTAATGTGCTGTGCCCAGTGTCCCTAGGGACATCCAAGGGAATATGGACTGTGTTCCAGGAAGGTCAAGAGGTCATGGGGACTTTCCCTGGTTTGGTGCCATCTTTAAGTGAGAGGGTGGGGGACACCTGCTGCTCTACCAATGGATAATGGGGGATGTCATCAAGGCGCAGAACAGCTCAGAGAAGGTTCATCTAGGATGCTGAGGACATGACCACGAGGACTCTCCATGTACATGTCTCACAGGCCACCAACAGTAGCAGCCAGAGATTCCAGGGACAAAACTGGTGGACTCAGGAGTGGTCTGACCATGTACAAGTCCTGGCCTCACACTGACTAGTTATCGACGGGCAACTTCTTCACTTGTGATAGGGTTGTGTCCTCATCTGTGCTCCTGGGACAGCTGCAAAAGTTCTGGTTGTGGAGCAACCAGAAGGGAAGATGGACATGGTACCATATCT
Source organism: Peromyscus leucopus (assembly GCF_004664715.2). NCBI lineage: Eukaryota > Metazoa > Chordata > Mammalia > Rodentia > Cricetidae > Peromyscus > Peromyscus leucopus. Next base: position 55,122,307 of record NC_051081.1, on the reverse strand, counting down.
CTATTAAGCACACTCCTCCTGGTTTTCCTTTCACTGTGAACTCTTCAATCCACCCTTCCATTGCCCTACCTACCCATGTACGTGGGACGGAGGTAGAAGAGTCAACACAGCATCTCCACTCCACTGCATCTAATCCTCTCAAGTCTGATCTTTTCTTCACAGTCACCCTCAGCACTTTAATCCACAAACTAGTCCCTTCCAGAAGGACCCTCATCTTCAATCACATGAGTGAAGTCAGAAGTTTTTAAAATAAAAATCAGGTAATAGAGACTTGGTCTGCAGCTCAGTTGGTAGAGTATTTATCTGCCTAGCATCCTCGTTTGCTTTCTAGTACTGTAATAGAATATCATGACCAAAAGCAACATGGGAAGTAGAGGGTTTATTTGGCCTAAACATCCCAATCACAGCTCATCATGAAGGGAAATCAGGGCAGGAACTCAAAGCAAGGATCTTAAGGCAGGAGCTGAAGTGGAGACCACAGAGGAACTCTGCTTACTTGCTTTCTTCTCAGGGTTTGCTCAACCTGCTTTCTTATACAACCCAGGACCATCTGCTGAGGGGTGTCCCTATTCACAGTGGGGTGGAACTCCTGAACCAATCATCAATCAAGAAAATGCCCCACAGACTTGCCTTCAGGCAGTCATATGGAGGCAATGCCTCAATTAGGATTCGCTCTTCCCATGGGACTTAAGCTTCTGTCAGGTTGACAGAAACCCAACCAGCAGAGTGGGTGTGGTAGCCTGACTATAATTCCGGAGCTCAGAAGGCAAAGGAAGGGGAGTCAAGGCAAATTCACTACCTAGATTACCTAAATCAGCAAGCTCTGGGTTCAAGGAATGATAGTAAATACAACGGAGAGTGATCCAGGGAGACACCAGCTGTCAATGTTTGCCTCCATGTACATACACGTTTGTGCTTTCTCTCTCTCTCTCTCTCTCTCTCTCTCTCTCTCTCTCTCTCTCTCTCTCTCTCTCTCTCTCTCCTCCCCTTTCCCTCCTCTCCTCTCACCTCCCCTCCCTTCTCCTCTCCCTTCCTCTCCTGTCTCCTCTTTTCTGTTTTCCCAATGTACAAATCTCTCCAGTCTCAGCAGTTTCACAGAGAGCATTTGTACTGCAGTGCTCCCCTCATCTGGATGCTCCCCTCATCTGGAGTGCTCCCCTCATCTGGATGCTCCCCTCATCTGGATGCTCCCCTCATCTGGATGCTCCCCTCATCTGGAGTGCTCCCCTCATCTGGAGTGCTCCCTTCACAGACTGGCTCCTCACCCTGAGGGAGAAGGAGCCATACTACTCAATCTGAAAAGTCATTCCTGAGAATGCATTCTACCCTTCGCAGCATACATGACAGTATTGGAGTACATACTGTGCATCCATATGTGTGCGTAGGTGGAATTTACATCTGCACTCAACACGGTATATTCTACACAGGCTTGACTGTTACTTCATATGTAGTTTGGATAGAATCTGGGATCTATCCACTGGAGCTGAATGTGTTGGGGTAAAAAGCAAGGGAAAAGAAATCCCGTATTGATTTTGTATCATTACCTGCTCTAGTTTTCCTTCTGTTGCTGTGATAAAACTGACCAATAGCAACCTGGGAAAGAAAAGATTTATTTTACCTTGCAGCTTGTAGTCAACCATTGTGAGGAGCCATGGCAGGAACTCACAGCAAGAATCTAGAGACAGGAACTGAAGCGAAGACCATAGAGGAACACTGCCTTGCTCTTCACGGTTTGCTTAACCAACCTTCTTATACCACTCAGGACCTCTTACACAGGGGTGGCATCACCCACAAAAGAATGGGCCCTTCTACACGAATCATTAATAAAGAAAATGCCCCATAGACATGCACAAAAGCCAGTCCAGTGGAGGCAATTCCTCAACTGAGATTTGCTCTTCCTGGGTATGTGTCAAACTGAAAAAAAAAAAAAAATCTATGCATGACATTACCTGTTCCAGGTGTGTTTAGCTAAAATGCATGAGAAAATTGACCTGACTACTAGAAAATTTATGAAACTTACAGCTGGACATGTACAGAGATAAAAGGACCTGAAGAAGAGGAATTAGCCACACCTGTAATATCAGAAGGCACTTAAATATTAATGAAAGAAACTTAAGACACCTTTGCACATGAAGACACGTGTAAACAAGTTATAGAATCCCATGTAACTTTCATCTGGAGCTCTTAAGAAGGACCTGAGGCAGGTAGAGATGCCCACTGCAGAGGACCTCAGATTCACACCATACCTCGGTTACCCCGGGCACTGAGCTCTCCTGAGTCACTGTACAGCTTTGAGGAAGGATAGGGGATGAATTCCAGCATCATCTTTGGGTCCTTTTTCTTGCTTTCAGGCAGGACCCGTGCTCTTACTGAGGCAGAGAGGACAGCTGTCTCGGTTCCTCTTTTGTTATCAGCCACCCTTCTAACTGGAAACAAGTTCCTCCTTCCTTGTCTTCATCCATTTACCTGGGATGGTGAATGTGCCTGAGTCACCTTATCTCCCTGAAATGGAGTTCTGAGAGGCCACCAGGAAAATGCTTGTAGGAAATGTCAAATTGGTAGCAGTCTATCTACCACAGCACAGGCCCATGACCTCAGGCCGCCACCACTCATGAAGAGGACAGAAGCCAACTTTGGCTCTGCCTCTCTCCATTGAGGGGTCAAGGAACAGCCCGTGTTTCTCCACAGGAATGAGTCTCCACCTTCTACCAACCCACATCACAGGCCAGAGACCCTTAGGCAGATAGTGGGTTGTGCTTGACACGTAAGATCCCAAATGGCACGTTTTCAGTGCATTTGCTTGGTTGGCACTGGGAACGGTATTGGGAGAAAACACTTGATGTCCATTTTTCAGCTTTTCTACTGAGGCAACCGAGGCTGAGAAAACAGGGGAACCCTTGAACTAATCCATTCCTCTGTGCCTAGTGTCTAAAAGGTAATAAGCTAGTGGAGCAAGAAGGCGAATCAGTTGGATCAGGGCCATGGCCACGGTTCTCAGGTGTAATGAACAAGCAGCTCAAAGCCAGCTCGCAGTGTGGTGGAGGCTCCTTCAGCTAACACTTCAGCTCCCAACGAGTCCTTTGAGCCTGGAAAGGACTGTGGTGTGAAGGAATGCTTGTCTGTTAGGTGCCTTGCTACTTTTATCTCTGCTTTTATCTTATCATTTGTTCCATGCTTTGGGGAACTACAAAGTGAAAGACAGAAACCCTCCTGGGCAGCACAGCCTGGTGTTTCTGCTTATTTATTATTCTTTGATAATTTCATACACATATATATTGAGTTGGGACAACTTTCATTCTCCACCACTGTCTTTTTCCTTCCCTCTCTCTCCAACAACAGCCCTTCTCCTTCTGAAGAGTGCTCACTGGAAGTTTCTTTCCTACACCGAGGCCCTGGACTAGCACAATAGGCAGTATTTTCAGATCTCCACCAGTGCTGTGCCTCCCATGGTAAAGGCTCTCTGCACTGAGGACTTTCAGTATAAACTAAAAAAATGGTGACCTCTCTTCACTGGGACATCTGAAAATTTAAAATGTTCACAGAAAGACTGAATAAAATTAGACACGAACCATTATAAGAAAAAAAAAATGCAATTAACTTTGATCCATTCATCAGAGTCATAGAAATAGAGTATAAATACCAAATGTTGAAAAATGTAGACATAGGGCTGGGGAGAAGTCTCCGTGGCGTGGATAAAGCGTTTGTTACACAAACATGAGAACCTGAGTTAAGATCCCCAGAACCCACATATAGCCCAATGCAGTGGTGTACACTGTGCCTGTCATTCCAGCACTCCTACTGTGAGATGAGAGGTGGGGACTGGGGTTAATCTCTAAATGCTAATGGGCCACCTAGCCTGGTAGACATTATAGCCAACAAGAGACTCCCTCAAATAAGCTGGAAGGAGAAGACCTAGGCCGGAGGTTGTTCTCTGACCTGCATACATATACCATAACATGTGTGACCAAATTTATATATATACACATGAATAAACATCATACATATATGCACTTACACAAAGATCAAAAATATTTTTTTAATGCAAAGATATAGTTATCAGGGAAAATTGTGTATCTCTTGTTTATTCATGCATATAATTTCAGTAGTGTTAAAATTAAGATAGACTTTTATAAATTTAAAATGTACGTTTTCACATTATAAATAATCTAGACATATTTGCTCATATGTAAATAAAATCCCCAAATCCATCCAGTTATATGTATGGCTAGATCCATATATGATTGTGTGTGTGTGTGTGTGTGTGTGTGTGTGTGTGTGTGTGTAATGAATATATATATAATTTTGAATGGTTCCAGAAGAAATTTAAAGTCCTGATTCTTAGGATAGAGGAGCTTGTGGTTAACTTGGTAACCTGGGCTCCAGAGTATCATAGAGACAGAACAAGCAACCAGTCAAACACAGAGCTGTGCAAATATCAGCTATGTGAGCAAACTGATTGCATGTGAGGGTCATGAAGGAATATCAGACCTTCCCACTTCCCATCTTACTGGAAACTAAATCCCTGATTCCAAAGTTCAGACATGACTTCTCAATCTATTTGGTTTATGTTACAGTTTTATTATGTGTCTTCTTATCTCCTACATCCCAGTTTGCCATGACAAGGACATACTTTGTCTCTACTGGTCCAACACGTCATCAGTACCACACGGAATCCTTGCTTTCTGTCAGTCTTCCAGGGTCCATAGCAATCAGTCCCCACTCTTCCTCTTTCTCCAACAAGCTGGTCTCATGCTTTACAGAAAAGAAACAAAACCAACTACAGCGTGTGGAGGGTCTTGAGCCTCTGACATGAGCATATGTGAGATCATCCAACCTAGAGGTCCCCATTCATGCTCCTGTAGCTTGTTAGATGTGCTGTTCTTCCTCATCCCTTGAGCTGGTTCCTTCTGCCTGACTTGATGTTGATGCCATCATCAGTTCCCTTTTCTCTTCTTCTTTTTCTTCAGCTGGGTACAGGTAGTCCTAGCTAACTTGAGAGTTGGGAGGGTGACTTGAACTCATAATTTTGAGACCAACCGGGCAACATAGAATGTATATATGCTGGCTCAACATAAACAAAACCAAATCAGCTTCATTTTTCTGCTCACTTCTTCTTCTTAACTTTTATACACATGCATCATGGAAAGAGAAAGGAACAGTAGAGAAAAGACTAGATAACACAAATCTATCAGTTACACAAGAGAACCATCCTTGCTACCTCCCCTAGCAACCAGCTCTTCTTCCTCTACAGCACCATAAAAGGAAGTCCTGGACAATAACCAGGGACTGGAGACACTCTAACTCATGTGGCACTCTGTCACCCTGGCAGCATATGTGACCTGCAATATCATTTTTGCCTCAAATAGAGTTTCCATATACATTGCAATCTGTGTTTGCCTTTAATTTTTTTTGAATAAGTCAACAAGAATCTGTATCTGTCCAGCACGCAGTCCAGACACCAACCCCGAGTAAACAATGCCTCTTTGCGTTTTAGTTTAGTTGAATGGTAATCATCCCAACAGAAGAGGCTTCCTCTCACCTTTGCAGTTTCTGTTCTTTGGTACCTGCTGAACAGCTATTCAGAAAAGGCAACCCTCAGCTCTGCTCTGGGTATTCTTGGATGATTTACTCTGAGGTCTTCATAGCATGAAATCAGTTATCACACTCTGTTTCCCCTTTCAATGCTCCCTGCATCAGGAGGCACAGTGATGAGGGCTTGGAGATGATTTATTACATGGGACACAGGTTTCTGTTTACACACTCATAAAGGCCATGCCTGTGAGATCTATAGAGCCAGCTTGCATCAGTGCACTGAGCTGAGATGAATAAATGAATAATTGCCTTGATCACATTAAGCAAGCATGTGTCATGTTGCTTTCCCACATCTGTTCTGAACAACATAAACAAAAGGAGTCTTCACCAATTGCAAGTTGCCTTGCTTTCAGGAACAATGCAAGGTGCCTTGATGGCTGGCCAATGTGAGTACCATGCAGACACGGTCTTGTTCTGGACATTCAAGGATCAAATGGAATGAACATGGGTTTAAAATCAGATGAAAGGGTAAAAATCAGGGATTTTCTGTAAAATACCCTTTGCTTCTTCTGCCCTCTAAGGTTTTAATTCAATATGACTCCAGGGAAGATAGGGAAATAGGGAGCTGTTTTAATAGACTTCGGATGTAGCTATGCTATGCAGCCAGGTCCAGAGGGTGGGACCCCTCCTCCCACTGTGCTGGCCTCCCATGCAGATCTAGAATCTTCTTCCCACTAGTACCAGTGATGAGAAGACTTCTGACAGAAGACTTCTGACGGTGAGAGTCACTTCCTCACACAACATTGGTCTCTGATGATTGCACAGTTCTTTCTGAAAGGTGTTAATCTGTGAATATCAGGTTGGTAAGTATTTGTCAGGATTTCTAGGTTGTCATATCTTAGGACAAGGATTTGGACAGCAACAACAAACTGATGGGTCCCTGGGAGGGGAGTAGACACAGAACAGACAGTGTCTCCTGAGAACCTCAGAGAAGACAAGAATGAGAGCATCAAAGCAGGGAAGTGTGTGGATAGAACACAACTCTAACCAGGTAGCCATCACATACTCAGTCCTGAAAGCTCTCCCCCACTTTACAGCATAACTATGGAGCCATTGGAAAGCTCCATTGGATCATCATGCATATGGTGCCCCACAACCCTTTCAAAGAACAGAATGTGTCTTTTGCTCCAGCATAGAAATACCTTGAGAATGTGAGGACATCTCAGGGTGAGTCAGAGAAGTTATGGCTCTTAAAAAAATGCTTATCAGTCTTCATTGTCCCTTGAATCTTACATCACATGGAAGACAGTCCTTCCTGGTTTTGTTCTGAGATCACATGACAGCACTGAGTCAAGCATCACAAGTGAGCCTAGCAAATCCTTATATGTTCTCCAAACAGCTGCTACCCACCTCTCAGGGAAGGCTGTTTCCATAGGCTGAACACAGACATCAAGGTTCAGCCTGGTTCAGGTGGGCCAGCTGTGGATATATGCAGACCAATAATAATACCTGGATGAATGCTACCAGGAGGAAACCAAAGAAGCAGGAAGGACAAAGTTCAAAGCTGGATGAATAAAAAAAAAATGACAGGATTTAAGGAGGAAGAGGTGCTACTAAAGATCACACACTTTATTGTGCAGGGTTTGGCCTAGGAAATGATCTGCCATTTGGGGGAGAGTAGGCCACTGGGATGTGTGGTTTCATGGTATTGTGGTTTGAATGTGCAACATCCTCCACATCTCATGAATCTGCATACTGGACCCTTGGCTGTTGGTGCTATTTTAGGTGGTTGTAGAATCTTTATGAGGTTGCACTTGGGCAGGAAGCATTAGAGCCTGGCCCTAGCTTTTTCTCTAACACTCTGTTCCATGATCCACCAAGATGTTAATAAACTGTTGCCCAAGCTGCTACTGATACCTATCAATGGCTTCAACTGCTCTACCTTCCCACCATGACAAACTATGCTATCTGAGACCATGAGCCCAAATAAACCCCTTCTTCCTTATCCTGCTTCTGACAGGCATTTTGTCTCAGGGACATGTGCTATAAGAAAACGCATGAGATGACACTAGCCAGTTTTTAAAGTTCAGAGTACCAGGATGTTAAGGGCAGGCACTCTTCCCCTTCTCTTTTTAGTTTTTTAGGTTTTTCTATAAGGTGGTTATACTATGGCCCATACTTGGCAATTTAGTATAACCTGCAAGCTAAGGGTGGCATTTTATTTTAAATGACTGAAAACATTGAAAGAAGATTGACATTTACTTTACGTGAAATTGAACAAAATGTAAATCACAGTGTGCCTAAAGTTTTCCTCTTTGATTTTTTTATTCTATGTGTAGTTTGGGCTGGATTGTCTGTGCTGCTCTGCACTCTCAAGGTTGCTGAGCAGCATCCCTGGGTCCCTCCATTTAGGTACCAGCAGCACATCTCCTTCTCTGTTTGTGGCAATTACAAATGTCTGTGTTAACCACCAAGTCTCAGCCTGCTGAGAGCTGCCCTTCCACTGAAACACAACAGTGCTCTTTCTGTCACTGCTGTCTCTACTGTGGGACAATGGTGGAGGAAAGGTGTGACAGAAACTACCTGCCCCCAGGACCTTCCACACTTACTCTGATCCTGGCAGCTAGTGTTCACTAACTCCTGCCTTACCACACAGGAGGAACTCAGTGCTGGAGAACCCATGAGAAGGGGAGGAGGAGAAAGAGTAGTTTGGTCAGGCAACTACTTCCTCACCTTTCTGATGTAAGTCACAATGTACCCATGCCAATTGGGAAGCTAGCCTTGTCCTAAGACAGGGTAATTAATTACTCATTAACATCTAAGATCAGTCTCTTCTGATTACACTCCAGGAAGCTAGGACCACAGATATCACATCAGCTGAAAAGAAGAGAGAGAAAGGTACACTTAAGACCTATAAGCAATACTGGACCTGTCTGAGTATTACAGCCTTAACTGGTTCTAAGTCAACAGACTCCAGTTCTGTTCCAAGTCAGAACTGTGGATGAAAAAGGAGTCCCTAAGTTAGCATTTATAGAACATTCAGCCACATCATATTCAGAGATACTCTGTCTGCTTGCCTTCCAGAGAGTTCTTCAAAGCACCATCAGTTCCTTTATTGTTGCTGTTGTTGTCATAGCTGGGAATTTTGTTTGTTTGCTTTTGTTTGAGACAGAGTCTCACTCTGTAGCTCAGGCTGGCCCAGAACTCACTCTGTACTCTAGACTAGCCTCTAATTTGAGGCAATCCTCCTGCCTCTGTCTGCCAAGTTCTGGGATTAGAGGTGTGAGCCATCATTCCCAGAAGTTATTTTTTCTTGATGTAGGAGGAGATTCCTAAACACAAGGGAGTAGTCTAGACCTCAGGGAGTCAGAGGTCGACCTGGTCCAGCATAAGCCTCTCTTTGTGTCTCTGTCTCACTGTGTGGAATATGAAACCTGCTCAAATCAGCCACATCCACAAAGATAGCAAATCTGTCTCTAGGGCAGACTGACACTCCTAGTAGTTCTGGGCCTGAAAGGAAATGAGGGACAGTTGGGTTCATGGATCCTTTGGTCTCCATGTCGGGGGCCTGCAGAACAGCCTATGCCAGCTCTGAGGAACAGGATAGACATTCAGAGTAAGCCTGTCTGAGACTTTGCTAAACTGAATGCCTCCATGTGGTGTGTTGAGTAACGTGGGAGAGGCACTTTCAGTAGCTGGGAGAGAGAGAAGTCATGTGTGCAAAGGCAGGCAATATAAAGAGAGATTCATCACTTGTTCTGATAACTTGACAGTGAAATTAAAAAGCTTAATTATTTCAGCATGAATTTTGAGAGGGTTCTTTTCCCACTGAACATATGAAATAGTTTCAAGCCATTCTGCAGCAATAAAACATCTGTGACCCAATTTACATAAAACAGAATAAAACCAGGAGCCATTAGGATAGCAAAGAGCACCAAGACAGTTGTGAATGGTTGCTTCATTTTCAAACCGTAAATAAACCCTGTGCATACTGCAGGTGAAGGAAAGGTCTGTGTGCATCTTGAATATGTAGATAGATAGGCTGGAAGGTCCTTGAACCCAAGATACCCATGAGAAGAATGTGTAAAAATTTTAGCAGATCAAAGGCCAAAGGAAGAAGCCACAAATAAAAAGGTAAGAGCTTCCAGGAGCCTGGTGGAAACACAAAGCGGGTGGATGAATGTGAAAGACAAAGGCACACTTGAAACATGAATCACAAATACTTAACTGGGAACATTGAATTCAAAACACTCAGAAATGTCTTTCATCCCATTTCTTGGGCTGCTAATAAAAACAAATGAGCACATGGGCTGAAAGGTTTGATGGGATTTTGGATTGGTCTCGATTCTGTCCTCAATATAACCACAATAGATCTTACACAGCATTGAACAAAACCCTCAGTGAAGAAAGCTGAGCTCTGATCCACACACTCATTACATATTCACAGTTCTTGAATGAGCTGATCTGAAGGAGATTATTTGAAACTGATATAAAAGCAGGCAGAAATCTGTGCAAAAGAATGTAGACAATATTGACACAAGGTATTTTATTCATTAGAGAAAACTAGGCAATGGTTAGTTCTGTAGAACACCAAACTTAAATCATGCACAGAATTAACTAGGTTGAATTTATGATAGAAGTGCTTAGATATGATTTTGCTGTTGTTATTGGTTTTTTTAAATCATCATTCTTATATAGGAATGTCTCAGCTAACCCATGGTCTGAGCCAACAATAGATGAGTTTTAAGGCTTGTTCACAGGTATCTATTAAATTACAATCTATTACACCCCAGAGTGATTTTCAAAGGACACAAGCCCTTCTTTGATGGGATGTTAGAGATCAGCTGAGCATGTGGCTGTGTCCAGTTGGGGGATACATGTACTAGGTGGATAGGGCTCGTGGTCCACCATGCAGGGGGCTCTTTATCCAAGTATAGTCTTACAGATGGGAAAATCTAGTAGTGCCCACACCTCAATTTATAATCATGTCTGAAAATCTTCATATTAATGTGAACTTACTGTGGTGGTTTGAAAAGGCATGGCCTCCATGGCCTCAGGTGTTTGAATGCTTGGCCCATAGGGAGTGGCCCTATAAGGAAGTATGGTCCTTTTGGAGCAGATGTGGTCCTGTTAGGGGGAGTGTGGAGGTGGGCTTTGGGGTTTCATATGCTTAAGCCATACCCAGTGTGGCACACAGTTCATTTCCTGCTGCCTGCAGATCAAGATGTAAAACTCTCAGCTCCTTCCCCAGTACTATGTCTGCCTGCACGCCACCATGCTTCCCACCATGATGATAATGGACGGAACCTCTGAAACTGTAAACCAACCACAGTTAAATGTTTTTTTTATAAGAGTGGCCATGGTCAGGGTGTCTCTTCACAGCAATAGAAACCCAAACTAAGCCACTCACTTATATTTTATTTTACCTATGCAAACTAATTTCCTTTAAGTAGACACTGTAGTAATTAATACTATAAATAGCCTTTTGGTTAGATGTGACTCAGGAGTTTCCAGTTTCCTTTTCTGAGTCTGGTTTCCTGAAATCTTATATACATGGGCTTTGTAGAGTCACTCCTCTGGGCAAGGGCCCACTTTGACTTTCCTGATGACTCATAGGTTTCTTTATCTGGTTCCTTGCTTTTGTTTTTAGATGCAATGAACACTTGGAAACACTATCAAAAGTAGCTCCATGGAGGACTGGGAGTATAGATGAGTGGAAGACTGTTTGCCTCACACTTATGAGGGTGGTAGACTGCTAGCCTCACATGCATGAGACCCCAGGCTCAATCCCAGGACTGAAAAGTAAGTCCAAACAATAATACTTTTGCATTCACAAAACTTTTCTTATATTCTGAGCTAGGTGTAGTGTTCTGCATCGATAATCTAAGCAGTGGGAGGCTGAGATAGAAGGGCTGAGGCACGTTAAAGACCAGCCTGGACTACATAAGTAATATGCTAGACTAGGCCACGGTGAAATTTGTGTCAATGTTTAGTGGGAAAACACCATTGCATGATGGCAGTTGTGCCATAGAAATTTAAGGAAATGTTGTGGTGGTATTGTGTTCCCCAAAATATTGTGTACCCTAGTAAACTTATCTGGGGTCAGAGAACAGAAAAGCCACTATATACTTAGGATAGGCAGTGGTAGCACACACCTTTAATCCTAGCATTCCAGAGTCAGAAATCCATGTGTTCAAAGATACAGCCAGGCAAGGTGACTCATGCCTTTAATCCCAGAAAGTGAGCCTTTAATCCCAGGGAGTAAGGCAGAAAGATATATAAGGTGTAGGACCAGGAACTAGAAGCATTTAGCTGGTTAAGCATTTGGCTGGTTAAGCTTTCAGGCTTTTGATCAACACAGTTCAGCTGAAAGACATTCGGATATGAGGACACAGAGGCTTCCAGTCTGAGGAAACAAGATCAGCTAAGAAATTGGCCAGCTGAGGTAGCTGTGGCTTGTTCTGTCTCTCTGACCTTCCAGTGTTCACCCCAATACCTGGCTCAGGTTTGATTTTATTAATAAGAACTTTTAAGATTCCTGCTACAAAATGTCTTAAGTTTCTGATTATAAACAACAGTGTAGAAGGGAGGCAGCATGGACCCCTATGTCATGTACCCCAAGACATCACAGGTTGTGTTTGCATCTCGACATCGGATGCAAGAAGGTGAAGACTGGACTTGTCTGTGAACACTTCTGAATCCATTCTTCTTTCCAACATTCACTACCCTGTGTCCCACTACACCTTGCATTCTTAATAATTGTCATCTGCTATATGTGTAGCCTAATAACATAAATATTGTCATATACAAAGTACGGTTGGATTTGTGTTTTCTAATGTGACCAAAGTCAGTGTGACTGTCCATAGTCCTTGTCCAGGGGTAGATATTGGTGTCTCCACACACTGGATAAAGCTGCACACAGTAGGTCTTTCCCTTGGGCAGGTCTTCTTCCAAGAGGGTCATAATGTGCCCCTGCTTCTACCATCCATTAATAAATCCAAACAAAAGAAACCTTCCCTGTGAACTTCATGTTCTTTGGGACACCATTAACATCTTATAGATGACATTTACTGGGAATAGAGGCAACATATTTATTACAGGGTTCGGTCAGATTATTCAGTCAGGAAATGAGACCCACTTATAGGTGGAAAGGTAGATGGATATGCCAACTGATATCATTCTTGGGGGTTGCCAAGTTCTTTTCTAAAATAATACCATCTACTGCCAAATAACCCTTGTCTAAACAAATGCCCACCACATGGGGGTGAGAATCTGGACAATCCCCTATCAGTCCACATGACCTGAGTATGACTTGGTCCTCCAATGAGTATTCATTTCAGCACACACTGCATGAGTAAACTCTTTTCTTGATTAGAAAAACCACTGCTGGTATACTCACAATAACTATTTTTATACTGTCATTAAAATAAGTTTTATTTAGGGGGTCAGTTTTGGTTTCAAAGAAAATGTTATTAAAATAAGACATATATATATTCTATATAGAACATTCTATTCTCCAAAAATACTCTAAAATGCTTTAATAATAGAAAAAGAAGGATTCTGATGAATTTCAGGGAGAGAAAAGATAATGAAGACTGAACATGCATTTGGGGAGAGAGAGGAAGGGGAAGGGAGAGGGAGGAAGAAAGAGAGGTAAGTGGTATGCAGATAGATAGATAGATGATAGATAGATAGATAGATAGATAGATAGATAGATAAATAGATACATACATACATACATACATACATAGATGGATACATAGATAGATACATACATAGATAGATAGATAGATACATACATACATACATACATACATACATACATACATAATGCTTTTGTTGGAACCAATGACCTATCAACCACCATTTCCACCTCCCCTCTGACTGATCCACAAAGCTATCTCCTACCTATGACCAATTCTGAGCAATGCCATGTTGCCCTTCTTCTAGCCTCTCCAGCAATGATCCAGGATATATTATCCAACCCCATCCAAAGGCACTTAAGGGCCTTCTCCCCAGTACCTGCGAATAACCATTTCTTCATTGATGAAAATGCTACAAGAGAGATTCAACTTCTTGCCAGGCTCTATGGCATGTTCAGATGAGCCTTATATACTAGTGGACCTATCACTAGATAAATTTCTCAGTAGGAGCCAATATACTAAGAACAGAAGAAATTTGGAACATTCTAGAGTCCTGGGCTCCTACCTACCTTGAACTCCCTGCATGTTACATGAATGTGTTTATTTATTCTATGTAGTATTAGTAAACTTTGCATTCACTTGCAGTCAAAATCAGTCCATTTTTGCAATTATAAACACTCTATTTCTTTTCCTTCTTTCATTAGCATCAGCATGAAACCAAACACTAGGTTCACCCACATATGGGAGTAGAAGTGAATGTACCTAAACACCCGGACTCTTAAAGAAAAACAAGATGTAAGTAACTTCTCTCAAAAACACAGAAAGCCAGAAGTGTACAAAGAATTGGTGTGCAAAGCTCCAGAAAGAAATGCACAGATTCTGATCTGCTCTAGCATCTTCATTCATGAGGGCATCATCTACAGCAAGGACATTTCAAAAAAGGAAAACCAGTGTTTTGATACATCCAAAACTATGGCCCATGCTTGCAAGCATTCTAATGTGCACTTTTATTTGAACCACGTAATCAGATTTCCAAGTCAACCTCACACAGCTGGAAAAACCCTCATTTTAATAATGAATAAGTGGAAAGATGTTAATTAAAAGACCCTGACAAAGCATTAGACAGGAACTTGCCAAAATAGTGATATCCACAGCAGGAATAGCAGTGATGCCAGTGGTATCTTGAGCCTGTAACTTCCTGGTTACTAGATATGGAAACCCAAACACAATCTTAACTGTTGTGGAATAATCTTTTTGTATGCTGTGAAGATGTGTCACTTGAATTGGTTTAATAAAAAGCTGAACGGCCAATAGCTAGGCAGGATTTCCATGCAAAGAGGATGCTGGGAAGAAGTGAAGAGGTGACAGAAAAGGGAAGCAAGCAGCATGGGCTTTATAAAGGAAAGGTAACTGAGCCACATAAAAGAATGTAGATTAAAAGATATGGGTTAATTATAAGAACTAGTTAGAAAGAATGTAGATTAAAAGATATGGGTTAATTATAAGAACTAGTTAGAAACAAGCCTAAGCTATCAACCGAGCTTTCATAATTAATAAGAAGTATCCATGTTATGATTTGGGAGCTGGCTGGCGGGACAGAAAAAGACTCATTACACTCAACCAACATGCATAGCTTCAGAGAATCGTAAGTTATGATTAGTTAGAGCAGAGGTCATGAGTTATGCTGTGCTGTGATGCAATGTTGGCATGAGTTCAAATACTGTACCTTGGTTTAATAAAATGACTAAATGAAAAATTATATCTTGGTACCAGGCTGACCCCAGTGTCAGAGGGTCAATTCTATATGTGTTGATGTAAACTTTTTTGGGGGGGCTTTTTCACTCATATTTTATTTTTTCTTAAAAATACTATGGAAGAATTACAGATATTATCCCCCCCGCCCCCAGTAGAGAAGTGCTGTATGTTGCTCTCAGAATGGGCTTCCGTAAAAGAGGCGGCAGTGGTGGGGAGGCATGGTGAGGCCATGAGGCCTCCACTGGAGACCTTCCCCAATAGTCGATGTAAATGATATACTGAACTACCCACTCTGTCCCTATTCAAGTGGACAAAGACCAGAGCAAAGTGACTGAAATAAATACTAAGACATGGCACGGACAAGATAATTACTGCAACCGAGTTTTAAGGCTTCAGAGAATTCAGTGAAGAATTCTCGACCTTACAGAGCAATGGAAATTCATATTCTCTTTTTTAAATTTTGTACTCACAGATGAGAGAACAGCAAATCCAGCAGCATTTCCTCATGATGAAATGGCAGAGACTTGGAGGGTTGAGGAATTTTCTAGCGTCTGAGGTAAATCGAGTGTGAGACTCTGCTCAGTGAGCAGCCTGGTAGCTCCTCTCACAACAAAGCACTCTCTCTTTTCACACTCATAGGCCATCAGCCATCAGGATGCCTGCCTGCAGAATGGCGCGTTCTCAGGGGGTAATTGCAAATTTCCTTTCCCAAGCTGAAATTCAGGAATAACCAAGCAGGCCTTGAAATCCAAAAGCACCATTTGGTTCCTGTCCCTTAGCAATTTTTTTCTCCAGGAGTAAATAATTGTTACTGGCTGAAATGACATTCAGCCGAGACAAAATGGTCCTTGTGAGGCCCAGTGGGGTGCTAATGGTCAGATGGTATGTCCTTAGCTTGCCGGGATGCAAAGCGCTGAATCTTGCCCATTCGATTTGAAACACTTAGCTTTCAATAGGGAGCACTCAGAAGGGGATGAAAATTGCGCTGGCACCGGGAATGAGCACAAAGAGGGAGAAAACGGAAGCCCAAGTCGTGAACATCGAGCTCGGGGCCGGGTTTATTTTCTTCCTCATTGTTACATTTGTGGGAATTTATTTTTGTAAATGTCTATACGAAAAGGCCGGGCTCAATCACGAACAATAGCATGTTTGGTAGCTAATAATCAACAACCACGCTGATAAGCCATGTGCTTCAAAATGGGGAGAAAACAGGAAGGAAGGAAAAGGGGGGACAAAAAGAAAAAGAAAAAAAAAAACAAAAGTCCATTCAAAGCACAATAGCAGCCATACTCTTCCATTCATCAAAATTGGCCAAGACAGGGATTTTATTAATCTCATAGATTTGAGGTTGAAACGCCAGTGTCTCCACATTTTTGTAGCTAGAAATATTTAGCCCAGAAATCTCTACAGGAGCCATCTTTGCTTCCTGTAACTAGGAAGGGTGGCTGAGAAGTGTGTCCCATGACTTAAGAAGTGACCCCTCTCCTCCTCAAGTATGGCTCTCTGCCCTGCAGAGGTTGCTTCCAGTATCCATTGACTTTCTAGGAAGGGTATACCATCCATCGTGGGCCCATGGACTTGGATCCTTTCCACGTTTGTTTTCTTTGGAGTCTGCAGAGATCGTATTACTTCCCAGTGGACACTGCGGTGCAGGGAAATGGGGACCTGGGTGTGGTGATATTTTAATTGTGCTGAAATGTGATTTTATTTGTATGTTATTAAATAAAGTTTGCCTGGAGATCAGAGGTCATAGCGAGGCAGGAACAGAAGTCAGGCTGTGGTAGCCCACATCCTTAATCTGATTATATGGCAGGCAGAGTCTCTGTGTGGTCAAGGACACAGTCAAGTGTGGTGACACGAGCTTTTAATGACAGTACCAACCCTAGAGACCTGGAGGTCTGTATAGACAGGCAGTGACAAGGAAGTCATGTGGCTGGGCTTAGAGAGAAGGCAGAATAGGACAGGATTAAAAACATAAGTCACACAGGAAGAAGCTCTCTCTGGAGAAGCAATGGTGGTGAGGTAGTTAAGATAAGGTAGTTATGGCTCTCCACTAGTTCTCTGATCTCTTTGGGTATTACTTCTGTATTTGGCTCTGTGTTCCTTATTTAATAAGACTGTTTAGAAATTCGTCTACACCTGGGCTGTCTGTCAGATTCTGGGCAGCCTAACATTACAAATATCTGTTAGGATCTGCCAGAGTTCTTCTGGCATGAGGGAGCCTTGAGTAGAAGCGATGAGATGGGTAACTACCTGTAAGGTACTCCAGGCTGAACCAGACCTTTATCATTTATTCTTCCAAATATTGAGAGAAGGGAATTCACACATTTTGTAAGTTAAAAAGACCTTTAACCTTGTCCCTGTATCACAATTAGCTGTGAGCCTTGAGTTGAATATAAACCTAGACTTTTCTGCACCATGAAGAGTGGTACAGTCAGTAGCATTACTATACTGTAAGTTACTGGCATCCTTGGATTCCAGCACTCACCTGTCTGCTGTCTTAACTCTCTTAACTCCCTCTCTCACCATTTTGTCTATTATTTGCATTAACTTGGATCCTGGAATAAATTCATTTTCTCTTACAAAAGTCTGTTGCTGCTTCATATGGTTTTTCGGGGGAGATGACTATTGGCACCTAAGAACTCTGGTGTAAAATGCTAGAGAATCATTAAGGGTGAGAACAATGGTTAGAGATGTGGGGGAAGGTTCCAGAAGAGTTCCCAAAGGTCAGGATCGGGAAGTAGCACTCAGGGATAAAAAGGCAGGTACACAACAGCCTGGCTTTGGAATCCTCATGATTATTTCTCTGGATTTGCTTATGTCCTCCCCTTTAAGCCTCCCTGATGAGAAAATGGATGAGTGACAGCTCAACTTGGCTCTCCATGACTTTTGAGGTATCCTTAAGTAGACTTTCATCTCTCACCTCAGCTTAGGAATATGTGAGTTCACGGGGAACTGAAGGATTATGGTGAGCATCTCCTGCATAGACATCTGCAGATATTGTTAATGTACCCACACACCTTTAATGAAGATCAACTTTTAAAACTTAAATGCTCTTCAAAGTCTTTTCAGGGATGTCGGTGGAGAATCAGTCCATGCCTGTGGAGGGTGGGTGGATTGAGAGAACCAGTAACAGCCTCCTTTTATTTAGAGAAAATCATGGGCCATAATACATGCATTATACATATATAAAAATGTCATAAAGAAACATATTATTTTGCATAATTAATATATGCTAATTAAAGGCACATGCATTAGTTTTTCAAGCTGTGCATCCTGGTGTATTCAGCAGCTCCTATCAGTTTTCTAGACAGAAGGCTCTGATAGAAGCAAGATGCATTTCCTAAGAACACAGGCACAGAGTGACTGTCTACCAGGACACAATTCATGTGGGGTGACATCCTTTACTAAATCTTCACTTTAAAAAGTAATAAAATTTAAGGTTTGCTCTTGGCTAAATCTATCCTGTTAAGTTTTCTGTATTGTTCAGGAGACAGGAAGGGGAAACAAAACATTTTGACAATTAGGAAATGATTTGGAGCTTAATCAAAGGCCTGGGATTTGTACCCAACAGTAATCATTCCACCTTATGAGAGCATCTTTCTACTGATGAGTTAGGATGTTAGGCCCTCGGTTTGAAGTATCAAAGCTTGCTGGAGGAAGTCTACAAAATGGTACCCAAAGGAAATATATGCACACACAAAGACCTTAGTCCAGATGTGGCCATTCATCTTACATCTATGTTCTTTGTGTGTGTGTGTGTGTGTGTGTGTGTGTGTGTGTGTGTGTGTGTAACCAAGGTCATCACATGAGGACATGGTGTGTTTCAGGGCTGTTCCTATTTCTTCTGGAACAAATATACTCACCCCAGGTTTAACATATCAGTGGACCCAAGAACTTGGGAAGGATGTTTCAAAAGGAACACAAAGTCTCATGAAAGGGGGTCAAAGGGAGTCAAGATGGACGAACTGAGTTACTCCGCATTCCAAAGCATCAGAACATTCAGAGTGAGGCAATGAAGGTGCTCATACAAATACTACAGGGAAGAATTTGTGGACACTTTGTGTCCCATATACACAGCTCAGAAGAGTTTAGTTCAGTTAGTTACTGTCTGAATGAATCTTCTATCCCTAATGTTGTAGTTCTTGATATGAGACAGAGATTGTGTATTAGGGTTCTCCGACAAGCACAATTGGATATATAGATGATAGATAGATATATAAATAGATGACAGACAGATAGATAGGCAGGCAAGCCAGAAGGCAGATAATAGTCAGACATTAGTGAAACTGATTCACACAATATTGGAGTCTGATGAGTCTCATGGAATGTCATCTCCAACCCAGAAACTCAGAAATGCAGAAAATGTACCTCTCAGTCCAAGGCTAATGCATGAGAACCTGGTATAATTCAAGTTCAAAGTCCCAAGAATATGGCATGTTGATGTCATATGTATGCCATAAGTATGATAGTTAATTGTTAAGTTGACAAGAGCTGTAATTTAACCACCTAGAAGGCAAGGCTTCAAACACACAGTATCTGTGAGAGATTATTAGATTAGCCTCTGGTCATGCCCAGGAGGGATTATCTCCATCAGGTTCATTGCAGTGAGAAGACTGACCTTAAAGAAGGGTAGTACTATTCCTCAGGCTTAAGTCCTGGATTGCATAAGAAAGGGGGGGGGAGTGCTAGGTGAGCATAAGCATCCATCATCCTCTGCTTCCTGGCTGTGGATGTCACATGACAGCTGCCTCAAGCTCCACTTGCTGGAACTTTCTTGCCATGATGGACTATACCCTCACCCAGACAGAATGAACCCTTTCTTCCTTGTACTGAATTTGTTCAGGTTATTTTTATCACAGGGACAGTAAAGTTAACTACGGCAACAAGAGTCAAGGGTGCACCTGCTTCAGCAGACAGCAAGAACTCTCCATTCCTCCCTCTCCTTGCCCTCTCTAGGAGATTGGGTGATGTCCACCCACACTGGGGAGCACGGACATTCTGTACTCAGCCTACACATTCAAATGTTTGTCTCTTCAAGAAACATCCTCACAGATATACCCAAAGGGATGCTATACAGCTATCTAGACAGCCCTCAACCCTGTCAAGGTGACACCAAAAATTAACCGTCACAAATGCTTAAATATGAAACATACTTCTGCCTTCAACATAAATTCAACAAATAGGCAACAAATATCAGAACAATAATAATGTCAGTGAGACAAAATGAAAAGACTGTGAGATACAGACTGCTCTCCAATGGAGTTTAGAGATATGTAAAGATCATAATCACATGCAAAAATAATTATAGTTCCCCTTATCTATTCTTTTACTCATCTAACACACTCAAGACCATGTATGGCATCACTCTGCAACCAAGATTTCTCCTACTTGCTATGTTTTTACACTGCTTTATATCTTTGTTAAAAATCTATATTCCATGGCTTCATGTATGTTTCAACTTGGACATTTGAATGCTTGTAATGGCCCAAGTGGTTATAATGTAAGCAGTTGGGCTAGATAGCCTCAGGAGAAGGTGTCACACAGAGGGGAGTCTCTGTGGAAAGTTCATTTCATAAATTTCGCCTCATAATTAGACACTGCGGAGACAAAACTAGAACTACAATGCAATGCAAAAGTGCCACTGGAAGGCTGAGCACACAGAAACACTGGGACATGGAGAGAGAGGTGTGTCGCACCCGTGTAGCGAGTCTTTCTTTGGACCACCATATTTTTAAATTTTATTTATTTTTTAATTTTAATTTAATTACATTTTGCCATGTGACTCTTTACCTTTCCTCAGTACAACACATCCGACTTGCTCCGAGTCTGATGGTGAAATTCACGTGCCTAGATCCTCCTCCCAGTTCTCCGAAGTCTCCGCACAGCTTTTTATCAAACCAATCAGAGTTTGCCTTAGGCAGAGATAAATCTCTTTTTGTTTTGTTTTGGTTTGGTTTTACTTTTGAGACAGGGTTTCTCTGTGTAGCTTTGGAGCCTGTCCTGGAACTCACTCTGTAGATCAGGATGGCTTCTAACTCACAGAGATCCTCCTGCCTCTGCCTCCTGAGAGCTGGGATTAGAGGACAACCGCCCGTCAAGATACATCTCTACAGTGTACAAAAAGATTCTCACACAACACATCCGTGTCCACCCAGACAGTCCCGGTGCGGCCAATGATCGGAACTTCCAGGTTTCTTGCCTTACCACTTGTTCGTTTCACCTCAAGCTTCATGAGTTGGCAATAATGCAAAGGAAACCCACACAGACACACAGTTCAATCTGTTTCTGCCCTTGCTGGTGTCTCTAATGGCTTCCTAGTTATCTATAGGAAGGAAAAACCCAACAGTTAGGTTGTGGAACCGTTTTTTCAATATGGTTCCCATGTGCCTGACCCTGATACTCACATCACTTATTCTACCAGTGTCCTTGGATTTGAATAAATGACTGTGAACGCCATCTGGAACTAGACCTAGAACGGTTTGGAACAGTGAGGTCAGTAAGGAGTCTCCTTCCATTACCAAAGCCAGGCTGCGGATTTACATGGGATGCTGGCAGCAGGGGCTGGGCAAGGAAGGACAGACAGAAGAAAAGCATTTAGAATGTAGAATGGGCAAAGCTCGCATAACCCACGGCTGTATTTTGAGAATTTCTCAAAGACAGTCTCCTGTTCAATCCTCTGATTGCCAGTTTCACACACGCCAGTTGACACGCATGTCATTATCTGATCATGACTCTCGTGAGAGCAAAGTGTGGAGTGGATGTCATCAGCTCCATTCCCCGGGCCATGGAGGTTAAGAAGGTGGAACAGATTTATAGAGATCTTGACAGTCACTGAAGCTGAGCTTGCTTCTTGCTCATTAGTTCTGATAAAGACCCATGGGCTGTCCCAGACAACAGGAAGAGTCTAATGAGGCCCTTGAGGGCAACCCTCTGGGCCTTCCCTAGACAGCCAAATGGCTCTGCTTTAGACATTTTTCTTCACTTGAATTCAGCCAGGGCCTCACACAGTCTGCCCGCAGGTTTTGAGCAGACTCCCTGCGCTCAGATAGTTCTCAGTGGTTCCTCCACTTGGATTCTTCCTTGCAGGACTTGTCAATGCGTCACCACGACTTGTAGGAACTGTGGTTTGGAGGCTGATGGGAGGCTTTGTGTGATGTGGCTGTAGAGCCTGGGCCCACTCCTGGCTCGCAGAAATGGACCACTTGTTCTGTGCCTCTCTTCTGTTTGGCTTGATGATGTCTGGCTCTTTGCACTTTTCACTTCAGACACTCAGGCCCCCACCTCACCCACTGTGAGGCACTGTGGACTCCAGCAGACTGGCCCACTGGGTGCCCCACAGAACTCTTTGTTCTGGCAGCTCAGCACATCCTTGAACAGTCACACTGCCTGAAAAGGAACCTTCGCTCCCTGCTTTATGATCTGCATTCATTGCATTTCTTTCTCTTTTTGAGCTGGGTAGATGTTCATTTTTTATGTATGTACAGATGTTCTGACATAAAACAAGAAGTCCCTGGAGCAGAGAAGAGACCATTCCTTGGAGTTTCAGCAGTCTTCAGATGTAAACATCCCTGTAGCACTGGGATGCAGGGCTGAATTTGCCTATGTCTGAGACAGGACTACACCACAGGAGAGCACGCCCCAAGGCATGGGAGTCCAGGGTTACATAAAATAGCCAGCACAGGTGGCCTTCTTCCTTGATGTGGAGGGAGATTCTACTGTGTTAAAGTCAACAAGTGTTCTCCAGGAAAAGGCGTGAACCCACAGTTCATGGGAGGAGGTAGCAAGTGGCTCCAAGTGATGTGATCCTAAGTCTTTCCAACTCTTGAGCAAAGAGTACTGTCCAGTCATCCTGAAGCTCATGCTGATTGGCACTCTTGGCTTAGAGAGCCTTACTGTATCTAGACAGGGAAATGTACACACTCCCGTGTTTATCAGTGATTAGAGCAATGGGGTGAGTTTGAAAGGAATCTGCTAGCACCCAGATGTCTCATTCCTGAACTTAAGCCTATAGAAGTCTGTCTTTAGGAATGTTTAATTTCCCAGGTCATTACTGTTTGGTTTGGTTCTGTTTGGTTTGACTTAGTTTTGTTTGGTTGGGTAGCTATCTCTTATCAGATCAAGGGAACTCTCTACCATGGCCAGCTTTGTCTTGCTTATGTTTTTTTGTTTGTTTGTTTTGGGGTTTTTGTTTTGTTTTTTTGTTTTTTCAAGACAGAGTTTCTCTGTGTAGTTTTGTGCCTTTCCTGGAACTCACTTTGTAGACCATGCTGGCCTCGAACTCAAAGAGACCCACCTGCCTCTGCCTCCCGAGTGCTGGGATTAAAGGTGTGTGCCACCACCGGCGCCCGGCTGTCTTGCTTATGTTTTAAATAACAGTCTTGGTAGGAAACCAATCTAAGAAGCAAAGTCTGAAAGGGTAGTAAAAAAACCAATCAGATAAGAAAGAGGTAAATACTTTGGGCTAATTTCATAAATCAAAATGGGAAAAGGCAACGAGCCTGGATAAACTCCTTCTGTACTGCCCAGCACATGCTTACATTCTTGTACATGGAAGGCTTGGATGCTACTGGGGCCACAGCACAGAGGCACAGATATGCCGTACAAGTTAGAAAAGGGAATATTATAAAGTGAAGGAAACCAGAGAAATATGGGAGTAGATACTTGGGCAGATTCAGCAGTTAGAGGAATGATTCTCCTACTCCAACAGGAAGAAGTGATGAATACCAAGCCAGAGGAAGATGATCAGGGCAAAGGGACATTGCATGAGCTAGTAGCATGTGAAAAGAACGTGGAAACATGTTCAAAAAGCAAAACAAGATCATGTAAATACCATGAGGAAAGAAATGGATTTGAAGGTGGGAGGCACCTATACCAACATCAATTCCTAAAGGCCAGAATTCATTTGAAAAACATAATTAGCATATAAGGTTATAGATTGTTTCATGATAAGACTTATCTCCTTTGTAATGACTTATCTCCTTTGTATTGTCTCCCTACAAATAAGTACCATGTGCATGGAATATGTTTCCATCATGACAATGCTAACAGAGAAAGTAGCATTAATATGATATTGGTTATGCTTCAGGCATTATCATATGCATTTTATAGGTGTGTTTGTATGTTGAAATACACACATCCAAGAACATATTTCCTATGTGACTATATGTGTGTGTGTGTATATATACATACATATATACATATATGTATATATATATATATATAAAACAGAGTAAGAGCTATAGACATATATGTGTGTATGTATACATACACATATAAAATCTTCCTACTGAAATTTAGGTTTTTCATGAGGTAAAATAACCTCACATTTCCTCTGTGAAATGTTTAGACTATTCTCATAGGTAATGGATGCTGTTAACTCATCTGTAACATGAAAAGGTCACTGGAAATCCATTCTTTGTCCCACTGGGTTACAGTGTTCCTGCCAGTAAGAGCCCAACTGGACCCTTGAATAATCTTCCTTCAGAGTTAGATGGTGGAGCAACTATGCAGAAATGTAAAAACATTTTAGACTCAGTTAAGCTACCTGGAGGGTCTAACTCAGACAGGAAAACCACAAGCGTGCTGATGCTAGCCTTTATCCTTGCAGCGGGACTACTTCCATGTTCTTTTGATTATGCATTGTGGGCAAGGTAGAAAGGAAGAATCTCAGTAAAACAGTCTCCCTTGCCAAGAAAAGAACCATGTTGCCACAAATTCTGCAGATCTGACATTCACTCAGGCAAATTAAGATGGTATTCCAAAGCATACCCCAGAGCTTTGTGTCTCTCTCCAGCAGAGATGGAGCCAGAGAATTCTGACTCCAGAGTGGTGTCCCTACCTCATATCCTGCACTTGTCCAAATATGCTTCCGGGTAGAACCAAAGCATCTGAGATTCTTTCTCTAAAAATCAGGAGCTTGTTTGAGAAGAACGACCGAAGGTGATCATTTATGGGTTTGTGTGACATATCTGTGGATGGTCCTCCCACTTTGGGGCCTTGTTCTGCAATAGGAATATAATGTGCAGACAATAAAGTGCTGACTTCTTGTAACTAACTGACAAGGGCCAGTGTAGTTTAGGGCTGTATGGTTTTGACAGCACCGTGCAATATGAAACAGAGAGACAGTGGCATGGTCCCACATTCCC
Source organism: Peromyscus leucopus (assembly GCF_004664715.2). Lineage (NCBI taxonomy): Eukaryota > Metazoa > Chordata > Mammalia > Rodentia > Cricetidae > Peromyscus > Peromyscus leucopus. The sequence continues at coordinate 55,097,229 of NC_051081.1, read as the reverse complement.
ACCACACCTTCCCAGACCACCCAAGGAAAGCAAATTCTCAGGTTAGGAATATTTTTATTGAGCACTGAGTAGGAGAATATCAACATGTTAAGAACGTTTTCTTAAAAAATGAATCCCATGCAAGAGAGAGATGCAATGATACAGACATCAAGGTACCAGATCTTAAAGGTTTTGTGGGAGCTGGAAGAGACAAAGATAGATTGGGGGTAATAAACAGCATGAGTTTAGTGTTAAAATGAAAAGAAACATATAAAGCTGAGGGCTGATAGGTTAGAGACACTGGAGGAAATAGGCTAAAGGCTGGGGAAAGAGGGATGGATACTGGAGGGTTGGAGACTCAGGTAAAGAAGGATGGATGCTGGAGAGTGAAGAGCCAGGTACAGGGACTCAGTGCCAGAGAAGGTGCAGTAGAGGGAGCAGAGGGAACAGAGGGACAGAGGAGGCAGAGGGGGCAGAGGGGTAGAGGGGGCAGAGGGGCAGAGGGGTAGAGGGGCAGAGGGGCAGAAGGGGCAGAGGGGCAGAGGGGTAGAGGGGGCAGAGAGGCAGAAGGGGCAGAGGGGGCAGAAGGGGCAGGGGGCAGAGGGGCAGAGGGGGCAGGGGGCAGGGGGCAGGGGGCAGAGGGGCAGGGGGCAGAGGGGACAGAGGGAACAGAGGGGCAGAGGGGACAGAGGGAACAGAGGGGGCGGATGGGGCAGAGGGGGCAGAGGGACAGAGGGGGCAGGGGGACAGAGGGGGCAGGGGGGACAGAGGGGGCAGGGGGGACAGAGGGGGCAGGGGGGACAGAGGGGGCAGGGGGACAGAGGGGGCAGGGGGACAGAGGGGGCAGGGGGGACAGAGGGGGCAGGGGGGACAGAGGGGCCAGAGGGGGCAGAGGGGGCAGGGGGGCAGAGGGGCAGAAGGGGTAGAGGGGGCAGGGGGAACAGAGGGGGCAGGGGAGGCAGAGGGGTAGAGGGGGCAGAGGGGGCAGAGGGGGCAGAGGGGCAGAGGGGGCAGAGGGGGCAGAGGAGGGGCAGGGGGAGGGGGGGGGGCAGAGGGGGCAGGGCAGAGGGGGCAGAGGGGCAGAGGGGCAGAAGGGCAGAGGGGGCAGAGGGGGCAGAGGGGCAGAGGGGGCAGAGGGGCAGAGGGGGCAGAGGGGGCAGAGGGGTAGAGGGGGCAGAGGGGGCAGAGGGGGCAGAGGGGGCAGAGGGGCAGAGGGGGCAGAGGGGCAGAGGGGGCAGAGGGGCAGAGGGGCAGAGGGGCAGAGGGGCAGAGGGGGCAGAGGGGGGGGGGGGGGCAGAGGGGCAGAGGGGGCAGAGGGGGGGGGGGGGGGGGGGGGGGGGGGGGGGCAGAGGGGGGGTAGAGGGGGCAGAGGGGCAGAGGGGGCAGAGGGGGCAGAGGGAGAGGCAGAGGGGTAGAGGGTGAGGTTTCAGGTGAACTCTGGAATGTCTCTCCAGGTTAATAAGCAAGAACAGGGTAGACTTTGGTTTGGAGAGTTTTGGGACTGTGAGACTTGTGCTGGGATCTGAGCCACTGCCACATGACTGTGGCTACCTTTCCTCTGTGACAAAGGAGATGTTGACATGAAGGGTTTACCATGAAGGGTGTTTTTCCAGGAATGTGAATCAGGGCACAGAGCCCTGTGTAGGTCACAGCAACAAAAAAATCTCTAGAAATACATCTAAAACTTTGAGCTAAGCACAGAAGGAATATCAGGGGGCTATGGTGATGGAACTGGGGTTTTGGACAAAGTTTGGGCTACCGTGTCAGGCAGCATCAAATGGAAGCAAGCAGTGTGGAATGCAGGGTCTGTCCTGAGGATTCGCCATCTTCTTATCCCTTCCCCTCTCCTTTGCTGACAGTTAGATGTTGGTGGAGGGCTTCTCTCCAGGTTCCCCAAGCCCCGTAGTCCCACAATCCACTTATAAAATAATCACTCAGACGCTTATATCACTTATAAACTGTATGGCCGTGGCAGGCTTCTTGCTAACTGCTCTTTTATCTTAAATTAACCCATTTCTATAAATCTATACCTTGCCACGTGGCTGGTGGCTTACCAGAGTCTCTACATGCTGCTTGTCCTGGCGGTGGCTGCAGTCTCTCTCCTCCTTCTTCCTGTTTCCCCAATTCTCCTCTCTCTTTGTCCCGCCTATACTTCCTGCCTGGTCACTGGCCATCAGTGTTTTATTTACATAGAGTGATATCCACAGCACTTCCCCTTTCTTCTTTTTTTTTAAAAAGGAAGGTTTTAACTTTAACATGGTAAAATTACATATAACAAAACAATTACCAAGCAAGAATTATAGTTACAATATTAAAGAAGATGTCCTATCTATCTTATATTTGTGAGTTTAAGGTTTTATAGGTAACTTATCTTTTATCATAACTGAGGAAATTACGACTATCTAGTCTTCAACCACATCAAAGACCTGAGAAGGAACATAATGGTACCTGAGAAATGGTAAATGGATGCAAGCAACTTTCGGGAATTTTGTAAGAGTAGACCAAGACAGCTGGCAGCCTGGACAGTCACCTAATGTTTCTCAGCATTGTTGGTGCATTCAAATTGGCTACAGGCCTAGAGTATCTGACAGACCATTTTTAGAAGCAGGATTTCTGAAAGACCATCTTACCCTGTCTTGGCAGAGTACAGTGGTCGCTTTCCTTGTGTCCCGCTCGTCCAGAAAGGACAGCATTGCATTTGTACTGTCAGCCATCAAGGCAAGGGCAGTTCTTTGCCCAGTAGGCCATTTTGTGCCAAAAAGACAAAACTTCCAAATGGAAATGTCTTAGAAGCCCAACATTCTCTCGGGATCAAATTGGTGCAGCCAGGAGCAATTGTGTCTCACGTCAACAGAATTCTAAGTTATTTAAATGCCATATTCTCCAGGTCTATGAAGTGTTTGAAGATTACCTATCTATCTGAAATATATCTATGTATACCTAGAAGACTTAACTAACATGGCTACAGATATGATTATCATAGATGACTAATTATTAATCTATTTTTTAATTATCCATTACAATTTTAAATGAGTTATATAAACATAATACCTCAAACAAGAATAGAAATATATATAATATATATATATATATATACAGTATAACAAAATTAACTTTAAGTTTGTATCAATGAACTAAAATTTATACCAATGTAAAACATTTTAAACATAAACTAAAATCTATACCAATGTAAAACATTTTAAACAAGTTGTTCTTTAAAAGTAGGTTCATTAATCTACCCTTTTATCTTATCATCTCCATATCCTCCTATATATCATATCCCCTTTTCTTTTTTAGAAAGAGATCACATTTATAATCAACCGTTTTAAATAAAAATATTGGTTTTTTTTCTGTCCCACACCAGAGGGCTCTTCTGATTTGGGACACAAGAATCCCTTAACCATTTTTTTTTTTAAGCAATATGTCTGGTTTAGAGGGGGAGTGAGCCAATTCCACCTCTAAAGCCAGCTTGGTATATTTGGGAATTTGGGCGTAGCATCTCTTACTACTTCCTGCTGGAGGGGGGCGCTGTATCTTATGGGGACGCAAAGAAAATTTTAGACCTATGGGGTAGTCCGTGAGGCTGTATTGTGTGAACCAGTTGCCTTGAAACCGATCTGGATGTTGGATCATCTGGGCCATGGTGTCATCGGAGTCCTTTCAGGGGTCTTGGCTGGTGAAACCTGATGTATCTTAATCTGGAACAAGTCCACAGCCTCTGGCTTTCTGTGGAAACAAAAGCAGAACCTCTTTTTCAAAGTAACATATCCTTATATCCAAATTTTGAAGTCAAGGTACCTTTAAAATATACATTTTGGCATAACTCAACAGCTTTTGTAATCAAATGTTTTTCTTTAGTTATGAATATCAAAGAGAACATAATCCAGATTCTCTGTGTGGTAGCCATCTTTATGTGGCTTATGTTTTATATTACCTTGAGCCTTGAGCCTATTGCTTTAAACTGTACCATTGTAAGCCTGAAACGGCACTGTGGCTGCTGGCTCCGCCCACTTCAGCTTCCCAACATGGCAGTGGTACGTTTTCCGCCAGCTCTGGGAGTCATCAAGTCTCAGAAATAGTGGGTCTAAGCTTTTATCAAAGCAGCGTGTAGCCCAGAAACCTCTTTTTTTTTTTTAAAAAAATACTAGTAAAGACTAAATCTACCACACAGCTTAATTTGCCGCTGGCAGATGCCTCATATCCGCCATACTGTCGGTCAAACGCACCCGCCAGGAACCCGCCAGTGTCCAAACTTGCGTTTTGCCGCATCTAGCTGCCCGTATGAGACAAGAAGCAGGAACCTGGTTTTGGCTGTTTAGAATTGGTTATTAAATATTCTCAGGTTTAAGGTGGAAACTCGAGCCGTTGGGCGCCATTTGTTGGTAGAGGGCTTCTCTCCAGGTTCCCCAAGCCCCGTAGTCCCACAATCCACTTATAAAATAATCACTCAGACGCTTATATCACTTATAAACTGTATGGCCGTGGCAGGCTTCTTGCTAACTGCTCTTTTATCTTAAATTAACCCATTTCTATAAATCTATACCTTGCCACGTGGCTGGTGGCTTACCAGAGTCTCTACATGCTGCTTGTCCTGGCAGTGGCTGCAGTCTCTCTCCTCCTTCTTCCTGTTTCCCCAATTCTCCTCTCTCTTTGTCCCGCCTATACTTCCTGCCTGGTCACTGGCCATCAGTGTTTTATTTACATAGAGTGATATCCACAGCAGTTAGATTTTCCTACAGCTTTCCACACCACCGCTCATGGACAGTCTTTTTTTTTTTCAGATAATCTGTGTTTCTCTTTACCTGCCCCTCCTTAGAGATTCAGTTCTTTGTCTAATATATCTTCGGTTTCCCTTTTCTCTACGTTATCAATCACAGCTTATTTAACTGTCCATCTGTTACTTCTAACCTGAGAATAATCTGTAGTTCTTTTTCTCTTGTCTACTCTTTCTTATAGTTTTCTTACCTAGCCCTGAGTTCTAACTTGAATCGTAAGTGGCTGTCTGTTAGATGATTTGGATGGCACACCATCTTCTCATATAAGGAACTGGCCTATCCCTTCCTACCCTGGTGAGGAGGAAGGTGACCACTTTCATCAAATCAGTCTGTAGCAGACATCAAACTTGAGCAGAAGTTACGTGAGAGAGACTCAATTTACCTAGGTATGCCCTAGGCCTAGCCTAACACCCTTGCAGGCTTTTAGCTCAGAGCTTCCAGTATCCGTCAGAGTGCCCACATGAGGCACAAACTGTCATGTCTATGGAAAGATAAAGTAGAACAGAGCCCCATGCTCCGTTCCTGGGACTTCCAGCCCTGTGCTTCTTCCTTATTAGGGAAAACAGTTCTGGCATGCAAGTCTCTGCTTTTATTTCCAGCTCCTCAAGCTTGCCAAACTCTCTCCCACTTTTCCTGTCCCACAGCATCAGTCCTCTGTCTGGGCAAATCCAAAATTCTAAGCCTGAAACCCTATGAAGAATTTGGCCCACAGGCCAAGGGGGAAATGGCCATGGGGTCTCCACTTTACCCATGAAGAATCCTGCTTTTCTGAAATCTCAGCCCTTTGAGACGCCATGACCTAAGAGGCTCTTTAGACCTTCCAAACAGAAAATACTTACATTTCACCCAAGACACCTTGTGCACTCCAATAGAGCCACAGATCTAGCTCACATTGCGACATCTCACCGAGGATGTCCCTGGAGTATGCTGCACACTGTGGGAACTGACAAACCTTTGGTGGACGAGGGTCATCCCTTAAGCCCTAAGTCGGTCATGGCATCGTCCTGTAGACCAACTGCAGTAACTATTCAAACTTGATTTACGAGTATAGGGAACATACATCAGGTGTCTGCTTTCCAGCCACCACCGGCCTTATAGAACACAACCATTTCTTCTGTTTAGCCACAACATTTATGAGGCACACAGAGGACACAACATGCTTTTACGTTTCAGTAAAGAACTTGCTTGTGCTCGGTGACCACAGATTTTATCCCATCCTCCTTGTGACTGGCACACAGTCACTTCAGTTGGCCTTCACATCTAGTACATGGTGGGCAAGGATGCAGTGGGGATATCACTGTGAATGTGTCAAACCCCAAATGATGTGTTCTGCCAAAGTGAACTGAGACACAAAATGTGATGGTCTATAAATAATAGTCTATTGATGTAAGTTCATCATTTAACAAGCATGCCACATTATTACAATTCATTGATAACAGAGAAACCAGTTATTAAAAAATAGGAGGGTGTACCCAGGAGTTCTTGAATATTCTGTTAAATTTTGGTGTATGCCTAAAATTGCTATAAGGAATAAAGTCTACTTTTTTAAAAATTATATATAATATTATAATTATATATAATATCCTTAAACCAATATGCCTCACAGACCAATCTGATCAAGGCAACTCCTCAATAGAGACTCCCTATTCCCAAGTGACTCAAGGTTGAGTTAAGTTGGCAATAAAAACTAACCTGGAGAGTCATAGTAAAAAATGGGTATACTAACAGCATTTTGTGTCATAGGTCATAACAGAAATATATACACATTAATGTGTGTCTTCAAAGCAATGTTTCTCAACTGTGGGTCTTGACCCCTTTGGGGAGTCCAAGGACCCTTTCACAGGGATTGCCTAAGACCATTGGAAAACACAGGTATTTACATTAGGTTTTATAACAGTAGCAAAATTACAGTTGTGAAGTAGCAACGAAAATAACTATGGTTGGGGTCAGCACAATGTAAGGAGCTGTATTAAAGGGTCGCAGCATTAGGAAGCTTGGGAACCACTGCTTTAAGGAGTGTTTATTTTTATTTCTTAAAATATAATGTGATTGAGGCATCTGACTTCTTATAAATGTTTTGTAAGAAAAGCTTTGAATATTTTTAGATGGACATCGCTTCTGTCGTATGCTATGGTACAGAACTTGTAGGATTTGATTGTCCAGTTCTCTGAACATCAATGAAGCCTCACGAAAGCTTTGCTTAGACACCTGCCCTAGACAGACACCTACATTTCCCTCAGGCCACACCAATTCTGTTCCTCAGCACGTTGACTGCCGAAGCCTATAAATGTCCTGAATACAACCCCTATGAAGCCTAGCTGAGAACCCAAGCTCCATCTCTGCTGTAAGTCAGTCAGATTATATCTACTTTTGAGAAATAAGATCCACCCACAATGGCTGAAGTATACACTGTCCAACCACTTCTCCAAAATTTCCACTTTTATATTTTCAAGTCAAATGAAATTACTGTGGCTTCTTACAGAATGTTTTTGTCCATATTACTCTTAAGCATTAGGCCACTGACACTAAGAGGAGAGGATCTGAAAAGGAATTTCCTATTATAAACCATGGGAGTATATGATAAGAATCATTCACACAGGATCATAGAGCTGAATGTTCACTTCCCAGCTTCCTAGCTGTTGGACTAAGAAGGATTAGGAGGTGTATTACAGGGGGCGGGCACACCAAGCCCAGTCTCCCTCTCTCTCTGCCTCCATCTTGACAATCAGATGTGAGCTCTTAGCTACCATGCCCGCTTGCCTGCCAACATGATCCCCACCATGATGATATGGACTAGCCCCCTGAAACTGTCAGCCAGCCCCAATTTAAACGCTTCCTTTTAAAACTTGCCTTGGTCGGGATGTCTTCTCCCGGCAATAGAACAGCAACTGAAACATAAACCCATAGTACTGATAGTGATAGGGTTTTCTACGTGGGGAAGTGTGTTGAGATTAGAGCAATTCATCCAAGAATTAGTTATTATGCTTCTACTCCATGTGATTCTTGTGAACAATGTATTTTATCAGATTTCTGAAAATGTTAAATAACTTTCCTTTCTTTAATAAGTACCATGAAGGTAGGAATAAAATTTCTAGGATATTTCTAACAATCTAACACATATGATATGCATGCTGAACTATGAGTTTATTTTCAGTCATTTATTTCCATTCCTTCCTTTAGTAAAAGCCTATTTGAACAGGTGATTTTATTTCTTATTTTACAAATAACAGAATCTCATAATTCTCTGTACGACTGGGTCAAATAGTTACCTTTATGTTTGTTTTAAGAATAATTGAATGTAATAATGAAACTGGAAGATGTCTACGAGTCTGGCTGCTTCGCAGAAATAGCTAGAATGCCATCAGAAGACTCAGTCACAGCCCTGTCTCTTCTAACAGCAAGGAACACTGCCCCTTTATGCAGCCCATCTATGGCCCTTCTTGCTTTGAAAATGAGCCTACAGTTCAGTGCCTATATTTAAATTTTCTACAATAAGTAGGCAAATGTAAACTCCTTTACCATTTTACATGCTAATTTCTTGGCTCTCTAATATGAAGAATTTAGACTTGAATTCACTTTAATTTTCGGATAATATATGGTAACAGAAAAGGGGGACATGAGAAGATTAATCCACCGCTACAACTGGCAATTCTATGAATAGAGGACACTGTTGCTGTTATTATAGTGACTATTAAAATCCAAACAATTGTCCTATCCATCAATAAACATATTTTTCTGAATATATACATAATGAATCCAAACTCATTATAGCCATATGGGCTCCACAGGTCAAAATCATTATAGTTCTCTGTCCTCTGGAGATAGACATTTCTCGGTGATAGAATAAACACTTAGAAATCTTGCATTCTTGTTTTGTTGCCAAAATATGCTATTATTACTCATATTCATCAGATCTTAGCTCATTGTAACAATATTAGTCAGCATCCGAGCACACTACCATAATAAACACAATGCTGTATAAATCTTCCAAGACGTGTTCCCAGTGTCAGAACGATTCAGGGTGGGCAGACCCCTAAGGAGTATCTGATGGAGTACAGTCCCTACCCAGTGTTCCAATCCCTCCCATGTGCCTGTGCTCTGAGTTTACTTAGCCACCGCTTGCCTTATCCCCCCCCAAAAAAAAACCCAGAATTATTTCCAAGAGCAGCTTAGTATATGACTGAATAATAGGAAAGAGGAGTCTCCTACCACCTTCTCCCACTAGTGTCCATGATAAAGACTAAGCAAGAAAGCTCAGAAAATGTTCTGAAGTTCTTTGGCAGAATAAAGCATGCATAATCACCACTTGCAGCTTTTATTTTCTTTTGAGCTAGTTGATATCCATGGGCATTGCTTTCGACCCTAGAGTTTTGCTTCAGAGATACTGCCTCGCAGAAGCTCTTTCAGACTCCTAAAGCTGAGCTGGTTTTCTTCCCACCCTCAAGGTCCTTTCCACATGTGGACCTCTGACCTCCACACCAGACGCCTCTGTTCATGATCAGCTTCCTGAGGGCAGAATGTGGTCCCATTTTCCTGTGGTTTTTCTAGTCAGTACCCAGTCAGTTGATTAGCATGTAAGCATTAGCATAGTAGATGATTCATGTAAGTGTTAGACTGAAGCTGTGAATAATCCCATGGGTGCCTGGTAGAGCGTTGACTTCTGCACAGGGTCATGCAGTGTGCCTGATCATACTATGTTATATGAAGATGATGTCAGTACCATACCTCTATTAGGACCTGCATGTCAGTAGACCAGTAGACAAAAGAGCAGTCATGTTTGAAGCAGACTAGTTCAAGATTGTGGCAATGACCCTTGCCTGGGACAGATGGGTGTGGAGGTCTTTGTGGGCCCATCCTGTTCCCTGGAGGTGATACAGGATGCCCTTCCCTACACATTTTGTTCTGAGGGGTGGTTGGTTAGTTCTACCATCGTTGAGTTTTGCAGATGGGCTGATTATTTTTTAAGATTTAGTTTTGGTATTTTTTTTTAAATTTTTTTAAAGATTTATTTATTTATTATGTCTGCAGCATGAATGACTACAGGCCAGAAGAGGGCACCAGATCTCATTACAGATGGTTGTGAGCCACCATGTGGTTGCGGGGAATTGAACTCAGGACCTCTGGAAGAGCAGTCAGAGCTCTTAACCTCCAGCCCTAGTTTTGATATTTTAATTGTAGACATTTTAATGTATAGATGTGTGTGCCTGTGTGTGTTGATATGCATTTAGTGTAGGTGCTCAGAGACCAGAGGTGGAAGCTCTCCTGGGCAGTACATACTCTTTAACCATTGAGCCCCTGGAGATTTTTTTTTAAGATTTATTTTATGTGTATGAATGCTTGCCTGTATGTATGTCTGTGCATCATGTGTGTGCCTGGAACCCGCAGAGTACAGAGGAGAGTAATGGATCCCTCAGTCTGAAGTTATAGATGATTGTAAGCTACTGTGTGGGTGATGGGAACCAAATCTGGGTCCTTTGCAAGAACAGTAAGTATTAGCCACAAAACCATCATTCTAGCCCTCCTCATTTTTTTCTGGATTAACAGACACACTTAAAGAAATTTTCCCTCAGAAGGCCAGGATGCGCCAAGGTGGTCCTAGGGCTGCACTAACAGGATTCCATGTTAACATCATATCCAGTTCTTTTGGTGCCAATGCGGGTGTGTGTCTGGAGGAAGAAGCCCCCTGTGAACACATGCTGAGCTCTGGTCCCATCCATAGCATCTCCTTGCTATATTTTTAAGGACCTGATGCCATATCTGCAATCAGTGGAATGTACTCAGGGTTTCACATCCTGTTCCTGATAAAATCCCATACTTTCCCTGTATAAGGCCGTCCTTCTCTGGGTAGCATTGTGTTTCTCGGAGTGGTACCACTCTTCTCGATATATTGCATCATCTTTCATTGTTCTCAAATACCACCCCCCCATCTCATTCTGTATCCCCATCATGTTCTCTTTCTCATTCCCAGCATCTCACTCGGTTCCTCTCTCTTGCTTTCCACTGTAAGAGCCCACTCATGTCTGGTTCACCATGCCCTGCCTCTGCTCAAGACTACATGGCCACACCCAATGTCAGACTCCACACTGTTACTCAGCTTCAGGGAGATCAATCAATCTATGGCATTGTCCATATTAAGATGATAAAGATCCTTGACCTAAATACACATGCTTGAGACCCTGCCTTTTTAGAGTTCACCACCCACATAATCCTGCCCCAATGCCTGGCACACCTCAGCCTCTAAAGAACTTCATGTGAGATCATTCTCTCAGTGTCAGCATTTAAAAAAAAAAAAATGTCTCTGCTATTCACTCCATTGGGAGTGTCCATGGCAAACAAGTTACTTGATTCATAAGATCTATCATTCAAAAGAAAGGTTTTTTTAATTAGTGCAACTAATTTTTTAAAGCCATATGGAGTCTAATGGTCTGCAAAGCAGGAAGTTTATGTGCACATGAATCAATTTCTCCATTCTTACACAAATAGTCTTCATTTTTTTAGACTACTATTCATTATGGGCACACAAGCATGTTGATCATGCATATTTGTCTACAGAAATTAAATTATTAGCTATGTCTTATTTCATTACATTTTCCATTGTTTGGAGAAGCTTTTGTCTTACAGAAACTGTATACTGCAATAAACCATTAAGTGTGTGGGAACAACAGTGCTCTCTCCATGATCAATAGAAATGGACTCATTTGACAACTTACCAAGTGCACTTAGGAGGAGCCAGCTCCTGTGTCACCGGATAAGTTATCTGTATGCTCTTTGCGTGGTTTGGGGCTTATGTCCTCACTTTTCAAGACACTGGCTCTGCCTATACATCCTTGTCAGTTCCCATGGTAACTCTGAAGTCTCTGATAGGGACACCTCACTTGAACTCTTTGTCTCCCTCTTCTTCCTTCAGACAGAGTGTTTTAGAGTCTCTTTACTTTCAAGTTGAAAACCAGATAATTGGGTTATTTTTTTTGTAATCATCTGAGTTAAATTACACTCACCATACTCTTCAGAACGGAGAAAGTGAATGTGTGGCAGGACAGCTCTGTGTCTCCCTGCCCTTTCCTATGGCAAGAGGACTAATCCAACCAGGCTGGTTTGGGGTGTGGCTGAGAGTGTCTGTTCCTCATAGAGCCTTGCATTCAATATCATCAATCCCCGGAATCACAGGCAAAGAAAAGTTTCCCATAACTCCCTTCTCGGTGTTTTTACTGTAGTTTACTTCTCTCTCTTCCATTGAGCTCGGCTGTAGAAAAGTTGCATTGGCTACAGAAGAAGAGTCATGTCAGTCTGTGCTACCCATGAAGTGCGGCATGCAGGCAGCTCACCATGTCTTGCATGGTTGGGGTGAAAGGCTAGAAAACAACAGAAGGAACCTCTCTCAGCGACGGGGTAAGTTTTCCTCTGAGGTACTTTCTTCTATGTGTAAACACACTGAAGTCCATAAAGACCTTTTCCAAGGAACGTTCCAGCAAGGGAGGACCTTTTCAGAAATCATCCATAAACACAGCTTCCTTCCCCTCTTATCTTTCATGTCATGGCTTCTTCACAGAAGAAGCAATAAAATTAACACAAGGCAGGAGAGGACAAAGTTCAGAGCTCTGGTGTGAAACAGAATAGTTCTGTCTTTAAAGACTATATGTGAGTCACTGTGAACACACTGACCGGGCTGTACCAGCATTTGGGGACTTTCATCAAGAGCCAGCTTGTGTGAGAGGAGGATGTGTCGGGAATCAGCGTGAAGACCACAGAGAGCTCGGCCACAATCAGGGCAGGAGCCCTCTGACCTCTCCCAGCCAACAGGGACAACTGGAGATGAGACAGTGTGCCTAATCTTCCCGACACGTGTGCAAACAACGTTCTGTGAGTTTTACAGGTGTTAACTCAGCCCTCAGGGAAACCTCCCCAGGCAGGCATCACGATTGTCTCCACTCTTTCAGAGACAAACTTGGCACACAGGCTATCTTACAGCTGCTGTTTACATTTTTCTGATTGAAAAGATTTTTGTCCTTCTCTTAGAAAATGGTTTATAACTTATTCCATAGAGAAGCCTTGATCACCTGTTGGTGCTCTTCTAAACTAAAAGACACCAAGACTCACCCCAAGGGTCAAGATTTACTTTAAGACATATTTCAGAATACATCATTCTACCCTAAGTACCTCATGAGAAGCCAGTATGTTGCGATCCATATGTAATATTTAAACATTTATACTCAAAACAAAGTTTAGATGACATAAATAGAGATGTGTTTATAAAACTACTAATAAAAATTGTAAGCAACCAAGTGCCTAATAGTTGGATGAATCTTTAAAAAAAATTATTTTATATTGTTGATGAAATGGCTCAGAGGATAAAGTCATTTGCTCCAAATCCTGTGAATATGAGTTTGATCACCAGGCCCCATATGTTGGAAGGAGAGAACAGACAGCAGAAAGTTGTCCTCTGACCACCATGGCATGGAAACACACACACACACAACACACACACACACACACACACCAGATAAAATAAAGGTAATAAATTAAAATACATATTTTGTAAACGGAAGTCTGAAGCTACAAAATACACATCAGTATGAATACGATCAGTGTTGTGTGTGTGCATGTGAATGTCTCTATCTATCTCTATCTATCTATCTATCTATCTATCTATCTATCTATCTATCTATCTACACTGTTAGAACAACCAAGTAGAGTTTTTTCTAAAGGACCTATTGGCTCTTTTGATCTATATTGACAAGGAAAGACAGTTGAACAAGATTCTGACAGCATTAAACGTGCATCCCTGTATACACACACACACACACACACACACACACACACACACACACACGTCTCTGTATACATGCATGTATATGTGGCTTCATTTAGTTTGTATTTGTGATGTTAATACTGATTGTCAACTTGACAAGATCTTCCTAGGAGAAGAGTCTGGCATGTCTATAAGGGATTATCTATGCTCCTTAGAGCGGGCGGCACTATTTCATGGATATTGGGTGTTAGGTTGAATAAAATGGGGAGAGAAAAGTTTCTGTCTCCTAAGGATGGGTGGGTTGTGATCAGCTTCCTCAGCCTCCTGCTCACACAGCATCCTGTTATGTCTCACTGTAACCTCAAACTCTGATCCAGAATAAACTCTACATTACACTGTTGGTGACAGGCATTTTGTCATAAACAATATTTATTCTGGCTGGTCTTCTAGGTGCTTCTATTCTTTGGTATTCTTCCAGAAATCTTGGGAGGTCTGTTCTTCCTTCATATTTTTCTTTCTCCTTCTATATGGGTAAATTCTGTTGACCTGCTTCCTAGTCCTCCAGATCCTTCCATGGCTGTGTCCACCTGCCAGGGATCCCGTAGGTATCCTGGAGATCAATCCTGGTTTCCTGAAACAGTGGTCATCAGACCCCCTCAGGATCATCACATCCATAAGCCAAATGCCTCACTACTAAATTTTTACTTACAGTGCACTTGTAAATAACAAAATTATACTTATGTTAGAATACTAAGAAAAAAGAGTAGCTTTAAAGGTGAACCAAAGGAGTAAATACACACATGACAATAAACACACCAGGCAAACCTCCAAGTTCATAGAAATTGCCAAACATAAAGCTGGACACTGACCAGGGGTGGACGCTCCTGCTCTAATTGCACACTACACACAGCGAGCCCATATCTCTGACTTCTCTAAATTATTCATATTGCTTACAGTCATCTGCTTCCACTCAGCATGCCATTATCTCAGGACTCACAGAACCCTCATTACACGGCCTGAACACTCAGCGGCTGTGCTTACCTGCTGATGGTCTAATGTAAGACAACAATGAGAAGACAGAGAGAAAATGGGTCTGCCCATCCAGCAAGGTCAGGGACAAGGTCAGAGTCACCCCTGCCAACAAGATGGTCAGCAGGGACGCAGGTTTAATGCTGTCAGAATCTCGTTCAACTGTCTTTCCTTGTCATATAGATCAAAAGAGCCAATAGGTCCTTTTGAAGAAACTCTACTTGGTTGTTCTAACAGTGTGCAATATCTAGAAAGGCTAGCTTCATTTACTCATGTTTTCAACCAGCACACATTAACTCATGGCAGTACATTGTGCTAGACTAAGGAAGAGAGACATTCTCTGAAGTCAGAAGCTCACCGACTGCTAAGGGAAATCAACACTCACCTACACTCAGTAGACAATGGCTAGAAAGAAGGTCCTTGTCTTCCATGAAGAGAAGGAGGGCTCAAAGGCCTCATTCACTAGAAGACGGAGAGTAGGGGCCCTGAAGGAGGGAAGCTGTGCACCCAGACAACATGAGATGGAACATGGAAGGACGTCAGAACAGCACATGGACTCCAAGTGCCAACAAGGAATGATCTCAAACAAGAGGCTGAAAGTGGTGAGCGATAAAATTAGTTCTGTGCTTCAGCATTTATGCCAAGGTATCAGTGATCAGAATAAAACATGTGCCCTTTCTCTGCAGAAAGTTTCCTCACAAGTAATGGAGGTGAGATGAGGTCTATAGGGTGGTCCTAATCCAATAGCATTTGCATCCTTATTTTAAAAAGAGGAGATGAGGAAGTAATTAGAGACAGAAGTATACAAGGATTTCAGTGGAACATGAAAGTCACCATATCTTTCACAACATAAGGAAAGAGGCCAGCAGAAGAGTTCTCCTCAGAGCCAGTGGGTACCAACCTTGTCAATCACAACCTCAGACTTCCAGCTGTCAAAACTGGAAGATGATAAATCCCTGCCATTTCCAATGCCCAGTCTGTGGTACATTGTTCTGGCAGTAAAGCAAACAAATATACCAGATGACAGGCAGTACTCAGCAGAGCAGTAACTCATCAATTTGTGCTTCAGGAATGTACTAGACTCTATTCAGTGTCCCAGTTCAGCTCCGTGGACCTTTGCTGGTGGTCATTCTCTCAGAAATCTGCGCTGTATCATAAGACACAGTTGCCTTCAAGAAAATAACAGATGAGTAGGCCAACCAGATGCCAGTAATGAGTGAAAGACAGTGAATGCTGGGATTGGGATGAATTGGAAAAGCGACTGGAGCAGAAACTGAAGACATCCACCAAGATGCTTAGGAATTATGGGACATGTGTCCAAAAAAGATAATCTTTTGGCGTGGAAATAGTATACGGTGCAAATTATTATCATGATGGTCATTGAATTATTAAGTCATGGGAATGTGAACACAACTGCAGCATAATTAAATATGGATGTTCAACATCAAATTCCACAGAGAAAGATTTACCTACTCCTTTCAAAAGAAAGTCAGTCATTCCTACTCCTTGATGTCTCAGAAATACCTTAGTGTGTAGCCCAGCAGAAAAGTATTTTTACTTGGAAAAAGAGAGTGAAGAGACAGCAGAAAATCCTTGGAAGGGAGCCAAACTGGCATGATGCTTTCCCACAAATCCCAGGAAGAGCTCTGGAGTCTGAAGCAGCCCTCCAGCCCTCCTCACAGCCCTCATTCCTGTGGACACACGTGAAGGATGGCGTCCGTCGGCTGCCTTTTGCCAGACTGGGTGATGATCACCAATGACTGGCTCTCATTGGCTCTCCCCAAACCCTGTTGTCTAACATACTTCATTTCAACCCGGGAAGTTTAACAGCAGCTAAAATGATAAAGGCCACGGCATTTTCAAGGCTTATTTTTGTCTAGTGTTAATGCCTAACAGCTTGTAAGGCTGACAGAGAGATGTGTGCCTGTGGGTGACTGCAAATAGTCAGGTTAGATCATGCTTGTGGTGTCAGCACACCCATGACAAGGTGTGGGTGGCATGTGGCAGTGAAAGTGTTACACAAAGACCTCAAACATCTACAAATTTTTCTGCTTGGTGACAAAATATATACATTATTATTATTATTATTATTATTATTATCATTTAGGGAAGAGTTAAGAGGAAAACACACCATGATGTCTCTAAGAGGTGGTTGAAAGAAGCCATTGATTATCCAGGTTCATCTGAGAAAAAGTTATAATGAATGCTGGGAAAAGTGAGAATGCTGGGGGAGGAAAAGAGAGTCACTGAAGTATGGGCACATGAGCTGGCCTTTTCTTTCCTGGCATTGTTGCATGTAAAATGCAGGTCCTTCCTCCTCTGAAGAGTAGTTAGTAGCTATCTCCCCAGTTTTATCACTTCCATTCTTCCTGCCCCTCTTCCTCTGTGATCCCTGAGCCCCAGAGGGGCTGATGTTGTTCTGTTGTAAAGACTGGACATTTCACCAGCGCTTTGCCCAGTTCTGGTTTCCTGCATCACCCACCGTCCATTGCGGAAAGAAGCAACTTAGATGAAGGCGGAGCCCGGCACTACTCATCAACATTAATATTAATACACACAAATACTTAGAAGATAATCGAACTATTAGATTAGTCCACAAACACTAATATTCATATGTAGAAATTTGATGGCATGACCGTTGGGTAGAATAATAGTGGTACATTCCTCCAAAATCCCTGCGAGAACTAAATAACCTCCCCTTCATGCTCAGACCAGTAATTTTTATTAAACTCGATGGGCTACATACAAAAACAAGGCCTGGGAGTAAGCAGGGACTTGTTGAGATGAAGGGAGGGAGGCTTCTGTAGGGGGAGGATGGAAGGGAATGGGGGTGTAAAATGACTAAAATTTGTTGTGGAAATGTATGAAACTGTCAAACTATGAAAAAAAATTGAAAAAAACAACAAACGTAATTACTCATGATAAGCCTTGGGGCAGAACACCTGTGTATAATTTCCTGGCTGAACACTAGCTGGCTCAGTGGCTCTCAGCTCTGTGTACATGTGAGACTCAGTTGGGGGAGTTTTGAAGCCCCTCAGTGTGTGTGCAGCATCCCAACCCAAGGAGATCCAAACATACCGACTTAGGATTCTTCTTTGTGAAGTATTTAAATGTTCTTTGAATAAATACAATATACATTCAAGTTTGAAGCCAGCACCAACTTCCTGTCCTGGAGGTCACTTCCTGTATTCTTATTTAGGCTTTTCTAGTGAAAAAAAAAAAAAATTGAACTGTTTAGAAGTTCTGTTCTCTTCCAGCTCAAGGTGGTTCTGTGTCTGAGGAAAAGAGCCTGGAGCATTTAGTGAAAGAGACGCGCTCCCCCCCTCCCCGCCCCAGTGTGAACAGTCTGTGCTCACGAGGCCCCCAGAGGGTTCAGAAAGGAGCCCAGGCAGGTGTGTCTGACCACTAGGACATCTCCAGATGTCTCACAACTTCAGATCTTCAGACAAGACAGAGAGTATCACAGTCTCAACAGGCAATGTCACCCAGGGGCTCCTGTGGTGGAGACTTAATCTCTCTGATAGCACTGTTTGGGAAGGTTCCAGAAACTGTAGACGGAGCCTAGCTGAAGGAAGTAGATCACCGAGAGGCATCCCCTTCCCCTTGCCTGCCTCCATCTCTCCACACCACCGCCGCCCCCCCACCGCCCCCCCCGCCCGCCCCCCACCGCTGCCGCCCCGCCCTGTCCCTCTCTCCCTGTTTCCAGGCAGTGTTGGTTAATTTCTAACTGTTAACTTGACACAACCTAGAGTCGCCTGGGAAGAGAGGCTCAGTGGGGAATTACTAGCTCCCCGGGCTCATCTGCATGTCTGAGGGGGATTGTGCTGATTCTTAATGGAGTGAGAAGACTCACTCTGAATGTGGTGGGTTCCTTTTCAAGGGCTGCACCCTGAACTGTGGAAGAAGAGTAAGAGAGCTAGCTGAGCGTGCACAAGCAATCAAGAGAACATGGGCTATGCACGCATTTTATCTTTGCTTTTAGCTGGATGCCACACTTTAAATGCCTGCTTTGCTTTCCCCACCGTGGACCTTCACTTCCAAACAACCCAAACGCTTACTTCCCCCCAAAGTTGCTTCCTTTTAAGGCATTTGTCACAGAACAGAAACCAACCTAGAACACTGTGCACTATGAGCTGCCGCCCTCTCCTGTGCTTACAATCTGCTACCTGAGCACGCAGGTCCAATGAGCAACCATGGACTGGACCCTCTGAGACAATGAGCCAAGCTACATGTTTCCTCCTTGATTCTGTGACTTCTCTGTTGCTGTAATAAAACACCATGGCATGACCAGAATCAACTTATGAACGTTTGTTTGGGCTTATCGTCCCAGAGGGTTAGACTAAAAGAAATCTATTAATTACAGCTCCACAGGTCAGTGGATCCTAGTCCTTGTTAGAAAGGGGACTATGGAAAGTGCTGGAATGCAAGCAATCAGAAGACCAGGAAACAGTGAGCAACATCCCAATCCCAAGCAATCACTATAGAGGGGACTGTGGTTGGCTAAGTACTTAAAGACTCCACTCTACCATTGTAGAGACAGACAACCTTGAACCTTCCTACTGAATGCATTTTGAAATTTTTTTTTTTTTTTTTTTTTTTTTTTTTTTTTTTGGTTTTTCGAGACAGGGTTTCTCTGTGTAGCTTTGCGCCTTTCCTGGGACTCACTTGGTAGCCCAGGCTGGCCTCGAACTCACAGAGATCCACCTGCCTCTGCCTCCCGAGTGCTGGGATTAAAGGCATGCGCCACCACTGCCCGGCGCATTTTGAAATTTTGACTGTCAAAATAGTTGAAAGGTTCAAAATATTCTTTTAACAAATGTTTTCTGTAAAGAAGCAGGTGGAAGGTGTTCTGTCTTTGCACAGCTACCTGTCAGTGCAAACAGCCCGAAAGCAGCCATGGTCAGTAGGTAACAGAATGGGTATGGGTGGATCATGACTGAGCATCACTTGGAGTCACACATGGTAATGGGCCAGGCTGTTTTCTTTACTGCTTTATTGGTGCCTGCTTTATGCCTTTACACACTGTTAAATCTACTGCTGAGATAGCTGGGAGAACAGAGAACACTGATTATAGAATGCTTGATCATGATTTTTAGAATTATGTAACTGTGAGCTCTGGGTCAGGCTATTGAATGGCATCAATGTATGTGGTAAAACCATCTCTGTATCAACTAGTACTGGGTGTAGCTGCAGGGGAGTAGACAGCAGTGTCTTCATGGCTGACAGGTCCAGCAGGATTCAGCACCTGCACTGGTCCAGGTAGGCATCAACAGAAGCTTCACGTGAACCTTATGGTAGTTGTCTACATTGCATCTGGGCTGCTCATCATTGACAAATTCTCTCTAGGATCTCTGGTGACTGAATGTTGACTATCTATAATCTTGCTGGCTCCTTGGCAGGAGGAAAAATAACTACAACAGTTAAACTAGATCCTAAAGTTCCCCTCAGAGTGATAGGGATTGCTTTAGCCTTCATTTCACCGACCTCTTGCAAGTGGCAAAGCCATGCTGAGTTGTGGTAGCCTAGAGCATGTAGACTTATTCCCAGACCAAGAGCAGAAATCCTTCTACACACCACAGAGCAGACATCCTGTGAGGCTGCTACAGGAGTCCAGAGAAGACAAGACAATGGTCAGTAATGCAGCAGGAGCAAGGAGGAAATCCTGGATATTAGTCAGGAACTCCTCACTCCCAGGGAGAAGGACAGTCATCACGACAGGGAGACATTGTCAAGGGCCTCCAAACAGGACAGCATGGCTGTTAGAGAGGGAGATCCTCACAAATTTCCATATGGGAAAATCCTACATCATCTACCTGTGTTCACTCCTGTGGTGGTTTGAATGAAAACGGCCCCCAATGGGAGTAACACTAGTAAGAGGTGTGGCCTTATTGGAGGAAGTGTGAGGGGGGCTTTGAGGTCTCCTATGCTCAAGATATTGCCCAGTGTCTCAGTTCATTCCCTGTTGCCTATGGATCAAAGATGTAGGACTCTTAGTTTGGCTCCTTTTCCAGCACCATGTCTGCCTGTATGCCATCATGCCACGCCATAATGATAATGGACTAAATCTCTGGAAAATGTCAAACAGCCCAATTAAATGTTTCCCTTTATAAGAGTTGTCATGGTCATGGTGTCTCCTCACAGCAATAGAAACCTTCACTAAGACATCTACCAAGCACAATAGATCACTACTAGGATCCCAGAGCTAAGCAGAGTGTCCTTCTGATTGGCTGTGCAGATGCCAGGGAACATGTCACCTCTCTTTAAAAAGTGGGCGGCTGGAGATCTGGATGAGTACTTAAGGCACAACATGTCACCTCTCTTTAAAAAGTGGGCGGCTGGAGATCTGGTTGAGTAGTTAAGGCACTTGCTGCAAAAAACGAGAGGATCTGAGTGAGGACCTGGGTCTAGATCTCCAGTATCTACAGAGATCCTGGCTAGGTGTGGTGACCCATTTGTAATTCCAGTCTTAGAAGGTAGAGACGAGAAATCCTTGGAACAAGCTGGCTAGCAAAGCCAGACATACCAGAAAGGTCAGAGTTTGCCAGAGAACCTGCCTCAAAGTCTAAGATGGAAGACCTCTCAGGGGAGATTCTCAACATCAACCTTGGGCTTCCATGTGTGTATGCACATTCTCACACATACATGCACACATGTACATGTGAACATGCATATCTATGCATGGATACCACACATATATGTACACACATGGGGGAAGAAATAACCAAAACTTCCCCTGAAAGCTTTCAAAGACAAAGCTGCGGTATTAAACACACCTGCACCCTAGGAAGGCTTTTCACTTCTCTGCATTGTTCTTAAACACACCCATGCTTCCGGAATCTTGTCTGTGTATTAATGAGGCCCCAGCAGTGGCCATGCCAGGACCTGGGACCTTCTTTCTGATGGGCAGGTGGTCTCGCTATCCTTGCATGGCCAGCTGGCTCCAAATTGATGTGCACAGACTGAGTACCCCAGGCTTCCCTGGCTGCCTCATGCTTTGCTAACTCCTCCAGAGTCAGCACCGCCACTGTTCCAAACACCAGTTGTGAAAGAAGAAAGAGAGACTGGAGCAGGTGGGCTGTGTGGGCTGAGATGTCACACCTACAAAATCTGCAGAGAGAAAGAACTTCAGTGTGCGGTTCATCGCACTTTAAAACGCACACGCACACACACACACACACACACACACACACACACACACACACACACGCAAGCACGCATATACACACACACACAGACGGGCATCTCTCAGGAGCCAAAAACAAAGACTGCATGAGCCAGAAGGGAGAGTGTCGCCAGCACCATGGCAGAACAGTCCCTGCTCTGCCCATAAAAATGCCAAGATGCAGAATATATATATATATATATATATATATATATATATATATATATATATATATCTGAGATATGTATTTCTGGTTTCCTTGCTCCGTCTGTGGAAGCTTCTGGGGTGGGGGCGAGTGTAGACCTTGACTTTCCATCTTCTTATCCTGAGCCTAAAACATTGTTGTCTTTGGATATACAAAAAGGATGTTGAATAAAGAAAATGGATAGAAAAACAAAAACAAGAAACAAGAGGGGAGCAGGGAGATTTCTCCCCCCCCCTCCACAAAAGAATTCTCTGTGAGGTCCCCACAAATAGTGCACTTATGGGGCCACCTGGGTGGCTGTTGTAAGAGGCCATTAATTACCTCACACATGGGCAAGACTCTGCAGAGAAATTGTTGAAATAACTTTCGCTTTTGAACACTTCCAGCCTGCCTTATCATTAGCTTCTCTGCTTCCAGCTGGAACATAAGTGGTTCTCTTTGGTTTACATTGTCTTCTTAGCTGACATTGGTAATATGGAAATAAAAGGCAAAACAGTGTGTCATCATGTATCCTGATATTGCACTGGAGAGTGTAAATCGGCTCACGGAGCCACCACTTCCTTGGTTCCTGCCTTCACTGGGGTACTGTCAAGTGCCCATCATGTGCTAGACTTTCTGTGCAGAGCCTGTCTGAGATTATAATTTGCAACATGCAGGATAAAACCTGGGTGTTTAAAAGGAATAAACACTTTAGCTGAGGTGATGTCTTTATGCCTCATCTTTCCAACTGCAAGGCAGTTATCTCTATCATTAGCTCAGCTTAACTGTCAGCAGATGTGGTGGACAATAATACTTACAACATTAACATGAAGGAAAGAAAACACCCATGTCACTGGGAACATAGGAGGCACCAAAAAATGCTGTGTATTCTGTCCCTTCTGCAGCTCATGACAAGCCAGACTTCCTGACTGATGAGTCTGTTTCCTCTCCTCCAAACAAAGTGGAGTTCTGAAGATGCAGGTTACCCACCCTACTTCATGCCTGGCACTGGACTGCAAAAACTAATTTTACAATATAAACTTTGAAGTATATACACATCCATGAGGGTTCCTGAAGAACAGTAGAAAGATGCCAGGCTTCCTGGAGAAGAGAATTAGGAAGAATCCCCCAAACAGAGCAGAGCCTGGTGCCCTGTACCCAGCTCCAATTGTCAAGAGGCTTCCTTCCTCCCACTCATTCTCACACTGGAGCATGAAGCATTTCCTATTAATCTAGTGTGTCTCTAAGTAGAAGATGGAGGATGCCCAGTCACATTCTCTTCTCCTGAAATGGGGTTCAGTGGGAAATGAGTGTCATTTCTTTAATTAGAAAGCAATTTGATAAAGGCATGTCTCTGTTGGCCATATAAACTCCAGATCACTGGGATATTTATTTTGTAATGTATTTATCAAACATTCCAGACAGACCATACTAGGCTAAAAGCAGTTTGCAAACACCGGTTGTTTCCCACCATTTCCACCATTCCACTATTTCCAACCTGCTTCACATTTCAATATTTTCTTTCTTCATACTGTATTGATTGGGGTTCTCTAACTGGAGCTCACCAGAGGAACAAGGCTAATTAATAGGATAGATGATTGATGAGCTGGTAGATACATAGGATACAGTGGTTTTTGAAAATGGTGAGAATTGGCTCATGAAATTAGAGAAAATCCACAAGCTGCCATCTGCAAGCTGCAGAACTGTGTATGCCAATGGTGTTGGCCAGTCCAAGCCTGAAGACAGGAGCATGGCAAGCCAAAGCCAGGTAAGGCTAGATGTCCCAGCTCAGACAAACACAGAGACCAAATTTGTCCTTTTACTGCCTCTCCAGATTCCATGTAGGAGCTCTACAGCTTGATTAAAGTGGGATGCTGTCCTCCAGGAACAGCCTGATGGATGTCCTTTTCAAATCAAGACAGCTAGGATTATGAGACCCTCAAAGATTAAGTCCATTGGCATCCCCTTGTGGAGTGGAGAGGGTTTATACAAGGTGATTCAAGTGAGACTCATGAAGAACTCTGAGCAAGTGCAGGAGCAGCTCATGAGATGAACAAGGATGCCTTAGGAGGTGAGCATGGGATAGCATGTGAGATCCTAAACCCTCCATGATATATATATATATATATATATATATATATATATATATATATATATCATGAATATATATATATATCATGATATATATATTGATGATTTAATTTGGTAGCTGTCCATAAGCTGCTATGTTTCTACAAGTAATTCCTTACCCATGTTTCTGTAAGTCACCCCAATTAAACTCACTAGTTGACCAAGGAAGACTTGGATATTATTACTTTTTGGTCTGTCAGTGGTGCCTTGTCTGTAGTAGGAGATTTACATACAACCCTGGAAAAAGTTAGCAGCAGCAATACCATCCACTATACTGGGAGGATCAGGTAGGTGTCTTTTAATCCAAATTATCACATTTCTGGATTATCTATGCTCTCTCCCAGACATATCAAAAAATGATGTTCCATCAGGTAACTAGGCTTCCCTTAGCCTAGTCAATTAATCAGCTCGCTCAGAAATAAAGTACTACTCCAGGGGTTGGACAGATAGATCAGAAGATCAAGGTGCTTACTGGACCCAAGTTTGGTCCCTGTAAACAACATGGAGGGTGAAAGGTGAAAACCAGTTCTCACAAGTTGTCTTCTGACTCTACGCAGGCTCCATAGTGCTTGTGTGTCCTCCCAGTACATGCAGAAAGAAAGACACACACACACACACACAGATAAATAAAATGTAATAAATATCATTCCATAATCCATCTGATCACTTCCCAACATTAACAAACACTCAGTCAAAATTCTCAGTCTTCAATTCCTCACACTCAAGAATTAGAGGTAAAATAGGAGTGTTTCTTGTCAGGCGTGGAATGTGTATATGTCAGTCTCTACGATTTCACAGAAGATGCCTGGTTACAACCAAAAATGAGGACCACATACAGCAAGAAAACATAACATAGCCAAGAGCCAACGCCATCAACAGCATCAGATTTAGGATGTGGAAATGGGGACTGTCACTCAGGAAAATTAAAGCAGTTGTCATTGATTTGTTAGAGGTTTTAATAAAAACAAGTACGAAATTCAGGAACATGTTGGTAACTTCAGTGGAATGATGAAACCCCTACAGATGTACAAAATCAAAAAGCCAGCCTTGAAAAATACAGGAACAGAGAAGAGACGAAGCACGCTGTGACATTTGTCAGCTACTGGTTTGAAGGGTGTTGCCCTGCATTATTTCCACTTGGAACCCCAGGACGTGATCTTGTTTGTAAGTGGAGTCTTTGCAGACAACATTAGTTGAGAAGAAGTCATGCTGGATGGGGGCTTGCACTAAATTCCCCTATGGTGTCTTTCACAGGTCATGGAGAATTGGCTACACCAATACATACAGAGAGAAGAGACCAGTGTGTGTTAAAATACAGGCGGAGATTGGAATTCACATTGCCGTAAATCCTAACTTATGGCGACTCTGGCTAGGGCTGTGACATGAGAATAAACATGAAAGTTACTTCACTAAAGCCTTCAAAGTTACTTCCAGAGACATCTTGGAACTTTGATTTCAGGTGTCAAAGTTCTAGAATTGTAAGAGAGTAGTTTCTAGTATTATAAGTACACTCATTTTGTGGCCAATGAGGTGGCTCAGTGGTTAGGGGCACTTCTTGTCACACTTGATGACTTGAGCTTGACCCCCAGGGCCCATGTGATAGAAGAAGAGAACCAACTCCCTCCTATTGTCCTCTGACCTCCCCAGAGGTGTGGTGGTATATACACACCGAAGAAACTGACAAACACAGTCAACACACTCATTTTTGAAGCATCTTGTCATAGCATCCCTACATAGAACTCAGTCAACAAACTCATCAATATTCCCTCACAGTCTCGGACGGAACGTGTAACAAACAGATTAACAGAAAATGACGACTACCTCCCTCAGAGCAGAGCTGAGGGCGCACACTCTCAGGACAGCCCCAGACAGGAAACTGGGACACAAAGGAGGACGTGAGGAACGATGAGGAGGAAACTTGAGCAGTGCAAAGACAACATCTGAAGAGGTTCAGATCATGGACCAGTACAGCCATCCCAAATGAAAGCCACAGTGAGCATCAGGGTGGTGGCTCCTCCAGGGATGGGGTCTTCTCTGCAAGTGTCACGGCCTGAGATCAGAGCCTCAGCACCCATGCGAGACAGTCAGATGAGTCTCAGGCCATTTGCAATTCTGACTGGCAGGAGCTGGACTCAGGAAGGTCACCAGAGCTCACTGGTCTCAGGAGGGTCACCAGAGCTCACTGGACTCAGGAGAGTCACCAGAGCTCACTGGACTCAGGAAGGTCACCAGAGCTCACTGGACTCAGGAAGGTCACCAGAGCTCACTGGACTCAGGAAGGTCACCAGAGCTCACTGGACTCAGGAAGGTCACCAGAGCTCACTGGACTCAGGAAGGTCACCAGAACTCACTGGACTCAGGAGGGTCACCAGAGCTCACTGGTCAGCTAATATAGCCAATTGGTGACCACCAGGTTTAGTGAGAGGTTGTATTTCAAAATATAAGATAGAAAGTGGTGTAAGAAGATATCTAACATCTAATTCTGCCTTCTGTGCAAGCACACACAAACACACACACACACACACACACACACACACACACACATGCACACACAACACTGCTCAACATTTCATCTGTTGTTCAGATCATCTCCACAGAAGGGTATACAGGTAGCTGTTGCACATGTAAACACCTAACTCTACAAAAATCTTGTTTCTTCTGAATATTATGTAGAAAAATTTAATGGGACAGGATGGTGAATGGGAAAAAAGCATAAAACTTGGGGTCAATGGTTCCCGCCCTAAACTGACCACTCACTATGACCATGGATGACTTCCTGGACTTCTCTGAGCCTTTATTTCTTTATCCATCAAATGGGATGATATCAACCCCTACATCAAAGGCTCAGGTACCGGAAGAGTCCAGCAGCCTATGAAGGTGATCAGCAAATGTGGTCCCAGAATCCTTTCACATGCTCCATTCCCCTGACCATTCTCTGCAAGTTAACTGCAGGAGTCCCTAGTGAACACCCACTGCACCACCATAAATACAGTCCAGAAAGCAAAGATGCCAGCAGAACAAGGTAGCTCCCAGGGGCTTTGAGCCCTGACAAGAGGCCTCTGCTGATGCTCCTCCAGACATCCCATAATTTGGATTTTTTCCTTTAAGAATTGTGGTAATTTTCACTCTCCCTTTGAGGTTTTGTTGTGAGCTGACAAGCAGGCTTTTGTGGGGGTGTTTCCGCAGGGACTTTCTCTAGCTAACAAAGGCTCTGTGGCAGCCCATGGCGTCCTTCTGACCTGGCAGCTCCCCAAGTCTGCACCTGTGTGTTACTGATTAGTCGCCCTGATCTTACTCACTGCTTCCCTAGCTGTGTGAAATGTCGGGGTGGAGGGAGAGGATTACATGTGTTTATGACCTTCACCTCCTTATACACCAAAGTGGCACTTCCCAGCACTGCTTCAGGGATCTCATTGGTGCTAACAGGATCTGTCCCCCAAGATGCATAGGAGAAGCCCTATGAAAAGACAGGGTCAAATGCGATACTGTAGAAACACCCCTAGAGACCATCAGCTACCTGCATGGGCTGAGCGCCTGGGCCAGGCAAGATGCCTCAGTACCAATGATCTGCTCGTGTGGGCCCAGCCTAAGCTGGGAACACTAGGAATCAATATCCACACAGAATGGGCACAGGCTGCCATCTCTGCCCCACTCACATATATACACACTGAGACACAAAGTATATCCACACGTGTAAATACTCCCACATGCATATACAACTCCACATTCACTACACTCTCACACACACATGCATCTACACACACCTTATAAACATGTCCACCCATACCCACACGCCAGACCCACACCCACCACACACACACACACCACATACACACACACCACACACCACATACGCACACACCACACACACCACACCACACCCCCCCACATACACACACCACACACACACATACCCCACATACACACACACACACACCACACAACCACATACACACACCACACACACACACACACACACACACCCCACATACACACACACACACACACACCCCACATACACACACACACACACACACACACCACACACACACACACACACACCCCACATGCACACACCACACACACACACACACACACCCCACAACATACACACATACACACACACACACACACACACACACACACACACACACACACTACCCCTGCAGCTTCTTCCATTCCACCTGCTTTACACCCAGTCATCACTCAGGCCCCAACCCCCTCTTTTCTGGCCAGCACTGGGTTCATCCCCAGTTACTATTTTCATACAAGCCATTTCCCCCCAAAAAAGTACTGAGGATGTGTGAAAGCCAGAAAATGCACACAGCTCATTTCTGCCCCCTTGACAACATTCTTCTGGGCAAGAAGCTAGCAGAGAGGAAGGGAGGAGTTAAAATATGCACATAATATACAAATCTTCACAAACTGTTCCTAAACTGTCATATCTCCCCAGCAGAAAGAATGGCTTTCTAAATGCAAGCAGGACCAAGTAGACGTCCTTAACCTGATGTCAGAGCTCGTGGTCTGGCCCTGAGCAGCCCTAGTGACCTTCTGTTCCTCCCATCTCTCCACCTGGCTGATGGAGTCCTACATCTACCCTGTGCATTCTCACTTCTTGGAGAGGCAAATATTTTCTGGATGAACTCATAAACATGCCTCAAAGTTCATCTAAGATGGACCTCCTTCTGTATGACTGACTCCTTCACACTCCCTGCCCATCACACTTTCCCCCTCACAATGACACAGAAAGTTGTACTGTGGTGGTATTGTGGTCCCCAAAATATTGTGCACCCTAATAAACTTATCTGGGGTCAGAGAACAGAAAAGCCACTAGATACAGAGGCTAGAAAATGGTGGCACTCATGCCTTTCATCCTAGCATTCCAGAGACAGAAATCCCTCTGGATCTCTGTGAGTTCAAGGTCACAATGGAAACAGCCAGGCATGGTGACACATGCCTTTAATCCCAAGAAGTGAGCCTTTAATCCCAGAGAGTGAGGGCAGAAGGTAGAAAGATATATAAGACGTGAGGACCAGGAACTAGAAGCATTTGGCTGGTTAAGTTTTCAGGCTTTCAAGCAGCAGTTCAGCTGAGATTCATTCTGGATGAGAACTCAGAGGCTTCCAGTCTGAGGAAACAGGATCAGCTGAGGAACTGGCAAGGTGAGGTGGCTGTGGCTTGTTCTGCTTCTCTGATCTTCCAGCATTCACCCTAATACCTGGCTCTCAGGTTTGATTTTATTGATAAAAACTTTTAAGATTCATGCTACATTGTACCATACCTGTCACTCAGACTTGAGAAAAATGACCCTGGGAAAATGCTCGTTGCATTGTCCAAAGTCTGCTCACTGCTAAGCAGATAAATTGGACATATTTGACTTCAATAATGAGTTATCTTCCCAAAGAACCACATGCAATGCTGCGGACATCACAGCTGATGCACGGGGGCCTCGTGGCGTCACACTTAGCACTCCAGTGTACTCGGCTGGTCGTGACATCGCTCTGTGTTCCTACATGTGTACTAGACCTTGGACTCACTGGCCTTCTTCACTACTGCCTCCCACTCCATGTTGGTGTTGGCTGAGAGCAGTCCCTGTCATCGATGAGACCAGCTCTACTAATAAGAGTGTCCTGCACTCAGTCAGTTGTCCTGAGGTTATGAAGTGACGTTCACAACGGAGCGGTCCCAGAAGAAGATAGAAAAATGGTACCTACAAACCACAGCATTTGCACCATGTAACCATGGAAAATCAGAGTAACGGCCAGATCCCCACAGTCCAGCTCACAGACCAGCACCGCAGCACCCATGAGGAGACACCCATGAGGGCTCAGTGTGCATTTCCCTTAGGAAGCCTATTGGAGCAGAGCCCAGCCTGCATGTCAGCTGGTGCCATTTGCCTCAGGAGTACTAGAGATGGGGCCAGCAGTTTTACCTCAGGGCTCAACTGCCTGGTAAAGTACATACTCATTTTATCTCCTCTGCTAGGAGCTGGGGATGTCAACAGGTAGAGGAATTCCCTTCTTGGGCTCCCTGGAACTCAGCGGCATTCCTCTTTCTAAAGAACCTTAGGAGCAACGGAAGATGGCAATGCGAGAAGATGGAATGTGCCTCATTGGATGCCGGTGTGAACTGAGCTCAGGGCATGATGAAGCCTGCCCCTAACATGTGCCAACTGTGTTTGTCTTCTAGTCACAGTGACAGAGCATCTGGCAGGAGCTACCTCAGGGAGGGGGAGATTATTCTGGGTACTGCTTCCAAGGAAACAGTGTACCATGGTACAAGCATTCAAACACATGAGCCAGTGGGAATCAAAACCAAAACAATGGTTCAAACTAGGGTCCAGGATGCAGCCACCCCATCCTTTCCCATTTCTGCCTACATCATTTGCCTCTTTGCAGTGTGTCAAAGAAAGCAAGAGAGCCTCTGAGAAAGGTTGCATACACACACACACACACACACACAGAGAGAGAGAGAGAGAGAGAGAGAGAGAGAGAGAGAGACAGACAGACAGACAGACAGACA
Organism: Peromyscus leucopus; assembly: GCF_004664715.2. Taxonomy (NCBI): domain Eukaryota; kingdom Metazoa; phylum Chordata; class Mammalia; order Rodentia; family Cricetidae; genus Peromyscus; species Peromyscus leucopus. Next base: position 55,066,699 of record NC_051081.1, on the reverse strand, counting down.
GACAGAGAGAAAAGCAGAGAGGCATGGAGACACAGAAAGCAGAAAGAGAAAGAGATCAGGAAAGAGAGACTTTGTAAGCAAAGCTGCAATGCTTATCTCTGCAGAGATGTTAGAAAAAAAAAAAAAAAAAAACCTTGAATGCCCTGGGATCCTGGGGACAGCAGACAAGGGCAGTTCAGAAGTCACTTTCCAAACAGAACTGCAGAGCCAAGCCAGACAATCTGAAACAGTAAGAGATGGTGTCTGTGCAAAACAAAATGCTGCTTTCCTTAGAATACCTCAGGACCCTTTGTGGGAGCCAGTACTGGGAAAAGGAGGTCCATTCCTCAGCTGCTTCTGGGGGCTGGCCATCCTAACTGGGCAGTGGTAGCCCCACCCACCCCCAACCCCAAATGGTTGGAGACCACATGGCAGTACAACAGAGCACAGAAGAACCATAGAGCGGTGTTCGGTGACAGCCTAGATGTCAGGCTCACAGGGAGTCAACAGGGGAGATAACACCTGTTCATCCTGACTCCTGTGTCAGCAGAAGGCTGAGAGGGGAACCAGAGGACCAAAGGAGAGCCGAAGGACAGCCAAGCCTTCCTCGTGATTAAAGACCCTTACCCCAATTGCTGTCAGTTCCCTCCGCTCCACACTGAATGAACACATGGGGTGATGAAGACAAGATTTGAAGTCAGATTCTTTTGGCCTAGAACTCCACACTTCCTGTTCAGTGTGGCTGCTCTAACTATCCTATCAGGGGCAAATTCACAAGGCCACTGTGAGTGGAACCAGACCCTTTCCCCATCTCAGGCCAAGAAATCCAGAACCCCTCCATCTTCCTTCAGGATATTTCACATCACTAAGGGTGCCGTAAAAACACAAATACTTCTCCTACAGTCTTGGAAAGAAAAAAAAATTAAAAAAAGCTTATTACATTCTACTCCCTTCTCTCATGGACATATGGACATAGAGTTTCTTGTCCCTAAGCCACAGACAATAAGTCCTTTAAAATATTCTAAGTGAACTTTTGTGTTTGGTCATAATAAACCTTGGTTTGTAAGATGCCAGAATCTTGTCTCCTCAAACAAAACACACATGGCCTGATAGAGCCAGAAAGCGGTCTGGAAACTGAGATGTGCTGCCCTATCAGGGAGAAGTGAGAGACAGCCTTGGGTTTTCTTACGTTCAAAAGGACCATGAGGAAAAACAGGCTTTGGGCCTGTGTACAGGCACCACACAGTCCTCCAGGGAGCAGCAGGGCAATGTCATCATCATATCCAGCCTATGACCCAACGTGAAAGGGAAGGTTTCACTGCCACAGAGCGACAGCCATTGGCGTACAGGCCACCAGCAGCTACCTGTCACCATACTGTGACAGCAGAGCCCAGAGCTGTGACAGTACTGATGTCCAGCAAAGTGGAAAACACTGACCTGAGCCCTTGGCAGAGAATGGAGGTGTGCTGTGATTCCATGAGCAATAAATTAATATAGGACCTGCCTGGTCCAGAGAGTATGTCTAGGCAGCAATCATTCAGAACACTAAAGCCAGGAGGCAGAAGCTCCAAGGGGCTCCAGGAAAGGTCTCAGGTCTCTGACTCTCAACCATGCTAGTGTGTGTGTGTGTGTGTGTGTGTGTGTGTGTGTGTGTAGAGATATGTATGTATATGTAAGGTCAACCTTTGCTGTCACTCCTTAGGCTCCAACCATCTTGCTTTTTGAGACAGGGTCACCCATTGGCTTTGCATCTCACAAGTAGGCTCACGTGGCTGGCCAGTTAGACCTGTGGCTCTGCCTGTCTCTGCCTCCCAAGAACTGGGATTACGCGTCCACAGGATGGCAGGCCTTTGATGTGGTCTCTCTGCATAGACTCGGGTCCTCAGACTTGTGTGGCAAGCACTTTATCAGCCGGGCTGACTCTCCAGCCATGGAGCCAGACTTTTCTGTAGCACATTTGCCGTTGTCCCCAGAAGGACCGATGGCAGATTAAGATCTGAAGCTCAGAATAAAGGGTCACCTCATAAATTATATACATGGAATAAAACTATGTCACCTAGCAGAGAATGTTACCCTCTTAACTTGATACATAATTTTGTGCCATGAGCATTCTTCTCTTAAGATGTCTGAACTGAGAAGGAACCGACATTTTCGGAGTTAAGAGCCAAGCTTCAAGAAAGCCAATGTCATGATGTTTTCCATCACCAGCATCCAAAAACACAATCCTTCTTACTGAGGGAAAAGTCGAGGATCAGAAAAGAAAAGCAGAGAGCGTGTAGGGAGCCACGTCTGTGGCTTCTGGAACCCTTGGCCCTTCCAGGAGTTCCAGCCTGCTAGCCCGTGGCACTGGCCAGAGCTGACTCTGCTAATTACAGCCTGGAATCCACCTCATCTTCCCCTGCAATGCCCCGATGCTTCGCAGACAGAAAGACAGAGCACTTGAAGGACTTTCCCATTAATCAAGAGCCTCATGTCCCCTCCCCCCTCCTGAGTGCAGCACAAGAGCGCCATGGCTGACAGCCAGCCGGAGTGGCTCGAGAGAACACCCACACCTCAGGCCCTCAGGCCCTGCCAAGCACAGCCACCAGTCCCGCTCTGATGGAAGTTTTTCAAAGACCCTTGTTTGAAGAGAAACAAAGAGCACTTAGCAGCCTGCTTTCTGCTCCCAGTCTGCACAAAGGCGGCACATTATAAAAACATTAGCACTCAACCAGGGCTCCCGCCACCCCTGAGTGGATGGTGGGTGCGGCAAAAGTGATTTGTCAGAACTCAGCCCCGCAGCTGGACACCAGCAACTCTGTGCTCCTGAGGGCTACAGCCTGGCACCTCTGTACCCACGAATCACCTTATGTTGGGGTGAGTCACAGCCCTGAGTTGGGCATAGGAGATGGGCTGAAGAGTACACTACACGCTTCCAAAGTGAGCAGATGGCATAACCGTGTTCCATGTGTGAGAGAGATCACGCCCAGCTAACATGAGCATTTTGACAGAGCACCAGATAACGAATTTATCAATCCTGACTCGCTGACAGGAGCTGCCTGCTGCCCTCCGCCCCTCACAGCATGGTGAAACCTTCCATTATTGAGGTCACAGATGTCAAAGCCTTCCCAGCACATATTCTAAAATGTCAAAAGCACCCTCTGCATCTTTCTTTTTTCCCTCAGAATAAATCCTCTCTCTCTCAACACATATGGAGGGTAATACAAGGAGGCCAGATCATCCTGGAAAAAAAAATGAGTGTTGTAGCCTGCTATAAGAGTGGCCTGGGGAAAAAGCCCTGATTGTAGAAGACAGTGTTCTTTACTTAGTGTCTTTGAGGTAAATGAGCTCCAAACAGAAAGAAGAAGAAGAAGAAGAAGAAGAAGAAGAAGAAGAAGAAGAAGAAGAAGAAGAAGAAGAAGAAGAAAAGAAAAGAAAAGAAGAGAGAAGAAGAAAGAAAGAAAGAAGAAAGAAAAGAAAGAAAGAAAGAAAGAAAGAAAGAAAGAAAGAAAGAAAGAAAGAAAGAAAGAAAGAAAGAAAGAAAGAAAGAAAGAACCATGGCATGGCCTGGGTATTAGAACCTGAAACTGCGGGGCACTGTCCTATGTGTTTGCTAATTATGGGGTTTTGGCTTTAATGTGTAAATGACTGGCTGGGGATCATGGTCAGTGATGGGCCACTTGTCCAGCACACATGAAGCCCAGCATTCTATTGCCTGTACTTCAATAACAATAATAATCTGTGCTGTGAAACTGGCCTCAACCACCCACAGGAAACCTTACAAATCCATTGCAAAGCGTGGTAGAGACTCTTCCAGGAGAAAGTTGAATTACTTATTAATAGATGTAAGTGTGTGGGCGGTTCTTTGTAACCATTGGAAATGGACCACCACCTCTCTCCCTGAGCTGTCCTGACCATAGAATGACCGTGGAGCATCTAAATGGGGGTGGGGCACATGAGTATCTAACATGGAGACTCTGATGATTATGTTCAGGAAACTGGAGGATTACAAATGAGGACAGGAGGAAACCAGGAGACAACCAGGTTGGGGGTTATTATCAGGAGCATTGCATATGAGCATGAGTTATGTTTCTTGTTGCTGTGACCGAACCCCTGACCAGAAGCAACTATGGGAGGAGGGATTTACTGGGGCACACAATTCAAATGAATACAGCCCCTCAGAGTGGAGAAGGCACTGAGGCATGAACAGCTTAATCCATGGCTCGCAACACCAACCAGGAGGCAGAGAAAGGGAATAACAATGGTCAGTTTTCTCCTTTTTCTCTTTTTAATTCAGTTTGTGACTCTAGCTCATGAGTTGGGGTTATCCACATTTGGAATGGATCTTCCTTCCTTGGATATATCTAAAAATGTGCCGCACTAATGACCCAAGTGCTTCTTACTCTAAATCAAATCCATAATCAAAATGAAGTAGCATACAATGTCTTATACAAAGGTGCAGAGAGGCGGGGAAAGAGAGGTGTCTCTTCAGAGAGAAGACCAAGCTCAAGAGCTCTGGGTCCCAGGCAGGATGTGTCTGAACATAGCACCAGCCTGTACTGGAGGGCAGAAGTGATATTCTAGGCCAGGTACCAGAGGGTCTGTCCTATGCCACTGTGCAACTCATAGTACCAACATTCTCATTTGCATCAGAGCAAGTAGATTACTGCTGCACCCCCTTCCAGGTACCACCTCAAAGTTCTCCTCATCAGTTTCTCAAGAAGCTATATTGCCCTCCACTCCTTAGGTTCCATCACAATTACTGTAGATGAAACAGTGAAACATATCAGTAACCTCCTTGTGTCCTGTGAAGGACATGCAGGGCTCAGCTGCCTCAGTTCCCATGAAGTCCCTGGGTCTCTCTTCTAAGTGATCTCCTATTTCGCTCAAGGCTACTGCCCACCCAGGATCCCCTTTGCTAAGCTACCCAGCATCTCATGATACTGACCTGGGGATTTCCCATGCTCTGCTGATTCTATATTTACAGCAAGAGCTGTGGTGTCTGTCTATTTGGATGTGCATAGGTGTGGTGGTTGGAATGAAAATGCCCCCTCCCACACAGGCTCAGAGGTTTGAAATTTGGTCCTTGTTTAGTGATGTCATTTGGATAGGTTTAGGAGATGTGGCTTGACCATAGGAAGTATGTAACCAGAGGGAGGTGGGAATCTGATGTTCCAAAGCCCCACGCCATTCCCAGTTTGCTCTCTCTACTTTATGCTTGTGGCTCAAGATGTGAACCTCCAGCTTGCTATTCTTACTGTCATGCCTTCAATCAGCCATCATGGACTCCAGCCCTTTAAAACCATGAGCCCAAATAAACTCTTTCTCCTATAAGTTGCCTTGGTCATGGTGTTTTATCACAGCAACAGACAAGTAACTGATACAACTGATTTATATATATATATCAATATTACACAGGCTGGCTGGTGATCATGTTCCCCCCAAAATTCTCCTCAGATGTAATCCATGAGGACTGACCACCAGGAGGTGCAAAGAGAGATTGTTTTGCACACAGCAGCATTAACCTTACCTATGACTTGAAAATGTTGGTTATGACACCAGACAATTTACTTCAGCGATCTTTATGTCTTATACCAGCCCAATGACTCAACAAGCTATGCAACCTCTCTTGTCTTTACATTTTTTCCTTTTGTAAATTAGTCATCCTCCTTGCTGGTTTGTTAAGAACTGTATGTTAAGAATCAGGTAATGCACCATGAATGTTCTACCATGATCTAGAGAAGATGTACCCAAGTGTCTTCTGCTTATACCATGTTAGGTCCTAAACAAAGGGAAATAAGTATCACTATACTTATTGCCTTATGGGGAACCTGAGGCACAGAAAAATTTAATGCCTTCAAATGTATCTCACCAGGATGGAGATAGTATGTCTATCCTGCCATTCTAATTTCTTACTACCAGATGACCTAAAGTTAACTTGGCAATAAGAATATTGAAATATTCATAACCTGACCCTGTTCTTCTAGAGCCTCTGCCCTAGGTCTCTCCATGTCAGCACTGTTTTATATAAGAAATATAGATGGCAAAGATCTTGATAGAATTATCTGACAATGATATCTCCCTTGGGAATAATTCTGATTAACAGAGACTATTTTTCTTTATTGGTGAGGTCAAGGCAGCTGTCTGGTACCAACAGTCAATGAATAGGACTTTCTATAAGCAAATATGACATTTAATTTGTAGAAAACAGACTCAGCACCTTGGAAATCTATTCTTTTTTTGTAAACATGAATTTTCACTTAGCTTATTTATTCTCACTGTATTACTGCTAAAGCAGAATTCAACTTTGTTTTATTTATATTAACTGGACTATGTTTATTACATACAGGAAATTTCATATTTGGGCTATGAAAATAATTTCCAAATTATCTATGCTAATAGCTCATCTGGCACATAAAACTAAAGCAAATGACATTTTAATTTTTTAAGCAGAGCACAGTGCTGCACACCTTTAATCCCAGCACTCAGAAGGCAGAGGCAAGTGGATCACAGTGAGTTTGAGGCCAACCTGGTCTACATAGTGAGTTCAAGGCCAGCCCAGGCTATGTAGCAAGAGTGTGTCAGAAAAACAAAAACAAAACTCTTTATTTCTTTATTAATTGATTGATTGATATAATTTTTAAATGATTGTGCAGCAGCCTACTGGCTGAGCTGAAAAAAAGTTCCTATTCTCTAAAGCAGCAATTGATAATTTTGTAATGTATAAACTAAAAAGAACTCCCTGCATTGTTATTCATTTATCAACTTCTTTACCCTTTAAAAATGTTTCGAAGCCTGGTGGTACATAATATAATCCCAGTATCACAAGAGGTTAAGGCTAAGACCAGAAGGTCATAAGTTCAAGGTCAGCCAGGAAGCTAGAGTTCAAAGCCATCTGAACAGCTCATCGAGCCCCTGTGTCAACACTTTCTTTAAGACTCATTTATATTACATACATGTGGCTGAAGAAAAGGCTGGGAACAAGAGTGTTTGCCTATCACACACTGCACTGTGGTCAATAACTAGTACCACAAAAAATAACTACATAAACTGTTGGCAGGCAAAGGTTCTGTGAGTGTAAGCCAGGAACATGCGGGATGAGTGTGGACATCATCTCTCACAGAAATCTTTTACCAAGCCCATACCCAGGCACGTGTCATTCTCTCTGACCAAGCTCTGGATAGAGTTTGATGCTCCTCTTCCTTCCATTAAAGGAAAGGATCGCACTGTTTCCCGCATCCTTATTCCCACCACAGATGCTAGTTAACTCAAACTGGCCTTCCCTGTGGAAGTGCAGCAAGTGAACAGGAAGTGCAGCAAGTGAACAGGAAGTGCAGCAAGTGAACAGGAAGGCCAATCTCTCACCAGTTCTCTCAGCCTTCCAGATTTCACACCTTTATAATTTCCCTTTTGTGGGAGTCCACTAGAGTCCAGCTCCGACCTGCTCCCAGCTTTAGAAAGGTTCTTGGGTAGAGAGAGGAATGAGGAAATATTAGGTAGAAAGATAGAAAGAGATGATAAGAAAGACAGAGACACAGGATAGTTTCAGAAGAGCCCTGGGTCAATACCCGGCTGCCCAGAAGTTTATTCAAAATAGCTTTTTGTCATATGCCAAGGGGAGAGGCAAAAGACCTCCCCCTTGCAGGATCAAAGCACACTGTACAAGCCAAGTGTAGACCCTTCCAAACACCTGGTAATCATGCCCTTGGCCAAATCATCCCATTATGCAGCCCTGCTGGGTAAAGCAAGCTCAGATTCTCTGACCCTGAGTAAGGTCTCACTGAGAAGCCTCTGTGGGCCACCACACACTTTGTCAAGGACCATGGGGTTGACAGAAGTGAAAATGCCTTGTCAATGAAGTGTGATAGGAAGTCCCTTTGTACAGAATTCGAAAAGAGGATTGGGGTATGAGGAAAAGGAAATTATTACAATGGGGTGATTATTATCCCATTGATTAAATCATTATTTTGAAAAGTATTCTTTAAAAATCTTGTTTCTACTAGAAACAGAATCATCTCATGGCTGGAGTTTGATTTCTTTTTTCTAAAAATTCAGATATAATTGCATCTCTCTCTCTCTCTCTCTCTCTCTCTCTCTCTCTCTCTCTCACACACACACACACACACACACACACACACACACACACACACACACATTGCATCTGATTGTTATTGCCAAGTCAGCCATCTTTGCTTTCCCAAAGGAAACGTGGATTCTTGGCAGCATTTAATCAACTAAAGACCTTCCCAGCTTCCCCAAATTCTGGTTTTCCAGGGCAAATTTAAATAGACTGGACACACAAAGTGTCACTACATCTGAGTTTGTGTTGAATGCTTTTGCTGGGTTGGAACAGACACAGAAGCCCAGGATGCAGCTTTTTCAGTTGTTGCTCAGGTAAACAGTGGTGACCATGACCCTGTAATGTGTTCCCTGCTGATAACAACGATAGGACACTTTCCCATCCTCCTCACTGAAAGCAGGTACAAATGAACCACCAGATCCAAGTGAATGGCAATTTCTTTACATTGTGTTGCTTCTTTCTAACACCCAGTCTGCCCACACAAACAAGCAGAAACCTGTTTTGTTTGATTTCTGAAGAAGGAAGTTTCCAGGCCCTCCACACAATAGGCACTCTGAGGGAGACAGTGTGTGAGAGTGAGTAACACCTCCAGCAAGCTGACCCCACGTGGGAAGACTGCTGTGTGTTCTGGCTTCTTGCCGAACAATCGGTTCAGCTGTGTTTTGTTGTTGTTTGTTTGTTTGTTTTGAAGTGAATTGACAGGGTCGATTTTTCTCAATTTCAATTCACACTGAAGATTTGTGTCAACATGAAGGCTTCGCATTCCAACGGCTGCTGAGTAAAATCCTCACTGTTGCCTCTGGTCTACCTGATGCCATCCCACACGGCTAGCCAGGTGTGGTGGGAGTCACCTGCAATCATAACACTCTTGTTTGGGAATTTGAGTCCAACCCAAGTTACAGACTGAGACCTCTGTCTCAAAAATAATAATTAAAAAAAGTCAGTGGCTAAAGAGATAGCTTAGCCTTGCAAACACAAGAATCCAGGTTTGATACCCCTCCAAAACCCACATTAAAAAAACAAAGGTTGACAGAGCCTAAGGGACAACATTTGAAGTTGTCCCCCTGCTTCCACAGGAATGTGCATACATGTGTGCATTACCTACACATATACACACTTTTACAGAGAACATCAACATCCACATATGTGTGCATACACACACACACACACACACACACACACACACACACACACACACACCGCTTTACATAGTTTATTGGCTATACTCAGCTATTCCTTCTTCTAAGAGTCCCATGCTACATCAAAAATTACAATTATGCCATGCTTTTACTTCTGAAATGCATTTGCCAGTCCTGAAGACAGCCTTTATTTCATTCCAAATGTACCATAATCGTGGCATATATCTCTCTCCTAAGAAACAGAAACTCAGTGCCTGGCTAATCTTCAACTGGTGAGCTCTAAGTTCAGTGAGGGGACCCTGCCTCAGAGAGAGAGAGAGAGAGAGAGAGAGAGAGAGAGAGAGAGAGAGAGAGAGAGAGAGAAAGTAACTGGGGAAGCCAACAGATGTGGATCTCTGGCCTTCACACTCAAGAAACTGGGTCAAAGTGGAGCAGAGACAAGAAGAGGACATCTGGTATACCTCTTATACAACATCACCCAGACTTTTGTTCCATAGAAACATCTTTGTATAGGAGTGTGTGTGTGTGTGTGTGTGTGTGTGTGTGTGTGTGTGTGTGAAGGAATACATGTGTGCAGATGTGCAAGCATATATGTACATGTGTGTGGAGATCAGAGGGGAAGAAATCAAGGATGACTCCTCAGGGGCCATCAACCTTTTTGTAAGACAAGAGTCATTCATTGGCCTGAAGCCTGCTGAGGAGGCTAGTCTGCCTGGCCAGGGAACCCCATTTCTCTCTCCATCTCCGGTGCTGGGATTATATGTGGATACTACCATATCTGGCTTTTGTTGGCTCTTGAAATCAAACTCAGGTTACAATGCTTGCAAAGCAAGTGATTTACCAACTGAGCTCTCACTGCAGCTCTTGTGGCAACATCTTAGTCATCATCAAGTAACGGGACAAGCCACTCCACTTGAAAATCAATTGGAGGTCTACACTATTTCAAGCACTATGTCTGTCAAGAATGTGTGTGCCTACATGTAGTGCATAGGACAGTGGGACACTCTGCAAACAAGAACTCCTGCCTTCATGGAAGTCACAATCCAGAGAGAAATTTAAGTAATAGATATTATTCAAGTTTCTATTTTTGTTCCCTACAGAAAAACTTAAGAAATCACTTGAGATAGTTATAAATATAAAAAGAAATGTCTGTCTTGTTTTAAGGTTCATTTTTAGTACTCCATCCTTGAATTCTTTATGTTAGCTTGTTAATGTTGCTTCTGCTATGAGGATAATATTTGACACATGGATATGCTGAGATCTTTGGTCCCATCTGTGCCTCTGGTTGTGAGGAGCTGAGATTGCTTTTGTTATGTATGGTATTTGGAATTTGTCTCTGAAAAACCGGTCTTTTTGTTGTTTTTGTTTGTTTGCAGTTCACTATTTCCCTGTGTTGGGATCTATTTCATCCCCAGGCTCTGCCCATTGCCTAGTCCTGTACCCAAAGATTCCAGTCACAAAGTAGGGAAGTCAGGACATAGTCTTCCCAAGAGCTTGCCTGTCATTGTCCTTGATGCATCTACAGTAAGGATGAGATGCCAAGCACTTTCTAATCATCAAATTGTGTGTGTGTGTGGCATTGCCCTTGCTGGAAAGGATGGCAAGATAAAGCAAAGAATGTCTCCAGCAGGGTGTGGAAAACCTTTCTAGTCCTGTGATGAAATACCACAACCAAAGCAACTTCCAGAAAGGACTGGTGTATTATGGGCTTACAGTTCCAGAAGGATAAGAATTCATCACCATCAAGGTAGGATAACAGGGCAGTCAACACTGGGCAAGGCAGCCAGCAAGAGTTCACTTCCCAAACTTCAAGCTGGGGTAATGTTAGCATTTTTGTTTAAGACAGGGTCTCTCACCGAGTTTGGAGTTGCTAATTCAGCAGCTACACTAGCTGTCCAGCGGTGAAACCCTGAAATCCTCCTGCCTGTTTCCCTAATGCTGGGACTGTAGGTAACTCTACTGTGTCTGGTTTTTCAAAAGGTTCTGGGGGTTGAACTCAAGCCCCCTTGCTTATGTAGCTGTGCTTTGTACCCAGACCCCACCCTTTTCTGTTAAGCCCCTGTCCAGAAATATCCTCTGGGGTTCACTAGTTATTGATTGTATTCTCAGAACTAGAAGTGACCTTCTGCACACTTGCAGAGGACATGAAGTGTGGTACAGACACTGCCCTTATCAGGACCTGGGGTGAACAAATCCCAAACCCCAGGCCACAGCCAGCAACGTCTCTCCCCGCCTTTCCCAATGTGGCATCCCTTTTGCATGGCTGCCTGCAAACCTTTGATAACAGTGCTGCTCAGCCCTCCCTTTCTTTATAGGAGAAGGCTTCATGGCATCGTGCCCTTCTCCAAACAGCTGCTATCTCAGCCATTTACAGTGTGTCAAAGCCAATTAAGCTTTAGCTACCACAGAGCTTCAGGCGAGAGCCTAAAGCTAGGCCCTGAGGGCCAGTCCTCCAGACAAAGCATATCCAGAAATGCCCACTGTGAGTCTGAACTATGAACAGGTTAAACAGCAGGCAATATGCATGCAAAAATATGCATTTCAGAGTGAGGTATAAAAACACATGTTTCTTGGAAGCCATTTTGGGGTGGGTGGTAAGGAACACCTCAGTATTACAGTGGGGTGAATCACACCCGGTTGGGAAGACAATGCTTGTTTCTAGGTAAGAAAGACCCATGAAGCAAACAACGCCATGGGGGGCCACATGAGGAGAGACATGAGGGGAGATACATCTATCTATCTAAGCACTCAAATGAAAGAGATCTCCCCCAAAAAAACATCTACACAGATGACAAGAGATGAAGTTGAGACACAGAACACATTCCTTACAGCTCTGTCCTGCCCAAAGGAGCCAACAACACAACTTTGCAGATGTGTATTGGGTGAAGAAACTGAAACCCCAGTGTTCTTCTCTGCCGCGTAGACAAAAACATCAAGATAAGATGATGTTATCCATGGAGTCTCTCTATTATATGAGCACCCTAGTGCTCAATTGGTAATGGCCTCACAGGCAGATGATCCTGAGAAGTTAAAGATAATACCAGTCAACTTCAGGATGCTCAGAGGTACGAAGCGTCTGACCCCAAAGGCGACTCTACTGTTACTTGGAAGTTAACTGTGACTGTCATCTGTTGACAGAGCAGGATAGCACATACCAACCACTAGGCTGACAAGTGGATACCCAAAATGACTGGTGTTAGCTCTTTAGAAGGCTTAATCTCGCATGCCCTTGGTGTTCCTTCTGTATTCTACAACTCCTTGCAGAGCTATACAACTGTACTCTTATGCTTAACCATAATTTCTCTTATTTTTTTTTAAATCACAATTTCTAATTAATCTAAGTAAAACTACAGGAATGACATTGAACATGCCTTCCTGCCCATGTTGTAAATATTATTTTTAAAATTTGTTTAGTACAAGTAGCCCAGGTGGGCCTCAAACTCACTATGGACTCAAGGATGACTTCAACCTCCAGTCTCCTTCACTCTACCTCCCTAGTGCTGGGATTAAGAGTGTGTACCAATGGGTCCAAGTTCAAACTGTCTGTCTCATGCATGCCAGGTACTCTACTACTTGGGCTACATTCCCAGCATGGCTTTGATGTTGGTCATGGTTGGGACTGAACTGGTAGAGTTTTATAAAGCAAATTTCAGGGAGGGGGAACAGTGATGTGGCTGCATGGGTAGACTGCTTCTCCAACAGGCACAGACTCTGGGTTTGAGTCCTCAGTCCCCTATAAACTAGATCTAGTGGTAGGCATCTGTAACTCTAGCACTCAAGAGGGTCAGAAGTTCAAAGTCATACTTGGCTAGGTAGCAACTTGGAGTTCACCCTGGGATACATAGATTCTACTTGAAACTTCATAAATACAAAAATATATAAAAATAGCAAGTTAGCCGGGCGTTGGTGGCGCACGCCTTTAATCCCAGCACTCGGGAAGCAGAGCCAGGCGGATCTCTGTGAGTTCGAGGCCAGCCTGGGCTACCAAGTGAGCTCCAGGAAAGGCGCAAAGCTACACAGAGAAACCCTGTCTCGAAAAACCAAAAAAAAAAAAAAAAAAAATAAAAAAAAAAAATAAAAAAATAAAAAAATAAAAAAATAAAAATAGCAAGTGGATTCATAATAATCTATGAAAATGATAAGTTTTTTGATCCCCTTTTATTGTTCACAAATATGCATATATTACTTTTTTTTGCCTTGTGGGGTTAAATTAAATTTCAAGTATTATTTAAAAAAGAAAGAACTAACCAACTTCATACCAAAAGTGTGATCAAATTCCCATTATCTGGACATTTCATTATAAAGCTGACTCCAGGATCACTGGTTTATTTATTGAGGAGAATGGCAAGCATGTCACAGTTCACATGTGGAGGTCAGAGGACAACTTCCCTCCTTCAACCACGTGGGCCCCAGAGAGAGGACTCAGTCTTTATCCAATAAGACATCTGACCAGCCCAACACATAGCTTCAAAAAATTAATGGATTCAGATATGTGCATGGAATGGCTTAATAACAAAGTGAGAAAACCCAAGTGAACAGAGAACCAAAGCTGCATCTTTGTCAGGAGTGAGCAGTGGGCAGAGAAGGCAGACAGGATCAACCCCATTTTGAAAACTTCTATAGCAACGCATGTCTGTGCCTCTACGATTTATACACTCAGATCTTAGATCCCATGTGATGTTAGTAGTAGGTGTCTTGGGATGATGTGATCACAGGCTATTATTGTTGTTGTTGTGGTTGTTCTCTTTATAAAGTTCCCAAGAGAAATCTCTCACTTTTCTCCTACATTAGGGCATAGCAAGGAGTGAGCAACTATGGCTGAGACCTCCCAGGTGCCCATTTGCTGGTACATTGAACTTGGACATCTAACCTCCAGAGCTGTGAGACAGGTCTGTGGTTTACAGGCACTTCACAATATTTCCTGGTATCAGTAAGAATGGACCAACACACTATCTTTTGTTGGTTTCTTCATAATTGAATGCAAAGATTAAACCCCAAGATAACCTTGTTAGTCCCTCAAGGAATGAACAGCCTACTCGCTGTATCCTGGTTCAGCTGATGAAGTTCAAAGTCACACAAGTGCAGTGGCATTCAAGGCGGACAGTCGCTGCTTCCATATTTAGAAGTGAAGAAAAGAACAAAACTCCTAAATCACAGCTAGGGATATTGGAGGACAGACCAGACTGCAGAGACCCCACTCTGAGAGCCCAGGCTCATCAGTTTCCTTCTACGCTGTATCAGAACCCTTACCTGATTCAGTAGGGTGGAGAGCAGGCAGAGAATAGTAGCACATTTTCAGCGCTCTCTCTGGATGCTGCCTGGGCATGACATTTGCAGTTCAGGATGGCTCCTTGGTCTCCAACCGGTCCTGGAAGTACAAAGCATCACGGGAGCCAAGAACACCTTCTGCCCTCTGATTTGGGCACAGCGGTGGCCACTTCACTCAGATGCGTGCCTCCCAGCAGTCACTCCCGCCTCAAGGCCCACAGACTGGCATGCCGCAATATGCTCTACCTGGGGCTACACCTGAGACCATATGGACTTTTAGCTGCTACACCATCCAGGGTTTGCCTGCAGAATGCAGAGGACCAGATGGAGCAGACAATACCTGTGTGAGCCCGTCTGATCAGCTCCTGCACCATCCAGGGCCTGCCTGCCTGCAGAACGCCAAGGACCAGATGGAATAGACAATACCTGTGTGAGCCTAGCTGACTTACACTGCTGGGGCCTTGGTGTGAAGAAAATGGCAGACTATAAACATTTAAATAAGAATCCCACAACACATGCTGATTCCTTTCCGCCGGGGATGGTTGTAGGAAATATAAACTCACTTCGGAGTAGAACTGAACTTGATTCTTTCTTTCTTTTTTCCCCCATAAAACGTAAGTCAAATGATTAAAAGCAGACTCAGATCCGAAACTTGTCAAAGTCACATCTAGATTTCAGGCCTGAACAACTAAAAGTTTAGAGTTACCAGACATCAAAATGAGAGATGACTAGGGGTGGGTAGAGCAAGTTTGGAAGGAAGAACAGAAATTTGGGTTTTGATTAAATTAGAGGAAGGACTGGATATACTGGACCTCGGCTTTTCTGTTTTTTTTTTTTTTTTTTTTTTTTTTTTTTTTTTCCAGAGTATGTGTTCAGTCTGTCAGAAAGTCTGCTCTTTCTAAGCACACAAAG
Source organism: Peromyscus leucopus (assembly GCF_004664715.2). Classification (NCBI taxonomy): domain Eukaryota; kingdom Metazoa; phylum Chordata; class Mammalia; order Rodentia; family Cricetidae; genus Peromyscus; species Peromyscus leucopus. The sequence goes on along the minus strand of NC_051081.1, from coordinate 55,051,342 downwards.
AATCCAACAACACATGGCACCCGGCCGCCTCTACCATGGCTGAACCGCCCCCCGTTAGTTGGGTTATTTGCAATAACTTCACAGTTATGCTCCTTGCTTTGCATTTTCCCTACCACCATGCATGATCATCAGCTTAGAGCATGACTCAGGACACGCCATCTCTCTGCCGCATCGCTCAGTGGATTCCTATCCCAGTCAGCACAGAGGCAAAGTTCACAGGCCTGGAAGCCACATCCCCCTGTGACCTTAGCCACTATTAAGATCTCTCTACCTCTGTTCCCTTTGCCACCCTAGGTTCTTTCATATGCAGGGGTTCCTCTGAGTTCTGGGAACCATACTTTGAGTCATTTGCATATTTATAAATATCTTCCCCCAGGTATGGATTACCTGTCTTAAAGGTGCCTCCAATTCACATAATGAATAGTCGGTATCACAAGAGAAAGGAAAAAGCTGCTACCTGAGTTAAGGAAGTCAATGAAGGCCACAGGGTGGGGGCCCAAAGCTTTGGCTGCTCCAGTCTGAAACACTTGCTAGGCCACCAATGTTTGATGACTGAAGTTTTATGGCTGCTACAAACAAAAGAGTCAAAGTCACAAGGCAGAGAGAGGTTGGGGTGGGAACTGAAGGGGACTCATTGAGGACTCCGGATCTCCCAAGGGCTACTAATTGAGAGAAATGAAAACAAAGAATGTCTCCAAAGGGAGGAAACAAAGGGTTTGTCTCTTTCTCTCAAAGGAACTGAATTCTGTTCGGCATTGATGCCCAGAAACCAAACCATGGCTCCACAGGGTCTGGACTGAAAAAACCCATCTCCCTTATGGGGATACCCTTGACAGAATCAAATAGACAACCAGTCATCCAGCCCTACCATGTGGATTCCCACACGAGAGAAAGGATGGGATCTGGGGCTTTGGAAGGCTGAGTTTATGAGCAAAATCACAAAACTGAGAAGTTACCATCTGCAGTGAGATGAGTGGCACCGGAGGGCGTTCTATTAAGTGACATGAGCAGACAATGTGCGCGATGCTTTCCCCCATGCGTAGACATTTAGGAAGAAAAGCATGGAGTTGACTAACGAACAGTCAGAACCAGAGGCTGGAGAAGGAGGGAGGAGGTTGGGCAGGGGAGGCTGGACTTGACCGCTTGATCACCAAGCCATATTAACATGGGCAACACTAAGGCACAAAATAGGATGCACAGGGCTAGGGGGTGGGGATGGGCCATCAGACAAGAGCACTTGCTCTGTGAGATAAGGATCTGTGTTAGAACTCCTAGGAGCCACATACAAAGTTGGGCATGACTGTAAGTGCCTGTGTTAGGTGCAGGCTTCAGGGAGCTCCCTGGATTTCACTGACCACCCAGGATAACCCGAACAGTAAGCATACAGTTCAGTGAGAGATGCTCTTAATGAAGTGGGATGAGGAGACATCGAGAAGATACCCAGTATCCTCCCCCAGTTTTCACATGCACTCACACAGGCGTGTGCACACCTGTACAATCACAGCCACGTACTATAAGTGCACACCTTGCACATAACACAAACACGTGTACACACACACACACACACACACACACACACACACACACACACACGTATGAGTAGGGGGAAGGGGAGGAAGAGGTATCTAAGTATTCATAACAGAAGATACCAAAAGATGGGCTTGAGCAGCTCACATACTGGAAATAATGAGACATGAACCTAGGTATCATAAGCCAAATGAATAGTTTAAAAATAAGTTTTCCAAAAAAACTCTATTAAAAAAAGAAACAGTGTGTAAAAGCATGAAGCCAACTTAAAAGAATCCAACAGAACCTTTTTTCCAATCAAGAATATAGAAATTAAACATATCCTAAACTGTAGCAGTCAAGACGGGGTTGAAGAGAGTATTAGTAAACTGGTAGGTGGAGCTACAAAAATCACAAAAGAAATAGTGAAACGCTACAGAAAACAAAACAGAAGAAACAAGATACTCCTGAGGCTCCCAGCTACTTAGAAGCAAATTCTAAGTCCAGTGAGTCAAGCGGAACTTCTCCTTAGCTGATGTGCCCACTTTTGTAGGACTCATACTTTAAAACGTGACCCAGTGTTCACAGCGCATGAATGAGGAAATCAAGGAAAAGCATACTGTGCTCATGTCTTAGCGGGCAAAGTCACTTTTACCAGCTTCCTGTGTGTGCTCCCAGAAGCATTGTACTCATGCACAAGTGAATGAACAAGCTCTTTTTTATTTGTTTCTAATTAATTGAATGTGTTGTGTGTTGTGTGATGTCTATGTGTAGGCATGTTTCTGTGTATCTGTGTGTGCTTGTGTGCTTGTGTGTGTATGTGTCTGTGTGTGTGTGGTTGTCTGTGGTTGTGCTTGCCAAGGCTACATGCATACGGATAAGAGGATAGTTTGTGGGAGGTGATCCCTTCCTCTCATCCTGTGGCTTCCAAGGATTCCACTCAGGCCATCAAGCATCCATGGTAACCACTTTAACATACTGAGAGGCCTCACTGGCTCACACTGATTTTTTTTTTAAGGTAATAGCACATTATACAAACTTAGTTCTTAAAATTTTTTTATGGTATTAAAATCATTCCAAATAGGAAATATGAAACTTGCTGAGCACTTTTAATGGATACAGAGATGTCTATCCTGTTGATGGGGACCTGTGTTCCTTGCGGGGAGAGGGCACACTGGAGACTGGAAGCAGGACTTTCTAACACTCAGCCCAGGCTCTACCGCTGAGATTCAGGACAGCTGTCAGGCAGGAGTTAGCTGTCCTGTTGCTGAGGTGAAAAGTGACTTGTGGAAGAAAGAGTTTGTTTTGGTTTGGGGTGAAGAGAGGAAGGAGAGGGCAGCCAGGGCAGAAAGGTGAGCGATCACCTCTTCAACGGCAAACACGGAGCAGAACGAGCAAATGGGAAGCAGGGTGAGGCCACGGACTCTCAAACCACCCCTGGTGATGCACGTCCTCCAGAAATGCTGCATCTTCCTATCATCCCCCAAACAGCATTACCAACTGAGGACCAAATATCTGAATAATTGAGCTTATGGGGGACATTTCTCATTTGAACCAGTCCATCTAATTTATCTTTAACTATCACTATCTATTCATGGAAATATAAGTTGTTTCCAATATTTTATTATAAACAATGCTTTAATAAATAATCTTGTATAGGTATCATTTCAATATAAATTTTGTCGTAAGTGAATTTATAAGGATGGATTGGTGGGTAAGAGCAGTGTGCATGAAAATATTATTAGTGAGAATTTGCTAGACAGTCTGGTCAGTAAAGCGTCCACTGTGCATTCATGAGGACCCGAGTTTAGACCTCCAGGGTGGCCGTACACAGCTGTAACTCCAACTCCAGGGTGTGGAGACAGAAAGATTGATTGCCAGAACTCACTAGCCAGTCTGACTACATCTATGATCTCTGGGTTCAGTGAGAGACCTTATGCCAGAAAAGGGGGTGGGGTAAAGAATGATGGAGAAGACACCTCACAGTGACTGTTGGTCTCCACACATACATACACAGATGTGCACACCCACACACTATGTCCACCCCACAGCCCTACACACACACAGAAGAAAAAGATACTGAGCGTCTGTCTTTTTGTTTTCTATGTATGAAGGGCTCCATTCTGGAACTACAGCTGCACATTCTTAGATTTCCAGTGCTGAAATTTGACTTTCCTTTTTCTGCAATGTATGTGACCAAAGTATCTAACTCTGCATGTGATTTACTTATATCATGACAATATAATCCTCCACAGGGAAATGCTCAAAGCTTCTTTTGTGACTCTCAGAAGAAAAGCCAAAGACACTATGGCAATCATCTACCACCCACTATTACCACGCCCCTTACCTCGCCGCATTCTCCGTTTTAGTTGCTCTGAATCGGTCAAAGCTTCTCTTCTGTTCCTTCATTATCTACCCTGAATACCAACACCATCCCTGTACAATCTGTTCTTCCCCTTCCAACTGTAAGCCACAGAACAATCCTAAACTCATATCCAACAGGAACATGATAGGCAAAGTCAGACTGGGATGTTAGTTCTATTTGTTTAAAAGTGTGGAGCTCCTAGAGTTCGAGCTGTTCTCATACTCAAACACGTTCAACAGACAGAGAAAGAGACAGAGAGAAAGGGAGGAGGGAGAGAGATGGAGATGTTCAGACAGGCTCACCAGATTCTCCACAAAAACTTCCAGCATGGACAAGCTCATCTACCTGTGAAATCATCCACACAATCTTCGGCCTTGGGACCTCGGGACTGGGATTGGAACAGAAAGATTCCATGGAGCCAATAGCAATACTGAATTAGCTAGAACACCTGCCAAATTAGCATGTGGCATTAAAAAAAAAAAAGGACAGAGAAGAGGTCAAAGGTAACAGTGTGCTGACAATCTTGTGGACTTCGTTTTTTAAAATACTTTACACATTAACACAAGTTGGCCTCCCCGAGCTCCTCTTCTGCTCATGTGGTTGGGGAGTAGCTGGCTGCACTTGCGCTGCATGGGAGCATCTGTCTGTCAAGGGCTCTGTCCCCTCTGCTCTTTCTCAGCCCTAGGGCCTAATGAGGTCTTGCTGTAGTCATAGCAACAATGGGACATAGCGCTCCCAGCTAATTACAAATCCTTCTGAGTTAGGAAAGAAAATCAAGACATACAAGGTCCCCTCAAATATCCGACTTGGTCGGCCTTTTATCTTTGACCACACAGAAAGTCCTCTTTTCTCTATGGAAAGGGAGGCTCTTTTTGATAAGGTGAGCCTCCAAACCACAAATGTTTCTTCTATTGTATTTCAAAAGACAAATACATGGCTATACTTCGCTTGACTCAATCAGTAATTAATTAGAAGCATGATTTGTATTCACAGAATAGTTGTATTTAATCCCCAAGAAAATACCATTTTCTGGGAAACCTACTAGATCAGCAAGAGTAAGACCATCCCTGCTAGCAAAGCCATTTATGTTTTATTTAAAGTTGTCACGTGGTGCCTACATTTTCTTTCAGATATCTCAAGCCGTGTGGCAGTTCCCCAAATGGCTCACTCCAGAAACAGCTTCGGATCGTACATTTGTGCCTCATCTGTTGACAAGCATGTTAGTTTCTATGAATTCCCTCTAGTACTCTCCTTACCAAATACAACTGTCAGAGCAGGGTCTCCAAATGGTGGATTGATACAGACCCATGAGGTCCACCCTTCCCAGTCGGTTCAATCACTTTGTGTTTGGTTTCAACAAAGAGAAAATTATTTTTAAGGTGCTGACTCAGACCTTCATAGGATTTACTTAAATGTTTCATACTTTAATTGAAATATATAGACGTGTCTCATATTCCTGAGAGAAGTGATATGGAAATTGATCCATAGTTCGGATGTGTGCCTTTTCCTGTAGCATCCTATTATTCTTTCTTCTTTCTCTAATCAGTAATCAGGGGGTAAGAATTTGGGGAGAAGGAGGCTCCTATGTGCAGTGTGCATTTTCTTCTCTGGTGGGCTCTTCCATGGGCTGGATAACAGAGATTAAAGGTGTGTATATTTAGCATCGGAAAAGCATAATGTATGTTTTCACACCTCCCCAGTGACGAGCCCTATACATTAATCAAGGAAGCTGGCTTCCAGGGAAGCACTGGAAAAAATAGCAGCCCCTTCCTTAATCAGGGTTTCACCGCTGTCACTCGGGAATCATTGGGGAGAATCGGGAGCTATGGGGCTCCTTCCCATAGGGCTCTCATCTTCTGAAAAAGTCTGTCCTGTGCACTTCCCAACCCCGAAGCCTCAGATCCCCTAACGACCAGCCCTGCTCACTGTATCCCAGGATATTTAATTCTTGCTCGCTTAACTGACTGGTTCTAGCAGGAGACTGCTTTTCTGTCAGCCTTTTTAATGGAACTGCGGCTTTAAATGCAGATTCTAAAACTGGATCTTGAAAATAACAAACAAACAAACACCTGTTGGGCTGATACCCAGCTTCCAGGCTGGGCATTGTTTGTGTCCTCTCTGATGGAATCACTGTGACTGCACCTGGGTTACTGTGACATTACAATACACTGTGAGTGAGATTAGAGACCAGGGCCAGCTTCCACAGCTTTATAGAATTTAATAATGAAACTGGCTAAACCCCATAGTTACTGATCTCCAATTTCCCTGATTTATGGGATGGGGAAACCACAGTCCAGGACATGAAGACAAAGGGTCCAAGTCTACCCAGGGGAGAGAAGAACAAAGAGAAGTTGACATCAAACTTCCCCAGGTCACTGAAATTGAGTTAGGCATCAAGTAGTGAAAACAGGCTAATTACATCTTTGGATGTATTATAGAACTTTTTTCCCATGAAAAAATAAAATCTGATATTGAATTAAAATGGACAGCCTGATTTGTGACTCTTTTCAGAGGTATGTTTTGTTGTTTGGTTTTTGTTTTTGAAATATCAAGGGAGGTGTTTAGTATTTTCCTCAGTGACAGCATAAGGGCTCCTTGTGTGTCCTACTGGTTTCTGTGGACCAGGTTACTTACTAAGCCATACATACTGTGGCAGGAACCATTCCTTCAGCCCAGGAGTGAATGTGAACAGCTAGATCTACAAAGAAAAATGGTCCCTTTAACTTCTGTGAAGAATGTCTCATGAGACTAAATTAGAAGATCTTTGTCTGTGAGAAAGCGGTTTTCTGGTTTGCAGAATGGATTTAAGTAGGCACTCCTCTATGCTGGCATTGATGAAGGCAACAGCCAATGCATTGGGTACCACACATTACCTTGGTGGTCTTGATCACTTAGCATTATCATAACAATTCGCACTTTATAGTGGGGATTGTAGTAAATTCTACGACCTTTCTGCTATAACAAATTAAAAAGTTCACACAGTATTCAAGTGTTTCTTCTCATGTAAGAAGACCAGTCAAGTGCCATCTTCACACTTCATCCAGGGAGAGCCCTGTGTGGACTTCAACACGCTCCATTCTCTGTCAGTTTTCCTCTGTGGACATTTACATGCCTGTGATGGCCAGCCAATGAGAACAGTCAGGCAGGTGTTTACTGGGCATCCTTCTCTGTCAGAGGATGCTGACAGGATGACAGTTTCTAATCATATGTCTTTCTCTTGCTTCCTCAGGGGAAATACATCTGGCCTCCACTGTGTGTTTGAAGGTAGGGCAGTACAGTGGCAGATCCCCAGGTTTTGTTCTATACGTGTGGCTTTGGATAATTCAGACAACTTCTCAGTGATACAATGTGCCTAGACACAAGTGCCTAGACACAAGTCATTGATGGTATCAATGACTCCAAAGGGGTATTTTCAGGAGACAGTATCTTGAAATGCTTAAGAATGGTGAACGAATCCCTGAAATATTATTAGTCATCTATATTATATTTTTCATTATTCATGACATGTATGTGCTGCACTGGGTCCTCAGAGCCCACAAACCTTCAAGCAATTGCTTCTCAGATAGATAAGAAGCAGAGAGTTACACCAGGTTTCACAGACTTGGTTATGTTAGCAGGAAACCCTCCCAGACCAGCTAAAACACATAACGACCATGGCTTTGAAAACCTGTTCATCTCCTGAGCATCACCAAATGTGTTGTCTCTTGAGCAAAACACCATACAAATCTGTTGTCATGAAATCTGTTTTTTGCTGACATAAAATATGCTTTTTTTTCCTCCTGACCCAAAGTGTCATCATCGTGACTTCCAGTCAACCAAATCGCAATGCTGGCCACGCTTCCATCTTGTAACTGATGTGAGAGAGTATGGCTGACACATGGTCCCACAAACATTTAGGAAGAGAACCCAGGATAGATGCCCATTTTGGTGGTCTTCCAGTTTTATTTCCGGGCATCCCACTGCCATGGGAGTAGTATTAATTCCCATACTTTCTGAAACGTTGTTTGGGACCCCAAAGCCCACCTTGCTGTATCCCCCCTGCCCCCCCATCATTTGCTGGTGCATACAGAGCAGCGAAAGAGCTAAGTCACTGACACCCAGGTTCCTGGCTGAGATTAAACCAAGCCTCACTCCACCTTCCAGTTCCAGCTTGCATATCATTAAAGTCTGTGTGGTACCACTGTTTAAAACTGAACATTAGTGCAATGGTGAAGATGTTCTAGTCTCCTTATCTTGTGATGACAGACACCATGACCAAAAGCAACTCAGGTAGAGAAGAGTTTATAGGCTTCTATTCCCCTGTCATGGTTCATCATTGAGGGAAACTGGGAAGGAACTAAAGTAGGAACTTGAAGAAGAGACTGTGGAGGAATACCGCTTGCTGGCTCACTCACAGGATTATGTCCGGCTGGCTTTTTTAAACATCCCAGGGAATGATGCCACTCATAGTGGGCTGGGCCCTCCTACATCAATTAATAACCAAGATAACCCCACAAAGCCATGCCCAAAGGCCCATTTGATCGGGACAAATCCTCCATTGAGACTGCCTCCTCAGATGACTCTTGGCTGTCTCAAGTTGACCACTAAAGCTGACTGGTGCGGGAAGCATCTACAGTGTCCAAGTGCAAGAAGACCGATGTACCCCAAGGTGAAAACACATGTGCTGGTTACAGGACCGACAGCTGTGAGCCAGCGGCAGCTCACAATACATATACTACCCCCAAAGATGCCAATAAACAGAACCACACACACAAGATGAAACACTGATCAATGTATAAACATGTGACCAGAGTCTTGGGGGGGCACAAAATCCTGTTTCCTCTAGGCCTAATGACTCAAGTCACTAATTCCAAGTACCCAGGAACTTTGTAGGCTCTAGCTAGAATCAGTGGCAAGAAAATAAAAACTATAATTGTCTTTTCTGATGGCGTAGGGCTTGTTGTATGAGGTGTTTGCATATCAAATGTTAATGCAAGAAGCATTGTATAACACTACAGAAATTAAGGTCTTGCCGCTTACATGAAGTCTTACTAGCTCTACTTATTCCTTATTCTTTCTACACATATTCCAGCTCCCTATACATCAGCAAAGTGAGAGGCTGGATCTTCATTATCTCCTATTTCCCTTTATGTAAAATTTCACAGCCCTCAGTGCGAGGTATCCGTATCTCTTGCATTGCTTGGTTCTTTGATAAAATGGACACTATCCCATTACCAGCTTGCAAATCACAATCCCACAGATACTTAGAGCAACTATCAACTGCCCATCTGACTTTTGAAATTATCATTTATTCTTGGCTTCTGCTGTCCTCTCTGTAGGGTTTTTCTCTTAATTTGGGAACATAACTTTCTTCTTCCCAGACTTTTCTTGGCGTTCTCAGGTCACACTTGGGAGGCTGGCATCGATAATTGACACCAATTGCTTTCAAAGGGGCAGAGAACAAAATGGCCTGAAGTCAACAAGCTGATTGAGGAGCCATTCCTTGGCAAGGTGACAGAATCATCCAAAGGATGCTGTGATGTCATGTTGTTCACGTCCTCTGAAACATAACAAAGTATCATAGTAGGAGTAGTCATATGCTACAAAGAAGTAACTATGTTATGCTTTGGATGTTACACAATGAAGCCCTGTAGCAGGAACCTTAAAAGTTCTTATTAATAAAATCAAACCCGAGGCGAGTTATTGGGGTCCATGCTGGTAGATCAGAGAGACAGAACAAGCCACAGCTAACCTCACCTGGTCAACTTCTCAGCTGGTCTTGTTTCCTCAGACTGGAGGCCTTTGAGTCCTCATCCAGAATGGGTCTCAGCTGAATTACTGCTCAAAAGCCTGAATGCTTAACCAGCCAAAATCTTCTAGTTTCTGGTCCTCACGCCTTATATATCTTTCTGCTTTCTAGCACCATTCCCTGGGATTAAAGGCTGGCTTTCTGGGATTAAAGGCGTGTGTCACCATGCTTGGCTATTTCCAATGTGGCCTTGAACTCACAGAGATCCAGAGGGATTTCTATCTCTGGAATGCTAGGATTAAAGGTGTGAGTGCCACCATTTTCTAGCCTTTGTATCTAGTGGCTGTCTGTTCTCTGACCCCAGATAAATTTATTAGAGTACACAATATTTTGGGGAACACAATACCACCACAAAGCTCAATCTCAGTGGGTGGGCTATCATGGGATTTGCTGAGAACTTGAGGAAACCAAGTCTAATTGGGGCCTCTGCATACTGGGAACTTGGGGCCATATCATCTTTTTGTTTGTCTGTTTGTTTCTGCTTCCTGGCCACCGTGAGCCCTGTCCATGTGCTCCCTGATGCTATCTACAATGTGACATGGAAGTGTTGCCCCTGGGCTCACAGGGGCCACCAAAGACTGGAGGACAAGGTACCATTAAACTTTTAAGTATTCTGTTAAGTGGATCCAACAAGGAATGACAATAGAAACACTGGCTGCTGAGAGTCACTGAGAGCAACATCTCTTGGGCAGTTTGTGAATGCATCGTGGGGATTGGAAGAGGACATTTCAGAGAAGGAAATGAGTGGCTTGTTCCAGTCAGGTGCCTGTGAACACAGCTGGGCAACTGGCATGAAAATATGAGGAGAGGTGGGCAAGCCAACGAAGAGAATGAGTTCGGGGCAGAAGGACAACCACCCGGTACCTCACCAGGAAGACAGGGCAGGTTTCAAGGACTTTCCCCACCAACCGTGCTCACCATCCTTGCACTGACTCCACAGGCTGCTGCAAACAGCATAGCAGTGAAATGTACCAGTAAGTGGGCCAGATTCATGGCTAACACTGCACCGAAGTTCCCTGTGGTTCCCAGAGTGAAGTCTGAATTTTCAAGGTGGCAAGAGGACTCCCAGAACTATGATCATTTGACTCAGAGTCTGAATGGTCAGCCACTGGGTCTGTATAGATATTTCGCTAATCTCAACTCTCTTCCTTCCTTCTTGCTCCCCGTCTCTGTCTGTCTCTGTCTCTCTGTCTCTGTCTCTCTGTCTGTCTGTCTGTCTCTCTCTCTCTCTCTCTCTCTCTCTCTCTCACACACACACACACACACACACACACACACACACACACAGCAGCTGCCCTGCAGCCTTCTCTTTTCTCTGTATGGCTCTAATCTCAGGATCTTCATGTGGTCCATTCTCCCTTTAGAAGTCTTTCTGCCCTTCCTTCACCAAGGTAGACATCTGTCCTTCAGGTCTCCATTCCTTGTCCAAGCCATTCACACTGAGCCTGCCTCTCAATGCCAGATCTTCCTAGACCCTTCTTTGTGTTTACATGAATTTGTTAATGTAAATGCCATTTTTCCTGACCAGATTAAAATGCCATAGGTATAAGGTGTAACCACTGGCAGATGAGAAGCAATCGATAAACTGGGAAGGAGAGACAGAGGGAAGACTATGCAAAGTGGTAAGGAAAACAAAATGTTGCAAGGCAACTCTCCTGAGGTGCCATGATCTCCTCAGAACAAGCAGGAGACAGTCTGCTTAGTCTTGTTTAAGAAACAGATCCTACATAGGCATGGCAGCACACACTTAGGGGGCAGAAATAGTCAGGGTTCTGTGAGTTCAAGGACAGCCTGGTCTACAAAGTGAGTTCAGGGCTATGTAGCGAGACCCTGTGTGGGAGGATGAAGAGGATGAAGAAGGAAAGAGGTATTTCTGCTCTTGGTAAATTAAAGGTAACTTTGAAATGCTAGCAACATAGTAGCGAAGATTATGGGTACGTCCATGTAGCACAAACCCTAAGCAAACAATGGCTTGGGCTTCAGTGTTTGATTTCCCCCATGAAAAAGAAGAGTGCAGACTTGCCTGGGTAAACCCTAGGCATGTCAGGACCAGGTGTCCTCAGACCACTGCTCCGCCATCTCTCGGGTACCACCCTCATCATCATGGCCCAAGAAATACATTCATGTGGGGTTAGGGTGGAGGTGGCAGATGGAGAGAAGAGCTTACCTCCTCCACTGAAACTGTAGCTCCCAAAGTCACAGGTTATACCCTCTTGCTCTTCATTCTCCAGAGCTCAGGAACTAGCCTCTTCTGAATTGGAAGAAAGACTGGGAAACAGAGCACTCTAGGAACTATGTAATACTATCATTTCCATAGACAAGGACTAGAAGACAGTAGACACCGAGTTTCCCACAAAGGAGCAGTCTCTACTACAAACAGCTCCATGACTCTTTCCTGAAAGTTTATGATATAAACAGAATTCTAGAGTCTTAAAATTGACACAAGCCTCAGTTGCAAAGCTACAAGGAATAAAAAATAAAGCAAAAAATAAAAGACGAAAAGAGCCCAATAAACAACAGAACGGAGAATAACAACCTGACATACAGAATTATACAAAAATAGGACATACTTTCCTGCAGAGTCACCCACAAACACACCTCCTGCAAATTTAGTTGCATTAAACAAAAACAAAGTTGTGCTTTGCTGACACTGTAAAGTCAACATGTAGCGTGCCTGCCAGGATTCCAAAATAATAAAGATTTGATAAATGGTATCCCAGGGTCCACTCAAACATCATCGGCAACTACAAACGCAAAGGATTGTATGCTGGGGAGAGATGCTTGCTGAAGCATCTTGGGAGGGGACAAAAATCAGGTCACCGAGGCAACCAAGTGTTATCTTTGCTCTCTATGGCTTCTCCAACAGGGTGGGCAGCTGGACTGATTGGGTCTTGTCATCCATTAACGGGAATGGATGACAGAGTGTCAGAACTGCTGATGTCACATGTGGGGTGCTGCTGGAGCCAGAGGTCTGGGAGTATTATGGGACCCATCTGTCACCGGAGACAAAGATGTTCTCCAACCTGAGGCTGTTCAAGGCACCTAGGTTTTCACCTGATGTCAGACAGCCTGTTTCTTTATTTCAAAGAAAAATAACTGGGGCGGGATGCCAGGAAGGAGGCCTGGGGCCCCCACTACCAGCCGCAGGAGAGATCGTTAACTTAATCTTCCAGCACTTGCAATGCAGAACAAGGAAGCTCCAGAGAAGACAGCAAAGAAGCCCAAGGCTAGCCTCCCTTCACGACTGAGACTAGAAAAGCAATGGGAAGGCACATGCATGGTCCCAGCCAGGAGTAACAACTTCCTTGCACCAATCCCTGTCCTACCCGAGGATCCCTCTACAAACTCATCCATGAGCCCTTCTCTATCCGTAGAGTTAAAAAAAACCAAAAGCACCAGCCCTCCTCTGACATCTGTGAGCAATTGTTCGAGTCAGGCACTTAATATTAAAATCCCCAGCTTCACACTGCTTTAATGACCTTACGTGCACATTGCAATCATATTATTCAAACTTAAGCTTATTTATTGTGCTTTGAAAGCCTCCGACGAGCAGGTATTTGGCACTGAGATGGCTGTTTGCTTCTGAAAGTTTCATGGGAAGCCAAACAAACCTGCTTTCCCCACTCCTTGTCTGTGGTAGCCCTTCTTTCCAACTCTGAGTCATGTGGTGACTCTGGTTACCCGCCGGCTAACCATAGTGTTGGAGTCCTGTTCCTCCACCCAGGCACAGCCTCCAGCTTGAGACTAGCCTACTGCCGGACTTATCACCTGGATTAATGTGCTCTTGAACCTGAGTAAACGGTAGTTACAACTACTTTCTGGATCTTTTTTGTACCCTGCCATGTGTCTCTGCAATGAGTGATCCTGAGTTCACTGAAGGCGTCAAGTTCTAACAGCTCCGGACTGCAGGATGGCAGCCTGGAGGTCAAGTATGAGAGTCAACAGTGGCCTGCTCATCTGAATCAGCAGAGGTCCTCTGGCCTCGCAACCTGTGCTCTCAGTGAGAAAGGAGAGCACCATCAAAGTCTCGATTCTCAGCAGCCTTAGCTGCCTCCTTATGCATGAGGTTCCAACTGGGGGAGGCTGGAGGTGAGTAGCTACCATCACAATGCACTGGAACATATTGGTGTGAAAATGTACAGGGTGTGTCAACGAGTTTCTTGGGAAAATTTTTAGCTTTGGTATGTACACCTCGCTCTCTCAAGTTTGTGCTGGGATCCAGAAGGACAGGTAGAAACTGAGTCATATATCCGGCAAGCACTCCCCTCTGAGCTATACCTGCTCTATGGACTCAATGCAGAGCAGCTGTGACTACACACACAAGACAGTCAACATCCCAGCCTGGAGAATAGAGGAGGAGCTCATGACCCCTCCACCCAAAGCTCAGGAGCAACTGACAGTCATTGGATACTAGGGGAGAAAGGCAGCTTCCTTAAAGGTATGGTCCCTGGCAGATTGACTTTGCTGCAGTGGATAGCCGGAAATCCACGAGTATGTGAGTGGCACAAATTAAAACCAATGGGTTCATTCAAAAAAAAAAAAATAGACAACAGTTGGGAGAGAGAGAGAGAGAGAGAGACCAGATACTAGAAAAATTATGGAGAGGAGTGATGGGTGAATCTGAAATGTGCATCATGTAGAAAATTCTCAATTAGTAAAAATATTATTTTGAATAAGAAACAAAAAGAGTTTCCCTTTCTTCACAGCTCAGAGATCTCATATATCCTCACCTCATGTGTGTAGGTAGCTCAAACAAACTTTAGAGCGGTGTGGACAAGGAGATGCCCAGCCTCCTCTGAAGGCCACCCTGTGTCTACTTTTTCACAGCAGGCTACTCTGAAGACAGCTCTGTGGGAGGGTGTGCCAGGCTAGCTTCTGGCTAGCTCTTTCAACTTAACCTGTTTCTCTTTATCTACCTTTTGCCTCGGGTCCTATGACCTTTCCTTCCGTGTATCTCCCCTTCACTGCTTCTCATGTTGGCTGGCTGGCATCTGCCTGTCTTCTTACACCAGGTGTATCGCTCGCTGTCCCTCCTTAATCTCTTGTTTTTTTTTTTCTCTTCTTTCTCTCAAGTCTAGATTTCTCCTCCTATTTATTCCTTCTGTCTGCCAGCCCCACTTATCCTTTTCCTGCCTAGCTATTGGCTGTTCAGCTCTTTATTAGACCAATCAGCTGCCTTAGGCAGGCAAGGTGAAACAGATGCAACACATCTGTTTATAATTTAACAAATGCAGCACAAACAGAAGCAACACACCTTTACACAGTTAGAGTAATATTCTTCAGCATATACAAATGTAACACATCTTTGCTCAGTTAAAATAATATTCCACAACAGGAGGGTTTTCATGACAGTTGCAGACAATGGGCTCCTGAGAGCTCCAGAGCCTCTGTAGGTGTTTCTTGGCTCTTAGAGAGCCAATACGTGCCAGAGGCAGACAAAAGTCTGGAGATGTCTACCCAGTTGTCAGCAGATGAGACAGCCCCAAGGATGGGGAACCAAGGGGACAGATTAGGCCCAGGCTCCAATTGCCTGGTAGTTTTGCTTGTTTTCTAGAGTGAACAATGGAGTCCCTCTTTTCTCATTCATTGGAATTGGGAGAGGGAAAGAGAGAGGAATGTGTACGGTCTGAATCATGACAATAAAGTCCATGAAATTCCTTGCAATACCTCCCAGAAAAGAAAAGTTTTGAGATACTAAAATCCTGCCACATGATAGAAAGAGAATTTGTTCTCTCTATAGATCTGTGTGAGGACTGATTGGTAAGGACAATGGGGGAGGCAGGTTATTCATAAAATAAAAATGGGCCTTCCAAAGAGAAGTTTCACTGAGTGACACTATTAACATTGGGTTTCCCATGAGGCCCAGGGCTGTCTGGAAAGGGTTTAATACCTGTCAGGCCATCAGCCAGATGCTTTCCTCAGGAGGATAGCTGAGTTGAGTAGGTAGCAGAACTCAAATCCAGTATAGTCTCCTTAACTCTACAGAGCCATGTGATCCTATAGAAGACCAGGGTCCTGGTGCCCTGGATGGTACTCAGAGCACAACCCATTGGAGCAGTACTGCTGGGTAAGATGCTGACTGTATTATCTACTCTTCAGAATGCTAAGACAACTGTCTCACAGGAGCAACTGGAAGAAGGAAGGGTTAATGGTTAATACTGCCCCTCGGTGTAAGGGTGTAGGCCATCATGGCGGGGAAGGCGTGACAGCAGAAGCCTGAAGCAGATGGTCACATTGCCTCGACTCTCAGAGAGCAGACAGCATACTCATGCTCAGCTCACTTTTTCCTTCTCATTCATTTTAGAAGCACCCTCACGGACACCCACAGGTGTGTCTCCTAGGTGACTCTAAGTCCCATTGAGTTGACAATCAAGATTAGCTAATGCATTGACCAACAGGACAGAAATACCCAGCATTCAGACAGCACAGCCCCCTGCCACAAATATGTTAAGTCTTTGCAGTGTGCCTGATACAGTCTCCCGGACACTGGCTCCTCCTTCCACAGCAATAGCAGGTACAGGAACCAAGGTTGGATCTCAGGTTGAGTCTCCCCAAAGCAAGACTCTTTGAGTTTCCCCCACATCCCAACAGAAGCAGCCTTTGGCCCCAGCTCAACACATTCTGCTAAAGCCTTTTCATTGGTAGACTATCTGTCTAAGAAGCACCTGGAAGTCACCTTCTAAGAGTGATGCTGGAAAAAGACTTATCAGTCATCAAGTAGGAGTAAAGGCCAGAGATCCAAAGATGCCTGAGGATGGTCCTTTCCCTCAGGGAATCTTTCCAGTCAATAAGAAACTTCAGAACTATAACAGATCATACTCTGATTGACTGGATAAATGTACAGTCTTCTTGAACCCCCCAGCCCCCATCATCTACCATAAAGATGGGATTATCCACTTTAGTGATGAAGATGCTAAGACTTGGTCCATTGAGTTGAATACCGTGAGGCCCTAACTAAAGAGAGGGCAGAGGCCTGGAGCTGGGTGGCTTTCCTTCTCACATGCACATGAACATTCAGAGACAAGGATTAGAGGGAGCTGTGCTTGTACACATGGAAGCACCTCTTCACTGTCTTACAGAACCATCCTGGGGACCTGGGGTCCATCTGTCTTTCTGTACTGACACAGTAGCCACTACATGGGACTAGAAGCACCAACATCACCTGCTTGTTACCCACTCACAATGGAGGGTAACACTTTTCACTGTCTCCTTATCAGTGGAATAGCCACGGTCATCCAGTGTCTATAGTCAGAATGCTCACTCTGTGTCTATGCACAGCCCGACTGGATGCTGCAGGCCCAAAGTCCCACTTCCTCTTTTGAATGTTCTTCCATTCAATCGGCTCCACCTCACACCCATTTACAAGATCAACCAGGTATCTGCCATGCTTCCCCATCCTATATCCTCAGCAAGCATCATGCGGAAGCTGTCACAGCAAGGGCAGCCTGCTGCCTTCAGTGAACATGCGGTGAGGGCTGAGGGATGCATACACAGCCACTCATGTCTGCTCCCTGGGCACGGCAGTTTATGAAGAGTTTTCATGGGTGTTGCCTCACCAGACTTCCTATTGGCCTGAGGAGGTACATGACAACTCTCCGCTCACTTGTGATTAAAGTGATGGAATGCTGGAGTGCTACAGTAGGAATTGTTTCATGCATTGAAATCACAACAATATCTTTCTCCTTGTGGCAGCCAGAGGGGCTATCTCCAACACTGTCATACGTGGGACCATCCTACTAGATAGCCTTCCTGCAGATAAACAAAACCTAGGCTTCCTTGGCCTGCCTTCCTACTGCATCTGAGATTCTTCAATGTCCCAGTATCCTATTGCCTATCACCCCCAGTTTGGCCACATATCAGCCTGTACCCCCATGTCCCACACCCCTGGGTGGTGACTGCCCCTCCTGGTGCCTTGTCACTTTCCTTACTAGCCAACTGCAAGTGGGGTGTACCTCCCATCTCTCCTTTTATGACGAGGAACCACATGACTCCTTGAATTATGCTCAGGTGTGTCCTTAGCAAAATGCCCAGGACTGTGTTTATATCCTGATGACTTTACAGACTTTTGGCTGGGTGGCAGAAAGGGGGAGACCAGAGAGACTTCCATCACCAAGAGGTCTCACTTAGAGCAAGAGTTTGCTCTGACAGGCAGACTCCATGGTCCATCAGAAGTGAGTACAGCCGCCATGGCTAGCTGCCAAGTACAGGGCCTCTGGTGAGAAGGGGGCTGGCCAAGGTCGAGCCTGATATTGCTATGCAAATTAGCATGGGACTATGGGCAGGTAGTGAAACAGGGTTTAAACACCAAAAACCAAAGCAAACTAACTAACAACAAAAAAATCTTAACCTAAACAGAATGAAAAAGACACCCAAGAAAGAAGGAACTCTCAATTCCCTGTGCAAAGTGGAGGTGACATTGGGGCACCCCGGGGGTTTCTGGAGTGATTGAATTCATTGTGAAAGATGTACAGAATAGGTGAGGAGTCTAGACACAGAGTGAACCTCAATCCAGTGAAGTCCTGCGAAGACCCATCAAGTGTCTAATCCTCTGAATGCTGGCCTTACTTAACCCTTCCAGCTACTTGGTAAAGAACTGATTTTGTTTCACTTTGTTGCAAATGAAAAAGCCACTTATTGCAACAGCAAGGGCTTGTTCACACCACCAGGATCACACCTCCATCTCTTCAGCTTCCTCTGTCTCTGCAATAGAAGTGTGAGCGCCATAAGACAAGACCGCATTTTCATTTAACACCAGCCAGCGGTCAGCACCTGGAAGGTACATCAGGGGAAGCATGGTAAAGAAAAACAAAATCCCACCAATCACCCTTCTATACATTCCAGACTATGTGCCTGGCGGGAGAGAGAAAATGTAATGTTCTGCTTAGATTATACCCTAATCAAGAGATTTGTATTGGCAATTCTTGCCTTGAGACTCAGATTTAAGTACATATTGACTTTTTTTTCCCAATTGTATGTATACACACATATGCATGTATCTATATGTGGCAGGGACTGATAACTCTCTCTCTCTCTCTCTCTCTCTCACACACACACACACACACACACACACACACACACACACACACACGCCTTTGTTTAAATATGCCTGTGTTCATCAAGAACCATGTGACCCGAAGCACTGCATACAGTAACATTCAAGTATTCAAGTTTTGGTCTCCATTTGAATTTTGCATGTGATAAGGTAATGAATGGAAAAATTAAAACAAACTGCAATAATCGGACTCCTGATCATTGTAGTAGGTGTATTCTGTCTGTAGAAGGCTGAAACACTAAAACATATTAGAAATGGTCTTGTTAGGCTTGTCTATTTTGGGTAGACAATCAGCATAGCTAAGTGTACCATTATAGAAAGCATTGAGGTCTGTGTCTGTGTGTGTATGTGTATGTGTATGTGTGTGTGTGTGTGTGTGTGGTGTAGGTGTGTGTGTGTGTGTGTGTTCAGATATATGCATGGTATATCTGTGTGTGTTCATATGTGGGTATTGTGCATCTCTGTGTATATGTGCATGAGTATGTATATGTATATGCTTATGTTTGTGCATGGTGATGTGTTACATACATGTGGAGGCCAGAGGACAGTCTTGGCTGTGGTTTCTCAGGGGTCATTCACCTTGCTTTTGGAAGCAGGATCTCTCATTGGCCTGGTGTTCACCAAATGTGGTAAGCTGGCTGGCCAGTGACCCTCAGGGATCTATCTGCCTATCTCCACCTCCCTAGCTGGGAGTTACAAGCAGGCACCCTTGAGCCCATCTTTTTACCTGAGTGCTGGGGTTCAAATTCAAGTCCTCTCATTAGCACACCAAATAATTTATCTCTTGAGCCACATTCTCAGCATCTGCACCATTTTTCTCTTTTAAAGATTCATTTATTTTGTGTACATGTGTGAGCCTATGTGAGTTCATATGTACCACATAAATGCCTGATGACCACAGAGGCAAGAAAAGGGCATTAAATGTCCTGGAACTGGAGCTGCAGGTGGTTATGTGATGCCTGCATGTGTGCTGGGAACTGAACCTGGGTCTTCTGCAAGAACAGCAAGTGCTCTTAACCCTTAACCCATGAACCTTATCTCCAGCACTCCGTGCACCATTTTCATTTAAGGGCAAATGGAAACCAGTCTTGCTGCCATTAACCAACCATTAGAAGCTACTGAGGAACACGTCAAGGGGGCCATCTGACCCTTCCCGCTCTCTGGAAGACTCCATCACACAGGGGAGGTCTTAGTCAAAGGGACTGAGTGGCATTAACTTTGGACATAACCCTCTGCTGTGTGCCCTTAGTACATCTCTCCAGAAGTCCTCTCTCAAGCAAGCAGGTCCTCTGTTAAGAGTGACACTGGCCATCACGGCTCCCACAGACATGCCCGTTGCTTCTAACTTGCAGCCGGTCACTTTAAAGACCAATCAGGACATTTAAGTATTAAAGGCGTGCTTCTCCTTCAGACGCTAATATCTTAGAGCTGTGCTTGCAGTTACAATCATGAGCTGGTAAATCCTGCTTTGTGAGAAACTGCTCCAGGCAACACCTTCCGATGTGTTACGATTGATCCAGAACTGAGCAGACAGTTCATACCACAGAACAAAGAAGAGGGGGAAAAATCACAATTTAGCAACTCAGGCATTTCCTACCTACAGGATCTTATTTTTATATTATTTATTCATCGAGGGTCGGCTTATTCTGAGACACACTACTCTTTCCCTCTCCATTGGAGGTTAACCCAATAAAGCACCATTAACAGCATGCCAACTGGCAAACTGTTCTTCGAGCATCATGGTCACCAAACTGTCTTTTTTCCTCCCAAGGCAGAGCACCAAAGCTTATATTATCTTATTTTTATGCTCCTATCTTAACTTTTGGGGGAAGGTTAAATTATTCTGAAAGTTCTGAGCCATCTACATATTTATTCTTTTTAAAGGTTCTGTGGTGTGTTAGCATCTGTATTGCCAGAAAACAAAATTTTCTTCAAAGTTATTCTTGGGCAGGCCTGGGACGCAACCCATATGTCCCACAGTTAGTGCAGCTCAAGGTTTTAATTTATGCCCCCTTTTCCAAACTTCACTGCAGCATTCCTTGCTTTGGTGAATGTGTGGCGCCACCTATGGGTCTGCTCTCAGAAGTTCATGTTCCTTTATCTGAAAACCATATTTCAAGTTGTCATTAAAATGATCGCTTTGAGGGTCTTAAAGATTTCAGACTGGATGAACATAAATAGAATGTCTTATCAATTTATTTTTCTCTCCAGTAGCCAAGGAGGCATTATTCTACTACCAAGGTCCCTAGCCTGGAAGAATTAGTAAAACAGACATAGAAGTATTTTCTCACCCCTTCTAACTTCTTAAAACATTTCCCCAGCTCCCCTGTCAGACTAGCCTCTTTGGGAGACCGTATGTACATTAGCCACGGGCTCTTGGAGGGAGAAGAGGGCATTGTGGCTGTGGGGTGGAAGCCATGAGGACCCAGCATTCCTGTTTTCTCCCTCCTTGTTGTCTAGATACTTGAGATGTGGAGATGAAAGTACCCAGGACCCACGCCGAGGGAGAACTTCACAGGACAGCACTCTCACTAATGAAGCTCTCTCTGAAAACACCCACAGCCTTTAGAGCTCTGATCTTCCTCCCTTTCCACCCTAGTGTGCGATCACTCTCACCCTCCGCATAATTAGAGCCACCAAACTGCACAGAAGCCACTTGTGCTCCTGAACACGAGGGGGGGGGGGCAACAGACCTAAGACTGCTCTAAAGCATGGATTCATGTCCTTCCTTGCATCTTCACAGCTAATACCATGGGTGTGTGCCCATGCCAAACTCCTCAACATACAGCCATTAAACAGATGCAATTTGCTGTATGTGGATTATGTACCCATAAAGCTTTAAAAGTCAAGCCTTGGATGGGAAAAGAAAATTAATTTTTAATATTTCTGCTAATCCATCTGCCCAAATGATGGCCTTTTTTTCCCCCTTTCTTTCCTTTTTTTTTTTTTTTTATCTTCAGTCTAACAAAGAGCAGTTGGGCAGCTATGGATGGAAAAAAAACTCAGCAGTGAACTACCGTGTAAATTAGAAGCCGTGGTTGTAAAGACGGATTTGTGTAACAGTGGGAGTGGAGAGTGTGTCTGCCTTGTAAATTTAATTAAACAGCAGGTGCAAAAATCAGGTCATATGGCTTTGATGTGCCCCGTGCGAGGATGACATCCAGACAATGATTCTAATATGAAGAAATTTGCATACATTTGCATCGGACCGCAGAGAGCGCTGGGCCCTTGCCACGTGCCGCATTTTATATCTAGGAAGTTGAATAAGATTTGAATGAACGATTTCTATTTAGACGCAGCGGAAAAATACAACGAGATTTCAGCACTCGCGCAGAAGGCCATGTGGACAGCAGGGAAGGCCTGTGAGGCACACTCTGAAAAGCAACCGCCCTCCCGAGCAGCAGCGGCGGCGGGTGCCTCAAAATGGAAGGAAGCAGACAGTGAGGAGGGGCGGGGAGGGGCGGGGAGGGAAATGTACTGTACTTGGATTTTTTTTTTTTAAGACTTCACAGAAGGTGCCACATTGATTAAGCCCTTCCTTTGTGGGCTCATCTGGGGCGTACCACACAGCATTCTTTTCACCCCCCGTCATCCATGCTACACACATCCTTAAATATAAAAATTAGAAGGAATTCTCTGTGAAGCCATTAGCATCTTATATAATCTGCCTTCGCTTTTAAAGGAATGTCTTTCCTGCCGTGTGATGTAGCTCTCGTCTCTCACGGCAGCATACCAGGAGGTCAGTGTCAAAAACGCTTCATGCGCTTCTGTCCCCTTGCGTAGACAGGAAAACATCACAAATCCGCAATCCTGCTGCTGGCCACCAGCACTCTGTCCGGGGTACTCAGGAGAAAGTTCTAAAGGGTATAGAGGCCACAGAGCTCCAGGTGAGCTGATGGGCGCAGAAGCCAAAGGGCTCTGGGGGAGTTCCACTGGGTGTCTTGACCATCACGGCGCCCTCTGTGAGGAACCCTTCCTTTGCAGGTCTAGGGCTCATCCTCGGTAACTGCTCTGGCCCCATGGCCCCACACACCTCTAGCCAGTCCCGGAGCTCAGGGTTCTAGCTGAAGCAGACCCTTGCCTTCGCACTGACCCCCTCCTGAGAGGAGCCCCCCCACCCAGCTGCATAGGAAATGCTGTCGGTCAGCCCCGATGTCTGTGAACAGTGTGAAACGCTGTCAGAAGAAAAGATGTAATTGGGTTTCCTGCAAATTAACTTTGACTGTTAGCTACTGAAACCGAATTCCATCGCGATGTGTACTTGGGATATTTCAGGGAAGTCAGACTTTTAAATGCAGGCTCAATCGTGATATCATGCTAATTTATTACCTGCCAAATTAACTTGCTGACAGTAAATGTGGCGAGAGCTCTTAAAATATTACACTCAGAAGTCAGGGCTCTTATCTCTGAGTGCATTTTTTCAAATGCTCAGTGTAGAAGACACAGCAGTGTCTTCTAACTGTACACAGCACCTCTCATCTTCCCCAACATGTTGCAAATTCCAGAGGGGCTAGAATCCTTTCTATTTGTCATGATGGAGTCAGCATTTATACCAGGGCCTGCTATGGGGATGGCATTCATAAATATGCTGAATTAATTGAATAGTGTTTTTTTATAAGAACCTAAGTTAATAGTAAGTGTCAACAGCTAATCTGTTGATAAATACCACATATCTGTGGTTAACAGGGAAGGAAAAGGTGAACACATTCACCTGGCCTAAGAAGGGGGCTGTCTGTCAGGTCACACAAACACATAAGGTGCAGAGCAATGGTGCAGGGCTCTGGAGTCTGGTTCTCATGGTGTGAAGAGCTAACACTACTAAGAACCTTAGAAAATATCCACGTACACATGATGTATCCTTCCCCTAAAACACATACATGTACACACACACACACACACACACATATACACATGCATGTATGTTACACACACACATACACATGCATGTATGTATACACACACACACACACACACACACAGAGAGAGAGAGAGAGAGAGAGAGAGAGAGAGAGAGAGAGAGAGAGAGAGAGAGAGAGAGAGAGAAGCATGAACCTAGGGCACATTAGGTGCTCTGTTTGGATGAGTGACAGCTCCAATCCTCCCCTCCAGTGAATATTTTGACTCTTTCCCTCTGGAGTTCCCACTCCAGACTCTCCTTTCACACAGTGAAGCTGAATCCACACCAAGCTGCGCACTCACCACGTTCATCGCAATTCCATCTTTGGGTCCAGCCTGTTATGACAGCAAGCCACCGGATGCTTCTGGACTCTCACGCGGCTGAGGCAACATCTGGAAAGCGCCTCCTAGTCCCACACTCAGGTCTCTTCATGTTGACACTGGAGGAAATATGCCCTGTGAATGGCTCTTGATGAGAGCGGAGAATTTCTCAACGGAGGCTCAGACAATTAAGAGAGTCTTTAGTGGTACAGATCCTAGGGCATTGAGAAGCAGGAGCATTTGTAGGGTGGAGACAGGTTCTCTTCTACTGGGATGCTGCTCGGGCTTCCTTGACAAACACTGGCTTTGACAGCTGCTTGCCTCCAGACAAGTCCTATCCTCCAGCAGTGTTCATGTGCAAACTGTTTAACTGTCCCCAAAGAGGGCACAGTCATTAAGCAGCTTTGTTTCAGTTTCAAGGTGACTACTGTCCATCAAAAAAAAAAAAAAAAAAATCTCTTCCTGTGGGTTTTGGGATCTATGTTTTCCTCTTTGTCCCTAGGTGAGGTCAACAAGTCTCTTCTATCAGACAGAAGACATCACTGGAGCTATCTACACATCGCTGCTTGTCACTGTTCTGCATGCACCCCACTCCAAAAGCCCCCTTGCTGTTCTCACACCTCGTAAATGAAAATTATACTGCTCTGCAGTCTTCTTCCATGCCTCTGTTCAGAAGCATGGCTCCAAGATGGTGTGTATAGGGAAACATATTCTTTAAATGGCCAACTTAACCCATGCTCATCATGAAGGGTGAATGTGGTACAAGAAGATCATGGATCAGGAGGACACATGTGAGTGGGAATGGAGGTACAGGTGTTTGAGACCTTGATGATTATGAGAAAAACACAACAAAGACACAAAGTCACCAGCCCAGGAAATGACAGCACATGTGCCATCCATTTCCAAACCCAACCACCCCCCTTATTTCTGGCATGAGCTTTGTAAAGGTCAGTACAGAATTAGAGCACATGTCCCACCATGGCTAGGGGCTGTTCACAAAATGAGACTTGCTCTCCATATAAATGGGCAATCTATGTGGCTAATTATAAGTGTCCCTTCACATATAAAGCAGACACCCTGTCTCTACCCATCAGAGAAATGAAAATTAAAACCACCATGGGATAGTTCCTTCCTCCTGCCAGACTGGCCACAATTATAAGGACCAAAAATATAATAAGTCCAAGCAAAGATGAGGGGCTGAAAGAGAAGGGACACCGTTTCTGCTGTTGGTGGAAACGGGAGGAGTTAAGATGACTGAGGCAGGCAGGAAGATGGTGTTTGCTGAAGATCTCCACATCCCACAGTAAGTACTGCAGCACCATGAAGACGTAAAGTCAACTTAAGTATCCATCAAGAGATGGGTGTTGAGAAACACGACATTGACATCACACTGCAATCCTACTCCTTAAAGAAGGAGGTCATCGATCAGCATGAGTCTGGAGAGGCACAGGTTTAAATGAAGTCACATGCAGAAAACGACTACTCATCCAGGAGCCACTGTGGCAGATACAATGTACACAGCTGGTCTCTGTCCAACGTCATTCGACATCACTCTGGTTCCCACGGCTGTCATCTGAAATGCTGTGTCCTCCACACCCCGCATCCCCCACAGGCCTGCAAATGATAGAGGATTTGATTCCAGCTTCAAGCGCTGAGTTCTAGTGGGAAGTCTTTGGGGGCACTGGAGGTGTGACTCCCAGAAATGGGTCATTGGGACCACAGACCTTTCTCTTTCTCTATTTGGTGTCTGACCAGAAGGTGAGTAACTCTCTGTACTGTGCTTTCAACCCTGACACATTGCCTGACTATGAGACCGGAATTGAGAGGGACAATTGGATGTGGACTGAATCCTCTAAAAGTGTGAGCCAAAATTAAGACGGTTTTTCTTTATAAGTTGATGACTTTGGTTATTTATCATAGTAACTCAACAATGACAGAGTGCCAGATGAGAAGATCCTATGATCATCTGTTATTGTAATTTGTTATGGAGTCACCATCTTTGAAGGCTATGCCAAAGGGCTTCAGACAATTATACTTGCTGATATGTTCATATCAGCACCTGTGGTTTTTGTTTTTTGTTTGTTTGGTTGGTTTTTTTGGTGGGTTTCTTTTTTGCTTTTGTTTTAAGACAAACTTTCTTGTATCTGAGCATGGCCTCTGTAGCAGATCATCACCTTAAATTTCTGATCCTTTTGTATCCACCTCCCCATTCTTGATACTATAGGCATGCTGAGTGAGTGAGTGTGTGTGTGTGTGTGTGTGTGTGTGTGTGTGTGTGTGTGTGTGTGTGATGTTGGGAATAGAACCAAGGACTTCATGGACACTAGGCAAGCACTCCGCCAAATAGGAACATTCTCAGCCTCCTGATGATGTTGATTCCTTTGCCCTTCTACCTTCCTCTTGCTGAGAAGGTGTCAGTGGGCACCTTTTTATGGGCTAAGTCCTGAGAAATCCCCCTGAAGTAGGATTTGTGTTCAATCAACAATCACAGTTTCGCTTCAGCGAGTGGAACACGCGTGGTATTTGAATCAACTGTTGGCGGAGCCTCAGCGGCAGACATTGTCTACATTCATGTTCACTTCTTGTCATGCCTGACATCTGAGGAAGTTTCTGAATGGCAGAGGGAAGGGAATGTCTCAAAATAGCATTCATGCAAATTTAATTTGAGCACAGATCCAAATTTAATGACAATATAAAGAAAGCCCGAGAAATCTGTCCCAGTAGAGAATATACTATTCCAGGCCAGGGATGTTCTCTCTCCCATTCACTATTACAGCAGCAGTACTTAGACTAAGGTGAAGCCAGGCTTGTATAAAAGACCAGAAAATAAAGCACCATTTTGTTAAAAATTCTATATTAACATAGCATGAACTGTTTAGAGAAATTCTGATACAGTACAAGGAATTTCCAGATGTCCCATCTCTGCCACTAACATCTTACAATAGGGTATTACATATAGTAACAATAATGAGATCAGATTGGTGTATCATTATTACTATGATCAACTAAGGGTTCTCATTTATTCCCATAGCTCTAGCTATATTAAAAATGTGTGTCTGTGATGTGTTTGTGTCTGTGTGTTTCAGTACATGTGGACATACACGTATGCTGTGGATATCACTCTATGTAAATAAAACACTGATGGCCAGTGACCAGGCAGGAAGTATAGGTGGGACAAAGAGAGGAGAATTGGGGAAACAGGAAGAAGGAGGAGAGACACTGCAGCCACCGCCAGGAGAAGAGCATGTAGAGACGCCGGTAAGCCACCAGCCACGTGGCAAGCTATAGATTTATAAAAATGGGTTAATTTAAGATAAAAGAACAGTTAGCAAGAAGCCTGCCACGGCCATACAGTTTATAAGTGATATAAGCGTCTGAGTGATTATTTTATAAGTGGATTGTGGGACTGTGGGGCTTGGGGAACCTGGAGAGAAGCCCTCCAGCAACAAATGGCGCCCAACGGCTCGAGTTTCCACCTTAAACCTGAGAATATTTAATAACCAATTCTAAACAGAGCCAAAACCAGGTTCCTGCTTCTTGTCTCATACGGGCAGCTAGATGTGGCAAAACGCAAGTTTGGACACTGGCGGGTTCCTGGCGGGTGCGTTTGACTGGCAGTATGGCGGAAATGAGGCATCTGCCAGCGGCAAATTAAGCTGTGTGGTAGATTTAGTCTTTACTAGTATTTAAAAAAAAAAAAAGGGGGGGGTTTCTGGGCTACACGCTGCTTTGATAAAAGCTTAGACCCACTATTTCTGAGACTTGATGACTCCCAGAGCTGGCAGAAAACGTACCACTGCCGTGTTGGGAAGCTGAAGTGGGCGGAGCCAGCAGCCACAGCGCCGTTTCAGGCTTACAATGGTACAGTTTAAAGCAACAGGCTCAAGACTCAAGGTAATATAAAACATAAGCCACATAAAGATGGCTACCACACAGAGAATCTGGATTATGTTCTCTTTGATATTCATAACTAAAGAAAAACATTTGATTACAAAACCTGTTGAGTTATGCCAAAATGTATATTTTAAAGGTACCTTGACTTCAAAATTTGGATATAAGGATATGTTACTTTGGAAAAGAGGTTCTGCTTTTGTTTCCACAGAAAGCCAGAGGCTGTGGACTTGTTCCAGATTAAGATACATCAGGTTTCACCAGCCAAGACCCCCTGAAAGGACTCCGATGACACCATGGCCCAGATGATCCAACATCCAGATCGGTTTCAAGGCAACTGGTTCACACAATACAGCCTCACGGACTACCCCATAGGTCTAAAATTTTCTTTGCATCCCCATAAGATACAGCGCCCCCCTCCAGCAGGAAGTAGTAAGAGATGCTACGCCCAAATTCCCAAATATACCAAGCTGGCTTTAGAGGTGGAATTGGCTCACTCCCCCTCTAAACCCAGACATATTGCTTTAAAAAAAAAAAATGGTTAAGGGATTCTTGTGTCCCAAATCAGAAGAGCCCTCTGGTGTGGGACAGAGAAAAACCAATATTTTTATTTAAAACAGGTTGATTATAAATGTGATCTCTTTCTAAAAAAGAAAAGGGGATATGATACATAGGAGGATATGGAGATGATAAGATAAAAGGGTAGATTAATGAACCTACTTTTAAAAAATAACTTGTTTAAAATGTTTTACATTGGTATAGATTTTAGTTTATGTTTAAAATGTTTTACATTGGTATAAATTTTGGTTCATTGATACAAACTTGAAGTTAATTTTGTTATACTCTCTCTATATATGTATATATTTCTATTCTTGTTTGAGGTGTTATGTTTATATAACTCATTTAAAATTGTAATGGATAATTAAAAAATAGATTAATAATTAGTCATCTATGATAATCATATCTGTAGCCATGTTAGTTAAGTCTTCTAGGTATACATAGATATATTTCAGATAGATAGGTAATCTTCAAACACTTCAAAGACCTGGAGAATATGGCATTTAAATAACTTAGAATTCTGTTGACGTGAGACACAATTGCTCCTGGCTGCACCAATTTGATCCCGAGAGAATGTTGGGCTTCTAAGACATTTCCATTTGGAAGTTTGTCTTTTTGGCACAAAATGGCCTACTGGGCAAAGAACTGCCCTTGCCTTGATGGCTGACAGTACAAATGCAATGCTGTCCTTTCTGGACAAGTGGGACACAAGGAAAGCGACCACTGTACTCTGCCAAGACAGGGTAAGATGGTCTCTTAAAATTCCTGCTTCTAAAAATGGTCTGTCAGATACTCTAGGCTGTAGCCAATTTGAATGCACCAACAATGCTGAAAAACATTAGGTGACTGTCCAGGCTGCCAGCTGTCTTGGTCTACTCTTGCAAGATTCCCGAAAGTTGCTTGCATCCATCTACCATTTCTCAGGTACCATTATGTTCCTTCTCAGGTCTTTGATGTGGTTGAAGACTGGATAGTCGTAATTTCCTCAGTTATGATAAAAGATAAGTTAGCTATAAAACCTTAAACTCACAAATATAAGATAGATAGGACATCTTCTTTAATATTGTAACTATAATTCTTGCTCGGTAATTGTTTTGTTATATGTAATTTTACCATGTTAAAGTTAAAACCTTCCTTTTTAAAAAAAGAAGAAAGGGGAAGTGCTGTGGATATCACTCTATGTAAATAAAACACTGATGGCCAGTGACCAGGCAGGAAGTATAGGTGGGACAAAGAGAGGAGAATTGGGGAAACAGGAAGAAGGAGGAGAGACACTGCAGCCACCGCCAGGAGAAGAGCATGTAGAGACGCCGGTAAGCCACCAGCCACGTGGCAAGCTATAGATTTATAAAAATGGGTTAATTTAAGATAAAAGAACAGTTAGCAAGAAGCCTGCCACGGCCATACAGTTTATAAGTGATATAAGCGTCTGAGTGATTATTTTATAAGTGGATTGTGGGACTGTGGGGCTTGGGGAACCTGGAGAGAAGCCCTCCAGCAACACACGTAGGTGGAGGTCAGAGGTCAACTTTGGATTGCTTCATCCGCGTCTCTCTAGCTTGGTTTTTGAGATGGGGACACTCACTGGGACCTGGAAATTACCAATTAGGTTATGGTGATTGGAGCACCAAGCTCCAGGAATCTGCCTCTCTCTGGCTCCCAAGCTCTGAGATGAAAAAAGCTTACCAGCACACTGGGGTTTTTGTGTACTCGTGTTTTGTGTGGATTGTGGAGGGTGCACACCAGTCCCTGGGTTTGCATGGCAAGCGCTTTGAACCATGTCCCCAGCCGAATCTTAGCTGTCATTTCAACTCTTGTTTCTAGATCCAGTGAAGGGATACCCATGGATTGACTTGTGTCTTCTTGGGCTTTTACTATCCTTGATGTCCTTCTGATGTTCCACAGTATTGATGGCCTCCATGGTCTTTGAGAAACACTGAGCAAGCATGGTACAAAATGTCCCCAAGCTGGGATTTTGTTGACTTGATTTCTTCATGACCAGGCTCTGTTTCTTGGGAGAAGACAACAGAAATGACCAACCATCTTCACCTCGTCAGGAAAAGTGTGGGTGTTATCACAGGACTTACTGATGGAGTTGGCAGTGATCTCCAAGCTGAGGTCATGGACATCAGGTTTCTGCTACAAAAATTAATCTGTTCCCAGCTGTGCTTCTTGGACAGAGATGACCACACTAACCCATATCTAAACAATGTACAATACAGTACGCTGTCTTAGAGAGGATGCCATAGCTAGATAAATTACCTGATATTTTATAGATTGGCCTTTTCTTTTT
Organism: Peromyscus leucopus; assembly: GCF_004664715.2. Classification (NCBI taxonomy): domain Eukaryota; kingdom Metazoa; phylum Chordata; class Mammalia; order Rodentia; family Cricetidae; genus Peromyscus; species Peromyscus leucopus. The sequence goes on along the minus strand of NC_051081.1, from coordinate 55,020,672 downwards.
TTATTTATTTGTATTAATAGGATTTGTGTTTACAACACAATAACACTTAGTTTATTTGTGTTGCTCAAATGTCTGCAGCTATGGAAATGCAGAATTATTTCTCTTGGCTCCCTTGCCATGGTGGCACTCTCCCGCCACTGTGAAGTGTTTGTCTCCTTTTAATTTTGAAGCACTGCAAAAAAGAAAAGGGGGGGGGGGTCAGCCTCATCTGCATCCTCAAATCTAAGATTTTTGTCTGTGGAGCCCTTGGTTCCTTTTCCTCTTGAAACCTGGGTAAGAGCCAAGGTCTGAGCACTGGTGACTGACTCGGTGGTGCTGTCTCTATTTCCAGATCATCTCAGCGAATGCAACCCGGAGAAATGAGTATACTCTCCTGTGTACTCTCCCCGGCCTCTGTGTGTGTGTGTGTGTGTGTGTGTGTGTGTGTGTGTGTGTGTGTGTTACTTCTTGTGTGCCTAGGCAATTTTTTCAAATGAAGGACACAGCAGACTATTTTTAAAAATTAATCAGCAGTAATGAGAATAAATGAAGGAGAAATGCTTAGGTTTTGAACAAGTAAGGCTGATGACAAAAGGCTGAGGGCTGGAAAGATGGCTCCCTGACAGCTCTTGCCGAGGCCTCGGGTTCGATTCCCCGCACTCATTTGGTGGTTCACAGAGATCCAGCACTCTAGTTCCAGGAGGTCTGACATGACCTCCACAGGCACCAAGCATGCACACGGTCCCTATGCATACATACAGGCAAAATACATATAAAATAAAATGAATAAAAAATTTAAAGACAAAAAGTTAAGAGATGGGAAAGATATTGATAATATTCTAAGTAGGCACACCCCAGGGTACGGTGAACCACAGAGTATGATCTGCACTGGAAATGCAGAATATTCTCTACTGAAAACTGGCATGGACTCTGGCGTTGTCCAGGGCTAGGGCATATGAGGCTATGAAGTCACAACTCAGCCGCTCTCCATTTTATCCTCGAGGCTTGGTCTCCTACTGAACCTGGAACTCACGAATGCTGTCTCTACCTCCCAAGTTCAGCACAACTACCTTGCTTTTATTTGAGTGCTGGGGGTCCAAACTCTGGCCCTCACATTCACAAAAACCAACACTTTGCACTGAGCTAACGTCCCATCCACACTCATCTTTGACATGACAGGCCTGAAACTGCATTCCTTAGCATGGCTGGGACTGGTGATCCTCTCTGAGAAATGCTTCTGTTGAAAGGCACTTACAACAGTACATCGCCCTCCCAGCAAAACTGTGAGATGCTGGATTACACCCAAGGCACCAGGATATAAGGGGAAGATCGGGTGGGGAGACAGTGAGTCTTGGCACATTTCATTCTGCTCAAAGCACTCCGTGAATTGTCAGCTTCAACATTAGTCCATCAAGACTGCTTCGTGAGTCTCCCATGTGCAAATGCTTTCAGACACAAGTCCTCTTCAATCTTCAATCTGCTTTTATTTTTAATACAGAGAATACTCTCTCTTAAGACCTAACATGCTCAGAAGCAAGAAGAAATCCTGAAGCTGGCAGTCATTGTCTTCCAGATGAGCTGTAAGGACGTGTATGATTATTGCAATAGCAGGCACCCCCCCTCCCCCCCCCCCCCCCCCCCCCCCCCCCCCCCCCCCCCCGCCCCAGCTGGATGCCTCATCACAGCGGTGTGTCTGGAACAAACCCCGTATGAAATCACAACACTTCATTTTGCATGGTCTCTCGCAGGGAGTTCTCCTCCATTTGGAGATAGCCAGGGGGAAACTGGCTCAGGCCTCACTGCATCCCTGGGGGTCGGGGAACAATGAGTGTGCGGCACCACTTGCTGACTCTCCCTGTGAGTGAACACACTGGCTCCCTGGTCTTCCACACACCCTTGTGAGGTAGACATCATTGTAAGTGGCAGAGCAGAAGTTCCAGGTCAGTCTCACACTCGGAATATGTGCTTTTTGCATTCTGTGACATGTCTGGAATGGAGACTCCCCACGTGGGGGTAGGGGGAATGTTAGACTGATGGACAGTTCTTCAGCTGCTTCCCTCACTGCAGACTTCCCCCAAACCTTTCCCTCAAGGTATGCTCAGTACCCCCTTGCTGTGGTATGGATATGAACCACCCTATAAAAGATTGTGTGTTGAGGACTTGGTCTCTAGCTGGTGCCATTATTGAGAAGTATCTGGGTCATAAGGACCCTACTCTTAATACTGAATTAACCCATGATGGACTCATCATTATGTGAGGGACATAGGTCATTGGGAGCATGCCTTTGGAGGATATACTCTGTCCTTCATCCATATGCTTCCTAATTTCTATCAAGCAAGCAATTTTTATTTTCCTTTTTTTTCCTTATCGTAGATTCATGAATGATGAGTCAGTCAATATAGAACAAAAACCTCCAAACTCATGAGCTAAAATCATTTCAACTTCAGCAGGAAGCCGTGTTCTGCTTACACATGCTCAGACCTTTGCCAATGGAGACTGAGAAACAGCTTTTGAGATGTTAGATAACATCTGTGAGTGATTGTAGATGTGGATTCCACCTTCCCTAGGCCAAAGACCAAACCAGGACTGAGTTGAGTCAGCGATAGAGCTTTGGCCTGTGGAGGAGTCCCTGCAGCCAACGAAAAAATAGGTCAACTGTAACCAACTAACTGGCTGATCCACCACATTCTAGCCAATTAAATTGATATCCATGAAGCTGGGGAAAAAGCACAGTAGTGTTTTCTTTGTAAGCCTGAGGACCTGAGTTGGAGTCCAGGAACCCCTGTAAAATAAGGCAGACGCGATGGCATGTATTTTCCACCCTAGTGCTAGGGAGGTGGAGACAGATGAATCGCTAGGGCTCTTGTATGCTTGCCTCCTGCCTGCCATCACATGACCAGCGTCCACCTCACAGTCCCACCAGCAGCCAACTTCTCTCGCTGTCAGGCTTCCCCGTCTTAATAAACTGAAACTCCCCTGAGACCATGTACGTCAGCCAAAACCACTCCAGCCTTAAGTTGTCTCTATCAGATATTTACTAATAGTGGCGAGAAAGGAACCAAGGCACCTTCTAAGGCCCAATGTAATTGGCAGGAACATGAAGATCTTCCCATAATTCCCACTTACGTGTTTCTTCCTACTCGAGGATGAGGCTGGTAGGCATGGAAATCCTAATGTAGGTTTGGACAAGTGACTATCATCTAGTCTGCTGGGAAAACAGTGGAAGACCAGGAAAACAAATGGTGCTTGGGGTGGGGGCCCAGCTTCACTCAGCGGAACATGTGTGTTCGTGTTAATGAACTTCCAGACCCAGAACCCTGGGATATGCATGGCATTTGAGGGTATCTACTTGGAAGACAATGAGGAAGGCAATGGATCAATAGTGCCTGGTAAGAAAGGATAAGAAAATACCAAGAGCAAGGCAGACAACCACCTCTGCCTGGATCCCTCTACCATATAGTATGATTTCTAGAAACACTACTCAATGGTGCTAGGGAGATGGCTTCGCAGATACAGTGCTTGCCAAGCAAGTGTGGGGACCAGGGTTTGAATCCCCAGCCTCCAGGTAAATGCTGAGCAGGTGTGGTGGTCTGTCTGAGATCATAGCCTCCAGGAATCAGAGGGAAGGGACACCTTCCTCCCCCCAGCAAACTGGCTAGATAGGCTGGTCTAACCAGTGAGCTCTAGGACTCAGTAAGGGACCTTGCCTCAATGGATGAGGTTGAAAGCAACTGAGCAAGACAGCTGACCTCAACATTTGGCTTTCACATGCATGTGTATACATGTGAGCATGCATTTCCCACACATGTGCCCACATATAGTCAAATGTGCAGAAATACACACAGAAAAAAATTAACTTAAAAAGGTTAAAAGAGCCGGGCGTGGTGGCGCACGCCTTTAATCCCAGCACTCGGGAGGCAGAGGCAGGCGGATCTCTGTGAGTTCGAGGCCAGCCTGGTCTACCAAGTGAGTTCCAGGAAAGGCGCAAAGCTACACAAAGAAACCCTGTCTCGAAAAAACCAAAAAAAAAAAAAAAAGAAAACCACCTCATCTCATGTCCTTGGCTCCCCATATGTTTCTGTGAGCAGAATAAAGTGGAACTGGGGCAAAGGTAAGATTAAAGTGCTGTTGAAGTTCAAAGTGGGTCTTAGATATGCCAGAGGAAGGCTGCACAGAGGATCTCCAGGACCTCAGTGCAGACAGGAAAACTGAAACACAGCAGAATGTCTCTACCAGTCCACCTTTGAAGGCCATAAAAGCAGATGTGCGTGTGTGCATGTGCATGTGCATGTGCGTGTACATGTACATGTGTGTGTGTGTGCGTGTGCGTGTGCGTGTGCATGTGTGTGTTCATGTATGTGTGTGCACATGAGCTTGCATGTATTGTATCCCAGTCAGGACAGTTTGCAACCCTCCTTAGAGCTGATGAAATGGAACCCGGAATCCCCAGCTTTCTTTGCTTTTCCAATCTGAGCTGAGAGACCCACTATCAGAGGAAATTCTCCATTTCTGAAAGGCTCCAGAAGTGGGGGTGGGGGTGGGAAATGGGAGAGATGGATGCCAAATGTGGTGTGACTCACATTAGCTATGGCCCTTCTGCTTTTGTTCCCAGATTCTTTATTCTAAGATTTCAAGGGAAAATATGCAGAATTCTCAGGTGCATGTTCAAAAAACATTAAGGATCAGCAGGATGAATAGGAGATGTCCAATTCATTATGCACAGAATATTCCATGCCATTTAATTTGCACTCTGCTCCTGAGTGCAAAGCTGTTGGATTCCAAAAACAGGCTTCAGTAAGAGGATTCACCTCAGCCCCAGTGAATGCAGCCAGAGCACAGCAGCACGTTCATTTCTACATCTCAATGCCCATCTCTCTGAGTCAGGGAGAGGATGAGCAAAATTAGCCCCCCAGAGAAGACACCAATTATATAGAATGAGTCTTATATTCTACATACTCAGAACTGCACAGATCTGGATTGTGTCCAGTTGGTGGTGCCTTTAAGATGTGCCCAGCACACAACCTACACAGGTGAGTGTAGGAGGGGGAGGTGGCCATGCTTAGCAACAACCAAAATGAATCCTTTCATTCTTCGTGCAGATGCTGAAAGGCAATTTGATATTGTAAAAGGGAAATAAGCTGTGTGGGTAGCCAGATCAGGTTCAAATCCAGGCAGAATACTCCTGGGTAAATGAACTTAGCTCTCTGAACATTTGTCTATAAAAGGAGGATTACAAACTGAACCAGGGAGAAATGGTCAGTGTTTCATAATATGCTATTCATTCACTCTGAATGTATAATCTGGCATGTATTCTGTTGGTGCTATATAACACATTTTATAATACATGTATAACATATTGCATCCATTTTTCATTCATTTACTATATAATACATTATATAGCATATATATACATATATAAAACATATAGCAGCCATTTTTGATTCATTTGCTTATTTGATCTTTCTGAAATTTGTGGGGAAATAGGTAGATTCTGTCTCAACCCAACCCACAGACTTTCTGTCATGCCAGGTCTGGGAAGCTTAAAGACTCATTTCCAAGACTCTCTTGCAGCTAAACTGCTGGCTGTGACTTGGTTTCTAGTTTGCTGGTTCTGAGGAAGGTTGGCAGTGGCATGTCATCCATTCCCTCACTGCTTCAGTTCTATGGTTGGTGGACGTGCCACAGAGACCTAGGAAATAACCAGGGAATTGCTTAACACTTTGTCAGTAGCACACGGGGGCTGTGCCACCGTTATATGTGTAGGCAGATCGTGGAGAATATTGGCCATGGTTTTATTGTGGCCTCTAGGTCAGAGCTCTGTCTTCTAACTCATCGTGCTCAGATGCAGCCCACTTAGAGGAAGGGTGGGAAGACTCCCAGATGGCTCAACTACCATAACAGATGCCCAAGTCAACGGTCATATGCACTTTACCATCCTGTGCATATTTCAATCCTTGTTTCTCTGAAATTTAGCTTCAGGAACTAAATTTCTCTCCTTATTGGCAACCACTCACTTTCTCAAAGGTTATTTACTCTGTGCTTTGCATAATGCTGCTGTAGCTACTAAGGGACAATGGGATGTTTGCATTACTTGTGAATCTGACCTTTTTTTTCAGAACAATATTGCCTTAAACATTCAGGCATACATAGCTCTCACTCTCTCTGGCTGGATACCAGGCATGGAAGGGAGAAAAACAGGAAGAAGGGGGAGGAAAGTCCTTAGAACACTTTGGATGAGCATTGACTTTAAATGTGTGCAGGTGTCTCGAGACAGAAGCTGTGTTAATATGTCACAAAAGACAAAATAACTGAGAAAATAAATATGAAGGAGGGAAGAATTATCTTGACTTGTGGTTTCAGGGTTTTTAGTGCATTGTCACTGGCTCTGGTGTTTCTGGTCCTGCAGTGAGGCAGATCATCAAAAGTGGGATTAAAAGAGCAAAGAAGGTCCATCTCTATTGGTGACCAGGAAGAAGATGGGGACTAAGACAGGAAATAGTAGACACAGTAAGGATCAAGAAGTAGATAAATCACTCAAAGGAGCATTCCCTAATGGCTGACCATTGCTCTCTACCTAGAACTCAGCCCGTAATCTCCATCATCTCCCAGTAGTTGTCTACCATACTTTGAATCTACCGATGGGTTGATCCACCATGAGATCAGAGCAACTCTGCCTAACTGACAGCATCTTTAACATGGAAGCCTTCTGAAGATGTGCCAGATCCCAAGCTACCAGAAGACAAGATGGTACCACGAGCAGAAGAGTATAGGTGCCTTTCCTTAAAGTATCTTTCTGTGAAATGTCTCCATCTGTGAGTAGATGGCTGTAACGTGAATCTTTAAAGGTCTTACTAATAAAAACAAACCTGAAGTCAGGTATTGGGTGAATGCTCGAGATCAGAGAAGCAGAACAAGCCACAGCCACCTCACCTTGCCAATTCCTCAGCTGATCCTGTTTTCTCAGACAGGAAGCCTCTGAGTCCTCATGCGAATAGATCTCAGCTGAACTGCTGCTAAAAGTTGAAAAGCTTAACTGGCTCTAGTTCCTGGTTTTCACACCTTATATACCTTTCTGCTTTCTGCCATCACTTCCTGGGATTAAAGGTGTGAGTCACTATGCCTAGCTGTTTCCAGTGTGGCTTTGAACTCACAGAGATCTGGATGGATCTCTGTCTCCCAAGTGATAGAATTAAAGGCATGTGTGCCACCATTTTCTGGTCTCTATGTGTATCTAGTGGCTGTTCTGTCCTCTGACCCCAGATAAGTTTATTAGGATGCACGATATATTGGGGGGACATAATATATCACCACCGATGTCTCTGTGCCTCACAGACTTGACTTCACACCCTGTCTCAGCCTCTGAAAGCCTTGAGAACTTCAGTCAACTACCTAGCCTTTGGAGTTCTTGATCTCCGTGTCGGAGACCCAGAGACAACTAACCAGGCTGCTTGGAAGCAACCCATGAGGCCACAGGGCAAAGCTAGCCTAGGACACAAGCTGGCTGGTCCTGCTCATCTTGCTCCTTCGTTTGTGTCTGGGATAGGCCAGGCAGGCTTCCTGTCAGAGTCAGGAGCATAAGCAGTTGACCCAACTGCCAAGTTTCCATTTTCCTTATTCAATGAACTTGAGAGCACAATGTAATGCTGATGTAAAGAGCATTTAATAAATAAACACTTGCTGAACCCCTAATTGCAATTTACCGTGTAAGGCATAAGGTGAACGCTCACAGTCATAGCCACCCCACAGAACCTCATTGGTGAAGAGTGCAGTCCCCTGACTATATCTGAGCAGCGGGAAAATAACCTGGGGGCTGGGTGAAAAACAGCAAGGTCAGAAAAATGGAAATTTAGTTCGGCCTTAAAAAAATCCTAGAACCCAGAGATTTATTCACACAAGTCGTCAGGGAGAGAGTTTCGGTTTTACTATATATAGCTCAGTACTTCTCAGGTTCTCTAGCCACAAAGACATCTTGATGTCCCACATAGCTGTGGTACTTGGTCCAAGCTGGAGTAATCTTAAACGGGAAGAGGGGACCAGACGCTCCCGATGCTCCTGTGGGTTAAACTCTCTAATATGATGGCTCCTGTGACTCCTCAGATAGGGAAGCCTGAGCCTTGTTTCCCAGCCAAGATTTCAAAGTGATGAAAAAACAGCACCCTCCTTGATAATGATCTACCTCCTCCAGGCCAGGCTGCTCTGCACCATAAGGGAAGGTAGCAGAGAGGAGAACAACCGAGCTGACAGACATGACTAATCTAAACAGGGTGCTGAGGCCATCGTTCATTCGACTAACGTGTGTGCTGAGTGCGAGGCATTGACGAGCACCGAGAACATGGCCAAGAAAGAGACCAAGCTCTTCACCTTTGTAGAGCTGAGATCTTTGTGAAGGAAGACAGTTAGGAACAAAGAAACAAGCAAGAGGGGGGAGTTCTCTGGGGGAGAGGGAGTACCTGCTAGTGCACTGCCCTAAGGGAGTGTGTAGTTGGTTGTTTTGCTCTTTTGGGGGGCCCGCCACTCACCTCCTAAATAAATCATACACGGAAGCTTATTCTTTCTTATGAATGCCCAGCATTACCTTGGCCTGTAGCTAGCCAGCTTTTTTAAAAATTACCCCATCTACCCTTTGCCTCTGGGCTTTTACCTTTCTCTTGCTTCTGTGTGTCTTATTTTCACTCTTATTCCATAGCTGGCTGGGTGGCTGGGTAGCTCGGTGGCTGGCCCCTAGCATCCTCCTCTCCTTTTTCTCTTGCCCTTTCTTTCTTCTTGCTCCTCCCAGATTTCTCCTTCTATATATTCTCTCTGCCTGCCACCCCCTCCTACATACCCCCCCCCAACACCTATCCTTTCTCCTGCCTCACTACTAGCTGTTCAGCTCTTTATTAGACCATCAGGTGTTCTAGACAGGCACAGTAACACAGCTTCACAGAGTTAAACAAATGCAACATAAACAAAAGTAACACACCTTAAAATAATATTCTACAACAGGAAGACCAGAGCAGGGCACGCACTGCCCACCAGCTGCTACAACAACCACACTGACCAGATGAGAGCAGCGAGACACTGCAAGAGTTCCTACAACTGGGGTTGTGGAGATGGCACCGTGGGTGAAGTCCCCGCCCTGCAGGAAAGAGGATGGGGTTGGTACGCAAGGACACAGCCAGTCATGGCGGTGAATGCCTGGAAGCCCAGCACTGGGGAGGCAGAGACAGGAAAGTCCCTGGGGCTTGCTGGACAGCTAGTCTAAACAAATCAGCAGGAGCCAGAGACCATCAAGAGACCACACCTCGAAAACAGGGCAAGTAGAGAGCAATTAGAAAGGAAACCCAACACGAACCTCTGGTCTCCCCACACACGTGCATACATACATCAAGAGGTACAAACAGGAACACACACACACACACACACACACACACACACACACACACACACACACACACAAGAGTTCCCATGAGAACCCAAATGAGCAATGAGATGTAACACCAAGACTCCTGACCAGAGAAACAAGAATAATACGCAATACTCTTACGCCCAAAATGAGGAGAGTGGGGCCAGGGTTAAGCTATCAGGCTTCAGCCAGGTGCAGTGGTTCACACTTGCAATTCCAGCACCCAGGTAACTGAAACTGGAGATCACTTTGAGTTTAAGGCTAGCCTGGGCTACATAGTAAGTTCCAGACCAACATAGGCTATAACATAAAACCATATCTCAAGAAAACAAAACAAAAATTCAGGATTTGGAATATGGACCCTCTTGGCTTCTTAGGGCTACTATAAAAAAGTGTCTGAGGTATCTTTGAACTTCAAAAAAAAAAAAAAACTATCAGCTCCTAGTTTTAGAGATCGGCATTATGAAATCCAGATGTTCTCCTTGAAGGCTCCAGATAAGAAGTGTTCCTGGCTTCATCCAGCTGCTAATGGTGTCCAGCACTCTTGAGAGCCCTTGGCTTATAGATGCACCACTCCAGTTTCTTATGTGACATGATGCTCTTTCTGTGCCTATGTTCTAAGCTCGCTCTTAGGAGGTTACCAGTCACTGAAATAGGTAGGACCCACCTTATTTCAGTGTGGCCTCATCTTAATTTGATTACGTGTGCAAAGACCCTACTTCCCAACAAGGCCCTGCTCATGGGATCCCAACATATGTTTTTGGAGATCATAATAAGGCCCACAGTGGGAAGGATTTGAAATAGGCAATTAAATACAGAAACATAGAGATTAGACAGGAATCCAAGTCGGAAATGTTAATTGGAGGTCATTGCTAACTAGCTGGTAATTAAAGCTGTGGGTGGTGTGAGATCATGAAGCTAGCAACAGAAGTCAGGAAACAAAACATGGGTTGAAGCTGAGAGTTCCCTAGCTTTTTGGAGTCAGGAAGATGAGCAGGATCTGTCCAAGGAGACCAGAAAGAGATTCAAACAGAGGAGCAGAGGATCGGAGGAGCTGCTCAATGGTTAAGGGCATTGACTACTTTTGCAGAAGACCCAGGTTCAATTCCCAGCAGTCAAATGGTAGCTCACAAAGACCTGTAACTGCAGTCCATGGGCTCCTATGCCTTCCTCTGATGTCTGCAGGTTTCTAAACACAGGGTTCTCACACATATACCCAGGCACATACATATAGCCATACAAAATATAATGAACAAACATTTTGAGAAGAGAGAGAGAGGCAGAAGTCATAGGTGATGGTGTTCTGGGATCCAGGTGAAGACAGTGTAGAGGGGATAGAAAGTGATGTGCAGAAAAGAGCAAGGCATGGCCAGAACTCAGAGGACTTGTATCCATTAAAGCCAGTGTTCAGTGACTTGTAGGAAATGAGGGAATTTCGGGCAGGACAGAGGAGCCTTGTGACCCTCAGAACACACACATCCAACAAACCACAGCAGAACTCTAGTCATCTCCAGAGGACAAGGAGCAAACAGTGGGAAGCAAACCATTGACAGCCATGCATGGCCTAGAATACCTGTGTAAGTCTGAAGTTATCAAAAAGCAGCTGCGACTGAGTTGGGCAAAGACCGGAGACACCTGATGTGAGAGTCTCATTGGAGAGCCCTTCTGTGTGGCAGTGCATGGTGACAAAGAGACAAGACTTCTCCCACTTACTGTGTCCAACAGCAACGCCAGACATCTGCAGCCATGGGAGTCTAAGGGTCCATGCTATGTTCACAACAATTCTAGCTAGTCACACCGTAAATAACAGTAAAACAAGCAGGATACCTCACTACTCCCCATTGGCCTATTTTTAGGATAGAACTACAAAGCATTAAATAATAAATGAAGGTAATGATACATTAGCAGTCCAAACAGAAGCATTCTCATGTTACAAAAAAAATTCATTTAGTATCAGTCAAAGCAACCTTTAACTTTAAGAAGGAAGGTAGCCCATCTGAACACTGCCCGAGGGAGCCTCCTGTTTGTTAGGAAATGGTGAGGGTCTCAGATTCCTGGTAAATTCCATCCCTCTAATATGTGTGGCAAAATGAAGCGCATGTATCCCTGTCTGTGCCCTGTGTTCAACAACGAACCTTGACTTTCGCAATGCAGGAATGTGTACAGAAACCTTGTGCTTCCTTTCAATGTAAAGCAGGTTGCAATTCCTTAAAAGTTACCACTGGGGTTGATGTTGCAGTGATTTAAATATCTTCCATCAAAGACAGCAGAGAGATCAGGGATTTGGGGGCCAAACAATCTCTCTGCAAAGGTTCCTGAGCCAAGGGTGCTTGTTGGATTTACAGCTATTCTCAAGCTGTCAGGGAGCAGCCAGAGAGTTCCAAAAATGTTCAACCCTCTCTCTATGTGGACTTCAGAGTGTTGCTTCCTATCCATATAAATAGCTGCATGTCCATCACTTACCAAGGCAGGGAGTCATAGACCAGTGTTCACTAGACATGAGCCTCTGTACTCCTGGTTAGTGAGGAATGAGCTCAAAGATGGAAATAGTCCTTTGCTTTTCTCCTTGGTGGATATGGGGAAAACGTTAGACTCATGTTGCCTGGACATTTTCCTTCTTCTCAGTCCTTTCCTCTAGTCCTTTCTTCCAACTTCTCTCATCCCGGTTCTTGCATGATCTTACCACAACTATCAAGATGCAGTCTAGAAGGCAACAAGCGTCCTTCATATCCCATTTTACTCTGGATCCCTTCACTGTTTAAAACGCCCTCCTGCCCCTCTCCCCAAACTCCCTCTCTGACTCTTTCTTGTGGTAGGAGGCAATGCACAGCATCAGTGCCCTGCCTAAAAGAAACACTCGGAATCAGGGATGTAGCTCAGGGGTAGAGTGCTTACCTACACATGAGAGACCATAAGTCCCATCCCAGGAGGAAGAAGGAGAGAGGAAGGGAGGAGGCAAGGAGAGTGAAAGAAAGGAAGAAAAGAAAGAATGAAGAGGGAAAGATAGAAGGAAACTGCTCAACCCATCAATGGCAAAGATAGACAAGCAGAATTGGAAATAAAGAACCCCCAAGTGACACATCTTTTGAGGTTTTCTCCCAACAAGGCACCTCCTGTCTCTGCCCCAGACTGCTCTCCAGGAAGTGAGATTACCAATCGAACGGTTTCCTGGTCCCTGATCTCCCTCTGCATCTTTGCCTTGGTCTTGCTGCCTCTCAGCTCCTCCTCCTCTCTGATGCTTGTGCATCCTGCTCTGCCCTCTCCACCACCAGGTACACAGCAGCCCCAGGAGTTCAAACTCACACAAGAAAGGCTCCCCTCTCACACATGAAGAACAGACAAAGGCATATGGTGCCTAAGTGCCCTGAAAAACCACACAGGCTGAGACACACTAAAACTCATAGTGAAAATTCATCCAAACTATACAAATAAACAAAAAGGAGGCACAAATAAACAGAAAGGACTGAAATAAATACACTGCAGGTCTCTAGAATTCAGTGAACTCAGACTTCTGGAAGCACCTGGACCCAGTCTTCCCCTTCAGATTTCAGACTCAACATACCAGCCCTGGGTAGCACTGTCTGCCTTCTCCTCTCTTCTTTCTTGTGTGTGTTTGTGCACATGTGTGCAACACCCATGTGTGTGCAGGTGCACCTGTGCACATGGACAAGTGTGTGGGTTTTCCCTGGGGTGCGTTCACCTGTCTTCTTCAGACAAGGTCTCCCACTAGCATGGAGCTTGGCGAGCAGGCTCTGTTAACTGACCAGGGAGCATGAAGGATCCACCTGTCTCCTCCTCCCACACGTGTGAACACCATACCCACCTAGCCTTTTTAAATGGGCTCTGGAGGTCAAACTCAGGTTCCCCTATTTGCAAGACAAGTACTGTACCAAGTGAGCTATCTTGCTAGCTCCACGATTTGTTTTTTTGTATCATCTCACTACAGCAGTCAGCATCAGGTGGCATATACAGACCTGTCCCTGCGTGGGGAGCTCGCCCCAAGTACCCTGATGTCACTGGACATTTCCCCTCCTCTTCTCACTGACTCTGAAGAACTCACAAAAGTCGGCTGGAAAGGAAAATGGGCATCATCCACTAGACAGCAAGAGTCACCTCCACCTTAGTCCTGCCAGCATCCACAGCAACAGCCTCACCCAGAGGCCACCATCACCTTGCCTGTGACCATTCTCCTGTACTCTGTGCCACCGCCGCCGCCGCCGCCACCACCACCACAGCGACAGCCACCACCATGTTTCCATTTCAGGCACAGCAAACATGTGTAAATACTTTATTAAAAGTAAAAAAAATAAAAAGAGAGAGAGGAGCCCAACACATGAAGTGAAAGCTGTTCTCCTCTGATTGACTTTTCAAAAGCTCCCTAGACTGTCTCTGTACAGATGTGTGCAAGATGATTGGATGCAGAGGGCTTAATTCATAAAAGCAATAAAATGCCGCTTATTGACTGAACAGATGAAGGAGCTGAGGGGGGATAATTTGGAGTGCTCTTACTGGAGATGTTGCGCAGAAACGTAATGATAGTGGAGAGACGGAGTCTTATTAGCTGTGGTAAATATATTTTCCCACAGAATGCTTAAGGAATTTGGAAATAACTAGAAAAACAGATTTTTCGGTTCTGCTGACTTTGGGACTAAACATGTGTGTAAACTCTCCATCTCATCAACCCATGTAATCCTTGGTCTGCAAAACAGAAGCTCCATGGGTGAATTTCTAGTAAGACAGGCCAAGTCTAGGGCTGAGAGTCGACTCACCGGACACCAGCAGGAATCCAAGGCCGATCAAGTCTCCTTCCCTTGAGGAAGCAGGGTGGTCACTGGGTCCTGTCTCCAAGCAAAAGCTGGGAGAGTAAATCAGTTCATTACTGTGTCTTTGCTGTGGATCTTAGAGGTATATGTGGGGAGCTGAACTGTTCAAAGTATCAGCTTCCCCAGAGAGAGATAAAGGGTCTGCAGAGCAGTGGGGAACCCCACCCCCAACACTTGGGGAAACAGGTCTGCTTCCCTGGGTCTTGGAACTACACAGGAAGACTTTAAAGGAAGGGTTCTCTTGTAAAAGCTCTGGGATTCTGTGCTTGCATGACAAACTGGCCAGCTGTACCTGGCATGCAAACGGACCTTAAGGAGGGGTCTAAAGATGGGAGCAAGACTGTCGCATCAGTCACAGGAGAACTGCTGTTCCTTCTGCTGCTGTCCCCCTGACTCCCGTTTCACTCTCTTCTTGGGTTTGATCGATGTGTGGATTATTTTTAACTCTTGCTAGGTCTTAAGCCCAAACCCACAGAGCATTTTATGCAGCAAGAAAATGTAATCGTCATCAACAAAATGATGGGTAGGTAAGCGTGAGACCACAAAGAAGAGTGTCTTCTCATAGAATTAGTGTAAGGCTGAAACTTCAGGGACCTGACCCAGGACATGTCCATCCATGAAACCTACCTGCTTCATTTATACTGGCAGATATAGGACACAGAGTAGACTCTGCATACATTCATATCTTTTTAAAATTGCATCCTCAGTTAGCAAGAATCCTCTTTGAAGGAAACACCCTTCACCCACTGTCTTGGCTGGTCATTGGCTTTAACTGCTTCTGGACCCTGATGCCCAAGATTTAATATGCCAGGGGAATGAGTCATGAGTCTTCCTACACTCCTTCCAGGGTTGGGTCACAGGCTTCACTGTTACCCGAGTGGCTGCAATCAGCTTGGGCACTGAATGGACATGATGTAGAATGGACATCATATAAACAAGTAATAAATGATGAATTGCCTCTGATTATTTTCCAGTTGCTGTCACAAGAAACCATGAATGAAGCAATTTAAAGGAGAACGGCTTCATTTGACTCATGGCTCCAGTACATCATGGCAAGGTAAGCCATGTTGCAACCAAAGGAAAGACTCTGAAGTGGTCAGCAAGGGGAAAGAGGCTTCTCCCACTCTGCACTGGCACAAAGAACGGAAGGCAGGCACAATTGGCCAGTTTACCACACAGATGGGTTCAATCAACAGACACAGAGCTGTCCTCTAAACCATCGTCGGATGCCTCAGCCATCCAATCTACTGATGTAGTTTCATGTTGCCTTGAGCGTGCTATCCAGTATGTGAGAAGCAGTTTTGAAACTGAAATCCTGCCTGTGCCTTCCATACAAAGTATAAATTTGGGCCAGACACACGAATTCTTTGGATCTTCACTTGCTCTTCCCTCTTCTGTGACTAGACATGAGATATCCTACTCAAAAGGGGTTCCCAGGAGACCAAAGGCTCTTGTTTCATAGTTCCTACCATCTATAATATCTTAATAAATGTAAGCTACTGTCCTTACATTACAGCCTCCTCGTGTAATGCAGACCATCAGTCACACTTTCCAATGTTAAAAACCTATTTCTACATATGTGTTATGCTAACTTTTCTTGGGAAGATGTGAACAGATGTCTGGTCATTCCAGACAGGACACCCATGAAGACCAAAGAAACAAGTTTGCTCAACTCTGGACAGGAGAACCAGTGAACTTACTGGGCTTACTCTTGTTAGCATGGGTGCTGTGGGTTGTCTTTCTGTACTCTGAATATGTGCTGCTCCCATTGGTTAATAAATAAAGCTGCTTTGGCCTATGGCAAGGCAGAATAGAGCCAGGTGGGAAATCAAAGGAGAAGAGGGTTGGGTCAAGGAGACACCAGAGAGCCATCCAAGAAGCAAGATGTGAAAGTACCAGTAAGCCGCCGGCCATGTGGTGTACATAGATTAATAGAAATGGGTTAATTTAAGATGTAAGAACCAGCTAGTAATAAGCCTGAGCCATAGGCCAAACAGTTTGTAATTAATATTAAGCTGACTGGTTATTTGGAAACAGGTGAGTAGGAAAGATTCCTCCATCCATCTACATATGGGTAATTTGGGGGCAACTATACTACCAAAAATGGGTCCCTGGGATGGACAGGGCCTCATACAGCTCATGAGCCCCCCATACACCACATGTAAGCCTCACAAACCCTTCTTGCTATACCAATGGTCCGTATCTTGTGAGGGGTTTGTGTGGATAAGTACAGTGATTGCCATTCCAAGCCAGGAATAGCCATGCCACGCCTGAAAGGTGAGATCCCACACGACATATCTGGCTGGAAAGTGACAGTGGGGACTTGAGAGAGCAAGTGTTGATTAGGTTGTTCAAGGTCTTGGGCACAGAAACATGAAAAAGCAACTTCCTTCCCCTCCCTCTTCCGAATCTCTCACAGCATACTCTACATCCACAACTGTTCTCCACAGAGCCCAAGACCTATGTTGCCTCATGGACTAGGGCATCGCTTGGTAAGTAAGAGGGGGGAGTAATATCAGCATTAAGTCTGTGTTGTTAGAAAAGCAAGTAGTGAAGTAAGACAAAAACCAAAACAAGCAGACAGAGATCGACAGCAGTTAGAACGGAAAATGTAGTGGGGAATCCCATCGTTTTCCTTTGTCTTAGAGTTACCACACTGAACTTTCTGGAGTACTAGTCCTGTACTAATGTCCCAACAAGTGACAAAGCACAGGTCCCCGCAGTCCAACGAGGAGGTAGATGAGTCACACGTGTCTGGCCATCCCCTAAATCTTCTTATCCACTGCAGTGTGGGACACACAGGCAGATGAGAGAGGGTGAGAACGCTCTGGAGGAATTTTTTGTCACACAGGGCGCTGATTGGCAGAGGGTCTGTCATTTGTAGCTTATAAGAAAATGCTTTAGCATTAGCTCCAAGTCATCTGGGATCCTTACCATATCGTAAGCCCTTCCGCCAGACTAGGGAGTGGAAAGAGGTCTGCACTGACTTGAATAATTCAATCCACCAGCCACAACTGTGACAAAACAGTGTGTCACACATGCCTCAGTTTACCCATATTCAGTGGAAGGGTCATACGACCCTGACCCAAAACTTCAGGGCGGATAAGATGTCAGCAGTGCCCATGACATTGATTCCCTCCCAAGGTCACCAGCCATCCAGGCTGTCCAGGAGCTGGGTAGTGGTGTGCCTGAACAAAACTGAAACAAGAGGGTATGTGTTACTGGCTTCCAGTGCCTACAAAGCTGAACAAAGACAGGATGGGAGATTTGAAATGGGGGTATCGGTCACAGCCAGAAAACAACAGCTCTTTCCATCCTCTTCACCAATATTAAGCAAGTAAAATGAAAAGCACTGGGTCTGTTTAAATTCTTTTGAGAGTATTTTTCTGCATTTTGCCTTGTGCAGAAGTCTCCCTCAGGTCAAGCACTCTCCTGATAAATTCCACCTGGTTACATTGCTACACGATGAATATTCATCTGATTAATATTTCTGGAACCATGAATTATTTTTTAAACCCATTCAAGCACAATAGGATAGCTAGCTACTTTGTGAGAGGATAGCATCACGGGTCCGGAGTGGTCTGCAGCAAGGCTCCGCTCCTGCCTGTTCCCTTATAAGCAACAAGAAAGAAAGAAAGAAAGACCGAGGTCGGCCTTTCAAAACTGCAGCATTTCAAATGGGAGAACAAAGGAGACAGAACAATACACCTCCCTCGAGTGAAAAGATGGTCAGTGAATTTAAAAATACCCTAGATTCTGAAAGAGTCAGTTGTTTTCAAAAGCACCGGATGAGACAACTTGTCTCCATCGTAACCACCAGGAGAATGCCGAGAATATCATGGAGCCTTTCAAGAGCTCTTAGAGTAGGTACAGAGAAAGGACAGGAAGGGAGGGTCACATGACGATAGAGGGCAGGATGAACAAAGAACACATGACTTAGAGAAGTCTGCGTTTTGCTGCAACAATAGTTCTTCTTTTCCCACATGTCAAAATTAATTCTTTGGCATATACATGTCATAGAACCATATGCAGGTGATTATGCATAATTGTTACATATATGATTATATATATGGGCATTTATGCATGTGCATATATATATATAATACAAATTACTTTCAGTATAACTGTACTTAATGCACATTCATCTCTAATGAATAATGATGTTTTGTGTTATGCTGAGAGGAAAACTTCAGTTGAACTTGTGAGACTGTTATGAATTCAGTACACAATGCCTGGAAAGCTAAAAACTCCCATTATGTCTAGACTACAAGGAGGAACCCGGGCACATGTGTGTTTACCTCCATCCCACCCCCTAGCCCAGAATAAACTATGTGAGATTGAAAAGGAACCCTCCCATGTTTAGGCAGGGGAGGGGAAAGACTATGTTCAAAACCGCCCAGAGAAACCCTGACTAAGGATTGCCTAAAAGAACCAGCAGGACACCTCTGGGTTTGATCTTAGTCTAACTCATGTGGGGGGGAGACACAAGGAGATTCAGGCCCCTCCAGGTCCGCTCCTACATAGACTAAGGATGTGAATGGAGTAAAAATTATTTTCAAAAGTCACAGCCCAGTTCATGGGCTTTCTGAGAGACTGAGGTCAGGTCACAGGAATATAGTAAGAAATGCCTCACGCCCCTCACGGCCCTCACACCCCTCATGCCCCTCACGCCCCTCACGCCCCTCACGACCCTTATGCCTTACCATCATCAGTCACCTGGAAAATGACAGACGATTGCACAGCAAGTCCAAGACAGCGTTTAATAAGGAGCCTCTACAGAAACGTGGACAGTCAGAAACTAGAGCACTGGAGAAAACGTGAGCTCCTGATGCCTGTAGCTGTGCAGACAGCAAGTGTGACCTGAGTTCCAGCCAGAGAAGCATGGAACCCCATGCAAAGGTCTACCTCTCTCAGCTTCTTTTATGCGGCATCATAGTGAGCTTTCAATAAAAGTATAAGGCATGTACAAGGACACGAAAACACAGCTCACAGCACCGAAGCAAAGATTGGAGCTAGACTCAAGTATGGCAGGCCTTTAGGACATCAGGCTAAGAAGTTAAAATAACAGAGTGACACACAAAGCCATCAAATGGAAAACAGGGAAACATCAGCAACAGGTGGGTGTGGGGGCTGGAGAGACGCTCAACAGTTATAGAGGCCTGGTTCCCAGCGCCCACACCGTGGCTCGTAGCCATCTGTCATGCTGGGCCCTAGGTATCCTGGCCTTCTTCTGATCTCTGTTGCTACCAAGTGTGGATGTTTTCTACATACAAGCATGCAGGTAAAACACTCATAGACATATCATAAAACGAATCAATCTAAAAACATTTTAAGAAACCAAACAAACAGAAGAGTGGAAACTCTAAATAAAATGTACATGCTAGAAGCCCAAAACATTGTCACGGAGGAGTATGGCCTTCAGAAGTTGAGAAGCAAGAAGAAACATCCAAGGAAACTAGCATTATTATGTCAATAGACACTGCAGAGTCTTCATTTTTTTTTAAAGGAAGGAGAACAGCAAGGGGTGAAGGTAGAATGTTCCAGAAACGTGAGGACATGACAAAGAACACGGCATGTTTATAACAGAACTGCCGGAAGGAAAAGGGAAGATAAGGGATGGTGTGCTGGTTGGTTTTCCGTGGACTTGACACAAGGTAGTCATTTCAGAAGAGGGAACCTCCAATGAGAAGATGCCACCACCGATAGCCTATAGGCAAGTCTATGGGACAGTTTGTTGATTAATGATTGATGAGGAAGGGCCCATCCCACTGAAGGTGGTGTACACCCCAGGCGGGTGTTCCTGGGAGGATAAGAAGGCAGGCTGAGAAAGTCATGGGGAGCAAGCCTGTAAGCAGCACTCCTCCATGGCCTCTGCATCAGCTCCTGTCTCCAGGTTCCTGCCCTGACACCCTTTCATGATGGACTGTGGTGTGGATAGATAAGCTGAAATAAATTCTTTTCTCCATAAGATGATTTTGGTCATTGTGTTTTACCAGAGCAATAGAAACACCAACAAAGACAACTGCAAAACTATGTAGGAGGGCTCAGTGGTTAAGAGCATGTACTGCTCTTGCAGGAGAGCAAGGATCCATTCCCAGCATTCATACATCAGGCATCTTAAGAGCACTTTCACTCCAGTGCCAGGGAATCTGATACTCTCCCTGGCCTCTGTGTGCACTTATAAGCGAGTGTGTGTGTGTGTGTGTGTGTGTGTGTGTGTGTGTGTGTGTATACAGACCAATGAAAAGACTAGAATGAACCCATGAGCCTATGTGTGAGTGAATGTGAGAGATGCTGCCTGTGTACCCACACAAATGAACAACATGTCTACAGAGATGACATGTCTGGATAAAAACACACAAATTTAAAATGTACCCTCAGTCGACTGAGAGGATCTTAACATCTGGGCATGAATAAGCACAGCTGACCTTTAGGTTTTGAATTGTAAGAATTTCTTGATATGAAAGGAACCAGGACTCCTCCAAGAAGTCTCTGTCTCCAGAACAAAGACAGGGAGCACACAAGACTATTCTGGACCATGTCATGGTTGTATGATTCACATGAGAATACACAAGACAATCCTGGAGCACGTCACAGTTGTAGGACATACATGTATGAAAATGATAGGGTCAGAAGTAGAAAAGGACACACACTGATCTGAAAGCACCCCTGTTACAGAGGCCAGAGTCCTTTGAGCAGCATGAATAATGTAGGATTTGAATTACCATCCACAGCAACATAAACAGATGATCAAGGCAATGAAGGAGAGACTCCAAATCCTCAAACAGCACCTGCAGGCCTCTCCTCTAAACATGTGTCCCTCTGGCAGCCCTCAGGAGCAGACTCAGCATTGGGTTAGTGTATAGAAGGGATTTGTAGCTTCAATACAGAGGAACCTGCCTGGACTCCTGAGTATTATATGCAGACCAAGGGATAAAACCAAGTCCAACCATAAGAAGTGCACATGCATCCTACAGAGTCTATCTGACCAGCACTCCTCTGGTCTCCAGACTCATCAAAAACACATCCCAGTCGAAGATGGTGGAGGAGGAACTCCAGCCTACACTCCAACCTCCTGTCACACCTTAAACCTTAACTTAGAAAAGCGTCGAGAAGGATGGACAGAATGTTTTACTGTGTTTCTTCTCTCTCCAGCTCTCTGCTGCAGAACATCCCGCTGGAGTGCAGGATGTCTTGTTTCTTAGCCACAACACAATTTCACAGAATGTGGAAGTGGGAGACCAAAAAAGAACTATTCAACCATCATGTCTGCTCCCTGCCGGCACCAGACTGCTCCCCATAGTCCGTGTGTCGCCTGCCCCCCTCGCTGCGTTGCTGATTTTGAAATGGCTCAAGCAAGAAGGTTTCCATCACTTCCCTCAGGGGACTGTGTGTGTGTGTGTGTGTGTGTGTGTGTGTGTGTGTGTGTGTGTGTGTGGTTTAATAGTCCTCGCTGCTACGATGGCTTTCATTTCCCTTCACTCGATATTCCTGGGCTTCATTTCACTCCGGCATCCCCAGTCACACTTCTCTGGCTATGTTCCCCACCCCCCACCACCACCCCACCCCCACACACCCTGATATGTATGAATCGTCATGGGCTAATCATCCCAGCAAAGCATCCCATCCTTTGAATCTGGACTACTCTGAAGCCCAGAACTCCGGGCCTTGTTTGATTGTTCTCCTGGACTGTCTTTGAAAATCATGGGCTTGGTCTGCTGTCAGCTAGCACCGGGGCCGTTTGAGCAAAATCAAACTATGTTATCAGGATGTCAGGTCTTTCCGGACTCGCTGCTACATGCTTCTCCTGCTGCTGGCTGAAAGCAGACTCTCGGCTGATCATTTTCAGCATTTATTTTGCCCCAGAATTGCACTGAAAATCTATGCAATTCCTACATTGTTTTTAACCCCAAACCAGCATGCTTCGGTGAGACCATGTAACAGAAAGGGAGTGACAACCTGCAGGCAGCAGGTTGGCCTCCTAAGAGATAGGCCAACATCTCAGTAAGGCTTCCAGAATTTCCCTGGAGGATTTATACACATCTGGTAATGTGCCCTGTGGCTTATTTTAAATAAAGTACTAGATGTCCGTGGCTACAAATTACATCTGATTGACTTTAAGGTTGCCATTTGATATTAGATGTCGCTGTGGTGTTTGTATGTCCTCGTTCCATTGTGTGCTGGGCTAGTTTCATTGTCAACTTGAGAAAAACTAGAGTTATCTGAGAGCGGTGAACCACAATGAGAAGACGTCTCTCTAGGACTGGCCTGTAGGTAAGTCTGTGGAGTGCTGTTGTAACTTAATGATCGATGTGACACCACTCAGGCCATTATGTGTGGTGCCACCGCTGGGAAGGTGGTCCCTTTGTAGATTTTGAAATGATTCATGCACAAGAGAGCAAAGTGGGCAAGCCATGAGGAGCAAGCCAGTAAGCAGCCCTCCTCCATGGCCTCTGCATCAGCTCCTGCCTCCCAGTCCCTGCCTCGAGGTCCGGCCCTGACTTCCTTCAATGATGGTCTCTGTGATATGAAAGCAAAAAAAAAAAAAAAAAACAAAGACGTTTCCTCTCCAAGTGGCTCTTTGGCCTGGTGTTCTCTTGCAGCAATACAAAGCCCAGGACACATGATAATTAGTCCTTGGCCCCTTGGAAAGGCTTGTGGGGCCAGAGGAATTGACCAAGAACGTGAGCCTGGCATAGCTAGATCCAGAATGTCCAGTCTTTCCTCCATCCCACTGACCCTGAAAACTGCTGGGCATGTTTCCAGGTGTGGTGGGAAGGTGAAGTTCTTTTATGTGGAAGAATTTTTATGTAGCACATCTGGTCAGTTGCCAAAATATCGCCTAGAAAAGCCCGAGACTAAAATTTCTAATGTTTAAAACCTTTGTGATTATTTATATTTTCATCCCAAACAAATACTCCATTTCTCATCTTACTTGGGGTTTTGTTCTTGTTTGGGAAGTAGGGATTTTGGTTACGGATGTTGCCGATGTATGTGTCTGTGTGCTCCCATGTATGTGAGTACATGTGTGTGCTTATGTGCAGAGGTCTGAAGTTGGCAACGAGTATCTTTATCAGTCTTCTCTGACCTCTCCCAACCTTATTCATGGAGGCAGGGTCTATTGGTTGAATCTATAGCTAGATTGGACTAGTCTAGATAGCCAGCTTGATCCAAGGATCCCCTGTCTCCACCTTCCAATGCTGGATGATATGCCTGCAACCCCCACAATTTTCATCACTTCTGGGGACCCAAACTCTGGTCCTCATGTGTCCATGGTGTGCACTATAGCCACCAAGGTATCCCAGATTTGGGAGCAGGCTAGAGACTGGATCATGCTCTATAACCCTGGCTGACCTTGACCTGGGATTCACTATATTGTTCACTGTGTCCTCCTGCCTCTGATTCCTGTTGGGATTGCTGTTGGGATTACAGGTATATACCACCATGCTTGGTCCTTCTTTAATTAATGTTTTGTGATACCAACCTCCTTTTGCTTGTTTTAAGACATATTATTCCAGAATCATTAAAAGAATTGGTGTTCCATGGACCAGACTCTGGTCAATATTGCATTCCATAAATCTAAACTAATTTTCTCTCCATAGTGAAACCTGAATCACATATTTGTTTTATTGTTGTTATATAAGGAGGCTAAACAAGTCAACTAGGAAAGCCATGGGAAGCTTGAATAATGACCCTTCTCATTCCTCCATTACCAAGTGAACAAATACACCATGTCAGAGACAAGAGTGGTTGGAGCTGAGGGCTGCATCATTCCTGAGCGATTTCTGGGTTTGCCATCTGTGTGGTCATGAGTCTCCTGTCCTTGGGTGTACTTCTCCACCTGGAGTGTGCTGGGCTAAGCCTCCCATGTCCCACCTGGGCAATGAATCATGGAGAATTACTGTCGGCCTTCAGCCTCACCAGAGGTTCCGTGAAATGCCATCTGGGCTGCTATGACTTCTCCAGCTGTATTTCTTAAATCTTTAATTAGCAACAGGTTTTGTGTGAGGACAGAATGCAACCCCTGGGCTGTTTCACATACCAGTGAATCCCGGACACTCCTGGGAAGGCTTGGATCCAAATGTGCTCTCCTCCTTGTCTCCCTCCTTAAACGCTCTTTGTTGGGGGTCAGGCAAGGAAACAAATAGTTCTGGTGCACGTTCAAGCCTGTGAGCGCTGAACTGGTGGATCTGCATGAGACCACACCACTTCTCTCACAAAGTCAGAGGCTTAGGGAGACAGCAGCATGTTTAACTTCTGTCAGATTCTGAGGAAAGAAACAATTCAAATCTGTCACTCATTCTTTTGGTTGTCCCTGCACACTTTTGAAGCTTTCTTCTGAGGTAGATTAGCTAGGGTTCTAGATTACTCCATTCTCTCAGCGATTTTTGTCTCTACACTGTGATGAAAAAGAGCTTCTTTCTTCCTAATCATTTTTCTTCCTCTGGACTATAACACGAATATATATAAGTTCCCTCTACTTCTGTCTTATAACTGTCTCCAACTCTGTCACTCTTGTCTGTTCACCCACACTGAAACACTATCAGTCCTGCAGGATAGAGCTGGATCTGGATTTCTCTCCACTCTGACAGTCTCGGTCTTTTAATTGCCTGCTAAGACCATTTACACTTAGTGGGATGTTTACCCTTTGGCTGAGTGTGTAGTATTGCTGTTTGTTTTACTGATTTTTCTGTTCCTTGTTCCTCTTCCTTCACCTTCCCTTAGATGAATTATATTTTACACAATTTCTGCCAGTCTGCTTCAACAGGGTATGATTTCCATCAATCTTGCTTATCAGGACAACTTTTTGGTATAGTCTGTATAGTGGCTCCTTTCAATTTTAATTTGCATGTGCAACTATAACAGTCTAACTCTAAGTAATGTGTATTGGGTCAAGAGACAGCAAACAAAGCATGGGATCCTTCTGTTTATTCCTTCTCATCTGTTTTTGTGGTGTGTGTGTGTGTGTGTGTGTGTGTGGTGTGTGTGTGTTGTGTGTGTGTGTGTGGTGTGTGTGTGTCTGTGTGTGTGTGTGTGTGGTGTGTGTGTGTGTGTGTGTGTGTGTGTGTGGTGTGTGTGTGTGTGTGTGTGTGTGTGTGTGTGTGTGGTGTGTGTGTGTGTGTGTGTGTGTGTGGTGTGTGTGTGTGTGTGTGTGTGTGTGTGTGGTGTGTGTGTGTGTGTGTGTGTGTGTGTGTGTGTGTGTGGTGTGTGTGTGTGTGTGTGTGGGGTGTGTGTGTGGTGTGTGTGTGTGTGTGTGTGTGTGTGTGTGTGTGTGTGTGTGTGTGTGTGTGTGTGTGTGTGGTGTGTGTGGTGTGTGTGTGTGTGTGTGTAAGTGGGTGCACATGAGCCTTCCTGGAAGCCAATGTAAAACCTTGGATGTTGCTCTTCTTCAGTCACTTTGTGTCTTGCTTCTGTAACAGCATTTCTCACTAGGACTGAGGGCTTACAGGTTAGGTATGGTTGACCAGCCCGGAAGCCCAAGAGAACTTGCTGCCTCCACTTCTCTAGGAGAAGGCCCTTCCTGGCTCAGGACATCCAGCTGTTCACAGGGTGCTGGGGGGTGAACTCAGGTCTCTGTGCTTGTGTAGCAAGTGCTGTATTTATGGGACGGTCTCCCCAGCCCACCCACCACCTTTTTTTCTTGCAGAACATTGTATCATGTGTGTTGTAAAGCCCAAGACACATTATTTAAACACCCCAGGATATTTCAGAAACATTTCAAAACTAACAAAATATCTTCACATTTTCGCCAGACTAGTTACCATTCCCAGTGATATTCCCTTCTTTGGGTAGATCCAATTTAACCAGCTGAACCATCTGCCCAGTTCCACCATGAAGACTTCTTGATGACCTACTGTACATAAGATCTCCAGTTTAAGATGGAAACCCATCCACACACATGATTTTCATCTTGTACTTTTCTACCAAGGCTGAGACAAGGCTAATAAAGCTCTTTTCTTCCCTGTCATTTCCCTCTCTGTATTTCAGGCTGGTAATTCCAAGGCTCTGTAGCCAGCATCTCCTTGTTTATTGCTGATGGCACCCTCTGTGAGTCCCCATAGTGTGACTGTAGGGGAATTAAATGTTTCCATGCTGGGTACAATCTTTCAAAGAAAGTTCTTGCCTGAGACAAATTTTCTCCAAAGGTTGTAGCTAGCACTTTTCTTCCTGTTAATAATTCCACACACATTGATATCACAGCAGCTGGGATTGTTTGATGTGAAAACCTCGCAGGTTTATTTTAAATTGAGGGAGGAAAAAACTTGCTTCCATACCTGCTTCACACCTGGGCATTTCTGGAAATGCCAGAATATTTGGAATAGTTCAAGGAAAATGACCAAGTTTGTCAACAACGAAGACACAAACTTTACATCCAGCTGTCCAGAGGAATAAGAAGGGTGGGGGGAAATCTGTTAAACTGAATTCCTTCAGGCAGTTTTAAGAAGAAAGCCATTTATAGCTTCATAGACAGGCTCACTCAGGCGTAAACTACTCAAACAAGGTGATTGTTTTCTAAGGTGAGCTTTTCTGTTCTGCTGTTCTCACCCCACCCACCAACCCACCAAAAAAATGGCAGCTCGCCACAAAGCATCCAATATGTATACAGGGAGAACACTGGCTTCTGGCCACCCCCTTTAAAGTAGCTCTAAGTGGGTTATTGTGGCAGCTAGCTCAAATCCTGGGAGTATGTAGTCAATGTTCAGGGTTCATTTATGTCACAGTAATAACACATCCTGGCCAAAAGCAACCAAGGTATAAGGAAGAGGTTTATTTCAGCTTCCAGCTTGAGGTTACGGTCCATCCTTGTGGGCAAGTCAAGGAAGGCACTTCAGACAGATGTTCAAATTTCATCCATAGTCAAGAGCAGAGAAAAGTGAAGACACACACCATGCTCTTCCTTTGCTGTGCTCAGCTCCTCTTCTCCAGCCTCATATAGTTCAGTGCCAGGCCTAGGGAATGCTGCCACCTCCAGTGGCTAGATATTCCAACACCAATGAATCTAATTAAGATAAACTCCCATGGACATGTGCACAGACCAACCCAATGTAGCCAACCCTCAGTGAGACTTTCTTCATAGGCAATTCTAAGCTGTGTGATATTGACCATTAAAGCTGTCGGTCAGCACTCAAATATAACATGTCACCAGGCAGACTAAAACACAAATGGAATTCACATCTCTCCAGATATGATATATAAATGCTCCTTCTATACATACAACTTTAATACCAGTGTGACCTAGGAGGACATTTGGGACAGCTTGAATGTGTCCATCTTTCCTATCTATTTGTGTTGCCTCTAGTGATCTTTAACAATTTGTCCCAGTTAACATCACCTCCAGTTTGGAATCCCTTGGTACACAAACTCGAGTCTATGGTGGTATCTAACATGGAAGGGACACACATACATGAAAAGTGGAACCAGCAGTGACCTGCACTGAAACCGAGGATGCCATCAGAGCATCCATTCAACAGGGGTGAGATGCTCAGTGAAGCCAGGGAAGACAATGTCTCACAGAGTGTGTCCACATGGGAAAGAAAATCCAAGTGTCAAGGAAAACCCACAACAGTCTCATAGGGACTCTGCTAGTTAATTCTTACCTCAATTTAAGAATTGTCTAGGTGACTGACATGGGAAAGACCAGCTGCCCACTAGGGGAGGCACCATCCTTAGGTGGGTGGGCCTCTGATGTGTAAGAGAGGTAGTTGAATATGAACCTGTGAGTGAGCAAATCAGCAAGCAGCATTCCTCCATGGCTCCTGCCTCCAATTCCCTCAGTGAGGGATAGTAACCTAGAAGTGTAAGCTGAACTAAATCGTTTCCTTTCAAAGCTGCTTTTGGTCAGAGTGGGTTTTTGTTTTTTGGGTTTTTTTGTTTGTTTGTTTGTTCGTTTGTTTTTTAATCACAGTCACAGAGGGGATAAGCATTACGCTCTCCTGGTCTACATTTCTGGGCCATTCATCTGACCCTCCTCACTCCCCCATCCCTACCCAATGACTTGTTTTCCTGCCCTGGCACTTGACATCACCTTCTAGGCTCTGTGGCTGGGCATGGTTGCCACTAACCTCAGCAAACATCTTTCCTTCTGGATCTTATTTGAGCTGAAATTCTCTTCCAGAGCACCACATTACCTGGAAGGAAAACAGCATCCAGAAAGCAGTAGCCATGGGAGCCTTCACAGCCTAAATTGGGAGTGGATGAGCCCTCTCCACCACGGTCCAGAGAGCAAGTATTTCATCCCTTGCAATCCCCACTTGGACTCTTTCTTGATTTTCTTTCTCTTTCAATGTATTTTCTGTTAAGCAAACACTTTCAAGATTTATATCATTCTTAGTCCTTGAGCCTTAAAAAATCAGCCCTGGATATGCCCCCTGATGCAAAGGATTCTATCTTTGGTCAGCAATAGGCTCTGAGCTGGATTTGACCCTGATGCAGAGGATTCTGGCTTTGGTCAGCAACAGACAGCGGTGTGTTTCAGAGAGTAGTCAGAAACAAACACCCCATGAGATCAAGTTTGAAAATACTGAATTTGAGCTGCCTTGGCATGCTAGCTGGAGGCAGCCAGTTTTTATTCAGATAACCAAGGAACTGAGAGTCTGGGAGGAATCCAGTCACAGAGCACACTTTAGTATCAACAGTTTGTGAGCTGATAGATGGGATACAAAGGAAAGGGCCTGTAGAAAATGTGAAGGGCAAGAAGAAGGTAGGTTTATGATGATCTGAGTGATGTGGGCTTGCTGGGAAGATGGATAGTTCAGTCAGCAAAGTGCTTGTCTTGTTTGCCGAAGGACCTGAGTTCCAGCTCCAGGACCCTCATACAAACACAGGTACAGTAGCAGGCATTTACAACCCAGCCTTGGGGAGGAAGAGACAGGAGGACCCCTGGCTGGCCAGTCTAGTCTGTTTAGAGTGCTCCAAGCCAGGAGAGACTCTATCTCAAAATCCAAGGTGGGTGGTGCCCGAGTGACAGTTGGAGCTGCTATCTGGACTCCACACATATGTACACACACACACACACACACACACACACACACACACACACACACACACACGAAAAACTATATGCATGAAGAGAGGATAACAAGCCCACAGCAGATACATAGGAAGGACAGGCTATAGGGAGGGCCAGGGGACTCTGCTCCTGAATAGCTGTTATTCAGAAATCACCATCAAAAGAGGCAACAGTCACTGATGACTGTCTTCCGGACACAGCCTGGCTGGCAGATAATAGCTATTCCAGCACCCAGTGTCAGGCATTGAGGGGTTAGGGCACCTTCCCAATTGTAAAGCCCAGAATATAAAGATATTAGGAGTAAATGGTGTTGAATTGGCCTTACAAGCTTACCCTATTACCTCACAGATATACGAAAGTCAATTATTTACCCAACAAATTTCTGTGTTTATTTATCATATGTGTTATGTAAGAAAATGGGAAGTAATACGAACTTTATTTGTGACAAGTAAAAACAAAAATTTGGTGGCTTGATTTTTTTTTTTTAAAGTGGAGAGGCTTAGAAGCCTTGTTGCTGTTCTTCCAGAGACTCTTCCAAATCTAAAGTTTCCACGTTGTTCAATAATCTGTAAGGACCACAGTGTGTTTTTACCTGAAGTTCCAGGAACCCCTGAGGACACAGCACAATTTCTTAGCAGCTCAGGTGGGCCATGGTGATCTCGTACTCACTTCAGTGTCTTGTTTGAATCCAGCATTTGGCTAAAAATGTAATTGTACTTTTAGAAGCTAAGAAACTCCTTTTCAAATTCAACTAGAACATTTTCGAGTTCAGATGCACCTCCCTGTCTGACAGCTAGTCAGTCTCTACCAGCCTGAGAACCTGTGTGTCCACTGTGGCTGTGTTTGCCAGCAAGCATCAGCTGTGACTGCGTTGTCTGAGACTGCGGCAGAGCTGGTAAGCGTCCGATCTCTGCTGTATGAACAGCTTCCCCTACCTTCAATAGTGGATCCTAATACCATTTCAGAGCCACACTTTATGGCACACACAGAATACAAGTTTAGATTCACTCAGTGGCATGTCCCGGTTGTGATGTGTGTAGTTTGCTGGAGACGAGTGGCAGCCCAAGGTCCAGATACTGTTTACACACGGCTGAGCATGCTTGTATGAAGACAATCTCAATTATACAATCAACATTTTCTCTGCAAGGCAGATGACAATGGCAACATTCGCTCTGCATGTCTGTTTAGAACGTAACTCGATTTCATCCATTCCTGAACAATACAGGCTGGAAATGCCTAACTTCATCCATCAACCAACAGAAAAGAAAAAAAGATTCAAACACAGCCTGGGAGAGATATTTGCCTTCACTTTCACCATCTTGCCCTGCTTTATTCCAGATGTGTTTCTTATAAACAGAACACATTTCTCTATGAAAAAAACAATTGTAGGGTATAGTGGTCTGGATAAAAATGGGCCCCATTAGATGTAGAACTCTCAGCTCCTTCTCCAGCACCATGTCTGCCTACATGCCACCATGCTTCTCACCATGATGACAATGGACTAAGCCTCTGAAACTGTAAGCCATTCCCAAGTAAATGTTTTCCTTTAAAGAGTTGCCATGGTCATGGTGTCTCTTCACAGCAACAGAACATTGACTAAGACATAGGGCCTTAGCTAGTAAGATACCTTGCTTGCTGACAAGCCAGAACACGAGTCAGATTCTAAGACATGCGCACTGAAAGGAGAGAACTGAATTCCCTAGGTTGTCCTCTGACTTCTACACATATGCTATGGCATGGGTCCCCACCCATATGTTCACAAAAATAAATTTTAAAGAATTTAAGAGCAATTTGGATCAACTCCAATAAGTTAGTCTTAGTCTTAACTGAACATTTTAGTTCACTTCCAGCTATGTTAATATAAACACACACAGACACACACACACACACACACACACACACACACACACACACACACACACACATCCACACACACACACACACACACACACACACACACACACACAGATTCTGTATGGACTCGTTGATACTGGGTGACTCTCGGCTTTTTCATGACTCCCTTGACCTTACAACTGATTGGTTACTGTGGAGGTTGGAATGAAAAATTTCCTGTACAGTCTCAGGCATTTGAACACTTGATCCCAAGTTAGTGATGCTGTCCAGGGAGGTTATTGAAGGCACAGCATTGCTGAATGACATCACTGCTAGGCTCGTCTGCCACGGTGGACTCTTACCCTCTGGAACTATAAGTCAGAGCAAACTCTTTATTCCACACATTGCCTTGGCCATGGTATTTCTTCCCAGCAGCAAAAAAGGAACTGATACCATTACATTCTCATTTTGTCATTTTTTCCCCCAGGGCTCGCTTGGCACTAACACATCCCATTCCATCAGCAGAGAATTCACTGGCATACATAAGTGTTCAGAGACAAAATTAATTTAACTTCCACATTAGAAGAACTGAGATCTTACTTTTTCTAATAATTCTCTTCCATTTTATGCCATAAACTATTCTACAACATATTAGGAATATTTTCTTTAAGATGTTAATAATAGCTTCATGGGAAACTTGAGAAGAGGGAGTTCAGTGAAGGGGGAGAGATTAAGAGGGGATAATGGGGGGAATATGATAAACACATGCATGAAATTATGAAAGAATAAATAATAATGTAAAAGGTACTGTGTTGTGCCTCTGTTGACGCAAACCGACTCTCGCTCATTCTGGTTCCTGCCGGTTTCTTCACTACTCATCTTTGGTATTTATTGTGTAGGTTCTCACCTACAGTGGGGTCTCACTCTCACCAACCTCTTTATTAGGCCCTTTGTGAGTCAGAGACCTTTCACTGGTTGACAATCGTTCTTCTTCCTATGTTCCACCTTTCAGAAATGTCATTTTCTGCTGGACAGACATGTCCAAATTATATCCATGTTGAATATTTTCTGTGCATTCTTTAGGTCCTTTTACTGTGTGTGTATCATTCCTTGATATTTATGTTCTCTTGTTACTCTGAGAGTCTTCCACTATGGCCTTTGGAGAAGTCAGGTATGAAAACTGCTGTTTTGGTAAACCTAATCTTACCTTTCATTTTATTTCTTTTTTTCTATATTTCTTTTATGGGAAATAGATTATTTTCATGCAATGTATTCTGATTATTGTTTCCCCTCTCCCAATGCCTCGGATCCCCCCAGCTTCTCCTTCCATCCGAATCCACATCCATTCTGTCTCTTGTTAGAAAGCAAACAGGCATCTAAAAAATAATAGTAAAGTGAAGTAGAGTAAGTTAAAACAAAAACAAACACATCAAAACAGACAGAAGCAAAAAGGCCACAGAGACACCATGATAGAGGGAGACACCATGGGGACAGGGAGAAACCAGGTGCCAGGGAAGTTCCCAGGAATCCACAAAGATGACCCCACCTTAGACTACTAACTGTAGTGGAGAGAGTGCCTGAACTAGCTTACCCTGGTAATCAGATTAGTGAATACCCTAACTGTCATCATAGAGCCTTCATCCAGTAACTGGTGGAAGCAGATGCAGAGACCCACAGCCAAACACCAGACCAAGCCCCAGGATTCCAGTCGAAAGAGAGAGAAGTGGGATTCTATGAGCAAGGGGCCAATAGCTGTGGAGCCTCCATGGGACTGGACTAGGCCCTCTGCATAGGCAAGACAGTTATGTAGCTTGATCTGCTTAAGGGGCCCCCTGGCAGTGGGATCAGGATCCATCCCTTGGGCATGAGGGGGCTTTTCAGAGCCTATAGTGGGCCACCTTACACAGCCTTGTTCCAGGGGGAGGGCCTTAGACCTGCCTCAACTGAGCGTATCAGGTTCTACTGACTCCACACAGGAGGCCCTGCCTTGAAGAAGGTGGGAATGGGGGTTGGGGTGAGGGGGAATGACTGGGGGGTGAGAGGAGGGAGGGAGGGGATCTGTAGTTGGTATGTAAAATGAATAGATTTCTTAATAAAAAAGAAAAAGAAAAAAAGCACAAAAAACATATAGACGCAGAGATACACTTGTTCAGACACTCAGAAATCCCATAAAAAACACAAAACCAGAAGCCATAATGTATATGCAAATGACCTGCAATACAAAACAAAAAAAACAACCAAACAAAAATAAACAAATAAATAAATGCCCCGACTAAACATTATGAGACAAAGAACCTCCAGAATTGGCACTGAGTTCTTTTTGTTGACCATTTACTGCTGGGCATGGGGCCTGCCTTGAGAGTGGTTGGTATCACCAGGGAGACTCCATTAGAGAAATTTGATTCCTCATTTGTAAGTGGTTATCAACTGGAGAAAGCTTCTAGGTTACGGATGGGTGTGTTTTCTCTTCTCCTCTCAGCACTGAGACCCCCATCTGACAAAGATCTGTGCAGGCCCCATGGGTGCTGACGGTCTCTGTTAGTTCATATGTGCCTCAGCACTGTTGTGTTTATGAGGCCTGTTTCCTTGATGTCTTCCATCCTCTCTGGCTCTTACAATCTTTCTGCCTCCTCTCCTGCAGAATCCCTAAGCCCTGGGAGGGGGGGGTGGGATTTGATGGAGACGTCCCATGGAGGGCTGAGTGTCCCAAGGTCTCTCACTCTCTGCACATTGTCTACCTGTGGATCTCTGTTATTTGTTCCCATCTACTACAGAAGGAAGATTCTCTGCTGATGGCTGAGCAGGGCACCGATGCATGGGTATAGTAGAATGCCATCAGAAATCATTTTTATTGCTAGGCTCCTTCAGCAGAATGGTAGAATTTGGTTTTTCCCTTAGGTCCCTGGCCTGTCTAGTCTCAGGTTCTTGGTCACCCAAGCAATGTCAGGTATTGGCTCCATCTCATGGAGAGTGCCTTAAATCCAACCTTGTGTCTGTGGGTCAGCCCCCAAGCTTTCTGCCACCATTGCACTTAAAGGCAGGTCACCATCGTAGATCAAAGGTTGTGGCTGGAGCTGGTGTTTACCTTTCTCTGTTGGGAACATGCAGAGTATATTCCAGTTCCGTGAACAATAGTCCATAGGGTGAAGGCTTTATTCAGATACCAGTTCAACTTCTCCATATGCCATAAGTTGCAGAGGCGGTGTCCGCAGCAATAGACCCTTACCAGCAGTTTGTGGACAGCAACCAATAGCCTTGGCAACAGCCTATGTGACTTGAAGATCTCTTTGTTCCTATCTTTATTTTTCACTTTCACTAGAATATATTCTGTGTAAGAATTTCTTTATATTGTTTTTATTATTCTTGCTTGGGGTCTCCAGGGATTTCTAGCTGTAAAGACTGATTTATTTTAAGAACTGTGGAACAACCCAGTCAGTGTGTCCTTGAATAAACATTGTTTCTTTTCCCACCCTCTCCATTCTCTCCCTCATGAACTCTGACAAAAGTCATTTATTTTTTTCTGCCAGCAACCTTCTCTTCCATCTTGCTCTCCTGTATAACCCCCATTTTTCTCTCAACCATACCACTTCTAACTCTTCTTTCACTAACCATCCAACCATTGATTTTTTATTTCAATTACTGCAGTGTTTTTGTTTTTACACTCATATTTGCAATAAACCTATTTTTTATTTCCCTAATTTTGTAGCTATTAGACATTCTAATTTCCCTTAATGTCATGTGGCATAAAGATATGCCCCAAGATAAAATATCGAAACACTAAAGTCTATAAATATTTTAGAGAAGATTCAAGGGGGGTCTGCAGATAAGATGAAGACCATAGCTAGCACAGTCATCTACATGGACCCAGTCTACTCACATAAGGCAGAGGGAGCGGGGAGAGGAAGGGAGGGAAGGAGAGAGGGAGCAGAAAGGGAGATAGAGATTGAGTTTCTTCTTCAGGAAATGAGAGAGAAATGCCACAGATGGGGAGACGTGAAGAGGTGGGATGGATAGGACGCAAACAATCCCAGAATCCTCTGCTGTCTTGGAGATGCTGGAGTCCCCATGCAAACAGGCAACTTGGAATTATCAGTGGTCCTTCAGATGCCCTCAAGGAAGGAAATGTAGCCTTAACCACGAGAGAGAGAGAGAGAGAGAGAGAGAGAGAGAGAGAGAGAGAGAGAGAGAGAGAGAACAGATTCTACCAGCAATTTGACTGAGCTTAGAAAGAGGTTCTTCTATAATCTTCTCACAGAACTTGAGCCGCTGACCACTGCACTCAGAATTTGTGAACTGGGAAGGAAGAACTCTTCTGAGACAACGTGTACTTCCAACCTGTGGAGTTATGAGCTGACGTACCTGGTGCTTTAAGACTAAACTGTAGTAAACAGGAACGCCAGGAAACAAATGCAGCAGCGCAGAAAGAGCCTCAGAACTTCACTGCATCCTGCTGGGGCCACGGACCTGCCCCCGTGGTAGCACCTATGGGTTTGCTAAGCAGGATGTGGTCCTCGTGAGTCAGGATTTCACTGTTATCAAATAAACACACCTCTGGATTGTTCACACACTGTTGGAAGCAGTAAGACAATTTTCTGCCATCTTTATGGGGTTATTTCGCTGTATCTTAGTTCGGCTTCTGGTGCCTGAGTCCTTGGGCATCATAGGACTTGGGTGTATGAGTTCCTCTGCATTGGAACATTGCTTTTGCAATTCCTGAATGTGCCTATGCTTATATATCTTCTTTGAGTAGATCTGAGGTGGGACCTAACAAGGTGGATCCCTCCAGAAGACAAATTGCACTTGCTTTTTCCAGTGGCTGGGGACACCCAGTTCTGACTTGACATTTTTCATTCACAAGAAACATAAACCATAAACATAAATATAAGCCTATGTGAGGCTCTATTTATGGTTGTGAAGTCTCAAGGAAGAATACTTTTTGCTTTCACCTTTAGACATTTAAGTAGGTGACTGCATTACTTACTTTTCAGTGGCTATGAGAAAATACCTTAACCCAAAGCAATGTATGAAAGAAAGAATTTACATTGGCCTATGATTCCATCATGGCAGCAGAGAGACACGGCAGCAAGAGGCTGACATGGTGGCTGGAGCGGGAAGCTGAGAGCTGACGTCTTCAAAAGTGAACAGGAAGCAGAGAGAGCAATCTGGAAGGGGTGAGACTATGAACTCTCACATCCCACCCCCAGTGACACACTCCCTCCACCAAGGCTGCACTTCCCTAAACAGTGCCACCAACTTGGAACCAAGTGTTTCAGTACTGAGCCTCTGAGAGACATTCTCAATCAAACCACCATAGCGGCTCTCCTTGTAGTCACCCGAAGAGAGTTGAATATCCTCTGACTTTCCCTTCCAGTGAAGGTTTCACTGAAACCATGGGCATATGTGGATAGATCTATGGCTGTCTCAACAGAGCTGGGACGGCAACATTCAATGTGACCTTGCAACTTGAAAACCGAACCACTTTTACCCAGTCATCCAATGCCTGCCCCTTGATGGCCTATTATATTCCTCTGATGGTATTTGGTCTCTGCCTGGTCCTAATTCTCTCAAAGCATGTCTGCTGTAACTTAACACATGACTTCTATGTATTTACATCTTTTAAGGCTAGAAAGTGATTGTACTGACTGTGGTCAATGAGGAAACAGACCAGCCTGAGGCTGGAAGGAAAGCCACAGGCAACAGGTCATTGGTAAGTTGGAGATAGGAGAGAGGAGAAGCCACAGTCTCTACCAGCCCACATTAGATGCCAGGGTACATGACTGATTGTGTTTATTACAGAGCAATTAAACTATGTCTAATGTGACTGGGTGCTGTACTTGTGGGTTAATCTGTATCTGGTTTTGACACTGTTTTGGAGTTTAAACAGCTGCTAACCCAAACAAGGTATTCTAGAAGGAAGCAGGTACTGCCTCTTGCAGAAAGACAGCTTCAGATTTAACATGGCTCCCTTTGAGATACCCAGGTGCAATGGTCTACATGGCTGTTGGGCTCAGAATAGAAATCCGGGCTAGATGATAAATGTGGAATGAATTCGGACAGTAAAAGGATGGACAATGATCCACATTGTCTGCAGGGGAGGACTCGGGTTCGTTGTGCAAATAAATGTTCAGCGGAATTCACAAGGAAGGCTTCTGGAAGAAATGGGCTCTGAGATCCACTGAGCTCCTCCAACAATGCTTGTAAAGTAAAAATGCATTCAGACGCAAGGTGGTTGGAGCAGGAGAATGCTGACAGCAGGCACACCTGAGAAGTGGGCAGAAGGCAAGGGCGTTTGTTTACTTCATTATCTCCTTGCAAAAGAAAAAAAAAAAAACAACAAAAAACCTCCAGATTCATTTTATTCTCAGGTGGGATGATGTTGTGTGAGGTTATTTAATCGTCCCTTAAACAAACAAACAAATGGAAAGGAACAGGAGGTGCATCCCATAAACAGAAGCTGGGGAAGGTTCCAGAAAGGTAGTCTGCTGTGCTGCGTGTGTTCCCGGCCTGCCTGCCTCCGTGTAGATGGATTGCAGGTGCGACCTGGTGCACTTGAGCAACATGGTCTGATCCATTGGAGCAAGAAGCAAGGCTGTGATCATGTGACCCTAGGATTTCACTGGACACAGTGCTGGGCTTGACTCTGCATCACTGGACTCTGGCTATTCCAGGGCTGGGCCCTGACTGCTGCCTAGCTCTCCTCACTTTCTAGACTGAAGACACATTCTTCCTTCTGCTCAAAAGAGAGTGGAATTTGTTTTTGTCTCTCCTCCACAAATGTCACCTCCTACATTTAAACTGGGTCAGCTTGAATGGTCTTAGGCAGGGATCAATAAAATGATGTAAGCATCCATCCCTACTAGCCAGAGCCACCTACCCTGGGCAAGGATAAATATTATGCAGATTCCTGGTCCGTCAGTCAAGAGCCATCTGTTCTGAACATTCCCTTCTTGTCTGTTAGCCTTTATCACACCTGTGTCCCTGTTCTACGCTCAGGTGGCTTAGGACTGTTTGTAGATATCTGTGTCACTCGTGAGTGGAAGTTTCTCAGGGAGAAACTCAGTCTATTCAGCACAGGCTTATGGGCCAGCAAGTCTGGGAATAACGACAGAAGCACAGGTCCTGCCTTGCCTTCACGGAATGCTCGTGGGGGTTGATGTAGGAAGGAGCACGTACACAGTGAAAGAGCCCAAGGATGGGGCTTGCCGAGTGACCTCTCACTGTCAGAAAGAACAAGAGTGAGGTAGGGCTGGGGAGCTGGTTCATTCGGTGACGCACTTGCCTAGCAAATGTGAGGACCTTAGTCCAATTCAATGCCCAGAGCTTACATTAAAAACCTGGCTGAGATGACGTGTGCTTGTAACCCCAGCTCCCAGAGCAGCCAGGAGGGAGAACTCAACTTCCAGAGTGTCCAGGGATAGACTCTAATTCCCAGATGTAGGCAGAGTTGTGGCAAGAGAGAGGAAGGATGGCCCCCTTCCAAGAAAGGAATGGCAGTGAAAAGCCCCAGGCATGGATCTGCCTCAGCAAAGGGCGGGGGGAGGGGGGAGGATTAAGGAGTTATGGGGGACTGGCAAAAAAATAAAGTGGCCTACAGAGCAGGCCAGGGTCAAATGGCAGGAGATGAGACCTCCCAGAGGCAAGAAGACCCATCCTGATGCCCCTGACGCCCCCCTCTGTACCTTAGGTCGGAGACGCACCTTTAAGCAAGAGGGGATGCTCAAACAAACTGGGAGGGAGTGGCTATCATCCAAGGAGGAGGATGGCAGCTTGGGTCAGGACCACCAATGGAAGGGTAAGAGCCTCAGGTGGTTGACGTATTCTGTGGTGGTTTGAATGAGAGTGCCCCCCCCATGGGCTCATATGCTTGAAATACGTGGCCCCTAGTTGGTGGAACTGTTTGGTAAGGATTAGGGGTTGTGGCCTTGTTGGAGGAGGTATGTCACTAGGGGTAGGTTTGGAGTCTTGAAAGACTCACACAATTCTCAGTTCTCTCTCTCTCTCTCTTTCTCTCTCTCTTTCTCTCTCTCTCTCTCTCTCTCTCTCTCTCTCTCTCTCTCTCTCTCTCTCTCTGCTTCCCACTTGCAGACTAAGATGTGAATTCTTAGCTGCTCCAGCCAACATGCCTGCTGCTTGCTGCTTGCTGATGAACCTCCATGGACTGTGAACCCCTCTGAAAGCACAAGCCCAATTAAACATTTGAAAAGCCACCTTGGTTATGGTGTGCAATGCAAAAGTGACTGAGACATATCCTGAAGACAGATTTGGTTGGCTTCTCCCAGGAGCTGTGTCAAAGAAAACTGGTATTTTGCGTTTGACCTGAGAGAGGGCCAGGGTGGCTTGTCACTGGAATAGAGAAGGTTGTTCTGTGGCATAAGGAGGAGCAGGTGTGGACACTTCACAGTGGGAAATGACTTAAATATTCATCAAAAGCCATCAAGTGGACATATCTGAAAACCCAGTTTCCGGGACTGGGTGTGAAGTTCAATTGACAGAGTGTTTGCCTAGCGTGCATTAAGCCCTAGGTTCAACCCCCAGGGTTACAAAAGCAGGGGGACATGGTGGCACACGATATGTCTCATCTCTGAGGAGGTGGAGGCAGGAGGATCAGAAGTTCAAGATTATCCAGGGCTACATGGCCAAAAGCTGCTTGAGATGCTATCTCAAAAAAAAAAAAAAAAAATGGGAGGGGATGGGCTGGGGAATTGGTGCAGTAGGTAATAGACCAGCTGCACAGGGATGGTGTCTCTTGCACAGAGCTGCATGTGCCTGTGACCCCAGCTCTGGGTAAGCAGAGACAGGTACTTCCTAATGGCTCCCTGGCCAGCTAGCTAGTTGACATGGCAAACCCTGCGTTCAGTGAGAGACCCTGTCTCAAAAGGTAAGATGAAGAGCCATGGCAGAAAACATTGGTCATAAACTTCTGTTCTCCATGTACATTTGCACAGGCAAGCACAC
The DNA here is from genome assembly GCF_004664715.2 of Peromyscus leucopus. Taxonomy (NCBI): domain Eukaryota; kingdom Metazoa; phylum Chordata; class Mammalia; order Rodentia; family Cricetidae; genus Peromyscus; species Peromyscus leucopus. Next base: position 54,980,687 of record NC_051081.1, on the reverse strand, counting down.
CCACATACCCATTGCACACAGAAAGAGAAAAAGAGGAGGGAGGGAGAGAAGCTGGAGTTCAGTATTAGGGTGTGTGTAGGGGAAATACATCAAGGAGTTACGATGTTATTTAAAGGAATGAGATCTAGAAAAGGCCCCAAAAGAGTGAGAACTGTGGTTACAGAAAGAGAAGAGGCTGGAGTTAAAAAAAAGTTAGGGGTCTTGGCTCCCAGGTCAGTTTTAAACATTTTATGGGAAGCCTCACTGTGATGGCTCTGCACACATTAGACCATTCTGTTGATTGCATCTCCCACTATTTGCAAGCTCTATGACCTCAGACAAGGTATTAGACCTCTAGACACCATGGCTCTTTTGTCTATACAATGGGGACAATAATCCCACATCCTCAAGTCTGTGTGTTTGTCCTGAGGGTCAAAAGCCTTAACATAAGGTCAGGATCAAAATGTACATAATATAAATTTTTGACCTAATGTAAGCTTTGTGCCCTGGAGTTATAAATAGCATGCTGCTGGAACAAAAGAATTAATGGCTAAAAAAAAGTTTTGGGAAAGACCAGTATCCCCCTATAACCCTAAGTTCACAGAGATACCAGTTTTTTGCTGTGCATGAAGATGAACTAACCGTTGTAAGGAGGTAAAAGGCGGCTCCTGAAATTTGGTTGTGACAAAAGTACACAAAGTGTCAGAGAATATAAATGTCTCAATTGAAAAATGTTATGCTCTTTCTAAAAATGGAATAAATGTAAATTATCTGAAAGTTTATGCAGCTAAGGACTAGCCCACTGGCAAACTCAGAGCGCCTGTAAACTCTAATCAACATGTAAATGAGCCCAGCTAGGAACCACAGGCTCTGATGCTAACTCAGTCCTGCCCTGCAGATGCTGAAGCTACCAGCTCTTCCTTGCATCTCTGATGAACCAATGAGTCATCAGGGTGCAACCATAGGCCTGGGCAGGATAAAGGCCACAGAGAGGAAGGACTTGTAGAGAAGCAACCTCCACAGAGAGAGGTATGCCTTGCCTGTGGAAGAACCCAGGCTATGCCAAAGGTCCCGACTTCTCCCATTATGTTAATTAACAGTATGTATTGCTGCTGCCTCTGCTTGGGCCTTACACACTATCTGAAACATGGAATTTCCTTGAATGAATGGGATGCCCTGTTACCAAAAGAGGTGACATGAAGGTGTGAGAACCTGGCCAGACTTCCAGGGGTTTGGCTATGGTTGGACACATGCACACAGAGAGGCTAAACACAGCATAAAACACCATGTAGAGCCACAGTAGGAAGCTGGGTCTGTAGTTTAATTGGTAGAGTGTTTTCCTAGTTAACCTGCATAAGCCGTGGTGCTGCAGCCTGTAATTCCAGGCAATAGAAGCAAGATCAGAGGTTCAAGGCCATTCTCAATTACACGCAGAGTCTGAGACCCACCTTGGCTACATGAATCATTATCTCACAAAATAATTATAAACAAACAAACAAATAAAACCCCAATCAGTAAAACTCAATTGTTATGGGCCTGGCTGGCATGGCCCTTGCATGCACTAAAAGGGCTCCCCACAAATATTGGTACACTAAACTCCTGCCAACTCCTGTTGTTTGGGTTTTGGGGGTGGTAGTGGTTGGTTGTTTTTTGTTTCTGAGACAAAGGGTCTTATTCTGTAGCCCAGGCTGGTCTAGAACTTGGTATATTCCTGCCTCAACCTCCAAGTAAGGGAACTGCAGGCATGTACCACCATCCCTGTCTGTCTTTTGGAGGCCTCTGCTGAGCTCATTAGGTAGCTCTATGTCTCCCTGAATATCAGTCATGTGTGAAAAGTGAGATTCAAGGGGGGGGGGAGTTGGTATCTGAGCCATTTCCCACTTTCTATCCCATGACTGTTTGTTTGTTTGAAACAGATATCTACAAGAAAATATGTGTGCCTTTTGTGTCCTATCAAGTAAGGTGGAAAACAAAACAAAACAAAAAAAAAAACAATGCTACCAACGCATCCATCAAGCCAAAGGTTAACTCAAGAGTTGGAAATCAATTCCAGGGTGAACTGAATTCAGAAGTGTGTGTGTGTGTGTGTGTGTGTGTGTGTGTGTGTGTGTGTGTGTTTTACCACCACATTCTAAAGTGGGTCATGTAATCTTTCCAATCAGGGTCACTCGGCTCAATCGCTCTATTTTTTAATGGAAATAGCGAAGACTCATGCATGGCTTCTGGTGACGTATGCCATGGGTTATGGAATATTGGACCAGCTGGAAAAATCTGTACAGCTGAACAAGACTCAAGTAGACATTTAGGTTTGGTCAACCATCTACTCTCAAGTTCACAACAACCAACTTTCCACGCATTTGATGGGAGTGAAAGGTCAGTTTCTAAAGGTGAAAGTCCACCTGTGGGAAGACACCACACAGCACCCACCCAGAGGCTCAACAGTGAAGCTCACCAAGGTAGCACGTTTCCCACCACTGCAGAGCTTGATTTAGTCAGTGAGAATTTTTCTCTCACACCGATTTCTCTCATCTCTCTTAGCTCCAGGAGCCCCTTGATTTAAACAAATTAGACAAAAGGTGTGAGTGTTTTGAAACCAGGAGAGACATTAGCACATTGGCATTCAGCATTGTGACCTTCTTCTCGACAGACTGCTAATTAATCTTTGCACACTGGCTTGTAGATGTTCTCAGATTCCCAAACTGCCTCCCAGCAAGGCAGCCTCCATCTATCTGAAAGACCTCAACTTTGTTCTATTAATATCTGAGAAGGATTTCTACAAAGTGTCAATTTTTGCTAGACCAATAGGAATCTTGTTTATTTCTCTTGTCTCAAGGGTCTTACAATGAAGCAGGATAAATATTTCCTGGTTTTCCAAAGGATCCAAGTTCAGTTCTTAGTACCCACGTCAGATCACCTCCTATAACCCCAGCTCCAGGGGACTCATGCCCTCTTCTGGCCTCTGTAGGCACTGTGTATACTTTGGCATACATTTTCAAGGGGGACACACAAAGAGACACATAAATATAAATGCTTATTTTTTATTTTAAGGAAAATATGTTCCAATTCAGGTTGACATTGTTCTTTTATTATTATTATTATTATTATTATTATTAATTTTCATGATTTTTATCATACAATTGTTGCATGCTTACTTGGGAAAATAGAAAACACAGAAAAGGAAAAGAAATGGTATTTAGTTCCCTCCAAGATAATGGGGTAGTCAAATAAACTCACTTTGGTATATCAATCCAATTGGGAAGGATTTATTTTATATTTCTTTTTTTTTAATTTGAGAATTTCACACATAAATACTGTATTTATGTAATATCCACTTTTTTCTCCCCCACCCACCTTCTCCTTCCATGTCTCCCTCACTTCCTCTCAAATTCATGCTCTCTTGTTCTTTAAGTATTATTGTATACACACACACACACACACACACACACACACACACACACACACCCTGCTGCATCCATTTAGTGTTCTTCCTATTCATATGTGCTTAGGGATGACCATTTGTGTCTGGATAGCCCATCTAGGGCTCATCCCTAGAGAAGACTGATCCTCCCTCTCTGTGTAATTCTTCATTCTCATTGGGGCTCCACCCGGAGCTGCCATTGTGTAGGTCTTGCTTGGGCAACCATACTACTAAGATTTCACGGGCACAGTGTCTCTGCCATGTATAGAGCACGTAATCTCGGGCACCCCAGGTAATGACTGCCCCTTTCCCACAGCCATAAAATTCCTGACTGCATTCTAAATACTTATCGTGACGCCCACAGATGGTGTCGCTCTCAGCCCTCATCAGAGAAACTTCTTTTTGCATCAGATGGAAACTATTACAGAAAGCCATCACGGGTCAAAAACCAGGAAACAGACTGTGAAGTAAGTACCCAACCACAATCAATACATCTGCAACACAACCCCTACACCTCAGGCTCAGGGAGCGCCACAGAGAGGAAGAGAAAGCGTGTGTATTTTTAGGTTTGGGGTCTTTTTTTTTTTTTCAGCTTTTTTGTTTGTTTGTTTTTTGAGAGTTTCATACACAGTGCAGCTTTCTGGATCAAACCTTCCATGCTGACCTGGGATGGCATAGTCATATGACTCTTGTGTTTTGTTTTGTTGTTGTTGTTGTTGTTTCAAGACAGGGTTTCTCTGTGTAACTTTGAAACTGTCCTAGATCTCGCACTGCAGACCAGACTGGCCTCAAACTCACTCCACCTGGCTCTGCCTCCCAAGAGCTGGGATTAAAGGTGTGTGCTGCTGCTGCCCCACAGCCACCACCCAGTGGCATAGGACTCTTAACAGAAACCTCCCCCCATCAGATCCCCACCCCCTACTCCCCGCCGCCGCCCATGCCCTTGGCAGTCACTAATATCACATTCTTCCCCATGTAACTGCGACTGGTCTCGAAGTTCCTGCAGCAATCTTTACACTGTCTATAATGTGAACCGAGGTATCTCAGGAGACAGCTCAACTTTGCTATCCCTGACTATGAGGGCCACAGCCATGCAGCTCTGTGCATCCAGAAGTATAGCTGAGGTGTAATCTGCTCATGTCGTGAGCAAGCACCTACTGGACCACACAGCCAACATCCACTCTTCGGCACACATGCTCCTCCTCTCCCGTAGCCCCCACACCAACTTACAACCAGTGAGAGCTGGAAGTTCAGTCTCACAGCAGGCAAGTTGGCAACTGGAAGTACAGATGACTAGCCCAAGGCTGAATATTAATGCTTAATGCTTTATTAATTCTTGGATAATTTTTTACATGGATTTTGGCCATATTCACTCCCCTCCAATTCCTCCAAGACCCACCCTGCCTTCCTTGCCCAACCAACTTTGTGCACCCCTATTTTTTAACACCCATCAAGTCCAATTTGTGTTACACATACACTCTTGGTAAAGTGGCCTTCCGGGAGTATGAGTGACCTAGCAGGGTCCACACCCTTGAAGAGAACCGACTCTCTCCTAGCAGATTTTGGTTGCAATAGCTCCTGAGCTATGGGTGAAACTTCTGCCACCTCCCCCATCCATGATGGGGTTTTGTTGGCCTGAGCTTAATGCAGGAAATCCATGGATTACTGAGAAAGGGACTATTTATTAATGAATTGGATGGGGGAACAACTCACTGATACAGGAGAAGGCAAGCTGAGAACCGGTCCCACCCTGGTTCACACCATCTGACTCAGTCTTCACCACCCAAGAGCCCAAGAAAGAAAGGGGTCCGAATATGTGCTCCCCAGATCTTAAGCTATCCAAGAGGCCACGCCCTGGGGGCTGGAACCCAAAGGCCATGGGTGGAATGAATACCCACTACATGAACTAGTGCTGGTCTGGTGCGTTCTGCCACAGTCCTTATGAGGTCATATGTTCAATCTCCCTGCTGTGTCCAGAGCCCATTTTTTCAGTGAACAAATACTGTAATTTCTCTTCCCTTGATAAAAATGGTCCTTCTGTTTAGGCATACTTGATGGGTGATGTCGTTCGGTATGCTGTGAATATGTGTTGCTTTGATTGGTTGATAAATAAAGCTGTCTGGCCAATGGTGAGGCAGGATAAGGTTAGGTGGGACATTCTAACTAGAGAGAAAGGAAGGAGAAAGACAGAGAGCTGAGGAGACACTGCCAGCCGCCGCCATGAGAAGATGTAAAGGTACTGCTAAGTCATGAGCCACATGGCAAAGTATAGATTTAAAGAAATGGGTTAATTTAAGATGTAAGATCTAGCTAGTGAGAAGCCTGAGCCATTAGGCCATACAGTTCATAATTAATATAAGCCTCTGTGTGATCATTTGGGTCTGAGTGGCTGTGGGACCATGGGGCCGCAGGAGCCAGGTGAGACCAGGAAAACTTCAGCTACATATACTACATGGTGCATCCTTAGGAAGTGTGGTGTGGGTGTTAAATCTACTATTAGTTACTTTTCTCTTACTGGGACAAAGTACCTAATAAAACTACTCAAGGAAGGAAGGGTCTATCTTGCCTCACTTTCTCTCAGTACATGGCAGCAGGAGCTTGAGGTAGCTGGTCACATTGCAGCCACGGCCAGGAAGCAGGAAGACATAAATGCTGATGCCCAGCCCACTTTTTGAAATCCTCTAGGACACCATCCTGGAGATAGTGCTACCAACATTGAGGGTGGGTTTTCTCACTTTGGTTAATGCAGTTAATGCCTCATAGCCACCCCCAGAGGTTTGTTTCCATGGTGACTCTAAGTCCGAAGTTGACAAGATCAACTGTCACTCTAGTCTATCAAATAGTACTTAGGATCCTGACCCCCACCTCATAACCAGCTTTGTCAGGGGTTGGAGATGTCAAGCTACCCAATAAAATGATCACACTTTCTGCCCATCCGCTCACTCGGCAGCCTCCATCTCTGTTCTGGTTTCCTTTTTTATTGCTGTGGTCAAGCTCTCTGACTAAAAGCAACTTGGGGAAGAAAGGGTTTGTTTGATCTTACATCTTCAGATCACAGTCCATTATTGAGGGAAGTCAAGGCAGATCTGCAGCTGGAGAGCTTTTCTCTCCGGGTCCCACCAGGTCCCACCAAGTCCCGCCAGTCCCAAGGCCCACTTATAAAATAAACATACAGACGCTCACATTATTCAAACTGCTTGGCCATTAGCTCAGGTCTATCATTGTCTAGTTCTTACTCTTATATTTAGCCCATTTCTATTAATCTATACTTTGCCACGTGGCCCGTGGCTTATCGGTACCTTACATCTTGCTTGTCCTGGCGGCGGCTCCAGGTAGTGTCCCTCTTTGACTTCCTGTTCCCTCAACTCTCCTATCTGTTAGTCCTGTCTATTCTTCCTGTCTGGCTACCGGTCAATCAGTGTTTATTTATACAGAGCGATATCCACAGCACAGATCTGCTTGTGCTACCTCTGACCAAGGAACTCATTCCACAGCCAAGCAAGTACAGCAGGGAACTGAAAAGAATGCTGCTTGCTAGCTGGCACACAAGCTGGTCTCTATCAGCTAGCTGCCTTGTATGTTCAGGACCACCTTCCTGGGATGGGTCTGCCCACAGTTGACTGGACCTTCCTACATCAGTTCACAATAAGAAAAGCCCCACAGATGTGCCCAGAGGCTAATCTAATCAAGGAAATTCTTCAGTAGACACTTTCCTCTCAGTGACTGTAGGCTGGGTCAAGTTGGTAATCAGAGCTAACCAGGGCAGCCTATCCCAACTTGATTTTTCTTTCTCTTCTTGTGGTGTATAGATATCATGTACTAAATTCTATGACTGGTCTGTATGTGTATGTTTACCAGCATAAGCAGCCTTCCCGTTCACCCCAAACTCTCTTTGTTTATATTTCATGATGTGTGAACTTTCTATTAAAAAAAAAAAAAAAAAAAAAAAAACAGCAGAGCTGACCTGCATAACCATTACTGGGGTGTGGCCAGGCATGGTGGAATGTGCTTGAGATCCATCCCAGCAGTAGGGAGGAGACCCGACAAACCCCAAGAGCTCACTATTCAGCCAGCTTAGCCTACTTAGAGAGCTCTAGGCCATGGAGCGGACCTGTGTTGTTGTTGTTGTTGTTGTTGTTGTTGTTTTTAAAGGTGTACAGCCCAGAGGAACTGCACCTGAGGCTGACCTCTGACCTCCACTTGCAGGGAGACACACACACACACACACACACACCAGCACTTTAAACAGAGACCTGAAAGGAGGCTCAGATACTGTTGCTGTGAATCCCAGGCCTCCATCTACACCTGACTGAGCTTTGCAAGCCGCAGGGGGGTGGGGGGTGGCAAAAAAGATCTGGCTCTTGGCTCCACTGCTCACACCTGAATGGTCCCTGAACCCAGCTGGTAACTCTGAGATTTAGCACAGGCACTTCTTGCTGAAGTCAACCTCAGGAGATCTGAGGCAGGAGTTCTGGAGCTCACAACAGAGGCCTATAGTCCAGGAGACAAGAGGGCATTTGCTCCCAGCTCCTTCACATCTTTCTGAGTGGGAACTTCTTAGCTTAGTGGGAAGGGGCAGAATTGTGCTGCCCAGGTGGAGAGGTCATTAGCAGCTCGGGATAGATAGCCGGGATGATCAGGATGATCACCTCTTCCAAAAGGCCTGGGGTCTGGGGTGGGGGTGGGGTGGGAGGGCAAGCGAAGCTGGGGGCTTTCGAAGCTAGGGCTCAGTGTGTCAGGACGTGCTGGTAATTTACAGTCTTTCAGGAGCTTTGCATTCTTCTCGGAATTTCTTCTGCCAAGTTTTTGTTTCATATTGGGCCTTTTCTCTTTTGGGTAAAAATATCTCAGAGCTGGCCCAGGCCCTGGAAGCCATGAGGTTTCCTATAGCAACACTGCCACCTGCTGTTGTGAACAAAGCTGGTGATTTCTCCAAGGAAATTCTCTGTGGGGGGTCAGGGAGGCTTTCAGGTTTCCTACTTGGTAAAGAGAAATGGATTCATTCTTCAGGGAACAAGCCCTGCTGTGCTGAACAAACAAAACCAAAAGAGAGGCTAGGGGTAGGCAGAAGAGGGGACTCAAGGGAAGTGTTTGGGGGGGGTGTTGAAAAGCAAAGCATGCTAAGGGGTGCCATGACCCAAAGCTTTGGGTTTGCTCTGCCACAGTTAAAGAGAGGTGACCCTTCTTAGTGAGAGCCATGAGAAAGAGGGGGGGCTGGGAAACCCCAGCTGTGTGTCCACCCCATGAAGCCCAAGGCCAGGCTGTTTGAGTGAGTGCTGTCTCCTAGAGAAGCCAATCCCACAGGCGCCTCATTCACAGCTAGGAACTTCTGAGCTCTGCCTGTCTGTCTGCCACACAGGGATGAGCTCCCCCCCCCCCCTTCTTCTGTCTTCACCCTGTGACAGGACACCCCAGAGGTTACAAGGCCACCATTGTTCTTACCTTGCTGATGAATTCAAAGCACAGCCCCCCACCCCCCACCCCCACCCCACCCCACCCCCTCCTGCCCGTCCTTAAAACACTAGAAACCATAACATCCCTAAGCATTCAGCCTCCAGGCCTGTGTTCAGTTTGTTTTCTGTCTTGGAAAAGAGTTCTTTTACTCCGCCTTAACTTTTAATGAAGGTGGGATTTTGAAATTAATGACTGAGGAAGTTCTCAGCCTTCCTAATACTGTGACCCTTTAATACAAGTTCATGTTGTGGTGACCCCCCCCGCCCCCCCACAACTATAAAATTATTTTGTTGCTACTTTGCAACTGTATTTTTGCTACTGTTTTGAATCGTAATTAAATATCTGATATGCAGGATATCGGATATACGTGACCCCCCCAAGGGGGGGTCATAACCCCCAGGTTGAGAATTACTTCGAGTTGAGACACTAAGAGAATAATGAAATGGCCCACTGCCCAGGCGGCTGAAGAAAGACCCTCAAAGTGTGCATCTCTGTGTTCCGGATTTTTCTTTTGTTGTCAGCTTAACGAGGTCTGGAATCATCGTCTGTGGGGAGAGCATCCAGGCATGCATACCTGTGAGGGCTTACTTAGCCTGGGGGCACACCTGTGTTAACTGGGGTGGGAGGACCCACACTAAAGGTGGGTGGCAGCATCCCCTGGGCTGGGGTATTGCTGTTTGAAAGGGAGATGAACACAAGACTTCGCTGCTCTCAGCTTCCTGACTGGATGTCATGTGTCCAGTGCCTCAAGCACAGACTGCCTTGACTTCTCCTCCAACATGATGGACTACATCCTGCACATCGAGCTGAAAAAAACCCCTTCCCTTTCCACCCCCTTGGGTTACTTCTGTCAGCCTATTTAATCATAGGAGCATCATAGGAAATGAAGCTCGGCTTTTATTTAGAACCTGATGAGGGCTCGCCTGGCGTCACTCATCCCTAAAGATGCCAGTTGGAAGACAGAGGTGGTCTGGGGTTCTGTGAGAGCCGGCAGCCTTTGCTGTGTATCGATTAGGAACCTGGAGTAGAGTTCAAGTATTAGCTACTTTTGCTGTGAGAAAAGCACACCATGGCCAAAGGCGACTCACGGAAAAATGTCTAATGATGGGGAGTCAGGGCAGTGGGAGCAGGGAGCAGAGAGATCCCGTCTCAAGCATACACACACAGAAGTGGGGAGAGTGAACTAGAAGTGGTGTGAGGCTGTGAACTATCAAAGTCAGATCCAAACAACGTTTCTTCCAGCAAGGCTGCACCTCAAGTTCTAGAACCTTCCCAAACAGCACTACTGGATGAGGATTGTGTTCAATAGCATGAGCCAATGTGGGCATTTTCTTATTCAAAGTACCACACCAAGGGTGCCCAAACTTGGAAAAAACAAAAACAAAAACAAAACTTGTTGAATACTGTCTTAGTTAGGGTTTCTATTGCTGTAAAGAGACACCATGTTGTGGCAACTCATCTAATTAGGACTGGCTTACAGATTCACTTTCATCATGGCAGGAAGCATGGTGGCATGCAGACAGACAGGGGGTTGAAGGAGGAGCTGAGAGTTCTAAACCTGGATCTGCAGGCATCAGGAAGAGACAGTGAGTCACTGGGCCTGGCTTGAGCTTCTGAAACCTCAAAGCCCACCCTCAGTGACACACTTCCTCCAACAAGCCACACCTACTCCAACAAGGCCATGCATCCCAATCCTTTCAAATAATGCCACTCCCTATGGGACTATGGGGAACATTTTCATTCAAACTACCACAAATACTTTTTTCATATCCCCACCACCACTGTCCCCTCACAAAATTCCTACAAGGGAGTCTAATTTTAAAGTTGGAAAAGAGGAATCCCACACTTTATTATGAAGGGATGTCCGCGTCACCAAAGAACCTCATGAACAGTTTGCAATGCAGGACAAGCATCCATCTACAGGATTCCACCTTCCTGTTGCCACCTGAAAACTTTTCATTCTCTGCTGGATGCCACAGCTCAGCCCATGTGACTCCCTGCCACAGTGACAACTAAGACTGACCACTCACAGAGAAACAGTAACAAATGCAGAGAGCTGGAAAGGATAATCCCCAAAGGAAAGGGTGATGGTTTCTGCCCTTCCTCCACTCTATGAGATCACTGCCATCTTACGTCTGGAAATTGGAATGCTCCCCACAGATTGGTGGCACTGTTCTGTTTAGAAGGCTGTGGAGACCTTAGTAGTTGGAGCCCAGATGGTAGAAATAGGTGACTGGGAGCTGGGTTTGGGGGTCTACACACCTTGGTTCCAGCCTATGCTCTCTGCCTTCTTCTACCATATGAGGATTCATTCGCTGCCTCACTCTCATGTCATGAGGGCACTGTGCCTTCCAACACTGTACTTTCAGGGTTAGACTGAATTCCCTCTGAAAATATAAGCCAAAGTAACACTTTCCCTCTGTTGTGTTTGTGTGTGTGTGTGTGGGGGGAGGGATTCTCTCACAGTGTCAAAAAGAGCTATTAGAGCTGTGGTTCTCAACCTTTCTAGTGCTGTGACCCTTTGATACAGTTCCTCATGCTGTGGTGACCCTCAACCATAACATTATTTCATTGCTACTTCATACCTGGAATTTTGTTACTGTTGTGAATTGTAATGCATATACCAGACAGGCAAGATATCTGATATGGGACCCCCAGGGGGGTTGTGACCCACAGGTTGAGAACTGCCGTATTGGAGTAATCATGGCTATAACCTTAACTTCACACAATCAGTCAAACATGGCTGCACCCTTGCTCATCACGTCAGCCTTGGGATATTCATGCCCGACTCCACCTTCCAGATGAAACAATTGAAGAAGACATTCTGGACATCAGTGAGTAGCAGGAACCCAGGTGGTCCTTACCACATTCCTGTGATGTCTGATACACACTCATTCCATCTGTCCCTGATCCTGCATCCCCATCCCTGATGACTTCAGGCTCTATATCTCTGCAGCCATCCACTTTCTTGTGCAGGAAAGAAGTAGTGGCTTTCTTGGCCAAAGGGTGAGAGACCCCAGAGGTCTGCGGACTCCAACATATTGTGTGTTACAGTTGGCCTCTCTTCTCAGGGGGGCGCATACAAAAGATGAGCATAGGAATAAACAGTAGTGGTCCCATGGCAACAGCGGCATTTTCAGTTGTCTCTTCAAGGTGTTTCTGTCACATCCCTCAGTGTCTTCTTGACCCTTCACACTTAGACATGGTGCCAGAGACCTGTGTCTGTTGAAGCATCTCAGGCTACTATGTGCTTTCCCTGGGTCCTCTGGATGGGATGTCACATAGAGACTTCATTCACCCCCTTCCTATCTTCCTTCCACAGCCCTGTTCACTCCTTCCCTGATATTGCTTAATACATTTGCTCATAATTGGCCTCTGGGCTGAAGTCTGTAACACAAACACCAAAAGACCAAATCAAGATTTTAAAAAAAAAAAAAAAAAAAAGAGCAAAATATTCCCATTTCAGATGGAGGAACAGATGGAGTTCTTGGCACATCTGAGGATTTAAACTGACCCTGGGCATCCAGCTAGTGAAGACAGACTGTCACGAGCGACGAGCAATGTTAAGGAGACTCGCTTTCCCTCCCAGCTTGCACTGGGGTTCTGGAGTTTTCTTGGAGCCGTGTGCAGCGAGAGGAAACAGCAGCTTGGCAGATGCTTTTGGACCTGAAAGGCAGCTGCGGGGTACAGACGAGCCTGGATACGCTCTGCTCCCTGGGCCTGGGGTCCTTCCAGCTTGGGGAGCGCCTCTCTTCTGCTTCACCACTGGAAGCTGGGAAGGCCGCCACCTGCCCCTCATCACTCCTGCATGAAGAAAGATAAATGTCTGGAAGGTGGGCCGTGCAGGGGCTTGCACATAATAGAGACTCAATAAACCTGGCTTCCTTTGTTTTCTCGGTGCCCGGCCAAAGCCGTGAATCTCTTGGAAGCTCTCTGGTCACAACTTTCTCTTTTCACAGCTGGCGAAATGAGGACCAGGTGGGACAGACAGCTCTGAACCCTCGCACTTGAGACATTTTTTTTTTTTTTTTTTTTTTTTTTTTGAGACATTTAGAAAACAGACTCTGTCTATACACAGGACAAGCACAGTCAGCACTTGAGACAGGTCTTTCTTATTTTAAACAGGTTTTTGAGCTCTGCCAACCTTCAAAATAGGGCCATCTTGAGCCACCTTTCCACGCAGACCTTGAAGCTGTTCAGCTATCAGAACACACTCCAATCTCTCTGTCTATCCATTTTCGGCTGCTCTACATACTGACTTCTTTTGATTAGTGTGAAATGTTCATTTTAATAATTTAGAGGAAAGAAAACGGCTTCAAACAAATCAAACTCTCTGTGCTTGTTACTAAAAGTGATTCAAACCGAGAGTCACTCAATGAGTCTCAAATGCTGAAATGTGGAAGAACAGAAGTGGATTGTGGATCTCGCAGGGAAAGCGCTTATCAGGAAGACCAGGAGAGGAGAGAAGGCAGGAAGGAAGGGATGTGAAGGAAAGCAGCAGAAGGCGAAGAGTGCTCTGCGCCCTCTGGGTGTCTTCCGCCCTTCCTTCCTGGGATGGGAATCTCATCACCCACAGGAGCCACCCCAGCTGCTGGCACGGAATGTGGGCGCTTCTTGGGGTGGTTTTGTCTTGACCTCGCTCCACTTCTTCCTTACTAATCCTTAGGTGCCACTTCTGACTCTCTGACTCCTCAGCCAGCACCTGTCCCAGATTGTACCTCCGAGTCTGTTTTATCGCAGTGGGTAATTTCCTAGTCCCCAGACAAAAGCCATTTAAGGAAGGGCGTATGTATTCTGGCTCACAGCCTGAGGGAACATCACAGTAAGGAAGTCACCGGTGCAGGAAAAGCTCCAGCCGTGGCAGGTAGAGCGAGAGGCAGCTGGTCACATGGCATCCACAGTGTGGAAGCCAAGAGACATGAATGTTGGGAGAACAGAAGGTGCATTGTGGGATTCAGGCTCCATGGAGGGGTTAAGGAGTTGGGCTAGAAATGAAAGGGATAACTAGTCATTTGTGCAAAGAGCCCTAAAGCAGAGTCACCTCCGAAGAGGCTACACCCCCTCCATCAGGATGGGAGTCCTGCATTGAAACTGAATCTGTCTCTAGATTTAAATGTCACTGGTGAAGTGGGGGTCTAGTTCAAGGCAGAGGGCCACATGAAGGTGCCCAGAGCAGAACAAGTACCCTAACTATGCATTCCCATCACACCCCAGGAAGATCCCCAAAGGAAGAGCATGGCCCAAGGGCACACCGTATAAAGCCCAGATGCTTGCCCTTTAACAAGACGGATTCCTTCAGACCTCCGATTAGCTGGGTAAGTCTCAACTTTTTAAACAGAAATTCCAGAAGCACCAGATAGTTGAGGAAAGTCTTCAGTGCGAAAGATGAGTCCGAGAGGAAGAGCACGGGGAAGGAAACTGCCCTGGTTTGACATGAGGTATCCACAAAGGTTCATGCATTGGAGACTTGGTCTCCAAGCCAAGGAAACGAATCCAGAAGGTTGTAAGGACAGCATTGTAGGAGGCGGTGGGAACCAGGAGGCAGGACCTGGCTAAAGGAAGCAGATCAATGGGGGTGTGCCCCTGGAACGATAAACTTTGTTGTCCCCAGCCTCCCTCGCTGCTTCCTGGATGCCAATGGAGGGAGCAGGTACACTCCTCTATGCTCACCTGTTGAAATGCTATTCTTGACCATGACACAGAACAAAGAAGTCACAGACGGAAGCAGAGAGCCAAAACAAACCTCCCTTTTAAACTGTTCCTCGGGTACTTGTAACGGGGTGGGGGTGAGCTTGTATCTATAATGAGGAGTGGCACTCACTCACTCACTGAAGCAAGAGAATGCACAGAGGAAAACTTTAAAAACTGGACTTGATTCAGGAAGTGGTAGAGTCCTTGTGAGCATGCTTGGCTTCAATTCCAGCATCTCAAAACACACTTTATGCATATGTGCTTATATATTTATACTCAAAACCCTCAAGTATAGAGAGTGAGCCTCAATGCTTGCAAAAATAATAATTTCTGGGTCCATTAAAAGTCGTGTTTTACATGAAAGATGTATGTATGGGGTGTGCCGTCTGACCTCTAGACTCCCGACCTCCACAGTAGGATACACATATTTAAAAATCCCAACTTCTGAGCCAATAGAAATTACTAAAAGTATTTGAGGGGGCCCACTCGGGGATCGAAAGGGAAGAGTATGACAAAGGTCCATAGTTATCACCATTAGCGCTTTCCAATTTTTTTATAACATTTTTATTCATGAGTCGCCCATGTGTGTTCATGTGACATGCATGTGCACATGTGAAAGTCAGAGGATAACTTGCAGGAGTTGGCTCTATCCTTCCACCATGTAAGATCCAGGAGTTGAACTCAGTTCTTCCGGCTCAGCAGCAACAGCTTTACCCACTGAACCATCCTACCAGCCCGCAATAGTCTTGACCGTCTTTAATGCGCACTTGATGGTATGACTGAAAACAAACCATTGGTCTCTTTTTATACACCCCTTTCCATGAGTTCTGACCCATCCTTCCTTATGCCATTCTCCAACTAGGTCTCTTCATGGGTATGTCTTTGAGAGGGCTGCTCTACACTCCTGAAGTACAAATCAAAATGCAAAGACTTAGAGCAGGGGTTCTCAACCTTCCTGATGCTGTGACCCGTTAATACACTTCTTCATGTTGTGCTGATCCTCCAACCATAAAATTGTTTCATTCCTACTTCATAACTCTAATTTTGCTGCTGTTAGGAATCGTGATGTAAATATCTGTTTTCTGACTGTCTGAGGTGGCCCCCCAAAATGGTCACAACCCACAAGTTGAGAACCACTGCCTTAGAGTAACCTCCCATCCACAGGGGATGTGTTCCAAGACCCCCAGGGGATGCCATGAACAGCGCCAACCCCAAATTCATATGCTCTGTTTTTCTTAGACACACAAACCTATGACAGAGTTTATCTTACACACAATATGCAGTATGAGATTATCAACGGTAACAAAATTGAATAATTATAAAACTGCACTGTAATAAACTTGATAGCACCACACCTGAGTGCCTGAGGCTCATTATTTAGTAAAGCAAAGGGCATTTGAACTCAGTGCTGGTGACACCCAACAGCCAGTATGATCACTAAGACACTGGCCCTGTGATCGACACACAGGTGATGGCCATAGCATGGATATGCTAGGCTCAGGAGTGAATCTGTGACTCACACCCCAGGGGGGGATGGCGTGGACTCCAACAAGCTGATCAGCATGGAGCACAGTTTAAGGCTTCCCATATCACGTCTATCTAGCACTTCCAGACTGAAGTTGATGAAAAGCTGAAGAACTGAATCCACTGATTGGGGAGGAGGGTAGTCTTTACCTGTGACAGTGAAATTAAAACACACGGGGGCGGGGGGGGGGGGGGGAAGACGACTGGTTATTGTGTTTGATGTTGTCAGCCAGGGGCTGCTCAACTGTTGCTCCATTTCCAGGGACAGTGTTTGTTCTCTGGGTTCACATTAACACAGTTCCTCCTATTAGCTCCCTCCTTCCTTCTCCACTGGACTCTGGACTGTGTTGGGAGAAGGACCTGGGTAGATGCAGATAGTACCAAAGGGTGGGCATCCCGTAGACCCAGGCCCCACCTCAGTCTGTCTGACTGCCCCAAGCTCACCAAGCACCCAGTCCTCACCAGGAACTCAACTGAGAGCTGTTTATTTAGGCAAAGAAGGCAAGTGTACACATGATTGCCCTGCCATGTATGTAGGAAATGTAATTCATGCTATTGCTGCCCTTAAAGGGTGTGTGTTAAACCCCTTAGGAAGTACTGAGTGGAAATAAATAAATACTGGTGCCTAGGAGAAGAAATCATCACTTAGCTAAGTGCTAGTTAGAAAAGGCTTCGTGGAGAAAATAATTCTTTTCAGCGACAATGTATAGGAGACTTCAGTCACACCCTTAAGTGTTCCTGTGGGAAGTTTGGGTCTTTCGCGATCCTGTTTCATGACCCTCACTGCTGGCCAACTCTGCTGTGTTCACTGTAAGGATTTGCCCCAATGCTGGGAGCACCGCTGTGCACAGCTCCATTGTCCTCGCCGGAAGTTCCGACCCATTCTGAGCCTGTAGTATGCCCACACCAGACATTTGACATTGATCAGTATCTACCGGAAAGGCTTTCAGGAGAGGCAAAGTGTATGCCTGCCTCAGCTGTGCGGCACACCTCCGATCAGGTAACGGAGGCATGAGACTGTGTGTGTGTGTCCACTGAGGCATCACAGGCCGTGCTGTGGCTTGCTTTCTGCAAGCCTGAATAAAGACCGGCTGGATGGTGCACAGGCTCTCTGTCCCCTCAAATGCTGCCTGGCCGCCTCACTGGTCCCATAAAGTGCAGTAGTGTCAACAGCTAAGTAATGGCTTTTGCCATCTGTCATTTCAAAGAGCGGCTCTCAAACTGAGATCCAGCCTCCGTGAAAGTGACGATGCTTCTCTTCACTCAAGGCCAGCCCTTTCTAGGGACTTTCTTTCACCTCTTCTGGGTCATGGAGGAGGCTCATCTAACCTGGATGCATCAGCTCTAGAGGTTAAAAACTCAACTGCAAGGCAGGGTCTCACAGCACACCCGGATAATCTCGGTCCTCAGCAGCAGGGGTAAGGTGAGTGTTTGTTTATTTGTGTTAGGGAGCATTTTTCCTAATGCTGGGGAAGAGACTGGTTTATTTTTTCCACTCCCATTCACACCAGCTGCTGCGAAGCCGTAATAAAGGCTCTGGGCGCAGCGCTCTGGCCGTAGATCACGGAGAGGCCCAGCTGCAGATGGATACGGCAGCTGGTCCAGAGAGGTGCTGTGGCCGCCTCCCCCCACCCCAACACAGCCAGGCTTGGGACGTAGGGAGCAGCTCGCTGACTCCCTCACATCCCTCTCCAGATTTATGAAGCAGGAAGCAGCCAGCCAAAAACACAAAGCAGGAATGGTCCAACTGTTTCATTTTTTTTTTTTTCTTAAAGCCAACACACACCTAGTTAATCCTTAGCCATTAGCCAAGAGCAAGGGCCTTTTGGCTACAGCTGTCTAGAATCCGGATGTTTAGACCCAAAGGTTACTGTTGGGAAAATGTCCTTAAGGCCGTTCAGTGCTCAGAGTCTCCCACCACTGTGGACTCTAAGGAATGGAAGACATAGCTGACATTGGGGACCCCCTGGGAACCAGGCACATGGCACACTGAGTCAGGCTTCTCTAATCTTCAACTGCTTTTTGAGACCCGCAGTCAGGAGATCTCAGCATCTTTTGTCTGTAGACATAATGGCATGTCCCTCACCATCAAGGACCAGGCCTGTATATGGAGATGGCTGTGACCTTGAGCCCCTCCAGAGGTACACATTTGACCACTGTGTCCCCATGCTTCTTAATAGAGGTGCTGTGGGTTTTCTCCATCTGCTCCTTGTAGCCTGGGTAGACCTTAAAACCTCAGATGAAGTTACAGACTGTCATACCCCCGTCTCTACTCTACCCACCCACCCAGTGTTTCCCACCTGCACCTCTCGCTTTATATGGAAGAACACTAGAGCTCTAATGTCCAAACAGCTGTGGCAGCCTTGAGCGAGGGCTGGAACCACAGCATGTCCTCCATTACGTCTGCACACTTGATACAAATGTTCCTCTTGCTGCTGTTGCCCAGTGAGAGTGGGATATATCACACATGGAGCTTCTTTCTCATGCCTCTCCCTCCCTGTCTTGTTCCTATGGATAAGTAGCCATAAGGCCTGCCTTGGATTAACTAGTCAAAGAAGAGCAATGAGAGAACAGATCAACTGTAACTCTTTGAGACAAAAGAAAGGAGCTACTGTTTGCAGTGTCACACTGTTGCAGTCATCTGAGAGAGAGTTTAAAACATGCCTGGGGCATGGATTTAGGTGTAAATACTAGCTGGTTTTATCAAGGGATTCAGGTGTCCTTAGATTGTGATATCACAGAAGGTCGCAGAACCGATCCCCTGCAGATGCCGAGCTCTGGTATACTTTAGTAGAAGAGTTCTCAGTTTCTGCTGCTTCCTCACTGTCTGGTGTTTGGTCCCATGGCAAAAAGGACCTCGCTCACTCATGGGTGGCACAGTTATCTGTGCACTGGGTGCTCTTTGGTGTGTGGTCTTCATTTATTGGCTTACATGAATCTCCCTCTTCCAATAAGAAGGCTGTAGTCGAGCGTAGGTGCTCATGGAAATAATGTCAGAGACAAGGAGGTCCTCTTGCCCAAAGCAGAGGTGTGACACCCTGAAAGGCAAAAATAACTAATAAACCAATGCTATCTTGTTCACAACATGGATATATGATAATATCTCCACAGTGAGTTGTAGATTTTGCAGCACTGAGCCAGGTAGATGAGTGTTGACATAGAATGGGCTGAGGAAGCAAAGAGCTGGTTGTTGGACACTCTCATACGACAGCAGAGCCATCACGGGAGTGGTCAATTTGTGGTCTGAATCAAACACCCTGATCTGAAGCTGAGGTTCTCTGTGCATCTGCCAGGGTTGAGATGCTCATCAACTGTGATGGAGGCCATTGTTAGGCAATCAGTTTCTCTTCATTTGTCCTGCATTAGAATCCATCATTGACTTACTTCATCACGGAGGTCAACTGTCTCACACTCCTTTATCCCTGTATCCAGCACCCTCCCTAGCACAGAGAGCACCTCGGTAACATTATTGAATAAATGATACATGAATGCATATTTAAAATTACACATGTTCACCCTTCAAGTTCAAGGAGCTTTATGTTGCTGGGTGTTGGATCTAAAAATGACATTCAATAGACAACCCAAGCTATTGGAAAATAAATAACTTGGCCACTTCAGAATGGAGTCAAATTGGTTTCTCTAATGTGACACACCTGTTGTTTTCTCTTAGCACTGAGGCAATGACGCTCCATGATGGTCACATATTTTCATCATTAGGAGCCAAGAAGTGAATACATTTCAGCTCAACTCTATGACTCAGTCTCTGGAATATTGCTTTGTCCTTGTGTGCAGGAAGTTCAATGGGGGCCAGAGAGATAGCTCAATGATTAGGAACACATATTGCTCTTCCCAAAGAAGTGAGTTTGGGTCCCACCACCTATGTCCTGGGACTTACAATGCCTGTAACTCTAGTCTAGGGATCTGATGCCCCTGGACACTATGGGACCCGGGACTCAGGTGCACATACCCACATGCAGAAACATACACACAAGTTAAAATAATAAAAAATGAATTCCGAAGAAAAACAAGAAAAGAAAGCCCCATGGGCCCTGATGCACAGTTGAGGTGGGGAACCACTGAACAAGAGGGTTGCATACCCTTCACTTGGAGAAGCCACTTTTGCTGTCCATGTTTGTTCCAGAGCCACACGGTGAAGCCCCCCCTCCCCTTACGGTCCCTACCAAGGTAGAAAGGGTAAGAGGCCTAGAGTCATACAGACAGGGAGTCGAGTTTTGATGAGCCTAAATTAGTTTTTGAAACTTGTTGAAATTCTAAAAATGCGTTAAGCTTGATTTCCCATCATGCACTGCTCAGAGCACTGGGCTTTTAGTAGGAGCTCATTCAACATTTCCATAGTAAAAGCACATCAAGATCAAAGACTCTTAACATCTGATGTTTTTGTTGTTGGCAGTGATGGTGCTGGACACGGGTCCCAGGGCCTTTTATACACATGGCACTTGTCCTGCTACCAAGCCGGGCACTGAGCCCATGAATCCTGAAAATGCCGTCTTAGATTCCTAGTAAAATGGTGGCGTACCTGAACACGGAGGCCCTCACAGCTCTAACATACTTGGGAAAGCACGGCACGGCTCATTGAAGGGAATCCCCAGTCTCCGGCCCAATGGCTTGCCGCCACCGGCAGCCCTTGGCTGCAGACTCCTGCCAGACCATGCTCATATTGTTGGGGTTTGCTGCTCCCATAGAATTAGGCAGCAGCTACTAAAGTTCACGTGGTCCCAGCAACCACAGAGGAGTGGTCAGGTCTACGGGAACACATGAGTACTGAGACTGTAGAGGAACTGCCTTCAGTGGGCCCACTCCAGGGGGCACTTGTTTCTGTGTGTCCCAGTAGGGCATCCCACAGTGCTAGAGGTAATGACAAACTCCACAACTGTCACTTAAGGGCAACAGTAGTCTTGAGGAGGGAGGCTAGAAGACAGGACAGAGAGGGAACCCTCCACTGGACATTCTACTGTTTCTACTCTCCGGGGCTCCCTTGGGGACACCCACATTTTGTGTAGAGACTCATTTATTCCCCCATTGGCCTCAAACACCAGCTCCAAGTGCAGAGAAGAGCACCTGTTTTTAAAGGCAAATGACTCTGCGATCATTAACCAATACCTAGTAAAGTGTAGTGTAGCCTTTAAATGGGCTGTGGAGAACAGATGTTTCCAGGTCTTAATGGAAAAGAATTATGCCCCCTCATGCCTCAGAGGCTGACCTCCTCCGTCACATGCTTTAGAACCCAGCCAGGTATCCCTCTCTGGGTGTTTGGGTATGATCGATGAGAACAGTTGCTGGTTGCCTTAAGTCAAATCCGGTGTTTGCACAGGTAAACATCACTCTCACAAATGCACACCTGCTTCAAGCGCGTGCGCACGCGCACACACACACACACACACACACACACACACACACACACGGCTCTGAGCTGCCTGCTGGCGATGTTTGAACAGGCACAACTACCATGGGTTGCTTTCAAAAAGAAACTAACGCTTTTGTGACCTTGGGGAGCCTAAATAAAATTAGGACACTGGTACCAGGGGATTAAGAGAATACAGAGCACGACTGGTGAAGCCATCCACATCTGTGCTCTACTCATGAGCTGCTCACCACCTGGAAAGCCATTGGTGCTGAAAATCCATGTCCTCTTCCATAGCAGCAAAACAGGATGGCTTGATGTTTATGAGCAGAGATTTAAACAACAATTGATATATTGCTATATAGTTAAAAGTATCCTTTCTCTCTCTTTCTCTCTTTCTCTCTGTCTCTGTCTCTCTCTCTCTGCACATGCACCAATGTGTGCATGCATGTACATGTGCACACACACACAGGACCAGAGGAGCACAGGACACCAGTTTTCCTGCTCTATCACGCTCCTCTATATCTCCTTGTGACAGGATATTTTACTGAACACAGTAGACTCTGACTGGCCTTGCTGGCCAGTGAGCCTGAAGGATCCACCTGTCTCCACTCCCCATCCCCCAGTCCAGGGGTTACAGGCATATTGTGGGTCCTGAAGATCTGGACTCAGGTCCTCACACCTGTACAGCAAGTATCTCCCCAGGTTCCCCAAATGCCATTTTTGAAGTAGGCAAACTCAGAGACTTTAAAAAGAGAAACAACACAAAAATCGTGCCCTCATTTGTCGCCACCCTTGATCTGTTCCCATTGCATGAGACCTTGCCTCCCTGGGGTCCCCTCCTGGGCTGCTATCCACTTCATGACAGGTACCAAAATGCAGTCTTCCCCATGCTCAGGTGTTCCTGCCCTGGGACAAAGGTGTGGCACCTCTGAGCCACACAAGAGCCTTTTCCTCCTCCTCACTGACTGGCTTGGGTGGCACAGCTGCCTCCAGCTGAACCAGGCAGGTAACTTTCAGACTCAGAGGGAAGGCAATTCTTTTGGGGGTTTCAGCTCTTTTCCTACCCCATCCATGTGGCCTCTGGCCTCAGTCCTGACCGGCCCCAGAGTGGTCATGGCGTAGCCCCTGACCAGTAGCAGCAAGCTGGGGCTCCTTATAGGCTAGGGCTTAGTGATACACACCTGAGCGCTGGCAGGGCCCTTGCCTCCCTCTTGCTCTTTCACTCTGTCTACTTGCCTCTGCTTCTGTTGCTTCCCACCACACTGCTCGTGACTACAATGACCTAGAGCAAGCCACCTGGCCAGCTAAGGTGCTCCACAAGTTCCTTCTCTCATCACCTTGACCAGATAGTGTCACAAGATGCAATTTAAGGGATGAAGGTCTTATTTTGGCTCCTGATTTCAGGGTATACAGTTCAGCACATTGGGGAAGGCATGATGCCTGGTGCACGTGGCACCGAGTTAAATTGAAAGAGGAGAGGGATATTATTTAGAAGATGGGCTAGGCTATAAAACCTCAAAGTCTGTCCCCCCAGTGAGCTAATTTTTCTAGCTGGACCCCACCTCCCTAAGATTCCATAGCCTTCCAAACAGTATACCAGCTGGAGACCGAAGGCTCCAGCACATGAGCCTGTGCAGGATATCTCACACTCAGACTACAACTATTTCTCTAAAATATGCTGCCACTCTCCTCCTTTGACCAGACCCAACATGGCATCCGAGCACATGGCACCCTTCCTGGCCCCAGCAGGAAGGGGCCAGGGTAGGACCTCCTGTCTGTCATAAAAAAGCTGTATACTTGGCCTGAGGATCACATTCAGTATGGTGGGGTGTGATATTCTGGATCTACATGGGTGTGTTTGCCCATAAATATAAACAGCCCAAACTGCACTCCCAATTAATCTTCCAAGCTCCTACTGACCTGTTTGACTCACCCCCTACACACATGTGCAATTCTGGACTCCATCCATCATGATGAAGCACAGACAGGAAAGGGCAATATTTCTCAAGCATCCTGATTATGGCAGGCACATGATCTGAACTAATAATAACATCCAAGGTGGTGTGGGGAGCAAGTACTGTGCACATTCAATTTTAAACATTTTTGCATATATGATATTTAAAATACAACAATGAAAAGGCATAGTTGGACCAAAGCATGCTAGCCAGCTGTGGTCACACTTCAGCCCCCACTTGGCCTCAGATGGCACAGGCATAGAAGCACTTTCGTCCTGTGATTTGAAAGGCTAAGGAGATTCTCTAAATGCATAATTACTTGGGAAATAACAGCTTGTCAGTGCCTCCCAAAGCCTCAGACCTGATAGAGACCCTCAAAATTCCTCCCGCAGAAAAAGCCTTGTATTGGTGCACAGTCTTGCCCTGTTGTGAGCTGATACAGTGTCCTGCCTTAGATTAGACAGAGTGGGTCTTAGAACCTGATCTAGATGATTGTCTGTGGATGCAGATCCTTAGCTCAGACGTAAGGCTGCAAATGTGGGAAGCAGAATACATGCAGGTGGGTACTGGCTCCTGGCCTCTGAATCCAGACTTTCCTCTCTAGGATGTGGGAACCCAGGTGCTAACATCATCTCTCTGTGCCCCATTCCCATTCTAGGACAAAAAGAAACCAGCATTTTATGATGTGAAGCTCTGGCTGGACTTTAAAGGATAGAAAAAGTTTCTAGTACCTTGAGGTGTCGGTGGAGACTCCACCCTTCATACTACTTCATTCTCCTGGCAACCTGGCATCAGAGCAGAGATGCCCTCACCTGTGTTTAAGCTGGAAGCTCTGCTCCAGCCTCTCTTTCTCTGATTTCAAACCCCACCCTTTCTCAGAAAGCATGCCAAGAGGAGGCTCCTCACCTGGAGCTACTCAAGACTGCACCTACAGGGTGGCCACATGGTTTTTTTTCTGGTCCCCTCTCCCATCTGATCTTAGGGGGCCAGGAAAATCACCCAGAAACATTTTCCCTAATAAACTTGGTCTTTTATTCTTAATTTGGCTTGAGTCAGCTTACTGTGTCAGCAGAGAAACTTAATATCAGGGTACAGAAACATTTCAACCTGCAGGCCAGGAGCCAGTGAAGCCAGGACTGAGGCCCGGCCTGCCAGCCCTGTGGCATACTGGGCTCACAGGCACTGGGGGGGGGGGACTGGGGGTGGTATCAACACAGCAACTAAGCAAGAAAGCCAACTGGGTGTATCAGTGGGCATCGGCCAGCTTAGATTTACTTTTAACACCACAGAAGCAAAAGAAACAACAACTATGGTGAGGACTCCCAGGCTGCAGCTGTAGATAGGAAGGGTGATGGAGATGTGGAAACGCTGACATCATGCAGAAGCATTCATACGCATAACTACCAAAGACATAAAGATCAGAATGTTGCCTTTGTAGATGCCACTTGTTCACTGCTAAAGCTGACCATGATGGTTTGTTGTGGTGATATATTGTGTACCCCACTAGATTAGACATAGAGGCCAGATAATGCTGGCACACACTGTTAATCCTATCACTTGGGAGGTAGAGAACCTGTGGATCTCCGTGAATTCAAGGCCACACTGGGCTACATGAGAGAAACAGAACCAGGCAGTGGTGATACGTGCCTTTATCCCCAGGAAGTAATATGGTAGGACACAGAAAGGTCTACAAGGCATGAGGAAACAGGAACTTCCTCTCTTGAGGCTGAGGATTTCATAGAGGTAATTTAGTGGCTGGCTCTGTCCTCTGATCCCCAGGTAAGCTTTATTGGGATACACAATTTATCACCACAGTTTGTGAGCCCAGCATACTTATAAAAATGGATTCATCAGCCCTCAGAAGTTGCACACCACCTTGGTGTCTTTTGGGAACCTGGCATTTTGCAAACCATGTTATTTATCAAGGTTCCAGAATGGAGGGGCCACCAATTCACTTTCCATGTTAGAACACAGAAGCTCAGTCCAAACTCACTTGGGGTGAACCTGGGACAGAGCCAAGCTTCCAGCATAAACCAGCTCATACCTAAGCTTTGGGCTCCTCAGCCCCCTACAAGCAAGAAGTAAAGATCCTGTATGGATAAACAGAAAAAACACCCATGGCAGAATATTAACTCAGTACTCATTTAAATAAAAAAAGACAAAATACTAACATAGGAAACTTAAGCAAAATAATTAAAACTAGGACCACAGCTAGCTGCCACAGGTCTAATTCAGTGCCACAAAAATGGACATCATACCAAAAGCACAGTCCTGAAACCTGGCTTTCGACTAAACCACAGAAAAAAAATTTATTGAGTACTCAGAGTATAGTCATGACATACAGAATTATGATACTGGATTATAAGTCAAAAGCAACCTCAAAAACCTCTCATGAGACAATGTAACAGTCTTCCACTTAACAATTCTTTGGCCAGTGTTGATCGTGTTTACTCCTTTTTGGGGGCCCACCACCCAGCTCCCAAATAAATCCACACACAGAGGCTTATGTTTAATTATGAATGCCTGGCCTTAGCTTGGCTTAGTTTCTAGTCAGCTTTTCTTAACTTAAAATTAACCTATCTGTCTTTTGCCTCTGGACTTTTCCCATTCTCTTACTTCTGTAAATCTTACTCTTACTCAGTAGCTTGCTGTGTAGCTGGCCCCTACAGTCCTCCTCCTTCTCTGGCTGCTCCTTTTCTCCTCTCTCCTCCCAGATTTCTCTTTCTATATATTCTCTCTGCCTGCCGGTCCCACCTATCCTTTCTCCTGCCTCCTTATTGGCCACTGAGTTCTTTATTAGCCCATCAGGTGTTTTAGACAGGCACAGTAACACAGCTTCACAGAGTTAAACAAATGCACATAAGCAAAAGTAATACACCTTAAAATAATATTCCCCAAGAGGCCAGAGAGTGAATATCAAAAATCTCCATTCTGATACTGCACAGTATCTAGACAAAACACACAACACAATTGTGAAACTCCACAATATAGAATATAAGTGTAAGAACTGTCGGGGAAAATCTCTCCTCCCTATAACTTTAGTGAGGAAATGTAAATGAAACACCTGGTGTCTTTGTATTTCTCTGTTATTGTGATTAAATGTCACAAGCAGAAGCAACTTAATGAAAAAAATGTTTATATATTGACTTACAGTTCCATCGGACTGGTTAATCACATTTGAAGGCACACCAAGGAACTGAGGGAGTGAACAGGAAGTGGGCGGAGTTATAAGCTCTCAAAGCCTGCCCCTAGAGGTACTTCCTCCTGCAAGGCTTCAGGTCCTAAAAGTTCCATGACCTTCCTAAACTGTGCCAGCAACTGGAGATGACATGTTCAAATACATGAGCCTGTGGGTGTATAATTCACTGAAAGGTCCACACCCTATTTAATTGTTTGTATTAGTCCATGTTCTCTAGAGTAACAGAATTTATACAATGAATCTCTCTCTACATATAGAAAGGTGACTCATTAGAATAATTTACAAGCTGTGGTCCAACTAGTCCAACCATGGCTGCCTATGAATGGGAAGTCCAAGAATCCAGTAGTTGTTCAGGATGGATGTCAGAGCTGGTATTCAATATGTGCCCGAACCCCAAAGAAGTTGGTTCTAATGCCAGGAAAGGACTGGACTTTCTAGCAAGATTGAGAACAAGCACACAAGCAAAGAGCCAACAATCTTCCTTCTTCTCTGTCTTTTATATAGGCTGATAGCAGAAAGTGTGGACCAGGTTCAAGGTGGTTTCTAACAGCTCAAAAAATCTGGATTAAAGGTGTGTCTTCATACCTCAAATATCTGGATCAGAAGTGAATCTTCCCATTTAAAATGACCCAAATAAGCAAAAAATCCTTCACAGGTTTGCCCAGCCATTTGGAAGTTTTAATGAATTCCAAATGTAGTCATATTGACAACCAGGAAGAGACATTACATCATTCAACTCAAGAAATTTTTAAAAATTAAATTAAATTAAGGAAAATTAATGAATGATCTAAGAAAGGTCACATTTGTTTACTTCAACAGGTAGTGATGGAACTGGAGAATGGACTCAAGAGCTGGGTTTTAAACATTAGATGGTGGTTATAACAATTAGATGGTAATCATAACAACAACAAAAACCAAAAACAGTGAACTGGTCTACCAGCAATGACTGTAGACCTACAGGGACAGCCATATGGAAGAAAAGAGCTTGTCCTCGCTGACCCCAGCATTGTGAAAGTACTCAATATAGATGGGGTACAGATGAGCCCCTCCAGAGTTAAACCCGTTCTTGTCCAGTGATCACAATCCCAACTGTTAGTTCTCGTCATGGCAGCAGCCGCTCTCAGCCTCGTAGGCCGTTAGATCATCCACCAGGCGCCTCTTCACCCTCAGCTATGTGACATGTGCACCCCTTCAAAGTGTCTGCTAGACTCTTCCCTTTCATGTCTGTCTTCTTGCCTGTTCTGTCTGTCTGCCTCTCTCATGTCCCCACTCTGAGAAGTCTTTCGCTTTTACACTCTCCCTCTCCTTCCTCCCCCAATAAACCATTTGCATTAACTCTTGGGCATGCTCGCTAAGCAGCATACCTTGGTGGGCTCGCCAAGGTACTGACTTTGCCTTTTTTTAATCATTACACCGATACACTGGCACTCCTGATTTCCAACTGGGGGGAGGGGCGCATTACATACCAGTTATGTAGAGCAAAAGGATTCTAAAAAAGAGTAGAAATCGGAGAAGAAGGAGTGGGGAACTCTCTGAACCCCTTGACAAGGATGGGAGACCTCAGAACCAAATCAACAAAGAGGAAAAGTTGAGGCAGCTGTGTGTCACCCTCACTTAAAAACAATTCAATTTCTTGGGGAAAACAAAGGTGGCAGCGGTGGCCAGCACCTGCCTTAGAGCTCAGAGGAGTCTGAGAGGACCCATGGAGGCTCGGAGGGTTGACATGGGGTGGGGATGTCTGCAGGGCCCCAAATAGCTCCCGAACAACTAAGAAGGAAAAAGAGAGAGAGAGAGAGAAGAGAGAGAGAGAGAGAGAGAGAGAGAGAGAGAGAGAAGGAGAAGAAAAGAAAGAAAGAAAGAAAGAAAGAAAGAAAGAAAGAAAGAAAGAAAGAAAGAAAGAAAGAAAGAAAGAAAGAAAGAAAGAAAGAAAAAAAACAAAGGCTAGTCTCACCAAACTGAAAGGAAAGATGGCGGGACTGAGCCTCGAGCGCAGAACGACGAAACTGTGCCCTCCACTGCTGCATCCCAGCCAGCAGGCCGCAAGCACAAGAGTCGTTCCTGATGAGATGTGGGGCTGCCAGCGCGAGTGACAGGGAGAAGTGCTGATCCCTGGAGCTCCTGCAGAAGCGGGTCTTTTCTGGATGTCATGGAGCTGCTACAGTGTTGGCCTGCACTGCTTGCCCTGGGGGAGGGCGAGGAGCAGCAGGGCTGCCTGTGGCCTGCAGGCACAGAGGTCTTGCCTGCTGGTAGCAGGCTGCATCGTGGACAGGGTGGTGTGTGGCCGCCTGGAGCTCCTGCAGAGCAGAGACATGTTGCTGAGTAGAAGCTGATCCGGGCCCACTGGCTGACTGGTGCTGTTTGCCTTTCAGGGAGGCAGAGACCCGAGTGATGGTTCCTCCAGTCCAAGCCTACAGGCTCCGCAGTTGTGCCTAGTAGGCCAAATGAGGGGCAGCTGGAACCTATCAAGGACAGGGTGTAAGCCTTGGAGCTCAGATGGAGAGGTATCCTGGCAGCCTGCAGCCAAGGAATACCAAAGTTACTATAAGCTGTGCAGCTCTGCCCCCACCCGCAAGTGTTACAGCTCTGCTGGCGGGGGGGGGGGGGGGGGTGGGGGGGGGGGGTGGGAGGTTGAAGGTCCCAATGCAAGTGTAGCAGCTCTGTTCCGGTAGGGGAGGGTTTCCCTAGCAAAAGTGTTACACTCCTGAGAAATTGTTACAGCTGGACTCCGCTCTTGCAAGAATCACAAAATCCAGGATGGCCACCTCTAGGGTGAGAAGCAACATCCAAGCGAACAGAGTACAGAGCTTATATAGGGTTTCTTGGAGGGCGGGGCAGAGCTTTTCCAGGGTGTCTTGGGATTGGTGGGGTCTGTGACTTGATTCTGGGGCAAGGTCAGGCATTGGTGGGATTTTGTGCTCAGTGATTGGTGGGATTTCAAGCACGGGTCCTGGGGTCAAGTCAGGGGCAGGGTGTTTTCCCCTTGGTCCTTTTTACCCTGTGCAGGGTAGAGTGCCGTGGCCTGGAGCTCCCTCGGAAACATGACATGACTGAATAGGGCTGGCCCTAAGCTTGCCAGTTGGCACCTAGCGTGGAGCTGCGGCAGCTGCCACCCTTGCTGCTTGCCCTGCTGAGAGACGGAGGGCGAGGAACAGCGGTGCTGCCCACAGGCACGAGCACAAAGAATGAGCCCGCCGAGCCTCGGAGTTGCTGCGGGCCGCAGGAATATATCATAAGAACTCAGCTGGCTATGGCAAAGTCACTACCTGGAGGAATCAGGGAATTCCTCCAGAGGAAGCCAAATCCCAAGGAGTTTTTGGTGTTACTTGTTTTATATTAATGTTTTGTGGTGGTATTGTTTTTCCAAATATTTGTATCTAATAATTTATCTGGTCAGAGAACAGACAGCCACTAGATACAAAGGCTAGAAAATGGGCATCAACTTTAATCCTAACATTCAGAGATAGAATCCCTGATCTCTGTGAGTTCAAGCACATTGAAATAGCAAGCATGTGACACACTTTAATCTCAGAAAGCCAGCCTTTAATCCAGGAGTGTGGTAGAAAGCAGAAGATATATAAGCTGAGGACGAGAAACTAGAAGCATTTTGCTGTTAAGCATTGGCTGGTTAAGCATTGGGCTGGTTAAGCATTCAGGCTTTTGAGCAGTAATTCAGCTGAGACCATTCTGGATGAGGACTCAGAGCCTCCAGTCTGAGGAGACAAGACAGCTGAGATCCAGTGAGGTGAGATAGCTGTGGCTTGTTCTGTCTCTCTGATCTACCAGCATGGACCCAATACTCGCCTCAGGTTTGATTTTATTAATAAGAACTTTTAAGATTTCTGCTACAGTATTCTGTTATGAAATCATGTGTGCCTTCATAGTTTTCCCAATTGACTTTCCCTAAGAAGGCTAACAGTGTGGACTGATCACTCTCTGGACATACACACTCCAGGTATTTGGAGAACAGCCTCAGGAAAGGCTTTCTCTGGAATCAGATTATCTCCCTTGGCCATTTTCAAGGACTACAGGAAACACCACCCAGGTAGGCGCCCATTGTTAGTCCCAGGTGGACTAACAATGATAACAGCCCACATGCAAGTCTCCTGATTTACGGTAAATTGCACAAGGAGACACCGCCTAGGAGAGGTGGACGTTAAGTAATAGCTTTACACAATTTAGCTCGGACCCTCCCTTTATATACCGAGACTTCCAGGAGGCAGAGGAGAAGAGAAAAGAGAATGGAAGAACTAGATGGGTAAGAACTTGATAGGAACGAACTGAGATGGGGAAGAACTAGATTGAAGGGCTAAAAGAGAGGACTAGAGGAACGAGATGGAAGATGAGGAAGAGCCAGATGGGGAAGAACAAGATGAGGAAGAGCCAGATGAGAGAGAAGGAGACGAGAGAGGAGCTGATAGGGGAAAGAACTAGATAGATGAGAACCTAGAAGGGACAGAACTAGATGAAGGAATTAAGATAGAACCTAGAGGGGACAGTAGATAAATATAGAGAGAAATCAGGCAAGAAAGGAGCTAGACATGAGAACAGAACTGAAGCTGTGTATAAAGGATGTTATGCCAGAGGAATTAAAGCAAGTGGACTATAGAACTCGGTGTGCTGAGATTATATTTCCTGATAATAGTCCTCGCCGTTAGTAGTTCTCTCTCCTGAGCCCCTGGGATGTATAATATTAAGGCTGGTCCCTCTAATATTATACAAGATGGAGTGGCAGACCTTGAGGGTGGGAAGGTGTGCAGCAGCCAGGACCTCGCACAGAACCTGCCCGCAGACGCGCCGCACAGCTGCAACATCACCCTGACTCTGAGCAACAGCAGGATATCCCAGCGGAGTCGTCTTCTCATGTCCCGGTATTTACGGTGCCTCAGAAACCAGCATCCTTGAAGCAGGCGAATGACTCATGGCAATGAATGCTTGCATGCAAAGCTGGTGGATGGGGAAACATGTCATTGCCCAGCAGGGCCAACAGGTTGGTGTGCAGCATCCCGGAGCTTGCACTCCGACTCAGCCCTGAACACACAGCCCTGGTTCTGAACGACGACGTCTGAACATCCAAGGTGAGGAATGGTTCATTTCCTGTCCACCCCCTGCACCTGGCTGAGGTCCACACAGGGCCTGGTGCTCATTCCAAGTGTTTTCCAGGTACATCAACCTCTCCTGTCTCACAGAGGCATGAGGAGAAAATCATGACCAGGATGATAAGGAAGAACCTGGATTTGGGAGGAAATTGGTGGCATTCTGCGTGCAGACAGAACAAAGCTGTCAAAACTGGGCCTGGTTCCCAAGGACAAAGAGTGGAGAATCCTTAACTGAAAATGCCCAGGCAATGGAGAATGACCCGGGTCCAACAGGCGATGGTGGTGGCACCATCGTCGTCCAAACATGAGGAAAACCGTGTCACCGGTTGCCGGCTGCAAGACCTGCACAGAAATACTACTCTGCAAGAAGGTTGTCCAGGTAAGCATACCTACTTTATTTAGAAAGATGAAGCCTAGCTGAATATATTCTCTCCACATGTGTGTGTGTGTGTGTGTGTGTGTGTGTGTGTGTGTGTGTGTGTGTGTGTGGTTTATTGTGTGTGTTCGTCTGCACTAGGCAAACACTCAAAGTGGGCTCTATCCTTTGCCCTCTTTTAACTTTTGTGTTGATTCGGGGTCTTTCTCCGTTGCCCCGACTGGCCTTGAACTTCCATGTCTCCTGCCTAGGCCTCTGGACTACGAAGGATTAATTCCAAGCCTGGCTTCACCCAGCCCATTCTCTTATTTCAGGGGAAACCATCTTCCTGTGTGATGGAACTACACCTAGGAAATCCAACCCCAGGAACAGATGAGCTTCAGCTTCATCCAGTCCTGGGGTCTCCAATTAGTGAGCTGAGAACAGGAGGGCCTACCCTGCCTACCGCTACCCAGCCTTCCAGCCAGGGCCTTGACCTGGATCAGGACAGAGAAAATATCCTACAAGAAGTTGGAAAGGAACTCGATGGGTGTAAGATGGAGCAGACACAAAATCCTTGTCTTATACCATAAGGAAGAAAACAAAAACAAATGAACAAACAACAACAACAAAAAAGCAAACACAAACTAATAAAACAGTTAAAAGCAAAGCAGGGCCTCGAAACTGTTGCAACACAGTGCTTGTGCGCCACCTGCTGGCCACGATGAATCATTGCATGATGGCTGTCCTCATTTTATGTATGTTTATTTACTTCTTCGTTGTCTGTTTGTTTTAAACAATTTTGCACGCGACATATCTTCTTCTTACCTCTGCTTCCACAGAGTCGATGTCAGGAGCTGGAACTCTTTGGCTTTCCTTTAATGCTGTTTTTTACTTCACCAGCCCCTGTCTCCTTGGGCTATCTGTCCCTCTGGTCATGGTGGAAGACCCCCTCCTCCTAAACCCCCTCACTGAAGGACCTCCTCCAGACTCCTGCCCCTGGTTATTTAGCACATGCATTTATAATGTATCAGGGCCATTTCATTTTACTGTTGTTGTTGTTGTTGCAAAAAGCTGATTCTTCCCTGGCATCCATCTGTAACGGGAGACTTTTCTCTGTCCCGCCCTGTCTCTCTAGCTCTTACAATTTAAATTAACCCATTTCTATTCATCTCCGTTTTGCCACAGGGCCATGGCATTACTGGTCTGCTGGCATCTTGCTCCTTGGGTGGCTGAATGGCATCTCTCTCTCTGACTCTGCCGTTCTCCTGTATCTCTCTTGGATTTCCCACCTGGCTCCATCCTGCCCTGCCATAGGCCAAACAGCTTTATTTATTAACCAATGGGAGCAACACATATTCACAGCCCATAGGAAGACATCCCACATCCATCTACTTCTTTCATTCTTCATTCATCCATTTGAATGTGTACTGTGTGTCCTTGGCCATCCTCTCGCCACCATTTCTCATATACCAGCCTCTGGCTTCTACTCCCCTTCCATGAAGATGAGTTTGACGAGATCATCAAAAAATTCCTTAAAGTCGGAGATGATGGATGCATTCAAAAAGACCCCAGAGAGGCATCCTCTGCGACATAAGATGAGAGTCCAGAGCTTCCTTCCCAGTGTTCTACTTTCCACTCACAGTATCTCCCTCCACCACTCGGGAATTCTGGGAATTATGGCCCCTCTTCTGCTTGTTCATCAGTGTTGTTCTGCCTTGAGCTTATTCCTTGTTGGTAAAAGTCCCTCGTGCACACCTCCTGCTCTCTCTCTCTCTCTCTCTCTCTCTCTCTCTCTCTCTCTCTGTCTGTCTGTCTCTGTCTCTCTCCCATGCACACCCCCTGCTCTCATGCACACATTCCACCCTCTTGATAACAGTGTGTGCACAAACCTGGCACAGCACAGTCTCCCTGTCTGTATTCTTGGGCTACTGTGGGCTTCTATGCCCTTCCCCTCACAGATACAGTGACTTTGCTGAGATTGAACACACCCTTTCTGATTCTTCCTTTTTTCCTAGGTATCCAGAAGACGTGGGTGTGATTGCTTTCTCAGATACATCTGGGGTTGATTTATGGTGCTCCTTCTTCCCACAATCCCTGCAACAGGGCTTCCCAGCAGCCTCCATCAGGAAGGAAAATGTACATCACCACCCCTAACCACTACCATGGTGTTCAGTAACTCTTGGGTTCTGAGATTCATTTTGGAAAAGCAAAACAAAATGAAACAATGCCGTCAATAAGAACAGAAAGTAGAAGAATTAAAATATGAAGTGCAAGCCCAAGACTAGAGTTACTTGCTAACCTCTGCTCTTTCTAGAACCTGTGCCCTGGTTGCCCCGAGGCAGGAGACATCAACAGTTCAGGTCACGTGGAGGCTCAGGTCGAGAAGAGTCCCCAGGTTCCATGAATTGAATCCAGGGCCCCACTAACTCTACAGCCACCCCCACCCCCACCCCCGCCATCACCCATGTGCCAGTCACCTATTTCACAGGTGGACTCCCCGGGTGACTGCTGAGTTAAAGTGGGGCCCACAAATGGCAGTGCCATCGACAATGTTGTAAATGACAGCCTGGGCTCAGCTCAGGCTGGACTCCTACCTGGCAAACAGGGCCGCCAGCGGATAAACAAAAGCCTAAAATCAGCATTCCTCAGATACTTGTGACATGGGCTTCTGTTTGTCAGAAGAGTCATTTCCCTGACCTGCCCTGAGAGCCAACTACAACTACCTGTGGCAATGGGGTATCTAGTTCCCTGTTAACATAAATCTAAGTCCCCATGCTGCTCTGGTTTGCACCCTTTGCCCCCACAACCTGTTTCCTTAAAGCTGGCAAGGCTGTCCCTGCCTTTTGCTATTCTCTCTGTTCCCTGACTGATAGCCATGGCAGCTTTGGATTTCCCCAAATAAACCTTTTTTTCTTCTCTATATGTGGAATGCTCTAGTCCAAAGGCTCCTCTTCTCTCTCTCTCTCTCTCTCTCTCTCTCTCTCTCTCTCTCTCTCTCTCTCTCTCTCGTCTCTCTCTCTCTCTCTCTCTCTCTCTCTCTCTCTCTCTCTCTCTTTCTCTCTCTCTCTCTTCTCCCTCCCCCGCCTGGTTTTTTCCGAGACAGAGACAGGATTTCTCTGTGTAGCTTTGAGCCTTTCCTGGAACTCACTCTGTAGCCCAGGCTGGCCTCGAACTCATAGAAATCCTCCTGCCTCTGCCTCCTGAGTGCTGGGATCAAAGGCGTGCGCCACCACTGCCTGGCACCTTGCCTTCTCTTACAGGCACCACTAGACCAGCAGTTCTCAATCTGTGGGTTACGACCACTGGAAAACATGTATTTCCAACAGTCTTAGGAACTGAGGCACCACTCGGGAGCAAAATTACAGTTATGAAGTAGCAAGAATAATAAATTTATGGTTGGGGGGGTCCTAAGACCATTAGAGGGGAAACACATGTGTTTTTCAATGGCCATGACCCAGAGGGTGAGAATTCATGCACTGAACTGTGGGTGATGAATGACGCTCACCTACAGAAGCCACTGAATCTGAGTGATGCCTTCCTTATTAGTGGTGATCTGGCACATTTCTCTCTCTCTCTCTTTTTTTTTTTATACATCAGAGTAAGATGGGAAATGATGGTTATTATACACATTCTATTAAAATCTATGAACCATCTGATAGGATTGGAGAGACGGCTCGGTGGTGAAGAGCACTTGTTGCTCTCGCAGAAGACAGTTTCCAGCACCTACACGGTAGCTCACAACCATCTGTAACTCCAGTTCCAGGAGATCTTCTCGCCTCCAGGGAGCAGCAGGCAAGCACATAGTGCACACCGGTACATGCAGGAAAATACTCGTATGCATGAAATCCATGCGTCTTTAAGATGCAGGTAGTTTTTCCCAGCACTCCACTTCAGGGGGAAGATCAAACACATGCAGCAGACACTGCACTGAGTGCCAGCACTCCTTCTACCAACCACCCAAAGCCTAGCAACGTTCCTCATCCTTGCATCATCCAGGGGGCAATGATACTGTTAGCAAAGGAAGTGTGAGAGGAAGCTGCAGGCCTCAGCCCTGGGTCTGAATCATGAGCTCCACAGAGCAGATGCACCTAGCTGTGCCAAGAATCCACAGATCCTGGCAGCAGGGGTGCCAACCTTCAGCTGCGCTGGTAAGCCGGCTGTTTGGTAATGGAATTCCACCTTGGCATGGAAATGTTGCCGATCGATGCGGGAGATAAGCTCGTCTTCAGGAAAGCCTTGGCTGGGGTTTTTATTTTGTTCATCTTGGAAGAAAAAGCCATCATCAACCTCACCGTGTGCTTGGCTCCCTCAAGCTGCCTCAGAATGATTAATTGCTCTCTACATAATAGAAGTCTTCCAGGAACAATAGAAGCAGTTACTATGGGCTATTCATACACATTCGACTGAAGCCTGGTGGGAAGCTGAGCTCCCGTCAGGGTTTCCCGCTGACACTGGCAACCATAAACCAACTTAGAGGCATAAACCAGGCAAAATAATATTGACGTGCACAAGCTCAAGGAGAATGGGGAACGTACTGTGCTCCAGTCTGCTTGGATGTCAGTTGTTAATTTGGACTTAAGATTGAAGCTGGAGTCTGAAAAGGTGGCAAGGTCTTTCCACCTGTGACGGGGGTTGGGGGTGGGGGGAGTGGTCAAGGTAACTAGAGTACAATTACTAATTACTGATGTCACCACCAAAGCAGATCTGTGCCCCAGTTGATCCCACAGGTTCCATTGACCTCTTCAGAAGCCATTTGTGCCTCATTTGCCGAGATGCTACAGAAACCAAAGGGGTGGACTCAGGACCCTTCTGCTCCCAAGGGAACCAACTTCCTGAAGGAAATGGACACAGGTGGAATATTATTCTAATTGGCTGAAACTTCCAGATGATAGACAGATAATTCTTCAAAAACTCATGTCATGGAGAACAGTACTTCAATTTTTTTCTTGACAGCAACTGAAGACCTTAAACACAGCCATAGCAGTACTTCTTCCATGGGACGTTTAGAACACTAAATAGTGACTTTAAAACCTCATTCCAAAACAGGAAGTAGGGGCTGGAGGGGTTAAGAGCACTGGCTGCTCTTCCAGAGGACCAGGATTCTGGTCTCAGCACCCACATGACAGCTCACACTTGTCTGTAATTCTACTTCCAAGAGATCAGACACACACACACACACACACACACAGACACATGCACACAAAATACCAATGCATGTGAAATAAAAATAACAAATCATTAAAAAAAATTTAAAGCAGGAAGTCGGCTTTAAGCGCTTCCAGTTACACAATCAATCCAAAGTTTCTTTTCTTCCTTCCTAACTTCCATCTTTCCATGTCTTTCTTTTTTCTTTGGAGACAAGGTTTTACTCAGGAGCTCCCCCTGGCTCAGAGCTCACTACATAGCCCAGGCTGGCCTCAAACTCATGGCAAACCTCTGGCTTCAACCTCTTCTGTCCTCTCATTTCCCCTCACCATTACCTCTTAACCTCTGCTTCCTAGCGGCTCCTCCAGAAACTACTCTGTGCTGGGTCTTCTCTCTGAAGGCATCGTGTCCATCCACAGACCCCTGCTTAATCCTCCACCCTGGGTGGGCAGATTTCTGAGAAAATGTTGTGACCCTCTTCAAATTTCATCCTTCCATCCATCTGAAGTGACTGCTGGCGTGCTGGCAGAGAGGTCTCAGGTTGACTCAGTGGATGGTCAGCAGACAGAACTTGAGTTCTCCACAAGTATTAGGAATCGTAAGGTTTCACTCCAGTCTCCACAGAGCAGATGAGATCTCCTCTCACATGCAAAGCTGATGCCCTCAGCCTTTACCCTTATGGCTTAGTATTCATTATCCCCTGTGGCGTGAATGTAAAATGAACCCCACCAGTGGATCCCACTTGAACACTTGGTCCCAGGTACTGGTGCTGTTTGGGGAGGTCCTGGAATCTTTAGGGGGCAGAACTTGGCTGAAGAAAGTGGGTCACTGTGGAGGCGGGTTGTAGCTGGTTCTGGCTCTTGGCCAACCCAAGATATAAAGGGTCTTGGATGGAAGCTCCCGCTGCCATAAGCCTGGCCACTCCAGGGGACCCAGTCACCCCTCCTTGTCATAACCAAACCTAAAGCATGAATCCTATTTTTAGACGTTTCACTATCTTTTCTTTCTTACACATACGAGGATAGACATGAGGCAAGAGAACTTGGGGAGGGGGGCTCTGCAGGGCTTGGCCAGGCCCCAAGTAGAATTCCTATGGGGAGAAGACGGAACGCTATTGTATATTTGAGGAACAACAGCAGAGGCCAGACCACATATTAGGAGGAGCCAGATATGTGGCCCCCTCCCTGCCCTCCTGCTCCTCCCCCTTCTAGGGGACAGAGACACTGCTTCCCACTTCATCTGCCCCACCCCCACCCCCGTCTGCAGGTCGTACTGAACACTAAGTGGGTAGGCGGGCCTCTTCGGAAGGGTCTTCTAAGAGCATGATTCAATCACACAAGTGCATGGAGGTCTTCAAGGGCTCTCAGCAGAAGCATAAGAGCATTGAGAAGATCCTAGAGGACAAAGGTGGAGAGCTGCGAGACAACCCGGGAAGCCTACGGCGCACCCACAAGACACAGAAGAGGACCTGAGCAGTTGAAGTCGGGCACAGCTTTCCAAGGGCACCCAAAAGAGGTGGCTTCGCTGTACTGATGCTTCAGTGAGGAACCCGGGTGATACCCTGTGTCTGACATTATCAAGTGTACTGTTGAGTCGTGCCTGTCATAAAAAGGCTGTGTGTGTGTGGGGGGGGGGGGACGACGACGCTGTCTGCCTTTCGGCACTCTGGGCTTTCCCCACAGTATGCATCCTCTGCAGGTGCATTTGTGGTTATTTTGCAAAAAACCGGAAACTTGCTTTGTTGTAACTTTCTCTCTGGGGTGGGGTGGGGGGTTTCATTGTCTCTGTCTCCTAATTGGTATTTGTTATAACTCCCAGTTTAGTCTCATCTGCAAGTTTCACTCCAGCTCTGATTGCTCCTTTGTCGTTAATAAAAACACTCGGTGATTATTTACCATCCATTGTGCACTAACAATGCCTTAGGAGTTCTGCAGAGGAGCGCATTCTGCTCTAGGCAACCTCGTTCTCTCGGCCCTGAAAGGTTCTCCTCGAATAGCAAGCACAATTGGGCTCTTGTCCTTCTGTGGATCCC
Organism: Peromyscus leucopus; assembly: GCF_004664715.2. Classification (NCBI taxonomy): domain Eukaryota; kingdom Metazoa; phylum Chordata; class Mammalia; order Rodentia; family Cricetidae; genus Peromyscus; species Peromyscus leucopus. The sequence goes on along the minus strand of NC_051081.1, from coordinate 54,941,471 downwards.
AAATGGGTTACAATTGAGGATCTGTGTGCCCAGTGGCCTCAGCAAGTCAAATCCCCAGAGAGTCTGTCACGGGAAAGAGTCTGCCTGCCTCACCTGGAGTTCCTCATCTACTGTGTAGACAGAAGTTAAGAATGTGTTACCTGGGGGCTGAGGATATGGTTCCATTCGTAAAGTGCCCACAGTACAAGTATGAGAACCTGAGTTCAGATTCCCAGCACCCATGTGAAGGCCAGAGGTGGCAGCATGTCTCTAGCCTAGTGCAATGGGACAGAGATGGGTGATCCCGGCAGCTCACTGGTCCTCCAGCCCAGCTGAATCAATGAGCTCCTGGTGTGACTTGCGGGTACAGCGTTTCGTGCACTGTGCTGCCAGTTAACAACAGAATTACACTCCCTTAGGACATGCCAGAAGAGGAACCCCAGGAACCTGTGACTTGATCAGCAGATAGGGTCTCTCCGATGACCAAGCTGAGTTTCTCGTTGTGGCCATGTCAGTCACAGGCACACAGCGGGGACACTGCATGAAGATGGAGGCAGACTAGGGTGATTCGTATGCACGCTAGAGAAAGCCCAGGGCTGCCAGATACTACTACCAAGAGGAAGGAAGCAAAGAGATACACGTGAGTCTTCCCCACAGCCCTCAGAAGGTTCCAAGACACTTCCATCTGGACGTCCCAACCACTGCTCGGAAGAGTCATGTGACTATTAATCTTCCTTGTCGACTTGTGGATCACGAAACAGCTCCGTCATTAGTGGAGCCTGGGAGGGCGTCTATGAAGACATTCCCACAGACTAAGGGGAAAAGTCCACCCTGAATGTGGGAGACATGATGTCATGGGCTGGTGGGCTGGTCAGTCTTCATCGAATCACCATGGAAACAGACCTCTGGGTGAATCTCGGAGGGTGTTTCTATCAGGAATTAACTGAAGTGGGAGGAATTCATCTCGAATGTGGGCCAAGAAGCAGATTTTTGGAAGAGCACGCTGAGCATCGGCATTTCCCTCCCGCCCCCAGCCTCTCTCTCCACCCCAACTCCACTTGCTGGCTGTGGGTGGAGGCCATGTGACCAGTTACCCCACACGCCTGTTGCCACGCCCTCAGCCTAGGAGTTGAAAGAAACCCTTCCCCACCTACGCTGCTTTTGTCACGGATTTGTTACAGCGGTGAGAAATCCTGATGTAGCTGAATGAATGAATGAATGAATGAATGAATGAATGAATGAATGAAAAGGGAGAGAGCAGAAATCAGCCAGCAGGTCCCCTCTTTTGCTTCTGACTTGGTTGAAATGTAAAGAGTCTCGGGCAACACTTACGCTGGCATGGCCTGCGCCCTCTGTTCTCCGCGGTAAGGGACTGGCGTCCCCTCCAACCATGGTCCGAAATGGTCCTGAAGTTGCTTCTGGGCGGTGTTCCCTCACAGCAATCCAGCCTCGGCATATAGATGCCGTGTTCCAAGTGACAACACCCCTTCTCTCCTCCCCCTAATGCCTCCCCCTCCTCCCCTCCCCCCTCCCGCCGTACTCATTGTCCAATTCTCAGGCCAGCCAATGGAGCAGCTACAAAAGATGGAGACAGGCAGGATTTACAAAAATTCTCCTGTATTCCAGCCAAAATATCTTTAAAAAGAAATCCCTTCCGAAGGGGAGACAGAGGACGTAAGACACAATACATTTAAAATATGTATTGAAATTATAAATCCGACATTTCCATAGGATTCTAAAGTACAAATCACAACAGGAAAAGGCATTCGAACAGCTCTGATACATCACAGTGTTAGTGGTACAAAGTGTACTCACGTTTCAGAAACCACAAACGCAATTTTCTCAATTTTTTTTTTGGTGTGTGTGTGTGTGTGTGTGTGTGTGTGTGTGTGTGTGTGTGTGTGTTTGTTGGGTCTTACCACCACTTGTCAAATACAGAATGTATACGTGTGCACGTGCGTATGACTGACACATGCATGTTTTTTATACAAGATTGAAATACACCCGAGGCAAAGTATAAAAGTATAAGGTCAGGCACGTGGCACACAGCTTACACCTAACTGGAGGGCCCTGGGGTCTTGGAAGACAGGATTATACAAGTCAGGAGGGCTGGAGACCACGGGGTGGGGGGTGGGGTTAACTGCCAAAAGGGCGGGCTCTCCTAATCACAGGGCATTGGCAATTGTTTGAACATAAGCCCCTCCCTCCTGGCCGAGTTTTTTGGCAACAGCCAGTTACAATCTCTTTACCTTATTTAACTTTACAAGGGTTTGGGTTCATTGTGAGAGAGAAACAAGCTTTGGTATCTTTTTTTTTTTTTTTAAAAAAAAAAAGAAAACCTTCATGAAATTGTATACATGCAAAGTGTTTCCCTTGATGATTTCGGTGTGATTTACATATATATATATATTCACAGGTATGTTTATTAATCTGTAGGAATCTAGGAAGTATACAAAATAAGTCCTCCCTCGTCCTTTCCCATCCCCTAATTTTTAAAGGCGACCAAGGGAAACACTTCTAATTCATAAAATAACCTTTCCCCTTTTCTAATTCCAATGGAAAGGATGAATTCATCTGGAAGTCAGGTGTTCAAGCCTGACGATCCTTCCTCCCATGGGGGGGCGCGTGTTTAACGGGGAACCTGGACAAGGTCTCACACCTGTTTTCTGGAACAATACACTATAGAGAGTATTTGTTCTCTTCAGGACAGGTACTGAAGTGGGGAAGGCGCTGGGCCTGCAATCTGAGCGACTCCCAGGTGCTGAGGTGGTCCATAATCCATGGAGTCCACATCTTTGTCCCGACCACAGGAGCTGGCTCCCAGCTCCATGAACACCCATCATGACTTCGCCTCTGAAGGCATCACCCTGGTGAGCATATGAAGCCACAGGCTGGAGGGCTACGCTTGGCAGGGATTAGCACACCCCGTAAGACTACGGCATGGTTAGCCACCCAATGGCCTCAGATAACCCACAGGCCAGCAGGCCCTCAGCAGAGATAGCCCTTCTAGATATAGCCCTACTACAGAGCCCTACCAGAGAGCCCACTGCCTGTCACGAAGAGGGTTTCCCACAAGCTCGGGACGGAACAGTCTTCTTCCATCGGGAACAGGGTCTGTCTCAGGGAACTCCATTTTCAGTTCTGACAAACCTACACCAAGCAGCAGAAAGGGTGCTACAAATGCTCACAGAGCACTTCAAGCTACCCTGGACTGAGAGCAAGCCCAGTCACATCGGGGGGCCATCATCGTTACTATTCCACATGCAGTTCACATCACATGTGGTTCAAGCTGAATGTCCATAATAAATGACGTGGGTGTCTCTGCTAAAAGGACTCCCACAGGGAACAAGGCAAGCTTATATATTTCAGTGTGATCTTGCTGGTGTTTCTAGAGGGAATGGACATGTTAGCTTTATTAAGAAATCTAACGAGTAAGTAGGCTTGATACAAAGGCTCAGGGCAGACAGGGATACTCTGTCCACACTCATTCGGCCCTAGAAACCCTATGGTTCCTGGCTGTGTCCAGTCATGTGCTTAGGAAGATTGCCATAGGCTGAGGTGTGAGTAGGTGGGGTTACAGAGGCATGGGAACCTTCAGAAGTGTCCCAGATACCAGGTGACTCCGTCTTCAGTTATGGAGCCTGTGCTGCCGAGTGGGAACACAGCCTCCCAGGAGGCTGTCACTCCCACCACAAGGACAAATGAAACCCTGAAACAGACAGCAGTGGTCAGGCAAGGCAGGAAGGACCACGGTGTGCCTGTGCACCACTGGAACCAGGGCCCAGGCTGGCTGCCACCTCAGAAAGGCATGTTTAAAGGGTGGTGGCTGGATGGTTTCACATACAAATCGCGGGCTTGAGGTCTCAAATTCAGCCACTGGTTCACATAAAGTTGTCAAACCTTTCCAGAAAAGTCCGGCCACCTTTCCCCATGTTTCTAACCACAGAGGCTCAAGGCCAGGCTTCAGCCAGAATGAAGGTCTCAGAGGTCACGCCTGGTCAGTGAACTTTTAAATTTCGACTTTCTGAGCACTTTCTGAGCGTGGTTTTGATATGGACTGAGCTTCTAAATGGCTTTTGCTTAATAAAGAAAATCAATCCCAGAGGGCGAGAAGCCTGTGGTTGTCTTACCTCATTCACTGTCTATTAAAAATAAAGGAAGTGACGTCATTTCTGCACAGGCAGCGTTTGCTGGGACTTGACACTGATCCCTAAGTGCAGGATCACACAGACAGCCACTAAGGATGCGACGTGCTTGCAAAGACAATGGCTGAGATGATAGGACTCCGGGTTCCCTTTTCTCCTCTCTAGGACACTTAGTAAGCCTTCAGACCACTGCCTCCCTGCAAACCTCCACACCTCCACCCTGCTCCTGGGAAGCATGTTGGGCTCTGAAAGTCAATCCTGAAAGAAAGGACTCTCTCCTATTTTCAGAGGCAATTGGCAAAGGGCCTGTTTCTTATTATCTTGCACTTTGTTGACATGGAAACACATAGCCTAGGAAAGACCAATTCACCAACTCCCCACAGCAGATAATTAAATGAAACAGAAGGGTCCTTCCTCCTTCCTTCCCTCCTCCACCCTTCTTCCCTTTCATTTTCTTCCTTTTTTTCCCTAGCAAGAATAAACTGGTTAACTACAGGGCTGGGTCTGTGTGATGTGAGTCTCATGACTTTTCAAATTACGTAAAGCATTTGAACAATGCAAAGACTTCAGAAAGTTCCCACCCAATCTTCCAAGAGTCCCCCAGGGACAGATGACTCTAACTCTCCTTGCCTGAAAAGTGGGGCAAGGAGTCAGAGCAGAGTCCTTCAGAGCAAAACATCTAGTTTGAAGATATTCAAAGGCATTGGCTGCCACCTGGGAGAAGGGAGACCGCAGGAATGGGCCCTGTGAGCTGAACTGGAGAAGTGTGTGTGTGTGGGAGGCGGGGGTGATGTAAAGCTGGAGACATTTCTTAAATGTGTCAATATCTTCGAAGAAATGCAACAACAGGGGACCTGTGTGGATAACAGTACACAGCTCAGAGCATTCAAAAAGTAATTACAGCAGGTTCCAAGAAAAACACAAAGTGTGCATAAGGCTTTCTGTAGCTCCTGAAAAAAAAATGGTCAGGCCAGAGAAAAGTCATTTACCTGTAACTTCATAAAATGCACATTTCAAAAAAGGCATAGGATGGTTTATACGCACCTTGTTGATTTTCACTATTCAGTTGACAGAAAGGGGGAAAAAGCCTTCTAAAAAGGATTTTACTAAATGCCTTTAGGAGTAAAAACAGTTGTCACAAATGGAGAGATTTTCTCAAGTCAGATAATCAGGTGCTGGCTGAAGAGAGTCCTAATTCTTGAAGACTTCTCCTGACAACATGGTGCCATCTTGAAGCCAAGGTGTCCCTTTGTCTGAGTGGGTCTCCTAAGCTCCCACTGGACACTCCCAGTCTACGGCCGGGGGATAAAACTGCCTGATATGTGGCTGATGCCGCCTCAGGCCGTATCTGCAGACACAGGTGTGGGAAGCACCCACCCATTTCTAGCTCACCTCACCTCCCCCACACCCCGGAGACCACACCCGAGGCCTCTGCCCACTTGCTGACATCATCCCTGAAATCTCTGCAGCAAGCCGGACACTGAAGCTCATAGGGGCACATAAGGCAAGAAACATGTTTAGTGGGGGGTGGGGGGGAGGGTAGGGGGCCACACGTCCCGAAGCAGGGGTCTGTTCCAGCATCATCACGCAGTCCTCTAGGTGGGGAGTGGGTCATCATCACCTTTACTGCATTTGCACTTGCAGCAAAGAACAAAGGGTGTGGCCAGGAGCAAGAAAGGAGAAGCCACTAAGAGCAGGAGCCCAAATCCAGCAAAAATTCCCACCACCTAGAAGGGAAACAGAGGAGAGGTGAGGAGGGCTGGTTTGTAGGATCCCCCCCTGAAGTTTAAACCATGATTCTACCATTCTGCCTATACATCTAATCATCTATATCTATCCATCTATCTGTCCGTCCATCCATCCATCCATCCATCCATCCATCCACAGGCCCACCGTACAGTCTGCCCACCCACCCTACGTCTTCATCTACTCAACTGCCCATCCATCTATGCATTCATTCGCCCACTCACCCATCCAGCCATCCACCAAATCATGCTTGTATCCATTCACCATCTACACACTCACTCACTCATCTGCTTCTTTAACCATCACCCACATACCCCTCTCTCTCCCTATCTCTCTGACTGATCATTGCTTCATCTGCTTGTATTCCTTTCTCATTTCTCTCCCTCCCCTGCTTTCTCTTCTCCCTTTGTGGATCCCCCTCTGCCCTGCATCCATTTTTTTTCCTATGCATTCAGCTCATTACTGATTTCTCCTTGAGCAACCATGATTAGTTAGACAATGGCCAGCTATTACAAATACAAAGACACCTGAGATCCGGACACTCCAGGAAAACATCATCTAATGGAAAGGCCAAGACTTCATTGAAGGCTAACAACAGGAAGTGGGTTCAGTTCCATCCAAGAAATAGAAACCTACTTTTCCAGGAGGACAGGAAATGGTTGAGATGACAGAGATGCCCAGATGGTTTAGTATGTGAGAGGGCAAGGACAAAACCTTCAAACAAAGGAACTAGAGTGGCAGGGGCATGGGACATCAGACATTACACCGAGCTACCCTTGCCTTTCTGGAGTTTAAAATTTAATATGGACTGCTATCATCATCATCATCATCATCATCATCATCATTATATTATTGCTTTTCAAGACAGGGTTTCTCTATGTACCCTGGCTGTCCTGGAACTCTCTGTAGACCAGGCTGGCCTTTAACTCACAGACATCAACCTGCTTCTCTGCCTCCCAAGTGCTGGGGTTAAAGACATGTGCCACCACCACCTGGCTATATTTTGATTTTTTAAAAACTTGGTCTTTTCCCCCCCTCTAGGTATAAGGCTCAAATGAAGACCTGCTGACATCTACACCAGCCCGTGGGGCTGTTTCAAATGAACAGGTCTGGCCTGGCTCAGATCAACCCCACTCTTCCTACTGAGAGCTGAATGTGGAGTTAGACTGCCACCTAGTGTTCAAGATGAGAAATAACATGACTTTAACAATCTCTAAGGCTCTACTACACTGTAAAGCATCAAACATACATGAAGGAAAAAATTCCCTCACTGGAATTTTTCCTGGAAACAAATCGCTCGTGCGCGCGCACGCACACACACACACACACACACACACACACACACACACACACACACACACACACACACCACAGTGCCTGCATGCGTGTACATGCCCACATTTATAAATAAGACCACGTTTGATAAAAGACATCACACTGCATTGAAAATTGAGGCTGTGCAGATGCTAAGTCTCATCCAGAGCGCTCATTTGATGAACATAATATTGGTGGTGGGATTGCACCAAGCAGGTCAGGTGATGTATTGAAATCACGGGAAGACGGTGGGCGCTAGAGAGATGGCTCAGCACTTAGATGTGCACACTGCCCTTCCAGAGGACCCGAGTTGGGTTCTCAGCACTGATGCTGAGCAGGTCACAAATGCCTGTAATTCCAGCTCTAAGAGGAGCTGATGTTTTCTTTTTATCTCTGCACTCAGGTACACACACACACACACACACACACACACACACACACACACACACACAAAATAATGTTTAAAAATATATTTTAAAAAAACCACATGCATACTGATATTTAAGGCCCATAACTGCACAGTGAGGTCACCTGGAGCTCCTAATAACCCCAGCCTCACAGCAGGTGACTGTCAGCCTTGAAGGAGCCACACATCTTCCAAAGTCAAACCCATGAGCACAGGTTCACATCCTCTCCAGTAAGGCACCAGCTCATCTCAGCTCCTCAGCCTACCTTATCTGTATTTGCATGCTGTTTGGTAAGCCGACCTACCAAGTCACTGCCAGCTGGTTAAAGGTGGATGTGAAAATCACCAGAAGAAAAGAAAGACAAAGTGGTGACACAAAACCGGACATTCACTCGGGGAACACTGTTGTGTGACACTTTGAATTCTGTCGCTCCATACCGACAATGAAGTCTGCTTTGAATAAAAGGGAGGAGCCAGAAATAGCTGACCAACATTAACCATAGAGGTCTTGGAGGACTGAGGACAGATAGACACAGGAGGTAGTAGGGCGTGGCTTAGAGAGGATCTCGGTCCTTTTGGATGGAAGGACGACAGAGATAGGAGATCACTGGTTGCTTCTCTGCCACTTCTCTGATCATTCAGGGTCTTACCATGACATCTGACTCCCGAGTTTTTACTGATAAGAATAATTAGATAAATGAATCAGAACATGATAGTCAGGCCCTAAGCATGTGGGTGATTGAGGGGTGGGTCGAGGCTCCCCAGAGGGTGATGTCACACACATGGTGACATCAGCATGGGTAAGCACCGAGGGTTGCAGGACAAGCCTCCATGTGACTTTCATAAGCCAACACTGTTATGTCAGAGCACAAGCTTTGCGAACATGTCAAGTCCTCCTGATTACAGATGTCCTGGGATGACCCAACTGGACAGAAAAAATAGCACATGGTCAGTGGTTTTCCCAGAGACTCCAACTGCATTCCAACTTGGGAAGACCGAGTCCACATCAAAGCCAGGGAAAGGTGAACCAGTGTCTTAAACGTCATTCACTGACGGAGCAAATGTCAGTGGCCTAAGATGACGGAGTCTCACTGGGTCTCTGGATTAACAGCCAGTCCAATACTCTTTTTAAAACTTTTTAAAAGTTTGTATGTCTATGTGTGTGCACAGTTTTGTGGGTATGTGAACACATGTGGAGGTCACTGGCCAAAGTTGGGTGTCTTCCTCAGTTGCTCTCCAACTTTTTATTTTTCTTTCTGGGTTTCTTACTAATCCCGAGCTCATGGATTTGGCTAGACTGGGTGGCCAGCAAGACCCTGTCTCCACTTCCCTGTAGTCTCGATTGGGATTACAGGTGTGTGCCGCTGCATGCAGCTTTCCATGTTCTGATTTTACAGATGCAAAATCTATGACCCAATATGCTCTTCCCAAGGTCCATATTGCTCCAGCTTCAGATGGTCATCTTAGTGTCCATCAAGCAACTCTGCAGGAACCCCTGTCCTTCACCCTGGGGCTGGGGGTGGGGAGGACCTCGTGCATATCCTCACATACACAAGGGAATGCAAAGTCAAAAACTGGCTGGCCCAATGTCCTGAAATGAGTTTTGCCTTCTGGACTAGACCTGAGTGGAAAAGTCTCTCTTCGCTGCTCACAGGGAAAGGAGGAGCTTGGATAGAGCTCTCCTGGCAGATGGCCATGACCTGAAACATGAGCTTTGCTCTAGTGAGGGGAAAAAAAAAGGAGTGTCCAGCTCTTCTGCATTTGAGCTTGTGTCTGGGATGACGACGGAGCAAAGCCGATAGACACGACCCAGGGGTGGAGTTTACACTAAATGTTGAAAAGAAAGTTGGATGTTAGGCATAGCTATCATTATCAACTGAGACTCAGTTACTAGCTCATAAGGTCTTTCTGTCCATTAGCACCAGAGTCAGACAGACACCGCCACCTTCCACTCCTGTTAATCTCTGCAGAAGACCTTGTCAGCCAGAATAAATCTGTGTGTATAACTATGTGCATGTGTGTGTTTATTTGTGTGTGCATGCATGCAGTTGTGTTAGAATGGAGCATTTGACAAAGGGGGGGAGCTGAGTAAAATTTACTGTACAATATTTTAAGCTCAGCAAACTGATAAAAGGCTAGCAAGGAGCAGAGCCTCCCCCCCCATACAAATCTGCTAAAATAACAAAGAAGAGTAAGGAAGCAGGAACCCACAAAATCAACATATTTCACACCGAGGACAACACCCTCAAACACTGTGGTCACTAGACCTAGACTGGAGGTCGATCATGAATGCCATGGAGGTCTGAGGTGAGCAAGACCCCGAGCCACAGACAGGAGCACTCCCGGAATCCTAGCTGTCAGGGAGTTTTCGGGCTCAATTAGAATGTGCAGGGTTGCTGGATTTTGTTCAAAGCATCACAAATGGGAAGGTATGGCCAGCAAGGGAACAGCCAGCTAGAAGGCCAGTGGCCGGCAGGACTTGAGAAGCACTGAAACCAGGCAGAGGATGCAGAAGTCATCTCTTGGATGGACCCATTTCCGCAAGGTGGACATAGGAGTGTGTGGGCCTCTTGAGGGCACAGATGTCCTCTCCAGCCACTGTGTACATGTCACATTCCACATCCCATCTGTCACTGGGCTCTGCTTCCCCTGACACAACTGCTCCAGGTGCTGTGGATATCACTCTGTATGCTATGAATGTGTTGCTCTGCTAGGTTAATAAATAAAGTGTTGACTGGTCAGTAGCTAGGTAGGAAGCATAGGCAGGACAAAGAGAGAAGAGAATTGTGGGAACAGGAAGGCTCAGTTAGGAGTCGCCAGCCAGACACAGAAGAAGCAAGATGTCAAGGCAGAACTGGGAAGAGGTACCAAACCACGTGGCTAAACATAAATAAGAATTATGAGTTAATTTAAGATGTAAGATCTAGCTAGCAAGAAGCTTGAGCCATCAGGCCATACACTTTTAATTAATATAAGCTTCTGTGTGTTTATTTGGGTCTGAGTGGTTGTGGGCCTGGGCGGGACTGGAGAGAACTCCAGCTACATCCAGGTTCATGTCCTTCACTGGAGCTTGTCTGTCTTTCCACCAGAATCTCAAGGAATGTCACCACTGTTCCCACGCCCCGGTGTTCAGTCCTCCTCTGGGCGGGAACCCACAAGCTCATTATTTCCACCTCTGTCGGTTCAGCAGGAACAGACCTTGAAGAGCCAGAACAAAGATCATGACTAACCTATCTCAAACATGCTACCCATGCTGAAGCGGCTGAAGGAAGGAAGCTGGGGACATGGCCACGAAGCAACACTAAGGTCCATGCTTCACTATCTGACAACCATTCTGCACCATCTCTTTGCTCTGGGAAGAGGACCGGGGCATTGAGGTTACCTGGACGAGCAAACCCTTGCAGAGAAGACAGGCTGATGTACAACAAGAGGCAAGACACGTGCAGGGTCCAGAGGGGAAGGCAGATGTGAGAACAACTGGAATGATGGAGGTGCAGCCTAGTCCTGAGAGATGGGAGGTGGCAGTCACATATCTGAGTCAGAGACCTAAGGCTTAAATGGGCTGCACGGAGTGCAGATGGAATCTCAGAGCTGGACATGGGCAGGAAGCAGAGATTCAGGGGTCATGAAGGCCAGGGCTATGCAGATGCAGGAGCGCACAGGAGGTTTTATGCCAAGAGCATAAGCACAGGAAAAGATGTAGACTGGATTCCTAAGTTTCCCTCTTATACTACTGGGTACTCTGTAAACACCCAATAAAGATGTCATGAGGATATTGATGAAAGATAAAACCCTGTCTCTCTGTGTCATTAACAAGTCTGTGGAGGCAGAGCTAAGACAGGAAGCCTGTCCAAAGAAATGGGGGAGGTGCAACTGGATCCAGAACCAGGAGACTGGCAGGGGAACAGGGCCTCTCCAGGCAAGCCACCAAGCCAGGCAAACCACAAGAATTAAGGGGTCTGTGGAGGTCATGAGCACTCTGTGGTGTGTTGGGTTTGGATAAAATTGAAAGCTGCAGGGACCTCACACGGGACCTAGCCTTGCTTGCAAATGCACAAGGTAGAGGGGAGAGATCTTCCATGGACACCGTCTCCCTCGTGGACAGCCAGGTGTTTCCTTTTTGCTTCTGCTACTTCACTGCGGAGACCCACAGAGGCTTCCCAGTGAGATCTGAGCTTGCTTTACCCAGCAGGGATGCAGAAGGGGATGGCTGGACCACGGGTGTGGTCACCAGGTATTTGGAAGGGTCTACCCTTGGCTGTGCGGTGTGCTTTGATCTAGCAAGGGGAGGGGGGTCTTTTGCCCCGCCCCTTGGCATTGTTATAAAAAGTCTTTTTGAAGACAAAGAAGGGGCTGGTGGATTTTGAACCAGGTCCACCCGAAGCTATCCTGTGTTTCTGTCTGTCTCCTCTCCACTCTCTTCTATCTGAAAGTTTCTTATTCCTCTCTCCTCCTCATAGGAACCCTTTAAAAGGTGGGAGCTGGCCTCCCACACTTCACACACTTGGGTCACTGTTGTGGTAACTTTCCTCATCCTTGAGCCCTGGTTTGCTCGCTGCTTTTAGTCATTTCAATCCCTGTCTAATCTCTGATGGCCTGTGTTCCCTTCCCCATGGCCTGTGTGTCTCTGAAATGCTGTCCATCACATCTTCATGTGGACAACCCTACCACTGCAGACAACATCTCCCCCCCCCAACACACACACAGATGCTTATAGAAGACGCTGTATAAAAAGTGCAGAACGCCAAAGCAACTCACACCCCATTACTGTCAGGGAGTGAGCAGGGGGCATCAGGCCTGGTCAGCGGCTGGGTGAACTGCCTGCTCTTCTCTAACACTTTACAGGAAATCCCCCCAGCCCCGCTACAGACACCCACACTCGTGGACTTCCATCCCCATCAACCTACAGTGGGGAGCGCCGAGGAAACGTACAGTGAGACCCACCCCCAACTCTAGGCCACCGTCCTGAGAGTGGGTCTGTCTTTAGATAGACCGGCACAGTGACCTCCTGGGAAAGAAGCCCCTCCCACCACAGCTAGGAAGTATTGCAGATTCCACTCTCCTAACCCCTTTGTAGTTCCAACTTCAGTTGCCTGCAAGATCCCGCAAAGCCTTCGGGGATGCGGCCTTGCTAAAATCCCAGACTAATCCCATCCTCCCTGTCCCACTACCCACATAGATCCGTCCTTCCACAATCCAAGCACCTCACCATCCCCGTCCTCTCCACCCTGCTCCACGTACACACGGATCTACTCCTTGATACTCAGAAGTAGTGCTAACTGTAGTGGGTGGCTGTGTGAGCCGTGTCCTGAGGCACCGCCCCTTGTGGGGCGGCTGTAGCGGTTACCCCTGCCTATGACCTTGAGGTACCGGCCTCTGGCGCATGGCCACTCGGGACCCTTAAGACCTGGGATGCATGCACACCTCCTCAGTGGCTACCTCGTGGTTTTGGATGCTGAGATATTGGACCAAGCTGTTCAGCATGGGATATACAGCTCAGCTTTCCTGGACCCTACGATAAATCTCCCACGGTTGAGAGTATACCCCCGAATAAATTCCTTTGATCATTAAATAGACTCTGTGGATTAATCCCATTATCTAACACACAAGGAACCATCCCACCCTTGCTATCTAAGAGCTCTAACCTCCCCCTACACACACACACACACACACACACACACACACACACTTTCCTTGAGATCAAAGTTCGAGGTGCACAGCCCTCTTACCTGTGTCCGATGCCAGATCACCGATGCCCGGGAATGGCCCAACTTGTTGCGACAAGGTCCCTTGTCATAATGTATCAGAAGGAAGTCATCCTGCGAAGGGCAAAGGTCAAAAATGTTGGACTCGGCCCTCCGCATGTTTTATATTCCAGATACACAGTGTGTGGACCCAGGCAAGAGTGACAGCGGGGGAATGTGCGGAAACTTGGACGCTGTTCCTCTGGGCCACCATCCCTCTTCACAGAGCAGCCAGAGGGAGCTGTTAGCCCCATTCCATAGAGGGAGTCCTGGGGCCAGCTTTCAGTATTGAGCCAGAGAAGCGTCTCCTGGGTATAAGGCCTGTCTCTGGAACTTGTACCAACACGGATGACTACAGAGGAAGATGGAGTTTCCTCTGGGCCTGCCTGTGTCAGATCCCACGAGACCAGACCAGCTTCTCACCAGGCCAGTCCTCCCTCAGTTCAGATTTCCAGAAACATTTTGCAGTGTTTCTCTTTACTCAAGAACCAGTCCGGCAACCACCCTCTACCTACATGGTCTCCTCCTGTCTGGAGTGAGCAGGCATCCCTTCCCAGCGCACAGAGAACTGTCTGCTCCATGCCTCCCTCCACATGGCCTCTCCTCGCGTTCTTAGGACAGTCACTTCCAGACTGCCGGGTTGCTGGGCTGAGGGCTCACTGTGTCGGTCATCTCTGAGGATTCTTACCCCTCCAGCAAGGGACCTCAATGTGTATCAGGACCACTGGGTATCAGGGACAGGTACTCTGCACCCTCCCACCCCACCCCACCCCACCCCACACACAGAAGGCCCTGACTGTCCATCATCAACAGGAAACAGGTAAAAAAACAGCACCAAAAGGCCAACACCCTTTGCTCGTATAACCAAGGCCACCATGGGAAGCTTCCTTTGAAGTAAAGTGTCCAATATGACTGAAAGGACAAGAAAACCAGAGAAACCTAGGATCCCACCCACCAACTTCTGGCCTCTCGGGTCAACTCTGCTAGAGCTATGGGGCAGGGAAGCCATTCTGCCTCTGGTGCTGGAAAGGGAACCACCCTGGAGTTTGCTGACTTAAGGTCAAGCCTCTCAGGGTCCAAATACACGGCCTTGTGGCGGCAAACCCTGGCTTTTATGATGCAGTTCCCAACAATGACCACCGGGGGCAGAAGTTCAGCGGCTGTCTCACCTTCCCTGGACAGGTGAGTGAGCTCACAGCCTCTTCTAGTCCAGGCATGTTTCTGTTGAAACTCCTCTGGCCACATCTGCCTGCTGTGAGCGCTCCCCCTGGACTCTGAGTTACCCTTTCCTGCTCATGTACAGTTGCCCAGAGAATGGTTTAAGTGCACTTGTCTCGTTTATCCAATCTGCCTATCACTGCACCTTGCTCTGTGGCTCTCTAAAAGGCTTTGAAGTCCTTTTCAAAAACACACACCAAGCCACATGGCATCACCTGCTTCCAAGTCTTTACTATTCTCCATCCTTGAAAGTGGATACTGGCTATCCAAACCTCCTAGAAAGCCAGTGGCAAAGACTGGCTAGACTGGCTTTCTAGCCTCCCCGGCCACGCTCCACAGATACTGTGACCACACTGGCAGAGGTGGAAACATTCTAAAGAGAGACACTTGGGCCACCCCAAACCCTTTGTCTATACAGCTATCGGAAAATAATGATCTCCATGGAGTTGGGATTTCCCCAGGAGTCTTAGAAGAAACAGGCTGAATCCTGGGACCAGATTGGGAGGTGGTGTCATGAGGGAAGAGTTCACACCTTCCTGACAACTTGCCAGGCTACCTTGCAGCTGAGACAATGATGGGTGGGGCCAACCTTGGCCAAGGCTACTAAGTTTTGTCTTATCTCTTGCTCTTTTTTTTAAACCTAAGCCTCATGCTGACACTTGAAAGATAAGAGCTGTGGGGGTGGGGTGAGGGGTGGGGTGTCACTGAACTCCTTTATCCCTTCCTCTTCCCAACCGCAACCACACTGAACAAATCTCTCTGCTTCTCATTTGTCTCTTTAATTGGGATACTGGGGCTGGGTAGCCTAGTTGTGAGAGCTACTCAAAGTCCACGCTTTGATCCTAACAGTTCTGGTAATAACACTGACCCACAGGCAAAGGGCATGCCCACTTCCCAGACGACTCCTCGCATGGCTGCTCTGTTAGGTAACCAGGCCCGCCGGAGGTCAGAGCCCTCAACCTCGCACACAGAGACCGGGAAGGTCATGACTTCGCCCTGGCTTCGCCTCCTCTCACCGGCATTTCCGGCCATGTCAGGCGGCACACACCTTCACCTCCTTTTACTGTGTCCGGTTCTTTGGTGACTGCTGGCTTCAACACCTCCTGTTCCCTTTGGCAGTGAACAAACTCTTGCTCAGCTTTCACGTTCCAGTCACCCCCAACCCCCAGCCTCTGCTCCATGGCACACTGTGTAGTGGGCCATCAAAAATTAGCCTCTCCCTGGAATGTGCTCTCACCATATGCCAGAATATTTCCTGCCTGGCGGTGTGTGTTAGCTACTTTGTTATTATCACACAACTTAAGGAGAGGTCCCTTTTGGCTCATGGTTTGAAGGTTCTGTATGTAGCAGAATTGTTAGAAGGTCTTATTAATAAAAACAAACCTGAGGCCAGGTATTGGGGTGAACGCTGGAAGATCAGAGAAGCAGAACAAGCCACAGTCACCTTACCTTGCCAATTCCTCAGCTGATCCTGTTTCCTCAGATTGGAAGCTTCTGAGTCCTCATCCAAATGGATCTCAGCTGAACTGCTGCTCGAAAGCCTAAAAGCTTAACCAGGCTCTAGTTCCTGGTCCTCACCCCTTATATATCTTTTTGCTTCCTGCCATCACTTCCTGGCATTAAAGGCTCTTGTTACCACGCCTGGCTGTTTTCAGTGTGGCCTTGAACTCACAGAGATCCAATGCTAGGATTAAAGGCGTGTGTACCACCATTTTCTGGTGTCTATATCTAGTGGCTGTTCTGTTCTGACCCCAGATAAGTTTATTAGGGTGCACAATATTTTGGGGAACACAATACCACCACATCTGTAAATCATGGTGAAGGCGGCATGGCTTCACACAGGAGCTTGAGGCCATGGGTCACACCGTAGCCACAGTCACTTAGCTTCCTCCCTCCTGTTCAGTGCAGGACTCCAGCCCACATCTAACCTCAATTATCTCCATCTAGAGCCTCCCTCACAGACGCTGCCAGGAGTATGTTACCATGGCAAGTATAACCCATCAGGGGGGCTGGACCCTGAAGACCATGATCTTGGCTCCCTCAACTGCATCTGGCCCCTTCCACCTTCTGTGAGCTCTCCTTGAAACACTTAACTGATGTTCCCTCCATGCTGATACCATGTACAGTTACCCATCGTCCGCCACTGGGGAACTGCCCAGGTGCAGAATGGGCCTACTGAATATGATGCACGCATACTGAAGGGGGCATTTCTTTTACACCCAGGGACTTTCATAAGGTCTGCACTGTTCCTTCACTCTTTGCTTTGCTCAAACGCCTGACAAGAAGCCACATAAGGAAGGGAGGGTTTACTGGGCTTGTGGTTTGGAACCACAGTCCATCATGGTGGGGAAGGCGTGATGGCAGGAACTTGAGTTTGCTTGTTCACATGTGGGCAGATCTCGAAGTGCAGAGAGAGGAAGGCTAGCGCTTGATTGGCCTTTTCCCTTTCCCCTCTCATTCTATCTGGGACCACAGGCCAGAGGATGGGCCACCCATAATCAGGGTGGGACTTCCTTTCTCAGTTAATCCTCTCTGTAATCCACACACACACACACACACACACACACACACACACACACACATCAAAACAAAAACATTTTTGTCTCTAATGCCCTAGGAGTTTTCTAATTCAGTCAAGTTGATGCCAGAAAATAATATGATGGTCACTAGGTCTTAAAGACATGATTTATTGTGATTTTAAGTTTGTGAATGAAGCCCTTAAGCATATCATGGCTTCCTACTAAAATTAACCATCACTGCCACATCTAGAACAGATATAAATAGACTCCCATCAGGATGGGCAGTTCAGTTCACTTGGACCCTTGCTGACTACAATGCCTAACAGGTGATTTTTAAATCGATATTTTAAGGATAGAATTTTAAAGTGTACATGGTCAAACTCTCCCAAAACCAAAGCCATAATATCATCATTTTGGAAAGTTGCCCTCCTGCTCAGCTTCAACTGTCAACTCAACATAGCCTAGAGTCACCCGAGGAGGGACTTTTAATTGAGGGTTTGCCCAGATCAGAGTGGCCCATGGGCCTGTTCTGGGCCATTGTCTTGATTGTTAATTGATGGGGGAGGCTGTAGCTCACTGTGGGCAACGACATTCCCTAGGCAGGTAGCCCTGGCCTGTATCAGCTAGCCCGGCTGGCTGCCAGTGAGGCAGCAAGGAGCATTTTCCCACGGATTCTTCAAGTACCTGCCCTGACTTCTCTGTAAAATTTAAAATGCAAAACAAGCAAACAAAAGAAACCCTTATCTAAATTGCTTTTGATCAGAGCATTTTATCATAACAGCAGCGAAGAGGAAACCAGAGAGGGAGACAGTAAGAAACCATTATAGTAGCAGCAGCAGCAGCAGCATAAGGGCCTTGGCACAGAGAGCACATGGGAGAAGCCCTGCTATACTGGGCTAGAAACATCAGACGGCAAAGGGAACATAGATTTCCCTCCCTGTAGACGAGGCACAGACATTTCCCGATGCCCGGCATGCTTTGCTGTGTGCACTTTCATTTTTCCCACTGTTCCACTAACTGAATGTGCTCTCTACCACCCAAATGCGGGAATTCAAGGAAGTTCCAAGTCCCAGTATGGTGGTGTCAGGAGGTAGGCTTTTGGGGGATGATTAAGTTTAGATGATGTCATGAGGATGGAGTCCCTGACAGGATTGGAGAGACCAGAGCTTGCTCTTCCCAACATGGCCCAGGAGGGAGGCAGTCATCAAAGAACCAGAAAGGAGCCTTCATCAGGTCCCCATCTGCCAGGGGCCATAGTCCATCTCTCGAGCACCTGAACTGTGAGAAATGGAAGTCTGTTGTTTGTGACCCAATCTGGGGTACCCTATTGTAACATCCAAGCTTATCGGGATTGGCCCTAAAGAGCCAGACCCTAAGACACCCTAGAACATTCAAGACCTCTTCTTTTGTTAGGAGCAAAAGGACCTGAGCTATCTGCATGACCGAGACCATTCTAGTTTCTCCCTTCAGCCTATCTATAAAACCCATCTCCACAGAAAAAGTGACATATACTCGAGAACACAGGATTGTGTTACACCAGGAAACATTTTCCCAAATTGTACTGTGCTTAAATATGACGAAAATAAACTGCCCGGGGTCAGACTCTAGAAGCTTGTACCAGCACCGGCTGCTAAGTCCAGTTGAACCAGATTCCCTTCTTACCTTACGTGGATCATGACTCTGCCAGCCCGGGTGTTTTTCAGAGACCCTGACACGTCTCAGTTATAGAGCTGAACCCCAAGCCTGCCCTAAGCTTCCGTACCCAGCACTAGTGACCAAGCTTCACCTCCGGGAACACAGGAGAATCACCCCCTGGTGCTACTTTTCGCTCACCAGCATGGCCCCCAGCCTCCTCTCCCACACATCGGAACCCAGAGCTCACGGCTGCTGCGCAGTACTCACGTCCAGAGACTCCAGGCAGTACCAGCAGAAGGCGTGCTTGCAATTCTTACACATCATCTGTGCGCAGCCCTTGTCCCGCTCGATGTACACCCGGCACTTGGGACAGCGCTTGATGGGTGCATCGCCCTCTTCCATCTTGAAAGCAGAGCTGTGGGAGACACGCTATGAGGGCCGTGCAGCAGTGGGGGTCAAGACAGACCTAGCAGCAGGGCTGTGCTGGGGGTACCTTGGAGCACCTCGCTACTGCAGGAACCCCAGACCTCTGGTTACTAAAGCCAATGCAAAAGAAACAGGGCGAATAGGCCTGTCTAAGGTAAAACAAAACAAAAACAAAAGGCAATATCAGCTACTTACCTAACTTTAGATTTCTATAGAAAATCTAATATCAACCTCAAAACTTATCCTGGGGGGACCTGGAGAATGGTGCTGGGGCTTTAGAAATGTGTGCATTTTCCAAAGAGTGGATAATAAATTCTATGTACTTTGGTCTTGTCAGAAAAAAAAAAATCAGTCATAAACATACACACATGAAGGTACAGGCTTGCTTCAGAAGGTCTACCTGGTCACTACTGTATCCCTGAGGACCTAGGAGGGATGTGCAATGGTTATTATAGCTTCAAGTCTGGTAGCAGACGCTGACTCCTCCACAGAACAGCTCTAAGACACCTCTACAAGCCTCAGTCTTCAGTGTGAGCCCAAGAAAGTATCCTGCAGAGTAGCTATGGTAGTTTGGATGAGAAGGGTTGCCACAGGCTCATATATTTGAATGCTTAGCCACCAGGGAGTATTTGAGAAGGATTAGGACATGTGGCCTTTGGAGTAGCTGTGGCCTTCAAGGTTTCAAAAGCCCACACCATGCCCAGCAGTCTCTTCCCCCTCCAACCCCACCGTCCAATGCCTAGCCTGCAGATCAAGACGTAAAGCTCTCAGCTACTGCTCCAGCACTATGCCTGTCTGCTTTCCACCTTGATAATCATGGACTAGCCCTCTGAAGCTGTAAGCCAGCCCCTAATTAAATGCTTTCTTTTATAAGAGTTGCCTTGGTCATGGTGTCTCTTCACAGCAATAGAACTGTTACTAAGATAGTAACTGGTAAAAAACTAGCTAGAAGTCAACACTGTTAAAATTAATGTTTCAAAAGCAAAACAGATATTTAGGCATGGCTGAGGAAGATCACCCATAGCATTCTTTTCCCCCCTTTTTTAAAAAGATGGCTATTCTCTTATATATATATATATATATATTTATATATATATATATATGTTCATGACAACATCTGGAAGAATAAATGGCAAAGGCCAAGAGAATGGACTATAGATTATGGGGGTACATATAGTACTATGTGAGAACCCACCACACCAGTATGACCTGGAAAGAGAAGTCAGTCAGTGTTGTGTCTGAACACACAGTAGCTGAAGTCAGGCGGGGCCACTATTAGCGTGCATCTTGGAGGAGGAGCATTCCAAAGGGCCACAGTATATACATGAGTTAATGATGCCTTAGCACAACCTGTGTGATGATGGGCAGTGAACATTCCTCATGATCATGTCCATCGGCTTCCTAAGTGTAATGAGACTCGTGTGACTGAGTGAAGGGGATTCTGTTTTGTCCACCAGTGGAAGGGGATAGGTTAAGAAATTCTGGGAAAGGTTGGGAAGATGGCTCAGTGGGGAGGGTGTTTGCCACACAAGCACAAGGGATAGAGTTTGGATCCCCAGGACCCACATAAGAGCTGGGTTGGTGTGGCATCTATCTACAATATCAGCACTAGAGACAGGTTAAGGACAGGGTGTCCCCAAGGGAAGCTGGCTAGCTAGTCTAGCTGACCGATGAGCTCTGGATTCAACTGAGAGACCCTGCCTCAAAATATATAATGGAGAGTAATCCAGGAAGATACTCAGTGTCAACTTCCATCTGAATGCCAGGATGACAAGCATGTGCCATCATGTCTGGTGTATTTACTGGGGTAGTTACTGAACATGGGGCATCCTGCATGCTAGCTAGGCAAGCAGTCTAGTGTCCAAGCTCATCTCTAGTCCCTAAGGAAGTTCTGTAGTAAGGAAAATGCCTGGGCTGGGAGCCTCCTTATTCCACTAGAAAGGGTCCTCCATTCCTGTTCTCCTGCTGAGAGGCAGGACTCCCTCACTCCCTCACTGGGGGTTACTCTTGGAGACAAACAACTGGACTGCTTCCCTGAGTAGATGCCTCATCTGCCTCTAGCTCTCCCCTCCCTGGACATCAACCTCTGCTGATTACTTTTAACCAGCCATCCAGCGGGTATATGTCTTCCTAGAGTCTGGTTGCTTCTATAACCCTACATCTAAATTCAGTGATCTTTGCTTGCATTAAATGCCTGATATATGCCAGGTCAAAGGTCAAGCATGCAGAGCCCCTGACAGCAGAAGCATCAGCCACGGGAACAGTGACCTACAACACAGTAAGTCCTGGATGGTGGTCAACGCACCCAAACTGCAGCAGGAAAGCAAAGGATGCAGACCCCAACCCTACCCTGGCGACAGAGCTGAACGAAGAGATGGGAGTCCTGTGAAAAGGGCAGCAAGGAGGCTCTGGGAAGGAACATGGTGGGAGACGGACCTGTCGGCCCAGGGACAGTAAAGTGAGAGAGGACAGTGCTGGGCTGGGAGATCAACAGAGGATCTGTAGCTGGGGCATGGCGGGGGCATCTTCCTGAGGATGGGAAAACAAGGGAGATGGGGAACCAGGTGGGGAAGACCCCTTTGGGTAGGGAGAGGGCAGTCATGATAGTCTCTTTGTCGGCAGCATGGCTGGCCACTTTGCCTAGCTGAACTACACGGCCGTCTACATTTTGTTGGGGAGAGATGCCCCTGATATAACCAGTTCCTTATGGTTCACTCCGTTGAATTCTAAAGTTCATGGAATTAACTGACAAAGTCTACCTGAGCAAACAGCTGGGCTTATCTGACTGGGAGGAGCAAGAGGAAGAAATTCAGTTGTGTTTTGACATATGCTAATAGACTCAATTTTAGAGAGATGTGGGGCTCTTACTTCAGGTGCCTGTGGACGGACCTACCAGTGATCTTCCTTGTAAGCAGCACTCACTATATGGCCAGTGTTCTTATTCCTACACTCCCATTTCAGATCCCCTCCCACAGAGGGTAGATGCGGAAAAACCACAGCTATCAAAGGACTTAATCCGGGTGTATAGCCCACAGTGCGTCTATCGCTGCCTGCAGGGAGCAGAGAGTGGTTTTTACACGTCTTTACGTTCCCAGGGACTTGCGATGTACCTGGCAAATGTTCTCACAAGGAAACCACAAGCCTAAAAGAAACTCTTGAGGTGGACCCTGGACTGTGGCCAGTGATGTATGGCCACATGCTCTCAGGTGTCACTTACAAGAAAGAAGCCTACCTTGTGCCAGCCACAGCTCCCAGCCCCCGGCTCTCAGCTCCCACCCGCCCCTGGCTCTTAGCTCCCCGCCCCTGGCTCTTAGCTCCCCGCCCCCGGCTCTCGGCTCCCCGCCCCCGGCTCTCGCTCCCCGCCCCCGGCTCTCGGCTCCCGCCCCCGGCTCTTAGCTCCCCGCCCCGGCTCTGGGCTCCCCGCCCCGGCTCTGGGCTCCCCGCCCCCGGCTCTGGCTCCCCGCCCCGGCTCTGGGCTCCCCGACCCCGGCTCTGGGCTCCCCGCCCCGGCTCTCGGCTCCCCCCCCGGCTCTCGGCTCCCCGCCCCGGCTCTCGGCTCCCGCCCCCGCTCGGCCCCCCCCCGGCTCTCGGCTCCCCGCCCCCGGCTCTCCGCTCTGGGCTCCCCGCCCCCGGCTCTCAGCTACCGCCCGCCCCTGGCTCTTAGCTCCCCGCCCCCGGCTCTCGGCTCCCCGCCCCCGGCTCTCGGCTCCCAGCCCACTCATTCTCCCACAGCTCCTATGTAGGGGTACCTGGTCTCCCCGGGAAGGAAGGTGATTGGCATGGTCTCGGGGCAGCCTTGGCCCGGGTGCCAGCGGGCTTTGCACGCAGAGCAGAATTCCATGTCACAGGCTTTGCACTGCACCAGCTGGGGCGTCTGCAGTCCTATGTCCTGGAGTTGGCACACGGCCTGGCAGGTGGATGCTGGGCACCACGTCCGGCAAGGGTCAAAGAGCACCTCTAGCACAAGGAGACGGAAGACAGAAGTCAGATTCGGGACATCGCAAGCACCGGAGACGGGGAGCATGGAGAAGGCCCTCTGGGGCACTGATGGTGAAGACGCCTGACTGAACATTGGTGCAGCCATGACAGGCTGCAGACGAACAGTCCTGGGACTAGGCCTCACCGTTACCATCACCAGGAAAAGCCACAAGCTGTACCCGCGGGGGACCAATCAGAATTGAGACAAACAAGTACTAGACGCTCCAGAACATTAAGGATAGCTTACATAATCTGTATAAAGGTTGCCAATTTCCTTGCAGGGACGCCAGTACCAATCCCTGTTTGATAAAACTTTTGCTACCTCACTCCTGCCCAATCAGGAGTTCATCCCCCATCTGAATGCAGAATTTCCCTACCCCCCTCATCCTTTATTCCTTAACCCACCCACCTACCCACCTACCCACCCCCACCCCAACTGAGCTCGAGGCTCTCCCTGACCCAATCACTGTGTTGGAACGGACAGAGAGCCCAAGTTCAAGCTTGCAATAAAGGTTCCTTGCTTTTGCATAGGAACTCCGACTCCTGGGACACCTGGTGGTCTCTGGGGAGTGGGGGGCTCCTGACACCGGCATGACAACTGAGGCCGTCATAATGGAGGACATCCAGGTAACCCAGCCAGACACGCTCCAGATAAACTGATTCACACTGCCTCCATGCTCATCCAGTTCCCCCCAAGCTGGTTCCAGCTTTTCATGGTTGTACCTGGTAGGCCAAGGGCTCCCACAGCCGCCATCTCACCCCCCCCCAGTTCCATTACATTCCAGAGAAGAGAAGGGCTCCCCCAGCCCAGTCTCTCTGAGTGCCAATATCACCAGATCCTTGTCTGCAACTCTCCCCGCCCCCCCCTGTTCCCACCACAACCAGGACACGTTTCCTGGAGTCAGGTGAGAGCCTTGTCTTGAAACCTCAACACCCACCCAGTGCCAGGCTCACACACTGGCAAACTTTTTGTTGCACGGTGAAAAGGAAGCGGGGAAGGAGGATGCTGCCTTAGTCTTACTGCCTTTCTACCTGTTCAAGGCAGCGTACAAACCATGGTCTTTGCTTTGGCATTTCCAGAACTGGGTGCCTTCTTTTGTTCATAAATTAGTCTTCTAATAGGGTGATTCACAGGCCCAAGACAGATTCTCTTGCCAAGTCCAAACAGGGGTAAAACTAGTAGCTTGCATTTCCTGCATATTAAGCCCAAACTACTGCAAAGCCTTTCTTAAGGGATTGGTCAGGAAGTTTAGTTTAAAATCAGGCTATGGTGGCATTCCTTCCTTCTCATCCTGACCCCAAACCTGCATTTATAACTCGTCCCTAGCTGGCCTCCATAGTGAGCCAGCCCGGCGTCTCACTTACTTCCTCTCTAGTGGACTTTGAACTTTCATCAGCTGTGGCAAGAGACACCAACAGGAGGCTAACATTCTAACAGGGGCCACGGCAAAGCCAGATGGCCCATTACAGGATCATCTCCACAGGGCTGCGTGGGCCACTGGTCCTCAGCTCTGCAGTCTGCAGGCTGATCTTGAGAGGCAATCTGGGGAACACTGAATTGTGATGAGAAAACGTATAAAAGGCGTTTGCTAATGTGCAAGGCAAAGGGTGCTTGTTTGCAAACGTCTGGGCCCTACCCCAGGTAGCTAGACATGGTTGTGGCTCATCACACAGGACAGGAACTCTACTCCATGGGACACCCAGCCCACTGGGAGTTCAGAGGGCTGAGATGACTAGCACTGACTGTCAGCTTGACAGGAGTCTTGATCACCTAGCACACAGCCTCTGAACGTGTCTATGAGGCAGCTTCTAAATTTCTATAACTGAAATGAGAAGACTCCTTCTGAATGTAGGGAGCACCATCCCCATGCACTGGGGTCCTGGACTGAATAAAAAGAAGCCAAAATCGAGCTAAGAACCAGCATTCATTTCTTTCTGCTTCCTGACTGCAGATGAAATGGGACCAGCCACTTCATGTCCTGCCACCACGCCTTCCCCACCGTGATGGGCTTACAGAACTCCCCACTGTGAGGCAAATAAACCCTCAGTGACAAGGTCTGAAACTGCAGAGTCCTGACCTCATACACTTGTGTGCCTTTCTATGGGT
The DNA here is from genome assembly GCF_004664715.2 of Peromyscus leucopus. Taxonomy (NCBI): domain Eukaryota; kingdom Metazoa; phylum Chordata; class Mammalia; order Rodentia; family Cricetidae; genus Peromyscus; species Peromyscus leucopus. The sequence continues at coordinate 54,916,254 of NC_051081.1, read as the reverse complement.
TCCAGGTCCCTCAATAAGAGGGGACACTCTGTTCAGTGCTGAAGGAGCAAGTCTGTCAGGTATAAGTTCAATAATGACCTTACCCACTGTATCAGAGGCCGGCCAACCTCTGTAAAGGGCAGGGTGGGGATTATTTATGTTCCTAAGGACCATGTGATTTGGGGGTTTCTGTAACATCTACTTGGTTTGCTATTGGGGTTAAGAGCAGACTACCACCCATAAATGAAGGTTCTGAGGAAACATAAATCAGAGCAGCTGGGGGTCATAGATAGGTTGGTCCACTAGCCACGGCTGGCTGACTCTTTAGTCCAAGGCAACTCCTTGCCTCATATATGAAGGTAAGTTCATCAAAAGTATAAAAGGATCTTGATAGGAGAGCAAGGGCCTGAGATGGTGCTTGTGACCCCCGAGGAACTCCAGGACTGAGAGCCTGCATTACACACCGCCTGGACTCCATGACAATACTGCAAAACCTCTGAGATGCCCCTGGAACTGAGAGAATGAACAGCGGCTACTGTCCAGCTTGGGGGGCTGCCCCTGTCTGCTGTCTGAAGGAGGTGCATGGGCAATGAATGTGTGGACTTGTGTGGAGACAGAACTGGCGGCCATAGAGAAGTGTTGCCCTGCAGGCTTGGGATGCCGAGAGCTCCCCCCAAAACACTCACAGGCCTCAGGTATGTGCTGGGAGGAAATCCCAGGGAGCTCCCATGGCCCCCAAACCCTCAGGATTCTCTCTGGTAGCAGTTCTTGCCTTCAACACACAATAAGTTCCACTTCACCTACCAGTCCTCTGTGCATGTGATGGGGGAGCTAGCCTGGCCCCAGACCAGATACGATGTACTCCAAATGACATTCGGGGACACGGGGACTCAGTGTGCTGATCATGTGACATGGACACAGGCCTCTGTCTGTTTAACATCATGCTGTATTTGAACCTTGCTGGGAGTAGGCTTCCTGTCTCAGACCCTGGGAACCCCTATGTCCTGCCTGCTGACCCTCCGGTGCTCTGGAATCCCCAGACATCAGTGGGGGTTGGGGCAGGCTTCTCTTCACACACTTCCTGCCCTGCGCTACAACTCCCTGACAGCAGTGAGAGGCGGCTTCCTTGCACCTTTATCACAGAAGGCCCGTTTGGCTGAGGCATGGAGGGGGAGACCTAAGGAAGGTTTCCATGGTAACAACTCCAAGTCTATGACTGTTTTACTCACGGCCATGAGATGACCCTGCCGATTGTCACTCAGAGAGATGCCCTGCAGACAGAGTGAAGTGATCTGCCTCTGAGCGGACTGCGAGCATCCTCCGTGGGCTGTGAGGCCAACAGTGCAGCCCCAACCCCTGGCAGAAATCTATTAATATTCTCATTGTTCTCCCCACTGCTTGATTCTGCCAGCTGTGCAGACGAGCAGGCATCAGTAACAGAGCTCAGAGCAGACAGCACTCATGTGCTTCTCTCAGAACGTAGAGAAGTGTCGCTCAGCTTTCCCGTCGCCAGCGTCTACTAATAACCCATTGTCCACGCTGCATCTTACAGAGGGTATATTATATCTATTATATTACACACACACACACACACACACACACACACACACACACACACACACACACATGTATGTGCATGAGAGGTGTTAACATGAAGCAAGCAATGTTTTCTGGGGGGAACAAAAGAATCCAGTCAGAACTCCAGTCTGCCAAGGACATACTTCTCTTCAGGAGACCAGCTTAACGTGAGTTTCTCAAGGACCCTCAGTGAGGCAGACCCCCGAGAGCTCTATTAGAAGATATCCGACCATTTTCCATAAAGGCAGTTTACTTTTTAAAGACAGATGGTATGTGAAAGTATCCTGAGGGACCAGAACCCTCATGTGTTCCCTGCTGCTGTTGACTGATGCACCTAGTGTCCTGGTCCTCCTCTGTGGTGTTAGGCATGCTCCTGCGGGAAAGACACTGCAAACGGAGGATCCTGGTTCTTGTCAGAGCTGGAAATGGACCTGGCCATGTTATTAATCACTCAAAGATTTTTTTTTCTTTTAATGCACCAAAGGATCAAGTTGGGATACCATAAACCTCCAGACAGATTCCAGACACACTCAGATGCTGCAGGGCAGGCATGCACAAGAGTGTGTTCCGTGGACCTCTCTCTAGAGCCTTTCCTCACTCAGGTGCCAGAGTGATCCCAGTGGGACAGAGGTTCCAGAAGGCAAGGGCAGTACCCCAGAACCCTCCCTGACCTCCAGATGGCCAAAGACTTCAGGGGCAGAGGCCAAGAATCTAAAGGAAATCTAAAAGGAAAATCCAGGCTGCCGGGTCAGTTGAGATACACCGGGGCTAAATAAAGAGCTTTTTGAAGTTTAAACTCACTGTAGGACTTCTTTATAACTAAAAGCACTAGAAAATCATCTAAATGAGTTTCCTCCTAAGGCATCCTCCATGGAATAAACTTTGAAGGAATGAAGGCCAAGTTAGCTTTCTGGTCACATCTCCAGGTTCGTCCAAGGTGCTGGCTAGAGTACACAGCTATCTTTTAAGTCCCACTTCTAACATTCCATCTCGGCCAGCACTTCTGTGTTAGTAAGTCCAAATCCTTTTAAAATCTCACTCAGTGTTCGGCTGCTAAGATGTTTTCTAGTAATAGTTTTCGGTATTTTTCTAACCTGAGTTAAGGTGATTCATTTCTGACACAAGAGCCAGAATCTTTTAGACGAAGCCAGAGTACTGGGGAGGGAAAGGAAGATTATAATTATTTGGTAGAAAAACCTATCCAACTGCACTTTTGAATTACATTTGATGTCACAGAAAGTTCATATTCCTGTGACTGAAACAATTCCCAGTTTCTGTTAAGATCCCATGAAAACAAGTTCAAAAGAGTCTGAGGTTCTCAGAAATCCAAATTAACCGACTTTAGAACTCCTAGCTCTCTCTTTAATGCTGTGCAGCATCAGACTGAAGGTAAGCTGCCCCAGTGTGAATGATGTACGCCATCTAAAGAGACAGACTCTGGAAAACAAATTTTGAAGCCATCAAAAATCCTTACTGACCTCGTAAAAGATTCATTTAATCTAATTTTATGTGCACGTATGCAATACATATGTGTTTGCCTACATGGATTCATGTGAACCACACGCCTGGTGTGCTCACGGAGGCCGGAAAAGGCATCAGACCCCCTGGAACCAGAGTAGGAGTTGGTCGTGAGTCACCACCTGTGCAAGAACCGTGAAGTGTTCTCAATCACTGAGCCGCCATCTCTCCAAGCCCGACTGACGTTTGAAGTTATCCATGCAAATACATACACACGTACATATACACATACTTGTATATATACTTTTAAGTCAACTAGAGGTGACCTCTAGCATTTCTTCTGTTTTCTTTTTAAAGCTCAGGCTTTGGCAGATCCACACCCACTCTGCCGCTGCGGCTGCTGCATCCTGCTCTGCATTTTGTGTTTCCACCTAAGCATTATCACCTTGGGATCTGACTCAACAGAAGACCTGTGATACCGGCTCACAGTGTCTAGGAAGAGGGGATGTGGTCACAGACAGTTTCCTGCAGGGGCAGAGCACTCACTGGGTGCCTTCCTAGAGGCCCTACAGCAGGAGCCGCGTGCATCACACTGTCTCCCATCTGCCCTTTGCCGGTGACCTCAAGTCCCTGACAGCAGAGCAAATGGGGTCTGTAGGTTCTTTCAAACACCATTTTATGATTGCAGAGCCCCAGAGAGGAAAGATGAAGGGCTCACCCGGCAGGCATTCAGCCTGTCTCAGTGCTCCACACATCTATCTCTCTGTCTTCACCAGGACTGGAGCTAGTAAGGAGAGGTCCGTAAAAGGCCCAACAGGATGGGGGAAGTTGGCTTTCGGAGCTGGAGATGTGGCCAGACCACCACTAGAGTTAGGAACCACGGAGGTCACCCAGTTGCCATGGGTGTGATCACAGTGGACTGTGGTATGTCAGGCCTGGGATACTCACTGAGGCCCAAGGCTCACTAACTCATGAGCGCTGCTACCTAAGCCTTCAAGGTGTAATTAGTCATGAGTAGGGTGAATGTAGATTCAGTGCTCAGCAGCAGTACCTGCAGGAGTACTGAGCTTCAGGACTTCCTCACACACTGCTGGGTCTTTTAAATGCAGGGAGGAGCTAAGAGTTTGCAACACCTCTAGACCCAAACCCGGCTGAAGAAAAATATGGACTAGGGATCTCCTTAAGCCAGCAAGAAGTCCCAATCTCTGTATATAAATAGTGTCTCCTGAGTCCCTCTGGCTGCCAAATAGGTCACAAGCTCAGGCTGCCAGGCTGTGAGCGGCTCAGAGGATTCCAAGCCAACCTTATTTCAGAGGTGCAATTTACACCATGCTTCAGCCCTTGTTGAATCCTTTTTCACTCCCATCCAATGATGTACACTCATATCTCCCAAAAGAAAGCTCCATAAATGTTATCCACCTTCTGTTGTAGGATCCAAAACTGGCTAACACAGCAGGCCACTTACCTCTTTCAAATTGTAGCTTTTTATATCTTTGCATAATTTCAGCTGCAACCATACACTCAATCTGCAGAGAGGAAAAAAAAAAAAAGTAGACGTCAGGATTGTCATATGCAGAGGGCTAGAATGTAACCCAACATGAGGCCAAGCAGAAAACAACGGAGTCCTGAGAAGCCAGCTACAGCCCACCGTACACAGGCAACAAAACCATGTGTTCCCTCCCTGAACGTGCCTCATTTTCCTGAAGGTGGCCCTTTTTAGGGCATGCAGCATCCGGGCAGCTAATTGCGGTTTCTAGTCCTTCTTTGATCAAGAGCTCAACATACTGTTTCAGGCACTGAAAGAAAGAAAAGTGTGTAAACACCCGGACTTCCCAAATACCGGAGACAAAGTGATGTGTTGAGCAAATGGCCAGCTATTAAACCTGGGAACCACATTAACTACTGGCCTGGCAAGATGTGCCTAGTGGGGACAATGGTGGTATGACTGTTACAGGAATAATCAACCGCTTTCTGATTGGATTTAAAGTCTTGTCATTAAGATGGAACTCATACTTAGTTCTGTGAACTGCATATGACACGTGGCTGTCTAGGTCAATAGGCCCTAGAGGTGAAGTGTCTATATGACTCTTCTGCTAAGTGGACATCATATTAAACAGCTCCCTGAGTTCTGACCGTCATACCCACAGAGAAGTGCATCTCTCAACCTTCATGGAAAAGTTTCCTCAGTAGGGAGTGATGCTACAACTAGCCAATGTGCACAGAATAAGAGACATTCAAGTGCTCAGCTCGAAAACGGGACAGCCATGCCATGCTCCTACTCACAAGGCTCAGGGATCATAGGCGAAGAAGAGGCAGAAAGACTTGTAAGGGCCAGAGGGAGAAAAACAGCTATTACCAAATATGACAGGGAAGGGAAGGGAAGGGAGGATGGTAAGATAAAGGGAAGGAAGAAGTGAGGAAGGAAGAGAGGGAGGCATTCTCAAAGCTTTTTTCCAGAGACTTGGCATCATGTGCGAAGTATCGCCCCGGGTGCTAAGGCAGTGTTCATCAACCTGTGGATCATGAACCCTTTGGGGGTCAAACAACCCTTTCACGGGGGTCACATATCAGATATTTACATTGTGATTCATAACAGTAGAAAAACTACAGTTATGAAGTAGCAATGGAAATAATTTCAGGTTGGGGGTCACCACAACATGAGGAGCTCTGTTTAAAGGATTGCACCATCAGGAAGGTTGAGAACCACCGCTCTAAGCAGAGGCCCTTGTCCATCAGTCTCAGCTTCATGCATTGGCCAGGGCTTGGATGAGGACTCTGGCTCTGCACACGGCCCACCTACATCTACCTGTGGATGAGAAAGGCTTTGGAGTTGTGTTGGAGGTGCAAGATGGTGGGGTTTATCAGAAACAAACTCACTGTCATCCATGGGAGGCCTTCCCAAGACAAGAGAGGGCAGGTAACCAGGTAAATACAGGAGTATCACCAAGTCCTGTCAGGGCCACAGTGCTGCCCCAGCCCCAATCTAGACAGCACTGTTGACCTGCTATGAGGTGACACTTGGCTGCGTGGTAAAGGTCTATTCTATGTGTGGCAGGCATGGAAGTGCTATGCCTTGTCCATGGTGGCAATGTGAAAAGGGAATACTACCCTGTAGTCTTTGGAGTCAAGACAGACTCAGGCAATCTTGATCCCTCCGCTGAGGCCATGGTGGGTACATCCTTGATACTTTTGGCCCCTAGTTCCCTAGATAATAAAATTGGAATGCCTGCCTTACTAGGCTTTCTTGACAGAAAAAAAAAATAAAGAATATCACAATGCCTGGCACAAATCTTGGTATAGTAGCTAAGTAGGCAGGCGCTGTTGTCTCATCTGCCCGCCTGTGTGGTAAGCCTTTTCGCAGTCACAGGCGTAAAAAAGCCCAACTCCTTAGCAACAAGATCATTGCTTACTGTCTATAATTACATCTATCTAATCTGGAGGATCCTGGAATGTCTTAAACCAACTGAACTCAGAAAACTCGGACAACTTTGGCTGGAGTCCAACATAATGACCCAGCCTCATTCTCTCTAAACGGGAAACACAACAATTAAACCAGGTGTGAGATGTGTGCCCTCGGGACGTCTCACAACTACACTGGTCAAAGGCTCGCTTATGTGAGTCACGCCCGGGTGGCAGTAGCCCCAAGAGCAAGCTCAGCAGACCGACGGATTGTATCTCTGAGCAGCACACACTGTGATTAGGTCATGGGAATACTGATTTGTTTACTACAGCGTGGCTGCTCCTGCATCCATCGAAACCAGCCGCGGCCCTCTTCCAGATACTAAGTGGGTCATGACTCACAAGCCTTGTTTTCCAATCTAATGGCAAAAAGATGTCTTAAAATGAGTACATGCACACACACACAAATCAGAAAACCAGGGAAACGTCTGTTACAATAAATAGACATGCCCCGGACATGCCTCAGGAACTGAGGCAGTTTCTGATATATGTATCATCTTTCTTTAATCAAATGCCTTCCAAATACCAGACTGTTGTTCATTGTTTTGCCTGTTAGATCAATAAACAGTCCTAAAACCCAAACTGTGGGGGGTGTTACCACTACCACAGTGAAAGTGAGGGGTTGGGAATTAATCGCCACCCAAGGCCATTTGCTACAAACATAAGCACTGAGCCCCGAGGGCACATGTGCCTCACTCCAAGGTTGGCTCCAGCTTTTCTGTCTGATTTCCCCCTCTTTATCTTCCTTAATTAACTCCTTACACTGGGTCTGGTGACTCAGTCCCGTAATCCCAGTACTTTAGTGGATGAGGCAAGAAGATAATGAGTTCAATGTCATCCTGGCTACACGCTGAGTTCCTGTTATTATATAGCAAAAACTATCTCAAAGAATCAACACACACACACACCACACACATACACACACCCCCACACACATACACCACACACACACACACCACATACACACTATAACACACACACACACCACACACATACACACTATAACACACACACATACACACACACACACAAACACACAGAGGCTCTCATAGCACAAGCAATCATTTTTGAAGCATCTCTGCTACATCAAAAAATTTTCACAGAACAAAGACTATATCCACTAAACTGACATCTGAACACACACAGAGGCAAAGTGTAGTTTTTATTGTCAACTTTACACAAACCTAGTCACTTGGGAAGCGCTAACCTCAACTGGAAAACTGCTTCAATCGGATCGCCCCATGGCCATGTCTATGAGGGATTGTCTTGACTTCCAAGGGATAGAGGAAGGCAGGTGGGCGTGAGCTGTGTGAGAAAGGTAGCATGAGCCAGTGAGCAGCCTTCCTCCAAAGCTTCTGCTTCAAGTTCTTGCCCTACCAGAGTTCCCTCAAAGATGGAGTGTAACCTGCAAGACGAAATAAATCCCTTCTTCTTCCCGTCATGGTGTTTATCGCAGCAACAGAAAACAAACCAAGACATCAAGGTACAGTGTCACCGGGTGTCAGTGAAGGCTTGGGAGACAAAAGGAACTTCAGGAAAGCAGCATGGACTATGGAAAGGAGTGGAGAGCAGGAACGGGGCCACAGAATGCTCCAGGCATTACACTTTCCACTGTGGCTTCCAACTCTTTGAAAGAGTTGAAAAGACAGACAGCTCTGCAGATTGGCCAGGACACTCCCACTCCACCAGAAGCTTCCTGCCAAGGAACAGTGGGCCACGGAAACTGGCCTGGAACTCCAGTTAGTCAACCGTGAATGCTTTGACTCTGAAGGCCTGCCTGGCTACTACCACCGCAATGACAAGATCCCAGACACGGTGGCTCGCTTGTACCCGGGTGGCCTGGGTTAATCACAAACCACGGTTTACAAAGACCACTCAGGGGTAGATGCAGACAAAAGCAGTGTGCCCCAAGAGTACCATTTCGGGAGCAAGGACCTTGGAATCACCATTGGGTTTGGATCCTGACTCACCCATGAACCAGTCTTGTCAGAATGGCTAAAACCGTCATCTGGGAGCCTTCCACCGCAGGGTGTGGGTTAAGCTTGGCAGACATGGGAAATGTCATTCTCCAGCATTCGAGCTGCGGAGACACACGCCCCAGGTGATGGCTGGACGTCAGCACTCTCCCAGTGTTTCTGGAGCTAGCTAGTAGCAAAGTAACTCTTTGTTTCTCCTCCATCAGATGGCAAGTTTTCTGAAGGTCAGAACGGCTTAGCATTCTTCTTTCTATTATCCACACCCAACAGTGCCAGTCAGTGGGGAATTGGTGCTGCACAGATCAACATACAGTTGAGCCAGAACCTAGCCACCAACATGCTGTGTCTCTGCAGAAGGCTTGGTAACCTGAGCCTGCAGCAAGCTGCCCACACCGGCCTGCAGAGAGCCGAGCTGCAGAGCCCGAGACGGGCACTGTGCACATCAGGAGATGGTTGAAGAGCACAGCATTCTTAAGACCATTTCACGAGAACCTTGAACCATCATGAGGATGGCCCTGGACCTACTGCAAACTGCCCACGCGTCTCTTCCGGCAAGAGCAGTCCCTAAGACCACAGGCCCTGGTGTCACTCAAAAAGCTTCCAAAATAGGAACGTCTCTGAAAAATTAATGAAAGAAAAATAAAATCCAGACTTTTTACCTGTTTAAAAACAAGAAGGAAACTGCCCCTCTCTTATTAGTCTGTGTCCTGCCAAAACAGGGAGACCGTGTCTCCAAAGTAAATGTAGTTTGCATTCTCTGGAGCCCAGTTCTACCACTCACTGGTCAAGTGCGCATCACCACTGGCTGCACCGGGGTACCTGATCACACTGTGAACCCCAAGATTGCGGTATTTGTTGGAAAAATCTGTTTCTAGTTGTGATGTGGCTCAGCCCTCGCACATACCTTTAACCACACAAGAGCTTTCTGCTTGAATATTGTAAACAGGATTAAATAAAGTCAACCACAGGTCTAGTGGCGGAGCAAGCAACCAGTTGACAGGAAGAAAAACAGAGAGTAGGAGGGAGTAGGAAGATGGACAGAGAAATGCCCAGGAAGGAGAAGGGAGAGACCTCCGCTTGGAGTTTTTGTTTCAGATGGGATGGAAGAAGTCTCCTTCTGAGATGACAGCAGGAGAAGAAGGTCAGCAGGCTGCTTTCTCCGCCTCTCTGACCTAGCAGGTTTTCACCCCAGCATCTGGCTCCTGAGTCTTTATTGGTAAAATCGAACGACTGAGATTTAGTTAAAAACAACATTTAGATTTTGTTAAAAATAACAGATACTAACCTCCCTGGTACCTTCCCAAGGCTTCTAAGAAGAGTTCTCTCAACTGCACAAGGGTACCTAACAAGCGTGTCTGCTGCCAGTGTCTGGTTATTCTGTGCCTGTTCCATTCATCGCTTGATCTGTGCTGATAACCTCCCTGTTAGAAGGGCAGGTATCGCCTATCACTATGGAGACACTTCATAAATAGTTACCTATTTGCCTCCTATAACTCCTTACCTTCAGCCTTACTTTTTAAAATGTTTCAATTACTAAAACAAAAACTCCTACCTCCCAGCCTCACTCAGCTCACTAGTCCAAAATAGAGTGGACATCCTGGTCATGACATGACCAACTTGGTGTCTGAGGAGCATCCAGTACCCAGTGCCCCTGTCCAGCATCAGAGGACATCTCACTCTCACACACACAAGGTAGTGTGAGAGGTGGTAGCATCTGCATCCCTCTGTTTCCCTTCTAGGCTCTACACAGTAGCCATGACTACTCTGATGTCCAGGGAATGGGATATCTGGGGCCTGTAGCTACAGGTTTCCAGTCAAGAGTGAACTAAGACACCCTTCCAGGCTGCACACAGAAGATTATGACTGTGGGTGCCACTGAGAAGACCTTTTAGGGTCCACAGAGGGCCTGAACTATGAGTACCCAGTGAAGGTATGGACTGAGGGTTGACTGGTACAGGTGCTGATCTGTCCCCATCTGGGGTTTAAAGTCAGCTCAACGCAGACAGGTTTTTTAACAGGGAAGTATGCTGGGACCTGAGGAAGGGGCTGAGGCCAGAGGAACCCTCTATGCCTGTGGAATGGTAACAAATCCTGTGTGTGTGGTGGTGGTGGGGGAAACAGGCTGTGTGGTGAGACTGGAAGTCTGAGCATTTCACCATATGACACATGATCACATGTTATTTCTCAGACTGGCAACACTGAGGCTTCAACTCTGTTTGTTCAGGCTCCCCAAGGGAAACATGATTTTTTACACAATGGACAATCATTCCACCAAATACTGAAACCTGGAGTTTTATATTTGTTACATCATGCCAATGGGCTGGGGGACTACAGAGCACACTGTTCAGAGAGTCTTCTCAACACTGGATATGGGGTGGATCTACTTATACATGTCATAGACGGGCTTCCTGGAAGAACACAAGGGGCCAGACTTGTCCCCAAAGCAGGAAGGAGGAAGGTAACCTTGGCTCCCTTCTCAGGTCAGAAGGTACCTGGGCTTGTGGGCCGTAGGAAGGAACTGTGAGTTTGACCCCCAGTGGGTGAGAAAATGCCTACAGAGCAGCCCCAAGTTCCTTGTTCCATTTTTTGGAAAAGTGATATGGGGCGGGGGGTAACATGTTCTTAAAGACCATCATGAGATATGGAGAGAGACTGCATTCCTCTCTGGGACATGCCACTCAGTTCTGTTTAACGGGGCAACTGTCTACCACACAAGATGTCACTGGATAGGCTGGTAGCAAGGATGGGAAGAGGGAAGGAAAATCTCCAGGGCAGAGGAGATCTGTGGAGATGTCATCGGGTAACGGCCAGATCCCACGGGCACAAAGGAGGACTAGGAGGTAGAGGCAAAGTCTAGACAGTCAAGTTCAGACAAGGCTAGAAGGAAGATCTGCCTCAGAGGAACCCAGCTCTCCTTGGGGGCCGCGGTGGACACCAGACATGAGAGCTTCAGGGACTGTCCCTCTTCGACTTCTAATATATAGGTAGAGGGCATACCTATATATTAGATGTTCAGGTTCTGGTGGCAAGTATACTATACAGTGATTATTCAATAGAAGGGGCCATGTGGCGCTCTGCTGCCAGGACAGGAACTGTCATTTCTTCTTGCACAAAGAACCTCATCCCCAAGCTTCTGGTGACCGTCACATTGTATATTAGGACACAGACAAGGCAGCTTGGAAGGCCGTACCAAAAGCACCCCAAGGCTATGAGTGAAGACTCAAGGAAGGAACTGAGGACACTAAGGACACTCAATAAACTGTCCTGCTTCAGTCAGGATTATGGGCTGTGCTCTGCATAGCAGAAGTTGTCAGGACAAAACACGGACTTCAGTGGGACACAGCACAGCATGGCTGCCAGGGCAGCATCACTTAGAGAATGTGTGTGTGCGCTGCGTGCGTGCGTGTGCGTGTGTGTGTGTGTGTGTGTGTGTGTGTGTGTGTGTGTGTGTATTCACTTTTGCCATTTCAGTTCATCAGTGTCCCATGTAAAAATAAAGTTGGCCGGGCAGTGGTGGCGCACGCCTTTAATCCCAGCACTCGGGAGGCAGAGCAGGTGGATCTCTGTGAGTTCGAGGCCAGTCTGGTCTACCAAGTGAGTTCCAGGAAAGGCGCAAAGCTACACAGAGAAACCCTGTCTCGAAAACCCAAAAATAAATAAATAAATAAATAAATAAATAAATAAATAAATAAATAAAGTTGATGATGCTAATAGGAAGAACAGACTTGGAAATCAGGGCGTACTGAGCAACACTCCTGACAGCCCGTTATAACCTCCACATCTGTTGGTCCTAAGATACCAGGACGAGGAAATCTGTCCATGCCACAGGCTTTTAGGAGCAGAACAGAGAAGGGACACAGGAAGGCCTTCAGCATGCCCTGTCCTAGTCAGTGTTCTATTACATTGATAAAACATCAGGACTGAAAGCAACTTTGGGGAGGAAAGAATTTATTTCCGCTTACAACACTCAGGGCCCTTCCATTACTCAGGGAAACTGGGACAGGAACTCCAGGAAGAACCTGGAGGCAGGAGCTGAAGCAGAGGCCACAGGAGAGCGCTGCTTACTGGCTTGCTCCTTGCGGCTTGCTCAGCCTGGTTTCTTAGACCACCCAGCAGGCCCAGGGGCAGCACCACTCCCAGGGGGCTGGGCTCTCCCACATCAATCATTAAGACAGTACTCTTTGGACTTGCCTACAGGCCAGCCTTATAGAGGAATGTTCTCAATTTTTCATTTCCTCAAAGTTTCTTCTTCCAAGATACGTCTAGGTTTGTGTCAAGTTGACAAAAACCAACCAGCACAATTGACTCCTTGTCAACTTGACACACAAACACATCACCTATTAAGCTATAAACTTTCCTTTCTTGCTAATTCCCACGATCACACATTAATATTAGTATCATAATATAAAACATTGCCATTTTTAAAAGTCCCAACTTTTAAATGCAAACACTTTACGAGTTCAGTCTCTTTTTACAATATCCAAAGTCTTTTTTTTTTTTTTTTTAATGTCCAAGCCTCTCTAATCTAATCCAAGTACATTCTTACACCAAGAGAGAAGAATTAGGCCAAAGTCACAATCAATCCAAAGCAAAACCAAGGTTCAACAATGTAAAGAGCCCAGTGTTTAATGTGTGAGACCCACTCATGATCTTCTGGGCTCCAAAGGGCTTGAAGAGCTCCACTTCTCTGGCTCTGCCATCCAGAGCTTGTCTCCTAGGCGCTAGATCTCCTCCATAGCTGTTGCTGTCCTTGGTTATCATGCCAAGGTACTGGCATCTCCAAAATGCTCAGGTCTCCACAACAACTAGGCTATGCCTTTGCCTATAGCCTCTCGTAGGCTGTCTGAGAGGAACTGAACCATGTCAAGCCTCAACTTTTCTCCACAACCCCTTCAATCCTTAGGCTTATATTGCAACAGAGGCTGTACCTCCATCAATGGCCTCTCATAGAGACAAGCCTCATGACCCCTTCATGTTTCCAAAACCAGTACCACATGGGAAGAGTCTTACACATTTCCAAGTTTGGCTTCTAGCACAAGGTGCAGTCTTGGCTGCAACTAGACCACAACTTCTGTGGGTTGACCCCGAGGAAACACTTCCATAAGATTCTATTAAATGATTCTGGTCTCTTCTTCATCACTGCTGATTGTTCAGCTACAGGTGACCAGCATTTATGGTCCCAGCAAAACAGAGGTTTCATTTTAGTAGTTCTGAATTCAAAATATTATACCAATACCCTTACAGTCTTTAAGGGACTCTCAATTTTCCCTTTGGAACTTCATAAGCCAAGCCTCTCGTTGTCTGCATCTCTCTCAGTATTATCCTGCAAATTCCCACAAAGCTCTCCAGGCTTTGAACACTTGATGGCTTTTCTATCCCTAAGTTCCAAAGTCCTTCCACAATTCTTCCCAAGCTACAGGGCCAGGTCCATCCCAGCAATACCTCATGCCTGGTAATACTTCTGTCTTGTTCAGTTTCTGTTGCTATGATAAAATACCACGACTAAAAGCAACGTGGGCAGGAAAGGGGTTACTTCAGCTTACAGCTCCCAGGTCCCAATCCATTACTGAAGGAAGTCAGGGCAGAAACTCAAGGCAGGAACTGAAGCAGAAGCTATGTAGAGTGCTGTTTACTGGCTTGATCCTCATGGATCGCTCAGCCTGCTTCTTTATACCATCCCGGACCAAGGACATGGGGGTAGCACACTGCCCTCAGTAGAGGGGCCCTCTCACATCAACCATTAATCAAGTTGGTACCCCACAGACCTGCCTACAAGCTAATCTTATGGAGGCATTTTCTCTATTAAGGTTCCCTCTTCCCAGATATGTCTAGATTTATGTCAAGTTGACAAAACAAAAAACAAAAACAAAAAAAAAAAATAAATAAATAAATAAATAATAATTAAAAAAAACCAACCAGCACCACCCTAAGCCATCAATGTGTGTTATCCCCAACTCCTTCTGTCAAGTTGGATGAGGGAGTTTTATAAGAACCTTGAGTCTGAGGTGAGCATGGAAATGCTCTGCTTGTGGCACATAAGTTGTGTGAGAGAATGTGAGGAATCCATTCCAGTCAGGAAGCTATTCAGAGCACAGAACACAAAAGTCAGTTCAGGCCCCTGGGCAGCTGGAATCAGCTCTCTGCAGCCTCTTGACATAGAAACTCACTCCCTGCATCTGAAGTCACCTACCTAGCCTTTCCCCACGGGGTGGACCAACCCCAGGATGCTCTCCTCTTCTGCTCCTTGGTTCTCTCATCTGCATCCTCTGTGGTCCAGAGATGAGGCCTGACCTCTAGACACTAGGATACAGGGTGAGGCTAACCATCAGGCTCTTGGATCCTAACTCCATTTGGCAGGACAGTCTGTTCACACTCATCAGTTTTCCCTGTGATGTGCATCTATACAAAAGTACCTGTCTTAGGGTTTCTATTGCTGTGAAGAGACACCATGACCACAGCACTCTCACAACGGAAAACATTTAATTGGCGTGGTTTACATTTTCCAAGGTTTAGTCCATTAACATCATGGTGCTACATGGTGGCTTGCAGGCAGGCATGATGCTGAGGAGTAGCCAAGTGTCCTACATCTTCGCTTGCAGGCAACAGGAAGTGCTCTGTCTCACTGGGCATGGCTTGAGCATATATGAGACCTCAAAGCCCGCCTCCACAGTGACACGTTTCCTCCAGCAAGACCACACCTACTCTAATAAGGCCACATCGCCTACTAGTGCCACTTCCTATTGGGGACCATTTTCTTTCAAACCACCACAGTACCTAAGCTCAGTAACATTTTGGAAACTATTTGCTAGCATCTTCTCTGACCAGGGCAAGCTGACTTCAACATGGCAAGACAGATTTCGTTTCTCCAAACCCTGATAAACCTACAAGTACAGGGGTGCACAACCCTGCTGTCCTGGCAGACTCTTCACAGCAGCAGAGCTAGATCAGAAAACAGAACCACAGTGCCTGGTGAAGGAAAGAATAAGTTTAAATAAATCTCCATCTCCAGATGATGGAGGAATCAAGAAGCTTCAAAGAGGGCTAAGAGGAAAACCAAGGCAGTGGGAGGAGCCCAGTAATGAAGGTGCATTGTGGCTGTAGAGAGAGGAAGCAGCTGCTAAGGCTGAGTTTTGAAGTCTTTAGTATGGAAAGGTATTTATTCTCCATACTAAAGTCGGAACATTCCGACTGTCCCCCTGAGCAGCATCCTGTGTTCTTTCAGAACCCTTCCCTGCCTGCTGGGTCTTGAGGTCTAGCAAGACTAGCCTAGAGATTGGAGACAGTTTCCAGGCCCCTGGCTGAACCAATCAATGGACCCACCTTAGCTAACCCAGGAGTCAGGTCCTAAGGCTAGGTCTTTTCCTGGGAAAGAATTGTTCTTCTGGTTCAGTTACTGGCAACATTTCTCCTCCTCTTCATCTAGGGACATGTGGCTATGAAATGACCCTTCAAGCCACCGCATCTGTTTATAAACCCTGCTGAGATGAAGGTAAAAAGGCCCAGTCCTGGTATAAGTCACAGACATGAGCAGCCGACATGCACCACAAAGAGACCCAGGTTGGGACAGGAAGGAGCTGTCAGTGACAGAAAAGAGACAAAGCTCCTGAATCTCGTTGCTCAGAGACAATGCACATTCCCAGATACGAAGACCAGAGAAGACTGGGAGTCTGAAACCTTGCCAGGCTCCTAATTACCAGCAAAGAACCAATTGGTGGTGGAGCACAAACTCATCGCCCTACAGCTAGGCACTCCTTCTGCAGAGACTCCCAGGCCCCATACAATGGCCAGCCACAGATGTCAGCCTGACCCACGCCATCAAGAGGGTCTTGTGGGAAAAAAAACATCTTCCTTCTCCGGATCCAACATTACTATTCCCCGCGCAGGTCTGTCTTGAAGCAGGGTGCCTTCCTTCAGTGTGACAGAACTGTACTGCTTTCCTGGCTGTCTGATTAGGGGTCCTAGCTCCTCGATGGCTTATCCACACTGCTGTGACCCCAGTGACCCCAGCAGAGGAGATGATGTGTAAGTGACATGGCAAGTTGACACCGCTTACCCTTCTCAGCCAACACACAGGTGTCCTGATTACATCACACCCCAGAGCTACAGAGAAGACACAGACCAGACGCCTGTCTCCAGCATTCTCAGTTTTGGAAAATGGCTATGGAGTGGGGGAAAAAAATCACAACTGCCATAAAATTACACTGCTCCTTGGTACTTCTGGCCTGGCGTCTTTGAGGAAAACAATGGCTGTTTCTTACATTCCTCGACTTAAATGAAGCCCTGGGCGTGAGTTAGAGCTGTTTGTTTATTTTATAAGAATTCTCCAGACACGGAAACAAAAACAAGAACGAAAGGAAAGTCTCGGCACGGGGGCAGGAAGACGAGTCTTTCCAGAGGAAAGACCACGCAGGGGCTCTGACGGCTCCAGGTGACTGGAGAGAAGCAGGTAGATGTGCCCCAAAGCCCTGAAGGCAGAGGGGCTTGGGAGGACTGGTGGGAGCCATAGAAACGTCCCTTCGGGCAATTGGAAGGCACTCTGCAGAACGCCAACTTTTCGGCATAACTTGACAAGCTCCCGTCCTAGCTCATCCACTGGCTGAGATCTGAGCCCCGCGTTAATCAGATGGGGAGGAACCACTCCATCATCTTCTAGTCTCCTGTTCCCCCGGCTGCTCTGCCCCACCTCCTGAAAGCATCAGAAGCAATTTCCTTTCCAGCAGGTTGATGCTAGTTTTCCCCGGGGCTTTCATGAGGCACATGTCTTTGAATGTGAGCTCGGAGACCAAATCACTTTGGTTCATGTCCTGAGCCTTTATTGATTAGCTATTATGAGTCCTGCACTAAGCTAGGGGTTGAGGGGATACATAATGAACCAGAAAGTCTCTTCTGCTTCCGAGAGGCAGACTAGAACCTACTGGGACTGAGACGGGGAGTTAATTAAGGCTCAGGCTCCTCGATCTGAAGGCATAAATGAAACAGAGGATGCAGGCCATGGGCAGGACAGTGAAGACACCCAGGCAGGGAGGTAGGAAAGACTTCCAGCCATGTTCTCATCTCAACGCCACGGGAAGCTAGCTGCCAACACTCTGCAGCCAGAATGACAGTCAAGTTCAGAAGCGATGGGGTTTTTCAAAGAACCGTCTATAGAGGGTTCTCGCCCTACTTCCATACTTTTTAAAGGCACTCTAGTACTTTATTTTGCCATCCAGCTGTAGTAATATGTAACTGACAAACACAAACAGTATACTTAAGGTGCCTGACTTGATGATTGATGTTCCGTGTGTGTGTGTGTGTGTGTGCGCGCGCGCGCGCGCGCGCGCGCAGCAGGTGCATTCATGTGCGTGAATGAGGGGGTGTGCAGAGGACATCCAGGTCCTCACCTTCCACCTCGCTTCGGACAGGGTGTCTTCACTGCTTTTCTTTCCTTTGTGTAAGCCAGGGCAGGCGACCCAGGCGTTTCCAGGGACCCCTCCTGCCCCCACCTCCCATCTTAGCTTACAGACACTCACGCTGTGCTTTTGGTTGTATGTGAGCTCGGGTGATCTGAACTCGGGTTTTCAGCCTTGCATGCCCAGCCCCTGTGCATCCTGAGCCTTCTCCCCAGCCCTGCACGCAAGCACTGTGAAGGGATCGATGAAGCTTGGATCATATCCTTGCAGGTGCTACTGTGCTTTGCCTTACACCCTGGTGAGAACACTCAGGCTGGAAGAGCACAGCTTCACACTAAACACAGCACTCTAACCCATCCCGACACTCTACACATCGGAGTCAGGTCACACAATCGCACCTGCACCTTCTGGTCAACATGCCTTTTCTGGCCTGCTCTATTAATGTTTCCTCCACTCCTATTCTTTAAGCACCAAGAAAAAAAAATCAGAAAAACCAAGTCAACAACGTTTTCTTCATTTTTAAACTACTCTTTTTTTTTCCTGCTAAGTTTTTGTTGTTGTTGTTTCTTTTATGATGGATAAAAATCCTAAGTTTGGGGCTAGAGAGATGGGTCAGCAGTTAAGAGCACATGCTACTCTTCCAGAGGACCCAGGTTTGATTCCCAGTGCCTACATCAAGGGGCTTAAACTGCCATAACTCCAGCTATAGGGATCTGATGATCTCTTCTGGCCTATATGCAGCACACACACACCACACACACACACACACACACCACACACACATACACACACACACACACACACACACACACACACACAGCAGATAAACATACACATATATGTTCAGAAACAAAATAGAAAAGGAAAAAAATCATGTCTGAATTAGACCCAAACCCAAACCTCTTGAGTTTAGGAGTCTCTATATTCCTGTTGAGAACACATCACTTGAGCCCAAGAAATTATAAGAAAATTGACCTCCAGCGGTAGACACTGTCATTCAGCATTCTGCGGGGAAAGATGGCACTAATGGTCGCATGTTATAGCCGCACACGACCCTCAGGTTAGCCTTGCCACCATGTCAAGTGCATACTTATCATTTAAACTGAACAGGAGGTACGGAAAAGCCTGTTGTCTAACAAGAAGAACGTGTGCCGTGTTGCGCGTTTTTAACTGCGCCGCCCGTTTCTACAATCCTGGTTAAGTGACGGCTTGGGCGCCACACCACAAGCAATGGTCACACAAAGCTTCCTCTCTGGCCACCCGCCTGAAGAATTCCTCTCCTATGTGTGAGTCTGAATAGACACTTAGGCTCCCACAAAAATTTAGTGCCCAGTGTGGCCTGGTGTGTCTGGGCGTGAGAGCAACAACCTCCTTGAACGCATTACTTGAGCAGAGAGACCAACCAGGGTACAGAAGATACACTGGCACTGGGCGATGGTTGTCATCTGCTCCGCTGGGTACTCCCCGAGGCACAGCTTGCAGGACACCAGCGGGTCGAGGGCCAGGTCCCAGGTGGGCCGGTACCTCGCTGTGGTCATCGCAGAACAGTCTGAAACGAGAAACGTGCACACTCAAGACTTCCTTCCTGTGGCTTCTACAGAAACACAGTTGAGAATCAATCGCACCTCCTGGTTATAATGGGACCAGGATGGTTGGGGAGGGGACACCAAATGACTGTGGATGGAGAGAAGGTCCTCTGGGGAGGTTCATCCAGGGGTCCCCACCTCAGGTCTGTGTGGGGTAATTTTACAATCTGGTGCTCATCCTCAGAATTGGAAAAGGACCACACACACCCCCGCATCCTTCCCTCCAACCCTCTGTGGTGCATTTGATAAGAATGCCTTCGAGAAGGGTGAAGTTTAGCAACCACAGAAGAGCGGCTTTGGTTAAGGTAGTCAACTGCTTGGATTTGACTCTTCCCCAGTTTGTGGTGGAGAAACATCTGAGGGGAAGGACCCAATGAAGCCCATCTCTGAGGCCCTTCTTGCCCTCATAAGGCATGCTGTTTCCCCACTGGGCTACCCCAGCCACACCTTCAGCCCCGTGTGCTTCTTAAGCAAGCCCATCTTCTAGAACGTTTAGCTCTGGACAGCGAGGATGTGCTTGGCAGTCAGGCTCACTTGAAGGAGTCAAATGGGTACAGTAGACCGTCAGTGACACTCGCTCCCCACACTGCAGGACTTCCTCTGTCACATGCCAAGCCACCTACGGCTGGTGTCCCCTGCCCACCTGGGTTTGCCTGTTGCACAGTGGTTACTCTGCATTAACCAGGCTGGCTGTTTGATCATTCATGCTGAGCCAGGCATCCAAAAGGACTATGGGGAGCCGGAAAAGGTGGACCTTCAAGCTCTCAGGTCAACCCCTGTCTAAAGATCCATCCCACCCCCCAGAGATTGCCTGTTGTTTGCACAAACACATTCCTGTATCTGGAGATCTTAATTCTCACTTCCAGCCCTTGCCACTTGATTTTAAGCACTTGGTACCCATGACACTTCAATATGTGCTTTGTGATTCTAGTAGTCTGTTTTCCAAACTCATGCTTGCCAAGCTTGGAGCTGAATAGCATCCATTAAAACTACCTCTAGCCATCTGAACACTCGACGCTTCTCATCTTAAGATGAACACTGATGCAGAGGTATGGCACATCTCCTTCCTCATCTAAATCCCACTGTGAATGAGGCAGTCAGACAGGAAGACCTGCATCCCCCGAGTGAGAGCAGAGAGCAAGGGCTGTATCCTCTCACCCCTTAGCGCTGTGCACATAATGACAAAGACATATGCAGGAAAGAAATATACCACTGTTAGCAAACAACAGCTCCAGCATCCCAGAAAGATTCACAGATACCTGAGGGGATTTCTAACCACAGATCTTCTGATCTGATTTGGGGCTTCGGTCTCTGTAATCAAAACCTCACTAGAAACACCCTCAAAGCCACACCCAGAGGTGTGTCTCCTGGGTGGCTCCAGGTGCTGCCCAGTTATAAAGATTGACCATCACACAGTCCAATCAGGAGGAAGAGAGAGCTTAGCATTGGGGCGGAACCCTGTGTGCTTTGGGTTAGGACAGAACTAATGTTTCCAAACTATCACCCATAAACAGTACCATGCAGGTCCTTAACCCGTGTGGACTTCAGTCTGCACATGTGTGCGAAGGGGTTGACAATCCCAGTCCATGGAAGGGTGAGATGAGGAGGGATCATACAGACATCTTCCTCCTTCCCTGTGATGTCTCATGTCCAACGTGGCTTCATCACTCTAAGACAATGGTTCTCAACCCTCCTAAGGCTTCGGCCCTTCAATACTGTTCCTTGTGTTGTGATGACTCCCAACCATAAAATTATTTGGTTGCTTGTAACACAAACCCTAGATGGTCTTATTAATGGAAAAAACTTGGGAGCCAGGTATTAAGGTAAATTCTGAAAGATCGGAGAGACATAACAAGTCACAGCTAATCTCACCTCCCCAACTTCTCAGCCAATCCTGTTTCCTCAAGCTGGAAGCCTCTAAGTCCTCTCTGAGTGGCTCTCAGCTGAATTGCTGCTAACAGCCTAAAAGCCTCTAGTTCCTGGTCCTCACGCCTTATATACCTTTCTGCTTTCTGCCATCACTTCCTGGGATTTAAGGCATGTGTCTTTCCCAAGCAAGACATGAGATCTGAAGTCCTGGGATTAAAGGCGTGTGTTACCATGCCTGGCTGTTTCCAGTGTGGCCTTGAAGTCACAGAGATCCAGATGGATCTCTACCTCCAGAGTGATAGGATTAAAGGTGTGTGTGCCACCATTGTCTGGCTTCTATGTCTATCTAGTGGCTGTTCTCTTCTCTGACCCCAGATAAGTTTATTAGGGTATACAATATATTGGGGGACACAATATCACCACAGTTGCTACTTCATAACTATAAGTTTGCTACTGTTATGAACTGCAATGTAAATAGCTGATATGCAGGATATCTGATATGCAACCCCCAAAGGGGTCATGACCCACAGGTTGAGAACCACTGCTCTAAGAACACTCCCATGATGCCACCATGTTCTGCAGTTGGTGTCAGATCCAGTTTACACATTTATACTTTTCCTCACATTCAGTCAGCCAAGGCTCACTGGGTGCCTGTGTGCAAACTTCAGTCAGGGCCAGCTGGATGTGACACCAGCTACCCTTGAGAGAGAAAGTATCTAGGACACAAAAGGAACCAGTACAAACTGCAAACACACAAGGCAAGTAAGATACAAGGACCAGTGTTGTGGGAACAGGGTAGACACATGCGGAGCCCTGGCCCCAGGAGCAGAGCCCAAGGAGAAGAGGGGAGGGGCTGGGGGCAGTAGCCACATGGCTCTGGAATCACTCAGGAATGAGGGCTACCAACCTGCGTTCAGGGCAGGGAATGGGCGGCAGCAAGAATGGACCAGCAGCTTTCCAGGGCAGTCAATGGCTACAATTAACTTACTCTGCACTAAGTATATTTCCCATTGGTATAAAGGACTCATTGACACAGATAAAGAGACTTTTAGGTGGATGAAGTGGAGGCTTTGAGATGAGTTAAACATGTGCCCTAATGTAGCCAAAGCTGATAGCACAAGAGGTTCTCAGGGTTTCTAAGCGTTTGGGGGTACAAGAGGACACTATGACTGTGGACCTCTCCAACCCTGAGAGTGTGTTCATATAGAGCATATCCATACACCCTGAGTTTATTGTAGTAAAATATTATTTTAAGGCGTGTTACTTTCGTTTATATTGCATTTGTTTAACTCTATGAAGCTGTGTTACTGTGCCTGCCTGTCTAAAACACCTGATTGGTCTAAGAAAGAACTGAACAGCCAATAGCAAGGCAGGAGAAAGGAAAGGTGGGGCTGGCAGAGAGAATATATAGAAGAAAACTGGGAAGAGAAGAAAGAGCCAGAGAAAGAGGAGGACGTCAGGTGCCAGCCACCCAGCTACACAGCAAGCCACAGAGCAAAAGTAAGATTTACAGAATTAAGAGAACGGGAAAAGCCCAGAGGCAAAAGGTAGATGGGATAATTAAAGTTAAGGAAAGCTCGTTAGAAACCAAGCTGAGCTAAAGCCGGGCATTCATAAGTAAGACTAAGTCTTCATGTGTGGTTTATGTGGCTCCCCAGAAAAGAGCAAAAAGAATAAAAAACAACAACAAAAGTTTATTATTATTATTATTATTATTCAAATGCCAACCCTTTTTTTTTTTTAGGTCTAGAGATCCTAGACCATAGTTTGCTAATTACTTGCTTGTTTTATAGCTCTCTGCAATTTTTTCCTGTCTAAATCCCTAATTTTGTTTTACAAGTTTATACTTGACACTGTACAAAGTGACTGGGTTTTGATTAAGAAGGGCCACTAGTCCTAAAGGGTTCACAAACCTTAACAAGACTCCCTCAAGCTGAGGGCTGGTAGACTTCATACTCAAGACTGGAAATGCCCCCAGGGAGTAGTCTCTGCTAACTGATTTCTTGGTCCTGGATGGTGGAGGCAGGGGAAAAGGTTGCTGCTGACAATGTCAGACAGGCACGGGTTCCCGATTTTTGCAAAGCAGTGTGGCAGGGCACTCCCCGGGGAGGAATTCAATGGGCCTGGGTTCAATGCTCTGTCACATATCAGGCCACAGAAACCTCCTATCTTCTTGTAAAACCCATGTACAGTCACGACACATATTGAATTGCAGAGCGAGAAGACAGATAATGCCAGCTTGGTAAGCAAGAGTCATTTACACATGTCAGGTCAAAGAACGTGAAAAACAACCCATCAAGTCTGCCTTAAGTCTGCAAAGGGGAGGAAAAGATAACAGCAGAGAAGGGGACCAGACAAGGGCCCTTCCAGACATTCCATCCAGCAGCTGGGACCTTGGCAAGAAGCAAACACCAGAGCCCTGCTTGGTCATGAGCTGTACAATATGGCCCATCACCATACAAGATGGAACATCACCAGCCCGGGTGGGTTACCGAATGCAGACAAGTAGAGCTCAACTGAATCCACGGAGACCCGAGTTCCCACACCCACACCCTCTATCGGCTCTGGCCTGGGGTAGAGCAACTTCCTGCATCCTCCGCGGCCTGTCTCAGGCCACTGCCCTACCCTGTCTTAGCTGTTGTTCCCGAGACTTGCCTCCCTCCCCTCCCCAGCTTCAGCACCCGGCTCCTCTTCCTGTTTACAGCCTCCCTTGGAGCAGCTGGGAGGGCTTGAACTGTCTGGCTTCCTCTCTGGCTTGTCCATGCTCTCCACTTGCCCTCTAGACAATGAGGCTTCCCACTGCACTGGGCATGGGACAGGTCAGCCTCTGCCCCTACCTCTGCCCCTTCCACATAAGCAACTTCAAAGGAAGTCAGATTCCCATCTGATTTACCACTTCTGTATTGTTTCCTGTTGAGTATACAGACTTTGAACTAGACACAAAACCACGCTTCCAATAGCAACAACAACAGGACACAAGAAAAATGCCGATATTGTGCGAGTCCATCGGGGCTTTTGCGCGCGCGCGTGTGCGCGCGCACGCACAGGATGGCATGAATATGATTTTTGTAAGCACTGCACAGCTGCAAACTTACAATAGGAATATGCTAAGGGAATCACAAGGCACCATGAAAGAAAAAAAGAAAAGTCTTTGTTTTCCTAATGTGAATGTCAAGTCCTAGGAAAACAAACAGACTATTTTAAGGGGGTGTCTGGTCAATTACAAGCATGATTCAAGTAATTCGAAATGTTTGTAGGACAAGATATTTATTAGGTGCAACTGAATTTATGCAAAGGGCTGGGCACTGTGGTGGGACAGGAATGGACTCGAGGGCAAGAAAGAGTTGAAGGAGACTAACGGCCCACCATGGAAGGCATTTAGCACGCTCACAGAAGGTTGATGGGAATGTCGGCCAGAGCCAACTCATCTGCAGGCCCTGCCACCCAAACATCTTCAAAGCAAAGCTGAGGAAGGGACAGAAAAGGGCACTGTTATCTTCCCCTTATCTCATGACCTTCTCAAACCAGGCCATGTTTCTCCCTCCTAATCAAGCTCCCTTGCCATCCCCCACACACCACTGCTCTAAACTCTAGCTGCCCCCTGTGCTCAGCTTCTGTGCCTGGTGCTTTACAGAGCTCCCATGACGTCTCTGAGTCCTCAGCTATCTCCTCTTTTCTCTTTCTGATGTGTGCCCCATGGTGCTCTCTCACTCTAGAACAGCAGCAGCCGCCGCCGCTGCCCCTGAGAACCTGTGAGATCAATTTGACAGGACCCACCATCCCTAGCTGACAAGCTTCTGGCATCCTGTGAGTGATTATCTAGATTAGGTTAATGGAGGTAGGAAGATCCCAACTGTGGGTAGTGCCGCTCAATGAACCCAGAGTCTGCACTGGACAAAGAAAGAGAATTAGCACCAGCATTCACTCTCTACTTCCTGACTGTGGATGTGATGTGACTTTGGTTGCTATGCCTGCAACCCCATCATAGACCGCACCCTTGAACTATGAGCCAAAATACAATCTCTCTTCCTTGAGTTGCTTTTGTCCAGTGTTTTGTTAATCTCCAACCCAGATCTACTAAGTCAGAAACTGGTGAGTGCAGCCACAGTAGGCTGTTCTGTCAGGGGTTTTTAGGAGCTAGGGACTCACCATAGAGCCTGTACACCACTGGTCAGCATCATTTCATATGAGAGTCCCCACTCACATCCACCTGACTCAAGGTCCACACAGGCTCAGGGTTCCAGGCACTGAGCCGAATATACATAGTAATGTCCAACCACTCTTTACCAGGACTCTTTCTAGTTAGGTGTGGTATCAGAATTCTATGACACCTGTCAGTTTCTCTCCTTACCTTCAAGTGAGATTATGCAATGGTCAGTGCTTTGATCCATTCTTCTAGACTGGGCTCTCCATAGGCAGGTAGTCCATAATTATAATAATCAAAGATATAAAAGACAATGGGAGCTGGGGAGATGGCTCAGTGGGCAAGAACACTTGACACACAAACATGAGGACCTGAGCCTGGAGTCCCCAACACCTACATAAGAAGCCTGTCCCCACCGGTAACCCCAGCACTGGAGGGGGATCCCTGGGGATGGCTGTCCAGCCAGTCTGGGGGGATAGGAGAGCCGGAACGAAAACAGCTACATCAAGACTAGCATGTGAAAGAAGGCAGTGTGTGGAAGAGTCAGAGCCCTTCTTTCCAGTGGCATCATCCAGTGAACAGGGCGTGCATGCTCAACACACAGCCTATGACCTACAAAGGCTGTGAAAGATAATATACTGCCACCTGGCTGGATACTTTTGGGGTACTTTTCTCAGTTCAGCAGGAAAACCCATTCTTGGGGATACACTTTTCTTTCTTAATAAGCTGTTTCTTTCCATGCCTAACAGAAATGACAGGGCTTTCTTTCTCTCAGTCTCTTGTTCCCAGCAGCTTCTCTTAGGCTCTAATGAAACTGTCCTTTGCTTCGTGAGTCTATTTCTAAATTATGTTGTTGATGAGACTAAGCACCCCAAAAGGGAACCTCAGCTTCCCTGGTCACAAGCCTCGTCATCAAATGAGGAACTCGGTTCGGTGAACGACCCCATCTCAAGGGAATGGAGTGGGAAGTGACAGATCAGGAGACCCTAAGGGCCCTGGTGTCCTCTACATGTGTGCACAAAAGCACATGGCTGCTCAAGAAACTGTGCTGATCTTTCTCATTCATCACTTCCTCATCTGCACTGAACTCAAGGCACCCCTATTGGTAGGAGACTAAAGATAAGCAAGGCAAAGAGGCTGGAGATCCCGGGATAACAGAACAGAACTTAAGTAGAAACTCAAGTTCAGCTTACTATAGAAGCAGATGGGAAGCATTTCTAGGTGACATGCTGGCACACACACTGGTTGGTGTGTGTGTGTGTGCTCCTTGTACACCAGCTGAGAGGATATGGAGGGAATGGGACTCTATACAAAATACATGCCATGCCCAGATCCTCAGTCCAATAACTAACGTGGTCCAGTTTAATAAACCAGCAGGTACAGGATACGTGGCTGATTCTAACAGAGACAAAAGGGGGTTCTGAGATGCATGGAAAACCCCATGGTGCCACAAAACAGGGACATGCTCAAAACAATCCACTTGCATTAACAATGTGCAAAGCCATCCAAAAGTTCAATGAGCCAACATCTGAGTGCTCTGAGCAGCTGTTGAACTGTGACCCCCCAAATACAAAACTAGTGCCCTTGCAGCTACCAAAAAAAATACTAAACAGATAAACAGCTGAAGGGAATCTGACACAAATCTCAAGCTGGGCATGACAGTCCATGCTGGCACACCACCACTTGGGGAGACAGTCAGGAGGGCAGTGACTTCCAGATCAGGCTAAACTATACAGAGAGACCCTGTCTCAAAATAAAAAAAAAAGAGAAAAGACACATATCTTGTGTGAGAAAGTTCTGCTGGCCTCTGTAGCTACTTCCCCTGGGTAGATGGAGCACAATTCAGACTCAGGTGGGCTGCACACAGAGACCACCTGCCCAGGGGTACAGGGAGCAGGGTGGCAGGCAGGGTGATGTCACACTGTCTCTGATGGAGACACACTGTGGGTGTCACAGAGGTCAGGCAAGGTGACAGTGTGCACCCCTGACTGGGTTGGGTGAGATTGACACTTTGCCTCGTGGCCCTCTCCTTAAACCTACAACCCCAGTCTTACAGGGGGAAGAACGCTGCAAACAGTGTTCAGAAATAGTCTAGAGAATCCTCACCAGTCTTGCCAATCATCCTCAAAACTGCCAGTGTCTTCCTTGAAACCATGCAAGTGAGTGACTCTGACCTTGGAAGGTAAGGTAGGATTCTGGGTTAAGGTAAAGGAAGTCCGAATAACGTGAAGGTTTCAGTGAGGAATGCATAGGTTTGTTGACCATGATAATAACCCAAGATGTCACAGGAGGAAGTGTGTGTGTGTGTGCGTGTGCGTGTGCGTGTGTGTGTGTGTGTGTGTTGGGGAACTCTCTGTTCTATCTTTGACCGTTTTCTACCTCTAGATCCAAACTTACCAATCTCAACCTAAATTGTACCAAATAAAGTATATTTTTAAAAGCCCCCCCACCCCATCCCAGAAATGTAGACTCAAAGGGGAAGAATGAGGACATTCTAAGCTAGGGTTTTCCCAAGATGACACTAAAATCTGAAAAATCTAGAGGAAACAAAGTTTATAGGTCTCTTAGTGGATTTTGAATGATCCCGCTCATTAAGGTTTTGATATGGTAATGAGTAATGTATGATACATGCAACATGGCTCTATGTTGGGGATTAACTGGATTGTGAAATACCTCCTGTAAGAAGACAGCTCCCCAGTACGGCTTTGCACCATAAAGCCCATCCCTAAATTAAGGTGTTGCACTGGGAGAGCCGGGCAGACCCAAGAGCAAAGGACCAAAGAGGGAGCCTGCCCACCTGCCACAGGGCTCAGGGCTGGGCATAGACCACTCACTAAAAAGACAGCCATTGCCATGGAGTGCCTTTAACACACACCTGTCCAGGTGAGGTCACAGGTCCGTCATTAGGAACTCAAGGACACGAACAGCAGCCGCGACTGGACACTGAGATGGGTCGGGGGGCTAGATGGGATGTACATTGATACAGAACTGTGGCAGGGGACTGTTCAGAGACCACAGTTCCCCTCCACTTGAGTGGTCAGGGATCTGTACCTGCATCATCAGCACCACAAAAAAAAAAAAAAAAAAAAAAAAAAAAAAAAAAGTCCATGTGGTTTTCAGAGCTGCTGTTGCCCACAGGAGGTAATAAAAACAAAGGGACAGCCACACACAGAAAGAAACCCTGCTGGAACAGCCTTTGGAGAAATGTCCAACACCAGCCTGAGCCTCCAGCGGGCCAGCTTGAGGAAGCATCATGATGGTTAATCTTGACTTCAGACCTGGAGATTGAGAGACTCACAGGAGACTGAGAAACCAAGCCTCCTAGTGTATCTGTGAGGGCCATCCCAGGGTGGATTAGACAGTGGGGCTTCTGACCCATGAGTGCATTCAAAATAGAAACAGACTAATTGGAAACAGTTGCACATAGCTGGAGGGAGCAGATCGCTATAGCTTGTGCTCAGCCAAGGAGAATTACCTAGATAAGCCCCAGGACACAGAATTTAAATGAACAACAATACATTTCATCAAAGAATTCAAGGAGAGTAAAGAAGACACTAAGTAACAACTCAATTAAATCAAGGAGAATTAATGTCGGAGTGATGCTCCCCATCCCGACAAAAAGAAAAAAAAAACAACCTGTAGGGCTGGTGAAAATGACAAAGACTTAGACGATACAAACACTGTAGAGGACTCAAGCTGAAACGGAGACGGAGTTGAAAAACCCAATAACAACCAGGAATCTCAAAGGAAAGGTCCTACAAGCAGAATTAATCAAGTAGAAAACAGAATATATATTTAGAGATTAAAGAGAGAACCTAGACCAAATACGCAAGGGATAGGAATTAAAACAACAAAACACAGGAAAGGAACGTACAGGAAATGTGGGACACGACGAAAACACCAAGCCTAGATGAGGGAGAAGAACCTCAAGTCAGTGACACAGACCAGATCTTCAAGAAAACCATAGGCAAAAAACGTCCCCAAACTAAGGGAAGACACGCCCATGCAGATCCAAGAAGGACACAGAACATGAAGCAGACAAGACCGGAAAAGAAAATCTCCATGACATATCACAGTGAAAACACTTCACATACATAACACAGAAAGTGTATTTGTCCTAGTTAGAGTTTCTATGCTATGATGAAACACCATGACCAAAAGCAGCTCCAGGAGAAAAGAGTTTATTGGGCTCACACTTCCACAGCACCATTGGTCATCAAAAGAAATCAGGACAGGAACTCAAGCAGGGCAGGAACCTGGAGGCAGGAGCTGATGCAGAGGCCATGGAGACGTGCTGCTTACTGGCTTGCTCCCCATGGCTTGCTCAGCCTGCTTTCTTTTAGAACCCAGAACCACCAGCCCAGGGATGGCACCACCCACAGTGGACTGGGCCTTCTCCTACCAGTCACTAGTTAAGAAAATGCCCTATAGGCTTGCCTACAGCCCTATCTTATGGAGGCATGTTCTCAACTGAGGCTCCTTCCTCTCTGATGACTCTAGCTTGTGTCAAGTTGACATAAAACTAGCCAGCACAGCACTGAAAGTATTTTTTTTCCTCTTAAAAGCTGCAAGAGAAAAACAAACAAACAAATAAAAAAAATTCGAGTGCCAAATGAAGGAAAACCCTCAGGGTAACAGCTGATTTCTCAATGAAAACTTTGAAAGTCAAAAGATGCCTTCCAAGTCCTAAAATACTACAACAGCCAGCCTAGACTAATATAACTCAGCAAAATCGCTAACCATGGCCAGCCTAGACCAATATACCCAGCAAAACTATCTGCTAAGTAATTGAAGGCAAAAGGAAAACTTAACCATGATATAAGCAGCCTAAAAATATTATACCCAACAAACCAAACCTAAAGAAAATACATGAAGCAATAAAGAGGAAAGAAGGAGAGAAATGCAAAAGAAGAAAGGAGAGATGTAAAATACCAGTAAGGATGCCTGGAAAGTCCTAAATAATCATAACTGTTAACTACTTACGGAAAAATCCCCTCTAATTCATTTAAATGTGTATATAAACAGACACATATAGTTTAAATAAAACTTTCTGATTTGGGGTGACAAAGGTCCCTCCAACAGGCCAAACCATCTAATAAAAACCCTAACACGAGGCAACAGAAGCCTTGAGTTGTTGGTCAGAGTTATCCAAGAGACTCCCAAAACATTAGTGATAAAAATTCTCAACACACCCCTACGGTTGGGCATGGTCGAGTACTACTGTTGTCCTTGGTGGCCCCCCAGAGGCGGCAGATAAATTTCTATTGCTTCAGACACAGGAACCAGAGGTCCCCCCTCCCTAAGGACTAGCTTTCATGGTACCAGAAGGTGCCTTGCAAGCTTCCAAAGGAGCTAAACAATGAATTGTCATCTTCAGCTATGACATCTGTGAACCACCAGCAAGTATGGCACAATAACCCCAAGGGCCCAGTAGCAGCGCACATACCTTGGCAGTAACCAACAACTCTCTAATTGGATTTAAGATCCACTCAAGGAGGAAATCTTGCCTGATACAGGAATCCTAGCCGACTACCCAGGGCTAGTGAAGTCATGGATCTAGAATGAGAACCTACAGCTTTAATAAATCCCCCAACATATATCCTCTAAATATTTGTTCCTATATTGACAGATAAATATAGTCCTCATTGCCTCATCAAGGAATCGTCTCTTTGAACACAGATGGATGCCATCATACAGAAACACAGCCAATCAAAATCCAGAGCTGTGGAGTCCAGTCCCACAGATATATCTATAAATCAACTCCTGAAGCCCAGGCTCAGCAGAAACATGGCAGAAGAGGAGGTGAAGGACTGTAAAAGCCAGAGACCAGAGATCAGGGAGTTTGCTGTGAGACTGTCTCCTAGTGATGTTAGAGCCCATAAATTCCCACCAACGTGACCACCTAATATGAGCTGAAAAGGATAATAGCAACCAATATGACAAAGTAGGAAGGGAAAACCCACAAGGCTTTAACACTACACAAAGAACTATGAGCAACCAAGGAATTCCGAGAGCATGAAATACTACAATCTCAAAAATAAAACAAAAAAAAAAAAATTTCATGTTTGGTATCGTTATCATCACGGCTTATTTCCCACAGAAGGCCAAAGACAGCTGAGCTCCCTGACCCACGTCCAGGAACAAAATGCGAAGGAACACATAAAGGGCTAATTATTTCAACAGCAGTTCGTGGTCCTCAGACTAAAAATGACACTCGGCGACCAGAGAGCAGCACTTTAAACATCAAGCACTGAGTCATTACATGTTTGAGGTTGAAGGGGGTTCTCTGGATCACCTCTGCTTCCAGAGAGAATCACCTCAGCTTCAAATGCTAGCGGACTCCCTCAGCAGTCACAGGAAGACACCTCAGCATCGATTCCATTGGCAGTGACGACGGCGGGCACACGCTCACAGATATGCAAAGAGACGGGAGAAGGCGGGCACAGCTCTGCAAAGCCCCGGAGTGATAGGACTTGGAGCACTCTGGGCTGCACAAAGAGCCGTTTGTAGGGTGGGGGAAGGGTGTTTTCTCTCCTCATCTGCAGCTTCTGTGGTTCCTTTAACTGGGTGTTTGTGAGCGGTGGTCTAGAACAGGCCTGTGGCCAGCCCAGCAGGGGAGCACAATAGTTGTTTCCATCTGGGTAGGAACAGAAGCCCCTGCTGCCAGGGCAACAAGCCTGGGAAATTTCTGGGTCGGGAGCTCCTCTGTCCTTTGAGTGAGAAGAACAGAACTGAATGGCGGCAGCCCAGTGGAGAGGAGGAAATCAGGGTGAGAGAGAACTCCAAGAAGACTCAGAAAAAACTCAGGTTTAACCTCAGCTTTGGGAACCGGTGACCATGAGAACCTGGAGCTGCGCCTGTACCTTCTTCACAAACCAGTGGCCTCGGGTGTAACCAGCAAGGCTGGCTGGGGAGGGCTCCATTCCTCAAAGCCAAAACCTTCTCAGAGCTGTGAAATATCTGCTTCTGGCCTCCCTGGAGTCATGTGACCATGCTCCTCACAGAAAGCGGGAGTCATCTCAAAGGGAGAGGAGATGAAGACAAGATACACTTTGCAAAACGTCAACTCAGCTAACAGGTCAGGGTCAAATGGATATATTCTTATGGTCAGTCAACCTCACATTCCACACTGTGTGCCTTCCAAGCCTCCTGAAATTGCAACCTCACAGTTCCTACAGAGAGAGAGAGAGGAGAGAGAGGAGAGAGAGGAGAGAGAGAGAGAGAGAGAGAGAGAGAGGAGGAGATTCTCATGCAGTCCAGGTTGGCTTGGGACCCACTATATAGCTGAGGAGGACCCTGAATCCCGGATCCTCCTGCCTTCATCTCCCATCTCTCTGAGACAACAGGTATGGACCACTATGCCCAGCAAACTCTTCTCCTCTTACTCCTCCACTTGCATACACGTCGTTCTTCCACTTACTCTTCAGCAGGTATTAAGCAAAGGGTATTAGGCATCTTGGATGCTTGGAGCGGTATTGTGGATGAAGAATTACGAAGGCCAAACAAGGCCAGGAGTCACCCACAGAGCACAGTGGAAGGGAACTCTCTGCCTACTCTGGTCAGAGCACCTGGCTTGGCAAATCTCATCAGGAGGCTGAGGGCAGGGGGACCAAATGACAGGGGGAGGGCCCTGAGGGCTGTTACATTTGCTGTTATTTTGCTACAGAGCAGCATCCGTCTACCTGACACAATTCTGCCAGAGAATTTGAAATTTATACTGAGACCCTCACAGGCCTGCTGTAATAACTTACCCACCACGACGGACTACCCCAGTTGGTCTCAACCTTCCTTAAGCTGTGACCCTTTAATACCGCTCCATCTCTTGTGGCGCCTCTCCCCGCAACCATACAATTATCTTTGTTGATACTTCATAACCGTAATTTTGCTACTGTAATGAATCATACAATGGCCTTAGGTGACCCCAGTGGAAGAGTCATTTGATGCTCCCCCAAAGGGTCAGGACCTACAGGTTGAGAACACTCAACTGCCTCATCATACTGTGATGCAAAATAAGCTCCACATTCCTTAAGTTATTTCTATTCAGTATTTTGCCACAGCAGTGAGAAATTACTTAATGTGTGGGATGTGGAGGTATGGGGGCTGCTTTCTGTCCCCCCCCCCCAGCAGTCTAGGGTGATGTCTACAAAGGCCTCCTGTTCTTAGAAGGTGCAGACAATGACTAAAGCCTTCTAGGCACCACTCCAGGGGTCTGGAACAGGATGTTGTAAATAAAAGCTGGCAGCTACCTGTTGGAACAACCTCAGTTGCTCTCAGGTTTGCATCTCCTGCCTTGGGGGAAGATCACCAGGTTCAGGAGGACCCTGGCAGCAGCTGGGGTCTCCTGCAGAGACCTGCGGAGCAACCTCTGCAGAGTTGAGCAAGAACTAACCCGAGGTTTAGGGCAAAGGAGACAGACATAAATGAAGGCAGAGAAGCCAACTGTGCCTTGGTGCTGGAAATCCATTGGCTGTTTGCAAGCCCAAAGGAAGAGTTAGTGGGTTTTTTGTTTTTTTTTTTTTTTTTTTTTTTTTTTTTTTTTTTTTTTTTTTTTTTTTTTTTTTGGCAAAAACAGTCCCTTTTATAAAGCCACCTTATCTTCCAGCATCACCATGTGTTCAGGACTATGCAGAGGCCCAGAGGTAGGGGAATACTCAATATAAACATGGTCAAACACATTTGTGTGCTCTTATGCCTCTATCCTCAAGCATGTAGCAAGCAAGCGTTTTACCACGAGAACTGGCAATGGATGCCCCTGGCCCAAACATCGCACGGCATCCACAGGCATGGAATATTTATGTTGGCATCCCATCCATTTGTACAGCTTTGGTGCCAAGTTAAAATATAAAAAACAAAAGTGGAACAAAACTAAAGAAGGTACCACAGAAGGTGCTCGTCCACTAATCGTTCCAAAGTACAACCCTCCTGGCGGGAGCAGAAACACTTTAAAAAGAGGCAAGCGACTGATAGCCCATTGAAAAGTGGCCCCCAAGAAACTGGAATTTCCCTAGGAGTCTCACAACCGGAGAAGGAAAACGTTGATGCCTAGAACCAGCCTGAGGAGAAACGTGTCTTCTCAAGGTCTCAAGGTCGCTCACAGTTCACCCAGACCACCTTGCAGGAGCCCAGACAATGAGGAGTCAACAATGGGCAGGACCACCACACCTCAACCAGGACTGCTTGGTTACAGGTGTCGCTTGCCCTCTTTTGAACCTAAACTTCACGTCAGGTATCTGAAGATGGACCCCTTTATTTGTGCCTCTTCCCAATGTGGCCACAGGGAACAAGTCTTTCTCTGATTTTCATGATTATTTGTCTCTTTAATTAGCATGCTGAGGATGAGTGACAAGAGCCCCGCTCAGGGCTTCCGGGGCAGGACTCTGACCCCAACAACTCTATCAGGAGAGTGTTCTCCCGGCCCAGACCCTGAATCGGTCTCTAGAAATGAAGAGAGGCAACAAAACAGACATATCCCCCCTCTAGGAACTCACGCTCTACGATAGACAGCAATAATACAAATTTGAAGATCATACAGCTCAAATGCTGGTGAAGCAGAAAGGGATGGAATTCTGGGTAGAGACTACAACCCCGGCCGTGGGTCCACCAGGGAGAATGACAAGGCATCATGGGGGAAGGGTGTTTTTGATGGGAGACGAAGGCGTAACCAGATGCAGTGGGTTTGCCGCTCGGTGAGTGAAACAGTAACATAAGCAGTCAAGACTTAGAAGCGTGCCAGGGGGCAAGGGAAAAGGAAGTGTCTTCTACAGCCATGTCCTCTGGAATGAAGGAGGCATGGCAATTTTATTCAAGGGACCTGTACATACATATTCATTAGAGGGGGTGAGCCCATTCCTGAGCAGTGTAGGTCATTCCTGGGTGTGACCAACTAAGATCATAAAGACATGTGATAGACAGGAATGCCCCTGGACATGCTGGGCTTGCACTTTAAAGCTTTAGCTTAAGAGAAAGGAACAGACAGATGCATTGACAGTGTGTTAATACAGGAGTCCATCCCTGAAGACATCTGCTTGCCTTGCCCAGTGGCTGACTGGGGACAAGTCCAGGTAAGACGCTGGGAAGTGGGGAGAGTATCCCCACAGGCACCATGGTAATCAGAGCCCATGGCAAGTAGATCTGTTCTACAGACACTCTGAAAGAATAGCTGACAGCAGGAGATGGTGTGTGAGAAAGGCTGAGTCCCAGAGCGACACAGAAACCCGAGGAAGAACTCTGCTGCCATCCCCAGCAGGCTGGGATAGAATCAGGGGCATCTCTGCTACTTACAGGGGTTTGGGAACATCCGTGTCCTCTTCTGGAGGCTGCTCCTCTCTTACTAAAGACTTGGGGTCATGCAGATGGGGCACTAGGCCGGAAATGCTATGACTCAGCAGCAAAGAGCAGGCTACTCTTCCAGAGGACTAGGTTCCATCCCTAGCACCCATATGGCATCTCCGGTCCAAGGGGATCTAACGCCCTCTTCTGGCCTCTGAGGGCACTGCACACACATGGTGCACAGACATACTAGCAAGCCAAAACACCAACAAAGACACAATAATAAAGTAGACCGGGATGGCAAGAGGACTCAGCAGGTACGGCCACTTGCTGCACAAGCCTGACAACCTGAGTTTGATCCTAGGACCCAGGATGGGAAGAGACAGACTTCCAAATGTTGTCCTCTGACCTCCATGGGTACACCATGGCATGTGCTCACGTGTGTGCACACATATGATGATGGTGATGACAGAGAAATACAGAAGACACCCATGGTCAGATAAATTCTCTCTCTCTCTCTCTCTCTCTCTCTCTCTCTCTCTCTCTCTCTCTCTCTCTCACACACACACACACACACACACACACACACACAACACACACACACACACTGACAAGTATACACACAATATTTCTAAAGATTAACAAGTAAACAAAACATACACAAACAAAGGAACCAAGTCTGCAAAAGCTCAAAATAGTTAACCCTCTGGCCCTGTACGAAACAATCTGCTAACCCCTGCTTCCAGGATCTGCCCTCCCTGGTTTTGGGGCAGGGCTGCTGGGGAGGCACAGGGGAGGTTTCCTGAATGGAACTTACACATGTCAGGAAATTCTAGCCCTCACATCCTCCAGGGCAGTGGGTGAGAGGTCGGAGCCCAGAAAAGCAGTGAGCCATGAGCACCAGGCAAGCTGGCCCCCAGTTCCCACGAATCCCATGAATTCTGTGCATAGGGGTTGCAGACACACACTCAGGTCAAGTCCTCACACATGCACATATGAAGCCATCTGAGCCCTGCTACGGAATTCTTTTCCATGGGGCCCCAACTCCTAAGTCTTTGTCTTTTTATATATATTCTTTAAAAAATAAATAAATAAAGGTGCAGTGAGCTTGAAGAACCCCGTCACCTCAGCAGCATGATGTCCACAATGTCGGAGGTCCTCACATTTCCAAACTGCCATTTCTTTAAGCACCTAATTCTTTGCTCTTTGCTGAAAGCAGTCCAGTCCGCCTTCACCCTCTGCCCCTCCCCTCTGTCTGTCATCCAGAGACACTCTCTGACACCCTATTTAGCAGCCTGTATTTGCCCCCCCCCTTGAAGAAGAAAAGCCCCTTGGGGAGCTGGTGTTGACATTACCTATATTTTTTAAGAAACAAACAAAAGATGAAACTTCTCAAAAAAGAAACACCCTACTGCATTTTGCTCTCTCCTTTGTTAACGGGATCTAGAGCAGGGCTAGGCTCCCTTGGGCAATACCTGCTTCTTAGGTGAGGAGGGCGGACCGTCCTCCAAGCAGATGGCCCTGGCCATTGATAAAGTGGAGAGGGCCCGCTGCACAGAGCCACTGCATCCTACACCGACCAGAGGCTTGTCCCATCCATTCCGTGTAGAACAGCTTGCTGGGAGTTACCCCATGTGCAGAATAACTCTCAAGGTGGAGTGTGCTGCCATTTATCTACGCAGACAGCCTAAGCCAGCAGATGCTGGGCACACCTACCAACTCCCCCTCAGCAGCCTGTCAAACACACGTTAAGGAGGGTGTAGTAGGGCACACCCACCTGGAGCTCTGTCAGTGACTGCTTCCACGTATTTCTCACAGCCTCTGCTAAATAGATTGACAGGCAGGACTCAGCTCCGGGCAATCCTCCCTGCCATCCCTGCCATCCTCTTTGGCACTGTCTGTATGCCCTTTCCCCCACATCTCTATGATCATTTTTATTTCTTTAGGACACTAACCACCTGCATTGACTCTTTCCACTCATCTTGACTCCTTTGTAGCCTTTTCCGTAATCAATACACCACGTGTGACCTGTGATCCACGATTTGGCTGATATGCACATTGGTAATAAAATTAGGAAGGAACAAAGAAC
Organism: Peromyscus leucopus; assembly: GCF_004664715.2. Lineage (NCBI taxonomy): Eukaryota > Metazoa > Chordata > Mammalia > Rodentia > Cricetidae > Peromyscus > Peromyscus leucopus. The sequence continues at coordinate 54,878,458 of NC_051081.1, read as the reverse complement.
TTGCAGTTGCCCTGGTTACAACTCCAAGTGAGACCTCAAGGACCTGGTGAAAGGGAAGCTGAAGAGACTGGTGTAGCCTGTAAAGTTAGTGATGCTCGATAAATAAGTGTAACAGTCTGTATTATTGGCTCCGCTTACTTGCAACAACCACGCACCCCGTTTCTAAACCCAGAATGCTCCCTATCATCTCGTGACACACTTAGAATTATCCGTAGTATTTTCTCACATTTCATTATTTTGTAGCTCCTAGTGAACATGGTAAATCCCAGAGAGACAAATTTAGATCAGTTGTCTTCACTCAACAGATAAAATGTTGAGGTTCAAGAATGATATAAACACAGTTTCCCCCAACAACTCATTAATCCGGGCCCATTTCCTACACTCATTGTCTACCAAGTGAAGACAAGCACACCCACTGCTACAGGCTCCCTGGGTTCTTTTCACAAACGCACTTCCTTACGCATGGGTGTTTGCTATTTGACTGCTACATCTGTAGACATACTGTAGCGGTCACACTCTGAGAAAGCAATATGCTTTCCATCAAAAAGTCCTCCAGCTGGCAGCAGAAGCCTTGACATGCTGATAACCAATTTACCAAGGTGCAGACTTAGAAATCCAGGGCTCAACATCTTCAACCACACTCACAGAAGTCCTCTCCCTTCCCTCACAGGCAATCCCAGCGAACATTTGTCCTAACACATGGGTTCAGGGGGACCTGCTAATCCTTGCCTCTCCATGAGAAAGGCTGGGAGAACACTACATCCCTAGAAAGGACTGACCAAGGGTGGAGTTGAGTTCCTCTCCTCCCTGTCTAGGAGCTCCGTAGATGTCTCTTTCCAACACTCCTCAGCCCCTTCCCTGTTAGACCCTGTCTGCCAGTCTACACTAATGGAACACCACGGCTACTCCAGTCCTTCTACCCTTGGGTCCTGGCTGAGGGGAATTCAAGTTCAGACAAGCTCACAGGTAGAAAGGTCACAATAGAGAGTCACAGTGCAACAATACGCCAGATCCCTTGTGTCCCCTTTTCCTGGAAGACAATACTCCATCTGGGGGATAAACACTCTGTAATGTTCTATCAGACAGAAAAGCAAACTACCAAACTTACTCAGAATGAGTTCTGACATGGTGACAGTCCACACAGGTGCAGAAATGGAGCGCGACTTGAGCGAGAAGATTCACAGAGAAGCAAAACCCAGACCAACGGTCAGGACTCAGACGGCAGAGCCAGCTGCACACATCCCAGCATGCAGCTCTGTGTGCAGCCCAACCAACCTTAGGGGAACTGAACGCAACCAGATGAACTGACGCAACTTCTCCTTAAGGGAAACAGAGATGTGGATTTCCAATTATTCCCAAGAAAACCTGAAGACAGCCTGGGCGCAGTCCCCAAGGCTAGATGCATGCCTGTTGGGGATACTCGCTTAACAAGAGTCTAGAAAAGGTGATTATTTACAATCCCACTTCAACCTGGGGTTAATATTCCTACAACAGTGGCCAGATGTCCCTGTGCTTGGAGGCCCCACCTGGGGGAGAGGACACAGTTGTAAAATTGGTAATGAGACTAGTGGGACCGGGTGTTCCTGAGGACCCACCTGAGAACCATTAATGCACAATGACAGACTCTAAAATAACAGGGTCACTCCATCCAGACCATGTCTGCCTCACTCACAGCTGCCATGGGCCTCTGCCACTTGAAGGTCACCTATATGGCTCTGGACATTCCAGGATCGATTCCCTGTCCCCAGGACAACAATGGATGGCAGGCTTCCTTTCTCCACTAGTCCGCGGATCCATATGTGAAGATGAGGAGGGATGGGAGGCTGGGATGCAGTTCCCAGGGGTGTCCGAACAGCCACACGGGTGCCATGACACCTTATCATCAGTCTTTCTGTCCTACAGACTCCAATGACAGTGACTATCAGACTCCATCCCTCCCACTCTCGATGTCCCATGTTTATGAATCCGCCATGTTGATTTTGTTTCTCATTATGGAGTCAGACTCTCCCAGAGCTTAGTGATTTGAACATGCCTTGTTCACGGCCATTACTGTAGCCCGGCAATGTACCCCAACAGTAGCACAGAGTAGGAACTGGTCTGTAACAACATTCATTTGACACCCTAGGACTCTCTACCTAGGGAGAAGCCCTGGCTGGAGTGTCCTTGCCTCCTCCTAGTAGCAGGACACACCTGTGGTGCCAGCTAGTTAGCGTGGTGCATGTGGTGTGAGCACACATGCAGAGTATATGCCCGGGAAAGGTGTCATCTTCTCTAGGAAACAAAAATGCTCATTCAACGGGAAACATGGAGGTTCGGTGTGATTAGGCTCCATATACACTGAGATGTTTATAAGACACATGTCCAGTCGTCTGAGCCTTGGTGGGATGACCCTGCATGAGGAACAAGCCTGGCTCTGGCCCCCAGGCTTGTCTTTGGCAGGCTCTGTGCACATGCTGCAGGACCTGACCTCTTAGCTCCCTCCTAAACCCAGGGGCCTCCTGTAAAATTAACCAACACTTACAAAGTTGCAGTTACCTGGTTAGAGTCTTGAAGAAATTAATAAATAAAAGTAGAGGATGATAAAATCCAGAGAAATGACACTTTTGCTAGGTAATGGGCAGCATTGCAGAGGCTTAGAAATGTTTCTATGTTATGATTAAGTAGCCCCTGTCCTGGGAATTCATCTACAGAACAAATCAGGGATGTGAGGATGTTCTTTAAGGCATTTCCTATGATATTAGGAAGCTCCAAGTATGATGTGCCTGTTAAAGGGATTGGAAAAAGCAGAAAAGGGAAGTGTGTACCATACCAAGGGAAAAAAAAAGTTAGCCAGTGCTTTGAGGGGAGATTTTCCAAAGTCTGCCCCACTTTCACTGTGGGGTCACTGCAAGGGATGGAGGCATGCTCACTGAAGGAAAACTATCCGATTAAAAGGAAGAGAGACTCTTTTTCTTTCTGCAACATTCCTTTGTAGAAATAAATTTCAATAACTTCAAAGCCAATGAGATTTTTTAAAACATAAAACCAATGCAAAACTGATCATAGGCAAAAGTACATCTTTGAGCTGGGAAGTGGTCATGCACACCTTTAATCCCAGCACTCAGAAGGTAGAGGCAGGAGGATCTCTGAGTTCAAGGCCAGCCTGGTCTACAAAGTGAGTTCCATGGCAGCCAGAGATACACAGAGAAACCCTGTCTCAAAAAACAAACAAACAAAAATGTTCATCTTTAATCCATACAAGGCTTCAAAAACCATCAACTAAAAGACCAGGCACAAGGCACATCTATCACGCCAATTTTCAGGGAGCAGAGGCAGGAGGTCTACCCAAAGCTTGAGGGCAGCCTGGGCTACATATAAAGTTCCAGCATAGGCAAAGCAACAAAGCAAGACTGTCTCACAAAAACAAATAACAAAAAGTAAATCAGCAAATCAATAGTAATGATTTAATGGTTATTAATCACAGAACAATGTAATGTGCACAGAAAAAAAAATCAAATGGCCAGAAGATGCAATTTCCAGTAAGCAAACGAGGAACGATCCAAATGCCTGGCAAGAGAAACTGTTGGTGAGGTTATGAGCTTCTGGGACACCCCACTGAGAGTGGTTCAAAATAACATGAGCTATGAACCCAGGAGTGTGTCAATATCTACCTAAAGTTTACCTATTGGCTCACTGACCCAGTAACCTCATTTCTCAGCACTGGGCCAAAGTTAGTCACTGTGACTCTGCTTGTAATGCCAAGAGACTAGAATCAACTCAAGGAGAAGGCTCATGACACCAACCACAGCTACTCAAGGAAAGATGAACAGGAAAGCTGCAGAACACATGTATGTAAAAGATGCAAGGCATGCAGTGATACGCAGTATATGCTGTGTTTACTGGTGTAAGCACTAGACCAAGATGCCAAGATGTTCACTGAAGCTGGTACCTAAGAAAGTGGGGAGGGCTGGACCAGGCACAGAATGGTCACATGCAAATGTCAGCAAGATCCCCAAGAGAGAGCTTTTATTTATGCATTTCTGTATTTATGTGTGCTGGTGTGTGTGTGTGTGTGTGTGTGTGTGTGTGTGTGTGTGTGTGTATGCATGTAGTAGGCAGAGGTCAACTTCAGCTATCATTCCTTATATTTTGAGACAGTCTGTCACAGTGAACTCACAGGTTCACTGATCTCCAGGAAACCTCTCGTCTCCCTCCTTACCTCCAGCACCAGGATTCCAGGCGTGGCGCATGCTACTAGACCAAGCCTTTCATATGGGTACTGGGTTTAAATTCAGGTCCTTATGCTTGCACAACAAGCAATTTACTGACTGAATCAGCCAGAATTCTTAATATACACCTTTAATGAAGTTCAACGGGGAACTTCATAGATACTAGAAGTTACAAAGATTTTAATAAATGGAGCATCATGGCCATTATGGTCATTCAGAATAGATGGTCTATAACTTGTCTTAATTCAACCAAAGGCTGGTGACCAATCATTCTATCTGTCTGCCTCTTTCAGGAATGTAGGAGACATCATTTGGTATTACATAAATCACAAGTTCAGCTGACACAGTATTACGCTAACTCTGAGTTCCAAAAGTGTCCGTGTATGTCTGCTCTCCTGTGCATCTTTTCCTAATTTAAAATCCGAAATTTACTCTATTGTCAAATAGAACAATGCCTTTGACTCATCCCTGTCAGAGCTAAGCAGTGACGCAAGAATCTCTCATTTCTAAGTCGAAACTCGAGCCCATCAACCTTAGGAAAGAGGTTTAATTCTTCCACAGAAGAAGGGGGGAGCAAGATAAATTCTAATAAGAATTAAGAAATAAGACTAGTTGGGCTGAAGAGATGGCTCAGTGAGAAAAAGTCTATTGTCCAAACATGAGGACCTAAGTTCAGATGCCCAGAACCCACGGAAAAGTCAGACGCATGGGCGTGTGGGGTGCATGTAGGATCTGTAACCCCGGCACTGGGGGGGGGCAGAGACAGGTAGATCTTTGGGGCTCCCTGGCTACAGGCCAGAGGCTGATGTCAGGTGGCTTTCTCAATTATTCCACAGCTCTTTTTTTTTTTTAAATAACGTATTCTTTGAGAACTTCATAAATATATTCTGACCATATTCACTTCCCTCCACCAACTCCTCTCATTGCCCCATCTCCCGACCTACCAAGTCTCCTGTTGCCTCTTTTAGAAATAACAAAACCAAACAACAACACACGGAGTGCAGTTTGTGCTGGTCGACTACTGGACTACTGGACGCAAGGCCTGAACTGGAGTGTGGGGTCAGTGTGCCCTGTGTCACTTACTCCACTGAAGGTGACTTTCCTTCACCTACTAGCTATCAAATGCCAACTGCTTCTTGGCTGGGGCTAGGACCTCATGCCCACATGCCCCTCTCCATGCTGGGACTTGTCAGCCTGGACAGACCCTGTGCATGGTGCCACAGACACCTACTGCCTCCGGCTCTTACACTCTTCCTGCTTCCTATGCAGCATAGATTCCTGAGCCTTTGAGGGGAGGGGTGTGATATAGACATTCTATTTAGGGCTGGGCCTTCCCAAAGTCCTTATTCTCTACGTGTTGGCTAGTTGTGGGGTCCTTCGTTAATTACCATCTATTGAGGTCATTAATCCTTCTCTGATGAGGGTTGAACGATGTACTGACCTGAAGTTCTGGTTCATACTACACGTTCAGACACCAAGCAGTACCAGATCAAAGTGGTGGGTGGGTCTCCAACTTATTTCTTGGAGCAGGGGTCTCTAACTGAGCTGGAACGAACGAACTCATCTAGAATGGCTGGCTGGGAAGCCTCATAGACCCTCTGGTGTCCACTCCCCCATGCTGCTATTCTAGGCATGCATTGCTGCATGTGCATCTGGGTGTGCATGGTGCTACCCATTAAACCTGCGGCCTCTTGCAGTCCAGGCTCTGCCTTTCAGCTCTACTCCCGATCCTATTTTCAACTTTAAAATGTGAGAGACCCCCATGAAGTTGTCTGGGTTGGCCTTGAACTCATTCTGCAACTCAAGCTGGCCTGGAAATTTCCAACCCTCCTGCTTCAGCCTCCCCAGCAGCTGGGATGACAGGCCTGAGCCACACACTAATGTAAACTCACTTCTTGATGGTGGGAAACTGAAACAGGAAGCGGACGAAGTGATGAGGATCCCCTTGACAGTGGCAACATCCTAAACCCTCTCGATCACCACACTCTCAGCGGTTCTACTGGGAAATGCCACTAGCATGTACGTGACTCCCACCGTCAGGACTCAGCCACTCTAAGTATGAAGACCCAGCTCAGACGGCTGTTCTTCCTCTAGAATTCTATACTGTTCAACACTCAAGAGGTGTGTGAAGTCCAAATCTGGACTGAGCCGGACCTGAGTCTGTCCTAAAATCCACATCTTTTTCAGCTCATGAGGACCTGGTGACAGTGGTGCCCGGAAGGCCACCAGTCAGCAGATTGTATCTATATGGACCACACAGTCAATACTTCTGGCTCTGTGAACCACAGCACCCTGTGGACCACTAAACCCTGACGCTCGGGCATAAAAGCAGGCAGAGATAATGTGTAACGCATGCCCTGGCTGGAATCCAAATGCACTTATTTATAAAGGCAGGCGAGGGGCCAGATATCAACCTATGGGGTGGAGACCAGTGACTCTCAAAAAGACACCTCCATCCCAAGCCTTTCCCTCTGTGTAAGTCTTTATGTGTCATGACACCAAGTTTCTGAAATCAGGTTTGGGTTCCAAATCCATGAGCCCAGAATAAAGACAGTCACAAACTAATTCTGACCCATCTGTCCACCCATGGCCACTGGACTCTGCACTGCCACCCTGCCTGACACAGAAACTCCCCACCGTATGGCTCTCAGAGGAAGGGATAAGCCTGCTTAGGTCCAGCCACCTTAGGGAAGTACTTCGTGTGTCGGTAATGGTAATACTGTGCAGAGGAGAAACTGAGGAAGGCTGGGGAAACAAACCCAAGCTGTCTGTGGTGAAACCCTTGGTGACTCTGAGACAAGAGTGTTAAGACTATACAAGCAGCCTAAGATGCCACCTTAGCCTAATGTGGTACTGGGAAGTAAATATTCTCCCTACTGGTGAGAGTCTCGGCAAACAGCCAAGAACATCAAAAGCAGCCGGCTCTGACCACAACTCAGCTACTAAGTTTCCACTAAATTGCAAAGTCTTCCATCTGTCCCTGTGATGCTGCAACCACATTGTCTAAAGATGGGAACGCTAAGGTGCTGGAATCCTACAGGGAGCCCAATGTCACGAAATGAGTCAATGTCAGAGTCTGAAGCACAGGGAAGCTGGCTGTGAATCCCCCCAACACCCCACAGCTCTTGGGCCTCTTGGATAATAGAACCCCTGGGGTTCTGACTGTTATACCACCATCAGGAGAGGACTTGGGTTTGACTAACTAACAGCTGACCATTATGCCTTAGTCAGTGTTGTATTGCCATGAAGAGACACCAAGGCCATGGGAACTCTTACAAAAGTTAACTGGGGCTGGTTTACAGTTTCAGAAGTTTAGTCCATTATCATCATGGCGGGACATGGCGGCATGCAGGCCGACACGTGCTGGAGAAGCTGAGAGTTCTACATCTGGATCCTCAGGTGGCAGAAGTGAAGACTGAGACACGCTGGCAAGACTTGAGCTTTCAAGCCCTCAAAGCCTACCTCCACAGTGCCACACTTCCTCCAACAAGGCCCCGCCTCCAACAGTGCCACCCCCTATGGATCAAATATTCAAACACATGAGTGCCTATTCAAACCACCACACCATATCACATTCGTCATGCAAAATTGCCTTGTCTAGACACCCAGATCTGCAAGAAGGTTCTGCTGGGAGGATGTGTAGCTGGAGTTTTCCTGCCTGGCCCACAGTCAGGACAAATCTTTGTCACCCGCCAGTCGCACAGCCACTCAGACCCAACCAAGTAAACACAGAGACTTATATTGCTTACAAACTGTATGGCCATGGCAGGCTTCTTGCTAACTGTTCATATAGCTTAAATTAATCCATTTCCACAAATCTATACCCTGCCACGTGGCTGGTGACTTACCAGTGTCTTCACATGCTTCTGTTCTGGGGCGGCTCAGGTGATCCTTTTGCCTTCCTGTTCTTTTATTTCTCCTCTCTGTTAGTCCCGCCTATATCCGCCTAGCCACAGGCCAATCAGCTGTTTTATTTATTGACCAATCAGAGCAACTTGACATACAGACCCATCCCCAGCACCAGCAAGTGCAGACCACCAGCTGCGATCCATGTCTAATCATCCTCATGCGGACCTGCTGGGTAAAGCCATGAGGAACCCGAGAACAGGCTCCCACAGGACATACAGAACACCCCACAGAGGGACGGGCCTAGGTGCAACCACAAAAAAGAACCGAGTCCTTAGTCTCAACACCGCATCTGGTGCCCTTGACTAGGAGGGGACGCAATCAGGAGCCACAGCCTGCAGCCATGTCACTTGTGGTCCCAGGGACAAGTGCAACCAACACACCATCACAGACACACTGTTCCACATTCTGAGAAACGGAAGGAGCAGGGAAGACTGGGGACTGACAAGACAGCCCTCCCAACCCTTGCTCTAGTCCCAGGAGGCAGAGTCAGCTAAGAAGACAAGAACAACCCATCTGGGGCTGCATTCCTTCAGGCCCTACCTACACGGAAGGTCACACCAAAGCAGAAGATCGCATCGTCCACACGACAAGCCTCATGAAGAATGAAGGGAGGGCGGGGCGACAGGACAGGAAATTATGACACTTCCACTTTCATTTCCCAGCAACAAGAAAGGTTAGCTCCCCAAGTTTGACAGGTGAGCCAAGCCCCTCGGCGTGTGCGATGTCACTCAGCTTAACACATGCACCCATGTCAAGCCAAGAGGGAGGGCCTCGCAGTCCCCGCTCAGCGTGAGCACGGCTCAGCTGTGAGAGAGGTGGCAGCTAGAGAATGAAAGTGCAGGCTGTGACTACCAAGCTAGATGAGAATCCGCCTGACTCGTGGCTTTTGCTGAGGCTTCAAGTGAGGTGGGAGGGTTCCCGCGGCATCAGCTTAATTTACAGTCACTTGCATAAGGCTGCGGGACTGATAAGAGCCTTATGGGGGGAGCAGTTCACCCCCAAAGCTGTGTAGAAAAGGGGGCTCCTTCCCCAAGCCTTTCTGCTTATAAAACCAGCCTTGCCATGCCTGCGCTTTGCAAACTATCAAGAAAAAAAAATCAGGCAAGGCGAGAAAGATGAAAAACGAGGCAGAGCTGAAATGGGGAGGGTTCAGCCCCTTGTCTCATCAGCAGGGACAGGCAACTGGGGTCTTGGGGACTGCTGAGAGCAAGACAGTTCCCTGATGAAGCACAGCTTTCTTCTCATCCTGCTGTATTTTCTGAGGTGGGCTCTCACTAGCCCACAGGCTTGCCTTGAACATTCTGTCCTTCTGCATCTACCTCCTGAGCTCTGAAGCCACACAACCATCGACCACGGTTTATGTGGTGCTGAGGATGGAACCCAGGGTTTCATGCGTGCTGGGCGAGCACCCTAACAGCTGGGCTACATCCCAGCACAAAAGAACGGCTCTCCTGGACCTTCGCACTTTCACACATCTTGCCCTCAATGCCTCTCTCAGTGGACCTTAGCAGCTTGTTAATAGCCTAGTGGGTAGCTATGGACTCATGCGGATGCCCTGTGGTGAGCAGGCACAGGATGACCTGGGAACTGGACTCCTGTCTCCTTATCTGTTCCTGCCACTGGCTCTGCAGAAGGAGTCCTGGCATGTCAGCTGCCCACGGAACTCTCTGGGTCTCACTTTATTCTTGGCATTGAGTAAACTCACCTTGCCCTGCTTCTCTCCCTTTCTCTGGGTCTGGGCTGAACCACACAGGGAATTACCATCTCCAGTAGAACGACTGGTCCACAGCGTCCCCACCCATGACATTCCCCACAACCATGACCAGGCCCCAAGTGCCAAAGACAATAGCCAGTCCCAAGAAACCAGACAGCTGGAGCAATTGGAGACCAGGCAAGGGTTCCAGGCTTGGAAATGGGAGGGGGCTCAGGGGAATTCTGCACTCCTGTCCCCAGAGGAACCCATGTGACTTCCTGGTGAATGGCTAAATCCAGCTGCTGAATCCAGCCAATGACAGTGTCTGCAATAAAAACCAGGCAGAAAGACAGTGGGACGCCCAGAGGAGGTAGGGGCTCGAGAGAGTGCTCAGTGGTTAGAGCACTGGCTGTTCTTTCAAAGGACCCAGGTTCGATTCCCAGAACCCACAGGGCAGCTCATAGCCATCTTTAACTCTAGTTTCAGGAGACCAGATCCCCTTCTCTGGAAGAAGCCAGGCATGTGCACAGCGCACAGACATACGTGGAGGCAAAACACTCAAACATGTACTTTAAAAAATCATAATAATGTTAGATAAAATGGCAGCAGTTGGCTTGTCTATGGTTACCGGGAATTCTAGGAAGCCACACTTCATATTAAAAGAAACAAAGAAAAAAATGTGGCTCCCCAAAATGTTTAGGGATGTGTGGTGGAGCCAGGAGTGATCCTGGTGTGCAGAATTCACATGCCGAGACTTTGACTGTTGTCTTATGGAACATGCAGAAGGGTCGATGTACAATTCCCAGTGCTAAAATATTAATTAATAGAAAGATTGCTAATAATGCTTTATGATATATGTCAGTAAATCTCTTGTGTAGTTTTTTTTTCTCTTGAGTTAGGGGTGTGTATGTACATCGGTGTACGTGTGTGTCCGCATACACGTGGACATACGTGTAGGCAACAGACCAAACTCAAGTTGAGTGTTTTCCTTGACTGCTCTTTACCTTTACCCTTTGAGATGGTGAACCTGGAGCTCAGGGTGGACTAGGCTGGCTGACGAATGACTTTCATGGGTCGGCCTACCTCCCCGACCTTTGCCTGACATTAAAAAAATGCTTTTTGGCATGTACTGATTTATTTGCATACATATGTATGAAGGTACATATATACCACAGTGCCTTTTATTTATGATTATTATTATTATTTGGGAATCTCACATCATACGCCCCAATCACATTCACCTCACAGTCTCCCCATGTCCTTCCCTCTACCCTGTGACCCTCCCCTCAAAAAAAAAAAAAAAAACCAAAAACAAAAACAAAAACAAAGTCCATCTTGTGTTGTTCATATGTTCACTGGAGCACGGTCAATGTGTAGCCCCATGAGTCCTTCGCCGCCTGTATGTGCTCCAGAAGCCATCAGCTGAGGAGAGCCTTGTGGAGGCCAGAACAGGGCGGGGTTAGCTCTCCGGTGCGCAGGCACACCATCCTGTGCAGGTAGGGTTGCAGGCTAGTGAGAGGCCAGGCCAGCTCTCCTGAGGGGTGTGGCCAGTTCTCCCGTGAGGGGCGGGACCAGCTCTCCTGAGGGGCGTGGCCAGTTCTCCCGTGAGGGGCGGGGCCAGTTCTGTGATGGGTGGGGCCAGCTATCCCATGAGAGGCGGGGCAAGTTTTCCTGTGAAGGGCGGGATGGTTCTCCTGGCATCACACACCACCACCACCACCACCACCACCACCACCACCACCACCCTTGCGTCGTCAGTGAGGGGCAAGGACAGTGCCTGTTTTGTTTTTTCATAGGTTTTGGGGATCTGAATTTGGATCCTCCTGTGTGGGGACACTACCCAGTGAGCCATCTCCTTGCCTTTCAGTATTTCATCGTAAAACAAAAACATCACTGGTGAGGCTGGAGGAAATCAAGGCTGATGATGGATTTGCTTATTCCTCAGATAATGTTAATTTCTATATGTGTGTTAACTCATCCGCAAATTGAGAGCAGTAGACGGTAAATGGGTAGAGCTTCTTAAATGCCAAACATACTTCGCTAGAGTGATTTTTGAAAGCCGGGGGAGTAAATTCTAGGCACTAAATTCTGTGTAGTTTGTAATTTTACAATAATAAATGGGGTTCCAAACTCTGAGTAAAGAAAAAGGCTGTTGGCAGGAAATCACCTGGCAGCCCGGGGATCACCATTGGGAGAAAACTGGCCCCAGCACCTTGGGGCTGACATATGGCTAACTTCTAGGCATGGGTCCCACAGTGCCTAGCATACTCTCTGCAGGCTTCATAAAGCCCCTGATTTTCTGGGCCTTGGTCCATACAATGAGGAAAATGGTATCTGCATGCTTTTTGTCTCTTACAGTGCTGCTGTTATCACAGACAGGCTTGAACCAATAGAAATGACGTTGTCCCATATTTCTAGACCCTGGAGCTAAAGGGGGGATTGGGAACTTGTCAATTCATTGTGGCGTTCCTGGAGGCCACTCTGGGAGCCACGAGTCAGGGATTGTGTCAGTATTCCTTGTCTGGGGCCTCTCGTACTTTTTTTCACTATGTGCCCCACGTCCTTGCCTTTCCTTGTCTCCTACATTGTGTTTCCCTCCTTCAACAAGTAGCAGTCTTTTTTTGATTTTCCAATCTGATGCTTTGAGCTACTGTGACTCTCTGATGGTATATGCTGTATGCGCTCTCAAACTTCCTCATATACCTTTTGACCACAAGATTTGCCTTCCAAATCAGCTCACATTCTTAGATCCCAAGCCCCGGTAAGGACTGCAGTATGAATCCTGAAGTTTAGGGGGTTGCAATTCATCCACACCAACACTGATGCCCCACTGGGGATCCGAACGTTAGCAGCTGCGGCTATACTATTACGTATTGGGCCCTGATCATGGGGTCTGGCCAGAATGGCTGCCCCCACTCCCATAGCCGTCACCCCAGGAGCTTCACCCCCAGGATAAGCATCTCCTAAGGTAGCGATGGGATGTTGTGCTTTGAGGCAACAGTCACTGGGTATGCCTGAGTCCAGGTGCTGGTCTCTCTAGTCATGCCGTGGCCACAGTGTCACTGACCTCAGACCTCACTGACCAGCCTCCCTGGTCCACTGCAGGCATTAGGACACACAGAGGACACTGTGAATGCTGACCATCACTCTGAGGACGATCCTCAGACATGCTGGTGGCCGCTTTGTTGGACTGGGGTATCTACTCTGTTCCACGGAAGAATCCATTTGCTCTCCCCAATACTGTGGCTAAACTGATTTGTAAAGATAAACAAATAAAAATGGACAGGTCATTCCAGCTGCTATTTTAGAGAACTGGAGGAAATGAATGTTTTTGTCAAGTGTGTTGGCTTGCTGTGCTCAGGGGCAGACTCACCTCCCTGGCAAGGATACTCAGAGCTCAGTCCTCGGTGCCAGGCGTCTGTCTCACAGGCTCGGCCTCATTACTGCCACAGCCACAAGAGCTCATTCAATTCCAGGAGTCTCTTCAGTGTCCCCAGAATAAATCACTGGCTTCCCCCAAGCTGGAAAGCAAGGAATAATTGGCAGATCTGGCCACACCAGTCAGGAGCCCATGCTGTGGTTCGGGCTGACCCATTTGTTGAGCCCTGTGTGTGCACTGGGCACTCTCTGCAAAATGACTCCCCCTCCACACTGACTCTTAAATCATCTCACATAGTACTCTCTTTTAGGGTTCCTAATGCAATTAAAGACAACCAAAATGTTCTAGAACATGCCTCACCCACCCTTCTCAAGAGTGATCTATAGAGGAGAGTGAACTTGAAGGACTGGCCAGACAAGATGGCTATGAGCTGGATCCAGGCATGTTGACCTTGACCGTCCCTGGACAGCATCACCTTGGGAAGTGACATTCTGCCTTCATCTACAATCCCATTTTTTTCTCCAGCCATGGCTACAATACCCTCGGGAAGGTCGGCCATAGGACAGGAGTGTGCAGTTTAAAAGGGTCTCAGAGGCGTCCCAGAAACAAGCATCCTCTGAAGAGGCAACCATGTCCCCCTGCCCTAGGGGTATGGACAATTTACAGAACACACAGACCCATTTCTGGAAAACCTCTGTGTTCCTTGAACTGTAAACAGAACTCTGACCTAAAACAAAAGCCCTACCGAGCCAGTTTACTGCTTTGAGTTTAAAGGGACACCCATATTCTCTGTTCTTTAATCATGTGCCCAACAAGCTCCCGGGCATACTCACTTCATGCTTAAGAACAAAGAAATCTGCAGAGGGCTCTGAGTTGGACTGCTCCCAGAAGCCCGCAATGGTTCAAGTGTACGCAGATGATATTGGGAAGTGTTTCCCACGGAACCCAGTTACAGACATTGAGAAGTGCATCAAAGACAGCCAGTCAGTGAAGGTGGCTATTTTCTGAGCGACCGGTGTGGCTACTAGAGGCTTAAGCCTAGGGGACTCTTGATGCCAACGCACACTCAGACCCACAGTCGGCCCTTTCGGGAGGCAAGGATTGGCAGCAGCCTGTACACTTTACCGTCGATTAGTTGAGGATGCTCTAGGTAGGAGCCTGAGCTGTGGACCTGGCTACCATTCTGCCCCAGCCTGGGCTCCCCCGAGACACTTCTCATGTAAGCAAATGCCTGTTCCCACAGCAGGCCAAAAGAAACCGAAGGTAAGGGCGGGCAGGAGTGGTGAGCTGGCATCCCCACAACTCACACTAAGCTGCCCTCTCCTCCTCCTACACTGGGCGATCTCGGGAGCCCCAGGAAGGTGGTAAAGGAGCTGTCGTGATTTGAGTGTGCAGTGTCCCGCACGGGCTCATGCGTTTGAACGCCTAGTCTTCGGTGAGTGGCACTGTTTGAGTTGGTTGCGGCACCTTGGAGAGGTGCAGTTTGGCTGGAGGAAGTAGTTTAATGGGGTTTTCTAGTCAACTCCACTTCATGTTCTCGTTCTGCTTTTTCTGACCGCTGACAAAGGGAGACCAACAAGTGTAGCCCTCCGTAGCCACACCTTTCTCCACTGCGAGGGGCTCTGTTGCCCTGGAACTCTAAGCTAAAATAAGCCCTTTTTTTCTCCCTTCTTTTGCCTGTCTATTCGATCACAGCTACAGAAAGTCACGATAACAGGAGCTGTGTCTCTGGGTGAGGAACTGAGTCTCTTTTAACATTCTTAAACGTAGTATGGTGGTTTGAATGAGGACAGCGCCCAAAGGTTCATATGCTTGAATGCTTGGTCCCCAGTTAATGGAAGTGTTTGGAAAGGATTAGTGGGTGTGACCTTGTTGGAGGAGGTGTAGTCTTGTTGGAGGAGGTGTGGCCTTGTTGGAGGAGGTGTGGCCTTGTTGGAGGAGGTGTGGTCTTGTTGAGGTAGGGGTGAGGTTTCAAAAGCCCATGCCAGGCCCACTCTCTCTCTCTCTCTGCCTCCTGCTTGTGGATCAGGATGTAAACTCTCAGCTAGTGCTCCAGCACCATGCCTGCCTGGACCACACTCCCTACCACGATGATCATGGACTAACCCTCTGACACGTTAAGCAATTCCCTAATTAAATGCTTTCTTTAATAAGCTGTTTGGGTCATGGTATTTCATCAGAGCTATAGAACAGCAACTAAGACAGGTGAATTGCAGTAATATATCAAATGAACTAGACTTTAGTTGGAGGAAGCTGGAAAGTGTCCCACTGGAGCAGTGGTTCTCAATCTGTCACAACCCCTTTGGGGGGTTTGCATGATCATATATCCTGCATATCAAATATTTATATCACAATTCATAACTGGCAAAATTACAGTTGTGAAGTACCAATGAAATAATTTTGTGGCTGGGGGTCACCACACCATGAGGAACTGTACTAAAGGGTCACAGCACTAGGAAGGTTGAGAACCACTGCCCTGGAGAACACACCTTCCTAGCAATCACCTGAAACAGCGTCTTGTGCGCCTGCCCTGCCACCCCCTTCCTGCCAGCTGCACAACCCACTGCTCAGAAATATTCTGAGTCACACAGTCAGTCCTGGACCCCTCAGAAAAGGTGCCCCCCACATCTTCTCACACTTCAGGACCGCTGGAGTAGAGGCTGCCATGGGAAGGCAGTGAGTTCCAGTGGCTTCCACCTAAAATGCTGCTGTCTACAGTGGCCACTTTGCACGCAGTAGTAACTGTGATTGGACCACGGGTAACTTATCATTCACCCCAATCGAATCTCAGGACACAGCCACCTCTGGTGCCGGGAAGACATGGCAGTTATGACAACTACAGATGGTCAATCATTCTGCATCCTAGGGGGAGGGTGGGGAAAATGGCTAACATTAAAGAGTAACTCCAATTTAAAACTACTGACCAATATCGTCATGTATGCTCACACGACCATCTTAAACCACCAATGTTTCTTACTCCCAAGTAGAGAAATCAAGCCTTTCTGTGGATGGAGAAAGTTTGAAGTGTGGAAGCAAGCTGGTGCAACTCTCCTTAGGCCTTCTGACTTCTCACCCTTTCATCTTTCTTCCTTCCTCTCCCTCTTCCTTCCTTTGCTGTGTATGTGTGTGTGTGATTTTCATGCACATATATGCATATTCACATGTATGTGAGTACACACACACACACACACACACACACACACACACACACACACACACAGTGTGAGGGAGGCATGAATGGGGAAAGTTAATGACCAGTATGTTCCTCAATAGCTCTCTACTTCATTCAGACAGGCAGGGTCTGTCCCTGAACACCAATGCCAGCTTATTGAGCTAGCCAGCTTGCCCCAGGGATCCTCAGTCTCTGCCTCCAGAGTGCTGAGATTAGAGGCTGCCACCATGCCTGCGTGGTTTTTACACAGTTCTGGAATCTGAACTCCAGTCCTCAAGTTTGTGTGGCAAGCACTTTCTCCACTGAGTCAACTCTCCAGTCCTCATCCACATCTTAAAATCACCATTACCATCGCATCACCCTCTTTGGTGACCAACACATTCAAAGGCTCCCACGAGGTCAACAAGATATGGATGGTCCCAAAGATCACAAAGCCTTCTAGCTGTAACCAGCTCAACTTCGCCAAGTGAATTCCGGAGCCAGCCCTGGGTCCACATCCCCCAGCCTCTGGTGACAGGATGAAGGGACACAGGTGCCTATGTAACCAAGCAAAACAGGGGTGCAAATAACTAATGGATTACTGGCTGCTGAGGAAGAGTCATGCATTTCACCTGTCACCTTAGTTAACCAGGATTGCAAGCCAGTGGCAAGGTAAGGACTCAATAGTTTACAGCCAGAGATCAACAGTTTACACAAAATTTTAGGCATATTTAATAAACAATGATATTTTTCAGGAAGGTGAGAATGTCGCCAATTGATGAGAATATTTGCTCAGTATGCACAAAGCCCTGAGTTCAATCCCTAGCATGCATAAAACCATATGTGGTATACCATACATGTCTATAATCCCAGCACCAAGAAATAAGCAGCATGAAGATTAGGATTTTAAGGTTACACCTGGATATACAGTGATATTTCCAGCGGAGACCAGACACAGTAAAAAAAAAAAAAAAAAAAAAAACCTCTGTACTTGCATTATATCCCACATTGCTCATTGACTCCCAGGAGTAGGGACAGAGCATGCCAGGTGACGTCATCAGGATAGCCTCACTCAAACATGCTACTGATGGAGGCCTTCAGGCAGGAGGAGGGCTCTCCTCTGTGAGTAGAAGAGGCTTCCAGCAGAAGGAGCAGAAAGTCCCACAGTGGTGGAAGATGCCCAGCTCTGTTCCTGGGGGAACCATCCACCATCAGACTTAACCCTCTGAATGTCATCAGCTGTAAACATAAAACATTAGTTACACCCTTATTATACCTTTCTAGTCTCTCCAAGCATGTTCAAATATCCAAAGGCTGGCTCTACACCTCGTCTCTCTGAATCCTGAGAAATACTCTCACTCGTCCAGGAAACAGTAGATACTCAGTGAGGATCTGAGAATCTCATAAACACAAAATGGTCCAAGTTCCATGGAGATCCAGAAGCCCATGACCTCTGCCTTCAGATGAGTTTGAACTTTCCTGGCCAGATCGGGTCTGCCTGTGACCTTTATCACCATTCACATCTGTGTATAATGGGAGACCAAATTTATGTATATTTATGCATAAACTGAGCAGAAACCAAATATCTGTGAAACCACAGGCCTCCCTATGATGCAAGAGGAGGTGATGAGAAACTGTGGGCTGGTCTAATGTAGCCTCAGGAGAAGAAAGCATTGGTTATTTCTTTCCCAGTTGCAAAAGCATCGCAGGCTGTTTTCAAAAGAAATTACCAGAAAAGGCGCACAGAAGACAAACCATAAATCCGCGGGCCGGGAGGCAGCGGAGGGCTCCGAGAACCTTATTCCAAACATCAAGCAAAGCTCTCCAGTACAAGCACATTAAACATGCACACGTGACTACGGATGTGCGTGCCCCCTTATCGTTTAAGTCGGCCTCACACCAACCAGTGACTTCACTGCCAATCTCAACGTCACGGGAAGAACACTACAGACGTCAGCTTTCCCGTCCACCTGAAGGAAGTGAACGGGCCGTTTGGGAAAGCAAGGGGGGGCAACTCCAAATATCAAGAGCTGGTGTCCCTGAAAAGAGGCGCATCCGCGTTTGCTTTCTAATGAATAGCGTAACCAAAAGCAACTTGGAAAGGGTTCATTTCATCTTACAGGTTATAGTCCAGCGAGGGAACTCAAGGCAGAAGCTTGAAGAAAAGCAAAACAAGCACAGAATGCTGCTCACTCGTTTGCTCCAGGTTTTCATCTCCTTCAGCGACCTCTCTCATACGGGCCGGGCCCAGGTGCTCAGCAACAGCACCACCCACGGTGGGCTGAGCCTTTCTACATCAATTAGCAATCAAGGAAATGACCCAAACATGCCCATCAGCCAAGTGAAGAGACTAAGGGGCGGGTGAATTGAAGTAAACACCTAACCAGGCAGAGAGTGAGTGAGAGTGAGCGGGGACCCTTCTACCTTCCACCAATTCTCCTAAACCTCAGCTTTCTCCTTCAGTTAACGTGAGAGTCCGGGGGGGGAGGGGGGGAGACAGCTCAGTCGGTGAAATTGTTTGCACAGTGTGCATGCAACTGTGGGCTCAGGGTTCCCCGCACGCCATGTAAACTCGGGTCTCATAATGCACTGCTCTAAACCCAGCACTCAGGAAGTTTAGGCTGAAGGAAGGATCAGAAGTTCAAAGTCATTCTTAGCTGCACAGTGAGTTCAAGGCCAGGTTGGGCAACCAGAGTCCCGGTCTCAGAGGAGAAAAAAAAAATGTTCTGTATGCTGCTCTTCACTTTCCTCTTTGCACTCATGGCCCACAGGATGTTCCCCGTTAAGGTTGCCCAAGGAACAAAGAAGGTTCCCTCCAAAGTGCCAGCGACAAACCTCAGCTGGGCTGGATGAGAAATGGAGACCGTAAGACCAATTCTGAATAGACCCAGAGACCTCGGAGGGTTTGGCTGGGCTGTACAGGTTCCACCGCAAAGGCATGGATGTCTTCTGAGGCTTCTCCAAGGAGACAAGAGGATTTAAGACTGTCTCCCGGCAAAAAGCAAAGCAGAGTTTACTTTGCCTCCTCCTCTGTTTCCATTGACTTTTCCAACGGTTCCACGGCCACAGAACGCATTCCCAGTCAGGAGGGACGGGCTGCCCATCTCTAAGGAAAACTATTTCTTAGGATCTCAGAACGTGAAGACTGGGAGCATTCCAGGGAGCCAAGAATCAGCAGGGTGGGAATAGAGAGAACAATGATTTCCATGAGGCAGGGCAGGTACATGCAGGCCCCAGAGACCAGACAACCCATCCCGACCCAGTGATAGGTTGTCACGGGAGCCCACAGATTTCCATGAGGGCAGGGCAGGTACATGCAGGCCCCAGAGACCAGACAACTCCATCCCGACCCCAGTGATAGGTTGTCACGGGAGCCCACAGGACTGAGGGGACTCCCCTAATGGCTGCAGCAGAGCTCCGTCTGACTGTCCTGCAAAGCGAGCCACGATCCTTGGTTTCCTAGCTCCCTACGAGTATGAAGAGAGGCCCTGTTTGCCTCCCATGTCCACCTCACCCCCCTGCTTCCTTTCTCCATTTCCCACTTCCTGGCCACCCACAGAGATTGTGCTAGAAGAGCAGATTACAAAGTTCTAAGGCTTCCCACGATCAGACCTTCTCAGGGTTGCAGATCTGATTCTCAGAGTTGCAGATCTGGAGAGATATTTCCGAGGTGCCACATGGCCTGCCTCTGTCCTTCTAGAGGGAATGTACACACACACACACCCATGTGTCTGCTTCAAGGGTAGTAACAAGGGTCGGACAGAAATGCTTTATGCAGTGACCTAGAGCACGCCCCAAGCACAGGATCATTGGAAGAGTAACTTGGGAGCTGCTGCTTAGTGGAATGCACTTAGTTCCTGGGCTATGTCCAGAGGTCCAGAGGCCTCCCAAATGGCTGCTCTTAACCTGGCCCTCTGCACAGCACATCACTCATGGCACATGAGTCACCAAACCCAGGTCCTGATTTAGCCTTCCCTGCCGTCCCTTCCAGGTTGCTGAGGAAACCCCTGCCCTGCAGTGTTAATAAATGCCTTTTATACAGCAGGTACCTCCAGGGGTAAATCCTGCATTGAATTCGCCCAGGGGAAAACGGACAGAGCAAGAGAAAGTGAGTGCAGTTATATGAGCCCAGGCCGACCTGAGCTTAAGCTAGACCAGTACATCTCAGCAAGGTGGCTCCTGTCAGATGATGGAGATCCTTATAACTAAGAGAAGAAATGCTTGTCGTGAGGATGAGGTCAGAAAATGTGTGTCTCAGATGCCCATGTCAGACCACCAAAGAGTCCATGGGAAAATGAAGAGTGTGAACACCCAGGCTCCATGAGAAACACTCAAAGTAAATACCCGCCGATGTTGCTGAGATGCACTAGGATCAGAAACAATGACTATACCCTGCTGCTGCAAGCATGAACTCCTCCAGACACAGTGAGTCTACTTACTGGAAGACAGTGTGACATGGGAAGATGAAAGAGTCCTGGTATGTCCGTGTGCTGCAGGGAAAACCTAGGGAACAACCCACATCTACTCCAGCTCAAGCCCCAGAGATGTCTACCTAGATAACTGTAAGACTGAGAATCAGATGATCAAGGAACTTGATCATGGTCACATGCACCTTCCCAGAATAGTGGACAGAAGGCTATGAGTTGGCATACCAAAAACAAACAAAAACAACAACAAAAACCCTATTAAAGTTCCGTGAGCTTACTGCTGTGACACGGTAATGCTCCCCCGTGTAAGAGACACGAGGCGGGAGCCACAGGCCAGGGCCAAGAACTCCCTAAGGGAAGTGATACATCAAGAGCAGCCGCGGGTTGTAAGAGGTATTTGATAAAGATAGATGCTGATGGGGCTGGAGATCTCTATGCCCGGGTCTGGAACGTTCATTTGAGTACACTGATCTATTGGATATATACCGCTGTCTTCTGCTTAGCCAGACTGACTGAGCACCGACCAACAGACACAGTGAGACCGTGAGAAAGGCTTGTCCTGGTGTGTTGTGGCATCCTGTCCCTGTCTTAGCAGCCCACTGGATGAGACGGACTTGACATTCTGCTTTCAGCACACCACCAGCGTGTGTGCCAAGGGACCACAGCCCAGCTCAGCCGTGTTCAAAGAGCCTGCTCAGGCCAAGCAGAGTGGTGATCAAGTCCCAACTTTGAGGGCGAGACCATATGGGCTCCCTACATTGTAGCTAGAGAAGACAGCGTATGCTCCCATCTGTCACCTTCGGAGCAATGGTGACAGCGGCCCTCCAGCGATCCATGTGTATATCCCTGGAATCCCAGGCTGGCTCTCCCATCCCCAGTCTGCATACATCCAACTTTAGAAGCCTCAGCTGTAACCCCAGAAGAAAAGCTGAGACTCTGACAGGGAGCTGGTGAAAACAGACAGATTGGGACCGGTGGTGGGAGTGGAGTGCGTGGTGGCCTGCAGAATTTACAAGACAATCCACGGTTCTAAGATTGGAAACGGGGTGGGAGGGAGTGAAGACATTTCTTTTACTTAAAAATAGAAGCGTTTGCAAAGAGGTGGCCCTCGGGGTGTACCTCCAGGTATTCTCCCAGATGTCAGGGGACAATGAGAACTGGTGCATTGCTGAGTCCAGATGCTGCTCCAAGAGATTGCTGTACTGGTCAGACCCGGGCACACACCATGAAGAGGCAGCTCTGGGTAAACCATGCAAAGCTGCTTAGAAACAGGCTCAGGATGGACAACACAGGGTGCTCACTCCCCATGCCATCACCCTGTGCAGCATGTTCTTTGGTCCCAGCTCTGCCAATGCCCAAGGGACATCAGATGAGCCACTTGCTGGGTAACCATCTTGTTCATGATACTGTTCCAAAAAGCCACTCCCACACTTCCCACAGACACCTGTACGAAGAGCAGGTATATCTCAGACAGAGCAGCGTCCTGTGACCTGAAGGGTGGACTGAAGTCTCTGGAGGACACTCGAAATGTGTTGGTGGCCTAGAGAAGCAGAGGCAGCCCCTTAGGAGTTGCTTCATGGGTCCAACTTAGTTCACACAGCCCTGGGAGCCACTGATGGGTTCAATTACAGGTGTCTCAAGATGTTTGACATTTAAGAGTATTCTGTGGGGCCAGCAAGAGGGCTCAGGGGGTAAAGGCTCTTGCTGTTGAGTCTGATACTTGGTACCCATGTCAAGGTGTGAGGAAAGAATATCAACTCTACAATGTTGTCCCTGATACACACACACAGACACACAGACACAGACACACAGAGATTCATACAGACACACACACACACACACACACACACACACACACACACACAGAGAGAGAGAGAGAAGAGAGAGAGAGAGAGAGAGCATCATCACCACCACCACCATCACCACTACCACCAATAACAAGTAATTTTTTAAAATTATATGTATGAATGTTCTACCTGCATATATGTATGTGTACCATGTGCCTGGTGCCCACAAAGGCTGGGAAAGGGCATCAGATCTCCTGGAACTAGAGTTACAGATGGTTCTGAGCCACCATGTGGGTGCTAAGAACTGAAGCCAGGTCATCAACAAGAGCAGAAAGTGCTCTTAACTAAACACTGAGAACTCTCTCCAGCCCCATCAAATAATTTTTTTAAAAAAAGAAGGAAGTAGCTGAGCAGCTTCATAGGCTGAGACTCTAAAAGGTGAGGGTTGACTGGAAAGCGTCTTGTGCTCTCCCCATGGTGTGTCTATTTTCTGCACGGCTATCAGATCACGTGTGAGGGGGAGCCCTCTATGCGTGCATGCATGCCTTTAGAAGCATGGACGATTGTTCTTGGCTGGAAGCCAAGCAACCTTGTAGATACCACTGTAACAGACAGAGCATCAGACAGACCCAAGGATTCTATGAAACAGAGGGAATCTGGGTCTAAGAGATTCTCAAACTTAAGACTCAACTGCCAATCACACTCCCAAGCAAGCATATGAAGTCCAGGGTACCTCACTGTGGTCGCCTGTGACTAGGCAGCTTCCCACAAGCCACCAAGGGATGTATACTGTAAAGTCTAGGCTGAAATACAAAAGCACACCCATCAACAAATGAGGCCAGTAAGGCAGACAGTTGCAAGGCCTTCCTAGGGGGTGCCTCTGACACACCTCTTTCAGGCAAAGTCCCAGCACTGGATATCAAGGACCCCAAGGCTAGGGAGTACCCTCAGGAGTTTACCAGCAAATGGAATGATCTCCTTTCAGGGCACCTCATCTCCAGTAAAAATAGAAACAAGAAAAGAATTTGCCAGTGAGCGTCCAGGACTCCTCAGCGGTCAGACACAAGTCCCCTATGAATCAGACAACCCTTTAAATGTGGTCTGTGCTATTCTGGCACCCCCCAATAAGCTCTTAAAAGGTTAAAAAGGATCACCTTATTTTGAAAGGCCCCCAGAGGGCCTTTGGCCATGGCAGATTTTTATAGCCTCGTTGAGGGTCAGGATATGTACGGATTTTGCATTCCCCCTGAATTTAACCAGTATTTAAGTGTTCCGATTATAGCTGGAAACACACGTCTCTTTCCAGCGTGTGGTTGGAGAGGTGGATGGGGAAACAGCTTTGGAAATTTACAGCCTAGAAATAGCATGTGGTCTGTCTGCTTGGGAAGAACCAACTCCCTGTGACAAACAGGGAGAAGCCCAGCATGGACCAGCAAATAAAGGACAGCCCAGAGAGCTTTTTGTCCCCATGCCCATCCCTGGACACTAGGAAGGCTTCCCAAGTCTAGGACACACCAGACTCAGAACTGGAACTGTGGTGACCGGGGCCAGGCTGCAATAAGTGTGAGCAATTGTCCTGAGAGGAGACTGGCTTTAAAGAAGCAACAAGAGGTTAACAGCAGGGGCTTCCTGTCCAGAGGACCCAAGTTCAGTTCCTAGCACCCACACAATAGCTCACACCTATCTGTAATTCCAGTCCCAAGGAACTGACACCCTCTTTTGACCTCTATGGGCATGATCAGGCATACACACAATGCACATACATACACATAGGTCACACGCAAACATATAAAATTTTAAAAAGTAAGCAAATCTTTGGGGAAAAGGGGGAGTAATAAAAGTGGAAGTGTAACCATTTCCTAAATTGCCTTGCATGAAGGAGCCATTGTACCTGGCTTTGGAAAGGCACTCTGAGCTACTGGCCGGCCCTGTGAAGTTCTTTGTATCTGGTTTCTACTCTGCTGAGATGGGGTCAAGAGTAAAGTAAGTTCCTGGGGAATTTGTAGGTTTTTTTGAATTTGTCTTGGGAGCATCAGCTGGGAGACCATGTTGAGCACAGGCCACAGGGGTTTGTTCCAATCTGGGCCTGGGCAAAATGCTGTTTGAACTTAGTTTTAAGGTAACCTGTGAGAAAAGATCACTGCATGGCCATGCCCAAAATAATGTCTGGAAACCACTGCACAGAATGATCTTGACCGTTCACTCAAAGCTGAACTTTGCATGGTTCCACATTTAGACGCACATTAACTCACAGTAAGATCTGCAGAAGAAAGGGACCCCACTCCATCCAATGGGCACCTCGTAAATGCACCTGGCAGTGAAACCTTGATGTATGCCCAAATTTCAAGTCACTGGAGAAAGTAAAACAAAACAAAGAAGTTTCTACACTTATCAAATACACTACTCACTGTTTCAAAGGAAGGTGAAAGTCTCAGGTCCCTCTGCTGTGGGATGCTCTGTATGTCCTGTGGGAGCCTGTTCTTGGGTTCCTCGTGGCTTTACCCAGCAGGTCCGTAGAGAGGATGATTAGGACCACAAGCTTGAGTCTCAGATGGTCTGCACTTGGCTGTGCTGGGGAATGGTCTGTATGTCAAGTTGCTCTGATTGGTCAATAAATAAAACCTGATTGGCCGTGGCTAGGCAGGAAGTATAGGTGGGACTAACTGAGAGGAGAAATAAAAGAACAGGAAGGCAGAAGGACTCACTGCCAGCCGCCCACCAGGACAAGCAACATGTGAAAATGCCGGTAAGCCACGCGCCACGTGGCAGGGTATAGATTTGTGGAAATGGATTAATTTAAGCTATATGAACAGTTAGCAAGAAGTCTGCCACGGCCATACAGTTTGTAAGCAATATAAGTCTCTGTGTTTACTTGGTTGGGTCTGAGCGCCTGTGGGACTGGCGGGTGACAAAGATTTGTCCTGACTGTGGGCCAGGCAGGAAAACTCTAGCTACATCCCTCTATGGTGATGAAAGAAAAAAAAAAAAAAACAGGAAATATGAAACCATGAAATAAATCCAGAACTAGACTTGATAATCACCCATCTCTGCACACGTGTGTGAAGGTGTGGAGAGTGTATTTGAACATCAAGTGCCTCCATCACCCTCCACCTTATTGTTCAAGGCAGGGTCTCTCACTGGCTGTTTAAGACAGGATCTCTCACTGAAGCCAGAGCTTGCCAGTTCTGCTAGACTGGCTTTTCAGCAAGCCCCATGGATCCACCCATCTCTGTCCCTCCCAGCCCAGGATAACAAGACATGCCATCGCACTAAGCTTTTGTTTAACATAAATTTGGGGGCATCAAACTCAGACCTGTGTGGCAACCTCTTAACGACTATGCCATCTTCCCAGCCAGAAAATTACCAATCTTACAATTACTATGTTCCTTCTTCATGTGTGTAAGACACAGGCAGAAGCCCCTGCTCTTACACAGGAGTGAGATCTGAACTGCCCACTTAGCTCAAATTCATCCAAAATGCTGCTGCTACCTTGGCTATTAGTCACTCCTTCTTCATTGATCATGTACACAATGATTTTGAGACACCTCCTAGCCGAGAAGGGCTCCCACCATCGTGCATGCTCTGCACAATGAAGTCAGCTGTGAGCCATGGAGCTTCTTGAACATTCAGCAGCAATAAAGACAAGTCAGCTTCCCTCTGAGGTTTTAAAGAAAAAAATGTACAAACTTGAGGTGAATTTCACATGAAGTACTAAGGATCTAGAGAGCTGGCTCAGAGGTCAAGAAGACTCGCTGATCTTGAAGACCAGAGTTGAGTTCCCAGCACCCACATGCTGCTCCCAACAGTGTCTTCCCATAATGGATCACTAGGCTTCAGCTATAACTGAGCCCAACAAAACTGTCAAGAGCATGTAATTCACATCACATCAAAAGAATCTTTTGAGGAAATGGGGTAGAGTGATTAACTGAGAGTTAAGAAAACCACTTTTCTCTTAAATCAGATAAATCAGTTAGAGAAAGGAAAAAGCATAGGCCAAACTTTCTCATGAGTAAAGGAAGAAAAATTTAAAACAAAATATGAGCAAATAGAATCCAGATGTGTGTGAGACATGTATTTAAACATGTTTCTCCAAGGACACAAGAGAATTTGACATTACAATAAGCAACGTGTCACGTAACACAGGAAAAAAACCTTGGCGGGGAACTAGTCCATCCCACCACACTGAGGGAAACCTCAACACGCATCTGTGATAAAAAACAGAAGACAGAGCTCTGAAACACAAACCAAAAGGGGGGGTGTGGACTTCCTTAGCCTAGTACACCAAACACAGAGAGAAAAGTGACAACACACAGCTTTAATTAAAATCAGCTTTAATTACTTCACTGCTTCCATTCCTCCTCAGCAGAAATTCCTCTACTACAAACAGAAAAATGAAGTCGAGTAACCTGTATTTCATTATTCACAACTGAATTTTATAGGTAGGGGAATCTTCAGACAGATTTTAAAGAACACTGAAGATGTGATAAAGTGATTCTATGTGGGGTCAGCCAAAAAAAAAAAAAAATCAATGAATGTGTGGGCAGACTTTGACGGCTGCTGTTCCCCAAGTCAGGCAGCTGGGAACAAACTCCACATCAGAGTGTGTCCCAGGCAAGGTTTCCACAGCAGTGACAAAACACCATAACCAAAAGCAACTTGGGGAGGAAAAGGTTTATTTCAATTTCTGATTCTCAGGTCCCACTCCATCGTCCAGGAAAGTAAAAGCAGGAACTCACACAGAGCAAGAACCTGGAGGCAGGAGCTGATGCAGAGGCCATGGAGGGGTGCTGCTTACAGGCTTGCTCCCCATGGGTTGCTCAGCCTGCTTTCTTACAGAACTCAGGACCACCAGCCCAGGGATGGCAGCACCTACAGAGAGCTGGGCCCTCCCATATCAATCCCCAAACAAGTGCATCACAGACAACCTAATAGGGATATTTTCTCAACTGAGGTTCGCTCTTCTCAAACAACTCTAGCTTGTGTCAAGCTGACATAAAACTAGACTGCACAGATGGATAAGGCTCATTTATACAAAAGCACAAGATTGAAGTAAACAAAGCTGTGAAGAAGGCATATGATAGAGACCCAATGTCCCCATAAGCAAGTTCAATGGGGAAAAAAATGGCTGTAAGTTCTTGTCGACCTGCAGAGCTAACGCAAGCCAGGCAATTCCTCAGTAGGGTTTGCTGGGTTTGGTTTTATGTCCTTGCTTTGGTGTAGGCTGTGCTCTGGTTCCCTTTCTCTTGGCTGTGGTAAAACACCATGACCAAAGGGAGTCAAGGGCTTCCCTCATCTTACACTCCTAGGTCCCAGTCCACCATTGAGGGAAGCTGAGGCAGGAACTCAAGGCAGGACACATGAAGAAGCACTGCAAGCTGGCTCACTTGCTAGACTGCTCAAGTTGAGTGAACTTTCTTATGCAAGCTAGGTCACCTAGGTGGGGATGGGGCCACCCACCCACAGTGAACAGGGCCCACCGACATCAGTTAACAATCAATACTATGGCTCTCATAGACCTGCCTAAGGTCAAGCCGATCTGGGCCACTCCTCAGTCAAGGGCTTCCCTCTCAGTTCATCCCAGACTGTGTCTGGTTGACAAAGCTGTCCAGGTCAGGGTGAGTTTTGCTTTGTTTTTTGTGTCTGATGCTATGATGCTTTATCAACTAACTCTGCAATTTTGTAGAACGTTAAAGGCCTACATAGAGCCAGGAGGAGGTTACAACTTCTTGGAGTCCAAATATGGAAGCTCCTCAGGAGCTACGGTGACACCATAAGAAACAGTGACACGGAGATGAGCAGAAAGAGGGACAGGAGGAACCCCAGACAGACACACAACACATAAGACAGTGTGGCTGTGCTCTCAGTCGGGGTTTTTACTGCTGTGAAGAGACACCATGACCACACCTCCTCTTAAAAAGGAAAACATTTAGTGGGAGCTGGCTTACACTTGCAGAGGTTTAGTTCACTATCATCATGGTGGGACGTGGCGGCACATAGACCTGGTGCTGTAGAGGTAGCTGAGAATTCTCCATCTTGATCTGCCGGTAACAAGAAGTGAACTGTTCCACACCGGGCATAGCTTGAGCTTCTGAGACCTCCAAGCCCACCCCAACAGGGACACACTTCCGCCAAGAAGGCCACACCGACTCCAACAAAGCCATACCTCCTAATAGTACCAAGCACTCCCTAGGTGCCAAGCACTCAAACACATGAGTCTTGGGGGACATTCCTATTCAGACCGTCACAGCATGTCATCAGGATTGGTGGAGAAAAAGGGGTGGGGAGGCTAATCAATGAGTCCCGTGTGCTGTTTGTCCCCCATGGATAAAAATCACACCAGCTCACAATATCCTCCACACACGAAGTAGCACCCAATAATTTACAAAACTGTCCAAAGAAAACATAAAGGAGCACCTTGGGGCCTCAGGATATAGAGCATCTCAGGTGCCTGCCCTTAATCGTCAGGCCCTTAACTGTCAGGCAACATTGATAAGATTCTGCATGCTGTAGCCAGGAGTGTGCGGCCATCAAAAAGACACTTCACAGAAAATGAAAATCAATGGCACAAAGTGGGAGCTGCTATTTTTAGCAGGCAACACTACCAATACTCTCCAGAACGTATAAAGACTGGTTCCAAGTCAGGGAGGGAAGATACAGCCTAATGGACAAAGGGCAGAAGTAGAAGTAGGACAAAGCGGCCATTAGCCATCGGAAGGATGGAGTGTGCAGGTGAGCGCCGACATGCCAGTCACGACACCACGAACTGGGGAAAAACTAACACGCCCCACAGCACAACGCAACAGGATATTTTTAAAGCACAATTTTGAAGGAAGGAGACTGGTTGTCTACTGGTGAGAGCAAGCATAGAGCTTAGCATGCTTTGGGAAATCACCAGGATGGTCTCGGATCTGATCATTAATGTACCTCTCTTCGGCACAGATGCCCTTTGTAGGCATTTTGATCAAGAAAAAAAAATGCATTTGCAAGTGAGAAAGATATACAAGAATATTGATAGTAGTGAGCTTGTGGCAGCCGAGACGAACAATAACCCACATATGTGTGACAGGAGAGTGCCTGGGTCATAACTACAGCTATAAGGAACCATAGGATTAAGTTAGAACACGGGCTGAGGGGTTGGCTCAGCGGGGAAGAGCATCGGACCTGGGTTCAGATACCAGAATCCACACAAAAAGCCAGGAGTGGCATGCTTTCTCCTTCAAGTCCTGCTTGAGTTCCTGCCCTGACTTCCCTCAGTGATGGACTGTGACCAGGAAGTGCAAGCTGAGACAAACCCTTTCCTCCTCTAAGTTGCTTCTGATCAGAGTGTTTCATCATAGCAACAGAAAAAAAAAAAAAAA
This sequence comes from Peromyscus leucopus, assembly GCF_004664715.2. Classification (NCBI taxonomy): domain Eukaryota; kingdom Metazoa; phylum Chordata; class Mammalia; order Rodentia; family Cricetidae; genus Peromyscus; species Peromyscus leucopus. The sequence goes on along the minus strand of NC_051081.1, from coordinate 54,848,546 downwards.
AAAAAACTAGAACATATCAAAAGGCTGCATGGGAATTGCATAAATAACCCAACTGTATCCATGACTTGTCTCTTAAACACGTACTGTTCAGGTCCATATACACAGAAAGAAGTCAGGAGGAGGGAAGGAATTCAGCTTGTGATTGTGATTTTATTACAAACATTCTTTAATGATATGCTGGTGAGGACCATTTGGCTGCTTTGATCATTCCAGAAATATAAGAGGAAGAAGATGATGTTCTAACCTATCCATTACACCTGTACCTATCAGAAGCAGCCTCACCTAAATTTCGAATTCAAGTGTTTCATTTTTACTATCTATTCCACGTGTATAATATGAATGCTAAGAGACAGAGGCCCCAAAACATTGAGAAATACATGACCAGGCACAACTCGTACAATGATTATCATAAGCAATAAAGTCAGGATTAAAGTGAGGTTGCAGTGGCAGAATTATGCCATCCACTCTGAAGCATAGGACAAGGCCAAGATACTAATGGCTTTCTCATTTATATTTAATGCGGCAATAGTAAATGGGGCTGAAGTGGGGAGTTACTTATGCAGAGAGTATGAGAGAAGGCTGCACGGTACTCCTGCCAATGTGAATGTGCGTCTACGAAACTCTACTGTTGGCCTTGAGGGGATAATAAAAGCAACTCTGGCTTTAAAGTCAGAGGAAGGACACATTCATCTTCCTTCAGCACATGCCCCAGCTTCTCTGTCTGGGTCTTCTGCTCTTCGGGTTGCTGCTTGGACAGAAGCTCCGAAACGTACCATCACTATCCTGTGTCTATCTGCAAGCATGTCCCACAAATTCCCCGCAATGGGGTCACATAAAGAACCACAGGAAAAAGCCGGGCGGTGGTGGAGCACACCTTTAATCCCAGCACTCAGGAGGCAGAGGCAGGCAGGTCCTCTGTGAGTTTGAGCCCAGTCTGGGCTGCAGAGTGAGTTCCAGGAAAGGCGCAGAGCTACACAGAGGGCCAGAGCACTCGGTGTGGAAAGCACCTGCTGATACCAGTTCCCTGCACTCATGAAAAGCTGGGTGTGGTATGCTTAACCCCAGTGTTAGGGAGCAGAGGCCAGCAGACCTCAGGAGCTCACCAGCCAACCATCCTAGCTGGAACATCAAGCCTCAGCATAGTGAGAGACCCTGTCTGATCCAGTCTACCTAGCTGGAGGTCCACCGCTGCCTTGGCCCTGCAGGCTATGAAGCCCAGTGCACAGCAGCGGAGAGCTGGGATAACCAGATGGGGTTCTCTCACTCCCAGCCGTCCCCAAGGTGGGAGGGTGGTCAAGGCCCAGCCAAACTTTCTCAGCCAGATTTGTCCCACCCCTTTTTTAAAAATGAAGACTAGTCTCCAAATTGGAGGAAGAGGGAAGCAAATCTGAACGAAAGCAGAAATGTATATATCACTCCACTACTCCCTACCAGATGTGGACTGAGGTTATCTGGAGGGATCTTGAACCATGTCATTTCAACCCTAAATACTTGCAAATAATTTTTGCTTGGGCCACAATGTCATTTTCTGGTATTTTGGCCTCTTTAGCCCAATTTTTTTTTTTTTTTTTGAGTATGAAGCCATTTCATACTTTTTGGAATTTGAGACAGATTCCTAAACAAACGTCCTAGGAGGTGGGTGTGGGTGGACGCTGGACGGAATGCAGAATCCGCTCAGCCTTGGAAAGCTTTCAGGTCAGCTCCCTGATGGTTAACCCCACAGCTGGGAGAGCCTGCTTCTCTGGACCAGTAAGTTCCTTGCAGACAGTGCTGCCATGATCCTAAAATGTCAAGAGAAGATACAAGCTCACAACACTGTGTCCCAAGGAAGAGACGGGGCAGCGGGATATCCCTTGAAATGTCACCTTTGATGGCACCATGCACCTGACCACGGTACTGACTGAGCAAAGAAATGCATCCCTGTCCTCAAAACAGCAAGCTGGTAACGTGGGTATGTGGAGGGTGGGTCTGAAATTCCCGAAGCAGAGCCTTTTAAAGAACAAATAATGAGTGTGTGGCAGGAGAGGGCCTGCGTTTCTGGGGCTCAGAGAAAGTACCATGGAGATTCTTGATTTCTGGTCCCTCATCACTCATAGGGCCACAGGTGGTACCCACATTCACCACCTCTAAGTCCTGACTCCCAGGGTGTGAACCTCCCCATCACTAGACTCAGTTCCCTTCTCACTGCATCTCTCAGCCTCCACTGTGAGCAGACTCCCCATCTCTCCTGCATGCCAGCAGCTCCATTCTCCCTCATTTTTGTCCCTGTCTGTCTAGCCGAACAGCAACTCAGCTCGTGGCCTACTACTGTGTGCCTCCGACTCCCCAGCTGGGCCATGTAGGTTTAATATTTTAGCTCACGGTAGCAGCAGCGTGGGGTAGCTTGGTCACGTTGCCTCTGAAGTCTGGAAGCAGAGAGAGAGAGAGAGATGCCTGCAAATGCCAGTGCCCAACCAGCTTTCACCTTTTTGTTTAGTTCAAGACCTCAGCCCATGGAATGATGCCATCACCTTTAGGGTTAGTTTGCCTGTCTTAATTAATCCACTCTAGACACACACACACACACACACACACACACACACACACACACACACACGTTCAAAAATACGTCTCCTGGATGATTCTAGATCCTGTCAAGTTGACAGTCAATATTAACCATCAGAGCAGACGACCTGTCTTCCTAGATCACAAAGAAACACACCTGCAGACCTGTAGATTTCTTCCACCCAGTACACAGCATAGCTACATATCCCCCGACGGCATTCCCACGGTAAGCCCCAGTGCCTCCTCAAGCCAGAGACAAGAATGGCTTCAGCAGCACGCTCACGATGTCATTAGACGCAGTCAATCCCCCAACACGCAGATTGGGGAGACTGTTTCCAGCTAAAAAATAAATAACTCTTCTGAACTTTGCACAATCAATTGATTTTGTTCTTTCTGCAGCAAGGCTGCTCAAAGCACCTCCCAACTGTCTCCATCAATCCTGCCAGCACCGCCCCAGCCACCAGACCAAACCACCCCACTGGCATCACCAGTGACCCAGATGGCTCAGATCCCAGCATCCATCAGTCTGACTCACCTCACCCAGTTCATGAGCCCCTGACACAGCTCCTTGGTGGCTCCCTTCTGAAAATGCCTTCATGTGGCCAGCTCTTGCTTCCCCTTCCTTCCTGGTTGTCTCCTGTAGATCTCCTTCTCCAGCCAACCCTCCACTCATGCTCTTCCTGAAGCTAGAAGGTCCCACAGCTCAACTTCGAAATTTTTCCCTCACAGGGCACCTCACATCTTATTCCTTCAAGCAGTGGCCACTGGTCAGAATACCATTCATTCCACCTCAGTGTGGATCAGTCTTTTAACGTAGGCTCTGGGGAGAGCGGCCAGTGCAGCAGCATCCTCCCTGGGGCGTCCCAGAATCATCACAAACTCAACACGTCTACAAAAGGAACGTTCCAGTTCCTTCCTGAATCCAAACCTTCCCCAGTCCCCCTTTCCCTCCTGGCCAGCTGTATGAAGACATTATTTCATAAACCTTTTTCTCATGACATCTTATAGAATCTATCTGCAAGATACATCTAGTGACTGCCCACTTTTCTCTGTGCCTTCTGTGCCCGCACAATACGATGCCATTGTGCATTGCCTTGATGCCGCAGTGATTTCTTCTGGTGGTTGGTGGCTGGGACCACCTCCTAGTGTATGTCTGTCCTTCACCCTCCGAGTCGACTTGATCACAGCCACCAAAGTGAGTCTACTCGGGTGGAATGCGGATTCCCTTCCTCCTCTGCTTCAATAAAATTGCACAGGTTTCCCATGATGGGACCTGAAATCTCTGAATGGCCGCCATGTCAGACAACCCAGATTCCTGCCATCTCTGGACCCTGCCTGACTCTGGCTTTCCCAGGCTCCCTCTGAGACACTCTTGTCTTCCACGGAGCCTCTGCAAGCTGCCAGGATGCACCACTTTCAGGCCTTGGTGACCTCAGTTTCCCTCAGCAATGTTCTTGCCCAGATGCTAAGTGGCTAAAGCATGCAGCTCCTTGAGGTCTGAGTTCAAATCCCACCTGTTTACAAAGTCCTGGCCACCCATAAAAATTGCTGTGTGTGTACTTATAAAGCTTTCCCTATATTTTCTTTTCTCTACAACACCTGTGCCCTGTCAAGCATCATAATTCACTTCCTCACACCATCAGCTATAGATGGTATCTCCCACGGCTGTTTCTACCCTGTCCTCTCACCTCCCACCTGACAGACAGCAAGAGGCAGCCCTGGTGTTGCTGTGTCAGAAGAGCACCAGGTACACACGTGAACTCATTCTTTATGTTGCCAGAGCATGAATGAATACAGGAGACCACCCCTGCCCCCGTGAGTCACATAAGTGACAACAGCGTTCTAAACCCGTCACTTAGCGCCAGCATGAGATTAGCGACATCAGCCTCACACTGTGAAAATAAGCAGCAGCCAAAGAGCGACACATTATGAAGCATAAATGTAATGTAAGTACATCCACAGCACTCCTTAAAACTCATCCAGGAGAGACCCGCAAGGAATTCACCTACATGGCATAAGAAGGGTAGACAGGTCTATTCCCCCGGCACTTAGACTCTGACAGTGAGAAAGAGATAAGAGAAGGTCTCTAAGCCTTCCTTTCCAGAGTCCAAAGGTACCTGTGAGAAGGGCAGAGGTGAGGAGAGGCGGTATCTTCCTGCCAGGTCTTGGGGTCCCGCTGTGCTGGTGAGCATTCAGGTTTCCTCTTCCCTTAAGTAGAAGAAAGAGGTCTCTGTACGAGGGCCCCTCCAGCTGAGAATGGGAGCCCTGGGTACGCCAGACTCAGCAGAGCACCAGGTACCTAGGGAGCAAGAGAATGGAGAGGTCAGCACAGGAATAGCTGTAGGGTGACAAGGCTCAGACGCTAAGAAGGAGCAAGGTGTTGACAATGATCTTTCTGTCTCCAAGCCCAAGCTGGGTAAACAGCTGTCTGAGAACTTAGCCCAGGAAGCATCCATAGAACGTGAGAGCCTGCTAGAGAAACAATGACGGCAACAAAGGCAAATGCCACCAGTGAATTAACAGATCAGCCCATCACTGAGGACCATCCTCCAGTCCTCAACCAGCCAGCTCCGTCCCAGCAGGATTCCTACAGGGAGACAGCGAGTGTTGCTCTCTATAGTAGACACCCAATGGAAAGTTTCTTCCCCTCAAGAAAAGCAACGTTGAAAAAACACAACTCAAGAATGCATAATGAGAAAAATGGAATTAGGAGAAACAAGAGCCATGGTAAACAGCGTGAAGGCGGGCACGCACTCTCCATTAGTAATTATATTAAATGGTTCCAATGGGATGCAGAGAAATCTACAGGGCTGGTAGGGGGTGGGAAGCAGCGAGGCCTGCTTGGGAAACACTTTGCAGATCTTGAAAGCTAAGGGTGGCCTATGACCCAGGAAATGCCTGAGATAAATGAAAGGACATTTACACACTAAGTCCTGCACACACATGATCAAAGTAGCATTACCCACACTAGGCTACAGGTGAAAACAACCCACATGTCCATTAACTGGTGAGTGTTGCGTGACCATGCAACTGTTTTGGTCTTGAAAGGAACTACAGTACTGATTCACACTAAGACACAAAGTGTGTGTGTGTGTGTGTGTGTGTGTGTGTGTGTGTGTGTGTGTGTGGTGTAGGCATGCTCACCTGTGCAGACAGTAATGAAGGCCAGAGGTTGATCCTGGGATGTCTTTCTTAAATCACAATCACGCCCATTTTTTTTAAACACAGGGTTTCTCACTTAACAAAACTTCACACAGGGTCTCTCACTTCACCAAAGTTCACCACTTGACCAAGGCTGGTGGGTAATAAGCCCGGTGGTTCTTCTGTCTCTATCCCCCAGTGCTAGGGTTGCAAGAGCCATGCCTGGGTTTTCACATGTGTTCTGAGGGGTTGAACTTGGGTCCTCAGCAAGCACTTTACTCACTGAGCCATTTTCCCCCAACCTGAAGGTCAATCTTGAACACACTATGCTAAGTAAAGGACACTGGGCACAGGAGCCCTTCATTATATGTAACCACTCATGGGCCAGACGTCCCAACACGCAAATCAATGGAGAGAGAAAGGCAACGCCTGGTTTTCTGAGATGCACTGCATGGTCCTGGGTTACTGGAGACTACCGAAAGCATTCTGGAATCAGGTCATGGTGACGGTCACAAGACCATCTGCAAACATACTCAGAACCCCTGCATGGGGACTCTAAGACAATGAGTTTTATGCTATGGACGGCAGGAATGGAAACCTATTACCTTAAAAGGGGAGGAAAGGAAGAGGGGAAGGAAAGAGGGGGGGAGGAAGGGAGGGTAAGCACAAGCCCCTGGAAGAAGCCAGGAGTATAGGGTAAGATTGCACCAGAATTTCTAAAACTTTTGCTTTTCTTCAAGTATGGCTTTGCTCACCAGGACTGCAACACTCCTGAAGGAACTGTGCTTGTTTTGATGGGTTTACAGTCATGGAGCACAAACCATCAGTGGCCATTTCCTGCTCCAGTATGAAAAGGCTTCCTGGTCCCTTCAATGAGGGCTTTAAGAGCAGCCATGTACGGGGCATCCTGGTAGACAGACCCTTGTCTCTTTGGTGTATCCCTCTCTCTTCCCTTACACTAGGACATCAGGCTTTTCCCATACAGCATGCAAACGCTCCTATCTCTTTTAACACTCATAAGCAGATTGCTCACGCCCAAGGCCTTTAACACTCACTCTATTTCTCCGGCAGAGGCCTAACCCCCTACTCCTAAGCCTCTCACCTGCATGCAACTGGCCTTGAATGGCTTCAGTACGCCTATTCCAGAAAATGCCACTACTAGGCTACTGGTCTATTCTCTGCCTTCACTTGGCAATAACTTCTGACTCTTCAGACAAAAGACAACGCAGTCCTTCTAGAGATGTACCTTGCTGCTGGTGGTCCCACATAGGAAGAGCCTAGAAATAGCATTGCGACCGCCATCAGGAAAGAGGCATTCTGCTCAGACAGCACACTGGTGACTGGAGCCTTTTTGAGCTGCATCAAGAAGAGCTTTGCCAAGGCCAGCCAGCTGCAAAACTACCCAGGTGCAGAGCTAGGAGCCCTGTGTCCCTGATCTTCAAACCTCTCAGGCTGCAAAACCCACTGGCTCCCTCATTCCCAAAGCTCATGGTCACAAAGCCTGTTTGCATCTATCATGGAAAATGGGCACAAATAAGACATGGAAGTACAAGGGATATCAATTGGGGAGAAGGAGACCAGTGGGAGTGGGATGAAACGAGAGGGAAATGGGGTGAATATGATCAAAATACATTACACACACACACACACACACACACACACACACACGTATGAAAATGCCACAAGGAACCCTGTTACCATGTATAATTAACATATGCTAATGAGGCACATAGAATGCATGTATTATGTACAGATGCCTTCCATAATGATGAGTCACTTGCATTTTAAATGTATTTTGTTATTTATGGACAGGTATGTGTGTGTATGTGTATGTGCCTGTGCCTGAAGATGTACTTATGGAGCCGAGAATGAGGAATCAGATTCCCCAGGGCTAGAGTGACAGGCAGTTGTGAGCTGCCCAGTGTTGGTGCTAAGAACAAAACTCTGGTCCCCTGCAAGAGCAGTAATAGTTACTAACTACTGAACCACATCTCCAGCCCCTCATTTGCATTTTTAGAGCTAAGTTGTCTGGAGACACTATTAATGGTGGTAAGTGGTAAAGGTGTTTTAAGTTATCTCTCATTGGCTTACTGATTTAGGGAAGAGAATACATAAAGAGCAATAGAGTTTGATCTTTTTTTAAAGTGTCGGTGTCTCTTCCTTGGCTATCTGTCATGCATATTCCAGTATACAGTCCCCAGGCCAGGACTGTGACTCCAGAGTATCCAGCACCTCTCACCCATCAACATGAGCCAGTGATGAGACCTGTGGGTGCTCAGCCCTCTCCATGTGCATCCAATGAGCCCTGCCAGTTTCCATAACCACTCTGAGGACACCAGCAGTGGACACGCTGGTTGCACCCTCTGTCCCGCAACTGTACTTGGACTCTGGCGGAGAGACAGGTAGGTATGACTGGTGTAGTGATGGGCAAGGAGTCCTTGATCTTAAGAATTTTCCTTCCAAGGGGGCTGGAGAGATGGCTCAGCAGTTAAGAGCACTGGCTGCTCTTCTAGAGGTCCTGAGTTCAATTCCCAGCAACTGCATGGTGGCTGACACAAACATCTATAATAGGATCAGATGCCCTCTTCTGTCATACAAGAATATATGCAAGTAGAGCACTCATATACATAAAATACATAAATAAATAAACTAAAAAAAAAAAAGAATTCTACACAACATGGAACCCCAAGTCTTCCCATGACCCTTCTAGAAATTAACAAAATTCACTTCCGTTAGTCCTAGTGAGCAAATATAATAAATTATGGAGTGAAACTTTTCATTTCCTAGCAGACAATCCCAATAGCGTTTAATTAATTCATGTCTTCGTACGAACATTTGTGGATGCCACCACAAATATAAAAGCCCCAAAAGGCCAAGCTTATGCACAAAACATTAAGAAATGATCTCACTGATTCCTTTCACCAGGTATATGCACATCTCTATAGAAGAGGGTTATATGTGATCATGCCGTATTAAATAAAGGCAGTCACTAAAATAATCAGGCTTGTGAGGAGAATACAAAGTTGGAATCATCACTTGGCACCTTTCCCAGCACATCCAACCATAGCTCTGGAGCTGCATGTGCCCCAGGACAGCCAGGACAGCTTAATACAAAACCATACTTAACTACAAACATTATGAGACTTTTTTTTTTCAACTTTATTTTGTAATTTGATTGCACAAATGTAAACGCTGTAGATGACAATCTGAATCTGTTGGCCTGTGGAATGGTGGGACAGGCCTGATAAACCTTCTCAGTGTCCGTGCCCAGGCATACCTATCCACACACATGTGCAAGCACGCCCATGTGTACGCTTGTGAGTCGGAAGTGACGGAGTAAGGTAAAGCCTTGCACGGGAAGGGTGCTGTTTCTTAGACCGGCCTCTTGCAGTCCCTGAAGAGCAATAACAGATTGACTGAAATGAGGAAGCAGGGTGTAAAGACAGCTGAGAAGGAACTAGCTCAGCAAGGCTGGTGTGCAGGACTCGGGGGAGCCCTAGCAGCTGTGGCCAGATGTGCTCTGAAGAGTGTTTCCGGAGCAAATGACTGTAGAGAAAGGGGAGGGGAGGGTCAGGATGGAGAGGGAGGAGGGAGGGAAGTGAGGAAAAGGAGGAGAAAGAGCACAGTGAGGGGGAGAGGAGGGGAAAAGAAGGGGGAAGGAGAGAAAAGAAAGGGAGGAAGAGAAAAGGCCAAAGATGCTCCCAGGTTTTCATTGTGAGCCGTGGAGCACCTGGCCGGGAGTGGCAGAGCACTTCTCACACCATGTGTACACCTGTGAGGCTCTAGGCAGGTGGCAAGCATGGGTCCCTGGACTGCTCTGGGCCAGACAGAAGAACTCTATGTGTCAGGAGACTGCCAAGAGCTCATCCGAGCATGGCCACCGATGGAGGAAAGGACAATAGACGTGTGCGGATGTGCCTCACCCCTCTAATGACAACTCACAGGGACACACAGCATAGGGTGCCAGTAGCAATCAATGTGGCCAAAGCGATGCCCAGTATCCTTTAGGAAGTCAGGGGACAGGACCAGACCAGGGGGCCCTCACACAGGAGGGGTGATGAAGTATGATGTCTCAGCCCTGGGAGTCGTTGCAGGAGCAAACACTGGGAGATGTGACTGAGGGTAAGAAGCTGAATCAGTGACAGGATGCCATCCCCAGGAGTAAGAAAGAGCTGGCCCTTCATGTGCTGATCTGGAAAGATGTCCAAGACACACCTGCAAATAAAAAGACAAAGTGCAAAATACGTGTATAATAAGATTACCTCCGTGAGCAGGACGGAAGACATACCGTTCTTCTAGAGGACGCCAGATAAAAAGAGAAAGGGCGTCAGTGGCCAATTTAATCCAAAAGGGAATTGACTCCACACTTTGCTCCTCTTTGGAACTTTTTAGTTTCTGCCTGTACAACCTTAGATTTTCAGAGATTAACAATCTTCGGCACAGTAAACTTTACCCACTTCTTATTTTTTCTTTTGTCTGACAAAGGATCACATACACCCTGTATAACATACCACAAACTGAGTTAAAGCCCTACAGGAAGGGCCTCATTCCCTTGCATTCCTGGCCACACAGAGGAACAGGGCTTGCTTTCTCTTTTTTTTCACTGCTTACCCTCAACACACACACACACACACACACACACACACACACACACACACACACACACTTGGTATACTGACATTTAGCCTCTGCTCACCTGCTTGTGGCCACGACTACAAAAGGAAGGACCTGGACCTATGACTCCTTGCACAGACACACAACAGAAAGGACCCAAAGGACCCGGCTGCTTCTCCCCAGGTCTTTCCATTCCCAAGGCCAGGACTGTCTTCTAGCGGCTGTTCATCACAACTCACTCCGGCTCTCGGCAGGGAGGTTCTCACAGCGGCTGCAGGCAGAGGTTTCCACATGTGTGAGCTTCTAGCCTTCAATATGAATGGGGGTCTTGTCTGGCTTCAATAAAGCACCTCTCTGTTTGTATGCATACTACACTGAGAGTCCTGTCTATGGGGAAGCTACCCTGTGCACCACAGCAATCCCTTTCGAGTTGTCTTGAAGGGACCTATTTAACACTTGCCCTTCTCTGAGGTAAATTAAGCAACTGATGCATTTCTAAAGGCAGCCCTGAAGCACTCTCATTGGCTCATTGGATATCAATTAATTGAGGGTTAGTTGTTTTGGGGTTTGTTGTTGTTTGTTTATAATTATCTTGCTGAAAGGAAAGGCCTCTGGTTATCCAACTATCACTCCTAACTCAAAGAAATCACTCATAAAAAACAAAACTGATTCTCAAGCTTCAAGACGCTCAGAAAGAACCAACTGATTTACCCGACTGGATGCCGAAGCAGGCACAAAATAAGAATCTTGTTGCCGTCGGGACGCTACACTAGAAAAAAAATCTAATTTATTTAGAGACATGCGACAATAAAACACTCTGTGACTTTAAAGGACTCAGGAAGCCGTTCCCTGGGCGACGTGTCTTTAAGAAGAATGAGGTGGGTTTGTGTTTGCTGAGCAGGAGGAAAATTTCTCCAAAGAGCAAGATGAATTATTTTTCTATCTAAAACATATGTGTGCTGGAAGAGATGGGGGCCCTAACAAGAAGACTGCCATGCAGGCATGGATGGTTCTCTATCCAAACACCAAAGGCCTAGACAGGAGGGAGAAGTGACTTGTATCGATCATGTGATTCTGTACTGTCCGGCATGTGCATTTTTAATGTATTACATTCATGTTATTCGCATAATGTAAGATTGAGCTTTTAGAGTTTACAAGTCAGTGTGGCTGGTTATCTCACAGGATCATACAGCTACACCATCATCTACGTGACCTCAAAACAGGACCTCAGGCCAGTGAGAGGGTACAGCCAACACGAATACGTGCATATCCAGGAAATGAATAAATAAAGAAAATTTTAATCTAAAATAAAACCCCTCAGATCGCTCACACAGTCATCTTCTGGTATGTACCCATGGTCTTGCGTCTTTCTGTAAAGTTCATACAAATAGAATCTAACCTTTGAAGTCTGGCTCCTTTTGTAGTTTCCGTTTAAAAGCTAAAGTTGAAATGACATATTTCTAGGGAAAGTTCCATTTCTCCAAGGCTATCTGCGTGTCTAAATCAGTTATATCTAATACCACAGATGACAGAAGATGAAACTCTCCATGCAAAGAGCATGCAGATGGTAACTGCCCACTTATCAGAGCAAAAAGCGCTGGGTCAATAGAGCCTTTTAAACATCTCACCAATGTGAAAGGACCCAGAGCTATTCTGAGGTGATAACGCTAGGCTCAAAGCCAGAAGAACAAGGGCCTCTCCGAAGTGGCGTACAGGTTAGGTCAATTCTCAAAATCCCCAAACAGCCCAGCCTCTTACCACAGTTCTCTGAGCCTTGTGTGACAAGAGCCCTCTCCATCATCACAGCCAGGGGCTGCAGGACACTGTGATGGGACACTACCTTGACACAATGAAGGTAGAAACCAAAGACACCAGCTTCCTTGTGTGGAAACCTAAAGGGTCAAAACTCCCATTGTCACAGGCAGAAGCCAGGCAAGTCTCGAAACAGAGACTTCTCACAACAATCAGAAAATAAAGTGCCAGGGCAAAGCCAGGTCATAAGCCCTGCATAGAGAAGTGAAATCAGAGTCATGGCTACTGCCCATCATAGGGGCAGGAGCTAGGAAGGATGGACACTCTGTTGCAAGGGCCATTTTCTACACAATCTGGTGGCATAATGCTTTCGGTAAGGGCGTTATGTTTATAAATACAGACTCCGAACTATAGGGCAATCACTGATTTTTTTTTTTTAAGTATAATGATGGGCTATTAATAGTGGTAGCCTGCAATCCCATACATATTCAAGTAGGAAAGTCAGAAAAACGAAAAGGAAAAAGACAATACATTGAAAATAGCTATCCACGAGGTATTATAGCTGCCAGGCCACCATATCAAAAATCACTTCAAACACGAGTGGTCTTAAAAAAAAAAAAAAAAAAAAAAACAGTTAAAAGATGTGGGTATCAGACCTCATCTGGGAAGTTCCTTTGTGAAGTGGGTGGCTGTTCATACAAAAATCACAACTTGTCAAAGTAAAGAGAGTGAGTGTCCGCGTGGTTCTTGGTCACAGATGGTACCTTGCATGTCACATTCCTGTGGGCTCAGGGCAATGAAGAAAGATCAAAAAGATTGTAAGAACCAGGGGCTGGGGAGGCCTGGACTAAAAGGTATCTTCTGGACACCACAGGACCACCACACTCAGGAACTCAGGGCTGCTGTAGTTGCCTGCATACAACCAAGCTAATCAACACTCCAGCATGGAGAGTGAAGGGTTCATCAGCCCCTACCCTAGCTGAGGAGATAATGATTGCTTCTGAGGAATCGGGAGTTTTTTTGCTTTAAAGGTATCACCCCTGACAGGTCCACTCTGCTCCCATGGATGGCCTCATACAGAGGAGTAAATGGGCAGCACAAAGTAGACTCACTGGGTTATTAAATTAAAAAAAAAAAATAGAGGGCACCCAGTTAGGAGAGGATAAAGGGCATGGATAAACCCAGGAGAAATTAAGGGGAGGAATGGGAGAAATGAATATAATCAAAATACACTGTATACATTTATGAAATTCTCAAATTATTGATATTAAAATATGAGTACAAGAGTGAAAAGAAGACAATCGCGCATTGCATTATTTATAAGAAACTCACTGAAAAGCTGCAGAAGCAGATTCAATGTAAAGGGTTGGAGAAACATGCACCATGCTAAAGCTGATCAAAAGAAAACAGAAGGACAAAGAGTTTAAAACAAGACCTATCAGGGTGCAGAATGTAAAGAGGCAAATTCTACCAGAAGACATAAAAACATGTACGCACTCAACAACAGAGTGCCAAGACACACAAGGCAAAGCTGCTAAAACAGCAGAGGAGAAGCCGCCATTAAATAGAGATTTAACACCATCCATGGGAAATGGACAAGTTCAGCAGGCAAAACAAAACTAAGCAAAAGAAAACAAAAACAACAAAACAAAACCCAGAACAGAGGAAGATGATCTGAAGAACACCAACAATCAACTTGATCTGGTTGATCTATAACCTCCCATTTGAACTCTATGGCTCCCATGAAACATCCTAAGCCATAAGCGACACATAAATACAAAAACAAATGAATTTTAAAAAAAAACAACAACACAGAAATCATACCAAGTTTCGTGCTCCTGCTTTGAAACCCAAACCAGTAGCCAAAGGATACCCAGGAAAAGCCCCAGCCTGGAGATGGTTAGGCTCCCCTAGACACTGTGAGAAACAATCAGTGTATGGACAAAAAAGAAGAGAAAAAAAACAGATATGTGTGCATACACACATATCATTCATGTGGGCTACAGGTGTTACTGCAATCTTAACACCACACACACACACACACACACACACACACACACACACATCATTCATGGGCTACAGATGTCACTACACTCTTAGCACAAAACAAGGCTCAAAACAGAAAAACAGGAGAGAATGGGGTGTTGTTCATTTAGGGATTTCTACCTTTAGCTGAAAACTAAAGACAACAGTTAGTGGTTTCTAACTTCTACTATTTGTTTGCTCATATTTTATGCAGTGCAGGGCTTGGGGCCCGGGGCCCATAGACCTCTCATCAACACTCTACACAACCTCCAGGCCCACGCTCCCCCCACTGTTTACATGATATAGTCTCATTCTTTCCCACCAAGAGGCACCTTGGATTTCCCTTTTGGACTGTCCTTTGCTTTTCAGAGGCATGATGTCTTCAGTCCTCAAAGGAACCCCATGAATAGAGTAAACCTGGTAGCATTCTCACCATATAGATGAGCAAACTGGAGACATCTGTGGAAGTCAAAGGCCTCCGCGTAAGTCCCGCTGCGGCCGAGGGCTTGGGCAAGACCCTTCTTCTCTGACCTCATCTGGTCTCATCTTGCACAATCCCTGACCACAGCTGCCACACTGGGAGGTGCCATGCATGCTGACTCTGCAGGCTGCCGCCTCCCTTCTGAGGTTCACCATCACAGGCAGATCTGCAGGGGCCTGACCCACACGGGAGCCAACGAGCAGCCCTTCCGAAAGAGTGCTGATGTTCGCATTGCTGTTTGGTTTAGTAACAGCGGGGCTCCTTCCTTCCTGGTCTATTACTCATTTTTCTCTAAGCCACCACAGCAAAACGCCTACCTTAGACCTCTGGCTCATCTGCTGAAATGCGTGTCGTGTGTGAAGTAATACCATATGTGTGTTGGGGTGAACCTTCATTTACATTTAAAAGTTTTTTGGTAGAAGAGGGCTGGCAGGCTGGCTCAGTGGGCAAAGGCATCTGTGCCAAGACTGATGACCTGAGTTGAATCCCCAGAAATCACATGGTAGAAGGTGAGAACTTCCTGCAAATCCTCTGATCTCCACAGGTATGACTGTAGACACACACACACACACACACACACACACACACACACACACACACACGGATGCACATATACATGCCAATTCACACATATACATACAAAATAAAGTATAATTTACAATTTGTTTAATACTTTACACTAAAATAACGTATTTCACTCTGAAATGAAACACAGCCATCACTTGGGATCAAGCCAGTGACGGCTCCAGCTTCTGCCTCCCAGACACCAAAATCTATAGATGCCCCAGTCCTTACATAAACTGTTAGTCTCTGCTGAGGCAGGAGAGAAAGGCAGGAAGATGATGGGGGGAGAGGGTGAGAAAGACCTCCAGCTGGCCTGGCTGACCTCCAGCTGACAGCATCAGAAAACAGCAGAAATGCCCAGAAAGCCCAAATTACCCACAGAGACAACTTACACTTTCCTAGGACACCCTTCAGGGACAGTAAGCAAAGTGTGCGACACAGCAGTGTCGACCTTGAGTTCCTACTCTTCGTCATAAATCCAAACGATGTCCATTAATCTGCCTTACAACTCCATTTCCAAATGAACATCCTTGAACATCTCCTCTTCCTGTTAAGTGGCCTTTCTGGACAAAGGGGGAGAAAGAGCCTTAGCGAGCGACCGTTAGAGATGTGACTGGAGAGTGGCCCTGGTGTGCTTCTCTGTTCCGTGACACACACCGTGATCCGCGTGAGGAGGAACGGGTTTATTTGGCTCACACGTCCAGTTCACAGTCCATCAGTGAGGGAAGTCGGGGCAGGAACTCGGGGCAGGCACTGAAGCAGAGCCCGTGGAGGGGCGCTGCTTACTGGCTTGCTCCCCGTGGTTGGCTCAGCCTGATTTCTGATACAAGCCCAGATCACCTGCAAAGGAGGAGGCTACCCACAGTAGACCGGGTCCTCCCACATCAATCATTAATCAAGAAAATGCCCCAGACTTGCTGACACACCACTGATGTCCCCTCTCCCCAAATGACTCTAACTTGTATCAAGGTGAGGAAAAAAAAAAATATGCCCAGCACCAGAGCCAACAGAATCCTATACACACCCATTGTAAAGAAACCTATAGAGAAGCCCACCTCACCTTCCTCCTCCTGGTATGCATTCAAATCATCTGTCTTTCTAAAAACCCCTGCTTGAGAGCTATCTTTAAGATGTCAGCTGGTAAATTCCCAATCCTGCTTCATCCTGGTGCACCATGGAACCCTAACTTAGTCTATGAAGCCAGGAACCCTGGTTTTGCCTACATGGGGGTTCCCTAAAGGAAGAGAACTTCCCCAGGGTCCTGCAGAGAGAGAGAGAGAAAGGGCTGTGTTTGTGTCCCAGTCACTGATGACAGAACCCACCCCCACCCCCACATAGCTCACACCCTCTCTGCTTTACCCTTTACACTCTGTCTCATACACTGTGAAGCTCTGCGATCATGTCAAGAGCAAAATCAAGGCAGGAAAAGGTCCTACCCTGAGTGTTTTCAGTCCATGGTTGGCTGAACCCAAGTGAGGACACAAGGAGCCAAATACAAAACCACAGTAGAAAAAAAAGTCAAGAACCAGAAAAAAAAAAAAAAAAAAACAAAAAACCCTGTTCCTTGTGAGTTATGAGTCTTTCCCTTAGCATAATTTTCCATGTTGATAAACCAAACCGTATTTAACACAAAATCCTGTCTCACAATCATTTTTGCTGCATAAGCTAACCCTGTTCCCAGGGCCACGATCTCCAAAAATCTTATCTAATTAGTGAATGATGTTTATTTAGCCATATTTAGATGTTTTCCATTCGGGGCTATTACATTTAAAAACGAAAATGAAAACATTAAGCATTTGTGAATAAATCATTTATTTCTCTCCACATTTAGCATGGTTTCTGGAGCTGGCTAGATGGCAAAGAAAAATAATACATCCTTCCTTAATCTAGCCCTTCCCCAAGCTCAGGCCAAGAGATTTATTTCTCTGACTGAGCCACCAAGATACATTTCACCTTCTCAGAGCAGAGCTAGTTCATCTATTAAAAAAAAAAAAAAAAAAAAGATAAGTTCCTTTAAGCTAATTCCTTTAAAAAACAAAAACAAAAACAAACTCTAAGTACTAATGATTTCATTTTTACCAAGAAAACCTTTATCTTATCTCCCAAGGTCTTTACTGTGGCTGTCCACAGTAACACTGTAACTTTACCCCATTTCTTCATAAACAGAACCGGGTAGAAAGCAAACACCACACCGACAGATTCAAATCTAATCAAATCAACACACACTAGGACTGTGTGACCCTTAAGTGACTTTTCTTATTTGCTCATCAGGAGTTGGTTTATGCCTGTGCATGGCTTTGAAAATCACTAACATATACCTCAAGCAAGAGTTTTGTTGTTTTGTTTTGTTTTGTTTTATACAGTGTCTCATGGAGCTCAGGCTGCCTAGAACCCACTATGTAGCAGCAGAGGAGGATCTTGGATTCTTCATCTACCTGCCTCCTCCTCCTGAGTGCTGAGATTACGGCTGTGTGCAAAGCTAGGGATCCAGCCAAAGACATCATGCCCAGGCAAGCACGCGACCATCTGAGCCACACACCCTTAGCCCCTCACCTGTGATCCTCATGGATCCTCTTCCTTCTCCTCCAACCTGCCCTTTCTTTTTGGTTTCTGAGACAAGGCCATGCAATGCAGCCCAAGCTGGCCTAGCGTTCACTCTGGAGCTGGTCTGGACTCACTGTTATTCTCCTGTCTCAGGCTCCCATGTATTAGGACGACACTCACACATCACTAGGCTCAACCTGGAGTTCAGGGAAAAGTTCAGCACACTGAAGTATGGTTTACAAGGTCCTATGAAGGAAATGTTTAAGTGTGCCTGGCACATGCTTCTGTCCCGGGAGCCCATCGGCTGCTCTGTTCCCTGAAGATCTGAGCTGCTCCCCCACTGCCTGGGAAGACAGATCCAAACAGTGTTCAGAGCAAGGATGTGCCAGACCCCCTCACCACCCCCTGAACATCGAGCAGCACCTCATTTCAGGGTAATCTGTCTCACTGTACCTGGACTTCAGTCCCATGCGAGCTCTATTTTGTTGACACAATAAAACGCATGCGTCCCGGGTCTGTCTCTCTGTACTTCAGAGCTAATACGTTTATTTTCAGGCTCTGAAAATACCCCATTTGGCAAAGCTCTCTGCTAGGGAACAGAGGGGTGGTGGCTTCCCCCCCGTTTGTCCTTACCATGCTAGAGCCACCTGGGGAAGCAAGCCATGAGGCCCTGACTCCTGCTGGAAACACACACACACACACACACACACACACACACACACACACACACACACACACGGCCACTGCACAGGACAGGAAGTGGGAGAGCCAGGAGTTTTACACCAGAGCCAGATGCAAAGTGAGAAAAGACCGAGGCCGGTGAGGGGGAGGAGGGGTCCTCCAGGAGGCCCAGGGTACAGTGCACACGCCAGGCAAAGCCCGGAGCTTTCAGAGACGTGGATAAGATATGGGCCAGCTATGAAAGCGCACACAGAGACACCGAGAAAAAAAAGTCTTCTCAGAAAGGGGGTCAGCAGCACAGGGGTCACGGAAGGACAGTAGAATCTGGGTCACAGAGCAGCTGGCTGGGATGAGGGCTTAGCGTTCGGGATGTGTGCCTTCATAGGGCCAAGCACAGGGGAGGGGAGGCCCTCCCCACCAGCTACCCTGCACCCTCAACAGCTACTACTTGCTTTGAACCTAGAAGGCCAGAATGCTAAAAGGAAGTTCCCAGTAGCTGTGTAAGGGGCTGGCGAGAGAAAGGAGGGGAAACTGAGTCACCTGGCAACCAACCTGAGGCAAAGGTGAGGAGCAGTCAGGTATATTCCAAAGCTGAGGAGTTTTGTTAAGGGAAAGGCTAAGCTCTCCACACTAAAAACAACAAACAAATAAATAAATTGAAGAACATCGAATTTGATGCTGAATTGAGCCCAGTTAGTAGCTAAATCCCCATGGTAGAGCCTCAGGCATGCGCAGATGGGCCAAACTGGGTGGGAATCCACAGTGTCAACTAGACCCAATTCACAATCATCTGTGAAAACACAGCACCAGGACCCACCATGTAGCCAGCCCATTCCTGGGAAAGTGACTTCTCCAGAGAGGGATGGGCCTAGTCAGAAGGTCATTAGCTTTGAGAGCTTGCTTGTCTCAGTCAGACCTTCCACAGCAGCGCCACCGTCCAGGGAAAGAGGAGGCCAGCTGCACAGGTGAATGTGTATTTTTGGTAGGAGGAGGAAGAGGGAGGAGGAGGAGGAACAAGAAAAGGAAGAAGAGGAGGTGGGGGAGAAGACGTAGGAAGAAGGGGATACTGTCCCAACTGATTTTAGGTACTGTATTTTTTCTTTGTGTGTGTGTGTGTGTGTGTGCGTGTGCGTGTGCGTGTGCGTGTGCGTGTGTGTGTGTGTGTGTGTGTGTGTGTGGTGTGTGTACATAGGTATTTGTAAGTCTGCATATGTGTGAACACATACATGTGGGTGCATGTATCTATGAAGGCCCTGTCACACGTACATGAGAGTATATGAAGTTTGATGTTAGACCCATCCTCTAGTCACGCTTCCACCTCTTCGAGCCGGGGTCCCTCAATCAATCAGTCTAGCTAGCCAGCTCCGGGAAGCCTGTGTTTGCCACGCCCACCTGGCGTTTAAACCAGATCTAGAGATTCCAACTCCTGATCCCCATGCCTATGTGGCAAGTACTTTAACCACCACTGAGCCATCTCCCCGGTCCAATTAGTAATGTGTTTTATTTAACCCGATGCAGCCAAAATACAGTCATCTCAACATGTGATTCACAGAGAAATCCCTACGGGCGCTCCACACTCTGTTTTCACACTGTTCACCCACGTTCCACACAGCGCAAAGAGGACAAGCCAGAGCAGCCAGCTGCCAAGCCCCACAACACACAGGCTCCAGGGCTGTCCCATCTCCTCCATCTGCCTGTGTTTATGGCTGCCAGCCACACCAGGGCGGTCCTGACACCCAGAGACACAGTCCCTATCTGCCAGACAGGCAGGACCCACTCACGGCCTACATCTGCCGCTAATGGGCCCGGTTGAGCTGCTGCTCCTAGCTGGAGCTGGACCTGTTGCCTGAATCCAGGACAGAGCGGAAAACAAAGTCGCTGTCAAGGAAGCAGAGCAGAGAGCCAGAGAGGGCTGAAGCCAGGGAGTATTAAAGCATTAAGAGATAAGAGCCACTCTGGGCAGCCAATTGGCCGGCAGGAATTTCAAAGGCAGATGAAGCCAGTTCCTTCAGGATGTGACAGTGTCTGGCTGAGGGCGGGGCTCGGTCGTTACTCAGCCTGTGGAAATCGACACCCCTGCAGGGTCAGCCACCCCACAGCCATCAGAGAGGGACAGGCTGTGGCTCTGGAGCAAATGGCTTCTGTGGGTTCCAGCTGGACAGATTTCTAGAGGGCAAGTGGAATGCAAGAAATGCCGATCATTTAGGAATTCATGTTCTGCACACCACAGAATATAATGCCCTACCTGTTATAGAAAGGCCTCACCAATCCCTCATACCCACATCCCTGTAAGTCCTTACCCTCCCCATAGAGTCCTCAATCAGTCTTCACAACCCCAGAACCAGGGACTTTCTGACAAGTGAATAAAGTAGGTAAGAACTAATAACATAAACGAACATAATGAATAGTTGAGACTGCATTTGGACTTGCAGGGCTTTGGTGGGAAAAGATACAGATGAACCCCCCCCCCCCACACACACACACACACACACTAAATCCTCCTGGAGAGGGCCTCATGCAACTGAAAGATACAAAGGCTCTGCAACTCACACTGGGCCTGGGGGTGGGGGGCACCACATCGAGCACACAGAAGCTGTACAAACATCCACCTGAACCTTGCCCCCTATGGATTCCCGCTCTTCTAGGAATAACAGGGAAAGCTGTTTATGGAAGCCCAGCACGGCCAAGCACACCCTTGGCTCTTACCATGAACTCTGCCTCCTCACCCCAGCCTCTGGAGCTCCTCCATGCTGGCAGAGTCTCCATACCTCTCAACTCCTGTGTTAACGCAGCCTAGCTCCAGCCCGACAGCAGACCAGAGTCAACTGAAGGGGGCAGATGCCATGGGGCACACACGTGACTCCTAGAAATCCAGACACAAGCCCACAGCTGAGGCGAGCCATCGAAGAGCAGTGTGCAAGAAAAGCCAGTATCCTGAGTCCTAAGGATGGAGAAGCAAAGAGGGGAGCCTGGTTGTTAGGGACACCAGGGCAGCTACCTCAGCCTCCAACCACTGACCCCCAATACCTTGTGATGAGAAAACAGACACCTGTGGGTTCAAGTCCTTGTTAGTAGACACTCTGCTGTTACCAAAATATATGGTGACTTATATGAATACATACAAACACTAACAGTTACTTGGAGGGGGGGCACGCTCTGTGTGTGTGTGTTTGTGTGTGTGTGTGTGTGTGTGTGTGTTTGCACTCCAGGCTGTGTACATACTATCCTATTTTCATCTCTGTGGCAGTAACAAGAGACCATGGCCTAAAGCAGCAGATAGGACGGAAGGGTTTATTTCCGCTTACAATTCCAGGTTACAGTCCATTGCGGCAGAGAAGACGCAGGGCAGGAGCTTGAGAGAGCTGGTCACACCACATCCCCAGCCAAGAGCAGAGTGGAACAGAGTCAGCCATGCGGCCTCCTCACTGGCTCCTCAGTTGACTTCCTTCACTCTTCAGCAGTGCAGAATCCAGCTCACGAAACAGTTCTGCCCACATCCAGGGTGGGCCTTCCTACCTCAATTAACAATCCAGACAATCCCCACAGACATGCCCAAAGGCCAGCCTGATCTAGGTAAATCCTCAACTGAGACTCTCTTCCCAAGGGATTTCTTCTAGGTTGTGTCAAGATGACAGTTAAAACCAGCCAGCACACATACCACACATCATACACATACTACACACAGGCACACATATCCATTAACCACACACACACACACACACAACACACACACACACACACACACACACACACACACACACACATAAACATGTACACACACATATCCATCAACACACACAAGAACATATGCACAAGCACACACATACATACACACATATACACACACATATCAACCACACACACATACACAGACACACATAAACACACACACACACACACATCCATCAACACACACATACAGGCGCACACACATGAACATATACACATGCATGCAGGGACACACACACACACACACACAACACGCACGCACGCACGCACCACGCACGCACGCGCACGATACAGGCCATTAGTGAATGTGTCCTTGTTAGTCTTTGCAGGTTAAGATGCCATCAAGCAGGGTGAGCCTTCATCCAGTGTGTCCTTATGGGGACAGATAGATGACAAGAGGCAGAGGCAAAGATGATCATAGGACCAGAGTGACACTTTGGCCTGGATTCCAGGCCATCACCTGCGGCTGCCAACCCCCCACCCACCCCCATCTCACTCTGTGTAAACTTCCAGCTCTCATCCTAGGATAGCAGGGACTTTCTCTCTCCTTTCTAAGCACTAACATGCTGGGCCTAGGGACAGGGAACTTGGGGAGAGCCCAGAGCAAGGACAGAAGTTGGGGAGACATGTTGAAAGGCAGGTTCTTGGGCCTCAAACAGATGGAATCTTTTCCTTTTTTTTTTTTCAATTTCCTGCCACATCTGGTCTCTTTATCTTGCAGACTGCCTATAGCAGTTACATCTCTAAGCAGCAAAGAAGGAATTAGGGTCTCCACACACACCCAGTCAGCTCTGACCCGCCCACCTGAGGACTTGGAGTGTCAAACTGTGGCCATGGCCATGTGGTCATGAAGAAATAGACACTTTTTAGCTGACAAGTTCCCCTACCTGGGCTTCCAAGCCCCACAGTCATCTGGAAGCCCTTGCTTTGCTCAATGTGACACACCGCAAGGCTCAGCCCACCAAGAGCCATGGCGGATGGTCAGGAAAAATGAATCTGCGCGTCTGATCATACTTGCCCACTTCCAATGCACAGGTCCTGGACACACCTGCCCGTGCTTGTGAGTGCACAAGTTCATGGATGCAATCTTCAGAGGCCACAGGCTGTTCTCTCCTAAGGCAGAGTGTGTCTGCGTGGCAGCTCCCTCCCTAAGGAAGAGCACAAGCCCTCCTCCTGCCTCGGCTGGCAAGCACACCTGTGAACAGCTCAGCCCACCACTTTTGAGGCAGTCACTCAGGTCTTTGTTTCAGAAGGATTTCCATACATAAGGGTGAGAAACTCCTTTACCCCTGCTGCTCCTGGGGTTCACATGCCAGCCCATCTCTTCAGCACTTTCAAATGGAAACCTGCCCACACCAGAGAGCGCCTGTTTTCGCACCTAACCTGTACAGACCACCACCACACCCAACGCAGAGCATTTCCTCAGAACACTTTCCCGCAGACCAGCCTGCTGAGTACAGCCTAGTTCTTAGTCCTAACCTGATGTGTCAGTCTCATCCAATGGCTCCTTCTGGTACACTATGGATGCCTCAGGAGGAGGGCCACACCTCTGTACCACATGCAGCCTCAGGCTGCAGATGCAGCATGTGTCTATCAGACCCTCAGCACCTGTCAGAATGGAGTTGTCTACGCACTCAGCATACCAAGTCCAGGACCCCAGAGCTTCTACTGTGCATTCTGGCAGGATTCTACCCCCCTTCCTCCAGAGCCAGTGCTCCAATCGGACTGGCCCTGCTCCAACCCAACCTTCCAAACAAAGGGCCAGTAACATGGGATGTGCTGTGGTCACCCTGGAGAGTGACAGCTCAATGATCCTGGTTTTCACTTACGATCTACCCACAGAGACCCCAACTAGCGAGCTGCTCTGGAGTACTGTCAATCATTTCATAGCCTGGAAGAGCAGGAAGAGTACAATGGGCCGTGGGGAGGGGAGGGGTTCCCAAATGAGTAAGTTCCTGTCTTTGTAGTGCTGATGGTTAGTAAAGGAAATAAGTTACACAGATCATCACAACAGATAAATGCAACGGAGGGTTCTGAGGGAAAGTTGTCATCAAGTAGCTACCGAGGAAAATCTACCTTACAGGAGGAGGGAGGGTGGGGGCTAAGCCTCGGGCAATGTAAGCCTAGGAGGACATAAGCCTAGGGGAGCCAGGGCTACAGGAACTCTGAGCCCAGGGGAGCCTGGGTCTAGGCCTGAGCCTTAGCTCTGTCGTCCTGCCTCTTCTCTGTGTACTTCCACTTCCTTCTCTGCAAAACACCAGTGTCAGGAAGAGTGAAGACATGAGTGATTCTCCAGATAAGGAAACAGGTGTTATCTGCGGGCAGATCATTTGAAGTCTGGTCTTGACACAGACGGCAGCAAAACAGTCCAAATCGGCAGCTACTGAGAGATCAGCCCTGGGATTACAGGTTTGTAGCCAAAGCCCGGCTAGCTCAGTCCACAGAGCATGAGACTCTTAATCTCAGGTCGTGGGTTCGCGCCCCATGTTGGGACCTAAATGTTGTTCGAATCCTAGATGGTCTTTTAATAAAAAAAAAAAAAACCCAGGGCCAGATACCAGGGTGAAAACTGAAAGATCACAGAAGCAGAACAGCCAGCCACTAGTTTTTACCTCTACAAAATCCTCAGCCTCAAGACAGCAGGTTCCTGTTTCCTCACACCTTATATACCTTTTTGTGTCCTACCATATTACTTCCTGGGACTAAAGGTGTGTGTCATCACTGCCTGGTTCTGTTTCTCTCATGTAGCCCAGTGTGGCCTTGAACTCACAGAGAGATCCAGACAAATCTCTGCCTCCCAAATGATAGGATTAAAGGTGTGTGTGCCACCACTGCCTGGCCTCTATGTCTAATTTAGTGGCTGGCTCTGTCCTCTGATCCCCGGGCAAGCTTTATTGGGGTACACATTATATCACCATACAGGTTGATCAACCCAGGGGTCCAGGGGCTCCGCACAGGCCATGGGGTTGCTGGAGGTGTCTGAGCAGGGAATAACCAGGAGTAAGTGGACAGGAGGCTGAGGGACATCAGGGGACCAGCACAAAGCTTCGTATGAAAGCCCAGTGATACCTGTGATGCTCCTTTTTAAGAGGGAAATATGGAAAAGGAGGCTAATGATGCCAAGCACTGAATGTTTCTGTGAAGGGAAACTCCTCCTCCCAGAGTCCTGTGAGGACTCAGGGACAGTGGGGGCCCCTGACGGCAGGCTGGCTTCCTTCAAGGGATGACAGCAGATTCACTGGGGAGGGTGTAAAGAGGCCCAGGGAAGGATATAGAAATCCAGTGTTTGATTCCAGAAAGGAAGTCACCTTTACAAGAAGGTGCAGGAAGCCCATAATAGGGATGGGGCGGGTGGTAAACAGAATTTGTGAGCTTCCCAGGCCACTGGTCAGGTAACAGATCCACAATCTGAGATGGGCTGTCTGGCCAGTTCCCAGGAGGTCAGGGGACAACCTAGTTTGATGTATCTGTCAAACAGTTCCATCCTCAAGACCCACCCCCCTCTTCTTGTATTTCCACCCCAAACCCAAGCATGCCCTGATGCAGAGACTGTGTGAAAACTCGTTCTTTGAAAGCTTAGCACATTCTCCCAGAAGCATAACATTGTATCAAATGCTTACGGTCCTTAGTTAGGTAACAACCCAGCAGAGCCCGCCAGCCCCACGCATGTCAGACTCTGAGACCTTTCCTAGTGGCCATCACATGGTAGTGTGAATGAGAATGCCCTCCATAGGCTCAGGCGTTTGACCAATTGGTCCCCAGTCACTGGAGCTCTTGGAGGCCATTCAGGAGATGTGGCCCTGCTGAAGGAGGTGTGTCGCTAGAAGGGACTTAGGTAGTTCAAAGCGTCACAGCACTTGCATTTCACCTTGTTTTCCGTTTGCTGTTGGGGATGTGAGCTCTTAGCTTCCTGCTCTGGCCAATCATGCCTGCCACTTGCTGCCATGCATTATGGACTCTTCTTATCCCTCTGGAACCATAAGCTAAAACTAACTCTCTTCATTAAGTGACTCGGTCATGGTGTTTTAACACAGGGACAGAAAACAGATTTAAAAAAAAAAAGCCACCACTGCTGGAAAGCTGGAGGCCCAAGATCCCAAATCCCATGCCACCACAGCCTATCACATTGATCCCCAAACCCATGATGCTACCATAGCCTACCACATTGATCCCAAAGCCTATGATGCTACCACAGTCTACCACATTGATCTACACCGTAGATGGAGGCCATATTTTCTTCATTTTCTGCAGACTTCTGAGCCCGATTTCCACATGTACCCCATGAGATCTTGGACTAGGTGGGAGTAGACCATATATACCTGTCCTATGGCTGTGAGAGCTGCATCTATGGTCCATATGATGCTCAAAGCCTGTACATGACCAAGGCTTAACGGACATTAGTCCTGTCTCCTCCCATTCCAGCATCCAACATAGAGTGCCCAATCAAACACCGGCTGACACATGACTTCAGGCCAACAGGAAGCTGACTCTAGAAGCAGACTCTTCCCTAATGCTGCATCCAGCTTAAAAACTCATATTCGAGGGCAGTGGTTCTCAACCTTCCTCATGCTGCGACCCTTTAATACAGCGCCTCACGTGGTGCTGACCCCCAACCATAAAATTATTTCATTGCTATTTCATAACTGTCATTTTGCTGCTGTTATGAATCACAGTGTGGATATCTGGTTGCAACCGCTGGGAAACAGTCATTCGACCCCCCAAATGGGTCGAGACCCACAGGTTGAGAAGTGCTCTAGAGGAATCCTTCCCCAGTTCTGCTGAGCGAGGAGGTCCTTTCATCTTCCCTAGCTTACTACTCACCCTGCAGCCTTGGAGAACAGCCACCCTTCAGGGAGTGAAAAATACACCCTTTCCTTGTAAAAAGTCCACGCAAACAGATGCATCTGTAGTAGGTTACTCTATAGCATCAATTCTTCTAGAAAATACTACTGCAGTTT
This sequence comes from Peromyscus leucopus, assembly GCF_004664715.2. Taxonomy (NCBI): domain Eukaryota; kingdom Metazoa; phylum Chordata; class Mammalia; order Rodentia; family Cricetidae; genus Peromyscus; species Peromyscus leucopus. The sequence continues at coordinate 54,821,513 of NC_051081.1, read as the reverse complement.
TGCTACTGGACCTAGGAGAACATCTGGGTCAACACATTGGGGCTCTCCCGCGGGAACAGGGGCCATCTAGGCAAGCAGACACTTGCCAAGGTCAGACAGTGGGGTGGAAACACCGAGGGGAACCAATGCCCTGCAGACATGTGAGCAGTGGCTTCAATTAATTTCTCCAGCTAATTAAGAAAAAGTATCCATGTGTATCTGCGTTTGGGAAACAAAAGACTGAGACTAGCCTCAAATAACTTCTCCAGCCTAGAAGGAATGAAGGGCACCTTCCACCAAGACCCAGGAGAGATGTAGCAGTCTGCCTTCCTAAGAAGCCTTCCACACACCTCTCAACCAGCCTCAATATGGAAACACCCCGGGGGGCGGGGGGACTAGAGGTGCTTCTAGGTCAGATGAGCATCTCCCAAACAGCTCAAGATCATAGGCTCTCAGGAGAGCAAACACATCCCCGTCCTATTCCAATAAGAGACGAGGGAAAGGATGATAGATGCTCAGAAGAACTAACTCCAGGCCAGATCCACCACAGCCCCATGCAGCCAGGGCACCTGGTTGCTCCTCTCCAGCCACAGTGCCCTCAGAGTCACAGGAGGACTGAGGACCCGTCTCTATCTGTAACCCTTAGTGGCTCAGGACAGGTTCCTTCCAGCTCTCTCTGCCACTATAGAAAGAGGCCTTCCAGAGGAGATATTTGAACAAAAGGAGGCAGCAAGGCCAAGTGAGGAACCACAGTGGAAAAAACAGCCTTCTCAGTCAGGCAACGTGGCTCCTGGCGTGGGGCCCTACCACCGCTTGCGAGCAGAATGGCACGTTAGCCCTGAACACCGCAGCTTCTGTAACACGGTGTGTGATTTCTTTTCCAAGTCCCAAGCCACAATAAGGCCCAGGAGAAGCCACGTCGTCTAGGAACAGACTGGAAAACAGGCACTGCAAGCTTGCAAACAGGAGTTCTGAGAGATGCTTGTAAACTACATGCACAGGACTGTCCAGAGCTTCCGTTTGCTCGTGGCCTGTGGACTCCTGCTTCATGCCTCTGAGTTCATCCTTCAGCAGTTCCCCTCGATGGGGGTGGGGGTGGGGGGATCAACATGAGAACTGGAACATCTTTAGGAACATGAACGCCAGGGGCTGTTAGTAGAGTATTTGCCTAGCATTCACAATTCACAAGGCCCTGGGCTCCAACCTCCATACTACATAAACTGAGTATAGCCGTCCATTCCACTAACTCCAGTACTCCAGGGGTGCTCACTGGAGCTCAGGACATCTTCAGCTACATAGGGCCAGCCTGAGCTGGAGAGCCTACAAAAACTCACTAGCAAAAACTAAAGAAGAGCCTTTATATCAAAATGTTTACTCCAGAATTCAAATTGTGTGGGGTCTGGAAAATTTCCCTCCTATTCTCGCTGAGTTACGGGCACCCATTTTCCCAGGAGGCTCACATGGATCCCTGGCGAGTGAAATAGGTATGTGTGGGAAAGGCTGGTATTTGGCTCTAGAGGCCACAAGGGGCACCCGGCCCCAGGCCTCCCTCTTCAACACGGCTATAGCCATTCGGAAGCCAAGTGAGGACTGTCTGCTGGTCTCCTGAAAGACCACCCACGGTTCCCACTCCACAGAGGCAAGTCCAGAGTCTTGGCCTGCAATTCAAAAACCCCTCCAGACATACTTCCTGAGCAGTCTTTCAAATGTAACAAAAGCAAAACTGTGGAAGAAACTGGGGGGGGGGGGGGACAGACCTCTGGTATCACTGACAAGGCATAAGGAGCAAGTTGTTGGGCTCTGAGGGAGCCAAGGGGGCAACCCCGTAGGAAAGGTCCTTCACACTCTGCATTCCTTTGCTGGGGCCTTTCCCGCCACCCTGGCTATGCCTCATGGGTCATCTGACCCCACGTCCCTCCTTTAGAAAGGCTCTGCCCTCTCACCCCAGGGCGCTGCGACCACCTTGCCTTCCATCTGGCATTGTATTTCTACACATCTCTTAGCAGTTTAAACTCTCACCCTCGCCAGCGTCATTGAGAAGGAGCTGTCTCCCAGGCACCGACTCCTGGAAGGTACTTCCTTCCTAAAACTGTCCTAAGCAAGATGGGACTGTCCTTCCATCCTAGGTCACAGGCACCCTGGGAAGGGTTTCCAGGGCCTTGACTCGTCGTCGGTACCCGGCCTTTGACCCCGCACCACCACACAGGCTGCAGATAACTGTTCCCCAAAAAAAGCATCCTTTTAAATGTCTTCTGAAAAAGAGACCAAACAAGAGCTAGAGCAAACTTTAGGAACGACCACCAGGGACCCGCCTAAGGTGAAGAAGTCGCCTCTTCCCGCCCAGCGGCCGGGAAGCCTCCTGTTAGCACGAGCGATTAGATCTCTGGGCTCCACAGATGGTGTAGAAAACCGGGAGCGCTGCGGAGCGCGGGATGCGCGAGACCTGAGGGGACTTTCTAGAGCGGGCGGGGCGCAAGGGACACAGACACTCCTGGGCCAGAGGCCAGCAGAGGACGATGACCACGGCCAGGCGCAGACGAGCACTGCGGGGTACTCGCCACTGCCGCTGCCAGCTGGAACCGACCCGACCTTCCCCCACGCCCTCAACCCTGTCCACGACCAGGTCGCGGCGGGAGTCCACCCAAGGCCTGCAGACGGCCGCCCACCCGGGCCACTCCAGCCCAGGGCACCATGCGCCTGCGGCTGGAGACTGCCCCGCGGCGCACATCCCCAAGTGCAAGCGGCCAGGGGGACGCGGGCGCCACCCGAGCGGACACTGGGAGCAGAGCCCTCCAACCTCCGCTCCGGAGTCCGAGGGTCACCGCCTGGCAGCAGGGGTTGGGGGGGGGGACCGATTATCAGCCCCCGCACAGCCCCGTCCCGCGCGGCCCGCTCGGGCGATGCCGACACAAAGGGGACGCGCGCGTCACCCACCTGGTCCCGCGCGGTCCGGGCTCCCGCTCGGCCTCGTTGCGCGCGGCTGCGATGGCCCCGCCCGGTGCCGGCTCGCGGGTGCCGCTTGCCCCGTCAGCCTCCCGCGCGCAACCCGCCCCGCAGCGCAGCGCCCTTTATGCCTCCCCGCCCTGCGCCCCGAGAACTGCGCGCGGGGTCGGCGGGGCGCGAGCGCGCACTAAGCGCGGGCGCGGGAGGCAGAGCCAGTTCGCACGCCAGCGCCCCCTGCCGTCCAGAGGTGCTGCAACGTCCATGCACCGGCGGGTAGTCCCCTCTAAAGCAACCCCAGAGGGTCCCCGTCAGCTCACTGATGGGGATGCCCTGGAGGAAAGCAAGGATGCAAAGAGGCCGCGGGAAGGTGGACCCCTGCTTCAATACTATAAAAACAAGTACCAGCAGCTAGAAAGAAATGCGTGAAGCAGCCTGACGCTGCTAGGCGGGAGCTGGGAATATCCCTCACCTGGGCATCTAGGACCCTGGGATGGGGTCCGGCCATGTAAATTGGAGCCTCTGGGCTTGCCAGGACCTGCTTGATGATCCTGCCCGTGAGTACTTGACGATGAAGACTGTAAGCCCACGGACAAGCATCACCTTTTCACCCTCACACCTGGAAGCAGATGGATGGAGAAGAGGCCTCAACCTGCAGCCTGAGGTTGAGGCTCTGCACACCTATGGCAAGCAGCGGCCACGACATTGCAATTCTTTCTCTTGGAACCTGAGATCCACCACTGGATGGGGATCCCCATTAAGTTTTTGTCTTCGCACTCCCTCCGGTAGTTCCTGGAAGTTCATGTGTTAAATCCACGGTGAACGTGCAGACATGAACGAAGCCTGTGAGTATGTATGATGGCTGAAATGAAAAGTCCCCACACGGAAGTGTTTTGACTATTTGGATCCCCCAGCTGGTAGGGATATTTTGGAAGGTTCTGGGAATGCCAGAGGGTGAGAGTTAACTATAGAAGTCCCTTTGGGGGGGACACAACACACAAACACTCCAATACACACTCCCTCTACTCAGATGTTAGGCGAAGCATTTGGACCCAAGCAACCGTGGACTGTACCGTTTGGCTGGGGGAATGGAGAGACTCCATTAACTAACTTGACTTTTCTGGTCACCCCCCTCCTGCCCCGCAACAGGATTTTAAAGCTCTGTACAGTCTCTCTTTGGCTGGTACATTCTCATCTGGGTGTGCACGTTTGTGCTTACACACGTATCTATGGGTATGCATGCACACCAAAGGTCAATACTGGGGTGTCCACCTCTATCTCTTCCTTATATTCTGAACCTGAAACCCTCTAATTCAGCGATACTGGTTGGCCAGCAAGCTCCAGCAGCCCTCATGTCTCCATGATCAACCCACACTACCCAGGGCTCGGATGACAGGCATTCACCTCACCTGTATTTTTAAATGGATGCTGGACATGGGTCTTCAGGCTTGGTGACAAGCACTGTACTGAATGAGCTGTCCTGAGCCCCTACGCCCACATCCTCACCAGTTATTGTGTGGAATGTCTCTAGTCTTCAAAACCATGCGCTTGGTGGATGAGGTGTCTCATATACGCAAGCCTAGCATTTCTGAGCTCTGCTCTGAGGCGGAAGGGTCCCACGCTCAAGGCCAGCCTGGACTAGAGAGGGAGACCCTATGTCGAATAAGCCAAAGTCAGATTAAACAAAACAAGGACCCGCGCTGGCCTCCCGGCGCCTTGGTCCGTGCCAGACTCTGTATAAACGCCATTGTCCGAGAAAGCTCGCAGTGTGAAGGATCCTAACAAGGGCACTTTGTTGTTTCGGCCTCTCACTGGAAGATGGAAATAGTTTTGCCCGAAGGCCTGAGCTCTGAGAGAAATGTGTTCACACCTCCCCAGGCCTGGCTGTGGAGCAAAGTTATGAATGAAGGATTGAGAGGTTTTGCTGGGGAGGTTGGAAGCTCCCAGCAAGGAGAAGCAGGTGTACTGGGGGTGTTCTGTGCTGTCCGTGACATGAGCGATTAGAAACACATTGCCTGTGAATGTCTGGGGGAAGGTGGAAAACCCACCATCATCAAATGGCGCTGACGACACCGACCAGTGCTTATGTGGTCACTGTGCATCCTCACTCCTGTGACCTGATGTGTTGGCTAATGAAACTATCGCTGGAGAGATGGAGTGAGGCTGCCGCACGGGCACTAAATCAGGGTTTGCAGCCGACTGTGTGTGCAGCGCATTTCCAGTTTTCTCTGTGAAACCTGTTGAATCTTCCAATGCTCTCTGAATCCCTGGATCTCCAAATATGTATATATGTATTTTGTTTTTAATGTGGATTATGGTACTTACCATGTTGCCTGTGCTGGGTATTGACTCCGAAGCTTAGATCACTAGTCTACAGAATCTTTCCATGAAGTCCCACACAGAGCCCGAGCGTAAAACGTGCTCCATAATGAATGAAGCTGGCTCCTCTGAGTTCTCAGCAGCTAATGCCGTTCTACCCAGAAAGCTGCCTGGCTCTTCAGGCCATTCCACCCTCACAGTGGCTCTTCAGTCCAGCCCCTTGCCAGGGGAAGACTGACCATCTCCTCTCAAGGTGTTCACGTTGGGCGTATTTGAAAGACCTTACTGATAGGGTCTGTTGATCACTGGGTAGGTACCTTATGATCACTCTCAGTGGGAGGGGGAGTGGGCCAGAGCACCAGTGCCTATGAAAATGGTTTAGAGGCCGAAGCAATGGAAACCCATTGTGAAGCTTTCTCCCAGACACAATTGAAGGAAGTTTAAAGCTGCGGCTTACAGTTAAAAGGAGAAAGAAAAAAAAAAAAAAGAACAAAATGGACAATGCAATTTGTTTAAACTTCTGGTCGCACATTCTAAGTATAGAATTCACATTCTTTCGATTTGTTTCTTTCTTCTTTTGAGACAGTCTAACCCTGCACTGGAACTCAAAATCTAACCCAGGCTTCTCTCAAACACGTGCCCTCCTGCGTCAGCTTAATGTTGATATTTTTATTTAAGCTGACTCTCGGTGTCTAGAGGGAAGTGAAGCGTTGGGCGTCGTTTCCTCTTTCAGCTTCTCCTCAGGGAAACCCAGGATCCCAAGGGACTTCATGCTTCTGGAGGCAGGGGGTACCATGTCCCACCCTTGGCCCATCTGGGCCTGTTAGTCTCATTCTGAAAGGCACTCAGAAGCAAGGGCACAGTGTGCTTTTCTGCGGGATGCAGTTTCAGGTGACACTGCATACCCCAGGGGTACAAAGCCTCAGGAAGAACGGAAGTTCCTGAGACTCTCGGGCCACACCCACACCTGCCTCAGAGCCTGCCTCTTGCTCAGCTTTGACATCTCAGGAAAAGCTATCTGTGGTGCACATGCACATAAGGCAGAGATACTGTTCTCCAAGTAGAAGACATTGGAGAAGGTATGGGTAGAGCAGCCATTTCTCTGTGGCAATCCTTTAGCCACACTGCCACGGATGCATCTGTGTCCACCCTGGCCCTCAAGAAATTTGTGTAATACCTCAAAGTATGAGCATTTGGCAGAGAGGGTGACAGCAGGCAGGGGGCATTGGTTAAGAGGCAGTCAGGGCAGAGTAGGCTGGTCCTTGTCCATTATGACTGCTGTCCTTAGGAAATGAGGAAATCCAGAATACGAGTTCACACTTCCTCAGGGCTGGCGCTATGCATTGGGGATGGGAGAGCCTTCTGCAAACTGGGACATTTCAAAGATGACGTGGGTAAATTATCAGAGGACAGGGAGGGCCCGGAGCAGGTGCCTGGGCAGCCAGCCCCACCCACATCTGCAGCTCACACTTCCAACCCCTAGCATAGCACACCCTGTGTCAATTTGCCTGGGCTACTGGATGTCTGTGGAGCTGTGGGAGAGACTGGCCCTGGAACCAGTAGACTAGATAAAGAAGGCCCACCCCTCCTAGGAGCATGGTCCAACCCACTGAAGGCTGAAAGGGGATGGAAGGTAAGCACCAGTTTGCTCTCTGCTGGCATGGACCGCCCATCTTCTCCTGCCCTTTGAACTTCAGAGTCCAGGAGTCACTCTGGCCTGTTCCCCATTATCCATGTAACTCTATCCTGCTTCTCCAGCCCGTGGGCTCAGACTGAATCTCAAAGGCAGCTTCTAAGGCATCTTGCTTGCCCATAGAGATCTTAGGAGCCCTCCTCTTCATAGTCATCAGAGCCAATTCTAATGTACACACTAGATCTTGAACTTCTATATGATATAATTATATAGATACAAATGGACTTTATTCTATATGTGTGTATAAATGTATAGAATATTTTTCTAGTGATTTTGTTTCTATGGAAAATCCAGTCTAGCTAATAGACTTACCTCCAAACTGTAAGATGATAAATTTTGTCCTTTTTAGACACCAATTTACCCAGCAAGCTAAGGCGAGCACCTGGAACATGCCCACGTGTAACTAAAATTTAGGGGGGAAGTGTGATAATAAAAATAAAAGTGTCTCCCAAAGGCAGGAAAATAAATGAAACTTAGTGAAAAGGTTGAGCTGTTAATGAAAACAAGGCCTTTCTATTTCTGGTTTTCTTCCAGAATGGAGGCGTGGTGTATCTTATTCATTGCCATTCTCAGTACCGACAGGGAAAGTTCCAGACATTCAATACATATTTGTCAAAGGAAGTTACGTGGGGGCTGGCGATGTAGTACAGTTGGTAGAGTGCTTGTCTAGCATGCTCAGATGCCCAGAACTGTATAAACCAGAAGTAGTTGGGAGGTAAAGGCAGAAGGATCAGAAGCTCAAGGTCACCCTTGGTTAGACAGCGTAGGCACGTGGGATCCTGTTTAGAAAAGTCTATGGATCCTGCCTTCCCTAGCTGTGTGTGTCTCAAAACCAAATGCTGTAGAATGTAGTTAGAGCCAAAATATAAAACAGAGACACCTCTGCTCAGACTTTTCATCACTCCTATGAAAGCCTGAAGCACAAAGCAGCCTAGGCCAGTTCTGAGATTTCTGCCAGGTAGTGGCATCAGCGTGCTGCTACCCAAGGTTCTTGGCTTGTTCAGTCATCTTTTCGCTCTTTATTATACTGCTTTTTCCAGAGTAATCAATAGAATTTGGCCCCTGTGGCTTGACAAATTTAAAGGCTTTCTCAACTCAGAAGGCATAATTAAATTACATTCGATGTAGGTGGACTTGGCTGTGACAGAGATTTAAAGTCTCACCTCTGGGTTCCATCTCTCTTGCCCTTAGGGCACACAGCTCCTTTCTTGGGTATACATACACAGGAGCTGCACTTCTGGATAAGACAAAGAGGAGAGTCCGAAATGCTCAACCTCGCTGAACTCTTCATATTGGCCTTTTAGCTGTCTATACTGAGTCCGTGGGAGCCCCAGAGAAGTCAATGGTTCTCTGGCTACTCCTTAAGAAGGTCATATGTGTTAAGCTGTAGAAATCACTGCAGCACAGTCTGGTCTAAACTAACACATTTGTCGTATACTAGTTTGGAGCAGCATTGATTTGTACATACTCATGTCTCTAGAGAGAAACAAAGCACAATGCTAAGCAAGTCGCATCGACCAATCTTAAACTCCAAAAAAGAAGCTACCATCTCAAATATTAGAATTTGGAAGGAGTCCAGACAGAATACAGACAGGAAGAGAGTGCAGGAAAGGACCCCAGGGCTGTGCCCCCTGACAACTCAGCACCCCAATTTCATTCACAGTGGACACTGCCCCATGGCAAATGACCCTTAAGGTTCAAAATAAAGACAAGAAGACATCATATGGTATTCCACACCCAGGTTTGAGTGAGTTTTTTGAAGAATGCAATGGATGCCCTGCATTATATATAACTGGTTTAGATTTCTGCAATGCAATGGATGCTCCAGTGTCTTGTGTTCATGTCACACAGACAGAATCCAGGCACTCCAGGCCCTGAGTGCTGGCTGTGGTGTTGGATGCTGGAAACTCCCCTCCTAGGCATTATAGGGAGCTTAAGGAAACTGCCCCACCCAAAGATGCTTCCAATAGGCACTGCTGGTGAAGTCAAAGCCTACCCAGCATTCCTTGCCTTGAAGCAGAGAGCTTCATGGGGTTCAGAGCTCCACAGAAATGCATCCAGGCCCCCTGTTTCCCCTCACATTTTCCACAGGAGCTCTTGCCAGTCAACCTCTGTCTTACACTCCTCCTCAAAGACCTGAGCTGAGTTAAGTCAGGGAAGCAAGCTCCCCTTGCCCCAGGGAGATGGCTAAGGGAGGCTCGGGAACATGTCCTCATGGTTACTAGACCACAGTGGCAGGCAGGCTAGAACTAGGATCTATCCACAAGGCCTGGACACCACCTGCCAATGGAAAGATCTGGGGGATTATGATTATGGGGGTAAGACCGGGACCAAGGCTGCTGGGACTCCATGGAAACCCCTGCAGTGCTTCATTTGGATCGCTGTCTGCTCTAAGCATTTGTGGTGGTGGTGCTGGTGTTTCCTTTGGTCCTTTCATCTGCCGTGGGTCTGAATGTTCCAAGACACGAATTGTTTGGTTTCCTAAACATGTGGCTAGTTGGGGTGGCAGAATGGCCCAGTGGGTAACTATGTTTGATGCCCAAGCGTGCAGACTCCAAGCCCAGGAATTCGAGTTTGTTTTCTGTTGCCGACAAACCAACTGTGACCAAAAGAAACTCAGGGGAGAGAAGGGTTTATATGGCTTACACTTCCAGGCCACAGTCCATCACTGACAGCACAGGAGCTCAGGCAGGAGTTTGAAGCCGAACCCGATGAGGAATGCTCGCTGGCTCACTGGCTCAGGCTTCCTTATAAACCCAGGACCAGCTGCTACTGCCCACATCCATTAATAATGGAAAAATGCCCCCATAAACATGCTGCCTCAGGGTTTCTATTGCTGTGAGGAAACACCATGGCCAAAAACAAGTTGGCAAGGAAACGGTGTATTGGGCTCACACTTCCACATCACTGTTCACCGAAGGAAGTCAGGACAGGAACTCCAGCAGGGCAGGAACCTGGAGGCAGGAGCTGACGCAGACACCATGGAGGGGTGCTGCTTACTGGCTGGATCCCCGTGGCTTATTCAGCCTGATTTCTTAAAGAAACCAAGACCACCAGCCCAGCGATGGCACCACCCGCCATGGACTGGGCCCTCCCCCATCAACTGCTAATTAAGAAAATGCCCCACAGGCTTGCCTACAGCCCAGTCATACGGACACATTTTCTCAACTGGGGTTCCTTCTTCTCAGATGACTGTAGCTTGTGTCAAGTTGATGTAAAACCAGCCAGCACAGTGTGCTCATTTGTGTCCTACCCTCTCAGCTTCTACTATAAAATCCCAGTCACAGGATTGTCATCCTAATTGGGACATTAATCTCACGCAAAACATGTGTCGGCAACAGGTAAGAATGTAAATCAAAGTCTCTTCCAGTTTCCCAGGAGAAAGCATGTGTTTCACCAAAAAAACTACTCAGGTTTCATTAAAGAAGTAAGCAAAATCACTATCTAATCCAAAGCTGATTTTGACTCTCATGATGGAATGTTCTTATTCTCCTCTTTAAAAACGTTTTTGAATGTTTTAAGCATAGAGGCCACACACATCCTGCACATGCACGTGGAATCAGGATAGATGAAGCAGCTGGGTGCATTTAGAGTACCTCATTTAGCACATGTACTTGGCTCATACTGTTTTTTTTTCCCTAAGAGAAATACAGTTCCCCTCAAGGAGAAAAAAGCAGGAGCTTTGGCCTCAGCTTCAAATTTACATTAAGGTCGATCACATGACCTAATCTCCCACTGAGCATCAGCCAATGTCCTGGGGGCTTTCATCCCTAAAGAGAGCACCCGGGTTTAACTAGATTTGTTTTACATGTAAGCTGATTATATGGAGGCCGTTTTAGCTTAGGTAATATTAAACTCCTCAGGGGGAAACATGATTCATTTCTCTCTCTCTCTCTCTCTCTCTCTCTCTCTCTCTCTCTCTCTCTCACACACACACACACACACACACACACACACTCACTCTCTCTCAAAATCATATAAAAGTTGGACATGGTGATGTGTCCCTCATAGGGAGCTCCTGAGTTCCCCCAAACCTAGGCCACATAGATAGACTGACCCCATCTCAAATAAAAAAATTAAAAATTACAAAGTACAGGAAACTGTCCTGTTCCATATCACACGCAAGCATGTATTAGTTGAATTAGAGTGAAGTAAGAATATTTTGTGTGAGAAAAAAAAAATCATCAAATACGGAAAAGTAGATTAAAAAGTAGAGAATTTCTGGAAAATACTCAAGGGAATCAATTGGCTAAGTTCCCTCTAGTGGCAGAGACTGGAATTGCAGCAGCATTTTCTTGATGGCTTTTGGAAACAGGCAATTGAAACGCTGTTTAGGTTACATAGTAAAGTTCATGCACTGTTTCCACAGCAAGAGGCTTTTGACTACATAATTATCCTAGTTTTCTTTTCTATTGTTGTAATAAAATACTAACCAAAATCAGCTTATGTAGGAAAGGGTTTATTTCATCTTTCAACTTATAGTCCACCATGAAGGGAAGTCGGGGCAGGAGCTGATGCAGAGGCCAAGGAGGAACATTGCTTACTAGTTTGCTCCCCATGGCTTGCTCAGCCAGAATTACCTGCCTAGGGTTGGCACCACCCACAGTGGACTGGACTCTCCCGCATCAATCAACAAATCAAGAAGATGACCCCCAGACTTGCCCACAAGCCAGTCTGATGGAGGCATTCTTCTCAGTTGAGTTTCCTTTCTTTCGGATGACTTTAGCTTGTGTCAAGCTGACAAAAAGCTAGAGAGCATAGTGACTTTCAATTTGAGACTATTGGGTAGAGAGAAGGAACTGGTTCCTCTCATGTTGACCTTGACTGGGTCTCATTTCAGATTCCTTGGGAAATGTTCTATGGAGGCACAAGTGCTTTTATACCAAGCCAGCCACACTCCACATTCCCGACAGAGTCCCTCCTGCCCATGCTCCCATGACCTTGGCGGAATGCACCAACACAGCCATTGTTGCTTTTTCAGAGTGAGATGGTGACCTTCTTCTACTCAAACTCCTGTTTTAGAGTGACGGACTCAGGCAGCCTCATCACCGGGAGGATGCAGCTGTGCAAGTGCCATCCTCATGGCCACATCATGAAAGGCAAAGCGTCTCTTGGGTTTTGTAGAGAATCCTAGAGGAGCTGTGACAGTGTAAAACATACACCCTTCGTGCAACATCATCAGGTGCTGGGGCCATGAACAGCATCTCCCAGGGAGTTCCAGATGCTCTCACTCATGGCTCTGTGAGATGCATGTCAACTCTTGCTCTACTTCTGAGTAAAGAGTCCAAGACTGCAAAGCAGAGAGCAGAAGTCTTAGGACAGACAGTGGTAATGACATGCATGGCCCATTGGGTGAGGTTTCCTGGTGTGAAACCAGCAGATCAACCAGGAAAGCACTGGTACCTCCAATAAAAATAAAGCAAAAAGCTTCAAAATAAGAAGAGGGCAGTTGGGGCTGGAGAGATGGCTCAGAGGTTAAGAGTACTCACTGGTCTTCCAGAGGTCCTGAGTTCAATTCCCAGCAACCATGTGATAGCTCACAACCATCTATAATGTGATCTGGTGCCCTCTTCTGGCCTGCAGGCATATATGCAGGCAGAACATTGTATACATAATAAATAAATAAAATCTAAAAAAAGAAGGAGGAGGAGGAGGAGGAGGAGGAGGAGGAGGAGGAGAAGAAGAAGAAGAAGAAGAAGAAGAAGAAGAGGGCAGTCAGTCGTAGTGAAATTCTCAAAGAAAACACAAAGCACCCATTTATTTCTCCCCGCTCTTATCTGTGAAACATCTTTCTCACACGTGCCTCTGTGGATTACAGTCTCAGCCCTGTGCACAGGTGGTTTGTCTGTGCTTTCTTGCAGAGCTGTATGCCTCTCGTAGTTAAAGCTGAAAAGGCCAGATTGCCTTTTTGCCTCAGTTAGGGTTTCTATGGCTGTGATGAAACACCAGAACCAACAGCAGCTTTGGAAAGAAAGGATTTGTTTTGCTTACTATTCTGTATCATAGTTCATCACTGAAGTCAGGACAGGAACTCAAACAGGGCAGGAATCTGGAAGCAGAATTTGGTCATGGAGGGGTGCTGCTTACTGGCTTGCTCTTTATGGCTTACTCTGTTTTCTCATAGCACACAGGACTACCAACCCAGGAGTGGCACTGCCCACAGAGAGCCAAGCCCTCCTACATCAATCAGCAAGAAAATGCACCATAATAAATGCCCATGTCTCACCTTCCACTCCAACATCCAGGATGGACTCTGAGGGTAAAAACTGGTATCCTTTCCTATGGTTTAATTTTCAGTTAGAACAACTGTGATTATTCATATAAACTCATTTCTGGCATCCCAATCATGTCAACAGACAGGTATTGAGAACTGAGCAGGATTCTGAATTCTTCTGACTCCATCCCTCCCACTCACACACTCCTGCCCATGGGAAGGGTGGCTTGGACATGTAGAGCAGTGAATTCACAAAGAGCAAGAACCTGGAGGCAGGAACTAAGGCAGGGTGGTGAAGGAACACTGCTGGGCTGTTTTCCAGGGCTTGCTTAAGCATCCTGTCTTCTTATGCAGCCCAGCACTGCCTGTCCAGGGGTGGCCCCACATAGTGGGCTGGACCCTCCCACACCCATCAGCAATCATAAGGGCCCCACAGCCTCACAGCTCTCCTGTCCTGAATTCTCCCTGTCAAGCAAACTCATTCACCATCTCTCACCAGGACTTCACACAGGTACTCAGAGCACAGGCAGGGTAAACATAGCACCACATGAAAGGTCCCTAAGCACAATTCCTGGTAGAATCCCTGCTCCCCTCCGAGATCTCATTAACCAGGCCATCCTGCCTACATTCCTCTCAACATTCTTATCTTCTCAGTTCACACAATAACTCATCATTAAGCTCTGCTTCTAGTATTCAACAGCTTTTCTACCCTAAAGTTCCAAACCCTTCCACGTACCCCCACACTGCTGTTCCAGAGGCCCTACAGCCACGTGATCGCCCTCATCAAAGCAGTGGCCCTGCTTCCCGGGACCTCACAATTTCTGTTTTAGTTCTCTCTGCTGTCGTTGTGATAACAGACCGACCAAGACAAAATGAAGTGTATCCTTGGGACCCGAGGACGTGTACTTTTAAGTGCAGTGCAGGGTGGCAGCAGGACAGACCTCCCCTAAGTGCAGACATCTGAGTTTGTTTAGACATTGTGCACTGAGGTACGTGAGAGCATAGAGCACAGCAGAGTGGACTGTGGGCACGGTGTTGTGGAGAAGCTGATCTGAAGGGTCTCAGTCAAATGGCCGCTGTGCGTGTGCGATGTGACAGGCTTCTCCTGACAGGATAAGACAGAGGCTACTGAGGTGGCAGAGAGCTGGGCCAAGGACAAAAGTTCCCCAACACATCCTATCCATTTGCCTTCCTCTGATTCTTTCCTTTCCAACTTTGTGGCAGGAAGGAGGTCTTCACACTTGTGTGTCTACACTGAACATCCTGTAGGGCAGCAGGTGGTACACACTGAGTCACAGTTAGTTATCCAGTTGACAGAAGTTAATGGTGGTTTGCCCATGTGTGTTTCAACTCTGTGGGGATCAGACAGCTTATTGGGGGAGTATTGCTAAAATCCTCAGCCAATCACGACAATTTATACTCAAAGTAACTTTCTTTTCTTTTCTTTCTTTTTTTTTAACTTTAGACCTATAAACTGAACATTTTTATGGTTACTTTCCCTCTTAGGTTATATAAAATTCAAATTGACAATAAATAAACAAAATTGCTGGAATTTATCTTTGATTAACTTGAAAATAGCAAAATGCAAAAGTTGTAACAAATGTTTCTCAAAATGCCAAGGTCAATACTGAGCCCTTGGTTCCTTTTGTAGCTCATTAAAAAAACAAAACAAAACAAAACAACAACAACAACAACAACAAAACAAAAAATCCAAACCAAAACAAAAAACAGAGCCTGGAATGGAATCCTCTGTCCTCTGCTGGGAATATCAGCAGAAGTCATAAATCCAAAAGTTCTAAATAACAACAAAGAAGAGGAAAGCAAGTGTGACTTCCCTTCCTTTTTTAAAATAAGGGCGGGTTTTCCTTTGGAGGCAATGGCCTCAGAGATCATGGGGTGATGTCTGGAGGGGACAACAAGACTTCCTCCCATTGTCAAGGTCCATCTGCAGTGGAGGGGTTGGCAGTCTCTGTGTTACCCAAGACAGTGTGGAGTGGAGGTGACCGTGTGCTGTCACAGTGCAGCCCTCCAACCCACGCCAGACCACACAGTGGGGTCTCTACTGGGTGTGACACCCTCATGACATCTGCAGATGCATGGCTACCTGGGATGTCACCTCGTGGTGGCTAACAACAATCCAGGTCCAGGCTAATGCCTTGGGTTGAGCTGAGAGAGAACTTGGCATGTGAAGCCAGGGTTGTACCATGCTGACCATAAGACCATCAGAAAGGCACTGGGCACAGCAGATGTGTTCAGAGTGTGCTCATTCGGGACACCTCTGGTGTTCTGAGCTGCTGGCTTTCCAGTGATATTTTAGTTCGTGGGAAATTCTCACATTCTCCTCCAGAATAAGGCAGGAGTCTTCCATGTAGTGGAAGACAGAATCAAACTTTAGTTTCATTAACATACACTACTTAGTGTACACTCTGCTGTGTGTTCTACAGTATGTGTGCACCTTACATTTTCTGAACTCAATGTTTCCCATCCAAATTACATGCATTTGGGGGTGACTCTGAATGGTCCAGTTCATCTAGGTAGCCTTGACTGTCTACCTCAGGGTGAAAGGTAACTTCATTGGGCAATTTTCTCTGATGAGGACCTCCGGCTTCCTTCTCCTGCCCCTTCAGCTGTGATCAGGAGAGCTGCTATCTTTATCTTTGACATGCCACCCAACAGTGGCCACCGTACGAGGAATCTCCCCACTTTTCACTACACAGGTGAAGTCTTCTGTAATAGGTCCCCTAGGAAATAAGGGGAGCTTTCCCTGAACATCCGAATAGTGCTCTGAAAGGACTGGAGAAGGTTGTCACTTGGGTTTGTATCAAGACATTGCTGGAATCTCCACTGCAAAGTTTTTAGTGATTTATTTTCTTCCTGTCAAGGAACAGGCAACAAATATTTCTCTTATTCTTTTTTTCTAGACAGGGTCTCAGGTGACTCAAGCTGGAGTCAAACTTAATGTGTAGCTGAAATTAACTGTGCAATTGTGAATATCCTTCTTCCTCTACCTCCCATGTGCTGAGATTACAGGTGTGAACCACTCATTTGGTTTTATGCAAAGATAGAGATCAGACCCAGGGCTTCCTGTCTGTTAGGCAGGCACAACTGAACCACAACTGAACCACAACTCAAGCACAGCTACCATTTCTTGCTCTGCAGGCCACACAGTTTCTAGCAGAGCTAGCCAGCTCTGTGCCACCTTGTGGAAGTCACCACAAAAATGACATCATCAGAGAAGGGCCACAGCCTTGTTCCTCACGAATTTTAAGGACACTGAAAACTGACAAATTATTCCTTTTACATTTTACTCAACTTTTAAAATTATCAATTGACTTTGTCATCAAAGCTGTCAAAGGAGATGGCAATAATGTCCAAATACAGGTTTAATACCAAAAACTTTGTATACTAAGTATGCCTGGGAAAGCTATATGTAAACCTGCAACTTTAAAAACGTCATACAAACACATACACTCATATATATACACGCATACATATACAAAAGTCCACACATATACATATATATGTATGTTACTTTTTA
Organism: Peromyscus leucopus; assembly: GCF_004664715.2. Classification (NCBI taxonomy): domain Eukaryota; kingdom Metazoa; phylum Chordata; class Mammalia; order Rodentia; family Cricetidae; genus Peromyscus; species Peromyscus leucopus. The sequence continues at coordinate 54,804,830 of NC_051081.1, read as the reverse complement.
TGAGTTATAATAGGCAGCCCAGAAGACATAGTTGCCAAATACAAAGCCCTGTGCCAGGTGTGGAATATCCTCCCTTGAATTATTGGTTGCAGGAACCCCTAAATCAATACAGCCAATGGCTACTGTTCTCAGCTGTCCAGAAGAACTTCACGGTAAGACCCTAGTGCTGAAACAACCACAAATTTTGACAACAGGACTTAACAAAAATCAGGCAGGCATTAGCCTAGAAGATTCCTCCATTCTTTCTAAACTTCAAGGTCCCAGAAGGGGCTATGCCAGCTACTTCAGAGTAAAGTCAACTAACTGTTTTATGCAGCAGTGAACCATGAAAGATACAATAATGGCCAACCAGGCAAGATATCCCAATAGATATAATAGTGGCATGAGTATTATGGGGGTGGCTGACCTCTTTCTGATTAGATTGAAGGCACATTACAAGGAGGGAAGAGGAAACACGTGCCTGATACTGTAAATCTGGCAAAGATCCCATGGCTGGTGAGCTCACAGACCCTAGGGGCAAACCTACCACCCTTATTTTGCTAAAAAGAACATAGCATGAAACTAACTTCTGACCATATCTCTCTGTACCCATAGATAATTGCAGCAGCTCTCAGTATTTATCAGAGAGGCATCTTTGTGTAGCAGACATAGCTAAAATCAATACTCATAACTGGTCAAAATTACAGTCACAGAACAAGTGACCGTGAACACTCACCCATAAATAGAGCATCTACATCCTGTCACCTCCCTTCCAAGCTTAGCGAGATTTTCAGAAGATAGGGAAGGAAGCTTGTAAGAGCCAGAGATCAAGGAAGACTGGGGAGATGTTTAGACAGGACAACCATTGCTCTGGTGAACTCACAAGGTTGTGGTAGCCTAGAGAAGACCTAACTGCCAGTCAACATTCCAGTGTGGATGGGGGATTATAAAGACCACTCTTAGCTGAAGAGTTATTGACAGTTGATGGGACCAGAGAACCAATTTTCTTTAGGGGTATGGCCCTTGGCAGTTTTTCCATGCTCCAATGGGATGGGTCACATACACAAGTATATGGGCAACACAAATTAAACTCATTAGATTATTTAAGAATCAACAGACCAGGACATCAAGTTGGGAGAGGGCCATAGGTGGGGGACCTGGCAGGAGCTGAAGTGGTGACATAAAGAGTGTGTAGAAATATATTGAATGCATGCATGAAATTCCCAAAGAATAAATACAAATTACTATTTTTTTCTTTCTAAAAACCAACCCCTCCGGTCATTAGAACTCTTTATGCAAAAATGCATGTGTTTATATCTGTATTTTCCTATTTTTAATGACACACTTTCTCTTGTGTGTGCATAGGATACTGAGATGTGAGCTAGACATAGTACTTACACAAAATATCCATCCGTATACAGATTTGCATAATAAAATGATGGAGCTATTGAATTCAATCATTTAGAATTGCACACGTTTGCACAAACTCTTGTTCCTGTATTTAAGTGAGATTTTCTCATTTATTATTGCATAGAGATCACAAAAGTAGTTTTAAAAATTGTTTGTAATGTCTTTGGTGTTCTTAGAAAAAACAATTACAGATTTATTTCCCTTTCCATCGCAAGAATTACATTTTTTCCAGGCTCGGTAGCTCCAGTTGACATGTCTTGTACATTTGATTTACAATATGAATATTTAGAGACACCCTGTGCTGTGTCAGGTACAACTGACCCAGAGGCTGAGAAAACCCAGACATGGCATTCAAGAACCAGGCAGCAAACAAGATCACTCTACAAGGTCATGTACAAAGAATTCTCAAGTCAGTCGTTATTGGAGCTCAAATACACTGTAAATTATCTTGGCTTCTGGCTCCCCTTCACTGGTTTCTCCAGCTTCTGTTTTTGCTCTGTGTTTCCTGTGATCCCCTCTCTCCTCTCACTTCTCCCTGCCTTCTCTGCCTGAGAAGAGTAGGCATCCTCAGCGCTGAGGTATTCTTTGCAGATGACCAAACTTGAGCTCTCTTGGCTATTGAGACTTTGCTGAGTGTACTCTTTCTCTTAAATTTCATTTCAGATGATAGAATCTGAGGGTTTCAAAGACCCTGTGAACTGCAGTTCTCTAGTATCACAAAAAGCAGGGTTTCTTTCTATTTCAAGCCTCAGTTCACGTCACCTTAATTTAACAAGCACAAAGCAGAGTCAAAATAAGACAATTTCCTGTTATTTGAAACAATTCAAGACATTCCAAAACTTGACTTCAAGTAAATTCCTAAAGAGGTCTCACACCGGATGAGGAAACGGCACATTTGGTCTCCAACAAAACCGAGGGAAAACAGAAGTTCGAAACCAAACACACAGAAGCCAGTCCCTTCCAGGAGCACCTCGGCTGGCTGACTGACAAGTGTCCTGAGCCCACGAGTCCATGGCTGCGTCCTGACACCAAGCTCCACCTTAAGCTGTGCTTCTGTGATGTCCCCTGGTCGCAGCTCTTGGGAGGAATCGTTTGACAGAGCCAGTCTGTTTGCTCAAGCCTTGTGTTTTTCCAGAAGAGCTGAGGCTCTGGTGGGGCCCTGGGCAGCGCGTGCATATACAGCCGCTACTCCAGCGTGTGGAACAATAGTGGGTGATGTGTGTAAGCTCCAGCCGTGGGGCCATGTGTCAGGATTGTAGACACACATATGATGTGCTTGGATGTATTGCCGGGGTCCTGGCGGCTATGCCGAGTCACTTAGATATGCATGCTCAAAGCAGAAGGCCAATTCCAGAGGCATCTGGGGGCAGATGTGGAAGTGACAGCGAACTTGCCAAGGCCTTGATGTCAAGGCTCACAGTCAGGTTTTCATCCAACATTTAAGTCTTAGATTAGGTGGGCAGGGAAATTCAAAGGCTGCACTTGAAGGCGACATCATACTTTCAGCCAGGAAAGTGAAGAGGCTGGCATCACCACAAAATCCCTGGTGGTAAAAGACCAGACCTTGATCTAGGTCCCAGTGAGATGACAAGGCTGACTGTCTTTGCTGTGGATAATGAGCCGGTCCAAGTAGAGCTGAGGGAGTCAGGTCCCACAGGGCAGTGTTATATACCGTGTGATTTCATTATCACAGCACAGAATCAGGTGAGCCTAATGATGTGGACATCAGAAAACCAGCTTGGAGTCCTCATAGAGGCACAGGGAGGCCACACCATACCTGGAGTGCTGGCCATGACTTCTCTCTTCATCTGCAATGTGTAATGTGAATATTTAAGCCCACTGCCATGGACAGTAGAATAGGAGTTATAAAAAGCTGGTGGAGGGGAGAGGATAAAATGATGTCCAAAGGGCACAGTGCTTTGGTCTTTAAGGAATAAATACAAATGGGGACTGAAATGGTTGGTTTTGACATGTGGAGAACCACAAGGGAAGATTCAATGAGGAGTTGTCTTGGTTAGGTTGTCCCAGGGAAATGTCTGTCAGGAGTTTTCTTAATGGAAATAATTGGGGTGGGAGAACCCACCCTAACTGTGGGCAGTACCATTTCATGAGCTGGGTCCTGAACTTGAAATGAAGAGGAGAGAGAAAACTCAGTACTGACATGCATACACAAACTCATGGCTCTCTGTTCTTCGCTGCTGTGGATATAGTGTGACTAGCTACTTCAAGTTCCTGACTGTTTCACTGCAACGATGGACTGTAGCCTGGACGTGTGAGCCCCAAACGCCCTTCCTCCCTTGAGTCATTTTGTCTGGGTCAGTCTGTTATCACAACGACAGCAGAGAGAACTAAAACAGAAATTGTGAGGTCTGGGGAAGCAAGGCCACTGCTTGGATGAGGGCGATCACGTGGCTGTAGGGCCTCTGGAACAGCAGTGTGGGAGAATGTGGAAGGGTTTGGAACTTTGGGGTAGAAAAGCTGTTGAATACTAGAAGCAGAGCTTAATGATGAGTTATTGTGTGAGCTGAGAAGATAAGAATGTTGAGAGGAATGTAGGCAGGATGGCCTGGTTAATGAGATCTCGGAGGGGAGCAGGGATTCTACCAGGAATTGTGCTTAGGGACCTTTCATTTGATGCTCTGTGTGATTCAGCTGAGGTACTGTGCTCAGGGTCTGGGTGATATAACTGAGGTACTATGCTCAGGGTCTGTGTGATTCAGCTGAGGTACTGTGCTCAGGGTCTCTGTAATACAGCTGAGGTACTGTGCTCAGGGTCTGGGTGGTGCAGCTGAGGTACTGTGCTCAGGGTCTGGGTGGTGCAGCTGAGGTACTGTGCTCAGGGTCTGGGTGGTGCAGCTGAGGTACTGTGCTCAGGGTCTGGGTGATGTAGCTGAGGTACTGTGCTCAGGGTCTGGGTGATGCAGCTGAGGTACTGCACTGCAGACTTTTCTCTCCTCAGCAAACGTCTCCTGAGATCTGTGAAGAGGAAAACTCATTTTCCTGAAGGAACAGAACCCCGCCTGCACTGAGCATAAGCCATTGCTGTGGAGAGAAACAGAAACCTCTGCTTTTTCTGTCCTGGGAAACTAAAAGCAAATGTGGGGTGTTTAATGAAGACATCCTTACCCCACCCAAGTGCTTGAGATCATCGGAAGCAAAGATATTGTCATCTCTGACACAACTGAGGAACTCCTTCTACCAGCTCATAGGCATATGAGGCCAGTGTTAGCCATGGTGCTAAGAGGGACAGCCATGTACCCTTTGTGGAGAAAAATCATGTGAAGGTTAAATCCTGCTTGGTGGCTATGATGTAATCTGGGTGAATTCTTTTCCTATCTGAGGTTTCTGTTGATTTATTCATTCCTGATCAGTGTTCTATTTTAGTCATGTGCTTGTGCTCTACCACATCCCCAGCCATTCATCTGTCTGAACTTCTGATACATCTGGGAAACACAGATAGCCGTGCCTGGCTCACACATGGCATCATAATATCATACGTGGCTTGGTGCAGGTTAAGCATGAAGGGCAGTGATTGTCATGATAGAGTGAGGAATGTCTGTTCCCCTTGTGAGCCTGGCGCTGTGTGGTAGTTTGCACGCTGATTCACGTTACAGCTTGGGACACCTACCTCACTCAGGGAACAAGATCTCACACTGCTCCATAACTGACTACCATAATGCTATTACCTGATCTTTGCTGGTAAGACTTCTTTGTGCAGGCTGGTTTCTTCCATTCATTTCATTCATTGATTCTTCACTCATTCAGGTATCAGACATGCTTTCATCTTTCTTTCCTTCTATGTGTGTTTCTGAGCATGTCCATGACTATATCCTATAACCATAGCTAATATGAATGAAGCTTGAGTGTGTCTTCTTCAACTCTATAGATTTTGATCACACGGGAGACACTTCTGTGTGTGTGTATTTCAGGATATATGGGAAGTTTAAGAAGGAACAACCAATTTCTGAAGGTTGATGGAACCTTCCCATGGACAGAAGGCCCAGACTGAATAAAGGAGGAAAAGGAGAAAGAGATTCGAGCCCCACAATACATCTCTTTCTGCTCCCTGACTGCAGACACAATGTGACCAGCCCCAGACACAATGTGACCAGCCCCAACATGCTCCTGCCTCCATGCCTTCCCTACCATCTCCCATTACACCCTGAGCCAATAGGAATTCTCTTTTCCTAAGTTAGTTCAGGTCAGGTACTTGACCACAACAGAGGGAACAGTAACTAATACAACTGAGGAAGTGAATCCCTGGTGTCCAGAGCTCACAAGTCAGTCATTTGCTGTTTCTGAGTGCAGGCCTGGTCTCTCCTAACTCCTGTTCCCGTAGAGAGTAGAGATCGGGGAAGGGCAGACCTAAAATCAAAAGAACAACAAAAACAAAATGTATGTATTTGTGGCATGTGTGTTTGGGAGGGGTCAGAGTGAACATTAAGGGGGAGAGGAGGAAATCCCTGTTCCTTTCTGTGGCCAAGAATGCAAAGGAATCAGTCCCTTCCTGTGGAGCTTTAATTCAGAGTTTGTGGTATGTTCTATGTAGCATATGTGGTCTTTTTTTTTTTTTTTTTTTTTTGTCAGACAAAAAAAAGTAATGCGTAAAGTTTACTGTGTCAAAGATCATTAACATCTAAAAATCTAAGGTTGTACAGGCAGAGACTAAAAGTTCCAAAGAGGAGCAAAGTGTGGAGTCAATTCCCTTTGGGATTAAATTGACCACTGACGCCCTTTCTCTTTTTATCTGGCGTCCTCTAGAAGAACGGTATGTCTTCCGTCCTACTCACAGATGCAATCTTATTATGCACGTGTTTTGCACATTGTCTTCTTATTTTCAGGTGTGTCTTAGACATCTTTCCAGACCAGTGTGTGTGTGAATACGTTTGTGTGTGTATGTGTGTGTGTGTGTGTGTGTGTGTGTGTGTGCGCGTCCCTGTCTGTGAGTGCAGGTTACATGTCCCATGGCTGGGGTAAGGAGGTCAGAAGACAAGGTCTCCCCACCGTACACACTTGGATAGTTGCTCTCCAGCTTCTGGAGTTTGCCCCGTCTTATCCCATGTTGTAGCAGTGCTGGGATTACAGACGTACACTGCCCTGTGCGCTTTCGTACAACTTGTGAAGGTCTGAACAGGGGTCTCCAGGCTTCAGAGACAAGTGCTATTACCCTTAGCCAAGTCTTTGGGACTCACTACTTTACATAAGCATTTGTCTTAAGGCATAGAACAATCCTAAGTACCGGCTAGGGACTTCAAAAGACAGGTCCTTGAAAGCCAAGGCCTGACAAGGGTGGCTGATTCTAGATGGGTTCAGGACTCTCCCCAGACCCCCTCACACTATTTTTCTCCTCCATATTCTAGTAAAGGCTGTCACATGGCTTTGTCTTCCCAGGAGGAAACCAGCAGCCTTCAGGGACTGAGATTCACTCCTAGTCATGGTTTGCAAAAGCCAGGGTGGGTGAGCAGATCTTCTGCAAACCTCTAAAGATGGGAGTGGGCCATGGCTGACATTATAGAGGGCCCTGTTGGCTCTTCTCTCCTTGGGAGTCTCACACTGAAAACAATTCAAACACATTGTAACAGCAGCCAGAGGCACCAGCATCTCTCCTTAGCCAGGAATCTTACCCCTGAGCATATGTGCATTCTTAACATGCCCCATGCACTCTGGTGGGGATAGCGCTCCAGCAGGGGCTGTGATGCTTTGCTGGGTTATGGAATCTGTCTGCTGAGTTGCGAACGTCACAGTCTCTAGGAAATCTGTCATGGAATTGTCACAGGGAGAGCAAACCTGTGAACAAAGCACAGCTTCGGGATGCTTCACCTTGGTGTCAGATGGGCCTGGCTTGGAGTCACCTAGGAGACATACTTCTGAGTGTGCCTGTGAGGGCATTGAAGAGATGATGACTTGAAGGGAGAGGATCCATCCTGAATGTGGCTAGCGCCACCTGTGGACTGGGTGGTCTCAGACAAAATCAGTTTTGTTTTAAAAAAGACGAAAGCTGGTGAGACAAGAGTATGTGCATTGTCTCTGCTTCCTGAATGCAGATGCATGCAGGGTGTGATTAACCACCTGCTGTGCCTTCTCTGCCAGGATGGGCGGTGTCCTCTGGAACTGTGAGCAGAAACAAACCCTCTGAGAAGGTGTGATGTGATGGATTGAAATGCAACACTCATTCCCAGAACGGACACATCTGAAAGGGCCATTCGCACTAAGAATTAGAACTGTTGCCATACTTCAAGGTGTCTGTGTACCTTCTCTCTGGCCCAACACTTACCTCTACTCAAAAGACGACTGGGTCCAGTACCATGGCAGTACAAGCCTTTAACCTAGGACTCAGGAGGTGGAAGCAAGTGGTCCGTTATAAGTTTGAGTCCAGTCTGGTCCACGCAGTGAGTTCTATGTCATCTGGAGCTATATAAGAAGATGCTCTCTTAAAAATAAATACAACAAAAGCCCCCCCCCACACACACACAAGAGATAAGCTTGTCTCGAGTCTTCAAGCTGTGCTCCAGCTCAGTCTAATTGCATGGATTCACTCACAGTTCACTGTCCTTCAGTGCAGTTCCTTTTGCTCTGTGCTTTATTTTTGTGTTTATCCATCTTATTGTGGTTTGCTCATCCTTTCAGCTGCAAAGGCTCCACTGTCTGCACAGTACATTTCGCTTACTCTATTGTCACCAAGAATTGTGTACTTCGGGGTATCTCGCTATTACACTAAAGACGTTCTTCCATTTGAAGAGGCATGGATCCATACGGGGGACGGCTTAGTGGAATCCTTGGCTGACAAGGGTCACATATGTCCATCTCATTACACATAATCTCATTGTGTTTGGCCTTAGGGTTGATGAAGGGCCCTGGCTGTTCCACATCCTCCCCACTGCTTGGTAGTGTCATTGTTAAGAAGCTTTCTGTTTCTTTTTTGGTTGTGTATACATTTCCGGCTTCCAGATGCCTGGAGCAGTGAAACGCATTTTTAAATGCCTGTTTGACATTTGGGTGATATTTTTTGTGATGTGTCCGTTCAAGAACACTTGCCAGTTTCCTTTTCACAATTTATTAATTTGTTGAACTTTTCCACTTCAATTAACTAATATTGCTTGTGTGTGTGTGTGTGTGTGTGTTAACAGGGGTGTGAGTACACAGCATGCTTGCAGAGGTGGGAGGAGAACTTTCAACATTTGGTTTTCTCCTTCTGCCTCGAGATCCTGGGACCACACTCGGGTCATCAGGCTTGCAGTAGCGTGCCTTTCCATGCTGGCCAACGTTCTGCTTTTTGTTGGTCAAATGTGTGGGAAATGTCTCCCTTTGATTTGTGTCTTCTGTGGCATCATTGTGGGTTTCCTATTTGCCACAGGTTGTGGAGGCCCACAAAGACTTTCTAGTGAGATCTGAGCTTGCTTTACCCAGAAGGAATGCATTAGAGGATGGCTTGACCATGTGAGTAGTTACTAGGTTATTGGAAGGGTCTACACTTGGCTGAGCTAGGGGGATGCTCCACCCCTTGGCATTCCTATAAATAGCCATTGAGAAGAGTCAGAAAGGGCTGGTGGATAAGGATGTGGGCCCTCCCAAGACTATCCTGTGTTTCTGTCTGTTTCCCTCCTCTCTATCCTTCTAACCTAGTATTTCTTATCCCTCTCTCCTCAAGAGTTCCCTGTCGTAAAATGTGGGAGCCGGTTTCCCAGCTGGGCTTCCACAGTATGCTGTGACAGCAATGAGAAAAATGTACTCATCCAAACACAACAACAATTTCTCACAGAGAGGACACATCTAACAGGATCACTCTAGTATTTTTTTTGGGGGGGGGGTTCGAGACAGGGTCTCCCTGTGTAGTTTTGGTGCCTGTTCTGGATCTCACTCTGTAGACCAGGCTGGCCTCAAACTCACAGAGATCTGCCTGGCTCTGCCTCCCGAGTGCTGGGATTAAAGGCATGCACCACCACCACCTGGCTGTATATGATGTTTTAAAATAAAAGAAATAGAATATAAAAGCATTTACACATGAGAATGAGTCTTATTTTTTGAAGTTTTATCTTCCCCTCTCTCTGTCAGCCTGACCCTCCCCCCCCCCCCGTGTGTGCACTTGCTGTGCTATAGGAATCTAAAGGAGTCTCTTCTTGCTAACTCAATGAATATCTACATCTCTCAGTGATGCTTTCAACAGAGTCGAGTGTGGTGGTATTGTGTTCCCCAAAATATTGTGCACCCTAATAAACTTATCTGGGGTCAGAGAACAGAACAGCCACTAGATACAGAGGCAAGAAAATGGTGGCACTCACACCTTTAATCCTAATCTTCTGGAGACCTGGATTTTGTGAGTTCAAGACCACACTGGAAATAGCCAGGCATGGTGACTCACACCTTGAATCCCAGGGAGTGATGGCAGATAGCAGAAAGGTATATAAGGTGTGAAGAGCAGAAACTAGAAGTTTTGGCTGGTTAAGCTTTTAGGCTTTTGAGCACAGTTCAGCTGAGACTCATTCTGGATGAGGACTCAGAGGCCTCCAGTCTGAGGAAACAGGATCAACTGAGGAACTAGTGAGGTGAGGTAGCTGTGGTTTGTTCTGCTTCTCTGATCTTCCAGCATTCACCCGAATAACTGGCTTCAGGTTTGATTTTATTAATAAGACCTTCTAAGATTCCTTCTACAGTCAAGGCTGGGGAAGTGCTTGGGAGAGGTGCCTGTCAATCAGCAGAGTTTTTTGATGGCTACTGCTAAGCTTTCTAAATTCTTCAGTCCAGATCTGGTGCTGGGAATAGGCCCTTCTTTGTGGACTGCTGCTACAGAGGTGAACATCTTTTGGGTTGGCTTGACTGTGGTAAGCCGGACTGTGGATGTCTCATATTTCTGCAGAGACAATCTAGTTACAACAGTCGTCAGAGTCAGGTCCCTGCCATCTCGGGGAGACAGCCTAGAAGAGTGGGTTTAACTCTGGGGTCTGTACTGCTGACCAAGCTCTATCAAGCAGTAGTACCCTTCACACTGGTGGCCACAGCAAGGGCTTGGGGGCTTTGACTCCCTGACCTGTTCACAGTGTCCTTTCTGAGATCATCAGAGTTTGGATTGCTGGGCTCCCAAACATGTTCTTGCATGTTAGGCTGGAACATTTTCTCCAGCGACTCAGTTCCATGCAGGCCTGCTGTGGAGTAGGTTGTCTTGAGTCAACCATATCCACAGCTTGGCTGAGTTTTAATGTGAACTCACCTCTAGCAAATTCACTATGTAAAAGTGAACAGTGAATATAACAGGCCAAAGAGAGACTAACACAGAATCTTAGGTCATGTACAGAACATTTTAATACATGTTACCATACATTAGACCAATGCTTCAAAACACAGTGTAATTCTACAGGGGAATGCATATACATATATCTCCCAACACTAAACCTTAGCTGAACACACTCAGATGATGTGTGGTCACCCACATTATTGTCCTTTGTCTTAAAGAGCTTATTAAACAATATCAGTTCATCAAGAGGTAGGGCATGAGCTGAATTATTGCTGGAAGGAACCAACTGTGGCTGGATTGTTTGATTGTTTGGCTGTTGTTCTATGTAACAATTTGACCCCAAAATCCAATGCAGACCAAACCTGAGACCATTTTTTTTTCCCAGATAGTTTAGTCAAATAACACCATCTGGCTTCCAGCATACAAGAAAACAGCCCATGATTTTATCATTTAACACTATATAATAGAGACACTAGGGGCTTTTGGGATGTCCTGCCCTCCAAAGTTCTTAAGTAAATCCCCTTTCACAGCATGCCCATCCTAAGTCAAGCAGTCATCTAACACAAACTATCTGTAACACTTAGCAAATAAATGTCAACCAAATAGCTTTTCACTTTCCCAGTAAAGAGCATATGTTTCACAAAATGAACACCCAGATTTAAAACTGAGAAAGCAAACCAACCCATGATCTAATCCAAGTCTGATTTTTTACTATGATGATAAAATATCACAATTCTTCCCTTTAAGAAAGAGGGATTTTTGAACATTTTAAGCATTGAGTTCTCATATGTCCTGTGCATACATAAGGGTTAGGAGTCAGAGAAACACTTGGGAGTGCATTTAGAACAGCTCATTTCCCAAGTGTACACTTTTCATGCTGGTTTTCCCTAGGGGAAGGAGACATACAGGTCCCCTCAGCTTGAAGAAAGCATACTCTAACTCAGAAGATGGAGCCTCAACTCCAAGTTTGCTTTCCTGTCACATGACCAAGCAGGCATCTGCTCATGTCTTCTGGGGTTTCCCAGGTAAACTGAGTACACAGGACTTAACTAAAAATTATCAAAATCTGCAGGGGAAAATATGATTCAATTTTCTCTTTAAAATATCTACACAGGAGTCAGGTGATATATACAAGTGTAATCCCTAGCTCTTGGGAAGTTAGGGCAGGAAGACCATGAGTTCCAGGCCAGCCTGGGCTACATAGTTATATACAGTTTCAAGCAAAAATAAAATAGGTCAACAACCACACACACACAAACGAAACAGAAAATTCAGAACACCTGACCTATTTTTGATGAGACAAAAATATGTCTCAGTTGAATTATAGTGACTTAATTGAAGTATGAACATCTTTTGTGAGAAAAATCCAGTTCCTTATCAAATTCTTAGTACTAATCCAAACACACACACACACACAACACACACACAACACACACACACACACACACACACACACACACACACACACACACACACACACACACCAATGAAGAAAAAGAACCAAAATTCACCAAGTCCTAAAAAATAGACTCTGAAGCAAAAATTTCCGAGATGCAGTCCGACGTCTCATCGCCCTCTAGTGGCATCAGTAGAATTCCAGGGAAGTTAAATTTCTTGGGCATAACAAATTTTTCAATGATTTTGCTCTTTAATAGGAAATTGTTTCCTTTCAAGCAGTGAGACGCTGTGTAGGTTTGATAAACTTCATGCAATGCTCCCACAGGAGGAAGATTTTGACTCAGTCACATTGTCTCTTCTGCTTTTTGGTGTAGAGAAGGAACTGGTTCCTCTCGTGTCGACCTTAACTGCGCCTCATCTCAGAGTTCCTTGGGAAATGTTCTATGGAGGCACAAGTGCTTTTATACCAAGCCAGCCACACTCCACATTCCCGACAGAGTCCCTCCTGCCCATGCTCCCACGACCTTGGCGGAATGCACCAACACAGCCAATGTTGCTTTTTCAGAGTGAGATGGTGACCTTCTTCTACTCAAACTCCTGTTTTAGAGTGACGGACTCAGGCAGCCTCATCACCAGGAGGATGCAGCTGTGCAAGTGCCATCCTCATGGCCACATCATGAAAGGCAAAGCATCTCTTGGGTTTTGTAGAGAATCCTGGAGACGTTGGCACCGTACAGAACACTCATCTTTCAAGCAGCAGCATCACGTGCTGGAGCCATCAACAGCATCCTTGGAAGTGATTCCTTCCACGAGCTCTCGGCAAACGAGAAAGAGTCTCATTGATGGCTCTTTGGGATGTGTCTTCATTCTCCATATACTTCTGAGTAAAAAGTCCAACATTCCACAGCAGAACAGCGATAGAATAGCAATGGGAGGATGTATTTTGTGATGTTTCCTGGTGACAAAACTGGAATACTTAGCAGAAAACAACTCACTTTCTCAAGTGGGGGGAACAAAGGAAAAAGGAAACAAGGGATTCACAGTAAAATTCCTTAAAAATTCAAATACAAGTTAAATACACTGGTCTCTGAGACCTTGCTCCTCTGTGAACTGAACTCTCTCCCTGCACACAGGCAGATTGCCTGTTTTATAGATTGTCATTGCGTCATTTTACCTCTTTCTTAGTTCAGTCAAACTGAAACAGACAGACAGACAGACACACTGCATTCTCAGTAACAATAAACCACCGACAGCCAGAGGATGTGCAGCAGACAGTCAGGTCTTCATCCCTGGAGAATGGCCAGGAGCCGAGGGTGGTGGAGGCAGCTGCACATGGACCTCCCCGGAGCTCATCAGAGTCTCCTCAGCCTCACCAGTCCAGTTTCAGGTCAGCTTTGCTCCACACATACTTCCCGCCACGCTTCAGGAACATCTTTTCATCAAATCCACTGAATTTTATCGCTTCTTCTACCCCAACATCCAGGATAGACTTGGAAGGGTCCTTCCGGCCACCAGTACAGTTCAGAAAGCGCATCTGGGAAATAAACGGTAGAAATAAGTATGTTTGCATATGGTTTATCCTATAAAACTCAACTGAGGGTATCCTCTGAAAAGCACCCCTGACATCCCAACCATGCCAAATGTGTAGTGAGATCTAAGATTCTAAAATTATCAGGCTCCGTCCCCAACTCATACAACTCATGCCCATGGAGAGCCTGGCTTGAACTGAGAGTCATGAACAGTACAGTTTAACTACCGAAGGACTCGACTGTCTATTGGAGTGAAGAGGACAGTAAGAACAGACTTCCTCTAATTATGGACCTCTGAGTCCATATTTAGGCATTGTGCACTGAGGTACGTGAGAACACAGAGCACAGCAGAGTGAGTGAGCACTGTGTTGTGGAGAAGCTAAGCTGAAGGATCTCTGTCAAGCGGCCGCTGTGCATGTGCGAGGTGAACCCTCACAGAGGCTTCTCCTGACAGGATAAGACAGAGGCTACTGAGGTGGCAGAGAGCTGGGCCAAGGACAGAAGTTCCCCAACACATCCTATCCATTTGCCTTCCTCTGATTCTTTCCTTTCCAACTTTGTGGCAGGAAGGAGGTCTTCACACTTGTGTGTCTACACTGAACATCCTGTAGGGCAGCAGGTGGTGCACACTGAGTCACAGTTAGTTATCCAGTTGGAAAAAAAAAAAAAGAAAACAATTTTATCCATCCACTTTTGTTCTAGCTATGTGGAGATCACAAAGTTTGCTAAAGAGCATTGTTCAAAATCCCCAGCCAATTATGACAATTTACACTCCAAAATAGCTTTCATTTTCTTCTTTCTTTACCTCAGATCCACAAACTGAGTGTTTCTATGGTCGCTTTCCCCCTTATGCTTCATAATCATGTTGACAAAAAACAAAATTGCTGGAATTTATCTTTGATTAACTTGAAAATAGCAAAACGAAAAAGTTGTAACAAATGTTTCTCAAAATGCCAAGGTCAATACTGAGCCCTTGGTTCCTTTTGTAGCTCATTAAAAAAACAAAACAACAACAACAACAAAAAACAAAAAATCAAAACCAAAACAAAACAAAAAACAGAGCCTGGAATGGAATCCTCTGTCCTCTGCTGGGAATATCAGCAGAAGTTATAAATCCAAAAGTTCTAAATAACAACAAAGAAGAGGAAAGCAAGTGTGACTTCCCTTCCTTTTTAAAATAAGGGCGGGTTTTCCTTTGGAGGCAATGGCCTCAGAGATCATGGGGGTGATGTCTGGAGGGGACAATAAGACTTCCTCCCATTGTCAAGGTCCATCTGCAGTGGAGGGGTTGGCAGTCTCTGTGTTACCCAAGACAGTGTGGAGTGGAGGTGACCGTGTGCTGTCCCAGTGCAGCCCTCCAACCCACGCCAGACCACATGGTGGGGTCTCTACTGGGTGTGACACCCTCATGACATCTGCAGATGCATGGCTACCTGGGATGTCACCTCGTGGTGGCTAACAGCCATCCAGGTCCAGGCTAATGCCCTGGGTTGAGCTGAGAGAGAACTTGGCATGTGAAGCCAGGGTTGTACCATGCTGACAATAAAACCACCAGAGGGGCACTGGGCACAGCAGATGTGTTCAGAGTGTGCTCGTTTGGGGACACCTCTGGTGTTCTGAGCTGCTGGCTTTCCAGTGATATTATAGCTTGTGAAAAATACTCACATATTCATCCAGAATAAGGTAGGAGTCTTTCATCTGCAGAGGAAAACAGAATCAAAATTTAGTTTTCATCCAACATTGTTTCCTTTGTATGTCCCATTGGCTGTCGCTCCTGCGGTATGTGTCTGCCTTGAATGGCCTGCTTCCCATATTCCCCCTCTATCTGCAGCCTTTGGAGTGGCTCTCAGCGGTGGAAGGTCTGCAGGGTCCAGTCCATCCAGTCATTCCGCATTCTTCTGCCTCAGACCAGAAGAATTTTACCCTGCAGGCTGCTTTGAGCAGCCTGGCTTCTCCTACCCCTCCAGCTGTTTCCAGGACAGTTATTGTCTGTGTCTCTCAGTCCCCCACCACAATGGCTACCATTCAAGGAATCTCCAAGGTTTTCAAAGTTCAGGCCATGCTCTCTGCACAGGACAGTGTTTCTGAAGCTCCTGCTGTTGCTGTGACCTGACTTGTGACAGTTTTGCACTCTCAGGTGTACTGGGCATTGCTGTACTTTCTTCAGGGAGGTTCTGACACACTTTTTCCCCCCTAATATGAGCTAGGCAGTAAATAATATCACTTCCCCTTTTTTATATCCTATTTTCCTACTTCTTTCCTCATTTTCCTTCCTTTCTCTTCCCTTCTTCCTTCTCTCTTCCTCCAACTTCACCCCCTCTTGTGACAGGGCATCGGGTAGACTAGGCTGACCTCAAGCTTGCTACACGGCCAAGGATGTCCTTGAGTTTTGGGTCCTCTGATACCACTTCTTGAATGCTGGATTATAGACTTGCAGTGACAGTGTTTAGCTGCACTGGGGGGTTGAACCCAGAGCTTCCAGCATGCTAGGCAGGCGGCGTTCTCCCAAGTCAGACACATTTAATATTTCTTGCTATGCAGGGCCCACAGTCTGTGTCCCAGTTAACCAGCTCGGTACCACTCTGTGACAGCCACCTCCACCTCCACCATCCAAACAATAAACGAACAACAAACAACAGAAGACGGAAATAGAATCGTAAAAGAATGGAGTGCAGACCCTGCTCCTTGGCAATTTTTAGATAGAGACCCTGAGAACTGGCCAATCGTTTCTTCTACATTTCATCCAGCTTTTGAAATAATCGCTAGAGAGGGTGTAAGGGACAGTTGTAATGGTGCTGACTGCAACATGGAAGCATTCACACCTTCCTTCATTCAGTGTTTGAGCCCTCCCCACATGCTTCCCAAACATGTAGTGAGCCTGTGTGTGTGTGTGTGTGTGTGTGTGTGTGTGTGTGTGTGTGTATTTTATATTAGAGTTATATGATTATCCATCTAATCACATCGTTTCTGAGGTGGCCTAGTCAAACTCATTCTTGGTTAGAAAAAAAAATCAATATCGTTGAAGAACCCCACCTCCAGATGACAGGTGGCCACAGTGGACCTCCATCTCTTTGACTCTAGGATTGATTACACCCCTCCCCTTTCTCCTTCCAGAATGTCTAGAATAACAATATGGCAAATTGCAAAGCTCTCAGGAGAGAGTCACCCCTTCCCCACTTTGAATCAGTGTAGCCCTATGGTAGTGAATGAACATGGCAGCCTTTGCCGCATACAACCTTCTGGTTAGATTCGGGCACCAAACAGGACACCTCTTTGTGACGCTCTAAGAATGCTTCAAATTCTTCATTGCTTATAAGGAATCTTTCAGCTTCCCTCAGGGCGTCTTCTCCAGAGTTCTCACCCTCAATCAGGAGACACTGGAAGACCTGAAAAAAAAAAAAAAAAGGATAAAATGTTTGTTAGACCAAGAGCCTTACATCACCATTCGCTCCAAGCCTGCAGGAAACAAAGCCAGCCCTACCCCTACCCCCAACACACACACCCAGTTCAGGACTAGCAAGCTCAGAATACAATTGCTAGTCACTGGTAAGCCTGTGAAAACTCATAATATGAGGCTCTGAGTGATGGAGCTAACACAGGACAGACACTTTCCCTCAGGGCATTGCTTACTTCAGCCAAAAGCCCACAGATACCAGAGGTTCTGAAGAAGCAGCAGGAATTGACCCTTATCCCAGAGAGTCAGTGTCTTGAAATAACTGATCAGGAAGCCTGTGTAGAAGGTAGATTCGTAAGGCAAGCCCATGAGAGAAGAGGAGTCCAAGGCAAGGAGGGAAGGGGTACAGAAGGATTCTAAGAATGAGAGGGTGAAGGGGGAACAGTGAGGGGCAGTAAGAGTCAACGTACTGGCACAGAGGTGAGAGACAGCAAAGATGAGCAGCCTGGCAGGTGGCTGGGGGACAAGTCTTGGGTCTCTGGGCCCCTTTATCTGAGGTCTCCGTTTCTCTTTGTCCTGACTCTTTCTACCCTTCATCTTTCTTTAGTTGTTTTCCATTTATTCTGTGTCCGAGGGTGTCATTGACATTTGATTTCAATACATCCATTGTTTTAAAATACACATCATTCTTAGCTTCCTCCTAACCTATTTCCAAACATATTACATGAACGGGAAAAAATATGCTCTATCCTCATCCCCCATCATCTTGGCTCACTTGGCATCTAAAGAAGACCCAAGGTGACCTTGAAATGACCACTTTTCTTGGAAGAGCATGACTCTGGCCTACCTTAGACCTTGCCTGGGTCAGCCCCATGTGGAAATTCTTTCCTGCTTTCAAAATACAGCCAAATGCAACTTCTTTCATGATGTTTTGCAATTCGCCTTGGTGTGCCCCACCTTCCCAAGGTTCTCTACACACAAGTGTCAAGGAACATGCGGTTTCCATGTCCTAGTCCTCTCCAAAGCTCAGTTTCCAAATCTTATCCTTAGGTATGTTTCCAGGCACAGATTCAAAGGAACTACACAAGGGTCACCATGTGGCTTGTTAAAAATGCAAGCGCATGCCAATGCTCCTGACCAGGCCTGCCCTTCCTGGATATCAGTGGGTGTATGAAGAAGAAGCTGCTTTCTAAGCAGCCCCCTAGATGGGTTCTGAGCAGCCTGGGGCAGAAAGCTTGAATTTGCAGTGAATTTCCCCTGTGCATTGTAGGTCCTATCTATGATGGGCTGGCTTGTATCCTTGGGAGCCTAGGACTTCCAGTGGCTGCTATCTGGGCCAGTCCTAAGGAATGCATTTTGGAAAAGGGCTGACATTACTCTATAGACTTCCTCTGCAACCAAGTAATTCAATGCAAACCCAAGAGCATCGGCATTTATGAAGAACATGTAGCCCCATCGACACAGAACCAGGAGTAGGAAGACATGTCATTTCCTTGACAAGCTGTTCTTCAAAGCATCTCCAAGCACCCAGCATGGCCTCAACCTCTACTCTCAGAAAATTCCTGAAGAAAATCATTTCAAGATTTTGGAAACAAAGAACATTGGGGGTGTAAACTTAATAGAGCCAAGAGTCAAGGTCCTGGCTAGAAAGTTCGAGTCCTCGGTGTTGCTGTTTACAGTGTCACTGAGCCAAGCTTCCCCTGAGTGTTTTGTGGATTCAAGTCAAACAGGCTCCCGTGCGGATTTACCTTCCAGCGGACAGGACTCAGATCCTTGATGTGTTCATTCATGTCTTCGTCCACGTTGAAGCGATTAATGACGGAATTAATCTTGAAAGCCACCTTGTAATCTCTGCACCACTTCCTCAGCTTTTGAAGGTTTTCCACATGGTTCTTCTTTCCTTGACCCCGGCCAATGAGAACATTAACGTCCTCATTGAAGCTGTCACAGGAGATAGCAAGAATGTCCAAGAAGTCACCTGTAGGAAAATGATAATGATAACAAAAAAATTCTCCCTGAGTCCTCGAATTAATTTACCTCTCTTTATAGTAAAGTGTATCATCTTCTCAGCTATGCTTTAAAGAATTTCCTGATTCTCTGTTTTAGACACATGAAAGTCAGAGATGTGAATTACACATGGTATTATATTATCATTAAAATACATACATGGATAATGAAATCACAGAGCTACTTAATGTGATCAATTTTAAATTATGCATACATGTATGTGCATGAATAATCATTAGCATATTTTAATAAGGTTTGGCCTGGTGAAGCATTTGGCTGGTTAAGCTTTTAGGTTTTGAACAGCACAGTTCAGCTGAGAGTCATTTGGATATGAGGACACAGAGGCTTCCAGTCTGAGGAAATAAGATCAGCTGAGAAGTTGGCTAGATGAGGTTAGCTGTGGCTTGTTCTGTCTCTCTGACCTTCCAGTGTTCACCCCAATACCTGGCCCAGGTTTGTTTTATTAATAAGAACTTTTAAGATTCCTGCTACACACTTGTTTCATCATAGAGATTATATAAATTATGAAGCCTATTTCTATTAATTATGAAGAGTTATAGATTTGCTTTGCCCAGAACACAGACAAAATTGTGTCCTAGATATTTACTACTTTTGCCAAGCTCATGAGCTTCCTCTTGACATGACTTATACATTTTATTTACTATGTAAATATTTGCAGACACTTTGTGCTATGTCAGGTACAAGTGATATAGAGGCTGAGAAGACCCATATAAAGGAGAGCTGGGTGCAGGAACCACACCCTGCAATGCCATGCATTAAAAGTTCTGATAGGGAGTCATTTGAAGAGCTATAAAATATTGAAACTGATCTCTGTGTTGGGCCTCTCTTCAATGGTTTCTATAGCTTCAATTTTTACTCTGTGCTTGCTATGACCACCCTTCTTCCTTTCCTGCTCCCTGCCCTTCCTTAACTGAGAAGAGTAAGTACCCTTGGGGCTAAGATATCCCTTGCAGCTAACCAAGCTTGAGCTCTCCTGGTTGTTGAGAATTTCCAAACTTCTCTATTTTACCTTAAAATTCTCTTCACATTATAGAAGCTAAGAGTTCCAAAATTTCTTTCGGATACTATTCTCTATAATCACAAAAAGACTAACTTTAGCTCCTATTTTAGGTTTAATTCTTGCTGTCTGGATTTAACAAGCACAAACGGGAGCCAGAATAAATTTCCTGTTATTTAAAACAACTCAAAGTGTTCCAAAACTCGACCTCAAGTAAATTCCTAAAGAGGTCTCACACCGGATGAGGAAACGGCACACGTGGTCTCCAACAAAACCGAGGGAAAACAGAAGTTCGAAACCAAACACACAGAAGCCAGTCCCTTCCAGGAGCACCTCGGCTGGCTGACTGACAAGTGTGCTGAGCCCCCGAGTCCATGGCTGCGTCCTGACACCAAGCTCCACCTTAAGCTGGGCTTCTGTGGTGTCCCCTGGTCGCAGCTCTTGGGAGGAATCGTTTGACAGAGCAAGTCTGTTTGCTCAAGCCTTGTGTTTTTTCCAGAAGAGCTGAGGCTCTGGTGGGGCCCTGGGCAGCGCGTGCGTATACAGCCACTACTCCAGCGTGTGGAACAATAGTGGGTGATGTGTGTAAGCTCCAGCCGTGGGGCCATGTGTCAGGATTGTAGTGTAGACACACATATGATGTGCTTGGATGTGTTGCCGGGTCCTGGCGGCTATGCACTTAGCAATATGTGCCCGAGTGACCAGCACTCTATGATTCTCTCTGATCCAAGACTGAAGTGAGTCTCCTGTGTGAAGACAACCCAACATTGACTGAGGTTCACTGCTAGGAAGCAAGTCGAACCTGTGTGGGCCCAGTTAGAGATGGACTCGGGAGGAGATGTCCTCTCTGAGCTCGGTGATGCATGCCTGTGCCGTGCTGCTACTGTGCTCTGCTTTGGCTCTCACTGAAAGAGTCCTGCTAACAAACTCCCAAACTTGGAGCGGCTGTGGGGCTCTGACCAGCTTCTCCTCATGCCCAAGCACGCAGGTTCAACTTCAGGTTAATTTGTAGACATTTATAATTGGGATATTTAACACAGAATTTTGTTTTCCTTATCCTGGATAATTTGAGATGGGCAAATTTCCATCTAGTATAAAAGCCGATTATCATTTGTAAATGGCATCTACCTGACTGCTACGAAGAGAGCCATGTATTTGGCTTTTGCAGTCTGTGCGTTCCTCTCTCTCGGTGATAATGCTGGGCCATATCACTGTTTCTGGGTGGCCAGTCTCTGGCACTGTACTGCAGTAATCCTCCCATCCACACTCTTTGCCACGGGGGACAGATATTTTGAGCGTATCATAAAGGATGAGTGCTGCCCAGGTACACCCTCCAAAACATGGTCCACTGCTCTCTATTCACGAGGCTTCTGTCTTCTGTCTGTCTCACTTTGTACCTCCCAATGGTCTCCATCCAGCACCTCCCTTCACAGAGGTCTGGCTGACTATACTACCCAGCGACCTCCCTGAGTCACTGTCCTTGATTTTAAGGATTCTCCTTGCCTGCCCAGACTTCACAGACAGCCTTCACCCACATGCCAGCCTCTGCCTGCAGGTGGATGCATCTTCTGAAATAATCTGGTCAGTGTCTCCAGCCAAAAGCACCAGGCTTCCCTTTGAATGGCTCCAGAGCTCCACAGGGTCACAAAGCAAGTGTAGAGAAAGGGACTCGGAGGGGAGGTTTTAACTGTGTTCTAAATCGAAAGTAGTCATGACTGCACATTTGTTTGTTTGTTTTTTTCAAGAACTGCCTCATGTCATGTGTTGCTTCAAAGACACTACAAACAGATCAACTCGGTCCTTGGAGTTTTCAGAAAACCGTAAGAGTCCCCGAATTCAGCCAGTCCATGTGCTATGAGCTTTAATGTGGCTAGACTTGCAAACAGCTTAGTCTAACAGAGATTAAAAAAAAAAAAATAAGGTCTCACTAGATAGCCCTGGCTGAGCTAGAACTCGTTATTGATAAGGCTGGCCTCAAAGTCACTGAGATCTGTCTCTGCCTCCCGAGTACTGGGATAAAAGACATCCACTCCCATGCCCTGTCTCTAACAGAGACATTTATATAGCTTCAGAGTGTTGATTTTCCTCAGCAATGGCTAAGCTTAGATCCTAGTTAGCCATGAGCGCTGTTAGAAGGCGTAACGACAATCTGTATGCTGACCTATTGTGTTATCTCTTTCTCCGTACCTGTTTATTAGCACCCAACAGAAACAAAATAACCTAGCACCATACACAGCTTAGGAGATATTAGAATAAACAAGATTAAATTAGATTTTCTTTCCTCCTGGTTCCCCAGATGCTCTGGACTGGAGCCCAGAGAGGGAGGAAATGCAGGCGTCAACGGTATGAGCTGCAGTGACCAGGGTATCGCCCGAGGAAACTTACCGTAGTCCCTGAACCACCTCTCCCGGATGAGGCTCCCGTTGCTCACTATGCTCACGGAGGGCAGGGCCAGTTCCTCCTTGCAGAACCTCACGAGCTTGCCCACATATTCACCCCTGTCCTGCAGGAAGGGTTCTCCTCCTGAAAAGTTGATCTTCTCCATACCTGTGAGGGGCAAAAGCTATAGTTTTGCATCTTCCAAATACTTACCTTGTTATTTTGGTTTATGAGGCTGGAGAGATAACTCAGTAGTGACGATCATTTGCTGCTCTTTCAGAGGACCAGAGTCCAGTTCCCAGCACCCGCCTTGGACAGCTCACAATTCCCTCCAGGGGATCCTATGCCTCTGTGGACACCAACAAACACATACATAATATAAATCTTATTATTATTTTGTTTTTTGTTTTTTATTGTGTGTGTGTTTCTGTGTGTGTGTGAGAGGGGGGAGGAGAGAGAAAGAGAGAGAGAGAGAGAGAGAGAGAGAGAGAGAGAGAGAGAGAATAGGCATGGATCCCAGGGTCTTGTGCAAACTAGCCAGGCATTTCATGATAAGATACAGTCTCATCCATTTTTGTTTTAAAGACAAAATCAGCATTTACTTGTGGTAAAATTAATGAAATAAAACCAGTCGTTAATCTCTTTTTACCTCATCCTGTTTTCCAATATTAGCACCACTATCAATAACTGCGCGTTCCATTCCTGGTCTAAAGCAGGAAGAAAACTACTGTACAATGTTGTTACTCTGCCGTTTCTATTTGAAAACAGCTGTACTCAATTATTGGAAACCAACTCCACATCTCCGCAGACTCTCTCAGAAGTCCAAGAGCACCATGAGTCCGCCTGGAGACGCTCGAAATGAAAATGCCCATTCCAGAGGCATCTGGGAAAAGATGTTCAGGTGACAGTGAGCTCATCGCCTCTGGGATGTCTGGTTCTGTGAAACATCCAAGGCTAAGATGAGTCAGCAGGTGACTCCAAAAGGTGCATGTTAAGGAGACACCAGGCTTTGAGTGAGAAAAGCAGAGACAGTGACTACCTTACCAAATTCCTGGTGATAAAAGACCAAACCTTAATCTAGGTCCCCGTGAGGTAACAAGGCTCATGGTCTTTACCGTGGGTAATGAGCCGGTGCAGACTGGAACTGAGTGAGTCAGATCCTATTGTGCAGTCCTGTGTACTATACGATTTTATTATCACAGCACAGAATCAGGTGAGTCTAACGTGAGCATCAGAAATCCAATTGGGGGTCCCCATGGGGTCAGAGTAGTGGCTGGAGGCCAGCGTGCACCTGGAATGCTGGCCAATAATTCTCTGGCAGAATCATCTGGAAGTGCAGTCAGCGTGTTTGGTGCCTAGACCTGTCCACTGTGCTTTAGTGAAAGAGTAAGGAGAGAGAGAAGGCAATCTCTAGGTGACTAGGTGTTCTGGAAAGAGAGAAGGGGAGGGAAAGGGGAAGGAAGGTTTGGAGGAGAAGATGCTGCATTGGAACTTCACTGCTGAATTCATACCTGGGTATGATTGATGGAGTGGGACCGCAAATCTTGGGAGAAGAATCCCATGACATGCCAGTCAAAATCATTTCTAGGTTCATCTGGGGCTGGAGAGGTGGCTGCATGTGTGATACACTTCCTGCACAAGTCTGAGAACCTCTGCTCGGATCCCCAATACCTGAGTAAACCTGAACACGGCAGTGAGGGTTTGCAACTCCAGCCTCCCTACTGCAGGACGGGAGGAAGCAGGACGATCTGTGAGGCTCAAACGCCAACCCACGCTGCTGCACATGGGCAGCCAGTGACAGAGACACCCTGTCTCAAACAAAGTTGACAGCTAAGAGCAGGGTGACTTCTGAAGTTGTCCTTTGATGTCTATAGGCTTGCCGTGCCAAGCAGGTGACCACACACACACACACACACACACACACACACACACACACACACACACACCAGGTGTACACAAAGATTTTTTTTTTTAAAGAGAGAGAAAAGTTTCCAGCAAGGACCACAGAAGGAACAGGGTGAACAGCCTGGCTGTTCACACTGGGGACGTTGGTTTCCCCTTCCCCTTTCCTCGCTTAGTGTTTCTGGAAATCAGATTCCTCCGGACAAAATCTTCGAGTGACAAAACTTTTCTGAATGCCTGTTCCCAAACACCAGGAGGAACAGGGGCCACTGTCCACATACCTCTGTTCATAGGAGGCAGTGTCTGTTACATGGTCCTGACCTCCCAGTCTGGAGGTCCTTCATGTCTTTGCAAGGTTCCCTTGCCCATTCATGCAAGACCTGCCCGGTGATGCTGTGTCTAGTTCTCAGGGAGCCCTCATCCTATGCACAACCCCTGCTCGTTGTCATCAACGCCTGGGCTTCTGCAGGGGTTAGGAGCTTACCAGCCTGCTTGAGCAGAAGCAGCCCTCGCTTGGCCTCCTCCAGGGGCAGCACGAAGGATGTCTTGGCTGTGTGGAAGCAGAAGCCGCATTTGTAGTTGCACTGACGGGTGAAGTGATAGTTGACGCTCACGGGGGTTGTGGGCGAGAACTGTTCGGTTCTTCCTGGGTCTCCTTGGGCTCGGTCGGGACCTGTGGCTGTGGCTGTCCCCTTCCAGAACCTAGCCACCCCAGGACTATTCTCAGCCAGCAGAACAGAAGGGCCAGGCCACTCCAGAGGGAGCCCAGCTGCTGCTGGAGCAGGCTCAGCAGCCACGCAGCCAGAGCAGTGGGCACTAGCATCCCCATGGTGAGCGGCACCCACCTGCAGCTGCACGAAAGGACTTATAAGCTGCTGCGGCGGGCCAGCCACACCCCCGAGCATTCTGTCACAAGGCTGAGGGAAACACCTCCCTTGAGCGAGTCCCAGCTGAGCAGAGTTTCTGTTTTCTAAAAATGAAAGTTGAATCGGAGCCAAGACTGAAGCTCCGGATGGAGGCCAACCGGTTGCCTTGCTCTGGCTCAGGGCTGCCCCTGTGACCCGTGTAAACACCGTCTGTCCTGATGACGCTGCAAACATTCCAGCGGCCACCGCTTTCTAAACAAGGGTCTTAGAGACCGTCACACAGCTGCCTCCTAACAGGTGATTATTTTAACACAAAAATATGTGTTAAGCCTCTTGGTACGAATATCTATGCATACTTAACAATTTCTAAATATCCTTCTTTCGTTCCCCACATGCCTCACAAACAAACAAACAAAACAAAACGAAAACACCAAAAAACCCTAGAGTTTCATGACTTTGTAGGTAGCAAATCAGATGTACGCTGACCTTGGTAGTGCCTAGCAGCACCTGGCAGCTCTCTCAAGAGG